>NC_045598.1:104166948-105639448 GCF_009762305.2 Zalophus californianus
CTCACTGAAGCCCATGCAATGACTAGTGGCTGGGCCTCAGTCTGTTGCTCTTTCCAGTAAACCACAATGCCTCATCAGTAACCCCAGGAGCTAACATGAAGGCCAGGGCATAGTGAGGATCTATTTCATCAATTTTATTTTAGTTGCAAGGACTAGAGATTCACTCAAGGGAGGTAGAAGAGTTATTAGAAAATAACTCAATGGAATCTCATAAAAAGCTCTATAGAAACAGAAGCCATGAAGACATTAGGACTTGATTATACTTTCTGCTATCTCTCGAGGCAATGTGGCCTCTCTGGTTGTACTTCTCTCTGAACATCTGCTAACTACAGCAGCTTTCTCTGTTCTAGCTTGCATGTGGGCCTGATTGTGGTTCTTTCATCTTAGTACTCATAACTACTAGCAACTTTTTTCTATCTGAAAAAGAATTCATTCCTATGGGAAAGAGAGGATTGTCCCAAATTATCTTTTGAGGCAGTAACACAAGTAATGAGTCACTGACCTGGCTAGCATGTGGGTCTGTATCCATTCCTGGTGGACCATTACCTAAAGGCATGGCCGCATAATCAATAACATGGCTATTCAGGGAAGCATGGACCGTGTGGAGGTATTCTCTACTGTAGGAAATGAGGAAGCTGGTAATTATAAGAGTATCTGTGAGGAAACTCCAAGATTGCCTCTCTGCTGGAAGTGGGAAAAATTGTCTTATGGATGCATTCTCTAGGGGCAGGTTTCCCAAGGAGGAAGGGGGTATACCTTTCTGTAAAAAGAATCTTGACACTGAAGCAGGCAACCCTGTCCCCATCAAATTTTTCTTTAGAGCTATTTCCAGCCCCAGTGCTAAAAGCATCTTTGTCATCGCCCATCCTGGAGGGGCATCTGGTCAACCTGAGCTGTGAAACAAAGTTGCTCCTACAGAGACCTGGTTTGCAGCTTTACTTCTCCTTCTACATGGGCAGCAAGACCCTGCTGAGCAGAAACACATCCTCTGAATACCAGATACTAACTTTTAAGAGAGAAGATTCAGGGTTATACTGGTGCGAGGCAACCACGGAAGATGGCAATGTCATCAAGCGCAGCCCTGAGTTGGAGCTTCAAGTGCTTGGTGAGAATGAGGGGAACTGACAGGAGAAGGCACAAGGAGAAGATGCTCCCTTTTCTCCTTTGGGGCTGAGGTTTGTTTACGGGGATTTTATGGCCCAGCCAGGAAAAACCCATGAACAGGCTTTTCACTCTTGATTCGTAACTTCACTATTCTCATGAACTTCATTAAATTTCCTTTCCTTTCTCCCTTTATTTCCTTCCTTTTTCATTTCCTATTTTCTCTCCTCTTTCTTTTCCCCTCGCTCCTCCTCCCTACCCCCCACATCTAATCAACAATATATTGAGTTCCTCCCATCTATTGTTATGGGTGTGGGGATATGAAGACATTGGGGTGCAGTTCTTATTTCAAGGAGCTCACATGGTAGATTGGTGAGGTCGGGATTTTGTGGATTGCATGTAAATACCTACCCAAGTGTGGATCTGGCTGAGGTAGAGAGACTGTGAGCTCCAAAACAAAGACTCTCTGGGAAGAAAGTTTATCTTCAACCCAAATTCATTTCAAGCATCAAATGACATAGAAATAGGCTTTATGCCTGAAACTAGGAAGTTCATCCACTGAGAGGGCCCTTGGCAGTTAATCTCTTACGAGGAGCCTGCCCCGGGTCTGTACACCACATGCCCCCTGAAATTACCAGTGTCTCCACTGGGGGGACAGGCACACCACATGTCAGCCAGCCTTCCCTCCCAAATATAACCCAGCCAGGTCCCTCTGCGCTCTAACTAGCATTTCTTCTCCTTGTCATTTTTCTTTTTCAGGCCTTCAGACACAAACTCTTGTTTGGTTTCACATCCTTTTCTATCTGGCAGTGGGAATGCTATTTTTGGTGGACACCATTCACTGTATGATTATATATAAGGAACTGCGAAGAAAGAAAAAGTGGAATTTAGAAATCTCTTTGGACTCTGGTCATGAGAAAAGAGTAAATTCCCACCTTCAAAAAGAGAGGTATTTAAAAGAGCCATAACGTCATGAACAACAGCAGCTGCAAGAAAGGACATACCAGAAGCCCCTGGAGGGAGGGCTGCAGCAGCCCAGCAGGTGCCCACCACGGATCTAGACAGTCCCTTGCCTTCTTCTCTGTGCAAGCACTGGGGTGCAAACATCTGAAAGTTTAAACACATTAGAACTATGAGTCTCATGACAGATATCTGATTAACTCTGAAATAAAGCAAACAAATGAGCTGACTTCAGTGGAGATAAACTTGGAAACTGGGTCATCAGGGATGATCTGAAGTGAGACCTACTCTAAAGAAATCTTTAAAAACTTTTAAGTCCAGTCTAACCTGATTATCCTATGTAGTTTGAGCAATAATATTATTTCTAGGGACAGGGTGAAAAGGTAAGTGTGTGCATATGTACAAGAGATTAAGATAGAAAAGAGACAGAATGAGGGTGAGGAGGAGGCAGAAAAAGAGAGAATGAATACCAGGGATACAAGAGAAAAGCATGTAGACCCAAAAGCAGGAAAGGTAACTTACAGATAGATGGCTCCTGAGAGACTATGGGTGGAGCACAGACACGTCCTTGGAGTTAGCGTGGTTATTTGGTGGCTTCTCTCTTCAGCCCACGAGCAAGGAATGCATCCACGCAGCTTGGAGAGATCCACGGCAGTCCCTCACCAGGACACATGGGGGCATGATTTTTGCCCTTTCATATGAGGCTTTCTCATAACCTGTGTTCAGAGACACCAGGGGTCCTGCTTGCCTATCCCACTCCCCCGCCCCACAGGAAGACAGAATGTAACTGGGGCTTTCCTTAATAAATGAAACCCAGACCCAGACCTAAGGAGCTTCAGCTGGGGAGGGGCAGTGACATCATAAGGCCCCCGCTCTTACCTCCAGAGATTTACTCTCCCCTTCTGATTTTCTGGATTAACTAAAAAGATAATGCTACTCTCGGGGCACCTGGGTGGCTCAGTTGGTTAAGTGTTGACTCAGCTCAGTTCATAATCTCAGGGTCCTGAGACTGAGCCCCGCATCAGGCTTTGCACTGGGCATGGAGCCTGCTTAAGATTCTCTCTCTCCCTCTCCTTCTGCCCCTCACCCCCCCCAAAAGATAATGCTACTCTCCCACTTGGGCTCTCATTTGGAGGCAAAATATTTTTCTGCTGTCTAGAACACAGCTGAAATAAAACTGAAACATGTGAAAAGACTTTATTAAAGCTTAGAAAAAACCAAAAGGGGTATAAACAAACCTAGTAACGAATTCTAGATTGTTTTTTTAATATTTATTTTTTTTAAGATTTTATTTATTTATTTGAGAGAGAAAGAATGAGAGACAGAGAGCATGAGAGGGAGGAGGATCAGAGGGAGAAGCAGACTCCCAGCCGAGCAGGGAGCCCGATGTGGGACTCGATCCTGAGACTCCAGGATCATGACCTGAGCTGAAGGCAGTCGCCCAACTGAGCCACCCAGGTGCCCTAGATTTGGTTTTTTAAAACAGTGTAGCTTATCTGCCAAACAAAGATACTTCCCAGCCTAACCTCTGTCCTGGTTCCACATGGCAGGGCTCGCCTTTAACATCCACCACCTAATGCTCTTAAAGCAACTCAGTACTGTGAGGTAGATGGAAGAGCAGTGCACCTTAGCCCACTGCTTTCCTAGTCTGTGGACAACGAGAATGTTCGCTCTTTCAGAATAAAGTACAGCAATTATATCGCAGTAGTACAACTCCAACATTTAAAAAACAATTTGAGAGCGTGAGCATGAGTGGGGGAGGGGCAGGAGAGAATCTTCAAGCCGACTGCCAGCTAAGCGCAGAGCCCGATGCAGAGTTCTATCTCATGACCCATGAGACCATGACCTGAGCCAAAACCAAGAGTTGGAGGCTTAACCTTCTGAGCCACCCAGGCACCCCAGTTACGACTGCAATACTTGAATTAAAAGAAATGATCATACATAATGGTAGGAGTTTCATTAATTGCACATAATGTTTGGTCTTACTGAGAAAATGGAAATGAGAATTGCAGGGAATAAGTCACATAGGAAAGAGGCCCAAAGACCTTTGTAGAGGGACCATCTGTAGAACAATCTAACCTGAGGAATTGGGAACTGAAGCAGGAAGTGACATTCACACTCAGAGGAAAGGGCTGACCCTCAGCAGGGTGGATAGAATTTCAGGGAAAGGACTTTCTAAGAGAAGAAGATGGGGCCAGACAGATACCATGACCTGGGGTGGAACTGGAATGGAGACAGTCATTACTAAAGCATCATGAAGTGCTTCCTCCTTCCCCCACTCTCTTTTGTGCTTCCTTTAACCTGCTCTTCTATTTTCGTCACAATTTTTTTCTCACATGTACTTTACTGCTTAAATAACTGATTTGGTTAAATCAATTTTTTTTCCTCTTTTTGTGATTAAATCAATTTCTTAGTTGTGTTGCTGGGTAAACTGGGGAGATCCCAGACCCTGAGGCCTTGACCCATCCTGTCCCAAAGATTAGTCATGAGAAAGAATTCAAGGATCAAGCACAGCAAATGAGCTGAGGGACACTAGCAGGAAAGCTTATTAAAGTGAAAGTACACTCTTGAGATGTGAGTGGGAAAGAGGGGGGCAGGGGACTGTGCCTGGGGATTCAGGTTTCTATTTTTATCAACAGTTGTTAACAAGAGGGTGGAATATTCATTATTTGGGGCAGGACTGGAAGCAGGTTTTCTTGCTTTTTCTTCCTTATTTGGCTAGGGGTTTCCTGTCATGGCACCTGCCATCTTGGGCCTGCCTGGTTCAATCCAGCTTCTTAAGGAGTGCTGGGGGCCAGGCCTCTGACATTCACAATGGCTGGCATGACTTCGTCTTTGCTGGCCTCCGGGTATCCTGTTAGAACCTAACTGCCTACTCTAACATTTGAACAATTTGCACTTCAGTCTACCCTTATTTCTGGCCTATAGCTGTGACAGGAATAGGTTCTTGGAGTCTCCCAAATTGATGCCAACCTGCTGGTTCCCCAAGCCTTGGTGCTGGGTCTAGTCAAGGCCTGGTACCACCCCACACTTTCTCCAGGTGGGTGTCCAGCCCTCCAATTTCCCTACAGAGGTTGGGTGCCCTGTCCCTGACACTTGTCTCTACCTATCTAAGGGCTCACTCCTCTTTATTTTTATTCCATCCAGTACTGGAAACACACACAGAAATGACTGGATCCAAGTGGGGAGAGAGGCCCAAAGGGAGAGAAGGGAAGGAACTGCAAAACCCAGCAGAAGGCAAAGTGTCACCTGCTGAGACCCCCCCCCTCCCCCACAGCTCTCCCAAAGTCATATCCTTCCTGGAGCACCTAGCATGTCTTGCCTGAACAGAACAGGACATTTCAGCCCAAAGCAGGACATGCTTGAGAACAGTATTTGCTCCGGAGCTCCTCAGTGGGTTGGTCAAGGCTTTATCAAGTTTTCGTTGCAGTCTGATTTCTTCCACTGCCCAGTCCTACCTCTTCACTCTTCCTTTCACAGGGGTTCATCCTTAATAAACACCTTGCACCCCAAACTCTGTCCAAAATCTGCTCCCAGAGTCCAGTCTGAGTGTTTTGTATGCCAGTGCAAAATTTATAAAGTCTTTGGAGTCTTATAAGACCCATTTGTCCCAATAACACTTCTAAGGACATACATATTTTTAACAGAGAACAAAAGAAATTGGTAAGTAAGAAATATGCACACATGGCTCCATTTTGCACAGAATAAGCTTGATATTCCTGTGAATGTCCTTTGTTTAACACCTTATCAAATTGAGCTGGCTTATGATGCAAAATGCTCTCTCCCTCTATCTGAAAAGGAGAAGGAATATCTTCATGTATTCTTTTTTTTTTTTTTAGATTTTATTTATTCGACAGAGAGAGACAGCGAGAGCAGGAACACAAGCAGGGGGAGTGGGAGAGGGAGAAGCAGGCTTCCCGCTGAGCAGGGAGCCCAATGTGGGACTCGATCCCAGGACCCTGGGATCATAACCTGAGCCGAAGGCAGACGCTTAACGACTGAGCCACCCAGGCGCCCTCTTCATGTATTCTGATTGTACTTTATGAATAATGAAGACTTGCATTTTAAGGTCAGCATTCCAAATTTCACTAGTTAGCATTGGAAGCAAAACACAAGCCTGCTAATTTTACTTGTAGAAATCAAGAAACTGATCAATAGAATTTTATTCAATTATGGTGAAACAAGAAACATACAGGACTTTATGTCTCTAGAGTCACCCCCACCCCCCACTGTCATATATATGGATTGCTTTACCCACCTGACCCGTGTCTTCCTGGAGTGTGTGAATCCACAGGGATATGTGAAGATGTTCTTGCAGGTACATTGGCAATGACCGTTTTAAGACAATAAGGCTCCCAATCCTCAACTTCCATGCACTGTCTTCCACTACAGTGTGTGCCTAAGAACATGCCTGCTGTAAATGTTTGAAGCTAGTTCTGCTTTTCTACCTGCTCTTTCCCACTCACCCTTCACCCAGTTTGCAAAAGAAAGGCATATCTCTTGCCCATCCCGAATGATTTATTGCCCTGAGGATAAAAAAAATCTGTGTAGCAGAGACAAAGGCACTATAGACCAAAGGTAAGTTTTTGTGTCTCTCATATTTATGGGTATTAAGGGCAAAGCTAGGAATTAGAAATAAATATGTTGGCCCAGGTGGAGATGTTCTGAATCCTGGTATATTTTGAGAGGTAAAGCAGAATTTATGACAATTTTCATGTAAAGACCTTGCCTCTTCTTTATTATTATTTAAACAGAACCAACAGCAGCAAAAACAGCTTGGCTCTTGAGGAAGAGTCCTGAGACAAGGCAAAGAGTGTAAGAAATACTGACAAATAACTGCATCTGATCTCATCTTAGGCAACAAACTTACGGACAGCTCTACACCTGATCTATTCATCTGTGAATCAGGCTGTGTAAGAATAGGCTACCGTTTAAGGTAGCAACTCCTAAATCTCAGCACCTTAAACCAACAGAGGTTTGTCATTCATTCATGTTACACCAGAGTCAAATAAGGCTGCTAAAGGTGGCACTTTCGGGAACATCGCCGGCAGCTGTGCCAGAGCTGAAAGAGAGCATGGAGTATCCCATACCAGGAATTAAATTCTCCAGCCCAGACGTGACACACAACACTCCCACCTCACTGGTCAGAACTAGTTATCTAGCTCCATTCAACCACAAAGAGGATGTAAAACTCTACAGAAAGCATAAGGCAAGAAGCTGGAAACATTGTGAAAGCACAAACGCTATCACGGAGTAGTCGGATATATAAAAAGCATGCTAGAAATTATCAAGTGGCTTCCAAGAGCAGTCTCCCTGCATTTTCAGTAACTGCATTTTCAGTATTCTAAGTAAAGGTCAGGAAGGAGTTGATAACTCGTTCACCCATGATTCAGTGTTTCTCAGTTGCATATTCTGCCTGAATAGAGAGGAAACTTCTTCTACCTCTAACAGATCAACATTACATCTCCAAGTAAAAGGAATGTACAGAAAGTAAGTTGGTGTTATACATTTTCTTGAACAATTTAGAAGAACTTTTCGTTAATTTTTACCAAAAAAAAAAAAAAAAGTACCGGATACTGTAAATCCGTGTACACATTTTTACTTGGTTGCAGATATACTCATCAACCATTTCTTTGTTCCTAACTGGCACATGTTAGTAGATTCTACCGTAAATCAGCTCTTAACGGTCACGAATACTTTTTTAAGGCCTACATTTTTTTCCTTTTTTATTATGTTAATCAGCATACATTACATCATGAGTTTTTGATGTAGTGTTCCATGATTCATTGTTTGCGTATAACACCCAGTGCTCAATGCAGAACGTGCCCACCTTAATACCCATCACCGGGCTAACCCCTCCCCCCACCCCCTTCTACATTTAATTAGTAACTAGAAGCGGCTCGTTGGTTGTGGCAGCGCGCGGAGGCGTTGTGCTCCGAGTACGTCCCGCAGCGGGCCGTTGGCTCCACCCTGTGGCCACCTGTGCACACTGCCACCTTAGCTCGCCTTTCGCAACCTTCCCCAAAACCTGGTAAGAGATCTTGCTTCCCCAGAGCCGGCAGCTGCAAGAAATGGGCTTTAGGCTGGGTCGGCGGCAGCGGCGGCGGACGAGTCGAGGCGAGCAAGGAGTCGTGCGTGCCCGATTCCTCCCGCTATCCAGATGAGCACCCAACTCGTGGGCGGCCCCCAAACCCCGAAGTACTTGTTTGTTCGGGGTTGGCAGGTCTGAGAACCCGGTTCCCCACTGGGTCCGGGCACCAACAGCAGGAAACAAGGCGGGAAACCAAAAAGTGCGGGTTGGCGGGCGGCTTCCCGGAACTGCATAGCTGAAACACCTCCCCCGAGGCCGGGCCGGGGCCGACCCGCCTGCTCGCAGACCCGGCGGTGGCGCCACCCTGCGGAGAGGAGGACTACGACTGGGAGACCGCGGGAAGGGGACGGGCGCTGACCAGCCGGGAGACCCAAGAGAAAGGTGGCTGGAGGAGACGGCAGCCGGGAAGGAGCAGGTGGGGAGTGAATGACGGCCGTTCAGTCAAGCACAGATGACTTTCCTGCCGGTTCCGCCATCGTCAGAGCCAGGAAGGGACCCCGGGCCCGCAGAACCAGATGGGCAGTGGGCAGGGAGCCCCGCAGGCTCTTCAAGGGCTGCTCTGAAATGCATTCGGGAATCACGTGGCTTCTCCCAAAGACCTGTCCTATCCCGGATGACAAGAGCTACCAGGACTGAGAACAGGGCCCCGGGGGGATTGGTGCAGGTGGCGGGGAGGAAGGTGGTGGGTGTTGGGGGCGGGGCTGGAGGAAGGGTGTTCTTTCATCGCTTTGAGATTCAGCAGGTACAATACCCAAAAGCCTGCTGGACTTACCAAGGCTCTCGGGCACATTTTGTAATCCCCAGAGCTTACAGAACTAAGTACAACACCCCAGAGGAGAAAGTTAAAGAGCAGAACAGGCAATTGGTTGTGAGAAGGGTGGGTCAGTTTTTCATCTTCCAGGCTCCATACGGAAAGCCCTAAACTCATTCGAGCTTCTACAGGAGTTCAGGCCCATTTCAGAACAGATTGTTCCTAGCCTGAGAAGGAAACCCCAGAGCATATCGACTGGTTTGGGGTAAAACGGGAAGAGTTGGGTCCATTCTACGTCTTTCTTGGCTACCACACAATTGGGAGAAAACCTAGAGCCTTCTGGACCCACCTCCACCCCAGAAGCCAAAGATAGCCTGACCTCCTGAAAACCAGATGGAATGGAGGCATGGTTGGCAGTTGGCTGGAAGGGGTTCAACAGTTCTCACTGCCACCAGGCCAGTTGGAGACAGACCCCATTGGCAGTAAGGGCTGGACAACAGTGGAAGCATGGAAACCAGTTAGGAATCTGGTGAGAGACAATGGTATTTTGGATTTACAGGGAGCAGTGGAGGTGTTGAGAAGTGTTGCATTTGGAATATATTTTGTACGAAGTGCCCAAAAAGCTTGCTGATTGATTAGAGGTAGTGAATGTGGGAAAAAGAGGAATCAGGAACAACTTCTAGATTTGGGCCTGAGCAATAAACTGATTCTATTGACCAGGACCAGGAACTGCGAAAGAGCAAGTTGGTGTAATGGGAGAGAGGAGTAGCAAGAAGCAAAAGTTTTGTATTGGACGTATTAAGATTCCTATTTGACATTTAAGTGTAACTGTTGACAAAGCCATGGAATATGAGTGGAGCTCAGAGAACAATGTTGGAGTAGAGATAAAAATTTGAGAATCATCATATATATGTGGCATTTAGAGCCATGGGGTTAGAAGAGACAATGTAAGCAGAAAGTACAGATAGAAAACAGAAAAGGGTCTAAGGCTGAACCCTGGGATGTACCAAATCTTAAAGGTTGCGTAGAAGCGTTGGCAGCAAAAGATGTTGACAAGGAATAGCCAATGAAATAGGAGAAAAACAGAAGAAGAAAGGTCTCAAGAAAAAAAGAGTGATAAACTATATCAAATTCTCCTGAGAAGACTATGGGATTTGGAGTGGGATTGCATTAAATCTGTAGATTTTGGGAGTGAGAGTGAAGGATAGAGACTGACATCATTAAAATATTGACTTTTCCAATTCATGAACATGGTATAACTCTCCATTTTTTATATCCTTGTTAATATCTCTCAACAATCAAATCAAAAAGGATTTTCTCCCTAGAAGTCTTGTTCATCTTTTTGTTAGATTTATCCCTAGGTTTTTCATTTTTGTAAGTTATTGCAAATGGTATTGTTAAAATCTTAGGAAGTGATTATTACCAGTCTCATAGTTATGATAATATAAAAACTGAAAGAACCTAAGAGAACTGTCTATTAAGGTTGGCAATGGAAAGCAGGATGTAAAAAGAAAATTCTAGTAAGTTGAAAATCTGGGCCTCCATAAGGTCTTTTAGGTAGAGATTTCCCTGTTAATGCACACTGGCAGTCAAATGAGATCCAATAAAATTGTCTGCTGTCCTTACATTATTCCTTATTTCTTGGTTTGTTTCTAATTGTAGGGTCCAAGTTCCTAAAAGCTCATCTTTCTGCCTTCCCCATTTCATTCCTTATCACACAAAGTCCATTACTCCTTACCTCCTCTGCTTAAGAATAAATTGTGAAGAGGGAGCATGTGTTAAAGGGAAAGTTTCCCAAACATGACAAGTGAGTTAATGGAGATAGAAAATCTCTAAGGAAGACTAGAAATAATTGGTTTACACATTCTGGAGAAATAAATTCCCCAAATGTGGTTCTCTCTAAGAAGAGAATTTTGAGGAAGCCATGACATGATCTCCAGTAAATCAGCTCTGGAGTCCGGCTGTGACTTTGAAGACCATTTCTTCTGAAAGGGCAGAAAAAGGCCTTAAAGATAAGAAGAAATAGGCATTTGCAACAGGTTTATAAGAACCATATTTATTTTAGAAAATAATCATTTCTTTCTTTTTTTGAAAATAATCATTTCTTAACTTGAATTCAATCACATCTTGAAATTTCACAGGCTTTGGGTACAACAAACTAAAATTCAAATCTTAACCCTGCACTTAACAGCTTCTTGAATTGCAGTTTCTTATCCCAGTTACCTTTCATTCCACTTTCAAATCTGTATTGTGGCCCATGATATCTAAGATCTATGGATTTGTTTTATTTACCAAAAACCCTTTTATTTGCTTTGCAGGGCTTATTTCACTTAATCTTTTTTTTAAGACTTATTTATTTATTTTAGAGAGAGAGGGCAGGAGGGAGGGGCAGAGGGAGAGAGAGTCTTAAGCAGACATGTGCGGAGCATAGGGCCCAATGCAGCGGCTC
This sequence comes from Zalophus californianus, assembly GCF_009762305.2. NCBI lineage: Eukaryota > Metazoa > Chordata > Mammalia > Carnivora > Otariidae > Zalophus > Zalophus californianus. The sequence continues at coordinate 104,178,301 of NC_045598.1, forward strand.
GATCTCACAACCCTGAGATCATGACTTGAACTGAAACCAAGAGTTGAATGCTTAACCAACCACACCACCCAGGGACCCCTGTTTCACTTAAACTTAATAGTATCTGTTGCTGTCTTTGTCTCATAATATTTGCATGTGGCTTTTAATCTTTTTTCCATTATCTTGGTCAATTTATATAAATATCGTCTCTTCCCTCAATGTCTGGTGAAACTCTCCGGAGAGTTTCTCTGCTGTTTTTAAGGGTAGGTCTTTGCCTATCTTTTCAGTTTCTCCTATAGCTATTTTTATTCAGTCATTCTACCTTTCTTAGGGCAACTTTGATCACTTGTATTAAAAAGTAAATATTTTGTCTACATTTGCAAATATATGTGTCAAATACACATACCACTTAAAATATCTTCTATATTTAACGTTGCTGATATAGTAGTGTGTTTTTCTCTTTCAATATTAAATTGCCAAAGGATTAACCCTTTAATTTTCTTTCAAAGAACCAGATTTTGGCTTTATTGATTAGTTCTATTTTGGGGGAATGAGGAAGTATGATCTATTCATTTCTGCTTCTATCCTAATTTATTCTTCTACTTCCCTCCTGTTTTGGTGTCCCTTTATTAGCTTTATGTTAAAAGCTTTACTTCATTATTTTTAATAATTCTCATTCTCTCATAAATGCATTTTAAAGCCATGACTTTTCCTCTGACCTCTTAATATAAGTTTTAATATATAGTATTCTCTTTGTTATTATAATTGTATTGTTATTGTATTAATATTGTATTATTATTTGTTACTATTATTGTATATAATTTTAATTTTTTTTCTCTTTAGTCCATATGCTATTTCCTAACAGTATAGATCAAGGAAAATATTTTTAGTTATGTCCTTGCATTATGATTAGTGAATGTATATCATATAGTTTCAACTTTTCAACACTTGTTGAGCTTTCATTTGTCATCTTACACATGGTCAGTTTTTATCAGGATTTACGTGAATCCAAAATGTACATTTTCTACTTTGGATACAAGATGGTGTGGGTATAAGTACAATTATGACTAAGTTTGTTGACCGTGTTCTTCAAATCCTCCATATCCTCAGCAAGTTTTAGTCGACTTGATCTGCCAATTCCTGAGACTCTGCTTTTACCCACTATAAATGATTTGCATATACTAATCCAGAAAGATTGATCTATTATGCCCCTTTCCCATCTAAACACATCCCACAATCATAATACCATGAAATACACCTCCCTTAGGCAATGAAAAGGTTTCTTAGGTTTTTTCTCTAGGCCAAGGATTGAAATTCAAGTTTTACCTTGGTTAACTCTCCTGCCAATCCTAAAATTGTGTTCTCTACACACATCTGCTATTTCTGAAAAAAAAATTCACTTAAGAATAATTTCTTAGGGGAACTTGGGTGGCTCAGTCGGTTAAGCGTCTGCCTTCAGCTTGGGTCATGATCCCAGGGTCCTGGGATCGAGCCCCGCACCGGGCTCCTTGCTCAGTGGGAAGCCTGCTTCTCCCTTTCCCTCTGCCACTCCCCTTGCTTGTTCTCCCTCTTTTGCTATCTCTCTCTCTCTGTGTCAAATAAATAAAATCTTTTTAAAGAATAATTTCTTAATTATTGATAGTAATGTGAAAAAACAACAACAACTATGAACAATTCAACAAATCAAACACCGGGGGGAATGTCCCCTACAGAGACACTTCAATAAGCAAAATAATTTTTCTTCATTTTTCATAGTGCAGCAGGCAGAGGAGTGAAGAAGCCTAAGGAAACAAAGGTATATTCACTTGCTGGAAGTAACCCTAATATATATAGGTTAACCAGTATGCCTTTCTCTTGCTCATTATTCTACATGTTATAATGTGGGTCTTAAGTCTAGACATGCCAAACTAGATGAAACGCATCTCCAGAAAGAAATTCAAGTAGTTTAAGGCCCAACCCTAGATTGGGAATTATATTAAGAACATTGAGCAACATTTGCCCAGGGTTTTATCTGTGGTGTATCTGAACTGTGTTTCACACTCCCTCTTGGCCTAAAGAGTTTTCTTTCAATGCATTTGAAAATTAGAATCCTACCAAGTAGAAACTAAGACTTAGACAAGACTCAAACATCATTGCCTACAAAAACAAAGCTGATGTCTTTACGTATATTCTCTTCTCCTGAATGTTAAAAAGATATGATATCAAAAGAGTGATATGGACTTCCCCCAACCTTCTGGTAATTTATAATCACTGCTCTTGATCATGTGAAGCAACAGAGAAAATTTGCTCCTTACTTCATTTCACTAACCTGTGTTTTCCATTTTTTTGTCACAAGATTCCTTCTTCTGGATGCCTGGTATTATTCAAGTCCCAAGATCAATTAAGATCTCGATCTCTCTCTCAAAATAATCAACCAATCCCAAGCCACTACCTCTTTACTACCTTGAGACAGTAAGCCAGCATCCAAATTTGGTCCCCAAAGGTCAAATACTGGAGAACTGCATAAGTTCTATTATTTCCCCGCTTTGGTCTTTCTGGCTTTGGTCATCTAAGCAAAGTTCCTTGGATTGGCTGATAGTGAGACTCTAGATTCTTATGCCTCTTTTTACTACAACCATCTGAAATATATCACCTATTATATAATGTGTTCTTGGCCAAAGAAAAGAAATCTTGAGGTCTCAGAGCTATCATCTGCCTTGTTTGCTACTCCTTGGACTATAGTTTACATAAGAAACTCTTCCTTATATTCTTGGGAAAACTTTGGTTCCTGAGTAAGTGGCAAAAACAAGAGCTTCATCTCGAAAATACTGAGAGGAAAAATGTGAAATACTTTAAATAAGCAGAAATGATTGACCCATAAGTCATCAACCTGGCTCCACCAAGCCCATTTTAAAATTTCTGATTTTAACATTTCCCAAATATTTGCCTATTCTCCTTTTGGTTATAAGGTGTGTCCTTCTCTGTGCTACCTCATAATGTGCCCTAAATCATTTTTATTCACTCGACTTGCTCCTGGGTTAAGTCCTTAAAATTCAGAGATTTCAACTCAGAAATCAGAAATAGGAAAGAAGTATTTAATGAAAGTATTTCATTTTTCCTAAAAACATTGATGGAAAGTATTGCAAACATAATCTGATTTTTTTAAAGGTATTTGCCAGATAATATAGGTCTTTATAGAGCACTGGTAACAGATACTATACATAAGGTCTTGTTTTCTAATTCATTTTTTTCCCTATCGGGACATATAACAGATATTGAAGGTTCTACAGAATCAAAGTCCCCACAAGTAAATTGTGGAATTGTCTCCTTGGATGATGTTTTAGAAAATGAAGGTCTTATTGCTCCAACATGTAGGGAGGTGACTCTCAAATCAGTAGAAATATGCTCTGGAGGTACAGTGGTACCTGCAGGAAGTGCCTTCCTAACCATAATCATAATGAAATACTGATCAAATATTTACTGTGTTCCAGCTACTCTAAGTGCATAAAACATATTAGCTCATTTAATCTTCATAACAAACCTATAATGTAGGTTCCATTTTTTTTTTTCATTTTACAGAGGAAGAAATTGAGAGAGGAGTGAAGACACTTTCCCAAGGTCATATAGCTCTCAGGTGGGGAAACTGGGACTCACCGCTAATGTTCATCACCACACTGCCTTTTCAGCCAGTATCTTTTCTTTTTTTTAAAGATTTTATTTATTTGACAGAGAGCAGGAGAGCACAAGCGGTGGGAGTGGCAGAGGGAGAGGGAGAAGCAGGCCCCCTGCCCAGCAGGGAGCCTGATGCAGGGCTTGATCCCAGGACACTGGGATCATGACCTGAGCCGAAGGCAGTTGCTTAACCAACTGAGCCACCCAGGCGCCCCTCTTTTTTTTTTTTAAAGTAAGTTCCATACCCAGCATGGTTCCCAAAGCAGCAGGGCCTGAACCCATGACCCCAAGATCAAGACCTGGGCTAAGATCAAGAGTTGGTCACTCAACTGACTGAGCCACCCAAGTGCCCCTCAGGCAGTATATTTTGACTTTATTATAATCAGTTTGCTGGAAGGGGTCCGTGGCTAGAGACCGGGGGTGGACGGTGACATAGTAAGAAATATTTATTTGGTCTCTGCCCCTGGTTCCTGATACAAAGCTCCTAGATCTCTTGGAATTTCCCGGGTAATGGGAAGTGTCTTTTGTTCTAAAGAGTTGGCTTTTGGTGGGCTCCTAGAAAGCTTCAGGATGGAGGTTGGTCACCAGAAAGGCCAAACTATAATTAGAAGCTTTGAGCTTTTAGCCCTACCCCCCATCCTCCAGGAAGGAGAAGGGCTGGAGATTGAGCCAATAATCCATCATGTCTACTTGATAAAGGCCCCATAAAAATCCCTAAACTATGGGGTTCAGAAAGCTTCTGGGTTGGTGCACACATACACATTTCAGCAGGGTAGACACCACAACTCCACAGGGACAGAAGCTCCTGCACTCGGGACCCTTCTGGACCTTGCCCTGTGTACAACTTCACCTGGCTGATCATCTGTATCCCTTCCTAGACCCTTTATAATAAACTGGTAAACATGTTTCCCAGAGTTCTATGAGTCATTGTAAAAAATGATCAAATCTGAAGAGGGGTGAGAACCCCTGATTTGTAGCCAAGACTGACAGAAGTGTGGGTAACCTGGAGACCCACTACTGTGAGTAGTGTCTGAAGTGGGGGGAAGTCTGTGCCAAATCCAGGTAGGTTAACGTCAGAATTGCTTGGTGTGGAGAACCTGCACATTTGGTGGCTAGAAGGATTGGGAGTAGTAGAGGAAACAAAAGTTTTCTTTTACCCTCTTACTGCTTCTGAATTAGTGTAGGTTAGTAGAAATATCCAACAACTTATACTGTGAAGCTTCTAAACTGATTTGTGGACCATGGTTGTTGCAACCTCACGTAGACCTTCATTCTATATTGTGCTGTTCCTCATTCAGAGGGCAAAAGGTTTTAAATTCAATAATTTTTTTTTTATTAAATCTAGGTCTTCAAGCTCTGCCATCCTTTTCAACTACTTGTCCCTCATCAATCCGTTCATCTCATAAGTATTTACTGAGTGCCCACTATGTTCCAGATGCAGTTCTAGATGATGGGGATAGAAAAATAAAAAGTACCTGCTTCTATAGGACTTACTCTGGGAAGGTAAGAAGAGAATCAGACAATGGGTCAGAATACAGCCTAAATTATTGTAACAAATCTTTAAAAACCCAGTGGCTTAAAGAAGATACAACTCTGTTTATCTCTCATGTCATAGTCCCAGGGCTAGGAGAGCACTTCAGCTATCCTTATCACAAGATTTGTTTCTGGGTCCGAGGTGGTTGCCACAGTTCCTGCCACCATTTCTACAACTGAGCCAGAGGAAAGGGGGAAAAAAAAGGCAAGGGAAGCACATACCTTTTCCTTTTTAGGGCACAAACTTGAAATAATATATATCACTTCCAGTCACATCTCATTGGCCCAGAACTTTGTCTTATGGACAGACCTAGATACAAGAGAAGCTGGTAAATTAGCCTCTAATTGAGAAGCCTTGCACCCAGAAAGCATGGAGTTACAGTAAGCAGGTAAGAATAGTTTTTTTGGTAGGTTCTGATTCAGTAATAAATAAACACATCAGTATCAGGTGGTCCATGGAGGAAAATTAAGAAAAGTAGGGGAATAAAAAGTATCATGAAGTTGGGGGAAGTAGAAGTGGGCTTGTTATCTTATATAAGCTGCTCAAGGAAGTCCTCAATGACAAGATGGTAAGGTATCCTTTGAGCAGAAACCTAAAAGACATGAAGAAGCCAGTCACGTAAGTATCTGGGGAAGAGCCTTTCCAGAAGAGGAAATGGCAAGTACAAAGGCCCTGAGATACCAGGGCCTTGGCATCTTCTGGAAGGACAGGGAGACAAGTGTGAGGAAGTGGAGCAAACAAAAGGGAGAGCGGGAAGACAGGAGGTGTATGCCCGCCATCATAAGGATGTGGCCTTCACTCTGAAGCCATGGTTGGCGCAGGTGGTGGTGGTGGTGGGGGGGTGTTCCAATGGGGAGAAGAGTGTGGGAGTAACAGGATCTGATTCATGTTTCAAGAAGTTTACTCCGGCTATTTTGTGGAAAACGGAGCGTGAGGGTAGATGGCAGAAGCAAGGAGACCAGTCCAAAGGCCGTTGCAAATATCCTGAGGATGTGGCGGTGGCTTAGGGCAGGGGGCAGCCATGGAGGTGTCAAGGTGTGGTTGGAGACTTGACTTATTTTGAGTCAACAATATTTTCTGATAAATCATAGGTGACTAAGAAAAGGCTTATTATTCACTCACCCTATCATAGTCACCTCCCCAGAGAAAATTAATCTCACAGGGAACAATAAAATCAAATTTCTCTCAAGCTAGGACTATGGTGAACAAAGTTTCAACAGGTTTGAGATGCTGTGAGCCAAGAACAATGTGACTTGAATTGTTGTGTAAGGCAGGAGGGGCAGCCAGAGCTTTTCAATGTAATGACATAAAATTGTCTGTGAAAATAAAATATTTAAGGGGATGCCTGGGTGGCTCAGTTGGTTAAGTGTCTGCCTTTGGCTCAGGTCATGATCCCAGGGTCCTGGGATCGAGTCCCGCATCAGGGAGCCTGCTTCTCCCCCTGCTTGTGCTCTCTCTCTGGCAAATAAATAAATAATTTTAATTAAAAAATACAATTTTTAAAAGAGATATATTAAAGTCAAAGGAAAATGTTACAACCTGCATGAAGGGTGTATTAATGACCTCTAGTCACAGAATATAGAGTGATGGAGAATTTCATCTACCAAAATCAGAAAAATTGAAGAGGTTACAGAAAATTGGATAAAATGAAAACTTAAAAAAAATTACCAGAGGATACTTGATATATTGGTTACAAACAATATTCCAGAGGAACCTCATGGACTTGGGAAGGAGGACACCTACGTATCCCTATCACCCATATAGGACTTGGCACATGTAAGTTCTCCTCATGGAATATTCCTGAACCCTCCAGCCAGATGCAACCTATCATTCTCCTTAACTCATAACATTTCCTTCTTAGCCCCTCTTTTGGGAATAACACGTTTTGCCTTGAATTGTAATTATTTTTATACTGGTGTAATCCCTTCTATTAGATGTATTTACATCTTTTTATCCATCTGTTTTACTAATATTATATGTTTGATATATTTGATTATACATGAAAAGAAAACACACCCTGCTTTTATATTTCAAAAGCTTGTTCATGTAGGCAGTATGGGATCTAGAATTTTTTTATCAAGTTTTCTATTTTTGCCAAATCATATGATGGCTCAGCTATAAGTTATAAAATGTAGGAAAAAAATCACTATCTGGTAATTCTCCAAAACAGTCTTGTTCCTTCCTCAAGATTGACATTCTTTCATAACTCCTACTTTATGCCCCTCAAAGAGATCGTATAACATTTCCCAACTGTTGTCCTGTGCTTGAATTATAGTCGTCCGAATTTAAGTTTTTTTTTTAAGATTTTTATTTATTTGACAGAGAGAGACAGCGAGAGAGGAAACACAAGCAGGGGGAGTGGGAGAGGGAGAAGCAGGCTTCCCGCTGAGCAGAGAGCCCGATGTGGGGCTCGATCCCAGAACCCTGGGATCATGACCTGAGCTGAAGGCAGACGCTTAACGACTGAGGCACCCAAGCGCCCCTGAATTTAAGTGTTTTGACTCTTAGATCACTTTTAGGAAATGCACCCAGTTTTTTTTTTTAAAGATTTTATTTATTTATTTGAGAGAGAGAGAGAATGAGAGATAGAAAGCACGAGAGGGAAGAGGGTCAGAGGGAGAAGCAGACTCCCTGCTGAGCAGGAAGCCTGATGTGGGACTCGATCCCGGGACTCCAGGATCATGACCTGAGCCGAAGGCAGTCGCTTAACCAACTGAGCCACCCAGGTGCCCGGAAATGCACCCAGTTTTAAAATGAGGCATTTGTCTAAAAATTAGGACAAGATTAAACTGTCATGTTTGTAAGTGTATATAGATACCACAATCCATTCCCTAGTCCTTGAAATAATGACTAACCAATCTTAATGACATTTGACCTGACCCAGACCAAGCCCATTTACAATGCTCACTGGATCTGATATATAAAGCTCCTTATCTTCATACCACAAACATTTTTCATCTTCTGGAATGCATCTCCCTCCTCACCCTTGCTTGCAACACTGGAAAAGCAGCATCCAAACTAGGCTGAAAAAGTTCCAGTAGAATCCCATCATTTTGGCCACATAGATACATTGGATGAAAGGAAGCAGTCAAGTGCAGTACTCTTATCTGCCCCTCTTAGGAGTTTTTAATCTCCAACAGTTGTTTTTAAGTGGGTCAATAATTATTATAAATGAGTGTTTCAGATTAAAGGAGCAGGAAAATTTAGGGAAAAGTGGAGGAAAAAAAGCTTATTGTAGTACATGAACTTACCACCTTCAGACCAATTTTCTAGCATTCTCTGGTCTGGGCAATCAGTCAACAAACTTTCACCAAGATGCTATTTTTTTTTTTTTTTTAAGATTTTATTTGTTTGAGCGAGAGCACGAGAGGGGAGAGGGGCAGAGGAAGAGGGAGGAGAGTGAGAGAATCTCAAGCAGACTCAGCAGCTGACCATGGAGCCCAACTCAGGGCTCGATCTCACGACCCTGCGATCATGACCTGAGCTGCAGCCAAGAGTCAGTTGCTTAACCAACCAGGTGCCCCTGAGATGCTATTTTATAATGGACTCTAGAACAACCTTTGTGGAAGTTTCTAATAAGTAGTTTTTTTTTAAGTAAACCCTGTCTTCCATTAGAAGACAAACAAGAACATGTAAAAACAATGAAAAAGAAATTAGGGAAAAAGACTACCCAGTTCACAAAGCTACAGTTAATTGCAGATTCACTGTGCAAGGAACAAAGAAAGCCTTACGAGTTAAAAGGAGAAAGACTACTGTGACCTAGAATGGGATGGGAAGGCTTCAAGGAGCGAGATTTGAGCAACAGTTTAGAGAACGGGCAGGTTGACAGGCTTTGAGTAGTTGCAAGAGCAACAGAAAGTACTATGCTTTAGAAGGCCACCTATCAAAAGCACAAAGGACTAGAAACTTAAGAGGCATTATACGACAGTGGGTACTGCATTTTGGCTCTGCTACAGATCTGAGGAAAACAAGCAATTGAAGGGAAGTTTTGGTGAGATGGCAGAAGGCCTTTAGTTTCAGGATAAGGTGTTGGGGCTTAATCCTTCAGTCATGAGTAATTAATGCTAGCTTTCGATTAGGTGAGCCAGTTGACAATGCTTTAACAACCTCCAAAGACCATGAGAAATAAGGGTCACTCGCTAGTCCTCAGGGAGAAGAGAGCCTTCAGGATCTTAGGGGAGGAGACCAGATGATGTCTCTGATGGTCTGATAACTTGATGGAGAAGATAGACACCCTGGCCTTTTCACTTACTAACTTTTCCAACTATAAAATGTGCTGCATAATGATTTTTCTTTCACTGGGAAAATAAAATTCTCAGTGAGTCATTCCTCTCGCCAGGGAAAATGACTCAGAAAAATCTTCATTTTCCAGTGAAAGAAATCATACACAGCCCATTTTATTAACTTTAATTGGGTGTAAATTTGAACTCTTACATTATAAATAAAATTCATTTTAAGCACAAACTTGTCAAGCAAATTCCTTAACATTTATCAAGAATGGCTTAATTTCAAAGCTTGATAAATGAACTGGAAACTAAGATTTTTTCTTTTACCTTAAGGATACCTTTGGTTTGGTAAAACATTCACCAGCCTCTGTCGGGATTTGTCTTGAGTTATGCAAGTTTGAACTAAGGGGTCTTTAGAAATTCATCTCGTATGTTAGCTGTGGCCATTGGCACATCATACGCCCCCAACTTTTTTTAAATACACCTGAGAACACTAAAAACCACCTGACTTTATCAGGAAGCTCCAGGAGAGGCACCTGGGAATGTGTTTAGCAAGCACCAAGGTGGTTCTTATATAACCAGGAAACTTAGAGAAGATAAGTTCCTTGCCCTGGAGAAGATAATTTTCCTGTGGCATAGTAAGTAATCACACTATATCTGCGTTCTCAGCTTTTCACCAAAAGCAAAATAACATTGACTAGGTGGTGGGGTGGAGGGAAGTTTTGGACCCAAATGAGAATTAAATCCAAATCCTCACGGAAGGGAAGTCTGGCGGCTGGGTCAGGCAGCTGCCCCTGCAAGGACTGAGGTTACAGAGATGGAACTCTTGGCCGTGGGGGTTGTCTTATGCATTTTGGTATGTTTATCAGCATCCGTGGCCCTTATCCACTAAATGCCAGTTAGCACCCCTCTCCAAGAGAAAAACTTTGTCTCCAGATATTACTAAACGTCCTAAGGGGTAGGAGGCAAAAATTTTTACCTGGTTAAAGGACTGGGCTAGGGAGGAAGTTAAGCAAGGACAGATTGAGACACGTAGGCCGAAAAGACTAAACCATATGGCTTTAATTGCGCACCGTTCGTGACAGACACCCAGAAACGTTTACGAATAGAACGTTAAAATGCGGTGGGGAGTGGGGAACGGAGGGATTGTTCGTTTGGTACACTAAGGGAAACGTTCCGGCTCGCTCATTTAAGAAAAACCTTGCGTTGACATTTAAGGGCAGAGAAGTAGAACAGCAACCCCCGCCAAAAACAAAAACTTTAAACTGTGTCTAAGCTTCCATCTCAGACTCAGAACTAGGTAGACACCATTTTAAGGAATAATTTTGTTACCAAGAGTCATGCCACTAGGTGACACCACCGCACTATAGGAGGTTCCAGATTTTAACAGCCAAAGCAATCTTTATCACGGTCTTAACTTGGCCCCAAACCCAAATGTTTCGGAGAGCACAGGCCCACCCCACCTAACCAAAAGCCACATCTTCTAGCAAGTGCTTACAGCCGCTTAGTGTGACAAATAAAATGGCTCTGAAAAGAGCCGTTGGGGTAAAGTAGCTGTCCTATTACGTCCTTTGCGCGCCCTTACTTCGAGCTGGTGTACTTGGTGACCGCCTTGGTGCCCTCGGACACAGCGTGCTTGGCCAGCTCGCCGGGCAGCAGCAGGCGCACGGCCGTCTGGATCTCCCGGGACGTGATGGTCGAACGCTTGTTGTAATGCGCCAGGCGGGAGGCCTCACCAGCGATACGCTCGAAGATGTCGTTGACGAAGGAATTCATGATGCCCATAGCCTTAGAGGAGATGCCAGTGTCCGGATGAACCTGCTTCAACACTTTATACACATAAACGGAGTAGCTCTCCTTACGGCTGCGCTTGCGCTTCTTACCATCCTTCTTCTGTACTTTCGTAACAGCCTTCTTGGAACCCTTCTTGGGAGCAGGAGCCGACTTTGCTGGATCAGGCATTTTTGCAAGAAGAAACGCCACGCTCCAGAAACGATCCGGACTACTTCCAAAAGGCTTGCTTACGCGCTACTTATAGAGCCTGTATGCAAATGAAGGCTCGCAAGGGACTGCATTTTCATTGGTTAATTTCCAACAATGTCGTCATAAGGGGGTGGAGTCCACATAAATAATAGCTTCGGCTCGCACTTCCTTAGTGGCTAGCAGAGTAAAAGTCTTCTTAGCCAATCAAAGTGTTCCGTTTCAGGCTAACCAATACTGTAAAAGTATAGTTTCACCTGTTTGGGACGTTTGGGGATGGTTTTCATTTTCTCAATTGTAGACTTGCGTATCGAAGAGATCTGAAGGAACAGCTAAAGACAATTCTCTTATTTTTGCCCCATTTCCCTACTCTTTGTGGAAGTTTTGCTTCTGGTTTTAAACCCGTTACATCTCAAAAAAAAAATCAGGTATTTCCCTCAAATTCCTGTTTGCGCCACCTGTTATGCAACGAGGGAGGTATTAGGTCATTGTCATACAACTCTGAAGACAATAGCCAGGAAGAGGCTTCAGTACTTAAAACAGGGCCTTAACATCCGGCTTAGTTCTAACTGTAAAATCTGGTTGATAAACCCAGATTCCCATCCCAGCCGTTATCACAAACCCACATGACGGCCTTTCTACTTAATTTCTGTATCTGGGTTCGTGCCAATGTTTTGTACTAGCAGCTTGTAACGTTGTGAACACCTGGTAGAGCAGGGTCCCCCCTCTTGCAAAGTTTTTCTCAGGCTAGGTTGACGCTCCAGACTTTAGTAACTCAGCATGTGAAAAGCAAGTTTGGCAAAAACGACCGGTAAAACCGTCTCAGCTGTTCCCTCTGGCGCGCCAGCCGACTTAAGGGCAGACTGATTCCATTATCTCGTCACGCAACACGTGCGAGTTACCCCGATCCATCTGATGCACAGGTGCACGATCGTAGACCTGCGCCCGGCGGAAAACGGTACAGCTGCTCTCCGTGAAAACGTGGGTGGCTCTGAAAAGAGCCTTTAGATGGTTCACATAAAGACACTCAACCTTAAGCCCGCTCTCCGCGAATGCGGCGAGCCAGCTGGATGTCCTTCGGCATGATGGTGACGCGCTTGGCGTGGATGGCGCACAGGTTCGTGTCCTCGAACAGCCCCACCAGGTAGGCCTCGCTCGCCTCCTGCAGCGCCATCACGGCCGAGCTCTGGAAGCGCAGGTCCGTCTTGAAGTCCTGCGCGATCTCGCGCACCAGCCGCTGGAACGGCAGCTTGCGGATCAGCAGCTCGGTGGACTTCTGGTAGCGCCGGATCTCGCGCAGGGCCACGGTGCCCGGCCGGTAGCGGTGCGGCTTCTTCACGCCGCCCGTGGCCGGCGCGCTCTTGCGGGCCGCCTTGGTGGCCAGCTGTTTGCGCGGGGCCTTGCCCCCGGTCGACTTGCGGGCTGTCTGCTTCGTGCGAGCCATGATGTCTTGCTGGTCTCGCTCAAGGAGCGCTAGGCAGTCTTATTTATAGACATAGCCTTGTCTTGATTGGGCCAGGAGGGGTAGGAACCTCCAGAATGTTATCTCATTGGCTAGAATTCAATCCTATTTACTCGGGTAGATTGTTATGAGAATCTCTCCCCCTTATTTACCTTTCCGTACTTTTCTGTAATCTTACCGATCACGGACGTTTTTCTTTTCTTTTTTTTAAATGGGTGTCATTTTTGTTAGAGCAATTTTTAAAGTGTTTTCGCAAGCTTGGGATTTATATTTTAACAGGTCCCTTCGAAATAAAAGCATGCCTTCCCATGAACTAGGTTTCAGTTAAGAGTTACTATGACTCCAATCCCATAGCTAACATTTATTTAGCGCCTGACACTGTGCTAAGCGCGTTAGTTGCATTACAGTAGTAGTTGAAGGAACCAAAAAGTGAATTTACCTTTACCCAAAGCACCAACCTACAGGGTACAGCCTTCCGCCTTTCCTTAGCTTTTCCACCTTGGTCATCAATGGCCAATTAGGTCCTGTGGACGAAACGCTTCTAAGTCAAGGACCATAACACGGGAAACGTTAATTTCTTCTTTACAATGGTGAATAGTTTCTAAATAGTCGACTTGCTTATCAGTCACATTAAAAGCTATAATAAAGTTTCAAAGCAAATAAGTTATTCGTTGATTACTGATTGCTAACATATTTTCTTCAATAAAGTAGTTTCATCTAAAAGTTTCATTTTTTCTATTCTCTATAGGGAAATTGAACATACTCTGCTTTTTAGTTATTTCATATGCTTTGAAGTATTGCTCAGAAAATTGCATGTCATAAAACAAGTCATGTAAGGTAATAATGCTTAAAAGTATGAATAGTTATAAAACTTTTAATCATATGCTCATTCTATTGAAAAAGCATTGCATCCAAACCTCATAAAAACTCAAACCTGTGAACACAATCAGGCCCAACAAGCTTAAAACTCACTTTATGGTGTCAATATGAATGATTATCTTCCTGCTGAAGGCAAAATAAAAGTTATTTTGAGGGGATTTCCTGAACGCTAAACAACCTAGAAACTTATCTTTATATCTTCAAGAGTCCCCATTGGCAGCACAATCTCCTGCTCTAGGGAGACTTAAGATGTCCTTGCAAAGGTATAACTGATGTGAACACCTGTCACCTGTTCCTGTGGTTGGTCAGGTAATCCTAACATGTAGAGAGCACGACTCAGTATTTAAAAATTCTACATACACTCTCTCATTTAATCCCAACTCTGTGAAATAGATGTTACTTTCTTCATTTCACAGATAAAGAAACAGAGTCTCAGAGAAATTATGGCTTGTCCTAGACAAGTAACAAGGCCTGCATAATATCCTAAAGCAAAGGAATGAAATTATAATGGATTTCTAGTTTCATCAGGCTTGATGAAACATTTTAAAGCACTGAGGAATTTTCTTATCATGCAATCAAAGGAAAAGCTAAGGAAAGGCGGAAGGTCTGGTAGGCAGGGAGGAACCTAGCAAGGCCTGTTTGATCAAAGTCCTCTGTGTCCCATTGTTTCTGAGTGGCCCAGCACACGTGTTTACCAAACATGTACTCTTTTTCAGCTTCCTGTGAATTGCATTCCTTCCCTTTGAAGTCCCACGGCCTACTCCCTGCTCCTTGGCTCAGGACTACTATGTACCTCATTCTGCCTGACTGTCTTTGGAATTTCCATGTCTGTGTGGATTCCTTGTACATACAGAATTAAATTTTATTTTCTCCTGTTAATCTGTCTCATGTCAATTTGATTCTTAGTCTAGGTAGAAGGACTTTGAAGGGGACGGGAAATTCTTGCTCCCTGACACTTAGAAGTCACCTTTAAAAACAGAACTCAGATCCATAATCATTTGATTTCACCTAGTCTCCACATTGGACAATAGAGTGCTTCTGTGAAGGTTCTCAATACACTCCTCTATCAGAAGTAAATTGATAATGCAGAAGAATCTCTGCTTTGCTGCTGCTGTGGGGAAAAGGGAGTATTTTTCTCCTACTAATATCTCTGAGTTTTCTTCACTAGAAATAATAAGATCTGCAGTTTCCAGATTGAGCCCTGAAGTTTCATTATTTAGTGCTGGGGGGTCGGGGGGGGGGGAAGAGCACATGAACGCAGCTTAACATTTGCCACAGGAAATAAGCAGCTAAAAGAAAAATATAATGTTTTGTATGCGCATGTGTTTGTTTTTAATGTAAAAGTAATGGACTAAATTATATGTTCCGGGAAGACAGTTTCTGTTCAGTCTCTGACTGCAGGCACCCCCGAGGCTTCAAATACCCTCAAGATGAGACTGGATCTCTGGTTTGTGGGTTGGGCAGGCCATGTGCCTGACTGCCTTTCATCTTCTTCTTCTTCTTTTTTTTTAATGCTTAAGTTTTAATTCCAGTGCAGTTTAACCTACAGTGTTATATTCGTTTCAGGTGTACAGTATAGCGGTTCACCACTTGCATACACTGCTCGGTGCCCATCAAGGTGAGTGCCCTCTTAATCCCCTTTACCTCCTTCACCCAGCCCCACCCCCTTCTGGTCACCTTCAGTTTCTTCTTTTAAGAGTCTGTGTTAGGTTTATCTCGCTCTCTTTTCTTTCTTCGTTCTTTTGTTTTCTTAAACTCCACATATGAATGAAATGATTGCCTTTCATCTTAAGTGACCAATAGCACTGGACCAAATTCAGAAGCAGGGGGCTTTTGAGCTTCTTTAACTTCATTCTGAGATAAAGTCATTCCCTCAACGACTTGCTCATTGGATAAAAACTTCCCCCTTTTACCTTAACACTATTCCTTGTCCCGTACAATGAAGGGTGGCATAGGGGAGGAAAAAGTTTTCCTCAGTCCTCTTAGGGTCCCTGGCTGGGTGTGAAAATTAAACCAACAAAGACAGAACAACAGCGGAAGAGCACACAAATTTACTGAATATAAGTTTTATGTGATGCAGAAACTTCATAAGGAAATGAAGATCCAAAGAAACAGTTTGACCTGAGTATTTTTATGGTAGGTGTGATGAAGTGTGGGCACTCCTGTCTCCTGTAAAATGCAGTAGGTTAAGGAGTATGCGGTTAAGTCTTATAAGCCAGGGCCTGTTTGTTAGGATTCTTCTGTAGGTCCCTTTGTCTTTAGAGATAAAGATACTCCTTTCCTCCTCATCTATCCCTCTAGTCATATAGAGAAGGCACAAGAAGTTTTATGACCTGTTTCAAGGGGGAAGGCTTTGGGGGGAAGGTTAGAGTAAACTTCCTGCTTATGTCCCTTTCTCAAGATTAAAATATTTAATATGCC
This sequence comes from Zalophus californianus, assembly GCF_009762305.2. Lineage (NCBI taxonomy): Eukaryota > Metazoa > Chordata > Mammalia > Carnivora > Otariidae > Zalophus > Zalophus californianus. Next base: position 104,194,433 of record NC_045598.1, read on the forward strand.
AAGGTGCCATATTTTGGGGTAGCATGTCCCAAATCCTATCAGTGGTAGAATATGCCATCCCTAAATTATGCCATTTGGCACAGGGATTATTTTGAGCTAAAGGCACTTGAAAAACAGCAGGAGCAAGAAGTGTGCTCTGACCTCTGTTTCCTAAAAACAGGAGACAGAACCCCCATATGGAAGATGTTTTCCCTATACCAGGAGGAAAATAACATTCTTTTCGCTGAGGATGGGGAGTGGAAGCCAAGAGAAATTTGCACAAAGAAACCTTTGTTAAACTAACCCTTACCTTCCTAGTTATTTTTCCACCATTAACTGTCCTAGCCAAAGCCCTTCTGTCTTGTGACAATTTTCATGATTTACTACTCTATCCAATTCAGTCTATAAGCAGTCAACTCTAACTGCTTCTGTGGGTCTTCATTTCCTTATGAGGGCTCCAATGGCAAATAAAACTCAGAGTAAATAAACTTCTATGCTTTTCTCCTGTTAATCTGTCTTGTGTTAATTATCAGGCCCAGCCAAAAACTCAAAATGGGTAGTGGTGAAATTTTGCCTCCTCTACAGCAGATTTCAGTTTGCAGGGGTTCAGAAAATACCACCCCCAAATATGCCACTTTGGTATATTATTTTGAGCTGAAGTTACTTGAGAAACAACAAATATAGGAGGTGCTCTCTGACCTCCCCCTTTCCACCTAAAAGCAGCTCAGAAAATTTTCCATGAGAAAGGTAAATCACTTGGTTTTTGTTGTTGTTCTTGTTGTTTTAAGCTCAGGCCACAGATGTGACATGTATGACACTTACTATCTCTTGTTTATGGGGGAAATTAGAACAGAATGCTCACAATTCAACTAATATACAGCCTGTCTGGGGAAAAAGAGAAAGAAAGAGAAAAAGAAAAGAAAGAAAAAGAAAGAAAGAAAGAAAGAAAGAGAAAGAGCCTATTTTTTAAAGATACCTTCTTTCTCAACATTCCTTTCATTTAATTTTTGTAATCATCTATTGTGAATCCCAGGGTGTTGGTTTAGGCAAGTGATGCATGGTGGCACCATTCAATGAGCAAAGAACAAGGTTTATGGCTGCGGAAGAAGGAAGAGAATGAATTCCTTCAGCCCCCATTAGAGTCACACCTTGGAGCTTTGAAGTTTAAGCATTTTGAGATATTTGAGTCTAAAACGACTAAAGAACAACCCAGGAGGATCTCTACGTCTGGAGCCTAGAAGTCTGGATAAAGATATAATATTGGGACTCATTAGCATATAGAAGATAGAGCCAGGAGAGGAAAAAGCCATGAAAGATTTAAGACAGTATACCTCCCTCAGAAAAAAGAGATAATTCTTTCTGATGCAAAAACCACATCCTCTGATAGATTCTCCTTACAGAAGGCCCTGGTAAAGTAACAGACATGCTATCACTAAAGGACCCCAACCAACTTCATAGGGCAGTTTCTGGTAATGTTTTTCAAAATGGAGATTTCCCCCTTGCGAAACGCAATTCAGCAGTTTGCTGGCTCCACGTGGGGCGTCCATGGGGGACACAGTTTGGTCACTGATTTCTGGCTGAAAGCAGGGGTCGATTTTAGAGGATCTGTAGAAACAGATACAGAACACCTTTGTTCTCTTTCTGTATATGTTGCTTCTTTCGGCAGAGAGCTTTGGAGGACGGTGCATTGGATCCACTGACCTCCACGAGAAGGCTTGCAGATAGAGAAAACCAGTTTTCCTAAGACCTGATTTCTCCAGGGTGAGGTGAAATCCCAAGCCCCCCATTAACAGAACAGACTAGACTCAGAAATTACGGCGGCCGTCTCCCTCCGCCCACTCCGCACACACCCCAGGTGCGGCTGCTCTGCTCGTGGCCTTCTAGGTCGGCCGAGCGTCGGACCGGCTTTGTTGCAGTTTTCTGTAACCGTGCTTCGGAAGCCGGTGCTCCTCTAGTCGGGGTTAGAGCCGGCGCTGGCGCCGTCTTCTCCTCCCCGTCTCTCGACTCCCTTTGCTCTTCCTTTCGTCTTCTCCCACCAGAAGGACCTTTCTCAGCCTACATGTTATGCCCTGGAGGAGTCCACAAACGGAGAGAGACAAAGGCGAAAACGGTTGCGGCCCCCGGAAGCCTGGCCTTGGGATCTGTGCTCTCCCGGGGACGATGGCCAATAGGTTTTTTTTTCAAGAGCCCGTTAGGGGGAGCCGTGGGGAGCGAGGAAGCAGGGCTAGGGACCCGGCACAGAAGAAATGACGCAATGCCGAGCGGGCGGGGACAATTTAGGGCGGGCGTCCCGCCGCGCGCTTTCTGTTCTCAATCTGGTCCGGCACTCTTGTATATTAAAGGGAAAGCCGCCCTACCCGCTCTGGAGGTCGTGTATTCGGGCTGCAGTTGCTATGTCAGGAAGAGGTAAGGGTGGCAAGGGCTTGGGTAAGGGTGGTGCTAAACGCCACCGCAAAGTCTTGAGAGACAACATCCAAGGCATCACTAAGCCGGCCATCCGGCGCCTCGCTCGGCGTGGAGGAGTCAAGCGGATCTCCGGCCTCATTTACGAGGAGACTCGCGGTGTGCTCAAGGTGTTCTTAGAGAACGTCATTCGGGACGCGGTCACCTACACCGAGCACGCCAAGCGCAAGACGGTTACCGCTATGGACGTGGTGTATGCCCTCAAGCGACAGGGACGCACCCTGTATGGCTTCGGAGGCTAAGCTGCCGCTTCAGCTCTACGTGTATCTACGCTAACGGCCCTTTTTAGGGCCAACCATCTTGTCTTCAGAAGAGCTGGACGTTTGGGTAGGGTTTGGGGGCCCTTGCTTTTGGGAGTTGGTGCTAGAGCCGGGTCAGGCTTAGTGGGAGGTAATGGTCCCTGAAGCGCTAACCACCCTGAACCCATAGTCGTTCACTAAACTTCCTTTTATCTCTTGGGCTCCGTTTTGGTTTTTAAGTCCTAAAATGTTCCGGATCTAAGTATTAACGTTTACTTTCGGGTACGCTGTCATTTGTGACTGCTGGGCTGGGGAAAGTAGAGATCCGCGAAGCCGAAGGGTAAGGTCGCGTCTTCGTCTCTATTCCGCTACGTTCGCTTGGGCAAGGGGAAGGCAGCCTACTGGCCTGCAATCCAGAGATGCCCGTTACGCCGTTGGATGGTTTGAAGCTTCAAGTCAACTATTGGGTTTCACTTTCTACCTCTACAGCAAGAGGGTGGGGACTAGGTGGCTTAGGGGCCCTCTTCATATTGGACGGTGTTTTGTAATCTGTATTCTTACCCAAACGGTGCGAGAGCACAAGTCCGGTCATCAACCATCCAAAAATCAAGAGAAATCTGGGTTACTAGAACAGATGAGCTCATTAGTGCAGTTTTAAAACAAGCTTGGCATATTATCTGCTGAGTACTTTTTTTAAATGCTGTATCTAAGAGAGAATTTAAAAGATAACTATTTCAGTGAAAACATTGCAAAGATACAGATGCATCTTCTATAAAGGCCAAGCAAACTATATAATTTAACATCGTGGAAGCAAGTCTTCCGGAAACAGTTAATTCAGGTATGTGACTTTTTCTGTTAGGGCCTGTTGTAGACACCTCTAGGAATATACCCATCAATACAGAAAGCACAATTTTTGACAAAGCAACTTGTTCTAGATTAGCGGGGTTAAGAACACGGTAAGCCATTCTCTGCACTACCACTTCAAATTGTCCTGATTTGGACCGAAATGTAGGTAGGTCCACTTTGCTTATCCTTAAACCTAATTATAGTTTTGTAGCTATTATATTTGCAAGTAGAAATTTTTTTCAGCATTCTAGGCTTATAGTTTTACAGATAAATTTGGCTATGTATGTCATTGAGAGAAGAAATACTATGTCAGCTCCCCAGAGATGAGCTAGCTCTTTATTGGTCTCCACACTTGTTTGCTCTCATTAGCGACAAACACTTGAAAGTGAACCAGGTGTAAAACATCTAGCCAGAATGCCAAAGAATGAGAGATTTGTCCTCTCAGAGCTTATCAGAATGGGGAGGAAAAATACATAAAATACATATTATCCTTACATATGGAGATGCCAGAATGCCAAAGAATGAGAGATTTGCCCTCTCAGAGCTTATCAGAATGGGGAGGAAAAATACACAAAATACATATTATCCTTACATAAATGGTGGAATAGCACACGTAGCACCGGTTCAGTAGGATGAGAAGTGTAGACAATAATTACCATGGGAGTCCTAACACTACAAAAGTCACTGGCTGCTGGGAGATGGGAAATCTTGGCTATGGAGGTGGGGCTTGTGGCAAGTATCACTGTGTTTTTGTTTGTTAATTTTAAAGGCAATGAAGATTGAATATATCTGATCCTCACTGAACTACTCTGGGGGAGGAGATAGCAAAAGTTCAAAGAACTTAATAATGGAAGGGGGTAGGGAACATGTCCTTTGTCTAAACTAGAGGTTCTCAAAGTGTGATTCTCAAAAGTGTAGTCGCTAATCTAGGAACATCAGATCACCTGGGAACTTGTTAGAGACGCAAAATCTTGGATCCGCGCCAGACTTGCTGAATGAGAAATTCTAGGGAGTGTGTCCTAGCAATTTGTGTTTTAACAAACCCTCCATGTGATTATGATACCCAGTTTGAGAACCACTGGTCTATGTAACAGTTTTTCTTTAAATGAAACTAAAGTATTTAAATCTGAATATATATTGCCCTAATTTGTTTACCCAAATGTTAAATTTTGCTTGCTTTGAATGGAAACACACACACACACACACACAAAATACTAGATGAATGATCCTAGTAAATTTTCTGTAGTGCAAAATATTACAGAAGGAAAAGGTAAAACAGCTTATTTCCTCAAAGCATTTGAGACAAACATAAAAGATGTATGAATGAAAAGTGTAGCCAGCTTGTTTCCTAAATAATATTGGTTTGTGTTTTAATAGTATTGAATTTTGTAACCAATGGATATGTTTCTTTTTTCTTCTCAAGTTTCTTTAAGCTGTGGTCCTTTGCCTATTAATTATGCATCTTATTTACAGTGATTTTAATAGTGATCCTTGTTGGGAAGCCTGGGTGGCTCATTTGATTAAGCGTCTGCCTTTGACTCAGGTCGTGATCCCAGGGTCCTGGGATCGGGTCCTGCGTGGGGCTCCCTGCTCCAGCTGGGAGTCTGCTTCTCCCACTGCTCCCCTCTCCCCCAGGCTTGTGCTCGCTCTCAAATAAATAAATAAAATCTTTAAAAAAAATAGTGATCCTTGTTCTCATCTTGTCTCCTTCACTAGATCCTATTATATGGCATAACTGAATCTTCTATTAGCTGTATCCAGCCTCTGAATATTGCCAAATTACAGAATACATTCTGCATCTTTTTTCATTAATAAATGGCTTTTTGTTATTGTTCTTAACCATCTGTAACAGTAAGGAATATATTGCTATTTAATTTCTTTAATTTCCAACAAGATAAGCTATTTCTCATTTCCACCCCTGAGTGACGCAGATGCTCTCTTCGAACCAGCCCTGGCTGCCATCTGTCCCCTCCCTGGGTGATTTCAGGACTTCCACTAGAATATATATCAATGATTATAGAATCCAGTCTGCAGGTCTACTTCCACATGGAAGCAGAGGGATGTGAGTGTTCCGCCGGCTAATCAAACCTCACAATGGACCAGTCTGAAGTCTTACCTTCCCTTTCCAGGCTCCCTACTTGTCAGAATAGCTGCATTATCCTCCCAGAAACCTAGGCTCGCTGCTCCTGAGTCATCTTTCACTACATTCTTTCTTTCTTGGAAACCTTTCTCTCCGTACTTCCTATTCTAGCTATTGATGAACATATTATTTCTCTACTTGAGCCAAAAAACTGAACTATCTTTTGCACAGAATGTTACTAGAATATATAAATATGTATGGCTGTATGGAGAATTACCAGGAAGGTTTATAAAAATTTTAGAATGATTTCTTGGTGTTGGTTTTGTTATATTTGTTGAACATTTCTGAATTGCTTGAATTTCTTAAAATAAGCATGTATAATTTCCCCCCAAACAATCACAAGATGGATAGATAATAGATGATGGGTGATGGATGGATAGATGATGGATGATGGATGATAGATGGATAGACGATGGATGATAGATGATAGATGATAGATGGATAGATGATAGACGATAGAAGATAAATGATAGATAGGTAGATAATCTGGGCCATATGAACCATGACAAATCTTAGCTTTGCCAAAGTTCTGTTTTTTCATCTTTAGTGTCACTGAGAATTCCTGTCTTACAGGAACGTTTTCAGGATCAAAGGAGATCTATATGAAAGATTAAAGCCCTGAGGTAACATAAAAAGAAACTAAAGTTGGTGTATTTATTGCCTATTTCACCCCATCTAGTTTGTACATGCTCCAAAATGAGTGGGGAGGGAAGTCAGTGTAGCCAAAATTTCGAGAGGACAGTAGACAGTGGGTAAAGATGAGGTATGAACAGGTGGGCAGGGCCATATTTTTCAGGATTAAACCGGAAAAATGTAGCCATCTTAAAGAATCTGATAGATTCCCCAGCTGAGTTGACTGTTATAATGTGTTAAATGTATTATTTAAGAATATTCCATTCTTGGGGCGCCTGGGTGGCTCAGTCAGATAAGCGTCTGACTCTTGATTTTCATTCAGGTCATGATCTTAGGGTTGTGAGATCGGGCCCCACTTTGGGCTCTGCACTGGGCATGGAGCCTGGTTAAGACTCACTCGCCCCCTTCCGCCAACCCTCTCCTTCTCAAAAAAAGAATATTCAATTCTTCTACAGAAAGTAAGAGAAATAAGAGAGAAGAAACTAATCGTAGATAATAATAAGATAAAAGATAATAAGCTTCTGAGATATGTTAACAGAAATTAAGTAGAGTATGTGTGGTAAACATAGATCTAGGAAGGGCCAAGAACCATGCTGAATATTCATGAGGTATATGACGTACCTAGTATTCAAGTCTTAAATCAGCCATCCATTGGTGAGACCTACTGTGGCTCAGTATGTCCTCTGCCTGCCACACACAGGGAAATCCATAGCTATTCTGCAGGTTATTAGTGATCGAGTGAGCATAAATTAGCTTCAGGCACCTTCCACTTGCTGAGCCTCCTCGCTCCTGCTCAGCTGTAATCCTTTCACCTGCAGCACCGGTAGGGAAGACTGGATGAAGCAGATGGAGCCAGACAGATTGTGTAAGTCAAGGTTGGACACTGTGTGGTGCTTCCGCCATCACTGCACCCTCTTCTCAGTGTGTTAACCTCTCCCATCACTTTCCCCTTCCTCCTTGTTGTATGTTAAATGGATTCAATTAACTGTGTGATTTGATATATTTGTCTTCATGTGGCCCATGAGGCTTTGTGTTCAGTGAACTCTGGGATTGCTTGTCTGGTGATAGAGCGGGAAGCCAAGATTACAGCGAAGTAATTTCTTACCACAACAACTATATTATAGAAGAGGTCTGGAAACAAGGGGTGGGCGGGGGGGTGGTGAGACATAACATGGCATTGTGACCATCCAGATACCCTCAAGGCAGATGGGATCCTGACTCTAGGGAGCATATCCAGTTTCTGCAATAAGGCAACCTTTAGAGTGAAACAGCATCCCGACCGAATAATGGCAGCCACTGAGGTCACCTGCCTCCATGCTCCTCCCCAACTTTCTGACTGTAGTTTGGCTTCCTGTTTAGGTTTGCCTGCAGGGAGCTAATGAGTGAATCAGTTACACTTCTCATTGGAAATTAAGAGCATGATTTCTAGAACCAGACTATTCAGGTTAGGATCTTAACTTCACCATTTACTAATAGTGAAACCTTGGAGAAATTCCTTAATCTCTGGACCTCGTTTTCTTTATTAGTAGCATTAGGAGGAAAAGAATACCTTCCATGTCAGGGTATTATGTGGATAACATGTATTAATATTTACGAAGCAGTTAGCACTAGGACTGGCACTCACTAAATGCTACTACCTATTAATGATAATATTATTAGGGTTTATGCATTTGTCCCTTCAGAGTTTGGTCAGTGGGATCTAAGTCCTAGAACCCACCACCCCCAGCCTACCAACAAAATGAAATTTCTGAGCCTACAGAGCCAAGAACCAGGCTGGAATATGGTGAGCCAGGGCCCAGGAGGTCATCCTGATGACCTGAGTGGCCACCAACGTTTCATTTCCTTTTCTACGGCTTTGCAGTGCAATCAGATGGAGTGTAACAATAACCTCTCAAACATTTAACACAAAAACCAAGTAGCAAAGGAAGAGAGGAAGGGAAAAAGATCAATCAAAGAAACAGAAACCCAAAATCAAAACCTGGCTGAGGAAAACTTACTCATAAGCTCAAAGTTTATATTTATTTATTTATTTATTTATTTATTGCTCAAAGTTTAGTTCTGAGCAGGGGCCCTGATAGGCTGGAGAGGACCTGCTGTCTTAACAAAGTTTGCAAGATCAGGAAACACCTAACTTTTTATTCATCCAGATGTCCGAGAGGGACTGTGAGATTCAGAACCAAATAACAAACCAGCCAAATTTAAAAGTTTGCCGATGTCCAGAGTCAGTTGTACCAAAACTTTTGGAAGACAATTTAGCAATAACTATCAAAATTACTGAAAAATGTACTCCAAGTTCTATGTATAAGGATAATAAGTTGCAGCAGTGTTTTTAGTGGTAAAAATCAGGAAAATACCTAAATATCCACTAAAATGAATCTGAGTAAATAAGAAACATCCATTAAATGAAAAACTGTTGCATCATTTAATAAGAATGAGGCAGATTGAGACAGAAGAAGTTTATACAGAGTTTATATAGAATGAGAGAGAGAGATTAACTGGGACAAAGCCCAAATATATATTTCTTATTGTACCACAGCTAGCCATACCCTAAAGAGCTGAATCTTGGAGAAACTTGAGACCAGGCAGAGGAGATTAGACTCAAAAGAATAAAGCCTAGAGATCTGGGTTGATTCTGGGCAAGTTGAGAGGGATCTTTATGGATGCAAGCTGGATTGAAGGGGGCAGAGAATGAGAAACTGAAACCAGTTAAGAGGCTGTTATAAGCCATAGAGGGCCCTGGGGCTAGCAGGCCTGAAGAATATAGTGGAAAAAGAGATGGTGATGGCAGGAGGCATGGAAACCTCTGGTTTCTCCAAATTTCAGGGGGGGCATTTGGGCGGAATTTTGATACCTCTCTTTGATTTAATTGTTAAAGAAAAGAATAAATAATAGTTCCCATCTATTGAATATCTACTATGTACCATTTCAAATCTTCAGAACAACCCCACAAAGTAAATAATATCCTTATTTTACAAAGCCAGAAACTGATGTTTATGCAGCTTCAGTAGCTTGGCATTCTCTGATACTATTGAGCACTGTGGTGCTCCTGAATCTTACAATATTTGTCTAAGATTTTCACAGCACAAATAATATGAGGATCTTAATACATTTGCCATATTCATTTAATAAAACCATACAATATTGATGATGGAAAGGACCCCATCCTGTCCAATTTTCTCATTATATTTTTCCTCTGGTTTCAGGACAAAACTTGATGCCAGCTTCCATTCCCCACCACATCCCTAAGTGGTGTAGATGTTCCTAAGAGGCCTGTCCTTTGGGCCATCTCTCTCTCTCTCTTTTTTAATTAACATATAATGTATTACTTGTTTCAGGAGTCCAGATCTATGATTCATCAGTCTTGCACAATTCACAGCGCTCACCATAGCACATACCCTCCCCAATGTCTATCACCCAGCCACCCCATCCCTCCCCCCCCCACCACTCCAGCAACCCTCAGTTTGGTTCCTGAGTGGGCCATCTCTTTATAAGCTCTCCTCAGGACCTCCCAAGTGTTTCTCTAGCTCCTAAGGGCAGATGAGAGAATCCAGCTGGGTCTCTAGATCTACGTCCAGATCCACATTCCCAGCTGCCTGGAGGACACGGCTACTTGCCCCTGCCCTACTACAGCTCTGGCCCCATGGGGCTTGACACGCACCCCTCAGCGGCGCCCCCTCCCAGGCTGCCTGTTCCTGTGAAGGTGGCACGATCCTCCTAGTCACTCAGGCGGGAAGGTCTCGAGATATCTCTGATTACTTTTTGCCACTACAACCTTCTCTGTCCCTTCCTCCGTCCAGGCTCAGGCAATCTTCTACATGTAAAAATGACAAAACTTTCCCTCCGCTCCGTTGCTGTGGCTGGTTTCCTAGTTCTCATCCTCAGCACCCCTCATCTGCTATGTCCATGTGGCCTCTGGTCTCCTGCCTTGGGCGCTGCTCACCCCTCACTCCTTTTGTACCTTCACCCCAGATTGACCTTCTTTCCACACAGCTCTGATTCTGTGACCCACCTGCTTAAGGCACTACCCTCTATTGGCTTCACTCCCTTTCCTTGTTCTCTTTTATCCTCATTTCCTGAACTTTCCTTCACTCCACATAGAAAACCATTCTACTATGTTTAAAGTATCTTTTTGTTTCTATGCATGATTACAAAATATATTGATGTATTTGAATTTACATAAATAGTATTGTTTTCCATCAAATTCCATTTGTTATCTTATTTCCCTCAGAACTATGTTTTTAAGATATGTCCTTGTTATGTGTCCATTTAATCCACTGTCTCTTCCTGCTGCAGAGTCCTCCATGGAGTGAATCCCCCACACTTTCTCCATCTACTCTCCCAGTGACAAATGCCCACATTGTTTCTAATGTCCCATCATCCTTGTCATGTGCCCTGATAGGCCTGTGTGAGATTTTTTGAATAAATATTCAAAAACAGAATTGTTGATTCCTAGCATGTGTGGCCCTAATTGGCCCAAGAAGCACCAGACTGCTCTTCAGAATGGCTGCCCTAGTCCACACCCCACCAGAGGGCACCAACCATCAAAGCCAACCATCCTGGCTAACCCTTGGCATTATTCAGCTTTCCAATATTTCCCAGAGTATCCAGAGTAAAGTGACATCTCCTATTGCTTTAATATGCCTTTCTGTGATATAAATATTTATTTATATTTTTTTGAGAGAGAGAGCGTGCGTGTGCACAAGTTGCGGCGGGGGGGAGGGGCAGAGGGAGGGACAATCTTAAGCAGGCTCCATGCCCAGTGTGAGCCTGACAGAGGGCTCCATCTCATGACCCTGAGGTTATGACCTGAGCCAAAGTCAAGAGTCAGACACTTAACCAACTGAGCCACCCAAGTGCCCCTGATTACTAATATTTCTGAGCATCTCTACACATATGTTAAATATTTTTCTTCCTCTTCTGTAATCCTTTCCCCTACGCTGTTTACAGAATAAAATTTACCCCTCCCCAGGTCGGCATGCTGACCCCCAAGAAGAACCCCAAGAAGCTGGCCTCAAAGTTTCCACCACTGAAAAGTCATTTCCCATTCCTGGCCTTGGCTCACCCTGTGGACCGGCCACTTCTCACAGTTCTCCTTGTGTTTTTCTGGTTCCTCTGCCTGGATTAGACTCCCTACCTCAGCCCAAATTCTCCTACAGGAAGAGCTCCATGATTCCCTCTGTTAGAAGTGACCTTTCCCTCTGAGCTTCTGGAGAACTCATCTGAACCTTCTCTGCCACCTACCACAGCATGCCTTCCATAATAGTGCATGGCTCCTCACACAGCCTGAAAAACTGATTCCCATAAATGCTGCAAACTCATACACGTGTTTCCAGGCATGAAGAGATGCTGGGATTCCTGCTAAACAAAATAATAACAATTTTTCATTTCAGTGATGATTTTACTTTGTTCTTCATAATTTTCTCTATTGCAGTGGTTTTCAGTTCCAGGTTGTAACCCATTAGCAGGTGGTAAAATTGATTTAGAAAACAGGAACCAGAAACGCCTGGGTGGCATACTCGGTTAAGCGTCTGCCTTCGGCTCAGGTCCTGATCCCAGGGTCCTGGGATCGAGCCCTGCCTCGGGCTCCTTGCTCAGCGGGGAGCCTGCTTCTCCCTCTGCCCGAAGCTCCCCCTGCTTGTGCACACTCTCTCTCTCTGACAAATAAATAAATAAAATCTTAAAAAAGGGAAAAAAAAGCCCTTCCTCCCTCCCAGGGTTATTGTGAAATTGAATGAGAGGTGAGTGAAAGATGAGTGATAAGCCGTCTAGGAACCTGGACCTGGATATTATTACTGCATGAGCCACACAGTCTAGAAGCTGGTCGTGTATTTACAATTATTCATCAATTTTTATGTGTGTCATGATTGTGACTGGACATGGTTGTAACTTGGACTTACATCAATTCATATTAATTGATTACTCTTTGTCACTAATATTTACATTCTCGATGTTAATGATACTATTAATGCTGGTTTATGACCACATGTAAGGCTCTGTTCCAAGCATTTTGTGTGGACCGTATCGTCTCTTTTCATCCTCACAATATTCCTGCTTTGGGTGCAATTATGATCCTGCTTTACACAGGAGGAAATGGAGATCCCAGTCTTATCTGTTTGGAGCCTTTCCCTGGTTAGGGATCAGGAGCCCTGGTCCTACCCACAAAGGGCCTGAGGCTTCAGCCCCAGTTCAAAGCAGCAAGCGCCCTGGACCTCGCCCCTTACCCCTTCTCTCCTCCGCCGTCCTGCATCCTCCCAGCTCTCCCTATGTGCACTTTACGGCCTGCTCCTCATCCCCCACCACATCCCCCAAAAATCTGATCAGCAGGGCTAAATCTGAGGTCTTTGGGGGATATAAAGAGAGACATTCCTCCCCAGATCATCTGCATTCAGCAACAGATTGGGGCTGCTGCTGGGAGTATAGCCCTGTACTAAACTCTTTTCTCAGTTACTATCACCAGGAACAGGTTTTCCAGATACTCTGCTCACGGGCAGTTTCTTGCTCCCATGTTTCAAGACACCCCCCAACGACCTTGAAAGTTCTTTGCAGAGGTCCAGTTCAGACCTGCTCTTGATCTCTAAACGGCAAGGACCCCAAGAGCTGGAGCATCTTGTCCCCAACTTTCTCATGTAAGAGCCAAAGGGCAGGCCCCTCATCAAGCATTTCCTGACCACCTGTGGCAGGCCTGGGTGCTGATGCCACAGGGCTGAACAAGAGAGAAAACAAGATGATCTTCACCTTGAGCAAAGCTGCTGGCCTCCTGCTGAGGGTAAAGGAAGGGGTGTAAGTATAGCAGGAGGGAGAGGCAAGGAGGAGGGCCCAAGGAGATGAGGGTGAAGAAGAGAAAGGGAAGGGGGGGCTACACAGGGCTAGATCTTGAAGAATGAGCAGGGGTTCTTGGGGCTACAAAAAAGGAGAAGACAGACAAAATTCTAGATAGAAGAAATGGATTGTGTGAAGCCATTGTATACTTGGGGATTGCAGATATTCTATGGGGCTAGAACTTACTTGTTTGGCTGGCAGAGTGTCTGAAAGCTGGGAAGGCTCTGAGAAATGCCAGGAACTAGATGTATGTTAATTCTTATTGGGATCTTTTAAATTTAATAACTGTTAATAGAGTAGCTAAAATTAACTGAATGTTTATTCTGGACCAGACACTGTGCTAGGTTCCTTACAGGAACTGTCACTTTTAATATTTCCAAAACACTATTAGCAGGATGCTATTGTCCCCAATTTACAAATTGGAAAAGCGAGGCCTACAGAGATTTACCTGCTGAAGTCACATACCTGTTATTGGGGTAAGGCCATCAAATTTGGGTTCATCTAACTGCACAGTCCCTACTAGTTATTAACCTCCATTGCTCTGAACCATCATGCAAAAGAAGGTAGACTTTAACCTGAAGGGAATGGAAAGGAGGTGGAAAAAAATTAAAACATGAGAGTGACAGGCTCAAAAAAATGCTTTTCAAAAAAGATAGCTCTCACACAGAGTGGAAGCTTAGTGGCAGGGCAGAGTCTAGCCTGAATGCTTAATCCTCCAGATCAGAGTGGGTGGGCACTCAGTTAACACAGGGGCCCTGGATGGATAGAGAAAGAGTGATGGTATTGAAAGTCAGAAAGTAGATTTGATAACATGAAATCTGGACAAAGGGCCAGAGGAAGGAAATTCTGCCCTGAACAGACTGGAGGCTGAAGGTATCTTTCAGCAAGATAGGGAATATGGAAGGGGGAAAATAGCTTTGGGAAGTAAATGATGCACTTTTAGAAATGAGTGTGACGTGCTTATTACCTATCCAGAAGGACCTGGCCACCCAGCAGTTAGAAATATTGGTGTACAGCTCAAGACAGGGGGCTCAGCGGAAGATACCAATTTGGGAACACCTGGGGGAGGTAGAGATATGGCAGGCAGGGAATCCATGATCTCCTTTGAGTTTCAGGGAAGAAAAAACTAAGGTCAGCATGAATGAACCCAGGAATATCGGTGGGCCTGGCAGAGAAAGAGGAGGAGAACATGAGAAGGTTGAGATGGGGATGTGCAGAAGGATAAGAATGACCAGGAGAGGCTGTGAACCCAGAGGCCAAGTCCTCTTCCAAGGAAGCAAAGGTACTGTCAACAGGGCCATACCACAGAGCTTACCTCTACAAATGCACACACACCCACTACCTTAAGGCAGATTTAAATCTGAAAACTGGTTTTCACTTCTTAAAAATCCCAGGTTCAGGGGCACCCGGGGGGCTCAGTCGGTTAAATGCCTTTGGCTCAGGCCATTATCCCAGGGTCCTGCATCATGCTTCCCACTAAGCAGGGAGCTGGCTTCTCCCTCTCCCTCGTCCTCTCCCCCTGCTTGTGCTCTGTCAAATAAATGAACAAAATCTTAAAAACAAAAAACAAAACAAAACAAAAAACACACAGGTTCAAGGTAGACTTTTCCTACAACCCAGCTGGTCATGTAGAAGCTAATTATTACAGGAAGAGCATTTATTTACCTTGTTCTTAACTATCTTTTAACTCTCACCCAAGAGTAGACAATTAAGGGGCACCTGGGTTAAGTGTCTGCCTTGGGCTCAGGTCATGATCCCAGGGTCCTGGGACTGGGCCCCACGAGGAACTCAACTCAGCTGGAAGCCTGCTTCTCCTTCCCCCTGCCCCCCCCGGCCCCACTTGTGTTCCCTTTCTGTGTCTCTCCGTCAGATAAATAATAAAATCTAAAAAAAAAGAGTAGACAAGTATAGAAATTATTAAATGTGAAAATTTTAAATTGTTATTTTGTATTGATGTGAGCAGTTTGTGCTGGTCTCCTAACCAAAGATTTGAAAGATTGCTGGGAGGGGAGGCTTTTACATTAAAAGGAACACAAGATTTTCTTCTATTCCTATCAACAGTGCCACTAAATTTCCCTTTGAGGTTCAGACAGGGAGACCTCTTGGAGGTTAGAGGCGCTCTGACTGGTAAATTAAGGCAGTGTGATACTGGGGGCAAACATAGAATGTAGAGGACTGACACCTGTAACCAACATCACAGGTTCTAGGGGCTGTTCAGCCGCTCCTGGGCCTGAAATGTTGAACAAGCCACACCCGAGAGCCTCAGACTACCTCAGAAAGCCCTGTTATGTCCCTGAAAGGTTTGCCATAGATGGATGAGATGATGGGTGCAAAGGTGGTGCCCCCCACACCTCTAAAAGTTACTACTTCTTAACTCAGAGAGTACAGACCCAGGACCATGGATCTATCCTGCATTGAGGGCCTAAGCAGGGAATAATGGTCTGACTAGGAACCTGGGGGCATGCTCTGGAGATTGCTGTGACCCTGGAGGAGGGGGCCACAGTCCCTACAAAAAATACACTGGTCTCCCGCTGACACATTTCAGGAGAGGCAACAGAAGCTTTAAAAAACATTTCATGGGGCGCCTGGGTGGCTTCAGTTGTTAAGCGTCTGCCTTTGGCTCAGGTCATGATCCCGGGGTCCTGGGATCGGGCCCCACATTGATCCCTGCTCTCCCACTCCCCCTGCTTGTGTTCCCCCTCTGTCAAATAAATAAATAAAATCTTTAAAACAAAAAACTAGGTTTCCTTCCTTTCCTTTTCTTTCCCTTGTGAATTCTTACTGGAATGTTTTTAACCTGTCACTGTGCTGCGACAAAACAGAAAACCCAAGTCTTGGCCTATTCCAGGGCAAGTAAGTGACTAAATTTAAAAAGAGGTGTCATATACATAAGACCTGTAGAGCTTTTCCATCTGAGCTCTGTGGAGGGGACTCTGCAAGACTCCGTCCCATGCCACCAAGAGGGCTTGCTCTTCCACTTCCCAAATGGTACAAGAATCATCCCTAAGGCCCACACCCTCATTATTTCCTAATAGTGGGGAACTTCATCTCCTACAGGAGGACCATGTTCTGCCTCTTTATTCTCTCTTCCCAAGAACTTCCCTTCAGAAGCCCACCTCTGTCCTTTCTCTGAGTAACCTCTCAGATACCCGAAAAGAGTTCCCATGTGTCTGAAGAAAACAGATAATAAGTCTGGACAGAGAATCCAGACGCCAGTCGCAGCTTTTAGAGACCTTCACACAACACACGCGAGTCTCACTACCATGGATCTATGCGGAGAACGGACCAACGAAGGCCCAGCTCACTCAAGCTGCGGTTAGTCAGTCACATTCCCGCCTCCCTCGCCATCACAAGTAAGGCTTAGAGGTAGAGCATGGGGAGTTACCCTATGCCTAAAAACGTGGGAATTAGGTATACACAAAGCCACCCACGCGCCCCGCTGGATAACTTCTCTACTACCTGCACCAAGCTTTCTGTCTCTGCATCTGGGGTTGTTCTCCCGGACGAACAGGAGTCGGCTGCGGACTGAGCAGGTAACGGTACCGACAGCAGAGCTCCCGTGGAGTGGCCTTGCTTAAGGCGGCCTTTGAATCTTCCCGCTGCGGCAGCTCTGACGAGACTGTCAGAACTGAGTGCCGAGCTACATAAGCCGGACCCTCTTTGTCCTCTAGTCCATTCCTGCCTGGAGCCGCCCATACTCCCTACCTTAAGGTTCACTGGCATTGAAAAGGGGGGAGGGGCCAGATTGGGGACAATGAGAATGTCAAGGATTTAAGACCTCTGGCAAAGTCGCTCAGGCGCACGAGGGACTTTTGACAAACTGGAAGGAGTAAGGGAATGAGTGGCACATGCTAAATAAATCGGGCGGACCCGAGAAGCCGGGCCCTTACTGACACCCAACCCGCAGGCAAAGCTCGGGGATCCCGAACTTGACCCGGCAGAAGCCGGGCGACACGAAGGTGGCGGTTTCCCTCCGCAGCCGGAGCGTCGCGCCTCTCGGGGCCACTTCCGGCGAGGGTGTGGAGGTCGCCCGCGCGCAGCCATCGCCGCGCGCCCGCGCTTCCCGTGGTCTAAACAGCCCGCCCGGGCCTGCCCTGGACGGCGAGTCCCGAGCGTCCGGCCCCCTAGGGACTCCTCGCCGACCCGGCCCCCTCTCGAGCCCGAAAGCCCCTCCCCTTCTTACAGATTACAAACCCCGGTCGCAGTAGAGCGCGTAAAGACGCGCCCCCCCCCCCCCCGGGGCCCCCACTCCGAAGGGCCCAGAGTAAAGCGAGCGGGCACCGCCGTCTCCCAGAAGCACAACTGGGGGGTCCCGGCCGCCCCGCAGTAGGAAGCCAGCCAACGGGGTATCGCTCCACCCGGCGCGTGGTCTTCACGCTACCCGTGGGCAGCGCCCGGCTTGACCCCGCCCTAATGTCCCACCCTCCCGCGATAGGGAAGCGTCCGCCGGGAAGGAGCGGACGACTAAGTGGCACAGCTTCTTCCGAGTGTTGTCGTGGGTGGCTCTGAAAAGAGCCTTTGGATGGATAGGATGGAAGCTCGAGCCGGGCGCTCACTTTTAAGCCCGCTCCCCGCGGATGCGGCGAGCCAGCTGGATGTCCTTGGGCATGATGGTGACGCGCTTGGCGTGGATGGCGCACAGGTTCGTGTCCTCGAACAGCCCCACCAGGTAGGCCTCGCTCGCCTCCTGCAGCGCCATCACGGCCGAACTCTGGAAGCGCAGGTCCGTCTTGAAGTCCTGCGCGATCTCGCGCACCAGCCGCTGGAACGGCAGCTTGCGGATCAGCAGCTCGGTGGACTTCTGGTAGCGCCGGATCTCGCGCAGGGCCACGGTGCCCGGCCGGTAGCGGTGCGGCTTCTTCACGCCGCCCGTGGCCGGCGCGCTCTTGCGGGCCGCCTTGGTGGCCAGCTGCTTGCGCGGGGCCTTGCCCCCGGTCGACTTGCGGGCGGTCTGTTTCGTGCGAGCCATAGCGAACCAAGACACCAGCTCACCAGCGCAGCGGCAGCGAGAGTGACGCGGCCGCTGCCCGCCGCACCAGCCTTTATAGGCACCGTCTTTTTCCG
The DNA here is from genome assembly GCF_009762305.2 of Zalophus californianus. Classification (NCBI taxonomy): domain Eukaryota; kingdom Metazoa; phylum Chordata; class Mammalia; order Carnivora; family Otariidae; genus Zalophus; species Zalophus californianus. The sequence goes on from NC_045598.1 coordinate 104,212,616, forward strand.
ATTGGGCGGGACAATAATTGAAAGTCCCGCGCTGGCTGTCCATTGGCCGTGACGTCACCCGCCCTGCCGTCACCCATTGGCTTGGGCAGAATCCTCCCTACCCCCGCCCACCCGCCTCGCTCAGTCTACTTTCCAGTTGGCCAACAGTCTTCCCTACCTTGTTTTTCCTTTCTTTTCGGCCGGCGGGGGAGGCCCATTTGGGTTCATAACCGTGTCAGAATGTTGTTCCTCCTCGGCCTTTCGCCCCCGTAGAACACCGCTCCGCACCCCCTTCCTTCCCACGCTGTCTCCCCAACTCAACCTCAATCTTGCGTTTGCTCCCCGTCCCCCAAAACGCCTTGTGACCTTTGAGGAGCCCCCTCGTTCGTCTGACGGATCTTTTTTCCCGCCTGCCGGTAGTTTTCAGATTGGAAAGTTGTCTCACCCACGCCCGCCGCCCGCCGCCCGCCGCCCGCCGCCCGCCGCCCGCCGCCCGCCGCCCCTCGAGCGCAAGATCCCGCCTCCAGAAACCGAAGTGCGGACCTGGACCGCCGCTGCGAGGGCGGTCCCTCTCTTTTACTGGACTAAGACAGCCGACTGCGTTAAGCCAAGGACCAGGTCCGCCCCACTCCCGGGAAACTGTCCGCTCCCCCGCTAGCTGGGGACGCACGTGTGTGTTGGGCAAAGGCCTCGGGAACGCGGCGAGCGGCGCACTCAGCACCCACTCCTGAGACGGGAGTCTGGGGGCCGCCTAACACTACTCAGGACAGGACCCAATCGACCGTGGCTGCACCCAAAGAGGTTCGGCCCCTCTACCAAACAACGAAGATGGCCGAGCGCTCGGGGCTCGACACGCCGCACCTCTGTGGGGGCTCGGCCTACTACTTGGCAAAGACGGAACGGAAAAGACTGACTACTGTTAACAACTCTTTATTTGAGGCAGTGGGTGGCTCTTAAAAGAGCCTTTGATTTCACAGTTGCCCCCTTCGAGACCAGGGCTGGCGGGGTTTGCGGACGCCGGCCTCACTTGCCCTTTGCCTTGTGGTGACTCTCCGTCTTCTTAGGGAGCAACACGGCCTGGATGTTGGGCAGAACGCCGCCCTGGGCGATGGTGACTTTGCCCAACAGCTTGTTCAGCTCCTCGTCGTTGCGGATGGCCAGCTGGAGGTGGCGGGGGATGATGCGCGTCTTCTTGTTGTCTCGGGCCGCGTTCCCCGCCAGCTCCAGGATTTCCGCCGTCAGGTACTCCAGCACCGCCGCCATGTACACCGGCGCGCCGGCCCCGACCCGCTCGGCGTAGTTGCCCTTGCGCAGCAGGCGGTGCACCCGGCCCACCGGGAACTGCAGGCCAGCGCGGGACGAGCGCGACTTGGCCTTGGCACGAGCCTTGCCTCCTTGTTTGCCACGACCAGACATGACAGCGACACCCGCGGCCAACACCTCCCGCTTGACGACCGAAAAAGTCGCCGCAGAGCGCCCCACTTCACCCTTTTATAGGCAGAACCCGGATTGTCTACGGAGCACTTCGATTGGCTCAAGCAGATCTTTGTCCTGACGGCCAATAGGGTGGCTCGGCCAGAATCCGCTTATTTACATAATCTCGTCGCCCGCGCCCGAGCGCCGCCGAAAAATCGCGAATCACGACGCGGCGTAACCAGAGCCTTAATTTGCCTACGGCCTCTTTAAGTACCGAGGCGCTTCCGGTAGCCTGGGCCTTGCTGTGCTGCGTGCGTTTCTGCTCCGTTCTTGGTCTGTCGCTATGCCCGAGCCGGCAAAATCCGCTCCCGCGCCCAAGAAGGGCTCCAAGAAAGCGGTCACCAAAGCCCAGAAGAAGGACGGCAAGAAGCGCAAACGCAGCCGCAAGGAGAGTTACTCCATCTACGTGTACAAGGTGCTCAAGCAGGTGCACCCCGACACCGGCATCTCGTCCAAGGCCATGGGCATCATGAACTCCTTCGTCAACGACATCTTCGAGCGCATCGCCGGCGAGGCCTCCCGCCTGGCGCATTACAACAAGCGCTCGACTATCACGTCCCGGGAGATCCAGACGGCCGTGCGCCTGCTGCTGCCCGGCGAGCTGGCCAAGCACGCCGTGTCCGAGGGTACCAAGGCGGTCACCAAGTACACCAGCTCCAAGTGAGTCCCTGCCGGGACACGGCGCTCGCACGGGTCGCCGGTCGCTTCACTCCAAAGGCTCTTTTCAGAGCCACCCACCTTCTCGGTGAAAGAAGCTGTTCACGTGTTGTTATGGCTCGTAGTTTGTTTTTTGGGCTTCTTTTCTAGTACATTAAATTCATGCGTGTTCAATTAAAATGTCCGTCTCTTTCTTTTCAGTTAGGCGACAAAATCTGTTTTAGGTAGATTGGAAAACTAAAGGGGCATAGGTGCGCTGTGCTTTTCGGAGAGGACTGTTCTTGAAACTGGGTTAAGCTTTGCTGTGTGCAGAACATGTGTAGTAAGTTGTTAGACTGAGAAAGGCTGTGTTGATTTTTGGTAAAGTTATTTATGCACGGTAAAGGATAAAACCACCAGCATATGGTGTTCCCAATTGGTAAAACGGTGGTGATACTTAAATATTTAGTTATGTTTGCTAAGAAATGATAGCTTTTATATTTGGTTCCAACAAATTCCTCGAGTCCGTATCTATCCTTGATTCACGAGCACCTGACTAAATCATTTATGTGAAAATTCCCCGTTTAGGGAAAGTGAAGCTGATTTTGATGGAGGAATTAGCCCTTAATGGTTGTGCCTTCTCTCTGCTCCTCCACCGCTAATCAAAACCCACAAAACCTGCCTAAAATGGTAATAGTGATTTCCCCCCAAAATTGTTACTTAGAATAGTTTGTCCGATTTAAAGGCTATTTCCACACACTGGGAACAAAAAATGGGTAATTTCTGAAGCAGTAAAGAGTGAAATGCTGGAGGTGCAGAAAGCCCAATATGGCTGGGAAAATGAAAAGGAAGTTGATTGATTTGAGGGTTCTGAGTTTTAGGATCTTGGATTGTTTTAGGCAGGGATCTGCATAATATGACCTCATTAACCTTAAAAAAGATTACTCTGGTTGCTTAGTGGGTCATAGATCCTAGACTGTCCACAGTAGAAGCAAGAAAACCAAGTAAGAGGCTCTTGTAGTGTTGTGGATTAGAGCAGTGACTCCTGAAGTCTGGTCTCCAGATCAGCAGCGTCAGCATTACCTGAGAATCTATTAAAAGTGAGAATTTCAGGCCCCAATAATCTGTTAAAAGATCCTTTGGGTGATTCCAATGGGTGCTAAAGTGTGAGAACCACTAGGAAGTCTAGACACTTTGGATTGGAATACAGTGATAATAATGGTGATGGTTAGATATGTTGGAATTAGGATTATATTTTGGAGGTAAAATTAGATTTCGGTGAGGAATAAGATTATGTAAGAGCAAAACCCCTAAGATTTTGGTTTGAACAACTGGTGCTGTGTGTATATTTTTTTATTTGTTTATATGAAAGTGTATGCTGTGGGGTGGGGCAGACAGGGAGGGAGGAGGAGAGAATCTCAAGCAGACTCCCCCCTGAGCAGGGAGCCTGAGGCAGGACTGAACCCCATGGCCCCCCACTCTGAGAGCATGACCTGAACTGGAAATTAAGACGCTTAACCAACTGAGCCCCCCATACACCCCTGAACATCTGGTGCTGTTAATTAGGATGGAGTATGGGGAGGAGGTGTGGTTTGGGGCACTGAAGAGTGATCCAGAGTTGTGATTTAAATTCAAGAAGCTTTTTGACATTCAAGTGGGTATATGGAGTTGGCAATCTGAGAGCTGCTCGTAGGGCTCAGCGAAAAGAACACAAACACAGGATTTTGCTTTCTTAAAGAAAAATAATAAAATAAAAGTGAATCAAACTGCTAAAAAAAAAAAAAACAAAAAACAAAAACACAGCTCAGTGGGGAGGAAGGCTATCACCTTAATTCTTCCAGACGATTTCTCCTTATGTTTCCTTAAAGTATTCAAGACTTTATTTCTTCTTCTGTGTTTGTCATGAAATACAACTTAGAAGTTGATAGTCCTATAGTATATATTACTGACTATGTAGCATTTACTTTTCTCCGGTTTTTCTAATAGTTTCCTGATTTTCATTAAGGAGTCCACCTAATCCCTATGTGCTGCTCAAACCTGACTGTCCATTGTAATCAGCTGGAGAACTTTAAAAACTACTGATGCTTGGGTGCCACCCCCAGAAATTCTGATTTAAGTGTTTCGGGGAACAGTCTGCACTTGGGTACTTTTTAAAAGCTCTCCAGGTGACTCTAACGGGCAGGCAAATTTGAGAACCACTGTCACCCGTGCTTTCCAGAAAACAGATCTTACAGGGTTGGCCTGATTGGTTTAAGTGTAATCCCAAACCCCTTTGTGCATTGATTAGTTCAGGAATCTAGACCGATCTGATGAGCACAAACATTTCAGAAATTGAAGTAACTTGAGTAAGGAAATGTAGATTGCTTTTATCTTTTGGGAGACAAGTTTCTTTGCTTTGAAGAGCAAAGGAGGATGGAGTGTTCTGTGGGTGTGAAGGTAAAGAAGAATTACAGACAACACTAGAGGAAGGTACATCCTCAGGGGAGAATCAGAGAACTGAATCACTCATGGAATTCAGCCAACCTCGAAGCCCTGCTGTAATGTCAGACATCCAGTTAAGCCCCTTTATCTGACATACTTTTATTTAAACTAATTTGAATCTTGAAATATTTGAGAAATAACAACATAATTTCCCAGCATAAAAGATGATAGACCTTTTGTCCTGAAAGGTCTCAAAGAGGCCAAATGGGGTAAATAGGAAAAAAATAGAGGTGCTCCAACTGCACATTTGGACTGAGTCTCCAAGCGTTATAATTAATATGTCACCAAAGCCAGAGGTTAATATTACTATCAAGAAGGAATGTCTGGGATTTAAAGAAATCTGAGATTTTATTTATAAAGTTAAACAATGTAATTCTATCACTAAAAATTTTAGTATTTGTGTGTCTCAGGGCTGCCATAACAAAGGACCAGAAACTGAGTGGCTTAAAACAATAGAGATTTTTTTCTGCCATAGTTCTGGAGGCTAGGAATTCGAAGGCAAGGTGTTGCCAGAGCCCTGTCCCTCTGAAGGCTCTCAAGGAGAATCCTCCCTTCTTTTTCAGCTTCTGGTAGCGCTATTTTTTAGCATGTGACAGCATAACTCTGGCTTCTGGTTCAGTTTTCTTCCTGTGTGTTTCTACATTTTCATAAAGACACTAGTCACATGGGATTAGGGCCCACCCTAATGACCTCATTTTAAATTGATTACAGGCATATCTCATTTTATTGGGCTTTACGGATACTGCATTTTTTACGAATTGAAGGCTTGCAGCAACCCTATGCGGAGCAAGTCCATTGGCGCCATTTTTCCAACACCATTTGCTCACTTAGTGTCTCTGTCACATTTTGGTAATTCTCACAATATTTCAAACTTTTCAGTATTATTGTTATGGTGATCTGTGATCAGTGATTACAGCTTGCTGAAAGCCCATATGATTGTTAGCATTTTTTATCAATAAAATATTTTGTAATTAAGGTACATATATTGGGGTTTTTTGACATAATGCTATTGCACACTTAATATAGTGTAAACATAACTTTTATATGCAGTGAGTAACCAATTTCATTTGACGTGCTTTATTGCAGTATTTGCTTTATTGTGGTGGTCTGGAACCTAACCCACAATATGTCAGAGGTATGCCTGTACGGCTCTGCAAAGACCCTACTTCCATATAAGGCCACATTCTAAGGCACCCGGGAGTTAGATTTCAACATATCTTTTTAGAGGACAAAATTCAACCCATAACAGTAGTCAACAGCTATGGTAAGCTGAACATGGCCCCCAAATATGTCCACATCTAAGTCCCTAGAATCTGTGAATGTTGTCTTATATGGCAAAGGGGAATTTACTGATATGATTTTGAAATAGGAAGATTATCCTCAATTATTTGGGTGAGCCCCAAATGTAATCACCAAGGCCCTTATCAGAGTAAAGTAGAAAGGACAAGGGAGGAAAAAGGTGATGAAAGCAGAGAGAAATTTGAAGATGATATGATGCTGGCTTTGAAGAGGAAAGAAGGGACCATGAGCAGAGAAAGCTGCCCCCCCGCCCAGAAGCTGGAAGATGCATGGAAATGGAGTCTCTCCCTAGAGCCTTTGGAGAGAGCACAGTCTTGGTTGGTTTCCACTTGGCGAAACCGCTTTTGAATTTCTGCTCTCCAGAACTGTAAGAGAATACATGTGTGTTTTAAGCCACAAAGTTTGTAATACAGTTAATTGACCTTTGAACAACACATTTGAACTGCACAGGTCCACTTGTACACATTTTTTTTTTTTATAAACACAGCACAGGACTCTAAATGTATTTTCCGTATGATTTTCTTAATAACATTGTCTTTTCTTTAGCCTACTTTATTGTAAGAAAATAGTATATAATACATATAGCATGCAAACTATGTGTTAATGACTGATGTTATCAGAAAGCCTTCTTTCCAGTCAACAGTAGTCTTATAGTAGTTTGGAGGGAATCAAAATTTATATGCAGATTTTCAACTGCCCAGGGGTCAGTGCCCCAAACCCGTTGTTGTTCAGGATCAACTGTAGGCAGTGCTGCCAACACCCCGGCAGAGAAGCTGAGGTCATCATCGAATTTGAAATATTTAAAGTGGATACAAAACTGTTGCAGCAATGCAGACAATTGTGTTGTTGTGGGTGATGGTGCCGTTGGTAAAACATGTCTCCTGATATCCTACACGACAAACAAATCTCCATGAGTATGTACTGACTGTTTTTGACAACTATACAGTCACAGTTATGATTGGTGTAGAGCCATATACTCTTGGACTTTTTGATACTTCAGGGCAAGAGGATTATGACAGATTAGATCACGGAGTTATCCACAGATGTATTTCTAGTCTGTTTTTCAGTGGTCTCACCATCCTCATTTGAAAATGTGAAAGAAAAGTGGGTGAGATAACTCACCATTGTCCAAAGACTCGTTCTTGCTTGTTGGGACCCAAATTGATCTCTGAGATGATCCCTCTACGATTGAGAAACTTGCCAAGAACAAACAGAAGCTTATCACTCTAGAGACTGCTGAAAAGCCGGCCCCTGACCCAAAGGCAGTCAAGTATGCGGAGTGTTCTGCACTCGCACAGAGAGGCCTAAAGAATGTATTTGACGAGGGGCGCCTGGGTGGCTCAGTTGGTTGGGCGGCCTTTGGCTCAGGTCATGATCCTGGAGTCCCGGGATTGAGTCCCGCATTGGGCTCCCTGCTCAGCGAGGAGCCTGCTTCTCCCTCTCTCCCCCCTCTTATGTACTCTCTCTCTCTCTCTCTTTCTCATTCTCGCAAAATAAATAAATAAATCTTAAAAAAAAAAAAAGAATGTATGTGACGAAGCAATATTGGCTGCCCTGGAGCCTCCCAAACCAAAGAAGAACCGCAGGGTGTGTGCTGCTGTGAACATCTCTCCAGAGCCCTTTCCACACAGCTGGGCTCAGAATCATACTAAAAGCAATGTTAAATCAAACTAAAGATTAAAGATTAAAATTTGTTTTTGCAATAATGACAAATACCCTGCACCTACCTACATGCACTCGTGTGAGACAAGGCCTGTAGGTATGGTCCCCTTCCCCCTCTCTGTACTAGTTAATTTGAGTAATTGTGTATTGTCAGAAAAGTGATTAGTACTAGTTTTTGTTTTGTTTCAAAAAAATTTTTGTTTCGTTTAAAAGCAAGGCATGCTTGTGATGACTCTGTAACAGACTAATTCGGGTTGTTGAAGATGCTCCGGGACTCCATTCACTCTGGAGAATGATCTGAGACATTTAGGTTTTTTTTTTTCTTTTAATTTTCCTCCCCCCTCCTTTTTTTGTGGGGAGGTATGGGATGCGGGGAGTGTGTGGGGGGGTTTGTTCTTATTTAGTCATGTTCTTTTAAATTCATTAACCACTGGACAGCCCTTAAGGAGAGGAGGATGGATTGATTCCACATTCCACTTCCTAGATCTTGTTTAGAAAACTTGTTCCCCAACTGGTGCTCTTAGGTAGGAAGTATAGTAAATGCCTCATTTAATAATAACAGACTCCTTTTTGAAAGTTGCCTTTTCTCTTTACCCTTGAGTAGGTCCAGTATTTGATGAAACTCATGAAAGTGGGTGGAACCTGCTTGCCCCTCCTCTTTTCTAGGATGCACTATATATGTGACTGTGACTTTCAAGGAAATTTGTTTGCCATTTGCTGATTTTTTTTAAAGTTAATTTCTAACTTCTTTCATTGATAAATGAAGAAAAGTATTGCACCTTTTGAAATACACCAAATGGATTGAGTACATCATTAAAAAACATTTTTTTTCCCTGTCAGTCATTGTCCTATATGCTTAGCATAGTGTATGATGTGGTGTTCCTAGAACACAACTGAAGACCTGGTAAATGGAGGAAATGTGAGGGGTGGCCCTAGGAGACAGATGTCTATGGAATTATGCACATCTTCTTTCAAGTTGGGAGGATGGAGACCTCCCTCATGAAGAAGCTGGGGGTGGGGGTGGGGAGAACATTTAACAACATAGGGACCAGTCAGGGGAATCCCCTTATTTCTGTTTTGCACATGAGGAACCCTAGAGTAGCTAGTTAAGGTTCTCTAGTTTAATAAAAAAGTCATGGAGTCTTATGAAGACTCTTCATAAGTGTTAATAGGGATTTTATCCACTTATTTTGGTTGCAGTTTCCAATTTTTGAAAATGTTTAGGTAATCTCCACCTTCCCCAAATCCTAATTCTTGTAGATTCATTAGTGTTGAACCAATGCTTTCTCATGTCTCAATTCTTTGTATATGCATTCTTTTCAGCTGTATTAAACAAACAAAAAACCCTTCACACACACAAAAAAAGGATCGACTGTAATTTCTTACAACTGCAAAGGCTATTTCCAATTAGGCCATGGAAACTAATACAACAGCTATATATAGGATATTTTTTTCACAATTGAAGAAATTTGAATATGGATTTTGTATAACAATATTATTAAGTCAGTATTAAATATGTTGCATGTAATAATGGTATGTAGTTATATAGGAGAATGTCTATTTTTAAGGGAGACACACTAAAGTGTTTAGGGACAAGTGTCAAGATGTTTACAACTTATTTTCAAATTGTTCAGAAAATGTATAAGTGTGCATGAAAAGTGATAAAGCAAATGCGGTAAATAGTAACAACTGGTGACTCTAGATGAAGATATGGTTGAAGATCTACTATTTTTTCAATTTTTCTGTAGGTTTGAACTCCCCCCTCCTTGAGAAATTTTTTAAAAATTATGATTAAAGACTTTAAATACTACAGAAACAGCTTTCATAGACATTATGATCCATTTTATTTTTGCAATAAAATCTATGCTGATACAATTTCAACATGAACATATAAGATTTTTCACCTCATTAAAGGGCTAATGTATGTTTGAGAGTGATCATCCATCTATTAACTAGAAGAACTCTGAATGTTATCTTTTGCTCATCATACTTGCTCTACTCATTAAAGATAATAGTGACTTAAGTGATTGTACTAGTCCAAGGATGCTCAAATCACATTGGCTTAGACACTTGGTTATTCTGTCTTCTGAAGTCTGAGATTGAAACTGAAGTTGGATAGGGGAGTTTCGTCAAATACTGAGCCCGAAGCTAAGTTATTTCCAGGGAGAGAATATATCTTGACATGTTATAGTGATTCTAAGTGCTTTCAGAAAAAGATGGTAGATCATCTACAAAAGAGCAAGAATCAGACTTTCTACACCTAACCCCTTTCTCTTCCCTGAACTCCAGATTATCGTATTTCATATTCCCATTCAGGAATTTGATCTTTCCTATCTGGTTCCTACTTGATATTTCTGCTCGGATAGCTACCAGGAGTCACAATTTTGTCCAAAACAGTACTCTTGGATTTCTCCCTCCAAACCTACTCGTCACTCATGTCAGTAAATAGCAGCTCTTTCTGAGTGTTCTGTCCAAACACCTGCAATTAATCCTTTATTCTTCTCCTGTCATAACCTACATTCAGTTCATCAGTTTCAATTAAAATATATCTTCACTATTTCTCAGATCTCCACTGATACCACCTCTCTCTCTCCTGCTACTACTCTTGCTCTCCTAGTCTATTTTTTAACATAGCATCCTGGGGGAGCTTTAAAAAAAACAAGTCAAATAATGTCATTACCCTGATCAAACTCTCCAAAGGCACTTCAACTCATTTAGAATAAAAGACAAAATCTTTTGGCCTATGAGGCCTCTCTATGGCCTACATGATCTGATCCTCAACTACCTCCCTGATCTCTTCTCCCTGCAGATATTTCCTTTGCTGGCTGTGTTTCAGCCATACTAGCATTGCTTATTTATTGAACTCCCCAAACTTGTGCCTGCCTCAGGACCTTTGCACTTGTTTTCCAGTTCTTAGACTACTCTTCTCCAATATAGGCTATGGCTCACTATCTTTATTCAGGCCTCTGCTCAAATATTAACTGATCAGACCTGTTGTCAACACTGTATTCCATATTGTTGTACTTCATAGCACATATCATTCCCTGAATATTATACTATTATACATTTCTTTCATTTACTTGTTTTCAGCATCCACCAACTAACATGTAGCTTTATGTGGACAGGGACTTTTTCTTGTCTGTTTACTACTGCATCCCCAGCATGTTTTACTTATCTGAGGGTACAAATATGTTTTCCCCCCTCTCCTCTATTGCAGGAAATGGTGTGCACAAATAGTCATAGTGGAGCCTGAACAGATGTCACACTTGTAAGTGTAAATTTTGGTGCTAAAGGGAACGATTGATAGATAATATAGTTACACTGAGCCACCTCCACCTTTAAGAATTAGCTGTTTTTGGCTTTCCTACCCATATTCAGAGAATCCTCAGAACCAAATGTAAGGACTACCTCCCCAACATGTAATTATGGCATGTGCCCAACATCCTGTGTGCTTCTTAAAATGTTTTCATTATATTCCTCCCTGTAAACTCAAACCTTCCTCTATTTTCTTTTCTCCTCCCCATCTCCACGTTTCAGCCTTCTGCCTAATCTCTTAGTAGATCAAGCAAAGGCACGTGCAAAAGCAGGAAAATGTTTCCTGGGGTCTAACCATTGGAAAGAAGGGAGGGATTTAGTAGAATCCTAAATTCTACTAATTTAGAATTAGTAGAATTCTAATTCTACTAGAATTAGAAATAAGTTATTGTTCTTTAATTGGGCAGGGCAGACAGGAGGTAATAAAAATCATGCTGGAGAATATTTGGGATTTTATGAACGTACATGAGAAAAAGAGTTTATGCAAGGGGATGGGCTAGGACCCCTGCAGTGTTGACATTTTTTTTCCAGGAAGTTTTAGTTTTACAGATTTATTTTAGTACCTTATCTTCTGTTTTCTTAACCTCTTTTAAAATGTGTTTTCAAACACTAATAAAGGTAGAAAGGCAAAGTCCTATGCTATATCTGGTGCCCTGAATTAATGAAGGAATAAATGAAACGAATTTTGTATGTAGTATTAAAAACAGTTCTGGGAAAGGACAATTTAGGAAAAAGAAAGAACTATCTGGGTGGTGACCGAAAACTGCCAACAGGTTTTTACCAAGTAATACCGCAACTACATAGCCAGTATGTCAGTGGTTATCAAACATGTGAATCACCTGGAGTGTTCCAGAGGTTGTTCATCCTGGCCTCTCACCTCCAGTGCCCATGATCTGGGTTTGGAGGAAATATGTGTGGCTTTAGGGATAAACTGATTCAGGGTCGTATGGCCTTTGGACTGTTTTAAGAAGCACTGCTTTTAAACATCTAGTCTCAAAAATGGAGAAAGCCCTTTTTATTCTCTAATATTTAGTGACTATTTTCAGAGAGGAAGAGAATGAATGTCACTTCCAAGCAAGTGACAAACATTTTTAAGACTTAACAGTTTTAACAATGTAAGTTTCTGGACATTTTGTGATTAGCAGGCCCAGGATCTGGAAATCCCTGAACATCTATAAACCCTCTTTCCTGCTTCCTTCCTTATCCAGATTGTAAAATAGCAAAACTACAACTATGGAGAATTGTGTAAATTCTCAACACCTGAGCAAAAACGGTTTATTGTAAATAAGTGGCCTTATTATCTTATTCTAACAATTTAACGTCTCCAATTTGAACAGTAAGTACATACTGATTCCATGTACCTGAAAAGAATACCAAACTGGGACAGGGGAGGTATGTAAACTAGGAATTACGTCAACGACAGAATCAAGATACCGAGGGACACAGTAAAGGTTTACTAATACGTGACGGGCATGGTTTCAAAAGCACTGCTTTGCATTTTTACAAACACATATATCTTCCAGAGCAAGAAAAATGCAATTACAAAGTACAGATCCAATCTAATTGCTTTACAGTAAACACTCTTTTAACACTAATTTCTACAATCTTGATTGAGACAAGTTGACTGCCACGCATCATTAACCGTTTCACTGTTAGAGCTGTTACTTTTCAAAAAATACACATACTCTACCTAGCTCTCCACTATGCTAAAGAATCAGTTCCTTCTTGGGTTCCTTGCATGTCCTCCAAGGGAAAATGCTGACATCGACTAAGGAAATTAAGTGGTACTAAAAGAGAAGAAATTTTGAATAGAGAGAAAACAGCTTCTTTCACCGAGAAGGTGGGTGGCTCTGAAAAGAGCCTTTGGAGTGAAGCGACCGGCGACCCGTGCGAGCGCCGTGTCCCGGCAGGGACTCACTTGGAGCTGGTGTACTTGGTGACCGCCTTGGTGCCCTCGGACACGGCGTGCTTGGCCAGCTCGCCGGGCAGCAGCAGGCGCACGGCCGTCTGGATCTCCCGGGACGTGATGGTCGAGCGCTTGTTGTAATGCGCCAGGCGGGAGGCCTCGCCGGCGATGCGCTCGAAGATGTCGTTGACGAAGGAGTTCATGATGCCCATGGCCTTGGACGAGATGCCGGTGTCGGGGTGCACCTGCTTGAGCACCTTGTACACGTAGATGGAGTAACTCTCCTTGCGGCTGCGTTTGCGCTTCTTGCCGTCCTTCTTCTGGGCTTTGGTGACCGCTTTCTTGGAGCCCTTCTTGGGCGCGGGAGCGGATTTTGCCGGCTCGGGCATAGTGACAGACCAAGAACGGAGCAGAAACGCACGCAGCACAGCAAGGCCCAGGCTACCGGAAGCGCCTCGGTACTTAAAGAGGCCGTAGGCAAATTAAGGCTCTGGTTACGCCGCGTCGTGATTCGCGATTTTTCGGCGGCGCTCGGGCGCGGGCGACGAGATTATGTAAATAAGCGGATTCTGGCCGAGCCACCCTATTGGCCGTCAGGACAAAGATCTGCTTGAGCCAATCGAAGTGCTCCGTAGACAATCCGGGTTCTGCCTATAAAAGGGTGAAGTGGGGCGCTCTGCGGCGACTTTTTCGGTCGTCAAGCGGGAGGTGTTGGCCGCGGGTGTCGCTGTCATGTCTGGTCGTGGCAAACAAGGAGGCAAGGCTCGTGCCAAGGCCAAGTCGCGCTCGTCCCGCGCTGGCCTGCAGTTCCCGGTGGGCCGGGTGCACCGCCTGCTGCGCAAGGGCAACTACGCCGAGCGGGTCGGGGCCGGCGCGCCGGTGTACATGGCGGCGGTGCTGGAGTACCTGACGGCGGAAATCCTGGAGCTGGCGGGGAACGCGGCCCGAGACAACAAGAAGACGCGCATCATCCCCCGCCACCTCCAGCTGGCCATCCGCAACGACGAGGAGCTGAACAAGCTGTTGGGCAAAGTCACCATCGCCCAGGGCGGCGTTCTGCCCAACATCCAGGCCGTGTTGCTCCCTAAGAAGACGGAGAGTCACCACAAGGCAAAGGGCAAGTGAGGCCGGCGTCCGCAAACCCCGCCAGCCCTGGTCTCGAAGGGGGCAACTGTGAAATCAAAGGCTCTTTTAAGAGCCACCCACTGCCTCAAATAAAGAGTTGTTAACAGTAGTCAGTCTTTTCCGTTCCGTCTTTGCCAAGTAGTAGGCCGAGCCCCCACAGAGGTGCGGCGTGTCGAGCCCCGAGCGCTCGGCCATCTTCGGTGTTTGGTAGAGGGGCCGAACCTCTTTGGGTGCAGCCACGGTCGATTGGGTCCTGTCCTGAGTAGTGTTAGGCGGCCCCCAGACTCCCGTCTCAGGAGTGGGTGCTGAGTGCGCCGCTCGCCGCGTTCCCGAGGCCTTTGCCCAACACACACGTGCGTCCCCAGCTAGCGGGGGAGCGGACAGTTTCCCGGGAGTGGGGCGGACCTGGTCCTTGGCTTAACGCAGTCGGCTGTCTTAGTCCAGTAAAAGAGAGGGACCGCCCTCGCAGCGGCGGTCCAGGTCCGCACTTCGGTTTCTGGAGGCGGGATCTTGCGCTCGAGGGGCGGCGGGCGGCGGGCGGCGGGCGGCGGGCGGCGGGCGGCGGGCGGCGGGCGGCGGGCGGCGGGCGTGGGTGAGACAACTTTCCAATCTGAAAACTACCGGCAGGCGGGAAAAAAGATCCGTCAGACGAACGAGGGGGCTCCTCAAAGGTCACAAGGCGTTTTGGGGGACGGGGAGCAAACGCAAGATTGAGGTTGAGTTGGGGAGACAGCGTGGGAAGGAAGGGGGTGCGGAGCGGTGTTCTACGGGGGCGAAAGGCCGAGGAGGAACAACATTCTGACACGGTTATGAACCCAAATGGGCCTCCCCCGCCGGCCGAAAAGAAAGGAAAAACAAGGTAGGGAAGACTGTTGGCCAACTGGAAAGTAGACTGAGCGAGGCGGGTGGGCGGGGGTAGGGAGGATTCTGCCCAAGCCAATGGGTGACGGCAGGGCGGGTGACGTCACGGCCAATGGACAGCCAGCGCGGGACTTTCAATTATTGTCCCGCCCAATCGGAAAAAGACGGTGCCTATAAAGGCTGGTGCGGCGGGCAGCGGCCGCGTCACTCTCGCTGCCGCTGCGCTGGTGAGCTGGTGTCTTGGTTCGCTATGGCTCGCACGAAACAGACCGCCCGCAAGTCGACCGGGGGCAAGGCCCCGCGCAAGCAGCTGGCCACCAAGGCGGCCCGCAAGAGCGCGCCGGCCACGGGCGGCGTGAAGAAGCCGCACCGCTACCGGCCGGGCACCGTGGCCCTGCGCGAGATCCGGCGCTACCAGAAGTCCACCGAGCTGCTGATCCGCAAGCTGCCGTTCCAGCGGCTGGTGCGCGAGATCGCGCAGGACTTCAAGACGGACCTGCGCTTCCAGAGTTCGGCCGTGATGGCGCTGCAGGAGGCGAGCGAGGCCTACCTGGTGGGGCTGTTCGAGGACACGAACCTGTGCGCCATCCACGCCAAGCGCGTCACCATCATGCCCAAGGACATCCAGCTGGCTCGCCGCATCCGCGGGGAGCGGGCTTAAAAGTGAGCGCCCGGCTCGAGCTTCCATCCTATCCATCCAAAGGCTCTTTTCAGAGCCACCCACGACAACACTCGGAAGAAGCTGTGCCACTTAGTCGTCCGCTCCTTCCCGGCGGACGCTTCCCTATCGCGGGAGGGTGGGACATTAGGGCGGGGTCAAGCCGGGCGCTGCCCACGGGTAGCGTGAAGACCACGCGCCGGGTGGAGCGATACCCCGTTGGCTGGCTTCCTACTGCGGGGCGGCCGGGACCCCCCAGTTGTGCTTCTGGGAGACGGCGGTGCCCGCTCGCTTTACTCTGGGCCCTTCGGAGTGGGGGCCCCGGGGGGGGGGGGGGCGCGTCTTTACGCGCTCTACTGCGACCGGGGTTTGTAATCTGTAAGAAGGGGAGGGGCTTTCGGGCTCGAGAGGGGGCCGGGTCGGCGAGGAGTCCCTAGGGGGCCGGACGCTCGGGACTCGCCGTCCAGGGCAGGCCCGGGCGGGCTGTTTAGACCACGGGAAGCGCGGGCGCGCGGCGATGGCTGCGCGCGGGCGACCTCCACACCCTCGCCGGAAGTGGCCCCGAGAGGCGCGACGCTCCGGCTGCGGAGGGAAACCGCCACCTTCGTGTCGCCCGGCTTCTGCCGGGTCAAGTTCGGGATCCCCGAGCTTTGCCTGCGGGTTGGGTGTCAGTAAGGGCCCGGCTTCTCGGGTCCGCCCGATTTATTTAGCATGTGCCACTCATTCCCTTACTCCTTCCAGTTTGTCAAAAGTCCCTCGTGCGCCTGAGCGACTTTGCCAGAGGTCTTAAATCCTTGACATTCTCATTGTCCCCAATCTGGCCCCTCCCCCCTTTTCAATGCCAGTGAACCTTAAGGTAGGGAGTATGGGCGGCTCCAGGCAGGAATGGACTAGAGGACAAAGAGGGTCCGGCTTATGTAGCTCGGCACTCAGTTCTGACAGTCTCGTCAGAGCTGCCGCAGCGGGAAGATTCAAAGGCCGCCTTAAGCAAGGCCACTCCACGGGAGCTCTGCTGTCGGTACCGTTACCTGCTCAGTCCGCAGCCGACTCCTGTTCGTCCGGGAGAACAACCCCAGATGCAGAGACAGAAAGCTTGGTGCAGGTAGTAGAGAAGTTATCCAGCGGGGCGCGTGGGTGGCTCAGTCGTTAAGCGTCTGCCGGTCATGATCCCAGGATCTGGGATCGAGCCCCGCAACGGGCTTCCTGCCCCACGGGAAGCCTGCTTCTCCCTCTCCCACTCCCGCTGCTTGTGTTCCCTCTCTCGCTGTGTTTCTCTCTGTCAAATAAATAAAATCTTAAAAAAAAAAAAAGTTACCCGGCGCGGGGCGCTCCATAGTTCTAGCTCTTGGGCAGCTGGAACCAATGGAAGGCACAGCATGCCCTGCTCCTGCCCTTCCTTGGTTACTTACATTCATCTGCTCCAGAATCTGAGGGCAGAGACTTGACTTTATTTCATAGAGGCGATTCGTACACCAGATGAAAGTGGAATTCTTAAGGCCTCCTGGTGTCTTAGAAATGAGTCGGTTTAACTAGAAGCGTGGGACAGGACCTTGGAAAGCCGGCCCTGCACAAGACTCACCAGTAAGTGCGTGGGTGACACCTCTTCCTATCTTTGAACACCACTTGTTTGCACCTGGAAGAGGCCAGCGTTTGTGTTTTTGTTCACAGGTGAAACCATTATAGAGGTTGGTTAAAATGCACTGAGGGGAATAGAAACTGAGGCAGAAATACATTTGAAAAATTTTGCCCTTGGTAAGGAGTTTTGGGGGGGAGGGGAGAGAGCAGTGTGGACTGTAGCAGTTCCTGAGGGAGGGGGTCCCCAGTTTTCAGCCCCAGACCCACAGAGATTTTCAGAGTAGGCCCTGTTATGAACTGTGTGTTCCCCGCCCCCTCCCCCAAATTCCTATATTGAAGCTCTAACTCCTAGGACCTCAGAATGTGACTATATTTAAAGGCCACAGAGGGCTTTTAAAGAGGCATTTAAGTTACAATGTCATTAGGGGGGCACCTGGGTGCCTCAGCTGTCAAGCATCTGCCTTCAGCTCAGGTCATGATCCCAGGGTCCTGGGATCGAGCCCTGCATCCGGCTCCCTGGGGAAGCCTGCTTCTCCCTCTCCCACTCCCCCTGCTTGTGCTCTCTCTCGCTCGCTCGCTCGCTCTGTGTCTCTCTGTCAAATAAATAAAATCTAAAATCTTTAGATAGACAGATAGAGAAAATGTCATTAGGATGTGCCCTAATGCAATATGAGCAGTGTCTTTTTTATAAGAAGAGGAGATCAGGGGGCACCTGGGTGTCTCAGGCATCAGGCTCTTGGCTTTGACTCAGGTCATGATCTCAGGGTTGTGAGGCAGCTCTGCGCTCAGCAGGGAGTGTGCTTGAGTTTCTCTTCCTCTCCCTCTGACCCTCCCCTGCTCTCGCAAGCACAAGCTCTCTCTAAAATAAATAAATAAATCTTTAAGAAAACAAAAGAAGAGATCAGGATACAGCCAACACAGAGGGACAACCATAAGAGGACACAGTGAAAAGGCAGCCATCTGCAAGCTGAAGAGAGGCCTCAAAAGAAACCAAACCTGATGACAAAGAGATCTTGGACTTCCAGCCTCTAGAACTGTGAGTAAATAAGTTTCTGTTGTTTAAGCCACCCAGTCTGTGGTATTTTGTTAGGGCAGCCCTAGGAGATCAATACAGGCTCCGTGGTCCCTGCCCAGGGCCTCATTCCCTGCTCAGACCAACAGTACACGATGGGATCCTCTGTGACTTAGTTAGAAGCTGAAGCAGCAGTGACTTAGAGCTGTGCAGGAATGACACCTTTGCACCCAGCATCTCACCCACTGAAATTTGTTTTCAAAGGTGCAACCTGAGGAAGGGTTACTTCCAGAGTAATTCCTTCTCAGAGGAAGAGTTACTTCCAGAGTGTCCGAGCCATTAGTGGCTGAGCTGATGCCTGAGCATGCGGATTTCCATGTCGGAGCCCTTCCTTCCCAGGATCATATGCCTTGAACTGATACTAAATCAGATTCAAAAGGAAGATACCAACAACCTAAAATACCAAAGATATCCAAGACCTGCCCGTGGCCCTGAGATTGGATGACAGCTTATGTGTCTGCCATGGCCTAGCTTAGTGGGAATGGCTAGGATCTGCCTTCACCTCTCTCCTCACATTTCTACCCACTTCTCTTCCTCTCACCACAACAGTGGAGTGCTCACTCACCAAACTCAAAGATTGCAGGGTGTGGAAGGAAAACAGTGAATGAAAGCAGAAGAGGAAGAGCACTGGGGAATTGGGGCCTGGTCCCTTACTGGTATTGGACAGTGGAGGCCCTCCCTGGTTGGTCTTAACTGGTTCCCTTGTCAAAGGTGAGACACAACTGGCAGGTCTGGGTCTTGACAAAGGAAGGGTTCTCTCCTCAGCCTGACTGAGCCCCCTACCCTCACATAGGGTCAGCAAACCACAAGCAGTGCAAACAGATGTATGCAAACTCACTTTCTGAGAAAGTGAGGCCTATTAACTCAATCTTTCTCATGCAGCAGAGGGTCAGGTCCTGGCAGGACATTGCTGCCTTACCTCAGCAGCCATCTTGGAGATTTGCTCCACAGGGTTAGGGCAACAAAATCTGATTCTCACTGTGAGCATGTTCGGGGAGGACTATAAGGAATTGTCCGGTGCCTTCAAGGGCTTCCCAAACTACCACAGGCATTTTAGTGACAACTTTGACACCTGTTTGGTAGTAGGACAGAGTTGACATTCCTGCTACTCTTCTGTGAAATCCAAACTTCTTAGGAAACTTTGGAATGACTTTGTTGGTTTGAGAAACTAGGGTGAGGTAGTACCAAAATTTTTTTATGTCAGTATCAAAATCTGCTTTAGGTATGTAAGTAATTTCCCACCTTCAAAGTAGTCATAAAGAAAAGAAAGACAAAAAGTAATTCATGTGCTCTTCAAAAGTCTCATCGTAAAATTTGAAGGAAAAGAAACAAACAAAAGTCTTATCATGTCCAACCTGGTTCCTGGAAAAGTCTGCCATGGAACTGGTATTGGGTTTGTTTTTGTTTTTAAATTTTATTTATTTATTTTAGAGAGAAAGAGAGAGAGAGCGGTGTGTGCTCTCATGGGACAGAGAGACAGAGGGAGAAACTCCCAGACTCCATGCTGAGCACAGAGCCCAACAAAGGGCTCAGTCTCACGACCCTGAGATCATGACCTGAGACAAAACCAAGAGTCTGATGCTTAACCAACTGCATCACACAGGTGCCCCGGGACTGGTATTGTTAATTGGACTTTGGGTCCTTTAATCAGAACTAGTGGTGGCCTCAGCTATGGCAGTGACTAGGAGAAGACAGAGATGAATTGATGGATTGGAGGGAATTGTAGAAGGGTAAATTTGGTAAGATTTGGTGATGTAGGCATTTGGAGAATGGGAGAGAGGAAGGAGCTTCTCCTTGATCTGAGGAACTGGGAGATGATGGAAAAATTCACTACGGTGAAGAAATCAAGGAGAACAAACTGCTTTTGGAACCAAGAAGACATTGATGTTGAAGATCCCATTAACCATCTAGAGGGACACATTCACCGGGAGTTAAGAATATTAATCTATTCAGTGAAGGGGCTCAGCTGGAGATACTCTGGGGGAAGCCCTTAGCAGAAGGATAAGGGAATAAGGACTGACAGAAGACGGGGAATTTGGTGAGATCTAGCCAGGGTCCGGGAGAAGAGAAGAGGACTGAGGCAGCCGGAGCAGGGATGGGGCTCGGAGAGGAAAGGAACGCCAAGAAGCAAGCATAGCTGGAGCCCGACAGGACCACCAGGACAGCATTTGCCCAAGGGGGCAAACGTGGTAGCAGCAGGGCCATACTACGCATGCCATTCAGAAATGATGACAACCACTTGTGTTCGTCAAGTTCAGTCACTTCTGACTAAGCGTTTTACTTCATCTCTTTTAATCACCATGACCATCCTGCAAGGCAGGTGGGTGTTTTATCATCATTTTACAGACTAGGAAGCCTAAAGTGTTTTGCCTCAGCTCTCCCAGCTAGTGAGTGCCATGGTCAGGGGCTCCGACCAAGGTGCTGGGACTCCAAAGTTCACATTCTGAAGTCGAAAACACCAAGCAAAGAGCACATATTGGAAGCTGAGAGGGGAGGCAACAGGAAGTTCATGATGCACAGGATTGAGGGCCTCGCTGCTTCAGCGGACTCATTTCTACCTGCTTACCCATAGGCCACCTGGCTCCACCACTATCAAGAGGGAAAAAATTTCTACCCTGTGCCAGAGTTGAGCTTTACACTCTTTCCATCTCCTCCGCCCTATTATCCTCCACATGAAATGCATGCCCATGTGTCGTGATCAGTACGAAGAAGCAGAGGCTACGTGCAAGGCCACAGACTTGAGTCTGAGTCCTGGCTCTGCCTCTTACTATGACACTGTGGCAAGATGCGTAATCTTCCCAGGCCTCAGTTCCTCATCTGTAAAATGGGGATACCAGTACCTGCCTGGTGGTGGTATCTGGAGACATTTAAGGAAACAATTCCCATAAAGTGACCAGCACAAGTCTGATACAAAATAAACAATAGAAAACAACTTAATACAATTATTAGCTATTCAGAAAAGTCGAAACAGAATTTAAAGGTAAATACCCTTACAGTTCCTAAATCGCAAACCTTCCCTGGCTTTTCATTAGATGTTCATCAGCCATTCCCCTATCTGCACTGGTTTGTTCTTGCCCGACCCAATGTCTGCAATTCGCAATTCCTCCCATGACTTGGCATAACCCTTTCTTCTGTCCAGATATGTTCGCCTCCTTTGTGGACCTACTGTTTAGTCTGTACAATTCAGCCCCGTGAAGCTTTCCTCATGTGCCCCCCGCCCCACAACCCCTGCTCCTCCTTCTCAGACCAACTGCACTTTCCCCAGGTTCTAGCAAGCATATACTCTCTTCTGGTTTTAACAGTTCCTCCAGGTTTAATTTATCCTCCCAGTTCCCCCATCAGACTCTGAGTTCTGTCAGGACGGGGCGTTTTGTCCTATTCATCTCTGTAAGTCAGCATCCTGACTGCCTCGATGGTCAGGAGATGCCTGATGAGGGACCTAAAGACCTTAGCCTCTGAATCCTTACTCAAAAGGACATAGTACCCAGTATCTACACCCTCCCTCCCTACCTCTCAGGGAACTCTCAGGAATTTGCAGGTCAGAAGCAGGTCTAGCCTGCACCCTGGAAGGAACTTCCCTGCAGGTTGGTCCCAGAAGAGGGTAGAAGGTAGCTGCCCTGAGCTGCAACCCTTGTCCACAAATGGCTAAAGGCCACCATTAGCCAGGTTCTGGTGACCTTAGCTGAAGGCAGAAGTTCACCACTACCAATCTCCTCAATGGGATCAGTGCTTCAAGGGAGATGCTTTAGGGAGGGGTACACATTTGTGGGTAGACTAAATAGTCTCCCACCAAGATGTCCACATCCTGATCCCTGCAACCTGAGAATCTGTGACCTTAACTGGCAAAAGGGACTTCGCAGGTGTGACTAAATTCAGGACCTGGAGGTGGGGAGACTATCCTGTATTATCTGGGTGGGCCCTAAATATCATCATGACAGACCTTATTAGAAAGAGGCAAGAGGCCTCACGGGGAGAAGACAATGTAATGACAGAAGCAGAGATTAGATGCTGAGGCCAGGAGCCAAGAAATGCCTCTAGAAGCTAGAAGAGACAGGAGCGGATTCTCCCTCTGGAGCCTCCAGAAGGAATCAGTCCTGACACTGAATATAGCCCCCTAAGATTCATTTTGAGCTCCTGACCTCGAGAACTGTAAGAGAATAAATTTGTGTTTTGTTTTTTTTCTTTTTTTTTTTTAAGATTTTATTTATTTATTTGGCAGAGAGAGACACAGGAAGAGAGGGAACACAAGCAGGGGGAGTGGGAGAGGGAGAAGCAGGCTTCCCGCCGAGCAGGAACCCTGGGATCATGACCTGAGCCTAAGGCAGACACTTAACGACTGAGCCACCCAGGTGCCCCTAAATTTGTGTTGTTTTAAGCCTCTAAATTTGGGGTAATTTGTAAAGCAGCATTAGGAAGTACACCATCCTTTCATTCATGAAAGACACCAAGTTCTTCTAATTTGGCGGGGAGGGAGAGTAAAGTGTGATGAGGAGCAGAGTAGGAAGTATACTTGGAGGAAAGGGGAGGGGAGGAAAGGAAGATGGCCAAGGGGAAAAAGGGATCGGGAATGGGAGAGGTGTTCCACAGTGAGCAGACTGGCTCCTTCATGGGTCTCCCCAGCCTCCTCAGAGGCTCCTCGGAGCATCTCCATCTTCACAAGTGGCACTGAGCACCCCTAGATGGTGGTTGACCTCCCTCAGCCCTGGACCTCTGTGGGGCTACTTGAGGCCGTGGCAGGGCAGGAAGAACCCCGACTGGCCTCACTGTGGGCTGGCAGCAGCGGCAAACTCTTCCTGTTCTGGGAACAGCTCACACCCAAACTGCTGCGAGAACCCTGTGTTAGTGCCCGAGGGCTGCCATAACAGATTACCACAAACTTGGGAGCTGAAAACAACTGAAATTTATTGTCTCACAGTTCTAGAGACTAGTCTGAAATCAAAGTATCAGCAGGGCCATGCTTTCTCCAAAGCTTCTAGGGGAGAATACTTCCTTGCCTCTTTCAGCTTCTAGTGGCTCCTGGCTTTCCTTGGCTTCCAGCAGTAAAACTCCAATCTCTGCCTGTGTCTTCACATGGCCTTCTTCCCCATGTCTCCGTGTCCAACTTTCCCATTCCTTTCTCTTATCTCACCCTAAATCCAGCAGGATTTCATCTGAAGATCCTTAAATACATCTGCAAAGACCCTATTTCTACATAAGGTCATATTCTGAGCTTCCAGGTAGACATGACTTTTGCGGATGCTGAGCTCGGAGCCTCTTAGGAGGCCCTTCTGGAAGCAGGCCCAGACTTCCCATGATTTTCCGTCTCTAGGTACCCCTGCACTCTCCATCTCCAAAAGGCCCTTCTGTCTGTCAGTTATACCTGAGTATAAACCAAGAGGAACAGATTGCGTTTTTACTACTTGTGTCCAAACAGTGTGGGGGTCAGAAGGGACTTTGTGTCTCCACTTAGGGAACTCCAGGCTTCAGAGCAGTACACAGAGAGTCCTGTGGCCCTTGGCTAGATACCTGCAGTAACCAGGAGAAGGCCTGAACTGTCTGGGCAACTAGGCAACTATTCCCGATTCACTTGTCTGGGAAAAACTGGAAGAGAAAAAGACATGGAACTAGATTAAGGGCTCAGTGTTGCAGTTTGAATAACTAAAACCGTGACAGCAAATGTATATGCCTCATAGGATTACCATAGGGATAAAATGAGATAAATACAGTCCAAGCAAAGTACTTAGGGCAGTATCTCAACATGGCAATACATTAATAATTATTAGTCATTTCATTATGATAAACACTAATGATACAAGTCCTAGATCTTTACCTTGGGAAACTCACAATCATGATGCAGAAAGACTAACACACAGGAAACAATTGGTACATTATATAATCTCTAGATGAGTAGCAGTTAGAGACTCTTCTATATTGTCACCCAGAAAATAAGTATACTTGGGTTCCTGGGTGTTTCATGAATTACAAAAGCCTTTCTCTTATGTCCTCTCATTTGATTCCACAAGAACCCTGGGAAGGAAGTAGGGCTTTTCACTCCGGTTTTACAGATAGGGAAATTTCTGGTGAAGATGAGACCCCTGGGGATATGGATCATCCAGCTAAAAAGTGACCAGGATGGAATTTGAGCCTAGGTTTTATGTTTTACTTTTCTTTTGTATTAGGTTCAGGATTTCAGGGGAAAGTGATGCACACATAGATACAAATAATATCAATATTTGTACTGTAGGGGAGAGAAAATAATTTTCCCTCTACCCTTCTGAATTCTTAGCTGAGACTCCTATAATAAAAGACAGATTAACAAGAGAAAATCAAATAGAAGTTCATTAACATGCATACCTCATGGATACATGGGAGATGCCCAGGAAAAAATAAGTAATTCCCCAAGGTGGCTTGAAATTCAGACTTAAATACCATCTTAATAGTGAAAGGGGAGGGGGTCTGGAGGCCTCTTAGTGGAGAGTAAATGCCTTTTAGGAAAGATGAACAGGCCCTTAGAAGAATACATGGGAGGTATGATAGTTTCTGACAAAGTCTGTCTGGCTGTGGGGTCCACTTCTCCTGTGATAAGGGGCAATCTTCCCTGCTTGATGAAATTCCCAGGGAAGAGATTTATGACAACTGAGTTCCTTTTGGAGGATCTGCCTTTAGGCAAGTGGGGGGTGGGGGGTGGTCAGAGAAAGTCTGTCCTTCCTGTTTTTCAAGTGCCTACAGCTCAAAATAGTCGATATGCCAAAGTGGCATATATTGGGGGAATACGTTCTGTGACCCTTCAGTATAGTAGAACAAACCTCTCTTGACCTCAACCCACAGTAAGAAATACATTTTCCATTGCCTTCTAGTCACATTCACATAAGAATATAAATTGCAACAAGTTTCACAAAATGATACTATTTGTGATATACTCTATTTTATGCTTCTTAAAAAAGGGAAAAGTAAAAAGGTGATCTCTATCAAGTAAATCGACTTCATAACCCACTAAAGGGGTACAACGTATAGTTAGGAAAACACTGGTTAGAGGAAACTACAAAGAATAAAGTAAAAATCATCTTACTTACTTTTAAAGTCTTAATATTTCTCCGAACATGCCCCCTGAATCTCTCTGTGCTTGCACATAACTTATGCCTGTCTTTGTAAGGAGGTGATACCCACCTCAGTAGCTAGGGCGGAAGGCCTCCTGTGGTAGAAGACAAAGGGAAATGCAGGTTGAGCTCTGTGGGAGCTAAGAGGGAAAGGGTCATTCCAGTTGAGCAAATAAGGGTGGTGATAGTTTGTGCTGGGCTCTAAAGAATATTTAGGATTTGAAACATGTTTAGATTGGGGGCGAGGGGAAGGTGGTATAATCTAGGCAGAAGAGACTGTCAAAACAAAGACGGAACAGCTGCTGTGGGGCCACGTGTAGCCTGGGCAAAGGGCAGTGATGAAAAGGGAGCTTTCAGGGGCACCTGGCTGGCTCAGTCAGTGGAGCATGCGACAAGATCTTTATTTTTTAAGATTTAGTTATTTATTAGAGAGAGAGAGAGACAGAGAGAGAAAGCAGGGGGAGGAGGAGCAGAGGGAGAGATGGACTCCTGAAGCAGACTGCGCTCTGAGCACAGAGCCCCACATGGGGCTCCATCCCAGAACCCTGAGATCATGACCTGAGCCAAAATCAAGTTGGCTGCTTAACTGACTGAACCACCCAGGCACTCCTGAGCATGTGACTCTTGATTTCAGGGTTCTGAGTTTGAGCCCCATGTTGGATGTAGAAATTAATTTAAAAAAAAAATCTTGGAAAAAGAAAAGGTGAGCTTTTAGTACCAAGGACTCAATGCCAAACTAGGGAGGGGCTAGGTTTTATTCTATAAACAATGTTGGAACAAAGGATATGAATAGGCAATATACAGAACAAACACAAAAGCTATCAAACTCATGTAAAGACGCTTGAACTCATTAACAATCAAAGAAACAAAAATGAAAACAATGAGATATCACTGAACACCAGAGAGAGTGGAAAAACTCAGAAAGTTGGATGACCCAAGGGTTGGCCTGGAAGTGGGCTCAGAGGAGTGCTGATGCCTCGGTGTTGGAAGTCTGGAACGACTATTCTGGAGGGCAGCCTGGTGCTCTTCAATTAAGAATAAACAGATCCGGGGCGCCTCGGTGGCTCAGTCAGTTAGGTGTCCGACTCTTGATTTGGGGTCAGGTCATGATCTCAAGGTGGTGAGACTGAGCCTGCAATGGGCTCGGCGCTCAGTGGGGAGTCTGCTTGGGATTCTCTCCCTCTCCCTCTGCCCTTTCCCCTCTCACTCGCGCACCTTCTCTCTCTAAAATCAATAAATAAAGTCTTAAAAAAAAAAAAAAGAATGAACAGATCCTAATAACCAGAGTTGTGTTCCTGGATTTTTTTCCAAAAGATATTTTTATATAGGTCCATAAGAGAAATGTACAGCGATGTTCCTTGCAGCATTTTTTGTGATGGGGAAATGGAGCAAACCTGGGTGTTTGTTACTGAGAGTGAGGAGATAAAGTGTGATGTTGGCTCTTTGTGAAGTTTAAATGCAGCAGTTCAATCAACACATTGAATGTTCACATCACAACACGGATAGCAGAGGTGCGGGTTGAGCTTTGTGGGAGTTGAGCAGGAAAGGCCAATTTTTAAAATAAAGTTAGAGAAGGGGGAAAGTAAAACATAGAATATGATATAAAACAGGATCCCACTTAAGTACATTCTCAGAAAGTAGAAATTAACTAGAACCGAGAAAGTAAAAACATGTTCTGCTATTCATCAGGCTGAGAGAACAGAGATACAGCTAGCCAAAGAATTAGCAGAAAACATCTCTCCCAAGCACATGCTGCAGCTAATAGAGTCATGAGCCCTTCTTTGAGTGACCACTGCTTCTCTTATTCACTGAGAAACGTATTCTAAAAATCACAGACGACCAGAACCTTCACTGTTTGAAAGCACATCAGCAAGAATGAAATATCCCCCTCCTGCCAAGAGGACCCAAATCACTTTGACACTGAGAATCAGCCT
This sequence comes from Zalophus californianus, assembly GCF_009762305.2. Classification (NCBI taxonomy): domain Eukaryota; kingdom Metazoa; phylum Chordata; class Mammalia; order Carnivora; family Otariidae; genus Zalophus; species Zalophus californianus. The sequence goes on from NC_045598.1 coordinate 104,239,671, forward strand.
TGATCTTCAACCCAGGTACAAAACTACAATGAGAGGTTTCTAAACCCAACACTCCACCTTTATCTTAACTTTGTGGTTTCCAAGGAAACAGGATCCTGGACGTACTTCAAAGCCTAATTCTGATGTCCATCCTTTCACACAGCCCTGCTTTGCTTTAAGCCCATCAAAACTCTACACTCCAGGCTTCCCCACAACCTACATTAACTATTTTTTCCTTTGCTTGGTAAGACACATCACAGTTTCTTTGGTATGCATTCTCCCTCTGAAAACTAGTCAAAAAACCTCATTTGTTAGACTAAGTGGTAGTTGTGGCTTGATTAAGATAGGATTTTTTTTTCTTAGAGTTTCTATACTTTATTTCACCATTCCTACATTTTTGGTTATTTCTAATATTGTTAGAAACATTAGTGCTATAAGTGCTGCATCAATATTTTGCTTCTTTGACATTGGTAGTACAGTATAATGTCTGAAAGGAGACTCTGGCTTTTAATCCTGGCTTAGCCACTTCCCAACCATATGACTGAACCATGTTACTTAACCTCTCTGTGATTCCATCTCCACATCTGTACAATGGAAATAATGATGCTTAGGAGGATAAACTGAGTTAATCCATGTAAAGTTGTGTGTGTGTGTGGTTTTCTTTTTCTTTTTTTTTTTTTTAAGATTTTATTTATTTGACAGAGAGAGACACAGCGAGAGCAGGAACACAAGCAGCGGGAGGGGGAGAGGGAGAAGCAGGCTTCCTGCGGAGCAGGGAGCCCGATGCGGGGCTCGATCCCAGGACCCTGGGATCATGACCTGAGCCGAAGGCAGTCGCTTAACCGACTGAGCCACTCAGGCGCCCATCCATGTAAAGTTTTTAAAACATCATCTGGCACCAAGGAAGAATACATAAGCAATAGAAAAATATATATGCATTCTAGTTTACCTTGGCATCTATTTAGTTAGTAGTAAAGCACGTTCTGCAACTCTTTAGTTTTTGTTTTGAAATAATAATAATAGAATAATAGAATAGATATAGAATAATATATCTATAGAATAATAATAATAATAGAATAAGGAAGTTGCCAAAATAGTACAAAGAGTACTCTTCACTCAGCTTCTCCCAATGGTGACAAGTTATATTATCTGTAATACAATATCAAAACCAGGAAATTGACATTGGTACATTATTAACTAATATACAGGCCTTAATTACTGCTCACAAGTTTTTAAACCTGCATTCATGTCCATGTGTGCGTGTAATTCTATACAACTTTAGTCCATGTATAAACTTGCGTAACCACCACCACAATCGAGATGCAGATCTGTTTAGTCATCTCAAAAGAACTTCCCAGTGTCTTCCCAACCACCTCCCATCTTGCCATATAAATGCAATATATAGTATGCAAGGATAAGTATTTTTTAATGCCTAGAAAGCAATACACTTTTTGCAAGAACACAGAGAAGGAAAATTAGAACGACTGTCTGCAAGGGAGTAAAGAATGAACATACAAAGGAATAACAAATAAATGGGGGCAATGTTTCTACTAAATGTATATAGCAAATATAGTAATAGATCCTCAGATTATGTGTAATGTGCAAATTTTAGAAAAATATGAATAAAGTTTAGGAGCATCAATTTATCCTGCATGTCTCAGTCAGAATAAAGATAAGAAGGGCAGAATCACCTTCCCCAAATATTGCTCTTGACCTGCCCAGTAACCCACACCAACTGTCCAGGACCAGCTCTTCATACTCTCTTCTCCTAATTTCACACCCCTCCGTGACCAAGTCCTCCTTGAAGTGCCTGACTGGCTCTCCTGGTCTGACTGAGGACCAAATCTCTCACCGAGACCTCATCAGCAAGGTTGACTAATCAGGAAAATCACTTCAGAGAGTAACTCTTTTTTTGGGGGGGGGTGACAAAGGCTATTTATTTAAGCTTGATCTCTTGAGACTGTCATACATGTAAAAATATATAATTTAAAGTCAGGGAAATAATAATCAGCTTGGTGTCGCCTCCCTTCTGCCCCTTTGGTACAGCTTTTCCAACTGGCCTCCATTCCAGTTTCAAAATCCTTGGCCTTAATTCACCTCAAGGCGACAGCAAGAGTGACCCAGAGCATAACTCTTTTAAAGTTTATGTTCACAATTTTTTTAAAGGCATATTGCTTTCTTTTTTTTTTTTAAGATTTTATTTATTTATTTGACAGAGAGAGCAAGTATGCACAAGCAGGGGCATGGGCAGAAGGAGAGGGAGAAGCAGGCTCCCTGCTGAGCAGGGAGCCCGACGTGGGGCTCAACCCCAGGACTCCAGGATCATGACCTGAGCCAAAGGCAGACGCTTAACCGACTGAGCCACCCAGGCACCCCACTGTTCACCATTTTTTAAATGATTGTATTTTTCATAAGATTGGGACTGCAGAGTCCCATTCCTTGCACCAGAGGTCGACACATAAACCCCAGGGGTGTCCGGGATCCGTTGCTGCTGTCTAGATTGAGTTCTGGTTATCTTGTTGAAGATTTTTTAAATTGTTTTTCAGAATTAACTAAAATGAACTGAGGGTCTACTAGGTGCCCAGCAGGAGGATAGGTATTTGAGGGACACCTGGGTGGCTCAGTCGGTTAAGCGTCTGTCTTTGACTCAGGTCATGATCCCAGAGTCCTGGGACCGAGTCCCACATCGAATCCCACATCGGGCTCCTTGCTCAGCAGGGAGTCTGCTTCTCCCTCTGCCTGCTCCTCCCCTTGCTTATGCTCTCTCACACACAAATAAACAAATAAATAAAATCTTTTTAAAAAAAAGGATAGGTATTTGAAACATATTATTTTCACCAAAAATATTCTCACAGCACTGGGGCTTTTTTTTTTCTTTAAGGCCAATAACTTCACTGCCCAAATAACCTCTGCTAACAATGACTGCAAGCATACATTGATCAAAAATTCAAATGATATTAAAAGACATAAAGAAAAAGTAAGGGAGCACCTGAGTGGCTCAGTTGGTTAAGTGACTGCCTTCGGCTCAGGTCATGATCCTGGAGTCCTGGGATCGAGTCCCACGTCGGGCTCCCTGCTCAGCGGGGAATCTGCTTCTCCCTCTGACCCTCCCCCCTCTCATGCTCTCTCTCTCTCATTCTCTCTCTCAAATAAATAAATAAAATCTTTTTAAAAGTAAAAGTAAAAGCCTCCCTCTGGCCTAACCAAACTCTTCTCCTTATCGGTAGGCACTCTTACTAGTTTTATTATGTAAAATTCCAGAAAAATGTTTCATTCATGTACACATGCATACACACCAATACACAAGCACCCTTTTTTATTTCCATCAAAAAGAGACCCTATTACTTTCTTTTCACCTGTTAAGATATTTAAGTAGTTTCTAAGTGTTTAATATTAAAAATAATACTGCCTTCTCTTTATTGAATCATTCTAGCTAATAAATTAAGGAGTGTTAGAATATCATTTTGCAGCTCCTAATGAATTAAAGGATCTAAGCATTAAGCATCAACAGATGTTATCACAAAAAGGGAAGCAATCAGACACTGTGTGTCTCCTGATAGAAAGAAAAAAAAAATAGCACCACTTGCGTACCAGTCTTGTCAGGGAGTGAAAAAGTGAACCTAAATCTAATCAAGCTTTTGTTCCCTTTACTCCATCTATTTCTACAGGAAATGTAGAGGGACAGGCGATTATGATAAACTACACCACAGGGAAGCCATCAGCAAAATCCCAATTGGAAAACTCTACAGGAAAAACAACCCAGTCTCTTCAACAAAGAAGCTACAAGAAAAAAAGAGATGAATGGCAAACATATTAGAGTTGAAAGACATGTCAACCAATCATTATGTATAGAACTTATTTGGATTCAGATTAGAACAAAGCATTTTTTAAACCTGTGACATGTAGGTTAATTTTAACACCAAATGGATATTTGACGAATTAAGGAAATATTGTTAATTATTTTTGATGTGACTTGCTATTGTGGTCCTTATCTTTTAGAGATACATAAAGCAATATTTGTGGATGAAATAATATGGTATCTGGGATCTGCTTCAAAATGATACAGGATGGACAGTCTTAAGTTTGATAATTGATGAAGTTGGATAACGGGTACCTTGCCCTCTGTGTATATGTTTTAATTTCTCAATTATCAAGAATTAAAAATACAGGCACGACTGGGTGGCTCAGTCTGTTGAGCATCTCAGTGTATAAGACTACCCCATTTCTCTAGCCCTAACCAGCACTGGGCATTAGCAAACCTTTACATTTGACCAATTATGAATCTCACAGTCCCCTCGGGATCTCATGGACCCCTCTGAGCACCGTGGTGGCTGGTATCAGCCTGGAAGGCCTGATGCAGCCATTTCAATGTTCAGGGAAGCCCTGTTGCAGTGATCAGATACTCATTTGAGGATCAAGGTGCCATCGGCCCCAAAAGGTGCTTGAATGGACCTAGACCTTGTGGCCTCTGAGACTGACTTTTCTGTTTTCAATGCCATTCGGCTCCTTTCTGTCTCCATAGTCACATTAGCCTAGAAGCTAATAGGGTTCTCTAAAGTCTGTTTCCATCAGTCTGGTCTCATCTGGCAAGGTCTGGCTCTGCCTACCAGTGTCACCTCATGTTACTGCACTCTCCTCCTTGCCCTCTAAACACCACCCAGACTAGACTTCTTGCAGGTCCTTCTACCTCTCTGGGCTGCTGTCTTTTGCTTTCCTCCAGGACTCAGGTCTCATCCTAAAGTCCCCTTTTCCCAGAGGCCTTCCTCACCCACACCAATGTCAAGTTAGGCCTCCCTCCATTCCACTTTTTGTGTCGGCACTTAGCCCACCTTAACACTTGTCACACTTTATTATGGTCACTGCTTTAGTATCTGACTTCCCTCCTAGCTACTAAAAGTCCAGGAAGTCAGAAGCCACTCTGTTCTGTTGAACCTCGTATCTTCACTGCCCAGCAGATTGCCTGATATCTAACAGATACTCAACAAATTATTGAATGAAAAAATGAAGTAATGATATCATACCTAGCAATGCTTAGGAGTCAGAGAAGAGGAATGGTCCTAGAAAGCCTTTCTTATAGAACTTAATAATATGAAATAGATACTTAAAACATTTACAAAATTAGTAGATACAGATTTTCCATCACCCATGTGAATGATTAAACCTAGTCTCCCCAGGCACGGGGATAGTCTCCCAGTTAAGGATCACTTAACTGAGACCTGAACAGGGCTGGCCCTCAGGCTTACTCTCTGTGCCAGAATTTCTGATTAGCCATGTTGTGAGCTATGTTAGCAGGGCTCCCCCAGACCACACTGCGAAGCCAAATATGGTATAAAAATTGCTGATTAAGTTTTACATTTTTTGTATTATTTCTTTTTTTTCTTTTGAGGGCCAAACTGAGGCAGTGAGACAGGCCACTGGAGGTTTATGAGCAGGTGGGTGATGAGGTCAGATCTGTGCTTGGAAGGTTACTCTAGCAGCAGAACATGGAAGGGATTCGAGACATGTAAGCCTAGGAGAGGGGAGGTATAACCCTAACACTTTCTCCCACTTGAATAGAATAGGTATCTCTGTATAGGTCTCATGCCCCATCTGAGTTCCTTCCCAACTGAGGGCAAAAAGTTTATCATGTTCATCTGTGGAACTATCATGACACAAAATTGGAATGCATTAAAAAGTGGAAGGACTGAAAACAACCATCCATCAACAAGTGAATGGGGCACCAGGGTGGCTCAGTCAGTTAAGCGTCTGCCTTCAGCTCAGGTCATGATCCCAGGGTCCTGGGATCGGGTCCTGCATCCGGGCTCCCCGCTTAGTGGGGAGTCTGCTTCTCCCTCTGCCCCTTTCCCTGCTCATGCTCTCCCTCTGTATCTCTGAAATAAACAAATACTCTTTAAAAAAAAGGGGGGGGGGATTTGAGTGAAAGAAGCCAGACACAAACAATACACTGTACGACTCCATTTACATAAAACTTTAGAAAATGCAAACTATCTCTAATGTCATAAAGCAAACCAGCAGTTGACTGAGGGCAGGGATGGGGGCAAAGGAGGACATTGGCGAAGGGGGCAGAGAGAATTATGAAGTGGTACTAGGAAACTCTGGGGTGGGGTGATGGATATGTTCATTATTTTGAGTATAGTGATGTTTTCATTGGTATGTATGTATGTCAAAACCTAGCAAATTATACTTTAAACATGTGCAATTTATTGTTTATTGCATGCCAGTTATAACACAATAAAGCTGTTTTTCTAAAAAAGTACGGGTGGGTATGGTAGAGAAATGAAGGAAGAGGTGTCATTTGAGCTATAAGATATGGCTTTGGCTTGAAAGAAAGCTCTGGGGCGCCTGGGTGGCTCAGTTGGTTAAGCGACTGCCTTCAGCTCAGATCATGATCCTGGAGTCCCAGGATCGAGCCCTGCATGGAGCCCTACATCGGGCTCCCTGCTCGGCAGGGAGTCTGCTTCTCCCTCTGACCCTCCCCCTTCTCATGCTCTCTCTCAAATAAATAAATAATCCTAAAAAGAAAGGAAAGAAAGGAAGAAAGGAAGAAAGAAAGAAAGAAAAAGAAGAAAGAAAAGAAAAGAAAAAAGAAAGAAAAGAAAGAAAGAAAGAAAGAAAGAAAGAAAGAAAGAAAGAAAGAAAGAAAGAAAGAAAGAAAGAAAGAAAGAAAGAAAGAAAGAAAGAAAGAAAGAAAGAAAGAAAGAAAGAAAAGAAAAGAAAAAGAAAGAAAAAGAAAGAAAAGCTCTGGCCAAGCCAGAAGGAAGTGGCAGTCCCAGTCCAGACCCGAGCAGATGGGCTTAGTGGGAGGTGAGCAGACCCTTTTGCGTAGAGCAGAAAACCCACCTAACCCTATACTAACCCTATAGGGGAGCAGTAGAATATAGACCTATAGAAGGAGGGAGAGGCAGATGTTGGAAAGCTTTGAATATCAAGCTTGGTTTTTTTGTTGTTGTTGTTTTGTTTTTTAGGGGCCGGTGGAGAGGGGCAGAGGGAAAGGGAGACAGAGAGAGAATCTTAAGCAGGCTCTGCGCTGGGCGTCCTGGGCTCGATCTCACAAACCCTGACATCATGACCTGAGCAGAAATCAAGAGTCAGACGCTTAATCGATGGAGCCACCCAGGTGCCCCTGTATATCAAGCGTTTTAAAAGTGTACATTGGATTGCAGTTCCATCACTTACTTTCTCAATGATCCTGGACAAGTTAACTTCTCTAAGACTCTGTTTCCTCCATCTATAAAATAAGGATCATAATATCGGAACCTACTTCCACGGTGGCTGTGAAGAAGAGATGAGGCGATGCAGGTAAAACACTCAGCAGAGGGCCCTGTAAACAGTTAAGTGCTCAATAAGTAGAAGAAATTATTATTATAACAATTACTGTTATTAACCCCAACATAAGCAAATGTATACAGATGTTTGAGCAGGAGGAGGAAGTGATCAAAGAAGTTCTTTAGGAGGATTAAATTCACCATCTCTAATTAGCTCCCCTCCAGAGTTAAAATTCCAAATTCATCTCTTCCCCCTTCCCCACTCTATAACTTCCTTCCTTCCTAGTAAACACCATGCCCAGACAGAGCCTGAAACCAGTAACCAAGACTCTCTCATATTAGTGAAGGGATTCCAACTGGTAAGCAAGTTGAAATATGGCCTCTGGGTTGGAGAACCAGAACGCCCCAATCCCAGCCCCAAGGATTTCAGCCACCACCACCATCACCACCATAGATTTATATACAGGGTTCATCCTAAAGAGAATAAAGCAGGTGATATTCCTTTTAATTTCAATTTTAAAGCCTAGACAATTTCCCCCCAAACTCCAAGGAGGGGTCCAGGTTTTCAGAGATTGACCCTGATCTAAGAGTTTATTCTCTGGAGTCTCTGAAGAGAAGCCTCTCTGTCCCTCAGTTTCCTCATCTATAAAATGGGAGATAATAATGGTGACTATTTCATGAGGTTCTTGTGAGGACTGAATGAGTCAATATGTGTAAAGGGCCTAGACCATTGTCTGGTCCATAGTAAGTCTATAGGTGTTATACTTTTTTAAGGACTTCATTTTTTCTATCTTGTTGATAATGCTTCTTATTTGTGGTCTTTTTAAGTGACTAGGCATTAACAGTGTCCCCATAACAAGCTACTTCAGCCCCAGTGCACCTCTTGGGTAGAAGTAAGTTTGGCCAATGGCTTATAAATATTCATCCTCCAAATCAGAGGCAACCAGCTTTTCCACAGACCCAGCAGTGGTTTTATCGAACTTCATTTAATGAGAAAATACATGGCAGTAAAAAGAATCCAGCCAAGCTTTTAAATTAACGGGTAATTTTATTAATAACAAGGGCATCTACACACATTTGAAAACACATGTAGGAAACATAAGATTAATTCAGTTTATAACAATGTCTGGAGTCCATTCGGATTCATGAAACCCTTAGGATCAACTCCAGGACCCCTTAGCCAAAAGCAGAGTTGAATAACTGATCAGACCCATCAGTGTCTTCATCAGCAAAATCAAGGCTTAGACAGAAAGAGTGAACATTTTGTAATTACTTAAAATAAAACTGAAATGCAATTGTCTGCGCATTTGAGGATACAAAGGTGGACAATGTCAGCTACATGACCAGTGAACCAATCCCTTTGCTTTTCTCAACCTCTGGGTTTTAAGGGGGTTATTTAACCTTGCCTGTCTCACAGGGTCTATCTTTTCAAGGCCTCCCGATAATCACTGAGAAGGTGAGTGTAAATTAAAAGCTCATCTCCATGGGGAACAGAGAATCAGGATGGAGATGGTGGGTGTCAGAAAAGGAGATGAGAAAAGGATCTTTCCAGTGACCAATGCTCTGATTTTAAAGAAAATCCAAAAGAGGTTACGCTACAAGAAGCAAAAAGGGAAAACCAACCACCACCACCTCCTTTTTGGTGCACAAAAAGAATCCTAACCCGGGCCTCCTCAGAGCTATTGCCCTGAAGTGACCCCAGACCTACTTGGCCAAAGAGCTCCAAAAACATTTCCGTTTTCATGTCTTCACGTGTACCTAATGGAAATGAACGGCACGCATCCATCCAGGAAGCGATTAAGAAAGGGATAGCGTGGGAAAATTAATTCGATAAATTTTAATTCAGTAAGTACTTAAGTGTCCACTATGTGCCAGGCAGCCCGGCGCTGACTATATTTAGCAGAAAACCATACCAGCAAAGTCTGTTAAGGGCTTGAGAAGAAAGACCATAAATAAGAAAATAAACGAACCAACTTCTGACAACTGCTAAGAGGAAGAGAAAATGAGACCAGGTGATAGCAGGAACGAGACGCAAATTCCTGAGTGGGACTTGGGAAGGTCTCTGAGAGGTGAATTTTGAGCCCAGCCCTAAAAGACCAGCGCCTTGCAGTGACCCAAGGCCGGGGCGTTCCAAAAAGAGAGAATTAAGTGCAAAACCGATCCACAAACCGAGAAATAATAGGGATTTCAAAGCCCCAAAGGGAGCGGCGGCAACCAGAACCTACGAATTCCGGAGCGGGCGCGTGATTTTGAATATTCATGTCGTCCAATCAGGGAAAGGCTAGGACCCGGCAGCGCAGGCCCCGCCCTCAGTGCCCAGACCGCTGGTATCCACAGGAGGCCACACCGCAGGGCAGAAGTGGTGACTGGGCACCCCGGCAGCTGCCAAACGCTCGCCAAACGCTCGGGAGAATTCTTCAGGGCTCTGACGCAATGTTTCCGGCACCCGGGTTTCGTTGTCCTGGGGTCCTTTCTTAAATGAGGATGACCGAAATTACTCATTTCGTTTTATAACACCGATGAAACATACACCCAACAAAGTCACCAGGACACAACAGTCTGGGGACGGAAGGGGAAAAGCAGATTTTCAATATCCTAATTCGGAAGGACTTGTACGAAAACTAAGCAGCACAGTTAAGGAGTTAAGACGCGCCCTAGATTAAAAAGCAAAGCCAGTCACGCGCCAGGAATCTCACGTAGGAAAGGCTTAAAAAGCTACGTGTGCCATCTTCCATGATCTTTCACGAGTAGAGTAACTTACTTTGTGAGAGCAAGTGAGGGGAAAACAAGTGAACAAAGCTCTTTTCTGGTGATTAGGTGGGTGGCTCTGAAAAGAGCCTTTGGAGTCAAGCGGCCGGCGACTCATGCGAGCGCCGTGTCCCGGCAGGGACTCACTTGGAGCTGGTGTACTTGGTGACCGCCTTGGTACCCTCGGACACGGCGTGCTTGGCCAGCTCGCCGGGCAGCAGCAGGCGCACGGCCGTCTGGATCTCCCGGGACGTGATGGTCGAGCGCTTGTTGTAATGCGCCAGGCGGGAGGCCTCGCCGGCGATACGCTCGAAGATGTCGTTGACGAAGGAGTTCATGATGCCCATGGCCTTGGACGAAATGCCGGTGTCGGGGTGTACCTGCTTGAGCACCTTGTACACGTAGATGGAGTAACTCTCCTTGCGGCTGCGCTTGCGCTTCTTGCCATCCTTCTTCTGGGCTTTGGTGACAGCCTTTTTCGAGCCCTTCTTGGGCGCGGGAGCGGACTTTGCCGGTTCAGGCATTGTATAACACCTCACTCGTTAGCAAAGAAAAGAAGTGCGAGAATGGGCGGGCCTGATCCTTTTATAACCACCGTATGCAAATTAGGGCTCCAAAAGCCCTTCGTTCCCATTGGACCTTGTAGGGACCTTGCGTTATCAGTAATAACTACGTAACAACACCTACTGTTGGCCTCATTGGCCAGTTCTGGAGCCAATTTAGGACCAATGAAAAACTCGTTCCTGACCCCACCCCTAGCAAAGCTTATAAAAGCTTTTCAATCGCTGAATTTTTTTGAATTCTGTTTTGTTGTAAGGTTCTGAGCTTTAGGTGTTTTAATCTTACCTTCAACCATGTCTGGTCGCGGAAAGCAAGGAGGCAAAGCCCGTGCCAAAGCCAAGTCGCGCTCGTCCCGCGCTGGCCTGCAGTTCCCAGTGGGCCGGGTGCACCGCCTGCTGCGCAAGGGCAACTACGCCGAGCGGGTCGGGGCCGGCGCGCCGGTGTACATGGCGGCGGTGCTGGAGTACCTGACGGCGGAAATCCTGGAGCTGGCGGGGAACGCGGCCCGAGACAACAAGAAGACGCGCATCATCCCCCGCCACCTCCAGCTGGCCATCCGCAACGACGAGGAGCTGAACAAGCTGTTGGGCAAAGTCACCATCGCTCAGGGCGGCGTTCTGCCCAACATCCAGGCCGTTCTCTTACCAAAGAAAACTGAAAGCCACAAAGCCAAAAGTAAATAAAACCCTGATAAGCCAAAGACTAAAGGCTCTTTTTAGAGCCACCCAAGTTTTCAAAAAAAGAGCTAACGCGCTATTTCGTTATCAGCCCCTCAATTGACATTTTGGTGGCTCTTAAAAGAGCCTTTGGGGTTAGTGGGGATGGTCTCGACCTTCCTAATTACTTGTTCTTGCCAGGCTTGTGACTCTCCGTTTTCTTGGGCAACAAGACCGCCTGAATATTGGGCAAGACGCCGCCCTGGGCAATGGTGACACCCCCAAGTAACTTATTGAGCTCTTCGTCATTTCTCACGGCTAGCTGTAAATGGCGGGGGATGATGCGCGTCTTCTTGTTGTCTCGGGCCGCGTTCCCCGCCAGCTCCAGGATTTCCGCCGTCAGGTACTCCAGCACCGCCGCCAGGTACACCGGCGCGCCGGCCCCGACCCGCTCGGCGTAGTTGCCCTTGCGCAGCAGGCGGTGCACCCGGCCCACCGGGAACTGCAGGCCAGCGCGGGACGAGCGCGACTTGGCCTTGGCGCGAGCTTTGCCTCCCTGCTTTCCGCGTCCTGACATTACGGCCAAATTTGCAGTTACAGCTTCTTAATTCAAGGAGAAGGAAGTGGAAAGGATAACCAATTTGATGTAATTTATAAGAGCTACCGGGAGGGGTGAAGGGAAGTAGCCCAATCAAACAGCCAATAGGAAAGCAGAAAGCAGCTTCTTCGTTTGCATCCTGCGCTACGAGGAAATGACGGATTTCGTAAGTACCTAACCAATCGCTGGGAGACACATTAAAGCCCCTTATTTGCATGCCAGGATTTTTTAAAGAAAGAAGGCTTTCGGACCAAACGCTGTTTTGCATTTCGCCTTTTACTGAATGGCATATTTTGTTTCCAACTTAAGAGAAGGGTAGGGGGGGGATCTTTTTTCCCAGTTCAGAGCTAGAAGGGAAATCCTCCTAAGAAGGACCCAAAAAGCCGGCTGAGGGCCTCCAGCAGAAGCAGAGTTGCTCCCATTCAAGGGTAGGGATTCTAAAGCCCATTATTCCCTTGAGCCTTAAGTTACTCTCCAAGTCCCGCCTTTGCTGTCTCTTCACAGCCAGACTTCCAAAAGAATATGTTATTAAGGCCGCCCGCTTTCTCTGCAATTTAGTCGTGGCCTTCGGTGAGGCTTCGCCCCACCCCCAGCCGCCTACGCTCTTCGGAATCCACTGTAACCAAGGACCGGATTTAGATTTGTCTTCCTTCTCTCGACCTCCAGGAGGCATCCGATACCGCCTTGAAACTTGCTCCTTTGGCTTTCAAAATGTCCTCCGACTTTCCTCCTCCCGCTCCTTTTTTCCTCTACACGTCCCTGGATTCCCGTGTCTGTCTGGGTTCTGCCTCCTACCCAACACCCCCCTCCATCCTTCACTCTTCCCGAGGAGTCTTCCCACTTCCATGCTTTCAATTACAGACATCCAGATTTGCTCCGGAAGCTGAGACCCTGACACCAAACTGTTTGCTGGGTACTTCAACCCATTTGTCCCAACAAAATTCTACCTATCCAAACGCGAACTTATCTAAACGACCCCCCAGTCGCCTCTGTTTGCTCTCTCCCTCAATTACAACCTAAGCCAGAATCTACACTTACCTGCATCTCAACAGCATATCCGGTCACTTCCCTAACGTCTCTTCAGCCTTTTCTCCGTGCTCCTGTCTGCCTCCTCATGGCTCTCTTAGACTTCAGCAACAGCCCTGCAGACTTGTTTTCCTTCATCGTCCAATTGCCTTCTGGAGAAATCTTTCCGGAGAATTTTGTTTCTTTCTCCTCAGCTTCCCCCCCTGGAGTGTTCTACACCCCTCACACCATTTGCACCCTCCTGAGTATCCCATAAGGACAGGGAGTAGAATACTGTAGAGAAGAGTAGACTTAAATCCTATTCCTTGAGCCCATTTCTGATGTTCTCTCTTTCATCCTCACCTTTATTGAACTGACCTTTATCAAGTACCGGCTACCTACCAGGCAACGGGGATATAGATAGCTGAAACTAGAAAACAGAGGAAATCTAAAATCTGGAAGTTAAAATCAGCTATCTGTAGACATTATCCCTGGTAAGAACGCTGGTATAGATTTGTGAAACAACCAAGTTCAATCAAAGGCTACGGGAGTGTTTTTTCAATAGCAGAACTCTATCAGCTATATCACTGCAGAAGATGCCTGTGTTAATAGATGTGGTCCACATAGAGCCTAAACAGGGCAATTACAGTAGGAATGTGTTGTTTCTCCAGCACTAAGAATATATATTATATGTCTGCTAGACACAAAGGTTTGGGCTATTATAGAAGGGTCCTTGGTGTGAAAACATCAGCCTTTTCTCACAACCTGGGTGAAGTAGTTCTGAAGACTGTTTAACTTTCTTAGCTCAGATTCTGGGCTCAATTAACCACTTTCCAATTATTCTACTTCAAGCTAAAAATATGAGACTGAGAAGGGATGAGCCAGTTATGAGAAGATATATCACTAGAGGGTAATGAACTTGCATTCTAGACTATTCATAAATTTCTTGTGTGTTTTGTTAGTGTGAGTCTCTCCCCAATAAGCCAGTACACTCTGGAAGTTCTGATGGTGTCAACTTTTCAGACTTACAGGGTCTGAACCCAGACAGTGGGGACCCCACCACAACTCTGGCACCTTGAGAGTTCCTGCTTGAGGGGGCAGCTGACCTCCCCCTGTCTTTGACCTCTGATCTCTTTCTTCTATCACAGTGACCCTGTGCTATTAGGAAAGGTGAAGCGCAAAGAGATTATATGATGTAGCTGTGATTATTTGTATCACAGATAAGGAAAGTGAGGCTCAGAGAACTTAAAGCACTTGCTGAAGGTGGCACAGCTATTTACTAAGACATGATTAGAACTCAGGTCTGCCTGGCTCAAAAATTGTGCTCTTCATCACTGCATTCACCCTGCTTCACTCACTAGATGTTGGGCTTCATGAAGCCGCTTAACTTACAGAGCCTCCCTTTCTTCCTCTATTAAAGAGAGGAAGAGAATGAGAGAAAATTAGATTTAGTATTTTAGTTTCCATCCAGCTGTAAAACCTTATTAGATAAGTCTAGATAGGCCAATATCCTACAAATTATACCAGGTTCAATTACTATCTATTGCTCCCCGGAGCTCTTTTCCCAGTGTTCTTACCAGAGCTATTAAAACATGAAATAGAGCAGGCCATCCATAAAAGTAGTACCCCATCACAAACAGGCTGGGTCTTACTTCCTTTAACAAAAAGGCAACTGGAATTTTTAATTTTTTTAACATTTTCTTTTTTTTTTTTTAAGATTTTATTTATTTATTCGAGAGAGAGCGCACAAGCAGGAGAGGGAGAAGCAGGTTCCCTGCGAGCTGGGAGCCCAACGTGGGGCTCGATCCCAGGACCCTGAGATTGTGACCCGAACTGAAGGCACCCAGGCACCCCGCAACTGGGATTTTTAAACTGAGTTCCCTTCCCAGGCAATCTAGTTAACCAAACATTTATTTTGCTTTCTCGCCCCTTTCCACCCATAGTCCTCTCTCTTACCCCTCTCCCCCTCCCTCATCCCTTGCTGCATACCATTCAAGCAAGGCCTTTCCACAGTTACCTGCCATTGCACATACAGTGGCCTTCGGCTAGAATGCTTCTTCCTCCTCTTGACCTGGCAGAATCCTCCTCGTCCTTCCAGTTTCAGCCCAGATATCACCAGCTCCCTCATGAGGTCTTCCCTTCCCCCCCTCCCCCCACAGCCTCAGTGTACCCACTTCTCTGTTCAGATCCTGGTGGTAGCACTTCCCACTCTGTACTGTGCTTTCATTTTGCTCTCACTTCCTTTCTGTGACCACCTCAAGGGAGAGACTGTGTCTTTTTGAATCTGAGTCCTTAATTCCTTCTACCTGGCTCTTAATAGGGTAATTAAATGTTTTCGACTTGAATAAATGGCACTAACACTCTTAGGGAATTAGTGTCTTCTTTTCAAAAATCTTTCTCTTTACTCAACAACCACTCTCCAAATGCCGGCTACAAACAGTAGACGGCAACAGCCAAAGTGATGGAAGATATGCTAAAAGCTCGTCAATTAAACAAAAATAACATAGCCAACCATAATGGAGTTGTCAGAATAAATGAGAATAAATGTAAAGAACCTAGCATGGAGCCTGGAACCTGAGAGGGCCCAAAGCTGTATTAGGAGGCTGAAAAGCTTAATGGTTAAGAGCCCAAATTCTACAGCCTGACTCTGCATTGTTTACCAGATCTGTGACCATGGGCAAATTACCTAACCTCTAAGGGTCTCTGCTTCCTCACTGGTAAAGCAAAAGTAATAACAGTAGCTACTTCATGGGGTTGTTGTAAAAATTAAAAGTTCATAAATGTAAAACATTTAGAACAGTACCTAGCACCAACATAACAGGGGCATCCCAAAAACTCTTTGAAGCAATTTGTCATTTCAAAAATAAACATTAGGTTTATCAGATGACCTAGCAATTCCACTCCTGGATATACAACAAACAGAAGTGAAGGTTTGCATGCAATAAAAAGCATGTACCAGAATGTGGTATATTCATATCCTGCCATACCACACAATGAAATGAGCAAATTGCTGCCACGCACATGGATGAATCTCACAATGTTGAGTGAAAAAATGGAAACACAAATGAATTCATGCTACGTGATTCTTTTTATATGAAGTTTAAAAATGGGCAAAACTAATCTATGGTGATAGAAGTTAGAATAATGGTTACCTGTGGCAGGGTGGTGTTGACTTCCCTGGAGCCTTCAAGGTGCTGGAAATTTTCTGTATCTTGATGTGGATGTACTCATATGTAGAATTAAACTGCACACTTAAGATTTATAAATTCCTTATGTGTAAATTATACATCAATAAGCACAAATTAAGTTTTCCAAGAACAAATCCTGAAGTAATCATCATGTAGGGAAAATGAGTATTTTGTTGGGCATCCCAATCCTCATGTCACAGATTAGTGTTTGTTTTTTGTTTTATTTTAATTACACATGAGGTGGCCACCACCATAATCTCTTGGTGTTTAAAGCCTCTAAAAGCCTCAATCTGGCCATGACAAACCTTCACTACATAGTAGATATCTTTATGACTATGTTTTTATTAGAAAAAAAGACACTAAGCTTGCCCTATGGAGTTTGCAATTTACAAAGCTTTTGTTCGTTTTTGCAACAGAAATAATAATGTCATCAGTCCTCTCTTCATACATTAGTTCACATATCTATCCAATACATTTAATCGAACATCCAGGTATATCAACACTGACCTTGACATAACACATTTAGAACATCATGAATATAGGGGCGGAGGTGGCTCAGTCAGTGAAGCGTCTGACTCTTCATTTCTGCTCAGGTCATAATCTCAGGGTTCTGAGATCGAGCCCCAAGTCAGGCTCATGCTAGGTGTGGAGCCTGCTTAAGATTCTCTCCTTGTGCCCCTCCGCCCCACTCTCATGCTCTAAGAAAAAAAATAATAATAAAATGATTTTTAAAAAGAGCATAATGAATACAGTCCCTCTGCCCAGATCTCTCCACATGGTTAGTTCTCCCTAGTCATTCAAATCTCTGTTTCAGCCACCTCCCTAGCAAGGCCTTCTTCAACCACAGCCTCCCATCATTCCCCATCAGTTACTGGATTAGCAAGCTGCAAAGCCCTGACCAAAAACAAGTCCTATAGATTCCATCTCTTTAGCAGCATTCTGATCTATTGACTGCTTTCTAGGCCATCTCCTGCCTTCACTCAGATTATCTTTCACCAGATTATTGCCAACGGCTTTTCTACTCTTCCTGTTCCTCTAATACATTCTTCTGGAAAATCGGATTCTTTCTCATCATATGTTCTCTCCCAATGTGATTCCACCACCCTTACCCACTTTCCCACCCACCTATCCAAGATAATCTCATTCCATCTTCAATAACCCCTGCTTCAGATACACTTCTCAGATGCTAAAATTAGTAGACAAAAACTTAATGAGAAACAGGATGATACATAGATTCAAAGTATCACCCACAATTACAAATGGAAAAAGAATAATTTTACAATGGTGAAACCTGAAGGATAGCACTTTACTAAATGACCAGAATTATCACCAGCAATGAGACATATCAAGTTATATGCCCACTTGTATGGTTCGTTGAAAAGGACTCAATATCACTTCTGCAGTATTCCTGCCAAAAATGCGTATCCTAAGTCTGAATCGTGGAGAAATACTTAGAAAAACCCAAATTGAGGGACATTACAAAATAAATGGTCAAAGTCATAAGAGACAAAGACTAAGGAACTATTCCTGATTAACAGAGACCAAAGAGGGCACCTGGGTGGCTCAGTTGTTAAGCACCTGCCTTTGTCTCAGGTCATGATCTCACAGTCCTGGGATCGAGTTCCACGTTGGGCTCCCTGCTCAGTGGGGAGTCTGCTGCTTCTATCGCTCCCCCCTCCCATTCTCTTTCATTCTCTCTTTCTCTCTCTCAGATAAATAAATAAAATCTTAAAAAAAGAAAAAGCAGAGGCCAAAGAGACATAACAACTTGAATAACACAAATGTTCTGAGCCAGAACATTTTTTTTCATTTTATACAAAAGAGATGCCAGTGGGGAAATTAACAAATTTTGAGTAAGAACTGTATATTAGATAATAGTACTGTATCAATGTCAATTTCCAGAGTTTGACAATTGTATTGTGGTTATTTGAGAAATGTCTTTTTTTTTTTTGAAACTAAATAGACATTAGTAAATATAAGAGTTCTTCAGAGAGGGTCTGTTGCCTGGGTGGCTCAGTTGGTTAAGTGTCTGAATCTTGATTTCAGCCCAGGTCATGATCTCAGGGTTGTGAGACTGAGCCCCGCAACAGGCTCTGCACTGGGCATGGAGCCTGCTTAAGATTCTCTCTCCCTCTCTCCCCCACTTAAAAAAAAAAAAAAAAAGGAGTTCTCCAAAGAAAGACTCATAGGATATACATGGAGAGTGAGAGAAGGATCTATTATAAGGAATTGGCTCACATGATTGTGGAGGCTGACAAGTCCCAAGATCTGCCAGGTGAGTCAGCAAGGTGGAAACCGGGAAAGCTGATGAAGACCTGCAAACAAAGAGAACCAATGCTACCGTTCCAGTCCGAGGGCCAGCGGGTGGGGACCCAGGAAGAGTTGGTGAGTCGGTGTTTCAGTTTGAGTCCAAAGGCAGGAAAAAAGCCAATGTCCCAGGTCAAAGGCACACAGGCAGGAAAGAACTCTCTTTCTTGAGGAGGACCAGCCTTTTTGTTCTATTCAGGCCTTTGACTGACTGATGAGGCCCACCCACATCAAGAAAGGCAATCTACTTTGCCAATTTAAATGTTAATCTCATCCCAAAACACCCTTACAAAAAAAAAAAAAAACAGAATAATGTTTGACCAAATACCTGGGTGCACCCAATAGCCCAATCAAATTAACCACTACAGCTGCTTAGAGGTAAATGGGGCTTTATCTCTGAAACTTATTCTCAGAGGGGTCAGAAAAAAGTTATGTGTAGATAGAGATATAGAAATAAAGCAAACATGATGAAATGTTAACATCTGGATAATCTGCGTATCAGGATGAGGGCTTACGTATTGGAAAAACTCAATTTTTCACCTGTGTCGGGGAATACCTCAGTTCAGTCTGTCTCCTGTGGGTTTCTTCCCTATGAGTCTCTTTTACTAGTCACATAAAACACTTCACTTCCAAATGTGTGGTTTTTCCCCCACACCAAATAGTTTTCTGCAACACCAGCTGGGTGGCCTACAATTTAATTCAGTTCTGACACCATCTACCCAGAGACAGCATCACATCCCACAGGTCACAGGGCTCTGTCCCACAAGACTGCCACCCACCCACCCACGCACACACGTACTTCAGACACCAGCTGCAAGCCCAGGTTGGTTGTCACCAGTGCTCCTGACCAACTGACTATAAATTAGGGTTCCAATGACCCCCTCCTTTGGGTTCTATTAATTTGCTAGAGCTGCTCACAGATCTCAAGGAAACATTTTACTTAAATGTTTACCAGTTTATTATAAAAGGATATGACAGAGGATACAGATGAACACCCAGATGGAAGAGCAAGGGTGAGGTATGTGGGAGGGGCCTCTCCAGCACGCCACTCTCCTAGTATCTCCGCATGCTTGCCAACCAGAAGCTCCCCAAACTCCATACTTCTGGGATCTTACGGAAACTTCATCACATAGGCATGATGGATCATTAACTTCATTTTCAGCTCCTCACCCTTCTCAAGAGAACGGGGGCAGGACTGGAAATTCCAAGCTTCTAATCATGGCTTGGTCTTTCTGGTGACCAGCCCTCATGCAGGAGCCTGCCCGCCCCCCCCAGACTTGCCTTATTAGAACAAAAGACACTCCTATCACCCATGAAATTGCAAGGGTTGCAGGAGCACTGTGTCAGCAACTGGGGTCAAAGACCAATATCAGAACAAGAGATGCTTCCAGTGTTCTTATAACTTAGGATCTTACAAGGTTTTTAGGAGTTCTATGCCAGGAACCTGGGCCAGAGACCAATATATATTTCTGTTATCTCACGGGGATATATAGGAATTATTTGTACCATTTTTAGGATTTCTATAACTCAAAGTATTTCAGAAGAAAAAGTTAGTAATAAAATACACACGCACATAGAACCATATATCCAACTCGATATCTCTTCTAAGATACTGTAAAGACACTTCAGACTCGAGCCCCAAACTGAATGGGGCACCTAATCTTCCCCTTCACCACCCTTCAAACCCGGTCTTCTTCCAGTATTTCATATCTTACAGAACAAATGCCATCCACCCAGATGTACAAACCTGATAGTCATCCTTGACACTTCCCCACCCATAACTAACCTATCACCACATCCTGTGGATTTTACCCTCCTAATACATATCCTGTAGCCACCATTTCTCTCCACCTTCACCTCCACTGCCACCACCTGGGTCCCAAGTCATCATCATCTCTCACGGAGCCTGCTACAAGTAACCTCCCATCCGGCCTCCCTGCTTTCACTCATACCTCTCTGACAATTCACACTGCAGCCAGCCATCTTTGCAAACTACAGATTTAAAGACAGCTTAATGCAATGCATGATCCTTGACTGGCTTTCCAAAAATAAAAAGCTATAAAGGACACTAATGAGACAACTGGGGAAATTCGAGTATCAACTGTATATGAGATAATATATGAATGTTTAATGTCTTGGGTGTGGTAATGGTATTGTGGGTATGTAAGAAAATGTCCTTGTTTTCAGAAGATATATGTTGAAGTCAATAGTGGTACAATGTAAAGATTTTTGCAACTAACTCCCAAATGATTCAGCAAAAATAACAAGTATTTTATTATTGTTATATACATAAAAAGTCAAAGAGAGACAAAGCCAGTCTGGTAAAATATTGTCAGTGAATCTAGATAAAGGGTAAATAGGGTGCTAAGTTTACTAATCTTGCAACTTTTCTGAAAGTTTTAAAATTTTTTTAAAGGCTAGGGGAAAATGTCATTATGTTCAATTTCTTGAGTGAGAGAAGGATATTGTGGTTATATAGGAGAATATCCTTGCTCTTAAGAATTGACGGTGAAATGTCTCTGCTATCTGCAACTTATTTTCAGATGGTTTGACCAAAAAAAAAGTATATAAGTGTATTTTTAAAGTATATAGGTATATACAAAGTACTTGAATATATAAGTATGTAATATACATAAATGTAAAAATAGTGAAAGGTAGATGTTGCTTTGGATTCAGTTTTTCTGCAGGTTTGACATTTTTCAAAATTAGAAGTTGAGGAAAATACTGGGGAATATATGGAGAAATGATGAAATATTAAAGATATAAAATACGAATTGAAAACTTACATATCATCTTAGAAAAAAGCTCATCCTGTTACAACCCTGCTTAAAACCTTCACTAGCTTCCCACTGCTACCAGGATATAAAGGACCAAGCCACCTAACAAGGCCTACAAGGCCCAGTATGGTCTGGCCCCTGCCTCCTCCCAAGCAGGCTTACCTACTCACTCACTCCCGGTCACCGTCATCTCTCCCGCCACAGCTCCAGCTACACCTAACTACCCCCTAAGTAACCACTCCTCCTAAGTTCCCTCTCCTGGCCTTTGCGTGTGCAACTACCACAGCCCGACTATGAGGGACTGAGAGAGGGGCTTTCGGGCTGTCTCTTCTAAACTATTCCCCTAAAATCTCCTCTCCAAAGTTTCTCTGCGCCCCCAGGTCTGGGTGACATGATTCCTTGGCAGCCTATTCTCCGTCCCATCATAGCACTTAGCACATGGTATTGTAATTGCCTGCTTACTTGTTCATCTTCAGTGTTCTGTAACTGTAAACTTCTCGAGGACCGGGCCTGCTTTATTTCCCAGTCTCCAGGACTGGTCTGCGCGCAGTAATTATGTGTGCAGTAAATGGAATGAGCTTCCATTTTCTTGTATGTAAAATAAAGGAGTTCAGCTAGATGACAATAAAATGTATCAAATAACAGCAGTCCCAAATGAGCGGGAATTCCTGGATTTTTTGCATCCCTCTGCTTCATGACCTAAAAGCGCCAGTCAGCCCAAAAAAAAAAACAACTACAGTTCCCGTGAGCCCTCGGGGCATCACGTGACGCCTGCCCATTCTACTATCGCGTAGCCAGGACTCCATTTCCCAGCGTGCCTCAGGACGCGACGACCGCGTTTGTCCGAGACCTTCAGGAGTCGGGTCCCTGATCCCCAAGTGCGGCAGCCAAGGCTGAGCGGAAGGTAGAAGGGGCCCAGCCTGGGTTTAAAGGGGACACTGACTCAACCATAAACCCGGAGTTGTGCATACCCTGCCTTTGCAACCTCCGGCCCACTCCCTGCTAAATGTGCCTCTCGCGGGCCCTTTCCAGCCCCTCGTCGGCTCTCCGCTGCCCTCGGCGGGAGGCTAGATTCCCCCACGTCACGCAGACGAAAGGGTTGATGTCTGGAGTCGAGGCGGGCGCCCTGCAGGAGCGGAGTGTGGATGTAGCTGGGGGTGGGAGGCTGGTGAGACTGGGCTCTCACCAGGTGGGAGGCCCTGACCCTCTGCTCGGGCCTTGTCTCTGCGGTAGCCGATGCTGAGCGGGCAGCTGGTCGGGCGCCTGTTCTCCATGGCCGGTCGCGTGTGTCTGTCCCGGAGCAGCTCAGGATTGGGGACCATCGGTCCCGTCGAGGCAGCCATTCGCATGAAGTTGGAGCAGGCCCTCAACCCCGAGGTACTGGAGCTGCGCAACGAGAGCGGCGGCCACGCAGTCCCACCAGGCAGCGAGACGCATTTCCGCGTGGCGGTGGTGAGCTCTCGCTTTGAGGGACTGAGCGCCTTACAACGGCACCGGCTGGTCCACGCTGCCCTGTCTGAGGAGCTGGCTGGGCCGGTCCACGCACTGGCCATACAGGCACGGACCCCCGCCCAGTGGAAGGAAAACCCTCAACTGGACATGAGCCCCCCTTGCCTGGGTGGGAGCAAGAAAACTCGGGGAACCCCCTGAGCCCCAAGAGAGGGAAGACCAGGATTCTAATGGTTTGGGAATAAACTACGGGCTTTCTTCCCTTCAATACAGTCTGGTATTTGTAAGGGATAAGGACCCTTGGGTCCCATTCAGCCAGCACATACATATTCTCTGGAGTTAGCAACTCATTTCAGATCCAAGCTTACCCAAGGAAAGAGTAGAATCACTCACCACTGCCCTTGCCCTTTACTGTTTAGGAAAAGCTGCCCAGGCATTTCGTGTTAAATTGTGACTAAGGAACCACCAGACCTGGTGAGTTGGAAATAATCCTGTACCTTAAAAGATAAATTATAGGAGAGACACTGCTTTGTGTTATTAATGGCCTGTTGAATCAGTGCTACAGATGTTCTTAGGAGGAGAAAGATACCTGTAGCCTAGGGTAGTCGTGAAGGGCTTCACTGGGGGGCGTGACCTAATTGGATCTTGAAAGGAAAGCACAGGCTTAAACCAGAAAGGGGAGGAAAGATGTTATGGGTAGGGGGAAGAGCTCAGCAAAGGCATAGAAGCTGGACTAGACAGTGACTGATTGGACAAGACAGGAGTTACAAATACTTTTGAATTTCATACTGGGGGAATATTTGGCTATTAGCCTGTCCATTTCCAAAAGGATTTGCCTTTGTTTCTCAGAAAAATCCTTAACAAAACAAATAGAAACCAAAACACAGTAAGTAAGGCAGTGAAAAGATGATAACATGGAAAATGAGTATAGAAGGAGAAAACTTTATATAGCCCTTTTTCTTCTTCTAAAGTCCTATTTCTGAAGGGAGCTCAAGTGATGTCTAGATACACAACGTTGATGACCCTAATGTGGCAATAGACTCTAGATACTAAAGAAATAGATGAACATGTATCTTGATCATTTTGAGCTACAGTTTAGACTACACCTGGTTGGACAGTAGGAAGTCACTGAGTTTTGAGGAAGGGCATACCAAAGAGCATTTGGGGGCAGAGTGAGCTGGCAGTGATGTGTGAGTGAGGTGACATACGAGATGGGAGGCACAGAGATCAAAGGGGAAGGTGGGACCCTGACTTCAGTCAAGGCCAGCTCTAGGAATGGAAAGGAAGGAGTTTTGAGAGCTACCTTGAAAAGTCAGAAAGTGGCTTGATTAGAACAGAAACGTGAATGAGAGGGAGTCCCAGGGAATCCCCAGGCCGCGGTTTCCAGATTTCCTCACAGATAAGAATTCCTATGGGAACTTATTTCAAATGTGGATTCTAGGTGCCCCCTCTTCCAAAGAAAACTTCTGATTCCACGGAATGGAATCTGGAATCCATATCTTTAAAAGACACAGAAGAGGATTTGGAGGAAAGCTGGCTCTATTCTCAAGAAACACTCCCAAGTTTTTGTTTGTTTTGAAAATTTTATTTATTTGAGAGAGCGCGCATGCGCACAAGTGGGAAGGGGGCAGAGGGAGAGGGACAAGCAGACTCCCCGCTGAGCAGGGAGCCTGGCAGCAGCATGGGGGCTCAATCTTAGGACCCTGAGATCATGACCTGAGCCAAAGGCACTTCACTGACTGAGCCACCCAGGCGGGCCTTAAATTTTATTTTATTTTTTTTTTTAAAGATTTTATTTATTTGAGAGAGAGAGAGAGAATGAGAGATAGCACGAGAGGGAAGAGGGTCAGAGGGAGAAGCAGACTCCCCACTGAGCGGGGAGCCCGATGCGGGACTCGATCCCGGGATTCCAGGATCATGACCTGAGCCGAAGGCAGTCGCTTAACCAACTGAGCCACCCAGGCGCCCTTTACATTTTATTTTTTAAGTTCTGTTTTATTGTGGTAGTAACACTTAACCTGAGGTCTACTATAGGTACAGGGTCATGCACATCTCTAGGGCTTATTCATCTTGCTCTGAAACTATGCCGTTTGGTTAGTAACTCCCCATTTCCTTCCCTCCCCTACCCCTGGCAACCATTATTCTACTCTTTGATTCTATGAATTTGACTATTTTAGATAACTAATGAGATCATTTGGTCTTTGTGTTTCAGTAACTGGCTTATTTGACTTAATGTCCTCATGGTTCATCCATGTCATCACATACTGCATAATATCCTTATTTTCTAGAAGCTGAATAGCATTCCATTGAATGTATAGACCACATTTTCATTATCAGCTCATCTGTGGATGGACATTTAAGTTGTTTCCACGTCTTAGCTATTGTGAATAGTGCTGCATGGGAGTGCTGATATTGCCAAGATCCTCGTTTCAGTTCTTTTGATAAATATCCAGAAGTGAGATTGTTGGATCATATGGTAGTTCTATTTTTAATTTTCTGAGGAACCTCCATACTCTTTGACATAGCAGCTGTGCCATTTTGTATTCCCACCAATATGCAAGTGTTCCAGTTTCTCCACATCTTCACCAACACCATTTAGTTCTTTTGTTTTGAGTTTGGGGGGTGGGTTGGTTTTCGGTAATAGCCATCCGGACAGGTGTGAAATGATGTCTCATTGTGGGTTTGATTTGCATTTCTTTGATGGTTAGTGCTGTTCGTATATCCCTGTTAGCTATTTGTATGTCTTTGGAGAAATGTGTATTCAAGACTTTAGCCCCTTTTTTAAACCAGTTACTAGCTTTTTGGCTACAGAGTTGTAGGATATTACCCCAAGCTTTCAAATCTGGGAGACTGAGAGGACCCTCCCGTCTCCAGAAGTGAAAAGGTCAGGATAGGCCAAGGGAGAAAATAAATGTGGCGCGTCGTGTCATTCTGGCCTTCAGTTTAGGGAGAGAAGAATAGTATTTCCATCTCACCACCTTCCCCTCCCACAGGCAGGACAGAGTTGAATGCAGCTGGAGCAGCAAAGAAGCAGACGTAGGCATTTGGGATTTTAAGGATTTATTTCCTTTTTCTTTTTCATCAATATTTTCATTATTCACATCAACAGAGTTGGGTTTAGGGGGGTTCCCCAGGAGAGCAGGAGAGATGGATGGGTCCCTCCAGGGGGCACAGGGGAGAAGGCTGCGTCCAGCAAATGAAGGGCGAGGAAAGGGGGTACACACCCGTACACTGGGCACTGGAGAAGGCGGTCCTTTGAGCACAGACACCAGAGTTCGACAGTCCCCACCTGATTCAGTGTTACAAAATGGGGGGAGGGACCATAGGGTGGGCGCACCAGACACAACATGACGAGGGTGAATTTGGATTTTCTTTTTTTGTTGTTTGTGTTTTCACTTTTTTTCCTTTTCACTTCTTTTTTTTTTTTTTAACATTTTACAAACAGCAAAAAACTACAACACATCACAGCTACAGTGGGGGGGCAGGAGGGCACCAAAGAAAGCAGCCACACAGTGGGGTGAGGCAAGGGCAGCTTAACCTACAGGGGCTATCATGTAGAAAGGTGAGATGGGGAAACTGAGGCTTCTGGTCCCACATTAGGGGTCCCTGGCTTATTGCCCAACCTCTTCCCACTCCAGAGGAGTTGCTGGGAGGGCCCCTGCTTCCTGCCCCTGCCCCAGCTCCTTGTGCTTTTTGATCTGCTGGTTTGACCATATGCCTGGTTTCTTTCCCTCCCCTGCTACCCTGCCTGTGAGGGAACAGGTTGGGGGTGGGAGGGCGGCTGTGCCATCCCTGTCTGTGCTATAGTGGGCGGAGCCTCGCACTCCAGAGGCCTGTGCTTCTTGAGAAGAGGGGAGGAGATGGACCTTGTCAGGGGCCCTCAGATCTGTCTAGGCTGTGGGACTCATCCTAGCCTGGCCCAGGGCTCCCCCCTCCCAGGCCTGGCACAGAAACAAGATTAGGGGAGGGACCACGGGAGGCAGGGTAGTGTGTGTGTCCACGGAGATTAGCCTTGGCTCGTATCTTAGGACAATATAGTGACACCCCGCCCCACGGCACATACACACACACAAAGTGTTACACATGCATTCACACACACCGTCCTGCTGAGCTGCCTCAGAACTTAATCTATAAATAAATAAGAATCAGAAAGTTAATTTCATAAAACTCAGGCTTCTTACTTGTAGCCCAAATTGAGGGGGGTGTGGAGGCCAGGGGGCTGAGGTTTATTGCTACTTCCCCAGCATCCAGCAGGCGTGAGAGGGCACCTGAGGCCCTTCTAACTCTAAGAAGTTCTTTTGGTCCATAGACTACACCGAGCCCCAGCCCCCAGCATAACCACATGCCCACGGTTTCACCAGGGCCTGGGCAGAGGGGATGCAGGGGAGGGCAGGAGGCCTGTTCTGGACCCCCTAGAGCCAGGAAGAGCTAGGGCCCCTCACTAACAGTGGGGGAGAAGGGTGGGGCCAAGCCTTCTCTTGTGCAGAGTCAACGGGGGTAGGAGGTGGGGAGTTGAGCTGTATCCCGAAACTGGGACGCGAGAGCCTTCCCTGTAGTTCCTGCCCACGGGTCACACACATGCACACGCGCACGCACACACACATGGCTAAGACACGGAACACAGGGCAGTGGGGACTGAGGCTTCTCAGGCCAGGGTGGCAGGGCAGGGAGGGAGAAGGAGCCGTTGGTCTCACAGTGTGCCTGCCGCCCTCAAAAGCCCTGCGGAGCTCACTGCAGCACCTGCCCCCGGGTCTCCGGCAACTTCAGGGCCAGAGAACTCCCGAGGGCAAGCGCAGCTGAGGCAAACAGGATGGGGGCAGCCTTGGTGATTCCCACAAAGGATGTGAAGATGCTGATCCCCAGCACGGCCGCCAACTTACAGAGGGCATTCAGGAAGCCGAAGGCTGTGGTCCTGCTCAGGAGCCCCCAGTGCAGTACGAAGGGGAGACAAGGAAGAGGCACGGGAGGGTTTGTGGGGGATTGGTGAGTAGGTGGGAAAGTGGAGGAGAGAGGGCAGGCAGTGTCCGAGAAGGAGAGGAAGGACAGAAAGATGAGAGAGGGGAGGGATGTACACCACAGGGAATACAGATTGGGAGGCAAGGGGAAAAGAAGACCAAAAAATTAGGTTAATAGTTAAGACTTCAAGGAGTGAATACAAAAGTTACCAGCTCCTACAGGAGAAACTCAATGGGAATGTGTGTCCTTCTAACCCTAAAGATGATCTCCCATTCAGCCCGCTTCCTTACAGAGGCCCGAAACCGGTGGCCCTGCCCCCACGACACTCCAACTACCTCTTGTCCGAGGGGTAGAGTTCAACAGTCAACACGTCCAGCGCGTTCCAGGATGCAATGCTGACCCCCCCAAAAAGGCAGAGCAGAGCGATCATGGCTGACTCGCTGTTCCCAAATGACAGGAAGAAGCAGGAGACACAGGACATCACACTGGAGCCAGCTGGAGTCAGGAAAAGGAGGGACCATGAACCTGGCCACAGTGATGCCCATCCACAACCCACCCCGTGCCATCAACCAGGCTTGAGGGTAGCCCAGGATGAGACTCTTCTTCCCAAAGGACTCAAAAGGAAGGCTCTTCACTCATCCCCAACCTCCCTTATAATTATCTTTTTATTAATAATATCAGCAACAACCATCTCTTCAATGACAGCTATGGGCCAAGGAGCTTGATGCTTTACATGCATTGATCTAATACAGCAACTCAATGGGGCAGGTACTGTCATCACCCCCGTTTTACAGGATGAGACACTTGGGCTCACAGAGGTGAAGCAACTTGCCCAAGCTAGGGGGTGGGGTTGAGATTCAAAACCCATAACCTCAAAGCCTGTGTGCTTGCTATTCTGCCTACCTCCTTTACCCCCCAGAGAAGCTTCCATGCCAGGCCCCACCCCATCTTGCAGCCAAGACCTAAACAGAAGACAAGAGAGAGAAAACCTTCTCTGGCTAAGCTCTTCCTTCAGAATGAGGTAAGAAGCGTGTTGACAGCCTCGCCCTGCTCCCCGGCTCCCAAATCAGTTCTGACACACACCAGCAGCCACCTGCCCCTTACCAAGCATTCGGAGCCTGCCAATCTTGTCCATGAGCAGGGCAGACACGATGTTCCCGGGAAGCACAGCCAGCGTCCCCAAGAAACTGACAAAGTACACCATGTAGGCGCCTTCCCCCGTCCCTGTCACGTCCAGCGGGCAGCCCTCCTTGTTGTGCAGGAACGTGCTGTTCACCAGACGGCTGTTCACAAACTTGTACTCAAACAGGTCTAGGGGCCGAGACCAAGAGAGGCAGGCGGTCAGTGAAATGTGGGAGGGAGGCTGCCACTGCTTTTAGGGCTCAGGGCGCTGCCTTTGTGGGGTTAGTCGGCGGGGGGGGAGGCAGGGCTCTCAAAATAATTGCTCAGGACCTTCATTACAAAACATCAAATGATAGCACCCTAGGAGCTAGGATTTTTCCTATGGTGCAGGAGATGACCATAGTCTATGAAATGGAACAGTGGAACTGGCTGTTTCCGAGTTGTCTCATTAATAATCTTTGCTTCTTATTCATTCTTTTTGTCTGCCCTAGCTGACTATAAGCAATAGTGGTGCCATGGGTCTAGGAAAAATTACTGAGCCAGATATTAAAAATCATTGCAAGTCCTTTCCATTATTTTTCCCTGCAAGGTGGGAAAAACTCACCCAGTACTCCATTAGAGGTGGGATCCTCAGTCTAGCTGACAAAGCAGCATTTCATGTGCATATAGTTTGAGAATCACTGTTTGAAAAACTGGACTAATGTGGGGTGCGTGGGTGACTCAGTCGGTTAAGCGGCCGACTTTTGATTTGGGCTCAGGTGGTGATCTCAGGGTAGTGGGATCAAGCCCTGTGTGGGGCTCCACGCATCTGCTTGAGATTCTTTCTCTCCCCCTCCCTCTACCCCTCAGATAAATAAATAAATCTTTAAAAAAAAAAAAGCCCCGGACTAATGCAATGATTTCCAACCTTTTACCCACCAAATAGCCCTTTTGTTGTTTTTTTTCCTCTTCAAAAGTGCATTAATAACACCACAGAGTTGCTTTAATTCCAGCTCAAAGGCAAAGAAATTTGATGCTTTTGCCAGATATTCTTAAAACTATTACAGAAAAATGTTCAATTTCCATTCGAGTTTTGGAATTCTTGGTGGTAGCTAGTAGGCCCCCATAGCACCAGGGCCCCAGAGAGCTCAGCTTGTGAACCCTGAGCTAGGGAATGAGAAAGGCTCCTTCTCCCCTCTTCAGGGTCCACCCAGCCCTTTGGTCTGCCTGCCACCGGCCACATCACCTTACCAGTGTTATAGAACACAGTGTTGATGAATGTGCAGTTGCGGAAAAATGTGTTGCTCGAAGTGACATCCTCGAAATAACACTCCTCAAATAGGGAATCCTCGAAGGACACTGACTTCAGACGTAGCCCAATGAACCTGGAAGGCCAGGATGATGAGACATACTTTCCCTCATCCTCATACCCTCCTCCAACACTTGTTCCCTTGGAATTGAGGAGAAACCACAGGTATTTACCCCCAAACACCCTGTCTCCGAACTCCCAGGCTCATAAAGTGAAATGGAAAGGTCCCCACGTACTTGTCATTGAAGTATTGTCCCCCTCGGTGGATCTGATTCTCCAGGGTGAAATTAAAGGTCACATGCTCCACATGCTCCCCAGAGAACAGTTTGGTGCGGGCTTCGTAGTCCACCGCCTGGAGATGGCGGATCATGTCAGGAAACCAGACAGTCAGGCCATAGTAGCTGAAGAGTCCAGGACGATGGAATCAGACAAGGCTCAGGATGAGGACCGGGGGGGTCCAGAAGTGAGGGGATAGAGAGTCAGGACCTTGCCCACCTCTCCAGCCTCCACCCCCACTACTCCTCCCTTCACCAATTGCCGTGGGTCTGGGGGACTTCTCGTTTTTCTACCCCCCCCCCGCCACTGTACACTCTCTTATCTCCCACGCATTTGCTCTGCCCTCGGCCTAAAACAGTCTCCCACCACCACCCCATCCCCAGCCTATCCAACTTCCATTCGGGCTTCAGGACTGAGATCCCCACCGCCCCCACACGCCGCCTCACCTGAATGACATGGTGAACCACACACCCATCATCATCAGAGTGATGCGTCGATATTCTGGACCGAAACAGGAGAGGAAATTCCCCCAAACCTAGGTGGAACAGAACAAAGTCAGAGAGTGGCTGCGCTAACTTCCAGCACCCCCAGCCACCCCCTTCTCCTAGCTAACCCCTTCCCTCAGTTCAGCCCCCACCCCGCCCCCACAGCCCTGACTTTGTCTCCGCCTCTCCCACTCCCTTCTCTCTCTTCGCCGAACCATCCCTCATTACCTGCCCCCCCAGGCTCAAGGCCCGGACCCCCCAGCGCTGGTACCAAGTCCCTGTGTCTGACTGGATTTCAATCAACTCATCCTCCTGATGAATCGTCTTAATGTGGGTTACCTGGGGTCAAGAGAAGGGGTTAGCAGTCACATAGTCTGTATTTCCCAACCCCATTCAGGCGCCTCCGTTTCTCCTATGGTAACAAAATGCAGGCAGGGGCGGCTGTGCCATCACACCCTGAGAGATGACATGGAGGGAGGGTGTGGTCGGAGAGGTCAGGGAAGGGAGGGGGTGGTATCCAGAGAGGGGCCGCTGGGCCTGGGACCGCAGGGCCGTGGAGGGTCGCGGGCAGGGCTTTGGCTTACTGAGAAGACGCGCTCAGGATGCCCCTTGGCTCGCATGTTGGTGTCATGAACCTGCTTCAGCACCATCCAGGCCTCGTCGTGCTTCCCATTCTAGAACCACAGACACAGTTTCCATATCCGGTTAGCTCCTCCCTGAGCCAGGGTAATAGGCCCCCTCCCTATGGCTTCTCTAGTCACAGGATACAGAAATGCTCCCACCCCTACCTCTGACCTGTGGGCACGGACATCACCCACTTCAGAAAGGGCCCCAAGTAGGGATACGGCAAAATATAATCGGACTCGGGCAAGGGTAAGGGGACCCTGGAGACAGCTACAGCTCCTGGCCCCCAGGATCTCCTGGTACGATGGGAAGAGAAAACTGAAAACAAGGGAACTGATGACGAGGGCAAGGGGATCGTCAGAGGAGCAGCAGCCTAACCCTGCTGGACCAAGATCTACTTGAAAGGGGACGAAGCAGAGGGTGGGAACTTCTCTTGAGCTATAAAGTCAGGGCCGGGGCCCCTGCCTACAAAATCTTAAGCCACCCGTGGGTGAGCAGCTACCCTGGTTTCTCCACGCACAGAGCCCCTCTGGAGACACATCAGAAGACAAAGGAAGCAAGATAAAGTCCCCAGAAGTGTGGACCCTGCGAGGGTCCCACAAACCAAACCCACCGTGAGCGCTTGAACACAGGACCCCCTGCCCCATTCACCTCCAGGAAGAAGCGGGGGCTCTCAGGCTGTGTGGTCAGAGCGCCGATGGCAAACACGGAAGGGAAGGCGCAGACGAGAACAAACACCCTCCAGCTGTGGAACTGGTAAGCGGACCCCATCTGAAAGCTCCACCCTGGCGGGGACAGTCAGCATCAGCAGAGAGGCCAGAGGCTGGGGGCTCCCACCACCAGGCACCCAAGCGAGGAGGGAGAGGCTGGGGTGCATTCCCTGGGGGCTGCTCACCGTAGTGGGGGATGATGGCCCAGGCCATAGCAGCTGCATACACTCCACCAATCATCCAAAACATGCAGAGCCAGCTCAAATGCTCCCCACGCTTCTCCTGGGCCAGAAACTCCGAGAAATAGGAGAAGACAATGGGGATGGACCCTCCGATCCTGGAGGGCATTGTAAGAATTAAGCATTAGAAAACGGCCCTGTTCCTGATCCCCTGCCCCAGTGCTCGGCATCCCCAAGCGCCTTTCATCTTCCACACTTCAGTAAAGAGACTTCTTAGTGCCCAGTACACTCCCTCACCAGCAGCCAGTAAGCACCCATCCTTGGGACCCTGGGAGACAGGCAGGGAGGTCTCAGGGAAAGGGGAGGCCCAAACGTTGCATCTTGAAGATGACTACAGAGTTGCAAGAGAGGGAAGATAATTATGGACGAGAGGGAAATCCCCAAAGGAAAAAGATGGGCAGAGAGGAGTCTGAGGGCAGGTATGTGGGAGCAGGCCAGGAAAGAGCTTGCAGCCAGGGCGAAGAATGCATGCTGGTGGCTCGGGGAGTGTGGGAGCGTGGATGGGTCAAGGCTTCAGAGTTCCGGCAGCTGTGGGTGTTAACAAGGTCTGTTGTCAAATGCAGGAAATACGTCAAGGGGGAAGGGGATAACTCAAGGGCTCGCAGGCGCCCAGTGATAGGCTGAGACCCACCAGGCCTCTTCATGGAGCCAGGCTCCAAATGGAACTAGAGGGTGGGATGGAGGACTCAGGAGCGGACCAGACATGGAACGGTGTTCCGGGCAGGCAGTAGATGGGTCCTGGACAGGGGGAAGCTGGCCTAAAGATGGTAGGAGAAAGGAATTCATTCACTCAATTCATACAGATTTGAGGTACATCTGGTGTGCCTGGCACTGTGCTGGGCTCCAGAAATACAACAGTGACCAAGGCACAGTCCTCCTTCAGGATTGCCTCCGGGGGCTTAGGAAGTGGCCACTCACCCAATCCCAGAAAGGAGGCGGCAGAAGAGGAAAGTGCCATAGCCCTGGACGAAAGATGAGAAAAAGGCGAAGACGCTGTTGACTGAGAGCGAGATGAGCAGACACTGCCTCCGACCCAGCCGATCAGCCAGACCTCCCCAGAGGAAGGCTCCCACCATCATGCCCAGGTAGACTATAAGGCCTAAAGGAGGGAAACAGAGGCAGCAGGTCTATGAGCAGACATGCTTCCGTTCTCACACTTGTTGAGCATTAAGTGAGCTAGAGCTGCAGCAGAATGGATCAAGGAGCTGGGAGGACTTCTAGAACAGCTAAGTCTACCCAGAGACTAGAGCAAGTAAAGAGGGGGTGAGCAAAGACGGAATGCCATCCCTGCAGGCCAGGGGTTCAAAGGCAGGAATGCAGACATGAAAGACCCCTAGCATTCTTTCTTTCTCTCCCTCCCGCTCTCTCTTGCTTGCTCTCACCTCACCCTCTGTCTCTCTGTCCCTGTCTCTCTCTCTGACACACACACACACACCACCCCCATCTCTGGCTTGCCTGGAAGGAGGAACGGAGCGGCCAAGACTCCCAGACCCTCCTACGGTCCCCTCTCCTCTCCCAGCCCTGATGCCCTCAGGGCAGCAGGAGGGGTCTCTTGCATCCCTGGGAAAGCGGCTCCATCCCTTCAGTCCCCCAATGAAATCCCCCACACAGAACCCAGCTCCAGTGCTTCTGGTCCTTGAACTCTCCTGTTCCTTATTTCCTTCCTACTTTCAGAGTTAGAACTGATCTTAAAACTCATCTATTCCAAACTCTGCATTTTAGCCATGCTTCAGCTAAGCCCCAAGGAGTGGGGATCTGCCCAGGATCTCATGGCAACTTGGGAGCAGAGCAAGACCAACAGATCCTTTGTGGGTGAGTCTAGGGGGTTTCCTCCCTCAGGGTCCACATGAGGAAGGGCCATTAGAGGCCACTCACTGGCCCCTGAACACTCCCAACAGGGGTCCATGCCACCATGGCCACCTCCTGCAGAACTAACTAAGCAGACCACCGCCCAAGCCCCAGCCCAGCACGAACGGCCTCGTGTGACCCAGGCTCAAGAGGAAGGAGTGAGGGGAGAGTGTGCAGAGGAACTCCAAGCCCTCTGGGGACATCTTGGGACCAGGATCCTAGGGAGCCCAGTGGTAAGGACAGGGGTTCTCACAAGCAGAGGTGTTTCTAGAGTTTGGGGCAGGACAGGGCTGGAGGGCCCCCCAGTGTGTCTTACCTAGCATGCCTTTGTTGGAGTCTGACAGACACATGTCTTTTTCAGCACTAGGCAGCACAAAGCCCACCACAAAGACTTCCACACCATCAGCCATCAGCGCCAGGCCAAGCACGAAGTAGAGTGTCCACTGGAAGCGGCCGTGGCCACACTCCCGGAGGATGGCTTCATACTGCTGAGCTAGCTCTTCCCGTTCTTTACGCCGTTGTGCCTCCCCTCGGCCTCCAGGGGGGCCCTCCCCATCGCCCAAGCCCCCCCTCCCTCCAGCCAGGGGAGCCCCATCTGCCATCCGCTCGCCTTTGCCCCCAGACTCCGCCCGGGGGATGCCCTGATATTCCCCCTCGTAGATCTCATCATCCTCATCGTGGCCCTCAGTGGCATCACTAGATGCGCCGCCTTCTTCCTCATCCTGGGCCCCTTCCCCACGGTAATAGCCATCAGCAGGGGCAGGGAAGTCATCATCATCCTCCTCCTCCTCAAAGCGGGAGTAGGATCTACGGGAATATTCGTCCTGGACTCTGTCCAGGCCCTTCACCACCTTCTTGGCCGCATGTTTCTTGACTTCCTTGGCAATGTCCTTGGCCCCACGGATGAAAGCTGCCCGGTCTCTGAAGCCTTCTTCCATGATGAGTCTTTGGGAATGCTTCACTAGGTCTCCGTCACTCCCTGCTCCTTATTCAGATTTTGCTCAAGGACTTGTGAAGTCAGAAAGTCTCCTTCCCCCAGTTATTTAGATGAAATGTGTTCAGATATCTCTGGGCATGGAATAGGAGAAAATAGGGATGTCTAGGAGGGGAAAGGAGGGAGAGCAGTTCTGGCCAATTCAGTTGGATACATGGGGAAGGGAGAGGGGGAGCAGGGGAATAGGAAGGAAAGGGGGAGCCAGGTTGTGGGGGCTAAGCTGGGGAGCCAGGATAACTCAGGAAAGGCCGCCTACTTCTTCTCTAGAAGCTTCTGGAGATCTGGAAAATATAAAAGGGGGGGGGAAGGAGGTTGTGAAGCCTAAGATGGTCAAGAAGGCCAAGATAGAGCTCCCGACAACCCAGAGCCCCGCTGGGACCATGTGTTCAAGATGGTCTCCTGGCTTTAAGCCCGCCCTCAGTAAAAAGGGATGACGACCTGAACCAACTGTGGACCATTCAGCATAAGGCCCCTTACTTTGACCTTGGAGATCAGTCCTATGAGATTTGCTCCAGAGTCAGGGTCACCTAGAGCCCTCCTCCTGATCCCCTGCCCCACATCAACATCAGATCCCTTGCTTTACCACCAACCTGCAAAGAACAAAACAGGAAATATGAGTAACCAGAATTCTCTATTCTAGTCCAGTCTGGCTTTCTCACTTGGGGCAGAGCTTGGAGAGAATGTGTAGGGGAACCAAGTCCTCCCAACTGTTGGCTTCAGTCCACTGATGGTGCCTGAAGTGAGGCTTCCACACCCTTCCCCTCAGGTTCCATGTTTACAGGCCTCACAAGGAGGGGTCTTCTCAGTGGTAAATGTTGCCTTCCAGAGTCCGAGAGATGTAGGTTTGACTTCTTGCTTCAGCACTTACGAGTTAAGTGACCTCAGCCATGACTCTGAACATCCAGGCCTCAGTTTCCTCTTACTTAAGAAGGGGAAAGTAAGGATTAAATGACATAATGTGTATAAGCTCCTTACCATAGTACCTGGCACATACAAAGTGATGAAGGAATACTAATCATTACTCTTTGTGATGATGATAATATAGTGAGATCCTCTCCACTCCCTCATGAGACCCCAGAACAAAAGCCACCTCTGGATGCTCATGAGGGTAAGGAGTAGAAAGGGATATTGGCAAGGAGAAACCTGGTTCAGGGCAGAGCACGTGACACTTATATGACCCAAGTTGAAATCCCAGCTCTGCGATTTACTTACTGACTGCTCTTGGGCAAATTATTTAATTTCCCTAAACCTCAGTGTCCTTATATTTAAACTGGGGGTAATTTTAGTTTTCTGAGTACACAAGAGAATTCAACCTTACGGTAGATATTCTATAAATATTGGTTTTCCTCCTTCCTACGAGACTGAAAAAAAAAATGTGAAGGTAGCAGGAAGCAGCAAGGGAAGAACAGGGGGTCATACTTGGAAGCTGTTGCCCAGTATCCTCCCAAAACAGAGGCCCAAGACCCCTCTGTGTTCAAATCAATTCCAGAAGATGGGCCCACACTGTCTCCCTCCAGACAAAAAAGGGGAGATCTGGAACCTGAGGTCATGGAGAAGAAGCGATGTCTGGCTGCTGACACCTTCCTTCAGGACATCATCCATGGACCCCTTCCCTGGTGCGGGCGGGAATAGAAATGGCTGATCAGATCCATACTTTTCCAGCATGGGGGTCTAAGGTCCATAGCGGCACCTCTTTTCTCCAGGGCCTCCTTTCCTAATCCCCCTTAATCCTTTCTGCTCCTCCTCCAGGGGTCAAGGAAAAAGGAGTCCACAAATACCGCACTGCGTAGGAGGCCAGGATAGAATGAAGGGGGCCTTGGGCCTCCCCCCAAAAAAGACATCCTCCAGAGGGAAGCATAGGAGAACCCCCTTTCCTTCATAGAAGCAGAGGAAGCAGGACGAGATTCTGATCAGAGATCATTCCCCTAAAAATATCCTGCCCCCTGCTCCCACTCATCCAGGGCCTTCATTAAATGTCACACACGCATACAGGAGCCCTGGTAGAAGGGGGTAAGTCACGCTACGTGGCTCAGAGAGAAGCACTGGCAAGCAGGGCCTTAGCCCCTCGGGCCAGATGTGAGCAGTGGACCATGATGACCAAAACCAGTGACCCCTATGTCACCTTCTTTTCTTTGTAGTTCAAGGCCCAAGCCACCCTCCATGCATGAGAGAGAACTGTGGCATCCCCTCACTGCATGGCCATTTGCTTTTGTCTCCTTTCTTTCCCATCTAGGATCTTTCCCCACCCCCAAACCCTGAAGGAGACAGATGGACCCACCAGAAGCCACATCCTGTGTTTGTCAACACTATTTATCCCTGAGAGGTACATGTAGGGTAGATAAGGCCCCCAGAGCCACAGCAGGATATGATGTCTCAGCAGCCAGCTTCCCCAGAGCCAATGAGCCCAGGAGGTCAGAAAGGAGAGAATGAAGGCAAATTCTTTGAGTTGGTGAGGAAGTGGTGCTATTTTTAGCCCCCAAAGCGGCACAGGATGGCTAAGCCTGTGGGAGAGAGACAGGACTTGAAGAGGTGGAGGTTATAGGAGACAAGATTCAGGGTTACGTGGCCCTTTAAGGTTGGCTGGCTCCACCTGACCGGAAAAATGTGCCCAGGAGATTTTCTGCAGAATGGGGGAGGGGGCTCCTGAGCAAATGCTTCCCTTCAGGAGGATAAGAGGGTCCAGAAGCCCCCACCCCAATCAAAGTCCCTGACTTTGGGAGTCACCCGGATTCCCCAACCCTCCCTAGCCCAGGTGACAAGGTCATTAAGAAGCAGTGAGTTAACACATCCACCAACGGGGAGGTGGGGTAAAACAGGGGGGATGTGCTGGAGCTCCCCTCCCTGTTACGGCTGGGTGACTGAGCCTCAGCCCCCACCCAGGAGGCCCAAGGCTGAACCTCCTCTCCCTACATCCTATCCCAGGGTTAGGAAGATGGAGCATTCACAGTTCTGAGGGGAAAAAAAGATGAAGGTGTCAGCTGAGAATGCACACAGCAGAGGAATAGAGAGAGGAAGGGCGGCAGGCAGAGACCTCCGAAGCACAGGCATAAGACCGCCGCTACCAGCATTTGCAGCAATAGCCCCCCAGCAACCCCTACCCCATCTTGCCTCTGCTCTGGCATAAAAGAGGAGCCCCTAGAATTGACTGAACCCATTCTCCGAGTGCCTCCCCCCCCCCCCGCCCCCTTAGTCCTGCCTCTGGGCAAGTGCCCATTATCACTCAATACCCCTTCCCCCTGCCTGGGAGCGACGGCCCAAAGCCCCGCCATGCGCACTTCAACCCGGGTCGTTTACCACCTCTCTACCCAACCTCTCCATTCTTCCTTTCCCTTCCCTTCCTCCTTCACCTGCCCTTCTTCCACCGCCCGCCCCCCCCCAAGTCCAGGAGCAGACTGAGGCAGTATCCATTCTCTGGCCCCAGCCAAGGTCACTTATCATTGGGTGGGGGGAGAGGGGGAGGGTGTGCAAGGTGAGGAGGGCATTGGACTTTGAGGGAACCCTATCCCACCTAAAAAAAAAAAAAAAAAAACCCACCCCGTTAATATCCGAGAGGGTAGTAGCGACTTGGCTACGGTAGAGAAAAACACCTTTACTCCATATCTGTATTCTGATCAGCACAGCAACTGAAATAAATATCCATTCAGACCACCACCAGCACCCTCGCCCCTAAAGCGGGAACGGTTATCCGCCCCCCACCCCCACCCCAAGCAAAGCATCGGAGGATAAAATGGCTGCAAGGCAAGGCAAGGATGCTTCTGCCCCGGGCGGGGTGGAGGTAAGAGACTGAGAGAGGGGTCTCACCTGGCCTGGATGCCCCGGGTAAGGGAGTCCCGGGTGAGGGCGGGGGTCCCGGGCGCGGGGCTGGCGGCAGCGTTGACTGCTCCGGGTACCAGGGGAAGCGGCAATGCAGACCTGCCCCCCCATACACGCTCCGGC
Organism: Zalophus californianus; assembly: GCF_009762305.2. Classification (NCBI taxonomy): domain Eukaryota; kingdom Metazoa; phylum Chordata; class Mammalia; order Carnivora; family Otariidae; genus Zalophus; species Zalophus californianus. The sequence goes on from NC_045598.1 coordinate 104,278,682, forward strand.
CCCGCCTCCGCCCGCCTCTTCCCTCCCCCCCCCGCCCCCCAGCGCCACTGAGCACCGGGAGAGACCATTGTTGGGGGGGTGGGGAGCGGCAGAAGAAAAGAGGATGGGGAGGGCCTCAGGGCACCAGGGGGTAACGATGAAGGGGCCAAGGGGGTTGTCACAGACACAGCTGGAGAGGACACACAGCCCTTCCCCAACCCGTTCCTAATAAAAGATGAAAGGCACTAAGGAAAGAAGAGTAATGTTAGGAAGACTAGTGGGAAGACAGAAAGGGAGGTGCGGAACAAGGCAGCCCCTTTCTCAGCGCCCCATTCCTAGGATGGCAGGCCTCAGGAATTTCAGGGGTTCTCTCTGCCTCCAAAGCACCTCCCTTCTTCCCCTTCTCCACTACTCCCAGCCCTACCCCTTTCCCACGACCTTCTCCGCAATCCGGAGGGCTCAGAATCCAAGTTTACCTGGCCATTTTAGAGAAATCAAGAATAGCAAGGTTTTTAATCCTGACCTGCCAGAGGTGAGACTCCTGAATAGATCCCTGCCATCTCTTTCCAGAAACAGAAACAGCCCTGATTTTTTATTTCCTGTGCAGACCTCCCATCCTCCATTCAGTTGGTGGCAGCAGAGGTGAGTAGGGGAAGCTGAGGGGGGTTTACAGGCCTAACCAACTGGACATTAACCCTTCTATTCATTTGCTCCAATGACTCAAAAAGGGACTTCTTCGATGCTCCATCCAATTCTTTTTAACACACACACACATACACACACACTTCTGCTTCTGGGGCAGGAAGGAGTGAACTGGTTTCAGTTCTTTCCCTTGACCCTGTACCAATAACCTGGGCTCAGAGATCCCAGACATACCACTCGGTGACTGACCCTGCTCCAGAGGTGAGGGGAGCCCTGTGGTTTGGGGAGATATATATATATATATATATACTGAATGTGTCTACCTATTCTAGGTGAGGGCTTAAGATATTTTGGACAGAGCACTGACCAGAGGCTCTGACCTGGGTTCTCACTTCGGTAAGCTGTGGGCTCTTGCTCAGGTTCTCTGCTTCTGTGAACCTCAGTTTTCTCATCTGGAAAATGGCGCGCTTGGACTAGATGCTGCATCGGCTCGCTTTCAGATCTAATAGTGTGTGATTCTACCTTACTAAACATGGAGGTTTCAGAATGCAGAAACATGGTACATGGAGAGGCCTGGCAGGCTGCGTCCCGAGAGAGCTCCAGGTGGGATTTGCAGTGTTGAATGTACCACTAACAGAAATGTCAGTCTAAAAACAAGAAACCAGTTCAAAAGGTGAAGTGTTTATTTCGGATCAAAGAATTGCAATTCAGTGTACATAGACTTAGGTTGAAACCCAAACAGTGTCCCAATTACAGGAGGTGGACTCAGGGTTTTTATTGGGGGGAAAAAGGAAGATTAGATAAGTTGCTTTTATTTTTTTGAAGATTTTATTTATTTATTTATTTGTCAGAGAGAGAGAGCACACTAGCAGGGGGACCAACAGGCAGAGGGAGAAGCAGGCTCCCCGCCGAACAAGGAGCCCTGATGTGGGACTTGACCCCAGGACCCTAGGATCAGGACCTGAGCTGAAGGCAGACGCTTAACTGACTGAGCCACCCAGGGGTCCCTAGATAAGTTGCTTTTAAGAAGAGGTTCATTGGTGCTGATAAGCAGGGCTAGATTTGTACTTCATTGACTGGTCATGTGAAGTGGTCACTAGGCAAAAGTTCACTTTTATCAGTTTTTTCAAATGAGATTTTCTCGTTCCTGTGGATGTCTTGGACTGTTGGCAGTTTGGCCCAGGTCAAAGGTTTAGGAAACAGGATGCGCAAGGCAGTTCCTCTGAAATGACTGTTCTGGCTCAATTTTTAAAAATGGCTCCCGTTATGTCATTTTTCACAGGGCTGTGGGCCTGGGTTTCACACACTCAAAGCTACATCTTGGAAATACTTGACTGTGCCAACGAAGTTTACAATCTACTGAAATACGAATCCATGATACAGAAGTATTAATTTACCATGAGAAATTTTACTGTTGCTCAGACTCAAATCCAGCACATTCTCTTCTTTAAGCCAAATCAGAATCAGAATGTTAACATATAAATGCACAATGACATAATTGAACAGGAATATTTTTATCTTTAATGGCATCTGGCCATCCCCAGTAAGGAGTCGTGCCAATGGGTTCAGAAAATTCTTCTTGGCTACAATTCTCCACCCCCATCTCTATTCTATGGGCAACCTTGCCAATAACTCCTGGACTACTCTAATTCTGTTGGCTAAAGCACTGTTTCCAGGATGGTATTTAGAAAGTCTGTGCCCGTATGGGCCTCAGGGACTCTCCCTTTACTAGGCTTCCATTGCTGACCTCTCTTCAGCTTGATACATTCTTTATTTAAATATGTTAATATTTTCAGTTAGGTTACAGCCAAATCTTCTTGCTGGCAGGGAGCTGGTTCTTCTCTTTAAGGTGACTTTGCATACTCTCCACTCATCCATTACTTGCTAAAATAGAAATCCTATAGTCATAGAGAGAAACGTATATATTTTTCCAGTTCTGAGGAAAGACTGGATCATTTTTCCCAGGAACCACAGACCCATGCACCCCACCAGCTACTCCTTCATTGTCTCTTTGCTGAGTCCATTAACATAAGAGTTCCTAAGGTATCAGTCCTGCCCCTTTTCCCCCCTTCCACCTGCTCTATCCTAGTCAGCTCAGATAGTCCCGTGACTTGCAGACCTTTCCACCAAGCCCAAATTCAAAATCTCCCATCTGTCAACTCAATATCACTGCATGGATATCTCCTTAGCATTTCAAATGTAGTATGTGTAAACAAACTTCGGACTGAGGTCTTAACTCTTCACCAAGGCGTTCAGGCCAGAAACCTTGGAGTTATCCTTGTTTCCTTTTTTTATCAAGTCTTGTTGGCCCCATTTCAAAATATATCCTGAAATCTGTCACTTCTCCACTACCCCTTAGTCTAACCCACCATCATCTTATCCTTTGCCACGGCAGCCTCTTAACTGATTTCCCTACTTCCAATCTTGCTCTGCTAAAACCCATTATTCTCAGTGGTCGGGGTGATCCTCTAAAATCAAATCTGATCCAGCAGATACTCTCCCAAGAGAAATGAGTGCGTATGTCCCACAAAAAAGACAGGCATGGGTATTTTCCTAGCAGCTTCATTCATCATATTCAAAAACCTCAAATGTCTATCAGCCAAAGAATGGTTAAACTTAGATAAACAAATTGTGGTATATTCATATAGGGAATATTACATGGCAAATTTTAAAGAGACTGAAATACTATATGCAATGGGATAAAAAGATCTCACAAACAAAAGACTGAGCAAAAGAAGCTGGACCAAAAAGACACACACTATATGATTCCATTTATACCAAGTTCAAGGAAAAGCATATTAATCTACAGCGATGGAGAAAGTAGAGGCTACCACCAGGAAGTGGAAATGGACTGTGAAGGGGCACAAGGGAGCCCTCTGGGTGCTGGAAATGTACTAACATCTTGATCTTAAGGGTGGTTTAAGGGCTATGGGTGGTACGTAGGTAAAAATGCACTTAAGACCTATGTGTTTTTTTGAATATGTTACACTGCAATTTTGAGAGAAAGTTTTAACGAGATTTTACCACTCCCCTTTCTTTAAATCCTCCAGTGCCTTCCCACTGTACGAAGAATTATATCCAAACTCCTAATCAAGGCCTAAAAGGCCCTGTGGGATCTGGCCCCACCTGCCTCCCCAACCTTCTTCCTCGTATCTCTGCTTCCGCCTCACTGGTCTCCCTGCTGTGCCTCCAACATGCCCAGTGCAGACGCAGCAGAGGACCCTGGCACTTGGGGGTCCCACTGCCTAGGACTCCCTTCTCCCAGATCTTTGCCGTATCATGCAGGCCTTCACTAAAAAGTCACCTCTTCAGACGACCCTCTCCCTCCCCAGTACTATCCTATCATCCTGCTTTATTGTTTCTTCTTACAAGATATCCCTCTCTAAAATTATTATTTTTATTTATTTACTTTTTTAATTTTTTGCCTTCTCCTTCTTAGATTGTCGGTTCTAAGGGATCTCCTCTGGCATATTTACTGCTATATCCCCGGGATCCATTAAGTAGACACTTTTATTTTTTTTTTTAAAGATTTTATTTATTTATTTGAGAGAGAGAGAGCACATGAGATGGGGGGAGGGTCAGAGGGAGAAGCAGACTCCCTGCTGAGCAGGGAGCCCGATGCGGGACTCGATCCCGGGACTCCAGGATCATGCCCTGAGCCGAAGGCAGTCGCTTAACCAACTGAGCCACCCAGGCGCCCCCATTAAGTAAACTTAATGAAAGAGCATTCCAAATAGGTTAAAGATTATTACCTTTAGTGCCTGTGATAAATGTCTGCTTACTCCCACTAAATATGAGTGTTGAACTAATAGGTAAAAAATTTGTTTGAAGGGATGTAAGTCAATTGCCTACTGAGAGTGGCCCCATGTTTTGTCTCTTTTCCACAACAGCTTATATTAGGAGGGGGAAATAAGACTATGGCCCAGGAGGTGGTAAGTGGGTATGTGGTAATGATGAGCATTTACCTGACATGGACACTTTTCTGACCACTTTATACTGACCACATTACCCACCTCCCAATTAACCCTATGAGATAATCACCATTTACAGACGAGATTGAGGCCCTGAATGCCTAAGTAACTTGATATAATCACACAACTCAGAAGTGGCAAAACTAGGATTGGAACCTAGGCAATATAGACTCAGAGCCCTGATGCTTTCACTTGAGACGCATATCCACTTGAGGTGCCTGGGTGGCTCAGTCGGCTAAGTGTCTGCCTTCAACTCCGGTTCCTGATCCCAGAGTCCTGGGATCGAGCCCCACATCGGGCTCCTTGCTCGGCGGGGAGCCTGCTTCTCCCTCTTCCACTCCCCCTGCTTGTGTTCCCTCTCTGTCAAATAAATAAATAGAATATTTAAAAAAAACTTTTTTAAAATGCATCCATTTAAAGCATACAGTTCAATGGGTTTTAACAATGGGTTTAACAATGGGTTTTAATTTAACAATGGGTTTTAACACCCATGTAAGCACCCCCTTGATCAAGATTAAGAACATTTCCTTTGCCCCTGAAAATGCCCTTGCCCCTCTGCAGTCAATATCCCCATCCCTGGCAACCACTGATCTCCTTTGGTCACCATACATTAGATTTGTCTTTTCTAGAGTTTCATAGAAGTAGATTCATACAGTATCTAGGTCTCTGGCTTCATAGCTCTGGGTTTTAGAGCTTTCCAGGGTTTTTAACCACTGCCTTATAAAACTTCCTGGTACAGTTTCTTTGCCCACTTACCCATCAAATTGGGTACTTCACATCAGCCGCCTCCCTGCATTCCATCCCTGCTTCTACCCGCCACACTCTAAACACATGAGATTGTCAGGATGGGGAGAGTAAAGGGACAAAACAGGGTCAATGACAGCACCTCTAAGATACCATAAAGTTCCAGGGAGAGATGCTAACAAGTGATGCACAAAAAAAGCTCCTGTCCTTTAGGTGTTTATAACCCGGTTAAAGAGGGAATATCTTATAAGAAAGCTGTTAAGTGGGTGCCTGGGTGACTCAGTCGATTAAGTGTCTGGGATCAAGTCCCCCATCGGGCTCCCTGCTCCTCGGGGAGCCTGCTTCTCCCTCTGCCTCTCTCTCATGAATAATCTTTTTTAAAAAGCTGACAAGTAGCAAAGGAAAACATTCATTCAACAAGTATCTATTTCAGTAAATATAATATAGTATAATATGACTGCGCAATTGGCTCTAGGGTTCAGGCAGATCTTGGTTGAGTTACTGCGTCTCTCATTTCTTAGCATGTGACCTTGGTCAGGTAACTTAGTATCAGTTTCCTGATCTTAAAATGGGGGTAATAACAAAACCTACCTCAGGGGATTGTTATGAGGATTAACGGAGATAATGCAGATAACATCCTTAGGACAGTACCTGGCATATTAGTAAGAGTTCAGTAAGTATTAGCTGTTATTATTTTTACAATTATTATTGTATACCCCAGGTACCTTCCAATACTCTCAAGAAATAGTTTTAAGAGAATGAGATTCCTTAAGGGTTCAGTGTAATACAGGGATTCTTAGATTGGGATCCATGAACCTTGGGGAATTTTTGCTTCAGGATATTGGATACATATGCAAATGTTTTTCTTGGGTAGGTTCCATAGTTTTTGTCATAGTCTCAAAGGACTGTCTGTAGCCCGCAAAATATTAAGGACCCCTCGTCTAGAGCATGCATTCTTTTTTTTTTTTTTTTAAAGATTTTATTTATTTGAGAGAGAATGAGAGAGAGAGAGAGCACATGAGAGGGGAAGGTCAGAGGGCAAAGCAGACTCCCCGCCGAGCAGGGAGCCGGATGCGGGGCTCGATCCCGGGACTCCAGGATCATGACCTGAGCCGAAGGCAGCCGCTTAGCCAACTGAGCCACCCAGGCGCCCCTAGAGCATGCATTCTTAATAGGGGTGGCATCACCTCCCCACCCCCCGCCCAGGGGTCAAAAACTAGTTTGGGGCGGCAGGAATCTTAGCTGCAACAGTGGTTTGTGTTCCCCCCCCCCGCAAAGGGCCCTAGTACATAAACAGATATACAGCATAACTGTGATATTAAAATTTCATGCATGAGGGAGGGCAATTTGAAAAGAATGCCTCGTGGTGGGCGTGAGAGGGGGCAATAATAAAAAAAGTTGAAAACCCCTGGTTTGGTAACAAACGTGTGTGAAGTGAGGTAAGGAAATGTAGGAGCAACGTAGTCAGGCGCCTGAAACAGCGGGGGCGGGGGCGGGGGCGAGCGCCGGGGCGGGGGGGGGAGTCAAACTCAGCGGCTGGAGGAGGCACTCCAAAATTAGTGCTGACTGAATGAGAGCGCGGAGATGCTGAGCGTGAGCGCCTGAGGCAACGGTGGCTCCGAAGAGCGAAGGCGGGAGGGAATTCCGCAAAGGCACGAATGCGCTCTGTGACGCTGCGGAGCGGTCCACGCGCCGTCTCTCAGGTAGCAGCCGAAAATACCACACAGGCGCTTAGGCGAAAAAGCCGGCCGGAAATCATCGGCTGGAGGGTAGCCGTCACGGAAGTCCTCGCGGAGGATCAGCTGGAAGTCAGTTCATTGGACAGACGCCGTGGAGGCCGAAAGGACACGGAGGCTGAGGCAAAGCCTCGCAACCGCCTGGCGCTGCTGCAGCGCCGGCCTCGGGCGCCCGGGGCCCCGCGGGACCTCAGCCTCCCGCCGCAGCCAAGCAACTGCGGAGCACAGCTCTGTTCGAAATGAAGAGGTCCATTAAGCCCGTTGCGATTCAGAAGCCTGGCATCCTTAGCCATCCACCGTGTGAAATAATCATGCCGAATCTTGACAACTATCCACTAGATGACCCCCCTTGCCTGTGTCAACTCACCTCAAAGCCAACAGACCCAAAACTGAACTTACCATTTCCATCCCGCTCCCCAAAATTCTTCCTGCCGCATACTCTTGTGCTGATTCCACTCTCCCTTTCACTTCCCAACATCCATTCGGACTCATCCTGCTATTTTGCCTTTTAAATACCTCGCCGACGACATATCCCTTCCTCTCCACCCCGGCTCCTATCACAGCCCTCCTTCAGGACTTCATCTCTCACCCGGATTATTGCCAAATGGCCAACTTGGCGCCTTGCCCCCAATCTTCTCAGATCTTTTCTCCCCACTGCTCCCGCCGTTCCAAACTGCAAACCTGTCACTCCCTTGCTTAAATCCCCACTGTGGCTTCCCCTCGTGAACAGCAGCTTCCTGCAAACAGCGTGCGTGACAGTGGCGCTCACGTGGGAATTCCCTCAGCACTTTGGGCTGCTAAGCAGAGCCTGGACGGCAAGAATTCCTGAGCCGGTAGCTTCCGGCCCGAGGCAGGTTCTCCGCCAGGCGACAAAGGGAAGGGAAGCGCTGATCCCTGGGAGCCCCCCAGCCAGCTCCGACACCCAATCCGGGGCATTATCTACTGCGCCATCCAGCAATCTCTGCTTCCACTCAGAAACATCCCGTCCATCTGGAATGAGCTTCCCTTTCACCACCCGGCGAACTTCTACCCTTCCTTTAAGATTACATGCAAATGTACCCCTTTTTTCCCAGATGTTTTCGTGGACTTTCACGCCCGGTTAGATACCCTTCCTCATGCTCTCAAAATGTTTTGTTTCATAATAATCTCTTAGGTGTCGGGCCTACTCCCTTGGTAAGAGCAGAACAGAACTGCCTTGCTCATCTTTGTATTACTCAGCTGCCACCCGCGGAGGTCTCCTAGCCATCAGGTCACGTGAACGAGAACGATGCAAGAGAACGAGGGGCAGGCTCACCTTTTTCACCTTTTTTTGCCTAGACTTCAGGAAAGTTCACGGGTACATAGACCAGAAAAAGAGCTTTAGGAAAAGGGCGATATCAGAGGATTAAATGCAACAAAGAACAGAAAGAAGGCCATTGGATTTGGTCTAATTACTGTTGTCTTTGAACACAGACTTAAATAGGATGGAAGTCAGGTCTGGAAGGACTGAGAATGAGAAAAAAAAATAGGAATAAGATCCAAATCCCTTATCCATGATGTCTGAAGGTAAAGAATGGAAGAAAATGAAGGTTTACTGAGTTCCTACGGTCCCAACTTCAACGGTTTTGCAATTATGTAAGACATTTATTTATACGGTGTCAAAGGAAACCAAGTTTAACATAGTATGCTTGGAGAAATCTGGCTTTCCTCCATATCACCCCACCCCAATGATATCAATTTCCATTCATTTTTGGTTTATCTATTTTTAAAATACAAATAAATGTATAGATCACGTACCACCTCTTGGATGAGGTAGCATACTACACATTCTGTTCTGGTACTTTCTTCACTTGATGTATGCTGGAGAGCTCTCCAAAACAGTACGTAGTCTTTCCTCACTCTTTTTTACTGCTGCTATGTAGATTTACCAGTTTGTTCAACCAGTTCCTTACCGACGGATAGGAGAGTTGCTTCCAGCCTACTGTCATTACATACAGTGCTGAGACAGGTGGCTTTGCGCACGTCACCTCGTATCCTTGCCGGCACTATCTCCAGGAACTTCACTTCTGTCCTCGCATCATGGTCACAATCACCCTGTGTCATGGCTACTGGATCTCAGCTTATAAACTAAACGTAGCCTTTTAAAAATGCAGTAAGCAGGGGCGCCTGGGTGGCTCAGTCGTTAAGCGTCTGCCTTCGGCTCAGGTCATAATTCCAGGCTCCTGGGATCGAGCCCCGCATCAGGCTCCCTGCTTCGCGGGGAGCCTGCTTCTCCCTCTCCCACTCCCCCTGCTTGTGTTCCCTCTCTCGCTGTGTCTCTCTCTGTCAAATAAATGAATAAAATCTTAAAAAAAAAAAAAAGGCAATTAAGCATCCTTACTCTTACCTTACCATTCCTCTCCCAACATACTGACCTCACAGAGAAAAGAGAGAAGTTACTCTGCCAAGGAAAACAGCACGAAGAATAAACAAGTTTAGTTTTATTTTCTCTGTGCATTTGCAAAACACTTAGGACCAACATAGAAAAAAAATAAAACCTCCTGGGAAAAATATTACACATAAGGGGAAAAAAAAAAAAAAAGGCCTGAGAGGGATTAGTGCCTTAGCCATAGGGAGCTAGAGCAACTCTGACTGGTCCAAGGAATTGAAAAAATATTGGGAAGATAGAACAGGAGGCAAGAGAATGAGAAATTACTGAGGAAGAGGGCCTCGAAGTGGGCCACGAGGGGGAACTGGAGGCCGGGGGGTGGGACGGGGTGGAGGGAGGGGCCCCCGCTGGTAGCCATAGGGTGGGGGTCGTGGAGGCCCAGTGTATCCATGAGGAGGCATCAGTGGAGGAGGTCCACGCATCCCATGTGGAGGCATTGGACCTGGGTGACCTGCACAAAGAAAAAGAAAAGTCAGTCAAGGCAAGAAAAAGGAAGTGCTGATGTTGGGCGAATGTACGGAGAACACCGACAGGGAGACCATGAGCAGAACTGGAAATAAAAGAAAGGGCAAGGGACGGGGCTGTGACAAAGGAAGCTGCAAGACTATGATACTCGAGGATGAGGAAGGTGGCTAGAGCCTACTTACCCATGGGAGATCCAAACGGAGGCCCTCGAGGGGGCATGCCCATCGGAGGAGGTCCAGGATGAGGCATTCCGGGTGGCGGTCGGGGTGGTGGCTGCCCCCCAGAGCCTGGGGGCCCAGCATGGGGGTGTCCTAAGCCATGAGGGCCATGGTGGGCCAGCTGCATCTGAGACATCCCTGTGAGAACAAAACACACACAAAGAGAAAAGAGACAAAAGGAATACAGACAGCAAAGAAAATGGAGAAAAGAAGAGAACAAAATTGAGAAAGAAGTGACATCAGAAGTACGGAAAATAAGGCTGGTAAAGGGTGCCTTTATCCTCAACCCCATTCCAAGGGTACAAACAAATCAACTGCCCCCCCCCAATCAACTGCTCACCCACTTCACTTGCCCCTTCCGTGATTTAGACGCTATAACAGTGCTGCAGAAGTATGTTAACAAATGGAGTGATTATTCCACCGACAGGATTTGGGAAGGTAGCAGAGACACTGTCTGAGTAAAGATCTAATTCTAAAGAATGAGTAAGAATTTTTCAAGTGGACAAGAGAGTGGACTAGAACACCCCAGGCAGGAAACATTAGCATGTGCAAATCACAGGGGCATCAAACAGCATAGTATGCTCAGGGAAAACCAGTAACTCAGAAATAAAGAGCAGCATGTAGTCATGGGAGTAACTGGCAGACACCGATCATGAAAAGCCTAGATGCTATGGTGACAAGTTTGACTCTGTAGGTAAAAGGGAGCAACAGAAGAATTTTGAGCTAGGGTGTGTGAACAACTGTGTTTTAGAAAAATTACTCTGTGCAAGTGGATCAAAAGTATGGAAACTGGAGTCAAAATGTTAGAAAATTACTACAATAAATTAGGTGTGAAATAATGAGTATGAGGGGGCATGAACTAGGGCACTGGCAGTAGGGGCCAATGCCAGAAATATTAATAAGACTTGGTATCTAGAGTGGGGTGATAGCAAGTTGTTAAAAATAGTTCCCAGATTTCTGAATTAAGCATCTGAAAACAAAGAATACTAGAGGAAGAACTGGTTTGAAGGGAAGGACAGAAAAGTGGAGCTGTCCATCATCAGGCAGTAGGATTAAGGGTCATGGACCAGAGACACATATCTAGGAGGCATCAGTGTACAAGTAATGGAACTATGCAGAAAAGAGAACCAAATACAAAAACCTAGCTACATGGAGAAGGGGAAAAAAAGCCTATTAAGGTGGCTAAGATTAATGAATCAGATATAGATGAAGAATCCAGAAAAACCAAGGGACAAGATTTTCAAGAAGGATGACATGCCCAGTTTCAGGTACACCAAAGGGCAAACCAGATAAGGAATGGAAGCGCCCCCTAGATTTGACAATTAGGTTACTGCTTTGGGGGAGAAGTCAGGAGAGAAATGAAGTAAAAGTTAAAGGGAAAAAACAGCAAACACAGTTGTACTCTTTGGAAAAACTTACATAAGAAATGGAGACAGGGTGGTAGTTGTTAAAGTAAACAGAGAGCAGTATTTTGTGTTTTTTATAAACTAATGTCTGAAGAAAAGTAGAGCTCTGGGACTATCTATTATTATTATTGCTGAGGGACAACAGCAACACCATAAGTGGCAATAGAGCTCCTCCACCAGGCTCATCCCTCCCTTCCCCAACAAAGAACACCCACCTGGATGGGGCATCCCACCCGGTGGGAATGGGTGAGGATGTGAGTGTCCATGTCCAGGATGTCCAGCCCCTGGGGTTCCTGCTGATGGTGGGCCATGTCCTCCAGCCCCAGGAGGCATAGGTGGTGGGGGCATAGCTGGGGGTATCCCAGGTGGAAGGGCTCCAGGAGGCGGCACTGGGGGTGGGAAGGACCCAGGAGGAGGCATGCCTATAGAGGAAATGGAAGAAGAGTTAATGATAGTAAGGAGAGAACGTCTTTAGAGAGCCTGTTCAATCTGGCCTCTTCAGGCAGGATAAGCTCCCTTCCCTTCCTCCAGGCTCTCTAAAGTCAGAAGCAATACTACACAACTCTGAACAACTTCAGCCTCCTCAAGTCAACAACTTTCTTCCCCACCACAACTGTTGCACCTCACTCCTTTTCTCATCACCTACTGACTCCACGTCCCCCTTTATCCAGTTCTTTTTCCTTCCTCCTGCGCCACCCCCACCACACCCCAAACCCAAGACAAAAATATTTTGAATAAAAGCTTTACCTGGTGGAGGAAGCCCGGACCCCAGTGATGATACCACAGGATTGGGGGCTGAGGGTGGAGGAGGTGCATCTGCAAACAGCTGATGAGGGCGATCGGCCTGGGAGAGTGGGTTCTGGGCTGCCAGAAGGCGTTCAGCTGCTGAGCCATGGCGCTCACCCTTGGAGTCCTTCTTGAAGGCATAGGACACAGTGATAGGGCGGTTACAGAGATACTGCCCATTCATGGCCTCAATAGCTGCATCCGAAGCATCAAAGGAAGCGAAATTAATAAAGGCATAACCTTTGGAGTTGCCTGTGTCAGGGTCCCGCATAATCTTCGGGGTTTGTAAGATGACCCCAAAGGCGCTGAAAGTATCATAAAGCAGCTTCTCATCAATCTCCGGGTCTAGATTGCCAATGAAAATGTTGGCCCCCACGTCCAGGTTCTTGTTGTGAGCTGATGCTTTGTTCACCCGTATTGGTTTCCCATAGAGTTTGATCATGTTCATGATCTTAATGGCATAGTCAGCATCTTCCTCACTCAAGAATTCCACAAAGCCATAGCCTGGGAAGCAGAAGAGTGGAGATTAACAACTTAAGTGATTCAAAATGGGGTATAACTCATTCACCTTCCAAAACACAAAGAACATGAAATAACCACCTCACTTCAACTGAGAATGGTTCCAGAAGCAAACTGTGAGCTACACTTAAAAGGAAGAACCTGCAGGTGATTCATTCCAAACAGCTACGAAAACTTCTGGAATCCTCCAGGCACAGTTTGTCCCACCAGTACATAAACACACCTCTTGTCATATACTCACCTTGGTGCTGACCTGTGACTCTATCCTTTGGCATGTGGGTGTTGACTACTGGCCCTGCCTGGAGAAATAGCTCCCACAGCAATGGTTCGCTAACCTTCTCGTCCAGGCCCCCGACGTAGACAGTGGCATCTGGAGGATAGGAGCAGGAGATTAGGGCAGGGATGAGATAATGACAGGAAACAAGGAGGTGACGGGCGGGGAAATGGGAGTGGAGATGGGGTATACGAGCAAAAGAGAAAAAAAAGAAAGTTAGATTAAAGCCCTTACACCTCCTTCATTCCAGAACTAGAGAACCTTAAGTCTAACCGAAGGTTCTGCTGCAAATTCTCCGTCAATTGCTTTGTTTCTGGTTTTTGTTTGTTCGTTTGTTTTTTTTTTGTTTTTTGTTTTTGAATGAGAAGCCAGAGGGGATTGGGCAGAGCATCACACCTACGGGCCTCAGCCTGCACCCGGCCACCCCGCCCCCAGCAGGCACGGGAGCCGGTCTCCCGCCCTCCGGGGGAATCCGATCTCCAGACCCGGCGAAAACACTGCTGGCCCTAGTCGAGGCCTCCCAGCTCCCCTGGGCCCATTCCGGGTTCCCCCTCCAATCACCCTGGTTCCGCTCGGAGATCGGCCCGGCCGCCATGGCGAAAGAGCTCCCGCCGTCTCCAGGCAGCGATCCCGCCCTCTGACCGCAGTCACTACTTCCACTTCCGGGGCGAAGGCTGTCGTGAGGGTGGTGGGCGGGCCCGTGGCGGGGGAGGAGCCGGAAGTGGCCGCGGCCATCTTAGAAATTGTGGAGAAGACGCGACTCGTGGAACCTGTTTCTCCGGCGCTTGGTCCTGTGCGGAGTTGCCGTTGCGAGGGGTCAAAACGAGGAAGGCGGAATGGAAATTCCCAGACCTTCTTAAGGCAGTGCTAGGCGTTAAAGGATCGCAGTGCTCTCAAAAATGTAAATTCGGAGGCCAAAAGAACAAAACTTGACTTTTTAAAAAATATTTTGTTGGCAAACGATCCTTCTTTTGTTCCCCGAATAAGGGTGTGCTGAGGAAGCCTCCCCCCCCATCCTAAGGATTCGGCTGTCTTAGGTCACGGAGGGAGCCGTCCACCCTGGCCCGCGCCTTTGGGCAGCGGCGGCCTCGGCCCCACCCTGGGCTTGAGGCGTTTCGTTTTTCCTCAGGGGAGAGGTTTGCGGAACGTCTGAGCTGGGGAGACGTCCGAGCTCACCTAGTCCTATTGAATGGGGGGGTGATGGAAACCTGCGGCCCAGACATGAAGTGTGACCAAAGCTGAGGGGTGGTTGACATTGGAGTCCAGGGGCCTCAGTTTCAACCGCCAGAACACCCCGGGCCCAGCGACAGTGTCTTGGTATGTTCTTCGCCCCGTCTTCTCTAAAAAGTTGCAGTTGGACTTCGTCTGACCTATCCCCATATTTCCTTAACAATAAAATGGGTCCCATCCTCTTCCGGTTCATACCCATCAATTTCTTACCTAGGATCTTTTATTCAGACACAAGAGGTAATGCCAGCACCGTGTATAAATACTGTTTTTAATGAACTCCTTAAATAGAAATGTTACTACAAAATATACAATTGGCAGAGACAGGGTGCCTCCCATACCCACTGCATACCCATAGAAAACTAAAGGGAAGAAACAGAAACTGGAATTACAGAAGCAGCAAGAGGAGGTGAGAATGAGTTCTGTAGGCCATCTTGTTAGAACTGATGAACAGCATCTCTCATCTCACAATTTTAACAGCTGGATATCCAAAGGGATAGAATTGCCCTGAAAAAAAACAAAGGTAATCGTATTCTGGATTGCTTTTGTTTCTTAATTCCTGAAATCCTAAGAAACCTATCTCGAAGAACGAAACAGAACAGGGCAACTCTTGTTGGGAGGTTAGCGCCACCCATCTGCAACGGAAAGCCAGGTCAGTGAGCTTGTTGAGGGCTGGAGTGTCAAAAGCTGAGACAGCAAGAACAGATAAGAAAAATTGGAAGATTAAAAAGAACCCTCCCTCACCCCAGATCACCCTCTGCCGTGCCCATAAAAAAGCGATTTCAACGGGATTGGGAGACAATGGTATTTGGATCTCTTTTCTCGGAATGATCCTCAGGAGATATTCTTGGTGTCCATTTCCTTAAAAGCTCCTGAAGATGGGATAGCTCATCCTGGAGGCCAGAGATTGTGGGAGCTGAGAGGCCTTTCTGGGGAGGGGGTGAAGAAAGGCAGAGAGGAATATTATTACAGCTCTAGCTCCCTGTTTCTGAGATCTGTCCGCTACTCCTGGTATCTTTTTAAATTATTATTACTATTATAATTGACATGCAATATCCTGTTTCGGGTGCACATCCTAGTGCTTTTTTATACTTCTATAAAATTTTATAAAATTATACTTTTATACAATTTTATACAAAAAAGGTGATCTTTGTATACCTTACAAAGTGATCCCCATGGTAAGTCTAGTTCCCATCACCTCTGGCATCTTTAATTCTCTTTTCCCCTCCAACTATGCCCTAGGTTCTACTTGATCAGAACCACAAGCAGTCTTTCCCATACATACACACTCCCAAGCCTATCCACTCTGATACCAACAGGAATGGTACTTCACTCCTCAATCCCCCCAGACCCTTGCTTTTCCAGCTCCTAAAAACATCTGGTTTCTCCCAGAACATTTGGCTTAGCAGTCAAGCCCCTTCTCCCACTCCCAATCCCTAGCCCTGTCTTCCCTCCTTACCTGGACCTCAGGCCTTCCCCTCAGGTAGCAGCGTCTCCACAGCCTGATCTGGGGTCCCAGATACCCAGGCAGCAGCAACCCTGGGGGTAAAGGGCAAGCTCCCCAGTGTGAGGGGAGTCCCCACTCCTGATCAGCCAGGCTTTCAGAGGAGATAGCAGGTCGAGGGAGCCAACGAGAAGAGACTGCCAGCAGGGAGGGACTGTCCCGCCAAGGACAGAGCTGATTCAGGGGGGTCAGAGCCCCTCTGGAGAAGAGCCACACAGAACTGGGGGGTCCAGAAACCATGAAGTTTGGCTAAAGGGAAAAGAGAAATCAACTGGCAACCTAGAAACCAGATGACCCCACTTACACCAAACTGGGTCAGGAAGCCATGTCTACCTGCCATCTACTCACACTGTATTAGTGATCAAACTACAGGACTCCCCCTGAGAACTCTTTCTGTACTCCTCATTAGGCTTCAAACTAGGCCTCAGGTCTGATTAAAGTCAATTTTAGGGAAACTTATAAAATGTGTGTAAGAAAGGGGTTGCCTAGGTGGCTCAGTCAGTTAAGCATCCAACTCTTGATTTCAGCTCAGGTCATGATCTCAGGGTTATGAGATCCAGACCGACAACGGGCTCTGCGCTCGCTCAATGGGGGTCAGCTTGAGATTCTCTATGCCCCACCCCCAAACTGACATTCACATGCTCTCTTTCTCTAAAATAAGTAATAAATCTTAAAAAAAAAAATGTAAGAGATAGAAAAACTAATAAAGATGAGGACAATCCTCTGTGCTATTCTAGGATTTCTGCCTTCCTGGGGACAGTCAGAGACTAAGTGACAGCTACAGAAGTGTGGGGCAGCTTTCCCTGGGGAACTCAAGACACCGTGTCTTTCTACTTCTCCCTATCTAGTAGAATGAGCCTGTGAGAAAGTCAGAGGAACTTAGGAAGACACCTCACCTGCTGTCTAGGGAGCCAGGAATCTGGGCAGTGTTCCGGGTCATAGCCAGGGTTATGGAATTGTAGTATCTGTTCACTGCTGTAGCGTAAATCCCAGTCCCAGACAGACAGCTGTGGGTTAACAGAGTTCCCAGCAGGGAGTTGGGAGTACCCTGCAGTATAGATTTGTGTATAGGAGTTGAACTGGACAGAGGAAACAAGAAAAAGGGTGGTTAAACAAACAAAAAAGTTTTTTGTTTCCCAAGTCTGGAGAGAAACTGTGAAAGGCTCACCTCTTCCTCCCGGAATCAGATGTAGGGTGAAAGTCCCGTCATGAGAATGAGCACCAACCTCCCCCTTTCCCACCCACAGACCTCACTTTCCATAAATCAACACTAAACTTCAGAGGGTATTTCTCAAGGAGAAGAAAAGGCAGCTCAAAAACGGAAGTCACTGACCTGTCCACTCTGCTTTCCACGCTCCCAGGGAGTATCTCTCAAGAATGTGAGAGTGTCAGGAACCCTGGCACTGTCATGAAGAGCAAGAAGGAAAAACTCTGAGAATTCAAACTCAGCTGGAAACTGCTGGAGGAGCTGCCAGACACAATCAAGGAAGAGGAGAAACACTGGAGCCTGAGGAGAGGGAAAGTGAGAGGTTAGAAGGGATTGTAGGCACCTAAAGGGGGAGGATGACAAAATGATGGGGGACAAGGGACACAGCCAACAGGGCCACTAAAGTCAGGGAATGGAAATCTGGATTGAGGGCAGTAGGGGGTTGTGGTGCCTCATTCACCTAGGTCTCCCTTCAAACCTAACCTAATTTCAGGATCCTTCTAACCCAGTTTTACTTCCAGTGGATTATACTATATAGTTTTCTCATCCCCTTACATCCTTAGTAATAATCTCCCCCCAATACCCTCCCAAAATGACCTTACCTCTTCACTGGCTCCAGTTACCCCAAGTCGGGTCAGGAAGGGATGTCCAGCTGCCACCCACTCTCGCTGCACTAGTGATTGGAAGCCAAGCAGTGTTCGGGCTTCAGGGGCTGAAAGCAGCTGGACGAGTGAAGAGAGGAGGCCATTGAAATCACGATCACCGCGCTCTGGGTGACAAAGAGGGAGAAGGGACAAAGAAGGAGGGGCCAAGAAACTAGGGCAGAAGAAAATGGGAAAAGGAAACGTAGCAAGAAGAAGAGAGGGACACAGAGGAGGAAAGTTTTGGTTAGGTAGGATTGAGAGAGGGCAAATAGAAGTGAAAAGAAAATAAAGACCTTGAATGATTCAGTTCACAGACTCCACCTGGATAGTAATACCCAGCTTCACGTGTAGGAGGCAAAATCATAAATCTCAACCCAGCTTCCACACTGTCCTTCCCACTCCAACCCAGTCACCATCTATTGATGGAAGGATGGGAACAGAAGGTGAAGAACCCTGCTGTTAGGGACCACAAGCTGTAGTAACACTACAGCTAGTAGTAGTACTACTACTACTGGGAGGCAGGGGTAGCACTGAAGGATGAGTGGGGCCCATGGGTAGTTCCTAGTTACAGGAGAGGAGGATCCCAGTACTAGACAGGGACAAGGAAGATTTAGAGATCTTCCTCCCAGTTGGGTGGGTAAAGAAAAAAGGAAGGAATGGAGTAGGTTAACCCAAGAACCTCACCTTGGAGTACTACAGAGCGAACCCTGGATGTCACTAAGACTGAGATGTCGCTGGCCTTTCGAAGACAAGACCTGAGGGGGCAGATGAGGAAGAGGAGAGAAGAATGATAAGCCTGGAAGAAGGGAGTAATGGGTCATGGAATGGAAAAGAGGCAGACTCCAAAGTTCTGCCCATTCTCCTTCTAAGGAGCAGCAAATAAGAGTCTTCTTGGGAAACCAAAGAGAAGAGTTAATGGAAGGCTATTTAGGAATTCAAGTTAACAGAAGGTTGGGGAGGGTTGAATTATATAAGTCATAGCTAGAAAATGAGGGAGTACCTGACATAATCCAACCATCGTGTTCCTTCCAGGGCTGAGAGCCATTTCTCCTCGGCCGCAGATGAATCTGAGAGAGAGTAGAGCGGTCAGAAGGACAAAGAGATGAGGAGAACTCAGGATTCACGATTCGGGGTTTGCAGCCTGAGGGTTAAGAATAAGTTGGGTAGTGGTTACCCATGTCTGGGGATAGAAATGAACAGTAACCATAAATGGCCATGAGGTTACTACAATTATAATTGCAGTGACAGTTGTCAACCTTGTAAATGTAATAAAATTCACTGAACACTTAAGATGGTGAAGGGTGGATTTTATGGTATGTAAATTGTATCTCAATAAAGCTGTTTGGAAAAAAAAAAAGAATACACTGGGGACAGGAAGACAGGAAATCAGTGAGTCTGTGGGAGATGGGAGTTGAACAGAAAACTGTGGATCTTTGGCCTGAAGGGTTACTCATACTGTAACAGGCAAAAGGGTAAACCAGGTTAGGGTCGGCAGACCTAGGCGTGGGGGTAGGGGTCAGAGGTTATCTCACCAGGCAGGCAGAGGGCCCTCAGCTTCAAGTGGGCAAGTTGGACATCTGTAAGACTAGGCAGCTCATCCACAGTGTCCACCAGGACAACATCTGAATGCCCAGCCTGGAGCATTGACTCCACTGCTCTGGAGGGGAAGAAGCCACAAGGTAAGGGAACAAGTCTGTCCTGAACCTCCAACCCGTGATTCTACTCATCAAACCTCCCCTCACCTGATATCCTCCTTGTTAGGGTCGCTGGCTGTATAGAAGCCACCACAGCGGAGAAGATCACTGCCCCCAGGGTGATGCCAGGACAGGCGCTTCAGATGGTGGGAGGTTAGGATCACCGTGGGAGAACCTGCTAGCCCCACCCTATCCTGCCCCCACCCTGATCTCCCTCCGCAATGACCCCACCCCCCGACCTCCCATAACCATCTAATCCCCAACCATCACCCTGGCCCCCACACTGACCGGTCCACGGCCCTGATGGAAGTGGCCAAATGCTCTCCTGACCTCACTGTCCAAAGTTCGCTTAGGGACCCAGAAGTAATGGGGGAGGCTGTGAAATTGAGAGTTACAGTCACAGCTTGGCTCAGTGAACTCATTATAATGCAGACCTGTCATTACAAGGAAGTCACTTGGGAGGGGATTATTTCAAGGGACCTCAGGTTTAGAGATCTAGGCAGTAAGGGGGATAGCTTTGTGGATACCGTAAGAGGCTAGAGTTTGTGGGCAGTCCTCGCTTTAGAGGATCTGAGAACTGTGGGAAGATTGGGAGGGCAGCGGGGGTTGGGGTGGCCTGAGGGATCACCTGGTGGCTACGTCGAACCTCTCATTGACAGGGCTGACCCTCCAGCTCCCGGCCCCCTGCTTTTTCCGCTCAGTCTCCCAGTCTTCTGATGTCTCCAAGAGGGGAATAGGTGGTTTTCTGGGCCCTGAACTCTGGCCTAGGGCAGGAATGAAGCACAGAAAAAAAAGGAAGAGGAACCAGAGAGAGCGTCTCAGCTCTACTGTCTTCAGCCAGCCTCTGCTCTTTCAGATTCTTTACCCTTTCCCTACCCTAAAGCACCCTCACTCACCAGCCTTGCTCAGGGATATCCCTGCATACTGTTGGGCTTGACTGCTCTGAGCTCTGGCTCGGACAATGGCCATGGTCACCTGTGGAGGAGAGGGCATCCCAGCCTTTTGGCTCAGACTGAAGAAGTGAAGAGGAGGACATGGGACCCATGTGTTGTTCAAACTGTCTTTGCCACCAACAGAGAAGAGAGAAGACAGTCCCTAAGGAAGGGAGCTTCCACAGGTGGTGGGGACTGGGGTCAGGAGAACATATCCAGAACCACAGAATCACAGAATGTCAATTCTGCGAGCAATCTCTGGAACAATCTCATCCAGCCCTCCCTGCTTCTCAAAGGAAGAAACTTGCCTGCTGTCACACTCCTGGTAATCGGCAGTGCCAGGCTAGAATTCAGGCCCCTTACTCTCATTATACTGTCCTTTATCCCAGCCTTTTAGCCTCTCCTTGAGGAGAGAAGCAGACAGAAGGACGAGAGGGGTCCTAGGAGATCGGGGAGTAGTAGGAATGCCAAGGAAAGGATCCTAAGGCTCTAAGGGGAGAAGTCATCTTTGGGTTGAAGGCCTCTTACCTGAAAGGCCTGAGGCTCTAGTCCTCCAGCCTCAAAAGCAACTCTGAGCAGCCGGAAGTCTCGGCCATGAATGAGGATCTCCTCAGGGGTAAATTTAAGTGGGGACCCTGGACGGAGGAGCTGGACTCTGGACAGGCCACTCACTGAAGTCAAGAGTTAGAAAGCAGTGCAGCCATGGATCAGGGTCCCTCTACAAGGAAGTCTTCCAGCCCATCCCCCTCCATCCCTGCTGCCCTCTGAGAATAGAGGAAGGATGAGGAAGGGTGAGCCACCCAGTAAGCCCCTTCACCAACACCTCACCCCCCACCACACCCCCCGCCCACTCACCAGCCTCTAATCGCCCAATGTTGACCAAGACAAAATCATATTCACTGCTCAGGGGAGTCTCCTAGAGGAAGCACATGACTGATGCTAAAGACATCTGAAATCTTGCTCATTGTCCTACCTTGGCAATCCCTAACCTCCCTGGAGATAATCCCGACAACCCCTTAAGCATAACTCTCCCTGTCTCACTTGTCTAAATCCTTCTACTCTCCCCAATCCATTTCTCACTAACTGTCCTCTCCATTGCCCTCACCATCTCACCTGACTCCGTTGCCATCCACAGGGCTGGAAGGTGACCCTCAAGTTGGTGCAGATCAGGGTTCCAGGCAATTCAGGTTCCAGCCCCTTCCTCACCCCTGGGGCCCATGCTAGGATCTGCTCCCCTACAGGGGAAGGGGGAAAGCCAGGTTATGACTATTCCCAGTGTCACCCACACTGGTATACACCTACTCCTCTGAGACAGGAGGATGTAAAGAGGGAAGATTAAAATCCTCCCCTAGGGTGCCTGGGTGGCTCAGTCGGTTAAGCATCTGCCTTCGGCTCAGGTCATGATCCTGGAGTCCCGGGATCGAGTCCCACATCGGGCTCCCTGCTCGGCGGGGAGTCTGCTTCTCCCTCTGACCCTCTTCCCTCTCGTGCTTTCTATCTCTCATTCTCTCTCTCTCTCTGAAATAAATAAATAAAATTAAAAAATAAAAGAATAAAATCCTCCCCTAACTCCACTAGAACAAAAGCTTAGGAGGAGATCATTTGTATTCTTTTACTCTAGAGCTTAGAACAGTGCCTGGCACAGAGTAGGCACTCAAATACCTCTTGAATAAGTAAATGAGAAAAGGGAGTAAGAGAGTCAGGAAAAGAGGGACCATCAAGGTCCCGGCTCCTAGCCAGCTCTGACAGAGAAGAGAGCAAGCCTCAGACAGAAGCACTTTAAGCAAGCAGAGGAATACAGAGGTATCTTTGGTGAGGTTTGAAGCAAAGTTTGAGCAGGATGAAATTTGGAAGAGTCTTTGGAGATTGGAAGTATTGGAAGGGAAGTTATTACCTGGGAGGCATCCCGAGGCCAGGTGACTGCCAAGCTGACAACTCCTGGACTCCAGCATCCCAGTCCTCTGGACAGACTTTGGTCCAGAGAGCTGTGAAGGGTGTAAAGTTAATCCCCAGGCCTCTCCAACCCCCGATCTGGGATTACCTCAGCAGCCACCATTGGAGGCCTACACTCAGACTCTCAGGGGAAACTGAGATCAGCGGCTGTGGGGAGCTTAGGACCCAGTTGGCAGACAGTAAAAGGAGGGGCTGGTTAATGGATAATGAGACAATGAACTTGAGACTGTGAAAAAGACAGACCAAGCTCCATCAAGCGAAGTGGATATGGGACACACCCTCCTCCTCTTCGAGCTCCTTTCCTAGCCCCTCTTTTATCTCCATATCCTCCTCATTCACACCCTCCTGCCCACGGTGCCCTTCCCTCCCAAGCCCAAGTGTCCTCTCCTTACCCCCATGTCTGGCTCCGCCTTCTGGGGGGCGATGTTGAAACTCTGGCCCCGACCCCCCCACCACATTTCTCTGGCTCCATCCGGGGACGGAGCAGTGAAGGGTGGGAAACCTTGAGGATGCTCAAGCCCCTTAGGGAGAGGCTGAATCTTGTAGTTGAGAAGAGGGAAGTCAGGGAGAGGGGCAGGGGACAGCACCAGGGAAAGGAGCGTTTGAGGTGCACGGAGCACGATTAGGGGTCTTTGAAAGGTGTGTCCAACCCAGCTAGAGGAGGCTCCTCGGAAACTTCAGTCGACTCTGGAGAGGGCGGGAGAGATGCCCAGCCCCTTAAAGGGGAATACACACAGTTTCGAAAAAGTGGAGGAGCCTGGAAAAGGTGAGGAAAAAATGGGTAACGGGAAAAAAATATATCCAGATTCTTTCCCCAATCCCAGATCCTATGCTCTTTCTGTTCACAAGCACTGGAAATTATTTGAGGGAACAGTAATACCGAGTATTAATACAGAATAATTTGGGCTCCGGTTTTTTTTTGTCTTCTTAAAGAGGGTGGTGCGGTGGCAGGAATGCAAAAGCAGTTTAGACTTCCTTGTGGCCTCCCCTGACACACCTGACAAAAGTAGTAGGAAATGGGCCTCGGAGGATTTTTGCCTGGGGAGGCCCAAGAAATGAGGGAGGAGAGTTAAAGCATTTTGTACATCGTTCTTCAGAGAGCATGAAACATACCTCACGTGGAGGGTGCCCTGAGAACACTGGGGAGAGAAATTGAAATATATCCGGGATGCAGACAAGTCAGGTGTGTTTATGTGCAAGTTCTGGGGGTGGAGGGAGGCCCAAGGAAGAGATCTTACTACTTAATCGAACACACACACACACACACACACACACAACCAGTGGGAAACCAGAGCCCATTCCAGGTACATGACCCCTCCCTCCAACCCAGACACCAGATCTCCAAATTAATGATTCATGTTCAGGACCTTCAAAGCTGAGGGCTGGAAACCTCTATCAGTTCAACAGCCCCATCCCCCACCATCCCCCCTGCAACCTGAGGAGCAGAGCAGAGGTGGGTGGGGAGGACCCTAGGAGGGAAATAAAGGAACTGCACTTGATGGCGCCTGGGTAGGAAGCAAAAGTCTGCATTTAGATGCGAAAAAGAAATGAAATACAAAATAAGGGTTAATGAGCTGCTGTTTTATTGATTTTGAGTCTGTACAGAGGCAGCAGACCTTAGGTGGGGGCCCCAGTTTTCCAAAGTGACACTCAACTCTCTCCTCCCTCAGCACAAACACCCTTCCGGCCTCGGCTGTAAAAGTTCCCTGTCTTGGCTGATATTGTGGAAATAACGAAGATATTGTGAGACAGGAAGTTAATTTGGAACAAAGAGGCATACACCTGCTAGGAAGGTGGCCCAGAAGCCTTATTCTAGAAGTCCTAAAAGCTCCCAAGCACCCCCAACCCCACCTACTTTCCATGGGCCTCAATCTCTTGGGGGAAGAAATATTTCCCAAGGTCTCTTGCAGTAGGAAGAGCTGTGTTCCACAATTTTAAAATCCCACTCTCCATTTTCCCTCCCCCCACTACCCTTCATTCAAGAGCCTCATTCTATTCTTAATATTTTGAGGTATAGCAGCAGCAGAGGCATCCAGAGGAAAAAAACCATCAGGGGAATGGGGGGAGGTGGAAGGCAGAAAAAAGTGGGTGACTTGGCTGAGCACGGGGAATGCAAAGGGGCAACAGCCAAGGGCTAATAGGACCACCTCTCAGTACCCCCCACACCAGTGGAGGTTTTAGTGGATGAAAGGAAGGATGCAGAAGCAAGGGGCTGTATCAGATTTTTCCATTTTCAGAATCCTGGTCTGGTTGCAGGTTTGTGCCAAGAGTGAAGGCTGCTGGGAGGGGCAGCTGGAGGAGGGGGGTGGAGCTGAGTGACTCACAAGATGAGTCACAGATCCAGTTATAAGCCGGGAAAGAGGCCAACGTCCTCCCCACCCCCCACCGCTCTCCGGTTACCTCCGGCCAGCTTCCGTTCCTCTTTCCTAACCCCCCTAACCCACGTGGCCAGTGAAGGGCGGTGGCATGGATAGAGTCTACATGAGGACGTCATAATATATTTTGTTAAGCTACTTAAGTACAGGGGCAAAACACCCTGCTATCTGCAGGCTGGGTATCAACAAAGTGAAAGAGACAGGAGTGCCTGTCTGACTCACTGAATCTGCAGTTGAAGGTCCTGGAGGGAAAAAGAAATTAGAAAAATCTGAGATGCAGGTGATTCCAGGCCAGGAAGGGGCTTCCAAGTCTGTCTTCTCATCTGTGCCTGGGGCACTGACTGCTTGAAGAAGACGACTGGTGTCTGAGGGGACAGCCATCACTGAAGCGCCTTAATGGGAAAGACAAATGTGACTGGAACCTTGGATGTGTGTGGCTGTTCAGAAAGGAGACCATTCGGAACCAGTTCCATTTTTTTCTGCCTCTGTATCACTTCCCAAATACACGATATGAAGTCATTGCTAACTTTTGTTTTATTGGTCTGTAAGCTTTAGTTGTGCTTGAGAAGAAACCGAGCCAAGAGTGGGAGAATACTTCCCTCCAGGCCCTGTCAGCACCAAGTTTCACACCATCCCCACTCCATAAAGAGACTGAATCTTTAAAAAAAAAAAAAAAAAAGTTTTGATATAATCTTTTTATTTTGTTGATAGGATCCAGTATGAGGGAAAAACTTTTGATTAAATCTTGTAACTCCCAATAAAACAACACAGATTAAGGTAGGAATTTGGAGACCTATCCTATAGTATACTTGCTCCATCAAGGCTGGGGTGGAGAATGTAGGGTGGAGGGGTAGCACTGTCTTAAGGGGGGAAAAATAAGAACCCCAAATATTTCCCCTCTCCAATAAAAACCTCAGTAGGTACCCCAATGCCCTGGATTAAAAGAACTAAGTGCACTTATTTAAGCCTGAGAGATCCCATCCCTCAGCCAGGCTGACAGGACCTGCCTCCCCCTTCAGCCACATACCCCTCCTTAACCAAGGAATTTTTGCTCATTTTGGGTGCACGTCACGTCTCCTTCTCCTCCCCTCTCCCAGCACAGTAACTGCATGGGCTTGCCTCTTCCACCCCCTCATCTTCCCAAAATGCCACAAACCAACCAGAGTCTGTTTTCATTTCCCAGGCATTATTCCTTCACCCTCCATCCCACACAACCCCCTCAAAGAATAAAGCAAAACAGTCTTTACTCATCCCTACTGAAAAACATCCATTGACTCAGGGCCCGTCATCCTTAGAATGGAGAATTTTTTTTTAATGCCTCAATATATAGTTACCTTCCCAAATTAAACAAAAATAATTTATTTCTGAATAAAAAGCTAACAGGGCCTAAATAAAGTCCTATTTTATCATATTCACTCCTAAGCAACCCCCCAGAATTTCTACCTTTTTTATTTGAAAAGAGGTCAAATAAATTGGGATTGGTTAGTTTATAAATCAAAACAAATACAAACATGACACCAGGTTTCTGTTTTTGTTCATTTGTCCTCAGTTTTTAAAAACAAAAGTATTAGCTAGAATCTAATAACAAATCAAATCCAAACACAGCAGTCCAATGGAGAATTAAAACTTTCCTGGCTTTACTCTCTGGGAAAACCCCTGGTCTGTTCCCATTCCTATCGGTCCAGGCCAGAATCCTATGCTGGAGATGGGCGCCTCCGGGAAAGCTAGGTGAGCTGTGCCGGGTGTGAGCTGGAGCCACCTGTTGCTTGGGCGCACTTAGGGGATGGAGGTTCACGAGGTGATGGTCTCACTAGTGCTGTTCTAGCCCCAGAGACAGGGTGAGGTGAGCAAGGCTCTCACCTCGGGCACAAAATTTAAGGGGTGCCCCAAAACTCAGTAACCAACATACTATCTTAATGCAGTATTTTTTGAACATCAAAACCAATGTAAAATATCCACAATGAACTAAGTATCAAAATTGTAAGGACAGGATTCAACCCCATACTTGCTCAATTCAGCTTATTTCCCTCACCTTAATCTCAGTCCTATTGGATCCTTCTTTAAGATTTTGATATTTTATTCATCATGGAGTTTTCTTGTATTTTAAATACTGCATTAACATGGTATTTATCTTAATCACTGAGTTTTTCAGTACCCCTTAAAGTGCTATACCAAAGGGAGTACTCATCTTGTAGTAGTCCCAGCCCTGGCCAAAAATATGTACATCCCCTCCTTTGGAATCTATCTCCTTTGACCCCAGTGCTTCCTGAAAACCATTCTATTTTCAAATAAAAGCCTAAGAATTAATAGCCATATGAAATGATTAAATCAACAGACTATCAGATTTGAAAAGTGAGTGACTTTCAAGTCTGCTGAAGAAAGAGGAATCTTTCTAAACTCTGAGCAGTTCCAATGAAGAGGACAGTCTTGGGGGACATGGGATGACAACTTTCCTGATTGGGCAGAAGCAATATATGGCAATTACAGGTCCCCAAAACACATACACACACACCCAGCCCACATCCGGTTTAGAGCAAATGTGGGGATGCCATTCCATGAGATGGGTTAGGAGTACATACCTCAAAAGAGAAATCCACATACAGAAAAACAGCCCCGATAAACACTCCGGACACTTAAGTACACTTATTCCCCTTCTTCATATGCACCCAGGAGTGTATACAATTGCATAGTTTTTTTTTCCCCAGAAAAAAAAAAAAGAAAGAAAAAGGAAAATCGGCCCAGGATAGGTCCTCCAGTTTAAAGCTCTTAGAAATGGTGCTGGCCAGAGTAAAGGCTGTCCAGACTTGTGCTTTGTGCAAAATGCAAAGGAGCTCCCCCTTCTGTGTCCATAGGCCCATTCCCACCCTCTGGGGAAAAGGGCTGAGTCAGGGAAAGGGTGAAACCCAAAGACAGATCAGCTCATTGGGAGTAATCTGTGATCTGTGGTTACAGTTCACTAAAATAGTATTTCTCTAACTACCTTTTTATAAATTGCCCCTAACCCCTACCCCCGTGTTTCAACATCAATCCTATTATCAAAAATATGTCTTCTTACAAAGTATTTTTTTTCTTATTTTAATAAACTAACCACAGATTAAGGTCAGCTATGGCTTAACAAAAGAAGCCGGGATGTTAAGTTCATTCTCCAAAAGTAGAGAGGAAGGAGAAAGAATCATAGGAAGAAAAAAAAATCATTTTTTAAAATGTTTTTGCTCAATGGGGTCGTTTTGTTTGTTTCTTCTCCTTAAAAAAAAAAAAGAGTCAAAAGAAGTTGCTTTCTACAGAAACACAGCAGCAGAGGATGGTTTTTGGTTTTGTTTGAAACAGTCTGGCCAAAGGTCTGTCCGGCTCCTGCCCTCCCCGGGTGCACTCACACCCCACTGTGTGGTTATTGCTAAGTAGTTACAAAAGATCACCTGGAGAAGATTCAGCCCACACAGCTGCTCTTCTCCTTACTCTTCCCTTCCCCTGAGGGAACTTTTTCCTTTTTTTTTTTAAATAAAATTAAAGTCGTTAAAAAAAAAAAATCACAATCTTAACTTAGCTGAGCTCAGCCCTCAAAAAGGATGAGGAAAAGATCCGGGGCAATCAGCAATCTCCTCTCGAACCAGAACGGATGACAGACGGCTGTTTAGAAGAAATAAAACTTGAGAGGAAAAGGATTCCCCTTGTAAGTTCTTCCCTTTCCCATCTCAGTAAGCGGATTTAAACCAACCCCCTCCTAATAAGCACCTGTGAGGACACATTACTGCCTTGTCTTTCCAGATCCTTCAGGAGAAAGAATTTGGCCAACCCTAATTTCTACCTTAATTCAAATCAACAGCAAATCTAATTCCCCAGTTTCCCTCCACACTCCCCACTCCACCGTCATGTGCTTTTTTCCAACCTACAAGAACTTTGGTCTGGTTTTTTTATTGACTGAGAACCTCCTTTGCCTGCTCCTGCCCCGGACTTCTGCCCACCTCCCCACCCCCACACACTAAACCTTCCCCTCATTTCCCCTGGATCCTGGGGTGTACCCAAGTAGTTATGAGACAAAATCACCATCTTTCCCCCTTGTACCTCCTCAGTCCCAGCAAGATTGACGAAGGGCTTGCGCGGCCCTCCAGGCACCGCCCAGCCCCGACCTGCTCTTGCCAGCCTGGCAGCTCTCCAGCGTGCACATACACTTCAGAAGTTCCTGGCTAGGCTCCCACTGACATTACTGCATTTGCCCCATCCGCATGGGGGCTGGGTCTTGATGAGCCAATGAGCTGAGCTTAACTCTCTTTGTTTAGCCCCCCTTGCCCTCCAAGGCTTCCCCCTCCTCAGAACCTGTGCACCAGCAGCTCCCCACCCGGTTCGCGCTCCCTCCTCCTCAGTTCTTCCCTGTAACAGCAGGAGCAGAAGTTGTTTGTCTCAGGGTGTCCATAGAAGCTGCAGTTCGGCTGTTTGCATTTGGTCTGGGTTGGAGGAAGCCCCCGGGGCCCTCCAGCCCATCCATCTGGCTCAGGGGGCTCTCTGAAGCCGTTGCTGTAGGAGTCAGCCACACGGAACGGGGGTGCTAACAACGCACCCCTGTGAAGGCCATCCTTGGGGTGACTGCCTGGCTCCAGAGACGGGATGCAGTCCCGATGGGGGTAGGGCCGCCCTGGAGGACACTGTCTGGGGAAGGTGGCATAGGGTGGTAGGCCCCCCCCCCAAGGCCCCCCGGCCAGCTGCCTCCGGGGTTCCTGGCAGTGGGCTCCAGCCCCAGCAGGCCTCGGGACAGTAAAGCCCCCAGGGTAGCCAGCAGGGAATGCCACTGCCTTGGACTCTGCTGGGGGGGCAGTCAGCAACTCCTCCCCGCCATCTGGCTCTGGCTTTTTGGCTGGAGGAGGCCCACTCCCCACCCCTCCATTCAGGATCTTCCTCTCTGCCTCCTTCTGCTTCTGCTCAGCCAGGAATCTCTCCTCAGCATCAGAAAGGTAGCGCTGGATCATCTCCTCCTGATACTGATGACGGTGACCCATCTTCAGGGTTCCAACAAAAATAAACTTCCCCTCCCCTTGCATTGCAATCCTCATAATGCTCAAGCTCTGCATCACTTCCTGGCTATACTTGCTCCCTCCATTACCAACAGACTCAGACGTGGGCTTCTCAGACACGGGCCCATCCCCCGCTGCCTCCTCCTTGCCACCCTTCCAGCTCTTCAGTGAGTTCTTCTTCTTCTTCTCCAGGGTCTCGGTGCCGCTGCTTACCCCCGACCCCGTTCCCACCCCTCCGGGCTTCGAGCCCTTGCTGGGCATCAGGCCTCCCATGTTCTTCTTGAGCTTGCTGCCCAAAGTTTTGCCAAAGCTGCCCAGTTTGTTGGCCACAGAATCTGCTCTCTTCTTGTCTTTCTCCCGACCTCGCTTTGACTTCTCTTTCCGCTTGCTGCCCTCATTGCTTGTAGAACTGCTGCCAACCGACTCCTTGTCTGATTCCCCAGACTCAGGAGTGGACCGGGGCTCATCTCCAGCTGAGGCTGTGGGGGACTCAGGTTGTGCCAGGGGAGCCTGGAGGACATAAGAACAGGATTACTGGTTGTCCCACTGGGCTGAGGCGAGGGAAGTCCCCTCTAGCCCATCCATCTGGCTCACAGGGCTCGCTGCAGCATTGCTACAGGAATTAGCCCCATGGAAAAGGGCTGATAACATCCCTGTGCACTCCATCCCTGGAGTGCCTGCCTAGTTCCAGCAAAGGGCCGTTGTCATGGTGGAGAAGGGTCACCCAGGAGGGCACTGTCCTTCCCCAGCTCTAGTCAGCTCTCCCATGGACCAGGGAAAGATGTATCTAAATATCTAACTTTTATCTCACCCCCTGCAATTTGACTCCCTTCTGTAATAAGGAGGTTCTTCTAGAGCAATGAGCAACCATACAATACATGGCGTCTGGGTAAGGAGGAAGAATATTCCATAGATACTAGAATACCCTTTATTATAAACTTCTCTCTCTCTTTTTTTAAGATTTTATTTATTTGAGAGAGAGAGAGAGAGAGAGAGAGAGCACAAGCAGGGGGAGCGGCAGGCAGAGGGAGAGGGAGAAGCGGACTCCGCACTGAGCAGGGAGCCTGATGCGCTCGATCCCAGGATCATGACCTGAGCCAAAGGCAGACCGTTAACCAACTGAGCCACCCAGGCGCCTCAATTACAAATTTCTCTATGCCTGGGATGCCTGGGTGGCTCAGATGGTTGGGTCCTGGAATCGAGCCCCATGTCAGGCTCCAAGCTCAAGTGGGAGTCTGCGTCTCCCTCTCCCTCTGCCTCTCCCCCTGCTTGTGTTCCCTCTGTCTCTCTCTCTCAAATGAATAACATCTTTAAAAAACAAACAAACAAATTTGTCTATGCCAGATTTTGCCCAAAATTAATCTCAAGGAAGTCTTAACTAACCACAACCAACTCTAACCATTCTGCATCCCCTCAACTTTTAGACATTCAGCACTAGAGTCTGTCAGTCTGCCCTTGTTCCTGTATTCCTGTTCTCTGGAGAATGATGACATCCTCAGAACCTACTAGATCAGTCTCTTAAGGAGACTTAAGCGATTCTGTCTCCTCTGGTATCCTCCACAGAAATCTATATATATAAGGCTTGGGACAAAGTAATGACGATCTCAAGTTCACCAAAAAGTCTAGAAAACTTTTCTTCGAAGAATGTGTTTTAGTATCACAAAGCAGAGCCGGAGAGGAGCTGTGGAAAATGGAGGGCACTAACAGGTAAGAAGGCAGGAAAAAGTGTCTTTTGGAACTCATCTGATATTTTCCAGTTATTCCTAACCTTGAATCGTCAGCTACCACTCAGAAGGGATTCATAAGGAAACCACTGCCAGGTCTCCTTGTTCCCCCTGTCAATGAAAACCAAGGACGTACAAGGGTGGGGTCGGAGAAGTCCTTACCTGTGCATCAGAGGACACTGGGATCCACTTCACATTCATGTAGCCATGCAGCAGATGCAATTTGACCTCTAGGGACAGGATTACACTGTGAAGAGGAGAAAGGAAGAATTAAAAACATCCTGTGACCTTTAAAAAGCAAAGTGTGTGATCCAGTTGGGAGGTAGGATGGGAGAGGGCTACAATGGCTTGGGACTCAGACAAGGTGGGGTCTGAATTATAGCTCCACCAATTAGTACTAAGCTTTATGACCTTGAGGCAAGTCACTTCACCCTCCCTGGAACTCAGCTGGGGTTGATAATGGGCATAGATAATATCTACCCTGTAAGGTTGTTGTGAAGATTAAAATAGTACTGGAAAGGACCCAGCATAATGTCTGGAAAACAGGAAATACTTACTGAACAGTAGCCATTATTGTTGCTGGTGTAAATATTATTAAGAAGGAGCTTTTGATATCTAGGTGAGAACTTATTTTAAAAGCCATAAATTCTGAGTTTTTAAATCAAACCCTCTCAATTGGATCCCAGTGTCAGGAGCCCAAAGAAGGAAACACTGGGTAAGAGGTAAGGACGCTTTTATATCCATACCCTCTTCATAGGAAGCTGTGGAGGGCACAGGCCGAGGACTAAACCTGCTTTGGGAGGTGGCAGGGAGGGGGGCTGGCAGAAAGAACATTTTTCTTGCTATTTAGATTCAGAAAGGCAACAATCCAAAGCAAACTAACACTTCAGACAATTATTTAAAAACCCCTCTCATGGGTTGGCTTAGTTGGTAAAGCATGCAACTCTTGATCTTGGGGTTGTGAGTTCGAGCCCCATGTTGTGTGTAGAGGTTACTTAAAATATGAAATCCTAAAAAAATTTTTTAAATAAATAAAATAAAACACCTCTCACTTGGACCGGGAGAAAAAGTGTGACTTGATTATCTTGATTTTCTGATCACCGTTTTGGAGATTCTGGGATGTATCCCAGGAGAAGAACACTCCTCACATTATAAGGAAAGAACAAGTTGTAATCCCAGGATTTCCCTCTTTCATGGGGAGAAAAAGCAGCTGCATGCTGTAAGAATCCTGGTGCCCAACATGTCCCCGCTCCCCGCTCCCCCCGCCGTCTCCAACTTCCCCAAAACACCAGAGCTAGGATGTGACTGTCTTGCCTCCGAGCTGAGGAAGAGTCCCCGGGGAAATGGATGCTGTATGTGGAAGAGACACTTAGCAGGTGGGAAGCCTATGCCTGCCTCACCTGGCCAATCGGACGTTGTCATTGTCATCTTTGCCCCACTCCCAGCCCTTTCCAGGGTCCACAGCAAAGTGCAAGGGCAGCAGCTTATGCTCTGAATCTGTAAGTGGGATCACAGCTGGGGAGGAAGAAACATGTCATCAAGGAGTCTCCTTAAGGAGAGAGGAAGGCAACTGAACGCAAACTGACTTCACTAAAGAGGAGGCTGGATCATATCACAGGTCTCGAACTGAGCTCACTCAGTTTTCACATGTGAATTACACTGGCATCAAAAACAGACAGACTGGTTTTCCCTTACTAGCCAACACACAATTTAGGCCACTAATCTCCATGACTCCCCCCTAGTCAGTCAACAAACACTCACGATGTTCTTGCCAGTTAATGTGGATTCAAAAAATTCAAAGTCATTATTAAGACAAATACAGCAGGGGCGCCTGGGTGGCTCAGTCGCAAAGCATCACTTGGAAGGTTCTATGACCTTAATACACACACTCTTCACTCCAGAACAGGGAGAAGCAAATACAGGCAGGCTACTGTGTTCTTCCCCAAAGCTCTTTGTCAAAACGTATTTATTTTTAATTTAAACACCCTGGCGTATCTCTAGCTTAGTAAAACAGTATCAGTGTGCACTGTCTGGGCTTGCATGTCACTTAGTTCTTCCCTCCTACACTCTCTCCCATTTAAGTTTTTCCAAGTGAAAATAAAGCAGACCAGTTGACACCAAAGACACCAACATCGCATTCAGCACCTTGTTCCTTGGCATTCTCCTTCTGCTCCATGGACACAAGTGCAGAAAAGTGGGCTTGATCGTAGGCGAGCACCAGAGGGGAGCGGTGACACTGGCTGGCTGGGACCTCCAAGGGCAGATAGATTCCCCCAAAGGGAATAGGGGCGAACGCTGCGGCAAACCACAAAGTCTGTTATTCAGGATGTGTTCTTGCCTAGAGGGCAATCCCCACACCCCACTCTTCCAAGGGAGCTCCCCCCTTTTACTCACTCTAACCCCTAGTTAATCATTCTATCTATTTATTTATTTATTTTAAAGATTTTATTTATTTATTTGAGAGAGACATAGCAAGAGAGGGAACACAAGCAGGGGGAGCGGGAGAGGGAGAAGCAGGCTTTCTTAAGAAGCCTCATCAATTAACCCCAACTGCTTTGCTCTCGATCTCTTGAGAATTTTGCATTGTCCTAATGTATACCTTGTTTCTCCCCAAGGGTCCATATAGCCCCTTCCTTCCCTCCTCCCAGTGCTTAGCCCAAGGCTCTGCAAATAGAAGGTGCTCAGGGCACCGAGGACTGACTCACCTTCCCCACCAGAGTCCCTCAGCATGGTGTCGGCCACGACGACTATGGGCCTCCTAAGCACATGGGCAAGGACAAAGACGTGGAATTCTTCTAGGCTTTCATATACAGGCTCCTCTGAACTCTCCACCCTAGAGTTGCAGGAGGGGAGAGAGTGGAAGGGGCGCCGCGGAGGGGAGAGGGAAGAAAACCAAACAAGACACCCCTGAAGATCAGTTCCACAAAGAGGAAAAAGAGGAATGTCCTTTCCTGGTTTTCTTTCCTTTTCTTTTTTTTAAGATTTTGTTTATTTATTTGACAGAGAAAGACACAGTGAGAGAGGGAACACAAACAGGGGGAGGGGGAGAGGGAGAAGCAGGCTTCCTGCTGAGCAGGGAGCCTGACGCGGGGCTCGATCCCAGAACCCTGGGATCATGACCCAAGCCGAAGGCAGACGCACAATGACTGAGCCACCCAGGCACCCCTTTTCCTGGTTTTTTAATCTTAAAGCTGCCATGGACATAGCTGATTATTTTATGCTATGGTGGTTGTTTCTATTCCCGTTTCAGAGATGGGGAAATCCAAGAAAAGAGATTTGAAGGCCCTAAGGCTAAAACAGTGTTAGGAATCTGGAGGTAATCCCTCTGTTAAAACCAATCTTGCTCAATAGCCTTCCCCTATTTGCTTTATCCTATAGCTCAGGACACAACTGTGTAGCCTCACTTTACCTACAACCACCCACACATCACATGCATCATGTCCTACAAAAAAAAAAAAAAAATTCCTCTTATGTTCCCTTACGTGAAGAAGAGCATCTCACCCTCACCATATCTACCTAGTAGCCTAATCAGAAATCTGTGAAATAGTTACTCTTCTTTATCTTTCATCTTAATTAATCACCTGGCTTGACTGATTCCATCTCTTACGTGTCTCTCTCCTATCTATCTCCTCCAGCCTGTCTGGAACCCACCCCTCTTGTTCACACCCATGGCCTCTCTCCCGGATTACTACAACTGCACCCAGTCTCAATGCCCTCCACTTCATCACCCGCTCTGCTAGCAGTGTGTTCAAATACACGAATTTGCTCCGGTCACCAGGATACACACAATTCAGTGGCTTCCTGACCCCAACAGCAATGTTATTCAACACTGGGTACTTGGTACAAATGCAGATTTCTGGGCCATAGCTCAGTCCAACTCAACTGAACTTCCTTAGGGTGGAGGTCCCCAAATCTGCACTTTAACAAGCCTCCCAGATTATTCTTATGCACAATAAAGTCTGGACAGGTTATAATTTTTTAACCTTATCTTACAGAAAATTTCAAAATTTTAAACATTCAAAACTAGAAAGAATATTATACCTAAACTCTCACGTATCCATCACCCAGCCTCAACAATTATAAAACACATGGTCAATGTTGTTTCACCTAGACCTTGATCTAGTTCCCTATTAGGCCCCACCCCCACCCCACCAGATTATTTTGAATCAAATCCTAGATATCATTTCATCCATAGATTTTTCAGTTTCTATCTCTAAAAAAATAAAGGACTCCTGGGGCGCCTGGGTGGCTCAGTCCTTAAGCGTCTGCCTTTGGTTCAGGTCATGATCCCAGGGTCCTAGGATCAAGCCCCGCATTGTGTTCCCTGCTCTGCAGGAAGCCTGCTTCTCCCTCTCCCTCTCCCACTCCCCCTGCTTGTGTTCCCTCTCTCGCTGTGTCTCTCTCTGTCAAATAAATAAAATATTTTTTTAAAAAATAAATAAATAAAAAATAAAGGACTCCTTTTAAAAACAACCACACAACCATTAATATCACACTTTAAAAAAATTAACAATTAAACATGTAGACATTGTTCACGTTTCCCCAGCTGTCTCATAAATGTCCACACATTCCCACTGGTTGATTTGTGTAAGTGTCTTTAAACTTAGGTTCCCTCTCCCTTTTTATTTTCCTTGCAGTATATTTATTGAGAAAACTGAGTCATGTCCTACAATTTCTCAAAGTCTGGATAGGATACGATTTTAATTCCTCAGCATGGTACAACAGAAACCTCAGCATGGCACACAAAACTCTGGTTATCCAGCCTCATCTAGCACTCTATACCATGTACTCGGTATTCTGGCAATGCCCAACTACTTGTAGTTTCTAGAACGTACCATGCTGTTACACCCTTCTGTACCCTTGCCACAGCCCCTCTCTTTCCTTCTAACATCCCCCTAGCAAGAAGTTCTTTGGACACTGAGGACTCAGTAAATATTACTTCCTACCCCCAACCACGTTAGCCATACTCACCCACCACAGTTGGCTCCATTGGAACCTAGATGCATGCGGGGTTCACTCGAGGCAAGCTTGATCAGCTCATTCCATTCCTTCTGCCATTCATCCTCTGTGTACACCAGGCCTGACTGCGTGAAAGACAGGCAGGGGAGATCAAGCAGTTAGAGGCTAGGTTCACGAGGCAGCAGCTATTCAACTCACTCACAGTGCCCCACTCCCTATTCTCTTAGCACTTGGCTTACAACGTGTACTACAAAGTCTTCTCCCTTTCCTAGTCAAGGTCCACAAAAGAATAGTCTATGATCTCTCTTACACTTCTTTTTCTTCCATTCTTTTTCAGCCCACTTCAGTCCAGGCTACACCCCTTGCCCCACTTACACCACTTCACCTAACTGACTCTGGCAAAGGACAATGACCTTCTCTTTGGTTCTCGTCTTTCTTAGTCTTCAAGTAGCATTTCAACTCCTCATTAAACTTCCTTCTCCTTTCACTTCTGCAACACTACTTTCTCCTATCTCTCTCAACTCTGTCTACCCTAGAAGTATTGGTGTTGTGTCAATAATATTAGCAGCCTTGGTTCCTTCTGGGTGATCTCTTCTACTGCCATAATCTCATCTACTGCCATCTATATGCTCAGGATGCTAAAATCTCCCTCTCCATCCCAGACCTCCTCTTAATTTCTATATTCACATACAGCTGCCTACTAAAGTTTGCCACCTGCCCATGACTGCCTCAAACTCTATACAGTCAAAACCTGAACTCCTACCTCTTCCAAAACCCACTCTTCTTCCTATATTCCTGCCTTAGTGAATAGCACTGAATATCACCAAACACCCAAGCTAGAAACGAGGGACTTACTGAAGATTCCTCTTTTACCCACCCCACACCTGGATTCCTTAGTCAACAATTATTAAGCATGAACTACTGTAATGGACCCTTAACTGGTTTTACTACTTCCAGTCAAGCATTCCTCTGATCCATTTTCTACAATGTTACCAGAAAGATTTTTCTAAAATTAAAATCTGATCTTTGCTTCCTACTACAAATTATCTTAAGAACCATCATGACCTGGGGTGCCTGGGTGGCTCAGTCAGTTAAGCGTCTGCCTTCAGCTCAGGTCATGATCTCAGGATCCTGGGATTGAGTCCTGCATTGGGCTCCCTGCTCAGGGAGTCTGCTTCTCCCTCTGCCCACCCTGCCCCCGCCCTGCTCATGCTCGCTCGCTCTCTCAAATAAATAAAATCTATTAAAAAAAAAAAAAAAGAACCATCATGACCTATCAGATATAGTTCAAAATCCTTAAGTGTAGCATACAAAGTCCACTTTCTGGCCCCTACCCACCTCTCTAACATGTCATTTAATTAGCTGTAGTTCCCTGAATGCACTGCGTTGCTTTGTATTTGAGCTTTTGTCTGGCTTGTTCCTTCCGCCTGGAGCAGCCCACTCCCTATCCACCTGGTGAATAATTTCTCAACTGTCAGGAGACGACTCAAGTATGTTTTTTATGAAGCCTTTCCTGAATCTTCCTGGTAGACCCACTCCTTCCTTTGTGCCCTCTCTCCTCAACTGCCGTAGACTCTATCACAGTTGGTACAGTTATGTATTTACATGTCCATCTCCTCCTCCTACTCGTAAGGGCCAGGACCGTGTTTCAGGCAATATGCTATAGTGCCTATGATGTGATCAGTAATTAATAAATACATGCTGAGTGAAACTATAACTTTTATCAAGGGGATTGGAGAAGTGGACAAACAATTTAAAAATACCATTTGCTTTAGGAGGTATATGATACTTTGGCAGACAAGTCTATGTTGTTAATTGTATTTGGCTTAACATTAGTATTTAAATGAGCTTATACTGCTTAAACACACACTGACAGTAGAAAGAATCACACTGAAAATATGAGGGGCATGAGGAGCAAATTTAAGAAGAACTAAAGAGCTGTTTTAGCACATTTTACTTTTTTTTTTTAAGATTTTATTTATTTATTTGAGAGAGAGCGAGAGAGAGCATGAGCAGGGGGGAGGGGCAGAGGGAGGCAGATGCTTTACCAACTGAGCCACCCAGGTGCCCACATTTTACTTTAATAATAACAAAATGACAAAGTTATGTTCTCTTTGTAAAATGCTGTAACGAAGCTTCTCAATTAAAAATAAAAAGAACAATGCACAGGCAGTAACGTACTGACTGGGTGCTCTGGTCACTCTTGCCTTCCTCTCACCTATTTCAGTTTCCTGTTTTCATATATGCAGCCACTAGGTGGCGTACCCTGCCAGCCTGAAAATGTCCTTACTGGTTTGACTTTTTGTTGTTGTTTATTCATTTAAACAATCTCTACACCCAAGGTGGAGCTCAAATTCATGACCCCCAGGTCAAGAGCTGCATGCTCTACCTATTGAGCCAGCCAGGCGCCCCATCCTTATTGGGCTTGACCACTAACTTCAATACAAAACAAGAAGGCCTGGGAAATCAAAACCAATTTAGTCCCTGTGGAGTTTTGGTCCTGATTTAAAGAAGCCCCGCAGTCCCTCATGCCTCCCTCCATTCCTATGCCTAAGGTGCAGCAAAATGCTATAAATAGTCTCAACTAAAACAATTCTCTAGGCCACATTTCCAATATGGAACTTTTAATGGGCTGGGCAAAAGGAGTAAAATATTGCTCCTTTGATAGCCACTACTCTCTATGCATGTATTTCCACTGGGGACTTTGAGGGGGAACAGGTGGCTGACCAAGAACAGAACTCGGGTATTTCTGGGTCTCCTGGCTAAAGCCATAATAATCTAGCCCCACCTTTAAAATAACTACAATAGCTTAATAGCTAGAATTGGGCATACCTATTCTCTGTTGTTGTCACTTCTACTTAATAGCTGAATGCTCTAGTTCGGCCTTTTCTTGACTCTGGAGTGCCAGATGTAAGGTTCAGGGATGGTGTGAATTCAATAGTGAGGAAGGCAAACTTTAGGCTGGCTCTAGCTTAAGCAAAAGAAGCTCTCCACAAGGTCCAGCTCAGCTCACCAAGGAGCCATGGGACTTGGCAGTAATAAAGAATGCCATTTACTTGGCCTTGCCCTTGTGCATTTATTTCCCTCAGGAATCCTCTGGGGCAGATTGGCTGATCAAAGACTCCATTCTGAGCTTAATACCATCCTAATTTTAACCAATGGGCTCTTTGTTTTTAAGAGAGAAACATGACACATTCTACCTTCATATTTTAATCTTCAGGATATAAAAATTTAATAACTAAAAAAACCCTCTTAGTTCTACATAATGGCCAGTTATAATAGAGCAATAAAAGGCAACAAGAAAGAAGATGGAAAGAAAAAGGAAAGTTTCTGAAGAGATAGTCCCATATTTATGCCAGAGCACCTAGCCATATACATGGCAAAAAAAAAACAGATATTCACAAAGAGCACAAGATAAACACAGAAGACAGAGAGACAACCAGGGGAAAAGGAAAGAGGGAGACCTGTTATCTTTATGTAAGTGTACAGTGTCATTATTAAAGTGAGGGGTCAGCAAACTCTTTTATTGCTCCATCGTAATTGCAGACAGTAAATCTTTTAGGCTTTGGGGGCCATATGCAACTACTCTGTTCTGCTGCTGTTCTATTCTATACAAGGAAAGCACTTAACATAAACAAACATACATAAATGAATGGGGAGGGCTGTGTTCCAATTAAACTTTTCTTTCTTTTTTTTTTTTTTACAAAACCGTTGGTGGGATTTGTCCCACAGGCCATAGTTAGCTCAACCCCCATTACGGGGATGGAAAGTACAAACAGTCCATTGTTACTTTCTTATACAAAAACAGTCTCAACATCTGCTGAACTCCTAAGAGTACCATTCAAACTCAATTTAACAGGCATGTTTTTAAAATTTTTAAACAAACAAACCGAGTATATGAAAAGCAAAGAGTACATACAGCCAACAACATTTTTAAGCATTTACATTTCCCTAAGAATTGAAAACATAAGTCCTTAAAAACTGATCTAGCCTTATTATAAGCACAAAACCCCAAAACAATACAAAAATCCTGTGGACTTATCATATCTTGTTTTGCAAAAGATTTCTACTGAAGACTTGGCGTCTATCAGGTAAGAAGCACAATGTTAGCTACCTCCTCTATGGGTCTCAGCTTCCCCATACTAGTTCTCATGACTGTATCAGAAAGGCATGGGCCCTGTGGTGTCTTCTGCATTTTCTACAATTTCTAGGATTACAAGGGGAGTACCACCAATTAAGCACCAGGAGACACTGCCTACTGGTACACACTGAGCATTTCCCATAGCTAACTCTGGGGGACAAGGTGCTCCCACCCAAACTCCCTCACCTCTTTATTCTGCTGTGTTTGCTGCCACCTCCAGCGCCGCTTTAATGCTTCCTTCTCGGCTCCTTTCTCCATCAGCGCATACAAAGCTTTCCGCAGCATCAAGTCCCGATCATGGAAACCCCACATGCCTGTGGCAAGAAAACATACCAGCAGGACACCTTTATTAATTATGCTGCACATACCCTAGCATCAAAGAAATCAGGCTGAAGGCCAGGTTCAAACAAACCCCTGTGACTTCGGGGAGAGGTACTTAAAAATGAGAGAAAAGATGTTCCTTACTCTGGAGGTTCAGAAACTTCGAGAACTTAAAAGTGGGGGATCTACCACATCCTACAAACCCCTGACAGAAAGCCCCTTACTCGTACGCAAGTCTAACAAACTAATATACAGAGTCGCAGCAGAGAAGATGGGTCTGGCAAATGGCAGTCAGCATTAAAGCGGGAGGTATGGTTGGAATATGAGGACTTCTTTAAAATCGAAGGCAACTACGGGGTATTTCCCCCAAAGATACAAATGTCGGGATCCGAAGGGGCCTGTGCACCCCGATGTTTATAGCAGCAATGTCCACAATAGCCTAACTGCGGAAACAGCCCAGATGTCCATCGGCAGATGAATGGATGAAGAAGACGTGGTGGAATATTACGCAGCCATCAAAAAAAAAAAATGAAATCCTGCCATTTGCAACGACGTGGGTGGAACTGGAGGGTGTTATGCTGAGTGAAATAAGTCAATCAGAGAAAGACATGTATCCTATGACCTCGCTGATATGAGGAATTTGAGA
The DNA here is from genome assembly GCF_009762305.2 of Zalophus californianus. Lineage (NCBI taxonomy): Eukaryota > Metazoa > Chordata > Mammalia > Carnivora > Otariidae > Zalophus > Zalophus californianus. The sequence continues at coordinate 104,320,162 of NC_045598.1, forward strand.
AACAAGACAGAGGATCACAGGGGAAGGGAGGGAAAAATGAAAGTAGACAAAACCAGAGCGGGAGAGAAACCATAAGAGACTCTTCTTAATCTCAAGAAACACACTGAGGGTTGCTGGAGTGGAGGGGGGTAGGGGGATGGGGGGGCTGGGTGATGGGCATTGTGGAGGGTATGTGCTATGGTGAGCGCTGTGAATTGTGTAAGGCTGATGAATCACAGACCTGTGCCCCTGAAACAAATAATACATTATATGCTAATAAAAATTAAAAAAATCTAAGGCAAAAAACATACTGAATTATAAAATAAGTTTCATAATTAAACAAATCTCATAAAAACTGATGAAAACATCTTTTCTATATACCAAAAGAATAAATATTAAGTAGAATGATATACACACATAGCTTTATCTTCCTTACATACTTGCTGTTCAATACTTCTGGGGGATAGCTCTCAGAGTGGGACCCACGCTAAATCCTGTGTTCTCCATATTCTCTCTGAACAAGACTGAAAAGCCAGGGCAGGGCTCTCTTCCATCCCCTCTTGCACGCCCATGCCCATGCACGCACACACACACACGCACACACACGCACACATGCTGTACGATCACTTCTGCCTAAGATCAAGGTTAGTGGATTAAGTCCTGCACATGAGATTTAATTCTATTGCTTCCTTTCTGAGGGTGCGGAACACCATTTTCAAGACTCACCCAGAGAGGCTGCATGCAGGAGGCAGTTTCCATCCCCAGTAGTTGCCAAAGGAAGCAGCCTCTGGCAGGTAGCGTCCACACTCACCCACCAGTTCAAACGCCCTACGGAAAAAGAAGGAAAAGGAGAGGAGCAGATTATCCATAAAGCCCTTCCCACTTCTGTAGCTCTAAAACAGACTCCAAACTTGCCTCCTCTAGGAAGCCTACCCAAAATACTGTCACTCCTTATATCTTCTTCACTTATACCTAGTCGATCAGAACCTGGAGAGCATGATTGGTGAGATCAGCAGTTCTTACATGGGGACCACTGATCTAACAAATATCCAAGGGGACATTTGGCAATATCTAGACATGTGTTTGGTTGTCACAACTGGTGGGGGGATGCTATTGGCATCTAGTGGGTAGAGGCCAGAGAGATTGCTAAACATAATATAATGTACCAGGCAGCTCACACAACAAAGAATTATCTGGTCCTAAATGTCAACTGTGCTGAGATTGAGCAACTCTGGGTTAGATGATGGGGTCAAGGTCATAGGCTGAAATCTGTGTTGGCTACGTGGTCCGGCTCTGATTCCTTCACTTTGCTCAGGAGACCAGTAAACATCGTTAACAATGAAGCTCAGCACAAATCCATCATCAGTAAAAGAAAAACAACCCAAAGCATGTATTCATGTCACGTAAGTATCATCTGCATATATGACAGCATGTCAGCTTGTATGTGGTATGACTTTAAAGACATGAGCAACAAGACAAAGCACATGAAACACCTTAGAAAATGAGTCTCGATTCTGTACAGTCATCCCACAATTGCTGATCCATTATTCACATGAGGAAAATATTTCATGAATCATGCTTAAAAGTTTTCTTGAATTACTGAAAAGGCAACAGAAAGAAAACTGGCCTATAATCTCACTAGCCAGATAACTTGTTAACTTTTTAAAAAACTATAAATAGATGCACACAGTTACTATACAGGGGTACAAATGAAAAATGAAAGCTTCTTTCCCATGCCCCCACCTCCCAGCCCCCAGTCTGTCTTCTAAGTAAGTTTAATACCTGACTAGATTTCCCAGAATTCCCAGCAGCCTGGCCCACCATATTAACTAATTTTAACAGTAATTTAAGACAAGCACAACTTTAAAGGTAAATAAATCTCCGGGAAAGGCTCATATAAACAAATGGGACTTTTAAATTAATCGCCATTGTACATCATCTATAGTATTGGTTCTTTCTGGTCACAAGGGTGTTCCAGAGCCAATTATAACTCATTTGTACTTTTTTTGCCCCATGTATGGATTTTTAGGTATTGGATTCCTGGGCCTTTCAGGTGTATATCTGGTTTCCCTTCCATCAAACAAGAAATTTCCAGGGGAAAGTGTCAAATCTGTGTCCCGAAAAGAAGGACCTAGCTCAGTACATGTTGATCTGACTGATTCTTGACTTTGCAGTCAGCTCCCACATTTAAACAGGAAGCTAACTGGTCAAGGCGAGCCCCTCCACGTGGCTGCCTGCAGGTGAAGAGCAGAAGGAAGAGCCCAGGAAAAGAAGCACTCACTGACCTGCCTGTTCCAAGGCAACCAGCATGGACTGTTCAATAAGGTCTCTCTCTATGAAGCTGCGGAAGTCTTCGTTGTACACAGTGAGATCTGGAAGCTGGAAGGCACAGATGGGCATTTCCAGGGGGTGCTCACTGCTCCCCCCACCCCCACCATTGGAGGAGACATGGGACCGGGCCAGGGAAACAATGCTGGAGCTGGCGTGGGAGATGCCCCTAGACAGGCGTTTTTCTGCAATGAGAAACGGAGTTACCTTAGAACATACACAGCCCAGAGAACGTTCCACTCATGTGGTGATGGTTACCTCTTGACATGGGTTACCTCTTCCAGGCAGGGAGAAACTGTGAGTCTCACTAGCTATCAAATTTCCCAACCCTCTTTCTCAATCCACATACAAGTGGAGGAATATAGAAAATAGTATTTTTGCAAGCACTTATATTAGCACCAAATATACATTCCTCTTTCTACCCTTTTTAAAAGAATTTGCCTGAACTGCTCCCCATGACTCTGTCTTCTTTTACTTCCCACTTCCCAACATAAAAGGGACTCATTCATTTGGCAACTTGGTCACTGTTTGGTAGGAAAAAGAGGGAATAAGGGAAATGGGGTTTCATTTGGCTAGGCTGAATCAAATAATCACTCTGATAATTTTCACAGTTTTGGAGAATAAAGGCAAGAATTTCCATTATAGAAAATTAATAATAATAGGGGCTCCTGGGTGGCTCAGTCGGTGAAGAGTCTGCCTTTGGCTCAGTTCACGATCCCAGGGTCCTGGGATGGAGCCCCGCATCGGGCTCCCTGCTCAGCGGGGAGTCTGCTTCTCCCTCTCCCTCTGCCTCTCTCTCTCTCTGTCTCTCATGAATAAACAGATAAAATCTTTAAAAAAAATGATAAATCTTACACATCTGGAAGCTTTTTTTAAATTTTTTATTGTTATGTTAATCACCATATATTACATCATTAGTTTTTGATGTAGTGTTCCATGAGTCATTGTTTGTGCATAACACCCAGCGCTCCATGCAGAATGTGCCCTCTTTAATAGCCATCACCAGGCTAACCCATCCCCCTACCCTCCTCCCCTCTAGAACCCTCAGTTTGTTTTTCAGAGTCCATCATCTCTCATGGTTCGTCTCCCCCTCCGACTTACTCCCCTTCATTCTTCCCCTCCTGCTATCTTCTTCTTTTTCTTTTTTTTTTTTTTCTTAACATATGTTGCATTATTTGTTTCAGAAGTACAGATCTGTGATTCAACAGTCTTGCACAATTTGGAAACTTTCTTATCTACCATCAATAACGTTTATTTACATTATTTACAACTTTTCTGGATTCATATTTATCAGAAAGCATAGGTACAGTCATTCTCACTTAACATGCCAGAGAAAGACAGTAATGTAGACAGTGCCTCAAATTATTTTTTTTTTAAGATTTTATTTGTCAGAGAGAGAGGGGGAACCCAAGTGGGGGAAGCGGCAGGGAGAGGAAGAAGCAGGCTTCCCGCTGAGCAAGGAGCCCGATGCAGGACTCGATCCCAGGACCCCGGGATCATGACCTGAGCCGAAGGCAAACACTTAACCGACTGAGCTACCCAGGTGTCCCTATTTCATTTGTTTTGGTTACATGGTACTTAAAATTCCCCAGCAGATAGTCTGTGATCATAATCTGCTCAGTGTCATATTACAATTCATTTGCATGACTTCAGTTTATATATAAAGATTATCAAAAGCTAAAAATTGTATTGGGAAGTAGTTCTTCATCCAATACTTGTCGGAGATGACATACAAAGTAAGTCAAGATTTGTCTAAAGTTATTTTATAGTGATGTTATTTCTTAAACTATTTTTTTTTTTAGGTATTTAAAAAGTATTATAAGCCCATGGTAAAAAATCAAAATACTATCAAAAGATGTACAGTATTACAAATAAATCTCCCCCTTATTCAAAATTTCTGACTCCTTCTCTAGAGGCAACCTTTTGGATCCTTCTAGAATTTTTTATGCACATAGAAACACATTTAGCTTTGGGCACCTGGGTGACTCAGTCAGTTAAGCAACTGACTCTTGGTTTCAACTCAGGGTCATGGTGATCTCAGGGTCATGAGCTAGAGCCCCGCATAGGGCTCTACGCTTAGAGTGAAGTCTGCTTGAGACTCTCTCTCCCTCTTCCTCTGCCCCTCCCCCTGCTCTCTCTCTCTCTAAAATAAATAAATAAACTTAAAAAAAAAGAAGCACTTATAGCTTTTGAAATCATTTTTAAAAACATAAACAAGAACATACTATATAAACTGTACTGCATCTTACCTTTCTCAATACATTTTAGAGACTTAAAAAACAGCACATCAAGTTCTACCTAATTCTTTCCAATGGCTGCAGAGTATTCCACAACATAAATGATTTTAATTTATTTAGCTGCTCCTCTACTAATGGACCTTAATTGTTGTTTTCAAGCTTTAACTTTCAAGCGTTATGCTGCATATGTGTATGTGTCCACTTACGTCTATTTATTTAAAGGATGTATATATATATATATATATATATATATATATATATATATATATATACACACACCCACGTGCACATACACACATATGATAAATTCCTAGAAATCAAACTGCTAAGTCAGAGTATACATGCATTTTAAAATTTTGATACATACTGACAAATATTAACCGACGAGGTGGATGGCAGTGATCCTTTGAATTCTACCTTTATGTACTTTATCTCGGCAACTAGATTGTTCTCCTTCATCCATTTCTCTCCCAGTATCTGAAAAAGGCCTTCGTACAGGGGAATACTCAAGATGCAGTGGGACAGTGTGGGGCTCCCGCACCAAGACAGACTGAGGCCACCTCTGATCAGTCTGTCAGGGGAGCAGGGGGAGGGATAGGATCATCTCCAAAGGATGACTCCATTTAGCAGTCCCCTCCCTTCCTTTCTACTCCACCTACAGAAACACCCCTCAGTTACCCCAGTACCTTGAACGATGTCATCCTGCCGCTGCAGGGTGGGTCGGGGAGGGCGGGCAGACTCTCTATCCGAAAACCCCTTTTCAGGGGTCCTGGAGCCACCACTCCCTTCACTAAAGGGTGGGGGCAGGTTTCCAGCATGGACTTGACGTAGCTGTTCAAAATCACTGAGGGCGGCACTCACGTCCCAATTCTTTCCTGGCAGGAGACAAAGCAGAGAGTGAAATGGGTACTCAGAGTACAGGGAAACTGAGGAAAGACACAGAACAATCACTCGAACCATCCTCTTAAAACTAGCAAGGAAAATTCATGCATACTTCCACCATTCTCCTGTTCCTTACTGTGCTTAATTTTCTTCAATAACACTTCAGTCTGCAATACCACAATTTCTTTATTTACTTGTCCATTTCCTAAGTCGGCTCTGTGAGCATTGAAACTTTGTGTCTCTGAAATGAAAGGGCCCACAGAGACCACAGATAAAACAAAGGAAGCCTAAAGAAGTAGAGTGACTTGCCCAAAGGCACAGCCAGTTTGCACCAAGGAAAAGTGTGACTAAAGCCCAGGTCTCTGAATTCTGATATCCAGAGAGTTCTTAGCCTAGACATGCTCTGCAATGTCCTAAACCATCCGAAACTGTATACAAAGGTATAAGTATGTGCATTTTTCTAAAGAAAAAGAGCTGATAGCTGTCCTCAGATTACCAAAAGGAACGGTTAACTGCCGCCAAATTTAAGAATCACTACTCTACTGAAGAAAAGACCCTAAATGCTAGATTTGTCATAATGGATTTTTCTGTTGCTTTCTCCAGTTATATTATTCAATAAATATTTCTTTCTATTCTATTCCACCTGCTACCCCCTTAATTCAATTCCTATCACCCACTATCCCACCTCCAATCCACTCTAAAGTATCCCATGAAATTAATCTTTCCAAAGCACAGTTTGGATCATTTCAGTTCCAGAATCAAAACCGCTAATTGCTTGCCACTGCCTACAGAATAAAACCTAGGCTCCTGTGTCTGACATTCAAGGCTTTCTATGACCTGGCCTACTTTTCCAGCCTTTTCTCTGTGCTTCAATCTCCCTGGCTATCAAAGTGAAGATGACTCCATGTAGGACTGTTATGAAGAGCAAATGAATTAAAAGCACTGGGACACAGAAAGTTGTATATATGTATTTATTGCTGTTGCTGTCATATGTTATTACTCTAATTTTCCAGTTAAGCTGTATGAATCATTAATACCCGATGAATTTACTTCTGAGCCATTACATTTGCCATTTGTCCCAGCTCCCTTTGCTCACACTGCTTCAGTGAGTCTGGCCTCTTTGCTGTCCCTACAAACATGCTAGGACTGCTCCTACCTATGGCCTTTCCAACAACTTCCCCCGCTGCCTGGAAGGCTCTCTCCTTAATTTATCTACACTCCTTCAGATATTTGTTCAAATGTCACATTCTTAATAAGGCCTGCCTTAACTACCCAAGGAAAAATCACAACCTACCCATCATTTCCCATAACACTTCACACCTTAACATATACTTTACAATGATTTGGTTATCATGGTTATTATTTATTGACTGTTTTTCCTGCTAGAACGTAAGGGCAGGGATTTTTGCTTGTTTTGTTTTGTTCGAGCACCTAGAACTTGGCACATAGTAGGTACTCAATAAATATTTGTTGAGGAATGAAGGATTTTTGTCCTGACTCAACAAATGAATGAATGAATGTTTACCACACAGTTGGAAATACAGAACACCGTACTGAACACTGGCTCTGTATTTCCTTAAAATCAGGTCCTAACAGCGAATTTGTCCAAAACTGAATGCCCATCATCCTTCTTCCGGAGACTTGCTACATCTCCTCCTTCTATATTCCTCAAACTGATAATGGTATCACAAGCCCTCCAGGCCAGAAAATTCCGTCACCTTCACTACTCAGATCCAGCTCCTCCGCCCTCACTATCTAGTCAATATTTGCACTCATGAAACATCTCTCCAATCTGTTCTTTCTTGTCCATTTTTATTGTCACTGTGCCCATGCAGATCCTCATGATTGTCCCCTGGGCTCTGGGAGAGGCTCGGCTAGTCTCTCTTCCCCTACCATGTCCCCTCTCAAATTTGTTCTTTACAATATGAACGAAAGTTAACTTTTCAAGGAAAAAGCAAGAGAGAAAGACAGAAGCAGGGAGAAAATGAAGATCAGGCCCTTTGATTTCCCTTCTAAATTCTATCTTAAATCCATCCAATTTTCTCTCTTCTGCCACCACAGCAGTTCAAGCCATCATCATCTCTCACCTCAACCGTGGCAACAGTCTTAACTGGGTTGATCACTTCTCTGGCCACCTTCCAATCTGTTCCATAGCCTTCAACCAAAATTCAAATCCAATCACGTCACTCCCTGATTACAACCCTTCACCAGCTTCCCACTGAACACAGAATGACATTTAAACTCCTCACCACAGTCTACAAAGGGCCCCCTTATTCTGCTTCCTGCTTTTCTACCTGTTTCCTACTCTTACCCCACTCTTCCTACCCAGTGCCAAACTCTCTTTCACCTTAGGTCCTTGTATAAGCTTCTATATCAACACTCTCTTCTCTATCCCTTTTGTCTTGCTACTCCCACGTACCTTTCTGGGTTCAGTTCAAAGGTCACTTCCTTAGAAAGGCCTTTCTGCACCCTGTATCTAAATTGGGTTTGTCTCTTACGCTTCCATAGTACCCTCAACCTTTCCTTCATAGCAGAGAAGTGTGTGCACGTCTGTGTGTGAGAGAAAGAGATTACACAAATATTAATTGTAACATAACTGTTAAGAGCCAGCCTCTGAAACCAGACTGCTTGAGTTCAAATCCCATTTAACTTCTCTGAACCTCAGTTTTTAAAACTGTAAAAGTGGGATAATAAAACTTATATTGTAGAGTGCTTGTAAGAATAAAATAATGTACCTCAAGTACTTCACACATACAGCATTCAACACATGCTACAAGAGGAAGAGGAAGCATTTGAGCTGAATCCTGAAGGATGAGGAGAATCTCAGGAGAATAATGGAGGAAGGGACGCTGCAGACTTAGAAAACAACTTAATGTGACCAGGGAAAGGTGACGAGTTGGGCCAGGCTGAAGCATAAGAAGGAGAAGGTAGTAGGAAATAAAACCAAAAATGCCAGTCAAGGGTAGAGTCATGCTGAATTAGCAAACTGGAGTCCAAACCCAGATCTTTCATTTCCTAAGTAAGAGGTAGAAGCAAATGTCAAGTTGTCACACCCTGCTAAGGGCTGACAATCTAAAACATTAGAATGTACGCTAAGAACCTGCCCTTTTCTCCTCAGGCTTACCCATTTGTGTCATTATATATTTCCATCAACAAAAAACATCTGTTAATTATGACTCCAAACAAAGCAACCTACTGACATGATTCTAAGCTTTAAGGACCTTAAAATATAGAACGTTCACACTTATGTGTACATACAGACATAAGTAAACAAAGGAAGCAAAATAAAAGCATTAACTTAATTCACTCTACATAGAATCACCTATACAAATTAGGGAAGGAAAGAAACAAAACCATGAGTGATCCCAAAGTCATTTATATATAAAGAAGACGACTTACAGATCTAGAATTGTGCTTTTAGTGGATTAATATAAAATTTCACTTGTATTACCTGAGCATAAATTCACAGTGGAGAAAGCTACACCAAAAATTCAAAGTGAAAAGGGGATTTTGCATTTTAAAATTATGGTGAGTCATACAGAGGTGGATTATTAGAAGCGAGTGAGGTAAATATAAGGTCTGCCATACACGAAGTATCTTTAAATGTTCCAAGTCATCCTAACAATAAACATTGCATTTTACTTTCTCTCTTCTTATTTTCCCCCTTGTGGCTCCTTACCTTCCAGGAGATCTCGGGCCAGCCCAGGCTCTGCGCCTGTGGAACGGACAAAATCTGACAGGACAGCATCCATGTCCAGGGTCATGTGATCATTAAGTACTTTCAGGCAGCTGAGGTAGGGTGGACATAGATCAAAATTCAGGCCTCCACCTGAGGAGGAAATAAACACATAGGGCTCAAATTACACTGAAATAGGATGATCACAGCCCAATTTCAGCAGCTTCCTAACCAAAAGGGGAAACTATCCCAGCTCATTCATTTCAGCTGAATTTATTATGAAGAGCAACATTAGTTTCTTAATTCCGCATTAACTTCTTAACTACTAAATTAATCATAAAGTCTAATGTCACTCTGAATAATGCTTTTCTTCTACCTTTCTACAGAATTCCATTTCTATCCATCAGTTTGCTTATTCAAGCTAATGGAAGAAAGCAGCAGACTACCACCCTGAAGAATTCCCCACCTTGTTTCTTTCCTTCCCAGCACTTGATATAACCTGAAATTATTTTAATAGGTTGCTGTCTAGCCTCCTCCTTTAATATGTAAGTTTCTTGAAAGCCGAGTGCTTGTGTATCTTGTTCACTAATGTGTCCTCAGCATGTATCACTTGGCACAGTGCGTGGCATACAGGCCCTCAGGAAATATTTGCGGAATGAATGGGTAAATGAACAAATGAGCACTATACACTGAATAACTTTAGAGTTGACTAGTGTTCTGAGGCTAGCTGAGGACACGGAAGGAGCAAGCTGATAGTGAAAACTACTCAAAATAAAACAATAAGCTATTATGCAAAGCAGAGTGGAGATCTCAAAGGTACACAAAAGTCAATTTTTGTCCACTAACTTCATGAACCCAGGAAACAAGCCTTTTTCCACCACGGACAAATGAGCCAAATAAGTTTACCTGAAAAAGATCTCTTCTTTCAGACTTGACTTTGGCAGAAACTCTGTCCCTGACCTGATAGCCTGGCACCAATCCGCATTCCTCTAAAGTTAGCAGTCCCAGCCGAGGAAGCAATAACAGAGTGAAGAACAATCTCTAACCAAATTCTACATACTAGACAGGTCTACAGTTCTCTGGAGAAGAGGGCTTGTTCCTAAAGTAACCATAACACACCTGCCCTACCACACCCATCAATCCCTTGCCTTTTTGGGAAGGCCAAAAGTAGAATTGTCAAAGGTAAAAGGTGACTCAGGTGACTCTCTGCAGAAACATCTCCTCCTAAACAACCTAAAGTCTAAGGGTGACTCAGATACCTTTTCTTCAAACCTCCCCCAATGCCAGGACACAGCTTGTTTAGTGGTATGATCAGATCCTGATTTTCTGCATTCCTTAGAAATATTAAGGCAAATAAACAGCAATGATTTGTGGGTCATAAAACCAGGAAGTCACTAACTTGACTGCAGAGACGTGTTTTATTCATATTTGTAGCCCAACACCTAGCACCTAGCACAGCACCTACAATATCGTAGGCAGTCAATAAATGCCTGATGAGTAAATAATTAAATGACTAAGTGAACCTCCACACCAGCCACCACCAAACCAATCCATTTTCGGCTTAACTTAATAAATGAGAAATTCCAGGGTCCTTCGTACTTCCTATCACCCCTCTATTTCTAAAAGTCCGCCCTGGTCCCAATCCACCTCTCCAAGTTTCAGAAACTCTCTTTTCTGAAGAGACATCATCCATACTGTCACTAGTTCTGCCACCCTCGTACCATATGATTTTACCTACACCTATATATATTAGCTGGGTGGCTTTGGTCAAATTACTTACAGGGTTTCAGTTGCCTCTTGTTTATCCTAGACTTGCATTCGATGACCTCTAAGATCCTTTCCAGGTTTAAAAACTGAACTTCTCCAGTTCACTATAGCCTCATAAACCATGATCCTGACATTCTCTTTTAGTCTATGTATTACCAATGTCTAATTTCCTTCCATTTTTCAATATCCCAATTGTCAGAAAAGGCTGCCAATACCTAAGGAACTTTTGGCCTAACATACCTCAAGTTCCAAATGTCAAGTTATCAAATAAATTAGTTTCTTACATTTTATACTTAAGAATTAAATTCCTTCAGAATTCATAATGAATGAGTGGTTTCTCCCTCCCCTAATAAAGAAAAGAATTTCTTCTCCAAGCCCATTTTAGTCACTGTCTTAGAGGTCACAAGAGATGGTTGCAGCCCAAATAACTTGAAAGCATGACTCATCCAAAACCAAGAGCATAGCTGCAAAATGAATTTCAATCTTCTCTCTTAAAAAAAAATATTCAAAGGAACTTAGTAAAGCCACTTTAATAACTTTCTGAAAGACTGTGGGAGGTATACAGTAAGCACACACATAGCAATCAGCAAAAAGATGCTCAGCGGAAGAGAGAAGAGTTGATGCCACAGGCATGTAGGCCATTTCCCAGCCAGACATAGGCTCCCGTGGCTGAGAAGCCAGTAAAAACCATCAATGTCATGGCATCATAGATCTCATTTGCCAACACAGTAGGTCATTCTTTTCAAAAAATTATTTTTGAGAAGTAATTTAGAGATCCAACATTATCTAGAACGACTTGCCAAAAAATTCAAAGCACTAAACCAAGCATCTTGGCAGCACACTCTTGTATTTGATGCCTCCAGGTGCAGGCCACAGACTCCACCCTAACCCCACCCAACAGGGGAGGACAGTAGCTTTTGTTACATCACCACCAACACCTGGCTTGAGCTTCTCAAATTCCAAATGGGAAATATCCACAACATGGACTAAAACACACAGTCCTTGGCTCTGTCTCAGCACACAGGAAGAAAAAAAAAGAAAATACTGGCTTTCAAACTTTCAAACAAAACAGAGGAGGCACTCAAACATCTGTTGATTGAACGGTGTTTAGACAAATCTCAATTAGGGTCAATACCCTCCAGTCCTCCAACTGGACAAGACATTAGTGATTACTTAGTCCAGTGTCTGCCCCCCTGCAGAAATCCTTCTATTACATCTCTGACAGGGAAATCACCCGGTCTCTGCATGGATGGATACAACTTTGATGGAAAACTCATTCCTTTGCCACGATGTCTTATTGTTGGACAGATCTAATCATTAGAAAACACTTTTCTAAATTAAATCACCAGTCCACCTCCCTCTATAACTTTCACATAATGGCCTGAGTTCTCTTCTCCAGAACAATAAAATCCACACCCAAGAATGATGGCATTTTCACAGACAAAGATTAGAGAAAGCATTTCTTCATACAAAACTGTGTTTACAAAGAAACAAATAAGGCTTGAAAAGTCGGGTAGGTTGCCCAAAGTCTGAACCCAGAGTATTTTGGACACATGCCCCACTGCACCATACTGCCTTCCAAGGCACTAGGGCATTACTGAACCCCAAAACAGCACTGATTCTTACCTACTGAATCCTTTCACACAGGAAAGGGCTGTGCCCATCTCTTCTATTTATTAAAGACACCTGCCTTATATCACCCTCACTTTAAATCCTACCATTTTCCTCAGCAATTTCAACAACCACCTACACAACCCATCCAATGTTTCTGCCATAAGAGCTTCATAATCTTTTTCTTTTTAAGATTTTATTTATTTATTTGAGAGAAAGAGAATGAGAGAGAGAGCACGAGAGGGAAGAGGGTCAGAGGGAGACGCAGACTCCCTGCCGAGCAGAGAGCCCAATGCAGGACTCGATCCCGGGACTCCAGGATCATGACCTGAGCTGAAGGCAGTCGCTTAACCAACTGAGCCACCCAGGCGCCCAGAGCTTCATAATCTCATCAAATGCTCCAGCATCTCAGTCCTGAACCCTGCCATCTCCTAAAACTACTCCACCTCTATATTTTCAACATCCAAAATCTTACTTTGGTTACAATCTCATCTTCCTTCCAGCTTTCCCTCTCTACTGCTACCTCAAGATATCCTCACGTCAGATTAAGTCATCCAATTCCTTAACCACCTTATTCACTAAAGCAACAAAAATCATGGAGTGCCTACTACGTGTTAGGTGCGCTACGTTCAGGATTAGAAACACAACAGTGAACTAGAAAGACACAATTTTTATCCTCATGAAGATTCCAGTCTGGAGAAAAAAACCCACAAAATTTCACAGAAAATTGTAATAAAGAAATGCTGGAGAGATGGGTGTTATCTCCTACAGGGTGTCAGAAAAAAACTTTCCCAAGGAAGTGATAATACATCAAAGGACCAAAGAATGAGTAGGAATTGGAGGGACAAACTGGGAAAGAAAGAATGCTCCAAGCAGAGGAAACACATATCAACGTTCTGTGGCAGGAAGAAACATAGAGGTGAGAAGAGTACAAAATGAGGATTAAGAGGCGGCCTGGTGGACCCTGCTAAACATTGAGATTTTATCCTTAAAGTAATGAAAAGCCATCGATGGGCTGTAAGTAGGGGCAGGACATGATCAGATCTGAAATAGTAAAAGATCCCCCTGGTTGTAGTGAGAAGGGTGTGGAAGGAGCACAAGTGGAAATTCCTGCAAAGACATGATGGTGAGCTTGACTAGGATGACAGCAGTAACGACTGAGAAAAAAAAGAAGTGGATAGATGCCACTTTGTCCCTTCTTGCCTAACTGAATGAGAACCCAATGGCCACTTATTTTCTAGTAAAAACCTAGCTCTGCTATTCTTCTATTTCATCTGCCCAACCTAGATGGCTCCCACATTCAACTTCTCTGCTACTACCTGGGGCCATTGAGCAAGATCAGATCACATAACCATGCATAGCAACCCAATTACAAGTAAATGACATTCAGTCTCATTACATTCAATGAAACATGGCTGTTTTCTGCTTGACTTTGGGACAAGTCAACCAATCTTCTCAGCTACTATCCCACACCTCCACCATTCTCCTATCCAATCCTTATCACTCTCCTTACTCCTGACACATGACCTTGCCTCCAACCTCACAGAAAAAATTAGGACACAAAGCAAGAGGAGTTCCTTCAGGTTTCCTCCCCTGTCCCTACCTACCAGCTGCTCTTCTCCTCCACCCTGCAAAACTCCCTAAAATCAACATTCACTGATGCTTTCTCACCTTGCATGCAGTGCTCATCCTATCAAAATGTGCTTCTACTGAAGGAGAATGGCACTGACTTAAAATAGGATCACAATTCTCCTTCCCTGCTTTTCTAAAGTGATCTCTTCGTAGTATGTGATACTTACTGATCACTCTTCCTGCCTCTTCTGGCTCCGCGTCTTGGTCACCTTTGTGGACTCCTCTTCCTAACCACGGGTTAGTGCACCCAACATTCTACCTCAGGCTTTCCATCTTGTCAAGTTATATTATCTGCATGGGAATTTCATTCATGTCCCTGAGCACCCAGATGCTGATAACTTCAAATGTATCCACAGCCCCAAACTCTCCAGCTCACCTGGGAATCCCACACGCACTTCAAACTCAGCACATTAAAAGCAAGAGCTCATTCTCTCATCTCTGTCCTTCCCCCTTTCAAGCTACTCCTCTTCCAGTATTGCCTATTCTAGCAAATGGTACCATCATCCGCCCTATTAGCCAAGTCACAAAAGCCTGGGAGCCACCCTGGACTTCTCTTTCACCTTATCCTCATTCACAAATAGTCCTTTGTGAAGTTCTACTCATTTTACCTTTAAAATTTCTCAAATCCATCCCACCCTTTTCATAAACTACAACTCTTTTATTCTCTCTCAGGTTTTCATAACCTGGACTCTAGGAAATAGCTTCCGAATTTCTCCCTCTTCCTCTCGCCAGCCATTGGTTGCTTGTGGAGGCTGATCAATCTTAAAATGAAAATAGGTGTTACAAATCACTGCTCTAAATTCTTCAATGACAAAAGCTTAAGACCCCTTCACGATCTGGCCCTGCCTAACCCTCTGGCCTCACTCATCTTCCACCATTCCCCGTCCCCTCCTGGTAGTTCCCCGAGTACACCGTGCGCTCACATTTCAGTTCCTTTGCCCATGCTGTTCCTGCTGCCTGGAATGACTTGTGGTCTAGCAGGTGAATTCTTATCTCTTCTATGAGACTAACTTGAGTACTACCTCGTTGGCAAAACGTTCTCTGGCTTCCCAACTTAAATTGCCCACTTCCTCCTTTTCTGCTGCACCTGGTATTCCACCTCTATAATATTATTTATCACACCACAGAGTACCTGTGTTTATTTATACGTTTGTCCCCCCCACTAAACCATGAGCAATTTGAGGGCAGGAATCTTGTCTTGTTCATCCTGTATCCCTAATACCCAAGCACTTAGTAGATACTCAATTTCTGTTCAGATTAACTGAACTGTATTTGTACAGTACCCCCACTGTGCGCATGCAAGCATGCGCACGTGCACGCGCGCGCACGCACACACACACACACACACACACACACACACACACACAACCAGTATTGCTGATAATCAGATAATCACTGTGCCAGCGCCTGGCACAGATAATCAGTGTTGTAAATAGGCAGGTCTAAAACAGAGGCTCATCTCAAAAACATTTGCCTAAGATTGTTATATGATCTTATTTGCAACAAATTTCTCTTCCTAAACATTGTTTAACTCAGACTAACATTACAATCAGTCTGCATGCTCTGCGTGCCCAACTACTTAGTAACAGAGAAAAATGACCCAAAATTAAATACTGATTATAGATAAGTTAGGTTAAAATGCCTGAGAAACTACTGACCCTACATTTTCTCATCTCCTACATCCCCCAAAGCGTCCACATTCTCACACTATACCCTCTCCCAGTCCCAGTGATGCACTACAGCTGTGTCTGAGTCCCCTCCAACTCCTCCCAAAACTCACTGGAAAACCACAACATTTAAGACTGTCAAGAATTTTCAAAGGTCAGAAACTCCTCCATGTCTATGATGTCAGTCCCAAGGAATCCAGAGAGGGAGAAAGAGGAGGGACAAAAACCCTTAGAAATTTCACACAATTCCTGATTAGGTGGGAGGGAAAAATGAAAGACTCTCTTGGCAGATTGTTTTTAATCAATATGGGTCCTTATAAGTGAAAGAAACAAAATATAACCTTCTTTAAAAAAAAGAGAGAGAATATGACCAAGTTCCACACCAAAGAGACCTATGTTACAACCCAGAGATAAAAAGATGGGTCTAAAACGGAAAAAAGAAGTGACAGGAAGTAATATGCATTAAAGTTTCAGACATTATTTCATTTTAACTTCCAAGTAACTCTAAGAGGTTTGTTTGTATCATTAACCTTACCTTACAGATGAGGTTGCTAAAGTTCACAAAGGTTAAGTAATCCACTCAAGGTTACAAAGGTAAAAAGTGGCAGAGCCAGGATTTTCACGAGCCCGGCCTAATGGACTCCAGAGACCAAACCCAGGCACCACAGCACCCCTAGTCCAGGGAGGAGAATTGAGAAAGCACATGCCATCCCCCCATGTGCCAGTCTACCCTCCCTGTTTCAACTGCTTTCAACACCACAGTGAGATAGAGAGAACTGGCTCTGGATTCAGACAGATTTAGGTTCAAATACCAGTATACCTTCTGAAGGCTGTCCTATGGGTAGATAATATAACCGTTCTGTGCCTCCATTTCTCCATGTATAAAATGGGGGAAATAATCTGCATTTCAGACCTCTTGTTAGGATTAACTAACTTAAGATACATTAGGGCAGTGCCTGGCACAAAGTAAGTCCTCAAAAAAGGTCAGTTGCCTTTCTTCTGCCCCCCACATAGTCCGCCTCACTCCACTAGTGCCCAATACAGCCCCTGTACCTTTCCTGCAAAAGCTCCCTCTACTCATCTCCAACAAATCCTTCAGTCCCACAGCCATTTCCAAGGCACCGTCAACACATGCACACAGGACCCAGTCTATCATTCCCATTCCAGTGTCTTTCAACTCCTTGAGCCTCCAAGAAAATGTTGCAAGGACCTCTTGGGCTGTACCTTCTGCCAGATGGTCCCTCAAAAATAACAGCAGAAGAGAACTGTCTGTCCTCTCCTAGATGTACAGACATAGCTAAATAGCCCATTCATTCCCAAATTTCCAGGAATAGCAAATTCACACATATTTACTGAAATTCTAATGTCTTAATCAACCAATCCTACCTCCCCACATTTACCCCTTACTACTCTACTCATTCCAGATTCAAAGATTTTATAATATTCCCTTAATCTCATGCATGTTGTCTATTTTTTGGAAAAAAAATGTTCACATCTCCTTCTACTCACCCTGCACAATTCTGGGTTTTCTATCTCCATGACAGTGTATACTCAAGGAATAGCCACTTTCTCTCCCTAAATCAAACTTAAGAGAAAAAACTCAACCCAAAAAAACTCAATCATGGGGCACCTGGGTGGCTCAGTCATTAAGTGTCTGCCTTCGGCTCAGGTCATGATCCCAGGGTCTTGGGATCGAGCCCCACATCAGGCTCCCTGCTCAGCGGGAGGCCTGCTTCTCTCCGCGCCCCCCCCCCCCGCCTTGCTTGTGTTCCCTCTTTCACTGTCTCTGTCAAATAAATAAAATCTTTAAAAAAAAAAAACTCAATCATATAATTTACCATTCCCAAACAATTTATTAGCTTATTATATGCTATTGTGGATACATACCAGTAAAGACTCAAGAACTGGCTTCATGGCTTTATTACTACCACTAGTATGTGTATGTGTCAGAGCAAGATTTACCTATATTTTTCAAGAGTTTCTAGCTTTTTGGGGCGCCTGGGTGGCTCAGTCATTGGGCGTCTGCCTTCGGCCCAGGTCATAATCCCAGGGTCCTGGGATCGAGCCCCGCATCGGGCTCCCTGCTCCGCGGGAAGCCTGCTTCTCCCTCTCCCACTTCCCCTGCTTGTCTTCCCTCTCTCGCTGTGTCTCTCTCTGTCAAATAAATAAATAAAATCTTAAAAAAAAAAAAAGTTTCTAGCTTTTTTAAATCAGGCCTACAAAAAGCAAAATGAATCTCTAAGAGACAAACCCATTAACAGCCAAATGGTGATATAAAGATCAGGGAGAAGTTCAGAGAACTCCTTATGAACTGGCATTTGTCTTTTCAGTGCTACTAAGAAAGGCTCCTTGGATTACAGTTACTTGGGAAATTTAATAATTCGGAAGACGTGTACAATGGAAGTGACCTTCAGAAAAATAAGGGCAGAAAGAGTCATGGAGAAAGTCTGTTATTATGAAATTGGCACAACAACAGTAACTTGAATAGAAACAAAACTCTTGTTAATGTTTATCTTTTTAGATCCAGACCAGAATTTCTATTTGCCACACACAACGAATTTTTTCTCTTTCCTTTCAGGGAGGGTCAAAGATAGTTCAAGGTTTGATTCTCAATACATCCAATTTTTTAAAAAATAGTCTGTAAAAATAAAAGTTCTACTTAAGCCCTTAAAAATTCTGATTACTAAACTTTTGACATGAGAGAAAAAAATAAGATACTACAAATCAACAGACGCTAGTCATTCTTTCTCTGAATTAACCCACATTCAGTAACTGAAGACAATCTTCTCTCCCCTTCTTGATTCCTAACTTCTGGCCATTTCACCGTCAGAGAACTTCTATTCAAGGAGAGAAATAGCAGGGGCGCCTGGGTGGCTCAGTCGTTAAGCATCTGCCTTCGACTAGGGTCATGATCCCAGGGTCCTGGGATTGGCCCCGCATCGGGCTCCCCGCTCAGTGGGAAGCCTGCTTCTCCCTCTCCCACTCCCCCTTTTTGTGTTCCCTCTCTGTCTCTCTCTCTGTCAAATAAACAAATAAAATCTTAAAAAAAAAAGGAAATAGAAAAAAATTCTAATTATGAACTATCTACAATTAGGAAATTAATTCATTTTGTAAATTTCTGATAAATTAACTTCCTTCAGCACACAACTACTAATTTTTTAAAAGCCTCAAACAATTAGAAAAAGAAATTTGTCTTTTATAAAATTACATAACTCAGTTCAAAGAAAGATATTTTTTATTACTATTATTATGTTTAAAATTCTCCATCCGCAAGTTCCATAGTTCCATATGTCCTGGCCATATCTAGACCTCATTTGAACTCCTCTAGGCCCAGTATGTGCAACATACTGGCACTTGCTGTTATCATATATTGCCTTGTAGTATTAGTTGGCCTTCCTGATACTTGCATTTTATCTCTCCAATTTGACTACCAGTCATTCAATCAATTCAATCAAAATTTATCCAGCTGGGTCCACCATGTACCAGGCACTGCCCTAGGGCCTTGGAGATACAAATGAAGAAGAGAAGCCACAGTCCTACCTTCAGGGCATTTCAGTGTGCTGGGAGAAATCTAAACATGTTATTCATGCCCAATGGGGTAGGAAGAGGTATAAGAACTAGTTTACCTGGATGGGTTAGGGAAGTTTCTCAAACTGGATCTTTAAGGATGTGTAAGAAATCATCAGGCTGGAAAACAAGATACATTCTAGATAGAATTAAGATCCTTGAGGTTGGCACCTTTCTTTTATACTTTAAAAAAATTCTAAACAGGCCTAAAAATTTGCTTGGCACATAGCAGATGCCTAATAAATATTTGTAGTTCTAAATTATTCATGCTAGTCCATGTGTATGGATGACTGAGAGCTAGTCTATATCTAAAATAGGCTTGTGAGGGGTGCCTGGGTGGCTCAGTTGGTTAAGTGACTGCCTTTGGCTCAGGTCATGATCCTGGAGTCCCAGGATCGAGTCCCGCATCGGGCTCCCTGCTCTGCAGGGAGTCTGCTTCTGACCCTCCCCCTTCTCATGTAGTCTCTCTCTCATTCTCACTCTCTCAAAATAAATAAACAAATCAAAAAAATAAAATAAAATAGGCTTGTGAATTATTTACTGGTTTCAAATGTCACTATTCACCCCATAGGTACATATAATCAAGGTCTATGCGACTATATGTGTAAAGCTGTCTGTTCACACTAAAAATAGCTTCTCTTTTGCTGTAATTTGTTTTTAAAGCACTTTCACAAAGAAGGCCTCATTTAATAAGAATTATAAAAATTAGGGCACCTGGGTGGCTCAGTTGGTTAAGCGACTGCCTTCGGCTCAGGTCATGATCCTGGAGTCCTGGATTGGATCAGGCTCCCTGCTCAGCAGGGAGTCTGCTTCTCCCTCTGACCCTCCCCCCCCATGTGCTCTCTCTCATTCTCTCTCTCTCAAATAAATAAAATCTTTAAAAAAATTATAAAAATTAAATACTCTTTTGAGATTTTTAATCCCCTCTTTTCTGATGGAAAATACATACACACAGAGAAGCTTATAAAGCTTAAATGATACCCAGGTAGCAAGGAGTTTGGACCCAGGTATTCTGAATTTGAATACAGGGTTTATATCAGTTCTACAGGGACTTATGACAAAATCAAATTGGTCTAGCCATGCAAACTCCACAGACTAAGGAATTCTTTATTATTTTGCTTTTTAAAATACTATCCATTTTCATCCACACTACTAGCCCCATTGTCCCCACTCCCCACCAACTCCACCAATACACCCATATTTCTATTTCTAGGTTGGAGTTAGGAAACAGAAACTCCAACCCAGGATATCCTGAGACCCAAATAATTTTGGGTCTCTATTTGGGTCTCTTTCATCTGTATAGGATGTGCCATTTGTGGTAATAATTTTTCTTTTATTTATTTTTTTAAAAGATTTTATTTATTTATTTATCAGAGAGAGAGAGAGCACAAGCACGAGCAGCAGGCAGAGGGAGAAGCAGGCTCCCCGCTGAGCAAGGAGCCCAATGTGGGACTCGATCCCAGGGTCCTGGGATCATGACCTGAGCTGAAGGCAGATGCTTAAGTGACAGAGCCACCCAGACATCCCAATAATTCTCCTTTCAAAAGGAACAGAGCCTCAGCTACCTGGGTGGCTCAGTTGGTTAAACATCCAACTCTTGATTTCTTTGACTCAAGTCATGATCTCAGGGTTGAGACACCCAGTGCAGAGCCTGCTTAAGATGCTCTCTCTCTTTCTCTCTCTGCACCACCCTCCCCGCCACCATGCACTCCTTCTCTCATTCTAAAAAAAAAAAAACCTTTAAACCACTCTCGCAGAGTCTACTGGTCCCTCTCCCTCCCCCTCTGCTCCTCTCCCTGTGCTCTAATAAATAAAATTTAAAATAAATAAAAGCAACCATGCCTCTTATATTTAAGCACATAAAACTAGTTATAAGTATTTAATATAATCTAACTTCTAGTCTACCTGGGAACATAGACTATACACTTCTATTTTTACATAATTAACACTTCACATTTGGGTCTAATGTGGAACAAGCCTGGTGGTGAGGTGCAGAAAGTCAGTCTACTTCCCTTGTTTGGCACTTTGGAATTACAGACTTTAGAACCAGGACATCAGAGATCACTTCATTCCATACCCTCAAATTACAGATGAGAACACTGGTGAGTGAGATTAAGTGACTTGCCCAGAGTCACAGAGCTAACTAGTGCTAAAACTGTGTATAGAACATAAATCTGTTGACTACTACTCTTTTTTTCCTCTCCAAAGATTTATTTATTTATTTTAGAGAGCGCAAGAGAGCTCGTGCGTGCACATGAGTGGGGCGGGGGGCAGAGGAGGAGAGAATCTTTAAGCAGACCTTCCTCTTCTCCCCACTGAGCGTGAAGCCCAAAGTGGGGCTCAATCCTTTGACCCATGAGACCATGACCTGAGCTAAAACCAAGAGTCAGATACTTAACGGACTGAGCCACCCAAGCACGCCTGTTGACTCCTATTCTAGTAATCTTTACCTGACTTGACATATATCAATGACTTTCAATTCTCCATGTGATCTACTTTGTGGATTTATCTATGAAAAGTTCCTTTCCTTCTGCCACCCAGATAAATCTCTCACTTCTACAGATATGTACCAAAGAAAAAGATGCATAATTTGGAAATTTAATCACTTAAGCAAACCATATTAAGGGAAATCATCTATACAGATGGTCATGAGGGCATGCTAAAATCAAATGGCCATTTTTGTTTTGTTCATCACCACTAAAGATATAAGCTGGATTTGGAAATATTCTTCTAGCACTATATCCCTGAGTTCTGAAGTTTTGTAGCAAGAGGGTAGGATAAAATTAAGTGTAACAAAGGGATAGATTTTTCTTTTTTTCTATTGATACTCTGAAGCTATAATAAAGTTCTCATATGCTGTTATGAAATCTCAGCAATAACTAAATTTTGAACAGAATAAAACATAAAATAAGAAACAAGAGAGAAATAAAGCAACAACTTTTAAGACATTACTTCTCCCTGTCCGAAAGAGTAAATAAAATGCCTGGCAGCACCAAAGCAATCACTTTCCTCACATTCACTTTGATTCATGTTGATTTGTGGGAACGCTACATCTCTTCTTCCTCTTAGGAAGGCCACCATCAGCACAACAGCACCAGGTCACTGCAATTCTCCCTTAATGAAAACTTTAACTTCCTGACTCAATCATTCAATAAGAACTTAGTAAGGACCCACTCCATGCCAGGCAGTCTACTAAGTGAAGGGGATACATAAACCAATAAGTCATCATCCCTGCTTTCTAGAAGTTAATCTAACAGGTTGATTCCAGAGAAAACCCCAAGATAGGTATCAGTTAACTTCCTTTATTCAACACAGATTTACTGAGTTCCAGGCATCGGAGACAGAAAATAATGAAGAGTAAGCTTTTAAAAAGTAAGAGTCTTTTCAAAATTTACTAAACAACTTGCTCTTCTGAATTATTAAAATCACATGTTCTTCTCCAAGAATGCCAATCAATCAGAAGTTGACTGTAAAAGATTTTGATGATAACATCTAGCTAAATATTTTGGTCAAAGGCATTGAAGTTTCCTTAATCTTACCATTCTATGAGGCCATAATGTCCTAGACTGATACATTTTATCAGTATAGGATCCATAGTAACAGAATGTAGTTGATCTTACCAATGAACTGGAAGGAGTTGTTTCCTATATAGACAGACAGATGCTTCCAGTAGAATGTACTATGTCAAACATATGACAAATCCTGTTTAACTTTCTTGCCACAATAGTGTATATCTAAGTACTACAGGCAACCCTTCATGATGACATAGCCCCCCGCCAAGTTTTCAGAGTGATAAGTCTCTGCTTTTCCTTTTCCCTTCCACAAAAAGTACAAAAGATATAAATTAGTACACAAGCCATTGGGCATATCCCATTGTCCTGACTTTTTCTCCTTGAAATTACTCCAGGAAACCAACCTTCATTAGAATGAGTCCTATCCCATTAATATTTTTAACATTATTATTGGTAGTGATGGTGGTAATAGCAAATGCTAGCTTTGCAGTTCACAAAATACTTGCAAATATATTACTTTATTCACTGAAAAAATGCAGAGAATAAAAGGAAACATCATAGGCAACTATCTCAAATATCAAAAATCAAACCAAGTTTAACTGGAATTGAAAAGCAAGCATTTTCAACTCTACAACAGGGTCAAGAAGCTATTCCTATCAAAAAAGCATACGATTGACCCTAACAAAGCAAAATCACAAATTTCCTTTAAATTAGGCCTAATTGATTCAATTTGTACATGGTAAGACCATAGTTTCAGCAAGACTCTGATAGAAATCTTCGATACCCCAATCCCTTTTCCAAATGCTTTACCCACAGTTAAATGATCAATAAATATTCTTCTAAAGATAAATATTCTTCTAATTATGAGAAAGCTGCCCTAGAAAGACAAACTGACAACACTCACCATTCAAGTACCTTAAAAGATTTAACTAATATTTACTGTGTACCAATCAAGTACCAAGCACTGGGTTAGACACATCCACATAAATCACCTTATTAACCGTATGTGTCATGCACAGATATGACTAAATCCCAATCCTTAATTGACATGGGTCCCTAAAACCAACTAGTTCTAACACTAACTACCTTGATCCACCCTAATTAATCCCTAGAACTCAACTGGAACTCAGCTTCTCAGTCTCACAGACCTAAACAGCATTACCTAGTGCTTCCTACTAGGTAATGCTTACCACAAAACCTGTGTGCCTATTTTTAAGCTGCTAACTCCAGAACAAACACCGTTCATCTGAGACATGGCACACGGTGATAATGGACATAACTGAAAACAAACAACTCTCTTGGATCACACTAGCTAAAGAATAAACCTAGAATACTGACAAAACTGAATTTTTTTTAAGATTTTATTTATTCGAGAGAGTGAAAGCGAGAGAGATCACAGAGGGAGAGGGAGAAGCAGACTCGCCGCTGAGCGAGAGCCCTGCATGGGGCTCGATCCCAGAACCCTGAGATCATGATCTGAGCTGAAGGCAGAAGGCAGAAGGCAGATGCCACCCAGGCGCCCCACAAAACTGAGTTTCAGCTGGGCAGAAGACATTGGATTTTATTTTATTTTTTTAAGATTTTATTTAAGAGAGAACGGGCAAGAGAGAACATGAGCAGGGGGAGGAGCAAAGGGAGAGGGAGAAGCAGACTCCCGCTGAGCAGGGAGCCCAACACAGGGCTTGATCCTGGGACTCCAGGATCATGACCTGAGCCAAAGGCAGACGCTTAACTAACTGAGCCACTCAGACACCCCAGACATTGGATTTTAAGTCTTCCTAACCTCAAGACTATTTTCCAGTCTTCCAAATACAGAAAGCCTTCTCTGTTTGAATGAACTGCAGAAGGCAAGTTTGACCCAAGAATCCCCACTCACATACCCATCAGAGAGAACTGAGGGAAAAAGAAAAAAAAATATTCCAACTGGTATGACCACATTACAATGTTAACAACACATTACTCACCATCACGCTACAAGAAAGCACTTGCAAGTGGGCAAGGAACGTTCAGGAAGCCAAGGAAACAAACAAAACTCTCCCAGTCCTCAAAACACAAACACATCCACATGCCAAAGCAGGTCACACTGTCCAGTTTATACCCAGGTATGAGTGAGTTGAGAGGGAGTGGGGAGAGGGGAGGGGAAGAGAGGAAAAGCATTACTGGGCAGGTGTGCTTGTCAGCACCAACAGATTTCTTTCTTAGATTCACGGAGAACCTTTTTTTTTTTTTAATTATGTAAAGATACCCCTTTTTTTTTTAAAGATTTTACAGAGAGACAGAGCATGTGCGCTCGCACACGAGCAGTGAAGAAGGGCAGAGGGAGAAGCAGACTCCAGACTCCCTATTGAGCAGGGAATCCCAGGACCCTGAGATCATGACCTGAGCCAAAGGCAGACAGTTGCTGACTTAACCGACTGAGCCACATAGGCACCCCATGGAGAACCTTCTTAAACAAAAGAAATACTGGGAGTAGCACCTAGTTTTATAACTTGATTTATTTAAGTAATCACAGAGAACATGCAATATATACAAATGGCAGTGTGTTATAGTGGTTGCATACATTCCCTTTGAAATCCACCAGATTTATATGTAAATCCTAGCTCTGTCACTTTCTTGCTGTGTGACCTTGGGCAAGTTATTTAACTTCTCTGTGCCTTATCAGGGACCTCATCTGATAGTCACTGTGGTATCCTCAGCACCTCAACAGTACCTAAATATCTTGGTTGAATTGACAAATATTTTTATTAACAGTAATAAATATTTCAGATGAATTAATCTGTAAATAGGTATAAGAATACCTACCTATCTTATTGAACAGTTAGGAGTATTAAGTGAGGTGATATATAAAGTACTTAGTATAAAACTCATGGTAGGTCTCACCATTAAATAGTAAAGTTTTCTTCCCTTCCCAGCCAGGTCAGAAGTTATAACAGAAGAGTCATGGCAAAGATTAAAATGGGGTAAGAATTGTAAAAGCCAAGCATTGGAAAATGTTTACTACTAGGGCCCTAGTCATAAAATCTCGGAATATTTCGTCTTGGCAGATGAAATTAAATAAGAGACCCTTGTAGTAGGTACATAATAAATGTTAGTTGATCCAGATAATGCTATTGTGAGTCTTCAGGTATCTGTTATTACAAGATAAAAGCTTGGCAGAATAGGAAAAGGAAAAGAAAAGCAAAGGAAAGAAAAACAGAAGGGAAAAGAAGTGAGACTGAGTCACATCTTAAATCTGACTACAAATTTAAAACCAAATATAAAGGATTTTTTAGAAGGCTATTTAATTCTCTAAAAACTTCCCATTAGCGAAAACACTCTATTGATTCACACTATTTACTGACCTTTTTAGGTAATAAGATCTGTGTAAGTAAATTGTTCTTAACTGCTGACAGGGTAAATAAGCTTGAAAGATCTGGGTCCAAAACTCTCCTCCTCCCTTTACTCCAAAAAGACTGATGGGGCCTTTGAGGCTTACCTCACCTACAGCCTGTAACCACAACAACCTATCTACATGCAGAGGAAAAGATACTTCATCTTCAAAATTGGGAGTCAGAGAGTATATGCAATTAAATCCAAAATCGGAAGGAATCTTTTTCCTCGACTCTGAAAAACTGAATGTCAGAAGATAGCTCTAAGGAACGCAGGTCACTGTTGCATTATGAGCCTGACAGTATACACATTTAGTGTCTGAAGATAAGGAAAACCTTTGGAGAACTGAAACGGCTTGTGGGTAAACCTCATCATAATGTGGTCTGCAACTTCCTATTTCACTTCCCAGGCATCTCCTCTGTGCTTTTAACCACTTGACCCACCTCCTCTTAAGCAATAGGATATCATAGATCACTGGCCAACAGTCAAAAAGAATGGGCTCTACACCAAGTTCTGCAAACTTAAACCAGTCACTTAAACTATGTATTCAGTATTAACTGAGAATGTTGGGTTAGACTCAGTGCTCTTCAAAGGCTTCCACCAAAGTATCCTTTGGAGAGCAGATACATTAGAAACCAGCCAAACCCAGCTCTGCTACTGCTACAACCCCGATGGAGAGCACGTGCACTGTTATCTACCCTTCCTATAAAAGCCGTTACCAAATTCTATTTACTTTTCTTCAAATCACTGGAATCTCTTTTCTCTCTCCATTGCCATCACTCTGTAGAGACCCCTTTCCCCAGGATTATTATAACAACTCTACCTGGTCTCTCTTCTTCCACCTTACACTGCATAGCTGAAATCCATTTTCCTAAAATACTCATTTACACATAAAATTCTGTGCTTGGGGATTTTTCACTGTAAGTATAAATTCCTCTGCCTGAGATTTAAAGCCCTCTCCAATTTACCTAACTCTCCAAATTTTATTACTCTTGTTGCTTGTCTACTTGTTCTGCCCTCAAAACAAGGCAGGCTTAGTTCACTGTTCTCATGCCTCAAATGCCTTCTGAATGCTCACTATTCTCATGCCTTGCCCTCTAAACTTACCCAGTCTTCTCTCTCCTCTAAGGTCTAGATTAGCCTAAGTCTAAAATTTTCCCCTACCCACTCTCTCTAAACTTCCATAAAATTCCCAGGGCACCTGGCAGGCTCAGTTGATAGACCATGGGACTCCTGATCTCAGGGTCATGAGTTCAAGCCCCACGTCAGGAAGAGAGCTTACTTTTATTTAAAAAAAAAAAAAAAAAAAAATCTATGTAATTCTGTACAACTGTACTCCTCATTTGACACTTAGTACCCATGACTTTGTACTGTTATCTTTTTATGCAAATAATTCAGTCTTCACAACTAATAATTAAGTTCTTCATGACTTTAACTCTTTATTTACTAAAGCCGAACTTTTCTGAGAGCAAATATTCAATAAAATGATTGCTGTTGAGAGTAACTACTACCTTGGACAAGTCAAACTTTCTGGGCCTCATTTTCCTTACCTAGAAAATGATGACAATGTGTAAATTTCCCTTCAGTTCTAAAACGCTGTATGATGATATACATACTACTCTGTAGTTGTATTTGTTTCTTACATTTTTTTCTATATATGTATTTATGTATATGAAACTATTTCCCATTTAACACAGAATGTAAATTCCCAAGGGGCCAATTCTCCTACTACTTATTTGCTGGGTAACACTTCCTTAGCATCTCCTTAGAGCATGTTGTCCAAATTCTGGTACACAGCAGGTATTCAGTAGAAAGGAATTTATAGTCTCAAGCTGGCAGCAAACATCAAGAGAAATTGGCGTAGATGATTTTTTTATCCTAATTTCCATAATGAACTAGCATATTGCAAAAAACTTCAAAGATGATGTGAGAGAGAAGGAATTTAATGTTGTTAAAATGAGAGGTCACCTTGTGCCAAACAGCTAGGAATTTATTTTAGGCAACCAAAGAAACCAGGATGCAGCAAATATTAAGTCTAACTTTCAAATTCTATTTTCAGAATTCTGAGGAGTTTGGGAAGTCTCTATCCCCAGTCATCAAAAATGGACGAAGCTTTCTTCATGTCAGATAATTTTGTCCTTAGTACTGGTGGAAAATTTTAGAAAATGAACACTCGGCCAGGTGAGCTCTTAGATCAAAGAACACGAAAGCAAATACTCACAAAGGAATTCATAAGAGCAGGTAAGTTTTTAAAATAGATAAGAACTTGCTGTCTAAAATATTTTTGTTAGCAGCATGATATTTTCGCATTGTCTTTCTCAGTTCTTCACATGAGACTATCTTCACATAAAGACCAAGACTTACTAGTACTAAAGGCTCAGAGTTATTAATGATTCAAAAGACAGTAGCAGACCAACTCATTTAAAATGACCCTGACTTTTCAAAGAACTATTTTAGAACACAAAACTGATATTTTCAAAGCCGAATTCTATATATGATGTTTTCCAAGCAGGTATGTGGCCTGGATACAAGTCGGATATAGTTAAGGTACCAGGGTTATAAAGACTTCTATGCCAGGTTTTGAAGGATGAGCGGAAACAGAACCTCTTTAAATTTTTATACTTATCCCCATTCTTCCATTCCTGTTCCCCAATCCTATACCACAATATCTGCTAACTCCCACTATCTCTGTTTTTTTGCTCTCCACCCCCACCCCCCACGCCCGCCACTCATCGCACCCGGGGCTCCCTTAGCCAAAGAACTGTTGGAAAACCATGAAGTACAAGTCTGGTGCCAGGAGCTAGGGCTCATATCCTCGTTCCTGTTACGTCTCCAAATAAAATCAAAGACCACAGATAATTTTCTCTTCCATGGTTTTCCCCACCACCAGATCTCCCTTGTCAAGACTTAGAGAGGAGATATGGGGGTGGCAGGAAGTGCAGGGTGGGGGGTCATTTACTCAAAGAAACTGTATGCTCCTTAAAGCCAACTCAATCAACTGTATGTAGCTAATGACAGCAAAAGTTTTCATCACAGGCTTATTTCCCACAGTGTGGCCTACAATCCTTATACATTCCCCGACAACCATCCCCAAAATATACTAAATATGTGCTGAGAGATACAAACATTTTATAAAAAAAAACTTGAGCTTAAGATAACTACAAAAGAAAACTGGTTCCAAATTAAAGTTCAGAAATGCATTTTAGAATTATAAATGGATTTGGGATTATCCACTTCAAAAAGGTCATGATAATGTTCTGCAGAATGCCAAGAGAAAATCAAGACTGGACATATAAGGTTTAACCATACAAAACTGCCAATATTTGACTGCTTTTGCCTACGAAATTGCAATTTCATATAGTTCCACTTAATATTTAATTTCTACTTGGCAGGAGAGGGAAGAGCTTCCGTGAGGCCAAAATGATGTTATATTGGGACTCTACCTTCTAGAATTAAAAGCTTCAAAATATTCTGCTGAGATACAATCTGGTTTCAATAAAAAAGGCAAGTGTTAAAAGTATACGTACATACATACATACATACGAATGTACAAATATGTATATTAGGCTTTCTTCTTCAGGGGCCAAAGAATTCCTGGTTCTCGGCAGTGTTTATGAAGTGAACAGAGAGGCTGCTTTTTCTCAGTGCCGGTATCTCATCTCCAGTGAGGGTGTCAAGACCCTGATGACAACAGCAGAATTTGATAGCTAGTGAGATGAGTCTGGCCACAGGAGCACACTGTCTCACCAATGCCATCATGATCAATTCCCAGGAGTCTCCTCATTGGATGATATCACCGATCAATTCCCATTTCATTTCTCAGGGAATGTTTGCTCATCTCCTGCAGGAAGTTAGTCTTGACTACTCTCGCCAATCATGTGCATTTTATTTAATTTTCGTTGCTGAACGTTTCTTTATAAGCTCTATTTTCATGGGGCCACTATCACGCTCATAATTAAACTAACAGTTCATCAATGCAAAGGGTTTTTATTTTTTAATTCATTAATTAACCATTTAGTCACTATGCTGACCATGTATAAGTTACTGCGGCAAGCCCCAGGAGAGACACGAAGATAAAAGAAACTTCTCTGTTGTCAAGGAGCTCATAGTGTAGTAGAAATGGCATGCCAAGGACACAAATAAACAAAAATACAAAAATATACAACTAGGACCAGACAAGTACGAATAAAATGACAGGAGAATTCAGAAGTGGGAAAGATCATATCCTACTGGAGGAAAAAAAGAATCAGGAAAATATGGCTTAAACTGGGACTTTGACAGGTAGGATATTTTTTAACAGGACAAGTGAAAAGGGCAATGGAGGTAAGAGGCTTAAAGATTAGATGATTAAGTGAATTAGATCTACAAGTAGACACATCAGAAAAACAATGTTGAGGAAAAAATTGCAAAAGGATACATACAGTACAATTCTATTTATATAAGATTTCCAAAACTATGCGTTGTTTGTGTATATATAATATGTATAAAACATGAAACTGAATGATAGATAGCAAATCAGGCCAGTAGTCATCTCCCAAGAAAGAGGAATGCAGAGTAGGACTTTGCTATATCCAACATTACACCTTAAACAGAGTACGAGATCTACGACAAATATGACAAAATGTTAACATCCACTAAATTTGGGTTATGGACTTAAAAATGTCTTGGATTTTTTCCCCCTGGACTTTTCTAAATATTCAAAATATCTCATTATTCAAAATTTTAAGATTAAGAAAGGGCCAGGTAACTGGAAAAACAGTGGAATCATTAACCCAAAAATAATAGTCAGGAGCAAGACAGTTTCCCTAAACTTTCAGGGAACACTTGGATTAGTTCAGCTCTCAACTGAACAGGATTCTTCACATCCCTCAGAGCGTGCACAGAAGGCACTCAGGAACAGGGTGGGGTGAAGGCTGACAGAAAAGGACAAGAAGGAAGTTTTTACTGCCATCTTAAATCAGATATCCGAGGGGAGTGACGACCACGATCCCACACAACATAAATGCCAGCGTAACCAAGTCATCTCCCCCTCAAAAAAGCCAAGGAAACTTCCAGTTACATAGGAATTCAGATAAAGACTCACTGTGAGTAGTTATGCTATGCCTCCTCTCTCCCCCACTCTCCCCCAAACACTCACAAACAAAAACAAAATGTACCCTTGCCCACTTGACAAAGAATTAAAACTTGGCAATTCTGCTAAAGTGGACAGTTTCCCAAACCAAGGCCCGTCTCTGGAGAGGATGTGGACAGAAAGAACCCAGAGAAAAGAGCAAAGTAATCACAACTCAGTTACGTTTTGAGGAAGACTTATCAGTGGAAGGTACCCATCCTTCCACATCCCTTTGTGTCCCAACTTCCCCAGGGGGTCTAAGAACCTCTAAGATAGCCTCCTAGCCCGTCCCGTTCTTCTCCAGCAAAATGACTAAAACTCCCAGTTAGCACTTTAAACCCAATTCACAAAAACCCAACGAAGGGGCACCCGGCTGGCAAAGTTGGTAGAGCATGCAACTCTTGATCTGGACGTCATGAGTTCAGGCCCCACGTTGCGCCTTGAGCTTGCTTTAAAAAAAAAAAAAAAAAAAAAGGTATAAAAACCCAGTAAAATTAAAAACACAGGAAAGGAAGATTTAGAATACAAGTGTAATGACAAACCTTGTCTTTTTACATAAATATCCTTTTTGTGGGTAACCAATTTATCCAAGTCTATTTCTTCTACCAAAGTTTCACTGGCACAATTTAAAATTAAGTTTAAAAGAAAAGAACTTGAAGGGAATTTAGCAAGAGAGATAATTACATCTGCACACTCAGTAAAACAAATACCTTGACATTCTTCTACATCTGCATCATTACCTCAGATGAATAATCCTAACATCCTATTCACTCCACTCCAGGGCACCCAACTGCCTCAGGTCAAAAGTCCCTATTCCCTGAGGTACTCTCAGGGCAGATCTTCCTCAGTCAGACCTGGGAAAATGCCACTGTTCACTTCGGACTGGTAAAAAACGACAATGGGATGGAATGTCTTCTAGCACAATGCAGTGTGGCAGAATGTAACAAACACTGGAATGGGACATGAGAGAATCAGAGAGGTGAAATGACATTCATTAAACTCCAACCACATTATAGCCATTGGTGACTGAATTCCGGACGAAGTTATCACAAAACTACTTCTGTGATCCTGAGTAAATCTCAGGTATGCCCTTTGAAAATGAAAGGGAGACTAAGAAACAGTCCCTGTAGTTCTCTGATTCCGTAAGTCTACAAACACGATCACTTAATGAGAAATGCGTTACTGTTAAGCATAATAAAGGCATTTAAAAAGGCTTTTGCTCTGTTCTTCTCCAATGTACCCCCTACGCCACTGACAAAATAATCTTTCTTCTACAACGTGAAATTTACTTTTCCCCCCAATGCTTAAAAACCCTGAAATGCTCATCATACTGCAGCACAAGCTACAGCTGTGCATGATCAGCCTTACCTACTTCTCCAGCCTCATCCCTGCCCTCCAACCCTGTCCTCCAGCCACAATCATTATTTAAAAGTTACCTGAAGAAGTCTGGCTGTTTCGTTCCTTTAAGCTTTTGTTCATGTTGTTTTCTCAGCCTGGAGTGTACTTCTCCCTATCTTCTGTAGGGTACACCCTTAACTCATCTTTCAAGACTCATCTCAAATGTCATCTCTGGGAGGCACTTTCCAACCTCTGCATGCCCAAGGCAGAACTGACCTTTAGGCCCCCTACTAACCCCTACATTCTTTAACGGCAAAAACTACCACACTTCATGACATCTATATATTTATGCATCCGTCTCCTCCCCCTGGACCCGTAACTCCTTGCAGGTAGAAACCTTGTCTGACTCATCTGTTTCCTCAGTGCCCAAAACAGTGCTTACCAGGTAAGAGACATTCAAGGGATGTTTGCTGGCACTGGGAGGAAAGGAACAGAAAACAAGAAAGGATAAGGAAGAAGTCAATTAAGATGGCCCGAAGAGTATAGAATAGTGTTTATCAGTACCACTATCTCCGGCCTTTTGCTCTTTCCCTAAACTTCAGAGACCTTATTCATCCCCTTGGCTACAGCTACCACATCCATGCTGATGAACCACAAAACCACACTTCCAAAAGTATTAACCTCTGCCTCTACTCTCTACCAGCTTCAGGTTCATCTCTAACAAATGGATCAGCTTTCTCTCAGGCGTTTCATTCCCACTTCATATCCAATACCTCTCAAACTGAACTCATCAAATTCCCCTAAAAAATGAGGAAACCTTCCTAACTTCCTTATCTCAGTGTCTCAGAAACCCAAACTTACAATGTCATAGTCATACTTGATGGATCACTCTCCTTCATCTGCTACATCCAGTCCTCACTGACTTTAATTTTTCCTTCAAAATCTTTTTTCCCCCTTTCTCTCCTTATCCGCCCCCCCCCCACAACTCCAGCTCAGGTCTCATCACCTCATACACCCCAGGAGCCAATCCCCCTTCCCTCCCGGCCCACCTGTTTCCTACTATCATCATATTACTATCCTCCTCAAAAATTCACAGTGGTTCACTATTTTCTATCATTTAAAATCTCAACTTATAAGCCTCCCTCCTAAGACCCCTCTAAAACATAGCTCCAAACCAACCAAACCACCTCTTCCACTACTATTCACTGCTACTCAGGTCAGTCTCATCACTGCCCCAAGAATACCCAAGCCTGGTCCAGGCTTTTGCTTGATCGCTCTCAGCTCCAAAATGAAATGATTTTGCTGTTGTTGCTCTTTGCTTCATCTTCACCCCTTGTACCTGATACAATTTTGTTTATTTTGTTAAGATCTGGAACAAGTTACAATTCCTTTGTGATAGCACTCATAACTACCTGAGTGCTCTTCTCCCCAAATACATATGGCATGAAGTCTATACTATGCAATCAATAATATAATTTCTCATTTTCTTTGTTTTATTTGTCTGGCATAGGAAGGGTATTCACTCCTTCCCATACTCCTTACTCCCAACTAGACTGTATACTCTTCAAGGGCACAAAATCGTCATTTTTCCTAGTCCTCCACAGTACCTAGCATAAAACTGAACTCAAAGCAGATCACCAAAAATAACAGTATAGTAATTTTTCCTATCCAAAACTATTTCTTAGAGAAATAAAAAGATGAGACATAATCCTAAAAAACACAGTTGAAAATTATCCTGAACTAAACTGTATAAATTAAGATTCCTGACTTCCACCTCTGATTTCCACTCAAAAACACTACAATCTCCTGACTCAAGAGGTAAATAATAATCCTGTGCTCATGACATCATAAGCACATAGTTTGGTAATGACTGTGAGAAGGTAGGGGGGTAGGCAGGGATGTAGGAAAACAAGTCAACTGAAAGAACAAGGTTGGAAGAACAAGCATATGATCCTTTGTTTGTTTATTAAATGTGAACACTGCTCCCCATTCCTTTTTTTTTTTTTAAATTGGCCATATTTTCAAACAACTTTAGTTCAGGAGGAAAAACCTGACAGTTTTTTAGCAGAGCTACTATCGGGAAGAGCCTCTACAAAGCCCAAGTCCTCTGAAAAAGCCACCTTCATCTTCAACAATGCAACATAACACAATAGGATTCCTCCAGATACTGTGAGTAAAGACTCATTCTGACTACAACATAGGCATCATCTATAAATCACTTAGGCATAAGGCAAACAGCCCAAGTGGCCACATTGGACCTGCACAGATTTTGAAAAGAAACTGGTCTTCGTTAACATACTCATATAATCCAGTCTTAATTACCCATAAATGGATTATCCAATTTACAGGATTTCTGAGGCATAATCTTTAAACCAAGTTTGACTGTTCTTCACCAACAGTATACCCTCCTCACCATCAGGTAATAGAGGCTTAGAAATGCAAATTCATTTCAACATCAGTATGATCCTCAAAACATTAAAATAAATCTGGCTTAAAAAAATGATGCATTTTCAAACCAAGAAATTTTAATACGAAATTCTGAATTACTTATACTACTATATCCTACAATACCAGAGATAACTGAAAGGTAAGTGCACTTAAAACATGATACTGTCCTTACCCTTAAGTTCTTGAGGATAATCCAGCCATAGCCCACAGGCCCACAGTACAATGTGAGACACACACAAACAGAGCTCAGCATGGTGAGTAAGGTGTGTGAATACAAAAACTTCTACAAGGAATCCTATGTCTCCTGGGTGATCCCTTCAGGCCAAGATGGTCCAGAAGAGAAACCAAAGAGTTACAGTGTACCGGTGCCTGCCTGACTCCTTGCCCCTGAGTCCCTGGACCAGAAGGCTCAAAACTTCTCATTAAATCCATCCTTTGTTCAAGGATCTACAATGACTCTATTGACCCTTCCATCAACACCCAACAGAGTCTGGCCTCTGAGTCCCCTCCACCCTCTTGCCCGTTCTACCCATGACTTGACCACCCACATTCTCTCCAGTCCCTCTCATTTATTCCCCCAACAAACACAACTTAGTCATTCATACCATCACTGCACACTGTACATTCTATACTTTCTGGCTGAAGATCTTATATTTGCTTTTACTCTTAACACAGAATAGCTATTTCATTTACTTGAATGCTCACACATATTTCACAGATAAGGATGGACAAGTAAATTGTCCAAATCACATAGTCAAGACTTAACCAAGTTCTACCTAACTCCATTGGCCATGCCTCTTCAGGACTCTAATCCACAGCCTCCAAGTCCGTTTCAAATTTTGCTGATTCAGAAGTCTTCCCTAATTAATTTCACAGACTCTGTTATTTCAGGTTTCCTAGCCTTTACATATTCCATCTGTAGCACACTAAACTTGGTTTTGTTTATATGTTGTGTCCTAATGTTAAACCTTATAACAGTGTGCCTTCCCATTTATATATACCACCTTCCACAACCCTACCCCTGTCCCAAGAGCAAGGACACTTGTTTTTATATCTTTTCTATCTTCCCAAAGCCTGTCACTAGAGCTTGGAGACAGCTTCATCCTCAAGAGTGCTCAATCATTATTCAGCAAGGATTCCTTACTTAAAAAAAAAAAAAAAGAGGGGTGCCTGGGTAGTTCAGTCGGTTGACCATCTCACTCTTGGTTTCAGCTCAGGTCATGATCTCAAGGTTGTGAGATCAAGCCCCGCGTCAGGCTCTGCGCTCAGCGTGGAGTCAGCTTGAGATTCTCTCTCCCTCTCCCCCTGCCATTCCCACCCATGCTCGCACTCTCTCTCTCTCTAATAAGTGAATCTTAAAAAAAAAAAAAAGACCAAAAAAAAAACTTTCTTCTATCATAATAAAAAAGACAACTGAATTTAGGCATTCATAAAACTGCCCTGCATCTATATTCCAGTTATACAGATTTTAATTCTCTGAATTTATCAGGGGCTGTTGAGAAGATTTCACAGCTCCTAAGTTTCCACACGGAAGACACTGCTGAAGCCACACTTCAAAGCACTGTCTCAGGATCTTCCCTTGATGGGATGAATGTCTGGGGTCAAAGAGGAGGTACTCCTTACAAGGAGCCTCACAAGGATCTGCCAGGATCCTTAGCACGCTTAAGCATCCTTGAGACGCTCGAAAATTTTACAACTGGCCCTTAGTGCCCCCATAACAATCTGAAATTTTATTTTTAATACTGCTACTCCATCATGATTCACTTGGTTACATATATTGAATCTCAACCCCAAACAACACCTTCTGAGAAAGAGGAATTGTGGTAGACTATTAGGCTGCCGTAGGCTTATTCCTACTTAATCAACTGCTTCAATTCCCACCCCACCAGGCACCAAATAATAAATGTAGGGGAAGGTGATATAAATAGAAATAAATACATTTTCTGCCTGGAAGCTCTTTTCTTTTCTTATACTCCTAACAAAGAATAACTACTTCATTTGCTTGGATGCTCATACATATTTTATAAGGATGGAGAAGTAAATTGTCCAAGGTCACATAGTAAATGCCATAATCAAGATTTGAACCAAGTTCTATTTAACTCCATAGTTCATGCCTCTTTATGACTCTAATCCACACCCTCCAATTTTGCTGATTCCAAAATCTTCCCTAATTTATGTCACTGATATAAATAGAATTTCCCAGACAT
This sequence comes from Zalophus californianus, assembly GCF_009762305.2. Lineage (NCBI taxonomy): Eukaryota > Metazoa > Chordata > Mammalia > Carnivora > Otariidae > Zalophus > Zalophus californianus. The sequence goes on from NC_045598.1 coordinate 104,357,492, forward strand.
CACTAATACTGGCATCAACCGACACACAAATTAAAACAATTATTAATAGTCAACAGACTCTGGGGAGGCGTTTCTGATTTTTAAAAAATTTGGTTTTACCCTCCAAATTAAATCTTTTTTCGACAGGGGTCCCCAGAGTAGGACATTAAGGACGTAAAGCTTCAGGAATATTTCCAAGTTGCTGGTGACCTAACTCCACCAAGTCCAACTAACAATTACCCTTCATCACTGTTCAGCCTGCCTTATACAAGTCAGCAGACAGCCCTTTCCCTGGCAAAGGTTTACATTTTTTTTTCCACAAGGGAGTCTCTGGCATTAAATGAAAGGGATAAGTCAAGTCAGGCAACAACAAAAAATTAGTAATAGTTTGGAAATTATCTTCCTTCCATCTTTCCTTCCTGTTTGAATGCTCAATGCCCGAAGTGGATTTCTGTTCAATTCTAAATTATTCATGTTAATGGATAATCATCAGCAGAAAGGTGCTGATAATCCAAAATGGAAAAAAAATCGAAAAATAATCTATTTCCGTTTTGGAAGATCTTTTCAGCATTATTTACCTTCTCAATTATTCCTAGCATGAGCTAACATTTGTATTCATTTGCGATCACTAAGTACATAGTAACTGGCCACTTACTCTGGGAGGTGCTCCGCGGCATGCGGGGTAGCTAGTGGAAATTAGAACAAGACTGGTATTCACACTCCAGATGAGCAACATCAATTTCATTTATTTTACAGTTCTGTTCAGCCTTCAAAATATCAATAGACTAGCACAGCAGGTTGGCTCCTAAACTTTAAAAGAACTGTTCAGAAGAACAATGAAGACAAAGAGTATAATTGTTTGCCTAGAATGTATTCATTTGTAAATTATGCACAGCAAATGGTTAATTAGAAGTCTGAGTGTCCCTAGTCACCCAGCCTAAGTTCCTGCTGTCTTCTCCACCCCAACAGGAATGCAGTCTCATTCACTAGGAAAGAAATTTTCTAAATGTTTTTCAAAAATCTGGGATTTGCTATCTTTTTGGACTAGCCTTACCACTACCTCTTCCTGTCCTTTTCTACTTTAGAAATAGGGTCTGAAAGACAAAGGGATCCAACCTCCTCAAGGACCTCCTAAATATACAGTAATGACAAGCCAAAGACTGAAAAATTACCAGCTTCTGGTTGTTCTCAAAAGCATTTTACACAGTTATAAAAATATGAGGAAAATAAAAGTCAAAATCCTGCTAATTCTTGCTTTTGCATTTATGAAAAGGAACGCCCCTGAAAAGTGTGGGAGAGACTCTCTTACATAAAATTTCACCAGTCCACTTCTTTCACCTTAATTTCTAGATCTGTATTGTGCCCAGGGGAACCACCTAGGTTAGACAGACTACCTAGACGAGAGGGAGGGAGTCGGGGAGGGAGACGGAAAAAGACTCAGAGAGACTCAGGGAGACTCAGAGAGACTCAAGAGCTCTCTGGTCCTTGTGAGCCGACAAGCTAAAAATACGCCGGCCCAGTAAACAAATCCCATTCCATCCCGACCGGAGCCACACCGTTAACCTAGTAATTATGAGAAGAGGAGTGAGATCACGCAGCCCCCGGCTTACTCATCGTCAGCTTCTGAAGTTTCCATCGGCTCATGGCAACTTTTCTTTTTTCTAAAGTTCATAAGCCTGCCCTAGAATCAATCTCTCTCTCTCTCACACACACACACACACACACTTTTTCGCTCCCTTCCTCCATTACTGGACGCACCTCAGTTTGGCTATCTAGAGGGGAGAACAAGCTGGTTTTCTTTTCGTTGTACTTGTATACTGAGACTTTACAATGAACTTTATCCTACTATGGGGGTAGGACGGGCGGGGGGTAGCCTGCACTCTGAACCACCTTAAAACTCCACCATTCCTCCCCGAAAGTCTCGCTGACAAGGGGGGGGGACCGTCTAAACTGCCCAGCACAGCTTAGGAAGGGAGGCCAGGACCGGGGGTGGGGGCTAGGAACGCGGGACGCAGGTGAAAGGGAGGAGCAACGGGGAAAAGGTTGGGACGAAGCAAGGCACAGTCGGGGCGTGGAAGGGGTGCCGGGAGGCAGTGGCTCCGGGAGAAATATAATCAGAAAGGAGAAGGGGGACAGTGGAGATCGGAGGGTCAGAGTTTGGGAGTCTGAAGAGGCGGGAGGGACGGGAGCAGACGGGAAGAGGGTGACAAGGCAGGGGGCTCCGTTACCCTCGCGGCTCCCGGGGCAAGGCCCTAGGCCGGGGCGGAGCGCGGGGCCCGGCCGCCTCTCCTCATTCCTCGGCTGTGACCCCGGGGTCCGGCTGGCCCCTCCCCCGACGACGATGGAGGCGGAGGCGGTGGCGGAGACTGCGACCGCGGCTGTTGCTCCGCACAGGATCAGGAGCTGGAGCCAGACGGCACTGATCAGGACTGGCTTCCCCCAGTGGCTTTTTGCCTGCTCCACACCCCGTCGCCACTCCGACTCAGGCGGCTGGTTCAGGATCGGTGGCTTTCGGCCGTCCGGCCGGAAACTAGCGCCAGTTTCCGGCCGGAGCGGGTTGGTGGTGACACCTAAGCCGCCCCCAGGCCTCCTCCTGCCGGCCCCGCCCCGCCCCGCCCCGCCCCGTAGCAGCCCCGCCTTTAGCGCCGCTCCCCTGGCTGCGGCCGGTTTGGCGCCTGCCCTGCGCGTGACCCCGTGTTTTCCTGGCCAATGTTCTTAAGGCCTCTGAGCTGGAGAGTTCTTGAACCGAAGCTGGAGGGGTACAGAGGGGGCTCTTGAGACTTTGAGGTAGAGTCAGTTGGCTATAGCCCTTTGGGAAGAAGCAGAAAAAGGCGGGTAGTTCTGGAAAAGTGAGAGGGGTGAAAATACTTTCGAATGAGAAGACTGAAATTCTAGTTGCTCTTCGCGGTCATTCTAGACTGACCAGAGGAAAATTAACAGTGCTTCTCCCAGACCGAGACTCCACCCAGTTTTGCAGTCTTCTTCCGTCACTCGTGAAGTGAACATACCCTTCTCTGTTAACACTCAATATTTACTTACTTGCATAATGATGACATGTCTGCCTTAGCCCAAAAGAAAAAAGTTAAGTATCACTGTTTTTATTAATGCCTTTTAACAGCATTACAGCATAATTCAATTCAAATATTTATTGAGTCCCTACTATGTGCAAGGTACTGTGCTCATTGATATTGGTGACACAGAAATGAATAAGACATAATTCCAGGCATCAAGGATCTTACACTTTAGTAAAATACATGAAACTATATTACATAAAACAGAACTCATGTGTGTTATATGAGTAACAATGGGCTATGTCTATGAGAACATAAACTTCAGCATATGGCAGACCTTCCATATTTATTGAATGAACAAATAAAAATTAGGAGAATGTGGACTAGTTCTAGTAAGAAGAGCCATTTAATCAAACACAAAAGGGGGCCAGCCCCTATTATAACCTGACCAAAAAAATCCTAAATTTTATTTTTTTTAAAGATTTTATTTATTTATTTTGACAGAGAGAGAGAACACAAGCAGGAGGAGAGGGAGAGGGAGAAGCAGCCTTTCTGCTGAGCAGAGAGCCCGCCATGGGGCTCTATCCCAGGACCCTGGGATCTTGACCTGAGCCGAAGGCAGACTCAGTGACTAAGCCACCCAGGCACCCAAAGAAAGCCTAAATTTTAATTCAGATTCCTAACATTGTGGCACCTGATCTGCATATTAAAAATGTTTATTGTCTAAACTGTGCCCATTGGGCCTCCTTAAGAACAAATACTGTACCACAGTCAACTTTTCCCCTCAGTACTTCCTGAGGTCCTCAGTTTCTAAATGGGAAGGGTGGAGCGTAGACATTTTGGAATTATCCAGGACTAGAAAATGGACATCTGAAACAGGAAACTGCCTAGACAGACAGCTATATCTCCTGGGGACACCCAAGATTGAGAGCTGATTTAGGGCTGAGCCTAAGGCCATACCAAGGCCAAGCAGGTCAGAGTGCCTTGCAGGAGGCACACCCAGGACCAACAGTACAAGTTGGCAGGCAGAGCCATTTAGCCTGGGCTTCAAGCATCAGGGGACTGCAAATTTTGGCTATGTTCAGTGGCAGATTTGAGGAAGAGGGTAAAACGAGACTTGGTCATCTAAGTTGATTCTAACTGAACTCCATTGATCACAACCACCCCTTGCTAGCTAAATCTGAGGTAGGAGAACAGATCCACAGATGAGGAGCCTCAAAAATCTAAAGTTATCTTGTTTCACCAAAGCCCTCCCAGGACGAGGTTTTGCTAATCTGTTGACTATGTCTTTCCAGTCTTAACTCCACTACCACCACCTTATGAGAACCAGGTACCGAGTTCAAAGGCACTCTCCACCCTCATTACAAGGCAGACTTTTACTTTTGGCAATGACCACAAAAAGTTTCCAAATTTGAAAGCTGGGCCAAACTCAATTAAGTAACCACAAATTTACAGGCTTGCCTGGAAATTTAGGGGCCAGGAAGGGATGGGGTTGCAGTTGCTTTGTGCCTGTTTCTTGCTCTGACCATCCATCACTCATTGTTGTTTGTGCAATTGCTCAATGAGCTGCTTGTTTTGGGTCAGCCCAGGCTATGTGGGTAGCAGTGTGGTCAGCCAGGCTGGGAGCCAAGCCACCTGGATTCTGGTCCCAGCTCAGCCAGCCCCTAAGCCATTAAGTGACTCCCTTCCTATTCCTATGTGTCAGTTTCTCTGCCTAGAAACTGGGGACCTCTTCTGTAGTGATCTGCAACCATTTGGGCTGTCACTGTGCTGAATGTTCAGAAGCAACTGTCTGATGTTGTCAGCTGTCAGAACACAGCTGATTATTTTTTGCCGCCAGGTAAAAGAATAGTAAAAAAAAAAAAGAAGAAAGGAAGGAAGGAAGGAAGGAAGGAAGGAAGGAAGAAAAAGAGCAACACAGAAAATTCTACCAGTGTACCAGCAACATACCCTCATCTGTCATTCAGTACTAAGTTCTCTTCTGTCCTAAGGCCTGTTTTTGTTAACTCATTTTAGCAATCCAAAGGGATGCTCCAAGGAGTTCCCTGAGCTTTCATTTCACTTTAAGCAAGAGCAGAAAAAAAAAAACGGAACTTTGCATTTCACCAGAAAAACTAAAAGGAGCGACTATTTCAACACTGGCTAATGGATAGAGTGGGGGGAAATGTTCAGAGAAAGCTATTTTGCAGCTAACCAGGAAAAAAGAAAAAAAAATAGCGATTGTTTGCATTTATATGCTTTTGTGGTGGAACAGAAAACCAAACCAAAATAACTTCCTTTTCACTACCACCACTGTAATTCAAACCATGGATTCTGTGGAGTTTCAAAACAGCATACTATATGTGCCTAGGAACCTCAGACTGACTGAGAATTTGGGGGACTGAAAACCAAGAATCTAAATTTTTTTCAAAAGATTTTATTTATTTATTTGACAGAGACACAGAGAGAGCACAGACAGGCAGAGCGGCAGGCAGAGGGAGAGGGAGAAGCAGGCTCCACAATGAGCAGGGAGCACAATACCGGGCTTGATCCCAGAACCCTGAGATCATGACCTGAGCTGGAGGCAGCCGCTTAACTGATTGAGCTACCCAGGTGCCCCTAAATATTTTTTAAATATACAGGGTGTGGGGCACCTGGGTGGCTCAACTGGTTGAGCATCAGCTTGGAATTTTGGCTCAGGTCATGATCTCGGGGTTGTGGGATCGAGCCCCACATCCGGCTCTGCTCAGTGGAGAGTCTGCTTGAGATTCTCTTCCTCTTCCTCTGTTTCTGCCCCTCTCCCTGCTGATGCTCTCGCTCTCTCTCTCAAATAAACAAATAAATCTTTAATAATAAATAAGTAAATATCCACAGTTCTTTTTCTTTTTTAGGTATAAGATTGTCATACAACATTCTATCAGCTTCAGTTGTACAGCATAATGATTCAATATTTGCGTATGTTGTGAAATGATCACCACAATAAGTCTAGTAGACATCCATTACCATAGTTACGATTTTTTTCTTGTGATGAGAACTTTTAAGACTTACTCTCTTAGCAACTTTCAAATATGCAATGCAGTGTTATTAACTGTAGTTGCTATGCTTTGCATTATATCCCCAGGACTTACTTATTTTATAACTGCAAGTTTGTATCTTTTGACCCCCTTCACCTGTGTGTCCCCCCACACACTCCTTTCCTCTGGCAACCAGCAATCTGTTCTCTGTGTCTATGAGTTCAGCTTTTTTGTTTCTTTGTTTTGTTTTGTTTGGGTTTGTTTTGTTTTGTTTTTAGATTTCACATATAAGTGAAATCATACAGTATTTGTCTTTGACTTATTTCACTTAGCATAATGCCCTCAAATTCCGTCTATGTTGTCACAAATGGCAAGATTGCATGTTTTGATGGCTGAGTAATGTTCCAATATATATATGTTATATATATAAAACATGTTTGTGTGTATATACATACACACACACACATATATATGTACACTGCAATTTCTTTATCCATTCATCTATCAATGGACACTTAGGTTGTTACCATGTCTTGGCTATGGTAAATAATGCTGCAGTTAACATGGGGTGCATATATCTTTTTGAATTAGTGTTTTCATTTTCTTCAGGTAAATACCCAAAACTAGAATTGCTGGATCATCATATATAGAAATAGATAAATATTTATAATTCTTTAAAGAACCTCTATCCTGTTTTCCATACTGGCTCCACTAATTCAAATTCCCACCAACAATGCACAAGGGTTCCCTTTTCTCCACATTCTCGCCAGCACTTGTTATTTCTTCTTTTTGCTGATAACCATTCTAACATGTGTGAGGGGATAGCTCACTATGGTTTGGATTTGCATTTCCCTCATGATTACTGACGATGAGCAATTATTCATGTGTCTGTTGGCCATCTGCATGTCTTCTTTGGAAAAAATGTCTGTTCAAATCCTCTGCCCATTTATCAATCAGATTGGTTTTTTGCTATTGAATTGTATAAGTTCTTTATGTATTTTGGACATTAACCCCTTATTGGATAGATGATTTTGATTTCCTTTGCTTTGCAGAAGTTTTTAGTTTGATGTAGTCCCACTTGTTTATTTTTGCTTTTAATGCCTTTACTTTTGGAGTCAGAGCCAAAAAATCATTAAGACTGATGTCAAGGAGCTTATCACCTATGTTTTCTTGTAGGAGTTTTATGGTTTCAGGTCTTAAATTCAAGTCCTCAATCCATTTGGGTTTATTTTTGTGTATGGTGTAAGATATTTTGTGTATTGTGGTCTAGTTTCATCCTTTTTCATGTGGCTGTCCAGCTTTCCCAACATTTATTGAAGAGACTGTCCTTGCCCCCATTGCATATTCTTGCCTCCTTTGTCATATATTCATTGACCATAAATGTGTGGGCATCTTTCTGGGCTCACTATTCTGTTCCACTGATCTATGTGTCTCTTTTTATGTCAATATCTTACTGTTTTGATTACAATAGTTTTGTAATATAGTCTGAAGTCAGGGAGCATGATTCCTCTAGCATTGTTCTTTCTCAAGATTGCTTTAACTCCTCAGGGTCTTTTGTGGTTCCATACAAATTTTAGGATTGTTTGTTCTATTTCTATGAAAAGTGCCATCAGAGTTTTGATAGGGATTGCATTGAATCTATAGATTGCTGGGGATAGTATAGATATTTTAATAATATTAATTCTGCTCCATGAGCATGGAATAGCTTTTTGTGTCTCCTTCAATTTCTTTCATTGATGTCTTACAGTTTTCAATGTACAGGTCTTTCACCTCCTTGATTAAATTTATTCCTAGCATTTTATTCTTTTTGATGCAATTGTAAATGGAATTTTCTTAATTTCTCTTTCTGATAGTTTATAGTGTATAGAAATGCAACAGATTTTTGTATATTTATTTTGTATCTTACAACTTTACTGAATTCCTTTATTAGTTCTAACATACCTGGTTCTTTTAAAGCTAAACATATTTCTACCCTATTACCCGGCAATTCCACTCCTGGGTATTTACCCAGTGGAAATGAAAACACATGTCCACAAAAAGCTATGCATGAATATTCAAAAACTGTTTTATTCACAATAGACCCAAACTGAAAGCATCCCAAATGTACCAGCAGAAAAATAGACAAATAAATTGATCAAACAATGGGACGCAAGTTTTAAAAATGAACTCCCTTTAAACACAACATGGATAAATCTCAAAATCATTCATTGAGCAAAAGAAGCCACTGATATGAAATCTGAGAAGAGGCAAAAGTAATCTCGAACATAGAAATTAAACCATGGTTGCCTATGGCGGGGGCTGGGGGGAAGTGGGGATTGAATTGAAAGAGGGCATGAAGAAATTTCTAGGGTGATGGAAATGTTCTATATCTTGATGGGGTAGCTGTTACACATGTACCTCAAATTGTAGACTTAAGAGCTATGCATTTCACTCTGAATTTCACCTCAATTTTAAAAAGAGAAAGTAAATATCCTGAGTTCCTTTGTAACACTTAACCAAGTTATAAATTTACATTTACTTCTGGATTATTTTATTGATATTTGCTTCATCCATTAGATTGTGAAGCTTCATAAGTTCACCATTTTATCTCTAGTACCTAACACAATGCTTGACCCGTGGTAGCCATTTATTAAATATTGAATGAATGGGTGAATTGACAGTTGAGAACTGTCAATAGCACATATTGACTCAACAAACAGTTGAGAACTGTTTGGTAGCACATATCAGACTCTTTTAGTAGAGTCACATCCAAGGGTACCTGGGTGGCTCAGTCAGTTGAGCATCCAACTCTTTTTTTTTTTTTTAAAGATTTTATTTATTTATTTGAGAGAGAGAGAGAATGAGAGATAGAGAGCACGAGAGGGAAGAGGGTCAGAGGGAGAAGCAGACTCCCTGCTGAGCAGGGAGCCCGATGCGGAACTCGATCCCGGGACTCCAGGATCATGACCTGAGCCCCAACGGAGCCACCCAGGCGCCCGAGCATCCAACTCTTGATCTAAGCTCAGGTTTATATCTTCAAGCCCCAGGTTGGGCTCCATGCTGGGTGTGGAGTCTAGTTTTAAAAAAGAGTCACATCCAGACTTATAATAGTATAACTGGGTCTCTGTATTCATAGGCCCACTATCTGTGTACCATTGCAAGATTATGCTTCTTAAAATATTTCATTGATATTTTCTCTCTTTTCAAGAGCTGCAAAATCATGTTGTTTACTTAACCAATGTCCATCCCCCTTTTTCCTCCTTGTTTATAGAACCCTGATTATGTTCAAGTAACCACCCTTCTGTACGTGACTGTGGGCTAAAAAAGAGATTGGCTCCAGTGGAGGGGTAGAAACTGCGTGGGAAGGAGGTGGGTGAAACACTGACAGATCCAAGCTAATTATGAGGTTACATTCCCCTTGTCAGTGCTTGGTTTAGGCATGTGATAAAGTTCTGACCAATGTGAGATTCAAGAAAATGTGCTTGACTTCCTTGCTCTTACAAAGAGACACAGAGAAATAAGAAAAACTCTCTGCTGCTGCTGACTGTTTTTGGATCTGGAACTGCTGTGCTGGTCAAGGGACAAGCTGACATACTAAGGATGGCCAAGCAAAAAGATGAAAAGAATCCGGGTCTTGGGTGAACTGCTGAATTAGCCAACCCTGAGGAGTCTTCCTTGGAATTCTTATTATATGACATAATACGTCTTCCTTATTGCTTAAGCCATTTTGAATTTAGTTTTTTTGTTATCTGTAACCAAAAGCATCTCAACTAATAAAAACCCATCAACAGCTTGTCAATAGCTATAGGATAAAGTCAAAATTCCTTAGTCTGCCCTGTAAGATCCTGTACAATCTGACCCCAGCCTAGTCCTAACTCCAGAATATGGCTTGCCCATTTCCATCTCTACATTTGTGTTCTACATCCTTTACCATCAGTCGTGTGCTGGTAAATACTAACAACCAGCTTTCCAGGAGGAAAAAATCCCAAGTTTTAGCATTTGCCAATTTCCATGGTATAAATATGCCTATCCCTAACAGTTTCATGCCACTAATGTGATGTCACTGAACATGGAGTTGGAAAGGAGATGTGCAATCAGCACTAGCCAGCCAGTAAGAGCACACCACCATGCTACCACCAGCTTTCTCTCCTCTGGCCATTAATTTTCTCCCTAGAGTTCAAGGCCCAACCTGTATCATCTCCTTTTGACTTCCTATGAAATCCCAAACTATGAATGTCTTTACCAATTGGAATCTGACAGTTGCCTTGAATTGTTTTTCACAGGTACTTTCTAATAAGTCAACTATTTAATCAACTAATGAAAAAAAACTAGGAATAATAAAACAGCAAGAGAGAAGAGTTCAGTTGACACTGTTTTTGTTCCTGCAGCTTCTAAAGGGTTCCTAGCATTAGACATTAGGGGAACTCTGGTAGACAGTCCCTGCTGCCAGGCCCTATGAGCACTAAAGATCACGGGAGGTACTTTGTTGTAAATAGGACTTATCAGCTCTCAATTATTGCCAAGTGCCAGTTCCCCGGAGAGCTGTGTTAGGACATTATCTAAAGGGCTCTTGGCAAGAATGGGCGTGTTCCTATTCTGGTCCTGACAAATCCCCTGAGGATGTAAGAATGGGCTTCTTTGGCCATCAGAGGCCTAGCAACAGGTAGGTAAGGAAGAGAAGCCTGTTCCTGAGGCTTTGAAGACAGTAAGTGCAACCTTACCTGATTGGAATGCCAGCCAGGTGGGTCAGCTTCATCTCTACCTCACAGGTGACACACCCCCAGCTTTGGAGGAAAAGCAAATAATTAGACTGCCAAAACATTGGCTGAGGCAGTGAGGAGAGGCTGGGCAATGGAGTGACTAAGTCAGTGTGTCCCCTGACTAGGTCAGCACTGGGAGGCAGGCCAAATTCAGGCTACTGGAAACTGACAGAACATTCAGGCGATAGAAGATGTGAAACTATACCAAACTGCCCCTTTTTATGTGACTAATGGTGCACATTGAGCTCTATAGGTACTGCACACTAAGAATGTTTTCTAAATTATAAATATATGCTTTTTTCCCCTGCGTTAGAGAGCTCTGGGATCGAGAGACTATGTCTAACTGTCATCTACTAGAATCTTTCTCAGTGATGTGCCCTCTGTCTATCGCTTTCCAGGTTACTGAAATGATCAGCATTAATTCCCACATTACTTATGGTCTTGGACAAGCCTGCTCATCATAGCAACTCCTCAGAAAGAAGTAAACAGATGATAGTTTTTTCAGCTGGAAAATAATCTGGAATTGAAAAATGTCACCATGACTTAGGTTACCTTACCCTAGTGTGTTAGGGAACCTTCCCAATTGAAGAAAAGATGAGATCCTAAGGTCAGAAGAAATTGATAGAACAAGACCAAGAACTAGGGAGGGATCTATGGATGAGTAAAGTACTATAGGAACACCTAAGAGAAAAGTGTAAGACCTGAGGGACATTTAAAAAGAAAGCATTGACTAGGGGAAGAGAAAGGAAAGCAAACTGAAGGACTGAATAATGAGACCCAGTTAGACGAAGGTCACAAGCGCTAATCAGGGATGCTGGCCCTGCCACAATTTTTAAGTGGGCTAGCTCCCCGCAGGTGGTGCCCTTCTACCCCTCCCCTGGGCCGGAGATCACACACAGTTGACAGCTCTGCTCTTAGTTGCCAGTAAATGATACTGAATATAGCACCAGACCGCTTGCCTCCTTGTCTAGATCCTCTACAGGAGCAACAAAAGCTCAACAAAACGGGAATTAATACAATTCAGTGAACTCTGTTGATATTTTTAAGTGCTCACCATGCATAAGGCATACAAAGATACAATCACCACCCTTAGGGAGCTTTCATGAGCAAGAATAAGCCTCAGTAATCCAAATCCTTCTCTGCTGGACACATGTCCTTCACCTTATCCAGGAAGGAAGATGGAAGGTGATGTAGACTATAAAAAGACAATGTGGCCTTTGACTACAGACATTCATTCCTGAAAGAAGCTGAAAGGGCTGATTATTGCTACCAACACAGTACACTTTGTCATTGATTTCCTACTTCCTACAAGACTTTCCTTTTGATCTTTAGTTTCCTCCTCCCCTCCTTCTCTAGATGAATAGTATTTACAGGCCTTTAGGCAGCAAACAGCTTCTAACGTTCAGAAAGAGCCAATGACCATTACTTACCACGGAAGCACAACCCAGTGAGTTGGTGTTGCTCTGGCCTATTCCAAGTGGTATCCTCACCACTGGACAAACACAAAACTACTGTTAGATTACACTGCAGATTCGATTTATTACTAGTGTCCCTGCTTAAACCTAGGCTAGTTGTTTGGGGTTTTTTGTTGTTGTTGTTGTTTTTTAATGTCTGAATCCATTGTCAATACCTCTATGTTGAGTCGTTAGATCTTTTCTCCACAACCACAATCTTAGCTCATTACCTCTGACCTAAACTACTGTAAAATAACTCCACAACTGTTCTCTTGCCTTTAATCTCTCTCTTCTCTTACAACCCTTCATGCCTTGCCTAAACTAAGGTCTAGTTGGGGCACCTGGGCAGCTCAAGTGGTTAAGCTCAAGTCTTGATCTCGGGGTCGTGAGTTGGGCTTCACATTGGTGTGGAACCTACTTTAAAAAACAAAATAAGGGGTGCCTGGGTGGCTCAGTTGGTTGGGCGTCTGCCTTCGGCTCAGGTCGTGATCCCAGGGTCCTGGGATCGAGCCCCGCATGGGGATCCCTGTTAAGCAGGGAGCCTGCTTCTCCCTCTCCTTCTGCCATTCCACCTGCTTGTGTTCTCTCTCTCAAATAAATAAATAAAAATCTTAAAAAATAAAAAATAAATAAAACTAGGGTCTGGTCATTCCCCTGCTCAAAAGCCTTCAATTGTCCTTGAAGAGAAATTTATCTACTGCCAATAATAATAATTATTGTAATAATTATTACCGTTATAAGTACCTGATCATATGAAATAAAATATTATAATTATGATTACATTTATTATAATACACTTATAATAATAAATATTACTATTATTTTAAATGTGGTTGGTACTAAACATCCCTGAGGGATTAAAAGAATTTAGAGAGATTAGGATGCCTGGGTGGCTCAGATGGTTAGGAGTCTGCCTTTGGCTCAGGTCATGATCCCAGGGTCCTGGGATCGAGTCCCGCATCGGGCTCCCTGCTCCTTGGGAGCCTACTTCTCCCTCTGCTTCTCTCTCTCTCTCTCCCTCCCTCTGTCTCTCATGAATAAATAAATAAAAAAAAGAATTTAGAGAGATTGTAGATTTCTTTGGGACCACTGTGTAAACTGAGAAAGAAAATATTGTCATTTAAAACCAAAACTGACTATAGATGCTGCCTTTTAAAGGAGATGATATAATTCATAGAAGAAAACATTCCTCTCCCTTTCTCCTTTCCCTCTCAGAACTGGAAGAAGGGAGTGGTGGCCATTGCAAACATCTGTCAGTTCTTCTGAGTCTCAGGATGGGAACTGAAACAGATAATCCATAATTCAGAAGGACACGTTAATGTGTCCTTGGCTGTAATAAAATAAGGAAAATCAAATTATAAAAGGGAAGCCCCATGGTCAGGAAAATGAGGAGTCTTTAACAGGAAAGAAAGGACCAAGCAATACAGCAATACAAAACTTCCCCATTGCCTCCAAGCCTTCAGCAAGGCCTAACACATACGGTAATATCCTACCTGAAGAGTATCTTCTGGGGAAAATGAAAGAAGTTGTTTTACATCTTGGGGCAATGTGATGCAAAAGAGCAACTGCACAGTATGGACCATGAAATGATACACCCACTGAACCAATCAGTAACAAGGAAAAGCACAGCGCCTTTCCCCCTCCCCACCCCCCCACCCCCCAGAATCCCTGGAGGGGAGGAGGGGGCTCTTAACCCTGCAGGAGAATGGGCTTCAGGCAGTTTCTTTTGAATCTCACCAGAACCTTCACACCATCATGGGTTACAATTTGATGAGAGGTATGTATTCCCTTTTTACTCTCTCTCCTTGTGAGTTTGACAGGGGCCCTGTGTGGTGCTCTGTGCCCACCAAATAAATACTTATGTGATGATGGTGTTGATATTCATTTTTCATTTTCCTTTCATTTAAAATGGTCTGCTCAGAGACCTGGTCCCTCATGCAGTTTCTGGTCCCCCAGCTGTGGCCAGCAGTGTTTTCCCTTCAAGTGGGAATGCTGCTGGGACCACTGCCCCCCGACCCAAGGGGTGGAATCTGCCACAAACCCTGAGAACAGTTCCGAAGGCCTTCTCCTTAGTAAAAAGAAAACACTGTAAAAATTCTCTTCCCAAGACTTATTGCTACCCACACTCTTTCTTCTGTGACAGGCCTCCCATGGGTAAACTTTGCTAATAAGAAAGGTCCCAGATAATTAGGAGAGGGAATTGGAATCAAAGAGAGAAATAATGGAAGACACCATCCTTGTGTCCTATTTAGTAAAACTAATATCTGAGCAGAACAACAGGCAGCTTCTGTGTGTTCGGAGTGGAGACAATAAACCAGAGAAGAGGCAAAAGACAAGGACAGGGGATTAGTAGTAAAGTAGAAATTACAAAGGGTGATTCCCAGGTGACAAATCATACCCCTTCAGGCTCATACAAGGGGCCTCTCTACTCTGAGCCATGAACTTGAAAAGGTACCATTCTGACCTTCTTCTGGCCATATCACTCCCCATAGGATGAGAAGTCTATAGAATCTGGAGACAGGCACATCCGGAGGCCAGGAACCCTTTCTAGAGCACCCTCTGGATACCTGGGAGTCTGGAATTCCCGGTCCAAATATTCTGAGCCAGCTTCCAGGGCCTCTTCCCTGGGTCTGGATTCCCGAGGGTGAACATTATCAGCAATGGGCCGGCTCACCCCACACTGCCATATTCCAGGCTGCAACCCCAGGAGTCCAATAATTCTAAATTTGAACCTGGCCTTCCAAGTTATTAGGTAAATATATTTGTCAAGGCAGGATAAAACATATTTTATCTAACAACTTGTTAGCTTTTAAATATTTAGACATACGGTATATGGGGTCTCTATTTATACTCTTGCCCCTAGCCCCACAAATGTCAGAGGTGGGCCTATTTAAAATAAAAAGGACTTGGAATTAGAGAACTATATATTTAAGGAAAAATATGTGGGAGCTCCCCTCTACTTACTAGATGGGATGTTGCCCAATTCATGAACCACTTAATAAACTCAATTTGACCATCAAATTAAAAAAAAAGAAAAATATTCTTCTCCGCTATTCATTAAAAGCCTTGACTACAAACCTAGATTTTTATTTAGAGCTACTGATTTACCTGCAAAGTTTTCTCTAAAACCAAGTAGACCCCTATCAAATAATTATCTGTATCTAAAGATCACACTTTTCCTAGAAATGCTTGGTGTAACAAAATAATTATCGGCACTTGATTTCCTAGATTCCAACAAGGGTGTGGCTCCTGGCCTCTAGTTGCCTTATCTGGCGGAGCTCTGGTGTCCACTGGGGCCGCTCCTTCCACCTCTTCTCCCCAGCGTGGCCTCAATCTCCCTCCTCCCACTTCCATTAGCAGGCCTCCTAATAAATCAAAATTAATATAGTTTTTAAGTACATAGTTCATATTTTTTAAGATTTATTTATTTATTTGAGAGAGAGAGAGAAAACACGTGCGCGCACAGTGGGAGGAGCAGAGGTAGAGAGAGAATCCTCAGGCAGACTCCCGGCTGAGTGCCGAGCCTGTCAGAGGCTCAATCCCAGGACCCTGAGATCATGACCAGAGCTGAAATCAAGAGTGGGATGCTTAACCAACTGAGCCACCTAGGCGCCCCAAGTATATAGTTTAAAAGATTTTTTTATTCAATAGCAAATGAACTGACTCCTATATTCCTTTCTCTCAAAAGGAAAAAAAAAAACCTAACAATTTTTTTTAAGTAACTCAGATTCCTGTTCCCCCTTTGGGTCATATACTTTAATAGGAAACATGTTCCATTTTACTATATCAAGTAGTGTATTGTGAAGGCTTTCAGTGTCTGATTTTCTTCCAAGGGTGGTGAGGAGGAAGGCAGGCCGGGCTCAGGCAGGGTCCTAGGGGCAGGGAGGACCTGAGTAAGGTATTTACTCACGGCAGTGGGCAGGGAATGAAGCCAGAGGGTGAGTGTAAAACTCTATTTGGAGAAGTGTGGCAGGAGTTAAGTATTAATCTAGAGAAGCAAACTCTTGTCATTAAGTCTGAGGGTCAAATTCAGAGCCAAAAATAGAGGTCAGGACAGGACATCAGAGGTCAGGAGCCCAGTCTATTTCATTCTGTAGCACTGGACCCTTTCACCTCATACCTGCCTTAATCATTGTACTGAGTTTACTGAATCCCAGAGCTCCCTTTCATGGGATAAGCAAACATGGGCTAAGCCCAGGTCAGGTTTAGTGAAAAGAGCACATGATGGCACCAGCCTGGTGGAATTCAGACTCTGGCGCTCAATGAATACTTTTCAGATGATGAAAGCAATCTATTAATTAGTCGATAATATTTATATGCAAAATATGTAAGATTTATTAAAATAGGCATATTGTCAGCAAACTCAGCTTTTCTCCAAGAGAGGCAGAAGGGAGAGAAAGGTGTGAATGTGGACATTTATAATTCACCAACATTACAGACAGAGTGATTTCTCTAGACCTTTCTCTTGCCACCAAAATACACCATCTAACCCAGTCATTTAGCAACAACAGTTTCTTATTCAAAAATGAAGAAAAATCTAGGCTTTCTCTCTCCCCCTACCCCCACCCCCTCAATTACTCTTTTTGCTTCCCAGCCTGAGTCTGGAACTCAGAATGAAAGTAATGAGTCAGGGTTAGTCCACAGTCTTCACCTGTGACAAATGCTATCAAGTCGCATGCCTGAGTATGAAAGGCACCTAACTGATCTAGCTGAGGGAAGAGCTCCGCCCTTGGTAACGAAGATGGTCTAGAAGAGCTGCATCCATATGGGCTCCCATGAGCAGAGCACGTACCTCACGTGGTTCTCAGACCAGCCACAGTACATCACCTCAGACAAAGCTCATGGAAATGCAGACAGTAGACTTGTGGGCAGAAAGAGACACCACAGGCCATATAATGACATCTTATCACCAGGGCTCTAAAACAGACTCTGCAAACCACTAACGGCAGATGGGAGAATCCATCCTCTGGGCAAGTCAGTTAGGAGTCACTCTCCATTTACCCTCAGTTTTACTCAGCTCTCTGGTATCTCACTAGATTCATCTTATGTCCAATGGTATATACTTTTAAGAACCCAAAAGAAAAAAGAAACACCTCAAGGTGGCCTGTTACTAAAGAGTCAGGAGTCTCTTCTCTGAAAGACCAGAACATTTTCATCAGTAGCAGCAGCTGTGGGAACAGAAGCCACAGCTAAGAACATTAGCGTCTAATAAGATTTTATTGTTGGCCATTGTTGTGGCAAGAGATTTACCACAATTAAATGATAGCCGGCAGTGGGGACCTAGAAAAGACAGAGAAACTCCTCTTTCCTGGTCTCTGTTCTGAAAGCACAATCAGGAAGTATTGACTTTAAATATGAAAAGGTATAGTAACCTGACCGAGTGACATCAACATTTCCTACTTTTTCCTACACGTGTTAGTGAGTGAAGACAGAATTTAACTTCTTTAGCTGAGGCCAATACTATTCCTTCCTAACTTTTTTTAACTGAAGTGTGGTTGACACACAATGTTATAGTAGTTTCTATTCCTTCCTAGCTTTGACACATCAGTTAGTGCTCAGTGCCAGGGATATGAAAGGCAATTATTTCTCAATGGAGCACCATTATGTAGCATATTAACAAAAGCACTTTGCGAGCAATGGAATAAATATTCCATTCTACAAGTTAAATCTAGTACCTGCTTAGCTTTTCTAAGCACCTGAGCCCCTTCAAATAGAGCCATTTTCACTTTTGTTGTTAAGGATGAGACCAGGGCAAATTATAATGCCTGAGGTAACGGTCTTTCTGGCAGGAGCTTGTCCCTGATTATTGCCTCTGCACTTTGGGGAATAAAGGATCTCACAGGCTTATGAGGGGACATTAGCTTAAATAGGAAGAGAACAATAAAGAGGATAAGGGATTTGAGTACAAGGTGATAAAGCCTAGGAACAGATGGCTTGATGAAGAACACTAAAGAGGTTAGAGACATTGATCTATATGCTGTTTTCCATGCTCTTCACAAAAGCTAGAAAAATTATTCTTGATCTTTTAGGAGTTAGCCTGAATGATATTATATGACAAGAATTGTAAAGACATATATATAGATATTTGAGAACAAATTTCTATAAATGAGGGAAATCTCTACATATGAGTGACCTCATGAAGAAGTGACTAACTGAAACCAAGGACTGAAATATTTCCAGAATTCTTTCCAGGCTTCATCATGACTTCTTCCCACATTTGAGCTTTATTCTCACCCACTACAGACTGGCTTCTTTCACACAGAGGTAATAACTCCAGAGCCTCACATCTCACAGTGCTCTCCCCCAGAGAGCACCTGAGACCAGCTTTCCATGTCCAAGTTAAAAATCTGGAGGAAGGGCTCTGATTGGACCATATTGGTCAAGTGACCATTGCCAGACCAGTGAATTATGTCTGGTGTGGGGAATGGAGAATTATTACGTTTAGGTCAGTTGTCCAGCCCTAGACCAACAACTGTGGCCAGAGAAATAGAGTTATATAAGAACATGGAAGCCTCCGTAAAAATTATATGGTTGGACCGGGCACCTGGTACCTCAGTCAGTTAAGCATCCAGGGTCCTGAGATCAAGCCCCGGGTTGGGCTCCAGGCTTGGTGTGGAGCCTGCTTAAGATTCTCTCTCTTCCTCTCTTTCTGCCCCTCCCCCACCACTCGCGCCCTCACGCCTGCACACACACGCGCTTTCTCTCTCTCTCTCTCTCTCTCTCAAAAAGAATTATATGGTTGGAGAAGGAGATGTGGTCAAGAGCTTGTGTTCATACTTGGGGCAAAACAGTATAGGGGAAGAAAAGCTGGGAGAGTCTATTTATAGGGCTGCAAAGGGATCTGGAGAGCTCTGAAGCTCTGAGTGGCTTTGAGTGAGAACTGGTACTGCTTCCAGTGTTCTTCAAAGGGAGGTGGAGGGAATGAAGAAGTACCTGTTCCCTCCTTTTAGAACCCCTCCTTGAAGTTGCACACAACATTTCTGTTTCTCATCATTGGTCAGAATTTGGTCACATGACCACACCCCACTGCAAAGAAAGCTTATAAATATATTATTTATTCTGTGGCCATTTGCCAAATTAAAATGAGATTATTTTACTAAGGAAGAGGGCAGAAGCAATAGTAGAAGAAAGCTAGCAATATAGATTATCAGCCGTGCAATGAATATTTGTTGTTTTGTCTGACTATAACAGTACTTGTTTTCTTCGGAGACATTTCTCTTTCCTACTGCAACCCTGTGATTTTGGAGAGACATGCAAATAACAGTATTCCACTTCCTTGGTCACAGAGATGAGCTCCTGACCCAGATTGTTTCAAACATAACATCTCATCCACCTTGACCTCCGTGATGAGTGCAAAGATGACACATAACCCATATTTGACCTGTCAGAGCCCCTCCCTGGGATTTTCTGACTGGATTTTTCTGAGGCTATGAGGTCCTGAGGGTATAAGCTCGGGGCTACTTAAGGCTATGGTTGAAATATGTTGACAGTAACTTAAAAGATTAAAGCTAAGACAGAGAGAGAAGCAGAGATGAGAAGTGATGAGAAAGAAATGAGGAGATTCCACATGATCCCAAAGCTCTTGGAGCTGGTCATCTATCTATGAGAACACTTTACTCCCACCCTTTCTGTAGTTTCGCAATACATCCCCCTTTTTTGCTTAAGTTCATTCCATTGGGATTTCTATAATTTGCAATCAGAAGTATATTAATACTTGTAATTTATTTAAAGATACTAATTTTTTTAAATTTCTAGACAAAGCTATACTATGTGCATAACCAGTGTATGCCATTAATCATGTGATGTGCTCCTGCTTTAAATAATCTTTAACTTTCAGGCTTCAGATAAGCAAACCAAATATGTTGTATTACAAATCAAATGTATTGTATCATACTGAGTGCCTTCTATATGTGATAGGCACCCCATTAGCTAGGTTCTGGGGGTACAAGATTAGGTCATTATCCCTAACTTTAAGGTGTTCGTCCTCTGAAGGGGAGGCAGAGAGGAAATAAATAATTATAATACCATAGATACATGAATAGGTAAGCCATAGCACAAAAGTAGAGTGATCAGCTCAACATTTCCAACCTCATTTATCACAGAAGATTCCTTATAATAATTGGCTAGTTGGCTACTCTACTGTATCCTTTAGTGATAAAAGGATAAATGCCAAGAAAAAGTGCATTCTCTTAAAATTCCACATTGGAAATATTTCTTTTCTTTATTACTTCCTTATGAAATAGATAAATTCTATGCTATTCTATTCTATCACGGGAAATTCAAGTCGAAAAGTAAAGAAACTTCTTCAACTACTTTGGTGAGTTCAAATTATTAAGATGATTAATTAGCTAAGACCAAAAGAACTTCCCAGACACATTTCCATACAATTTCCTGTATGGAAAGAAAAAGCAGGACGCCTGGGTGGCTCAGTCGGTTAAGTATCTGTCTTCAGCTCAGGTCATGATAAATCTTAATAAAATCTAAAAAAAAAAAAAAAAGCTTTCTGAAGTAGCCAAACTAATATGTCAATGTCCAAATCACAAAACCATAGCTTGACACTGAATTCCTTGAGATGGGAAAAATCTATTAATTTATCAGGTAGCAGGTAATATTCAAAAATATTCATGTTTTCACTAAATTAGCTATACACAACCATTTTGCCCCAAAGAGTTAATTGTTTTATTTTTTTTTTAAGATTTTATTTATTCATCCAACAGAGAGAGAGCACAAGCAGGGGGAGCAGCAGGGGCAGAGGGAGAGGGAGAAGCAGGCTTCCCGTGGAGCAGGGAGCCCGATGCGGGGCTCGATCCCAGGACCCTGGGATCATGACCTGAGCCAAAGGCAGACGCTTAACCGACTGAGCCACCCAGGCGCCCCTCAGGGTTGCTTTATTTTTTTTTTTAAGATTTTAATTATTTATTTGAGAGAGAGAGAGAGAGAATTAGCAGGGGGAGGGGCAGAGGGAGAGAGAGAAGCTGACTCTCTTCTGAGCAAGGAGTCCAACATGATCCCCAAGACCCTGGGATCATGACCTGAGCTGAAGGCAGATGCTTAACCGACTGAGCCACCTAGGCGTCCCTCAAGGTTGCTTTCGATTTGTACTACCAATAGCTTATGAATGAACTTACTAAAGATTCCAGAAGTTTCAGTAGTTGAACACACAGCAAATCTAGGAACATATTTATTTGCAGCTGCCTGCAGCAGAGGTTGTTCATTCTTTCAGGCTCCATAGTCTCTGGGGACAAGCAATTTGGTGGTAGCATTCTCCTGGCTTCCCATTTTTCATATAATGAAACAGGGATCAGAGAGATTTAAGTAACTTATCCTCAACCATATAGCAAGGACGCTGCAACGGGTTCTCCAAAGCCAGTGCTCTTTTTACTACACCACATTGTCATCTCTGAGGTCTTAAAGTCTAGTAATCCACAGCCTGCAACAATCTATCCCTCCAGCTATATCAGCCCTGTACTCTCCACACCTGTCCTTTGCCATCAGAACCGCCTCACGTTCTAGATGTCTTCATTTCCTCTGAGTCCATCTGACTTTTCTCGGCAACACTTTCTTTCCAGGGAGACTGGGTCCCATAATGAAGCTGTTGGTGCACTAGCGCCC
Source organism: Zalophus californianus (assembly GCF_009762305.2). NCBI lineage: Eukaryota > Metazoa > Chordata > Mammalia > Carnivora > Otariidae > Zalophus > Zalophus californianus. The sequence continues at coordinate 104,379,280 of NC_045598.1, forward strand.
TCTTATTTTTATTTTGTATGTAATCCCTAAAAGCTAGTTTCCTTGCCACTACATTCTAAGCACAATGGGAGAAAATTACGCCTGTGGACCATGCCAATATAAAAATTTAAATATCAACTTAAAGTTATAAAGCTTCTCTGATTCCTTCAGTCTCTATGCCCAACACTCACCACCATCTTCCTTTTATAACCATCACCTTGCTCCTTCTCAGATGACCAAACTGCCCACTTCACAGAGAAAACTGAGGCCTTGGTGTGAGCGGAAGGCATTTCCCTCAACTCCAGACCCTGCACCTACAAACTTACGTACAGCTGAATCCATCCTCATCTTCCAGAAGTTTCTGGTTAAAACCCTTTCCCTCTGGGCTTAGAGGAAATGCCCCTTCTGTTCAAGGTTAATCCCCCTAATCCCTGCCCCTGTTATTGTGCAAAGTCCCATCCCCTGCTGACTCCTCAGGGAACTTTTACTATTAGTATTCCGTTTCTCTTCTGTCTTCTATACTTTTCATTTCTCTGTCTTTCCTGGATCCCTCCATGCAGCCCGTATCACCCTCATCTAAAAGCAAACAAAACCAAAACCAACCTCACAAAACATTCACTGGACCCTGCGTCTCCTTCACAGCCAAGCTTCTCAAAGTGTACACCCCATTTCTTGTCTCCACTTCCTCAACTTCCACTCACCCTGCAACCCACTTAAATTTGGCTTCCATTCCCACCCGGTTGTGGGAACTGCTCTAGCAAAAGGCCACCAATATTTGCAGCATCTGTAATTGTCACCCTTGTAATTCTTAACTATTGTTAATTTATGTAGTTTTTTTAAGTGAACATAGTGGTTACTGCTCATTTAATTATTAGATTATGTAGATTTAGACTATTGGATTAGATTATTATATTATACTTTATGTCTGGTGGGAAAGGAATTTTTTTACTATTTCATTTTCTTTTTTTTTTTTTTAAAGATTTTATTTATTTATTTGAGAGAGAGAGAATGAGAGATAGAGAGCACGAGAGGGAAGAGGGTCAGAGGGAGAAGCAGACTCCCCGCTGAGCGGGGAGCCTGATGTGGGACTCGATCCCAGGACTCCAGGATCATGACCTGAGCCGAAGGCAGTTGCTTAACCAACTGAGCCACCCAGGCGCCCATACTATTTCATTTTCAAAGTGGTTACTACTGGTATAGAGAAACATTATTTTTGTATGTTGATCTTGTCAGCCTGCTCTGATTGGTTTCAATGGTTTGCCCATTTGTTTTCTTTTCTATGTGGATCATCAGGTCATCTTCAGATAAAGACAATTCTCTTTTTCCAGTCTGTATATCTCTTATTGTTCTCACATTACTGCATCAGTTGGACTTCTAATAAATGTTGAATAGTGGTGATGAATTCCCCTGTCCGGAAATTCTTCTAAAGTTGTACCATTAAGTATAATGTCTGCTTCTACATTAAGAACTCTTTATCAAGTTAAGAAATTTCCTCTCTATTTCTTTTTTGCTAAGGATTTTTATTATTTATTCAAGAATGACATTGCATTTTATCAAGTCCTTTTTATCCGTCTCTTAAAATGATCTTTCCCTCTTTAGTATACTAATCTATTGAATTCTATGTATAGACTTTCTAATATCAAACCATTCTATAAACCTGGAATACATTTCATTGGTCATGATGAGTCTTTGAATACACTACTGATTTAATTTGCTAATATTTCAGATTTTACACATGTGTTCATTAGTTAAGAATGACCTATAATATTCTTTTGTGGGGCTAATTAGTACCTTTTTATGTATCCTGGCTTTGCCAGATTATAATGTGAGCTCGGGCATTTTCTTTCTTTTTCTTTTACTCTTTTCTTCCTTTACTCGAGACTATGTTATAATTACTTCTCTGTCTTCAATGTTGGGACATAAACACTCTGAGGTCAGGGAATTGTGTTTGTCTCATCATTTGCTATCTTCCCAGTACTTAGAATAGTGTTTAACACCTGGCAGAGGGTCAAAGACTTTTGGGATAAATGAAGTTCCCCTGGGGGATCTAATGTATAGCATGGTGACTATAGTCAACAATACTGTATTATATTGGGGCGCCTGGTGGCTCAGTCAGTTAAGCGTCTACCTTCCACTCAGGTCATGATCCTGGAGTCCCAGGATCGAGCCCACGTTGGGCTCCCTGCTCAGCGGGGAGCCGGCTTCTCCCTCTGCTGTTGCCCCCCCCCACTGCCACCCCCCACTAGTGCTCTGTCTCTCTCTCTCTCTCAAATAAACAAATAAAATCTTTTTTTTAAAGATTTTATTTATTTATTTGAGAGAGAGAGAATGAGAGATAGAGAGCACGAGAGGGAAGAGGGTCAGAGAGAGAAGCAGACTCCCTGCCGAGGAGGGAGCCCGATGCGGGACTCGATTCCGGGACTCCAGGATCATGACCTGAGCCGAAGGCAGTCGCTTAACCAACCGAGCCACCCAGGCGCCCTAAACAAATAAAATCTTAAAAAAAAAAAAAACCAATACTGTATTATATAGTTGAAAGTTGTCAAGAGAGTAGATTTTCAATATTCTTACCATACGCACAAACGGTGATTATGTGAGATGAGGGAGCTGTTAACTAACCTTACTGTGGTAAACATTTTGCAACATATATGCGTATCAGATCATCACCTTGTATACCTTAAATTTGCACAATGTTATATATCAATTATAGCTCAATAAAGCTGGAAAAAATAATTAAGCTCTCCCCACTTTGACTTCTCAAGGTACACAGTATCTTTTTACTGATAATGATCATATTCTAGTAGTTTCATATCTTCCTAAGTTACAGGTTCCTTATATGACTTTTCATTGCACATTTGTGCCTAGCAAGGAGGAATCTAATGAATATTTGTTAATAAATTTTTAAAAAGTTATGTGACAATGAAAGTAATATATTAAATAATATTATCATATTTTAAACGAGGTATAGGGCCATGTCCAGACAATACTTGTCTGTGGTGATAGCCACCCGCATTGCGCTCATTAACCTAGTCTTGCTGTTTCTGGCTCAATGCTCTTCCGCTGTCCCACAGAGCCTGTTACTGACGTGCTCTTCCTTCCACCTCCATAAAATGTACCTGTCCTATTTTTTATTTCCTCAGGGCCTAAGGTCTCAGGTAGCAAATCAGACAAACTAATTTTCATTAATAGAGAACAGTAATTGGAGAAGCCAAAGGGAGCACAAGCTTAGGCAATAAATGTGCACTTTTCATAAAACATGGTGCTTTTTCTGATTATAAGATACATGCTCATTTTAGAAAAAAAATTTTTTTAAATATTTTATTTATTTATTTGACAGAGAGAGAGCACAAGCAGGGGGAGCAGCAGGCAGAGCGAGAGGGAGAAGCAGGCTCCCCGCTGAGCAAGGAGCCTGATGTAGGGCTCGATCCCAGGACCCTGGGATCATAACCTGAGCTGAAGGCAGATGCTTAACTGACTGAGCCACCCAGGTGCCCCTCATTATAAAAAAATTTTAACCACCAAAAAGACATAAAGAAAATAAAAGCTACACCAAAAAAAACCCCTCAAACAAGTCAAACCTTTTTGGTTTTAATATAGCATGCATGACTCTATTGCCTCAGTTTGAATCACACCTCTGCTACTTTTGAACTGTGTGACCTTGGACAGATTACTTAACCTCTCTGTGCCTCAGCTTTAGCATCTGTAAAATGGGGGTAGTGATAGTATCTATTATTGCTCTGAGGATTAAATGAGTCAACATATGTAAGGTGCTTAAAATAATCCCTGGCACGTAGTAAGGTCTATGTAAGTGTTTGCTACTACTGTTTTGACAAATATACTCCCACACAGGTCAGACAGACCAACTGACAGAGAGGAAAAGGATATGTCTATAAACACGAATACCTTAAAAAAAATATTGAAATCATCCTTTACCTGTACTTTTCTTATTTGCTTTTGGCACTTAAAAGTATAGCATGTAGGGGCACCTGGATGGCTCAGTCGGTTAAGTGTCCTACTTGTGATCTCAGCTCAGGTCTTGATCTCAGGGTTGTGAGTTCAAGCCCTGCGTTGGGCTTCACCCTGGGCATGGAGTCTATTTAATAGGAGGAAGGAAGGAAGAAAGGGAGGCAGGGAGGGAGGGAGGGAGGGAGGGAGGAAGGAAGGAAGGAAGAAAATTAAAAAGGATACCATGTATATTTTCCCACATTTTAATATTCTCCATCAGTAGCTGTTTCAAGCTTTTAAACCTGTGTGCAGAATTCAGATTTTGCCTTTTGTTGACCAGAATAGCGTTGTTTTATAATTTGAATTTTGGTGCCTTCAAGTGGAGCATGGACTCTCCAGTTTAACACAGACCACTCACTAGTATCTTATACTCAGGTACATTGCATATTTGGTTTGCTGGCTAAGCACCTGAAGGCATTTGAGATTTTTACCCCCAATATGACTTTTAGTAGTTACATATTCTTTCATTCTATGACTAGGCTATATTTTACTTAAGTAATTTCTATTATTACACATTTAACTTGTTGTTTCTATCTCAGTATTATAAATAATGCTGTGAAGAACATCCATAAATACAAATTTTTCTTGGGGCACCTGGGTGGCTCAGTCGTTAAGCGTCTGCCTTCGGCTCAGGTCATGATCCCAAGGGTCCTGGGATCGAGTCCCACGTCGGGCTCCCTGCTCGGCGGGAAGCCTGCTGCTCCCTCTCCCACTCCCCCTGCCTGTGTTCCCTCTCTTGCTGTGTCTCTCTCTGTCGAATAAATAAATAAAATCTTTAAAAAAATACAAATAGTTCTTATACATCTTGGTCTCTTTTCCTTAAAAAAATTTCCGAGAGATAGGAATGCTGGGTCAAAGTTTGAATATTTTTAAGATCTTTATACATATTACTAAATTGCCTGACAAAATATTGTACTATTTTTCATTTCCACCGCCTCATTTCCTTGAACAGTTATGGATACTGGTATTATCACCTTTTGCCCAGAAAAGGTCTACTAATCAATAATATGCATCTTTCAAATATGGCCTTTTTGAGGACAAAATATTTTTTCCTTCAGCCATCAGGCTTCATTATTTTCCCTGCTATCTGGACAAGTAAGTGAAATAGTTGGGGGAAGATAGGAATCCTAGCTATGTCCTCAAATGATATCCAATATTACCCAAGTGACTCTATGCCTCAAAGAACTTGCTCATGGTAAATAACAGAATAAGATATGAGATAGCTTTAGTCTCTGCTAACCCCTATCATTAAGGTATAAAATTAACATTGGTATAATTATTATTGTAGTTGATGATAACTGCAGGAACTGTCATCTGCTGCGTATTATAATAAACAAGACTGAGGGTCACGTAGGTTAAAGGAACTTGTTTAAAGTTACACGATCATCAGTGGCAAAGCCAGAATTTAAGGCTTGACTAGTCTAAGTCCAAAACCACAATACTAAAATGTCTCTAAGCATATTATTATTATTAATAATAAATCTTTCATTTAACACTGTTCATTTCTCAAAAGGCTTTCATATACACAGTTTGGTGCTGATGATAATATGTCTGTGGGATTTGATGAAGAGGTATCATGATCAATCCATAGATTAGGTAATTGAAGCAGTCCGTTGAAGTATAATAACACAAAATCTCACAGGTCCATTGCTATCCATTAAAGTCATAATCCATACCATACTTGCAGTTAGAACTTAAAAATGACTCACATAAGCGCTTTGAGTTTGATGTAGATGAAAGCCCTATAGATCTCCCGCACACTTAGGCTTCTCCTAGCTGCAACCGGAATGCCAATTACAGAATTAAGACAGGAGTTCTGGCCTGCTCCAACCCATCCTCATTCAGCAAGTTTGTTCTTTTTCTGTTCTGCAGCTGACAGAGCTACTTTAAAAAAAGAAATCATTTCTGCAAACATTTGAAGTGGCTCATCCCTCTGGCTTTTAGCATAATTGGACTCTGTCAGAATAATCTAGAAATCTGTTTTCCAGTGCTTGAATGCAAGTTCTTGAGGTTTTTTGTTTTGTTTTGTTTTTTGGGTTTTTTTTTAAAGATTTTATTTATTTATTTGACAGAGAGAGACACAGCAGAGAGAGGGAACACAAGCAGGAGGAGTGGGAGAGGGAGAAGCAGGCTTCCCGCTGAGCAGGGAGCCCGATGCGGGGCTTGATCCCAGGACCCTGGGATCATGACCTGAGCCGAAGGCAGACACTTAACGACTGAGCCACCCAGGCGCCCCAAGTTCTCGAGTTTTTATATAAGTTTTATGGGGTTGTTATGGTATTTGAGCAGGCCAAAAATATAAGTACAAATGTAGGCTTTGACCTGTCGGAAATAGTATATATTAAACACTGCAGTTTTATTGTTTTATATTTACTTAACTGCCTTTAAAAAATGTCAACATGATTTAACGTATTAATAAGATTCACAGCATAACTTATTTTAGCAACTTTCATCATAAGATCAACATGCAATAAAAGCATCTGTTCTGGTGGCTCTCAATCTTTTTGGTCTCAGGACCCCTTTACATTAAAAAATTATTGAGAACCTCAAAGAGTTTTGACTGGGAGGGTAATACCTATTGATATTTACCATATTAAAAATTAAAACTGAGATATTTTATTTTTTAAGATTAATTTACTTGAGAGAGAGTACGAGTGTGAGTGGGCAGAGGGAGAGAGAGAATCCTCAAGCAGACTCCCCACTGAGCGCCCCAAAACTGAGATATTCTAAAACTATCTATTAATTCATTTAAAAATAAATTCATTATATGTTAACATAGATAACATTTTAAGAAAAATAATTATATTTTCAAAAAAAATTTGGAAGGGGATGGCATTATTTTACATTTTGGCAAATCTCTTTAATATATGGCTTAAGAGTAGATAGCTGGATTTTCTGTCATATATGCTTCTGCAATCAATTTGTTGTGATATATTCTTTGAAACGGTTGAAATATTTGAAGAAAATCCAGCCTCCAGCCTCACAAAGATATGTAGTTAGAAAGAGGAGGACTATTTTAATGGCCTTTTCAAATAATTGTGGCTATTCTTCTTTGACACTAACCCAAAACTTAACAAGTAGTACGGGGGTTTTTGGTTTTTTGTTTTTTTTAAGATTTTATTTATTTATTTGAGAGAGAGAGTAAGAGAAAGCATGGGGGCGGGAGGAGGGAGAAGCAGACTCCCCACTGAGTAGGAAGCCCCTGGCGGGGGGGGGGGGGGGGGGGGGGGGCTGATCCCAGAACCCTGGGATAATGACCTAAGTTGAAGGCAGACGCTTAATCAACTGAGCCACCCAGCATCCTAGGAAGTAGTAGTGGACTCCAGGAACCAAACTGAGGTTTACAGAAGGGGGGGTGGGAGGATGGGGTGACTGTGTGATGGGTATTAAGGAGGGCACGTGTGGTGATGAGCACTGGGTGTTATATGAAACTAATGAATCGCCGAACACTACATCAAAAACTAATGATGTACTATATGCTGGCTAATGGAACATAATAATTAAAAAAAGAGAAAAAATAAAGTTACTGTATAAAAAGATAAATAAATAAAAAATAAAAGGTTAGTTGCAATGTGGAATCTGAAAGCATATCAATGAACTTTTCATATGGTTACATTAAAACCCATTAGTCCAGGGGCACCTGGGTGGCTCAGTCAGTTAAGCATCCAACTCTTGATTTCAGCTCAGGTCATGATCTCAGGGTCCCAGGATCAAGCCCCGCCTTGGGCTCCCCGCTTATCGGGGAGTCAAATCAAGGATTCTCCCCTTTCCCCTCTATTCCTCCCCCTGCTTTCTCTCTCTCTCTCTCTCTAAAATGAACAAATAAATCTTTAAAAAAAAATTAGTCCACCTTGTTCTTTGAATAGATTTTTTACTCATGCTTATTTTGTAACATCATGCATTGATCTCTTCAAAAATATTGGGTCGCTGAATTATGCAGATCTTCCAAATGTTAACACATTTCATTGTATAATAGCAAGATATTATATTTATGAATATGATCTGATTAGAAAATCTTTAAGTATTAGGAAGCTGTCAAATTCACAATGACAGTACAATTTTTCCAAAACTCCTACATTTGTTCAAAAGCCCAGATTTTATCATTGGCAACAGATTTGGTCAGTTGTTAACCTTGAAGTGGCAGGTTCACTTTGTTCCTTTTCAAGAAAACATCCACCATATACCTGTCTCAACCATAGATTCATCGATAGTCGTTCTTTCAAGTAAAAATGGCATCAGTGGCCAAAAAAGTAGCTGGTTCAGGTCACAATTCAAGCAACTGCACAAATGTTTTTCCACAGGACAACCATCACACTTTGGTGTATAGCAGAAGAGTTTATGTGTTCTTATTTCATCCCCCAGAATGTCAAAAACACACCTACCCAGGTATCAACATTTATTAAAATAACTTCTTCTGCTTCATCAAGATCAGTCTTAAGTGAAACTGGTCTTTCTGTTTTCCTTCCTTCCTTCCTTCCTTCCTTCCTTCCTTCCTTCCTTCCTTCCTTCCTTCCTTCCTCCCTTCTTTTTTTCTCTCCTCCTTTCTTTCCTTTTCTCCTTTCTTTCCTTTCTTCCTTCTTTTTTCTCTTTCCCCTCTCCCTTTCTTTTTACAAGTGGATGGCAGTGAAGAATACAGTGACCATTGAATAGTATAGTTTGGTGCCACTGCTTAATTTGTGTTAAGGGACTAGCAGTTTTACCTACCATTGCTTTTGCACCATCAGTGTAATATCAGTGGGCCTGGGGGAGGGGAGAAGGCGTATCCTGTCTAAAAAAATTTTTTAAATAATTTTTAACTTTGCAACTCCCCTTAAAGGGTCTCAGGGACCATTACTCTCTTTACCGCTTAGTTCTAAAGTATTTTGGTTAAGAAATCACACACTAACTCAGCACATACTTCTTGGTTATTTCATCAGAAATATTTCATCAGAGGGGCGCCTGGGTGGCTCAGTCGTTAAGCGTCTGCCTTTGGCTCAGGTCATGATCCCCAGGGTCCTAGGATCGAGCCCCGGATTGGGCTCCTGCTTGGCGGGAGGCCTGTTTCTCCTTCTCCCACTCCCCCTGCTTGTTTTCCCTCTCTCGCTGTGTCTCTCTCTGTCAAATAAATGAATGGAATCTTTAAAAAAAAAAAAGAAATATTTCATCAGAATCATTCCTAAAATCTTTTCTAACAGCTGAAATCTTTTCTTTAAAAAGCCATTTTTTGGGCGCCTGGGTGGCTCAGTTGGTTAAGCGACTGCCTTCGGCTCAGGTCATGATCCTGGAGTCCCGGGATCGAGTCCCACATCGGGCTCCCTGCTCGGCAGGGAGTCTGCCTCTCTCTCTGACCCTCTTCCCTCTCGTGCTCTCTACCGCTCTCATTCTCTCTCTCTCAAATAAATAAATAAATCTTTAAAAAAATAAAAAATAAAAAATAAATAAAAAGCCACTTTTTTCTAATACCAGAATATTGTTTTAGGCAACTCTCTGACCCTGCTTACATTGTCATATCTTTTTCTGATCCTCTCTTCTACCTCTTTTATCCAATTTTAAGGACCCTTGTGATTACATTGGGCCTACCTAGATAGTATTCTTGCTATCTCTTTTTAACTATAAAAATTTTATTTTTACTTTTTCCAATTTTATTGAGATGTAGTTGACATATAATGTATTAGTTTAAGGTGTAGAAAATAATGATTTGATATACATATACATTGTAAAATGATTACACAATATGTCAACTAATAAGTTTAGTTAACATCCATCACCTCACATAGTTACATTTTTTTCGTGTAATAAGAAATTTTAAGATCTACTCTCTTAGGAACTTTCAAATATATAACACAGTATTATTGACTGTGGTCACCAGTACTCTTTTATACCTCAGAGTCAGCTGATCAGCAACCTTAATTCTCCTTTGCCATCTAACATGACATATTCACGGGTTCTAAGGATCCTAATCCTAATGTGGACATCTTTCGGGAGGGTGGCATTATTCTGCTTACAACGGGAAGCTTTACCTTTGAGTTACCATGTCAAAGCCACTCCTCTAAGATCTTCGTGTGCTTTGTAATTTCTCAGTGCTTGTTTTTTGTAACTCCCCAAAGTGGTTTATAATAGCATCCTTAAAATGAAAAAGGCCTGGGAGGAATGAGCAATGGGGGGACAGAGTATTCCAGTCCAGAGCTAGACTTGGGAGGGATTGAGCCTCCAGGGAGAAAAAGGCAGCCTGAATCTCTGAAGCCTGAGCCTCAGAAAGAAGAATACAGGGTGCAAGTGTGAGTGACATGGGCACCCTCACTTGCAAAATACAGTGACATTTAGAACATCTATTATCCTCTAACACAGAACAGTCAGCTGCCGTGGGTCCAGTTTCTAGAAAAGAGAAAAACATCATGCCAATTATACCCTTAGCATTGGGCTATCATATGTGTATATTTCTAGCTTCCTTTAAGGTTTAAGTCTGGTTTATGGCTGCCATTGTGGTAGGTGCTCAATTAACATTACCACTGTGTGCCAAGGACTGTGCTAGGTATGGGTTTAATTCACATCTTCACAACAAACTTGCAGAGCAGCTAACAATATACCCATTGGACAGATGGGGACACTGAAGTCTAGAAAGTCAAGCCACACAACTGGTGTAGTAGTAAACCTGAGATTGAGACCTCGGTTGCTTTGGGCTCATAGTTGGTGTCTTTCTATGACATCACACTGCCTCCCTCATGAAATATCTTTGTCTGATTCTTGCTCATCTATTGTTCTCTTGCGAGACTTTACGGTGTAACTATGGTCATCATTATGATTTTTGTGACTGTTCAACATTCAAAGGAATAAAGCCATCATTATGTAATCAATCATTTTTGTGTTGATCATAAATAAAGCTGTGGTGAATATAAGAAAAACTGTTTTAATGGAATGATCCGCAAGGGAATGAATCCAGAAAGAAAAAGTATAAAATTAAGATATGCTTTGGTGATTTTCATATTGATTAAAGTCATGAACTCATCTTACTTAACAAACGTTTGTCCCACAACAATTTAACGATACCCACAAAACTGAAGAATTTGAGCTCATATGTCTTTAATTCCTTCCTAGAATTGAATTATTCATCACATAAGATTTAAACAGAAGCAACATAAACACGGCTGTCCAGGCCTTTAAAAATAAGAGCAAACTGCTTTTCTATTGCTCGTATACCTCCTATAGACACAAAATATAATAGTTAATTTTTAAATAAAAGATTTTCTTTAGTTATGGCTATTTTCAAGCATACATGAGAAAATATGGGCTAGCAAAAATTAGGTCAGATATAGCCCAGTCAGCTCAACATTTTATGTAATGAAAATAATATTGCAGATCAGTTTCTAAGAAAGCATGTTAGCTGTCCCTGATAGATCTCAAAATATTCAAGAAGTAGCACAAAATGCCACTCCCTCTTTTTTTTAAATAAAACTTGCTTATCTTAGGGGCGCCTGGGTGGCTCAGTTGGTTAAGTGACTGCCTTCGGCTCAGGTCATGATCCTGGAGTCCCGGGATCGAGTCCCACATCGGGCTCCCTGCTCGGCGGGGAGTCTGCTTCTCCCTCTGACCCTCTTCCCTCTCGTGCTCTCTCTCATTCTCTCTCTCTCAAATAAATAAATAAAATCTTAAAAAAAAAGTTGCTTATCTTATTGCTCATCCCTTAATCTGAAGAAAAAGACTGTTTATAGATGGTGGATTGAACACAAGTATTTACCTTGTGTAAACTCCACTGAAGTGACAATAAAAGCATATTCCTCCAAGAACAAATAAAATGGGAGAAAAGATAACAGCAACAAAAATGTGGAAGTTGGATAATAAATATCTATTTTAGCAGACTTGACACGTTATCACTCCAATTTCAAACCTCATCATACATTTTCCTTTTTTCAGTTAAAAAATTACTTGAATATTTGCTAATTATGAAAAACTCAACATGCTGAGTATAGATAGTCTGGACAAAATAGAGTTCTGGACAGTGTTCTTCTCGTACTATGATTGAAGCTGGCATCTGCTTCTCTTTTGTAAGCCAGATCTAATTATTGCCTGATAGTTAAGCCCATGGTCTTTATCTAAGTATTGCTCATAAATCAGGTATTCCCCATCCTGAGCCAACTAAACTAAGCAGAAGATTCTACACATTTATCCATTTTAAATTTCAACTGTTTTACAAGGTACTTTCGTTAGGTATCCTAGATACTAACCCTTTCAGATGTAAACTCATACACACAACCCCCAAACATACCCCTAGCAAGGGTCTTCTAGTATGTGGCCGTTTTTCCTCTGCTTATGGGGCTTTTGTTGTAGATGGGATTTTATTTCATTTTATTAAGATTTTATTTATTTGAGAGAGATAGAGAGGGAACACAAGCAGGGGTAGTGGGAGAGGGAGAAGCAGGCTTCCCACCGAGCAGGGAGCTCGATGTGGGGCTCGATCCCACAACCTTGGGATCATGACCTGAGCCAAAGGCAGACGCTTAACGATTGAGCCACGCAAGCGCCCGTGCTGTATAACTTTTAATTCCTATAGTTTTACTTTGAAACATTCTTTGTTATTTTTTTTTAAAGATTTTATTTATTTATTTGAGAGAGAGAGAATGCGAGATAGAGAGCACGAGAGGGAAGAGGGTCAGAGGGAGAAGCAGACTCCCCGCTGAGCAGGGAGCCCGATGCGGGACTCGATCCCGGGACTCCAGGATCATGACCTGAGCCGAAGGCAGTCGCCTAACCAACTGAGCCACCCAGGCGCCCCGTTATTTTTTTAAATCTTTATATTTGTACTGTAAACATCATATAGCTCTTTTTAAAAATCTCGTAATTAATATTTTTAAACATATTTTAATAATATAATATGAAAATAACATGTTTTAGGGATGGCTGGATGGCTCAGTCAGTTAAGCGTCTGCCTTCGGCTCAGATCATGATCCCAGGATCCTGGGATCAAGTCCCACATCGGGCTCTCTGCTTGGCAAGGAGCATGCCTCTCCCTCGGCCTGCTGCTCCCCCTGCTTGTGCTATTTCTCTCTCACTGTCTCTCTCTCTCTGACAAATAAATAAAATCTTAAAAAAAAGAAAGTAAAAGAAAATAAGATGTTTTCAAACACATGAGTTTAACTCATTTATTTTGATTTTCGTTATCACTGATATATTTTGGTTATTTTCCACCGCCATTTATTCAAAATGTCTTAAACTGTCTTTCACAAAATATTTACAGTATTTTTAATATGTCAGATATTTCTTGTTGGGTTTATAGTCTTGTTATTCTTATCAATGGAATTTTTTTCCATTACATTTTTTCATTAGTTATTGCTAGCATACAGGAAGATGTTGATTTGTTTATCTTATATGGAGCCATTTTTTGCACTCTCTTATTAATTCTAATTAGTGTTTCATTAGTTGCCTTACATAATCTAAATAGGCAATCATATTGCCTGCATATAATGATTTTTGTCTCCTCTTTTCTAGTACTTATTTCCTTTTTTTTTTTTTTTTACATTGGCTAAGACCTCTAGAACACCATTGAATAGCAGCAGGTATAGCAACCATTCTTGTTTTATTCATGGAAAGGCTTTTAAAGTTTCATAATAAAGTGTGAAGTTTAATTATGTTTTTAACAGATGGCCCTCAATTAAGGCAATTTCCTTTCCCTAGGTTAGAACAACTTTTATCGGGAATGGGAGTTGAGATTTATCAAAAAAATTTTCAACATCTTATAAGATTATCTTTTTATTCTTTATTCTTCCGGCATAATAAACATATTCCCTAATGTCAACCACACATTGCACATTGCATTCCTGGAATTAAACCTGTTTGGTTAATCCGACTCATTCAATTTGACAAAAATGTATGTACCTAATACATGCCAAGCACTTGGCATGTATTAGGGAACCGGCAATGATTCCTCATGGAGCTTATGGTCTAGCAGATATCTATGATCTATTTTCCTTTTAATCCACTGCTGAATTTGAATTGCTAATATTTAATTTAGTATTTTTATATTTATATTCATAAGTGAGATTGATGTGAGTTTTCCTTTTTTGTGCTATATTTTTTCCTTTCTTTGTCTTGGTTAAGTTAACCTTATAGAAATACATTGCAAGTTTTTCCTCATTTTCCATGCTATAGGAATGTGTAAGTAACAAATGAATTAATCTCTTTCTTAAGGCTTTTCTATAACCTGCCCATAAAATCACTGAGAGCTGGGGTCTTTTCTTCTCCTTTAAACATTTTTTTCAGTTGAGGTAAAAAATACATAAATAAATTTTACCATCTTAACCATCTTTATTTTTTTTTAAGATTTTTATTTATTTATTTGTCAGAGAGAGAGAGAGCGAGCACAAGCAGGGGGAGCAGTAGAGGGAGAGGGAGAAGCAGTCTCCTCACTGAGCAAGGAGCCCGATGTGGGACTCGATCCCAGGACCCCGGGATCATGACCTGAGCCGAAGGCAGACGCTTAACGACTGAGCCACCCAGGCGTCCCCTTAGCCATCTTTAAATGTACAGTTCAATAAAGTATATTCACATCATTGTGCTCTTTTCCTTTTAAATACATTTCTTTTACTATTCCTATTTTAAGTACATTATTTTACTATTCCTTTCACTATTCTTATTTTAAATACATTTCTTTTACTTTCTAACTGCTTCTATGGTTATTGGGCTATTAGATTCTCTACCGCTTTTCTGGGTTACTTTTGGCTTGTATTTCCCTAGAAATTCCTGTTTCACTTAGATTTTAAAATGTATTGCTCTAAAGCAGTACACAGTAAATTCTTATGCTTTTTAAGTCTTCACTATTTCCATGATTATGACCCCTTTCCATCACCAACGTTGTTTTTTTGGTATTTTCTCTCCTCCATCTGTTTTTCTCTTTTCATGAGACTTGCCCAAGGTTTGTCTATTTTGTTGGTCTTGCCAAGAATCAGTTTGGGTACACGGATCAAGTATACTTTTGATTGTTTTCAACTTCATCATCTCTTTTCCTTCCATCACTCTGCTTTTTTAGGTTTGTTGTTGATGTTCTTTGTCTAGCTTATTGAGTTCAATGTTTGGTTTATTGATTAACATCGATATTTCATGTTTTCTAAGTGTATTTCTAAAGCTGTATGTTTTCTTTTTAATACTACTTTACATATGCTGTAGGCTCTGCTATGTAATATTCTCCATGTTGTCTTTCATTTCAATTTTTATTTTCTTTCAACCCAAAAGTTATTTATCATAAGAGTTCTGTTTACCTTACAAGCAGATAGTATTGTGGGGTGTTGTTTTTTAGCTACTTCTTTTTGGCAGTATATATATATATATACATATATATGTGTGTGTGTGTGTGTGTATGTATATATAAATCCTACCACCCCTCCCCTCACACTAATTTTCACCCAGAGAACCATTCCCCCACTTTGGGGCAAACTATTCCCAAGACCTGCCCCATCTGTTGGCCTAAAGATCAGCATCTCTCCAGCCTGTGGACCTCACATTCATTTCACCCTGCCCTGGCTTGTAAGGGTCATTTTACACATTTGTCTTTCTCACCAGCTGAGGCCTTTGGGGAAGGAATTCAGAGATGTTAGTACTACATTTTGAAACAACATTTCTCAAAGGAGGTCCAGAGGTCTTTTGCATCAGAATTACTTTATGATACTAATTAAAAGTAAAGTTTCCAGAGCCCCATCTCAGATCTATGAAGTCAGAATCTCCATTTTTAACAAGCATCCCAAGTGCATCTATTCTAGCACAACTAAAATTGAGCAACTATTGCTCTACATGAATACCTGGCAAGCTTCAGTAAGTTCAGAGCAGGTCAGCTAGGTAGGAAGGCCTTAAGAACCATGTCATATAAAGAATATTGAACAAACCTAGGATGTTTAAAGCTAGAAAAAAGACTTGGTGGGAAGAACACAAGAGATGCTGCTCCTATGAAAGATACTTTAAATGTATTTCATACAGCTTTTATTATCTTTTTTAAAGATCTTTTTATTTATTTTAGAGAGAGAGAGCAGGGGCAGGGGCAGAGGGAGAAGGAGAGACAGAATCCTCAAACAGACTCTCCACTGAGTGTGGAGCCCGTTGCAGGGCTCCATCCCCTGAGATCATGACCCAAGCCGAAATCAAGAGTTGGCCACTGGCCACTTAACCGACTGAGTCACCCAGGCACCCCTCCATATAGCTTTTAAAGGGTAAGTCCAAAGGGTAAAAATTAGATGGAGACAGATCTTGGCTCTAAGACAAGGAATAGATTTTTAACAGTTTGAACTCTTCAAAAATGGAATAGCTTTCTTATGAATTAGTGAGTTCACTCCTTTTTGGACATATCTAAGCAGATAATAAATGACTTTGTGCCAGAGATGAAGAGAGACTCTTACATCAGACCAGATGATTTCTACATTCACTTCCACCTCTTAGGATTCTTCAGATTCTCTAATTTTAGGTTCATGAGCTCAATAAGAGTTATAATCATTAAACATTTCCAGATGATACAGGAAGCCTGTTTCTTCATAGTGAAGGATCCAGATACACTTGGTAGTTTAATACAACGTATACAAAAATTGGTCTGAAATCGCACAATTATATTTTTTCCAGTTTGAGAGTTGTTAAAGGTTTAATTTAGATCAATTTCTGTACATATGTGTGATGGCTAATCCCATTCTAAGAGTTAAAAACACAAAATTTATCAAAATCAGGTGTGCAGTGACCAAATAAACTCATTCATTGCTTACCTGAAAGTCAAGGATATGTGGCAAAGAAAATTACTTATAAGAACCCAATATTACAATCTGTCTATAAAATAACTCATCTACTCCTTCCGTCTTCATAAAGGCGAAAAAATGCGAGTTTAAAATTTGAAGCAGACTGGGCACCTGGCTGGCTCAGTCAGAAGAGCTTGCAACTCTTGGGCGCCTGGGTGGCTCAGTTGGTTAAACGACTGCCTTCGGCTCAGGTCATGATCCTGGAGTCCCAGGATCGAGTCCCGCATAGGGCTCCCTGCTCAGCAGGGAGTCTGCTTCTCCCTCTGACCCTCCCCCCTCTCATGTTCTCTCTCTCTATCTCATTCTCTCTCAAATAAATAAATAAATCTTTAAAAAAAAAAAAGAGCTTGCAACTCTTGATATCAGGGTAGTGAGTTTGAGCCCCATGTTGGGTGTAGAGATTACTTAAATAAAACTTTAAATAAACAAACAAACAGAATTTGAAGCAGAGACAAGATGTATTAGCCTGTGAAAATGGTTCTTCCATTGTGTGCCTTTAAATTGATTTTAAAAAAGAAAGAAACTCAGTATCAAAATAGATAAATTATATATTACTATATTTATGTAGTAGTTGTAGCCAAGATCCCTAAACAGAAAATTATCCAGCAGTGCCAAGGAAGATCAGTAATAACATCAAGGATTTTTAGATTCAGATTTCAAATTCTCATTGAAAAAAAGTTAATACTTTATTTGTTTTTAAACTAACTTCTCAAAATTAGAAATATTATTCAACAGACACATACCAAAGTTGAGGCAAATTTTAGGGGAAAGGAGACAAAAAAGCATTGCATTGTAAATTTTCTAGAGAATTCTGCTAATATTAGAATTAAATGTTTTATTTTTTTAATTCAATTAATTAACATATAATGTATTACTGGTTTCAGAGATAGAGGTCAGTGATCCATCAGTCTTATACTCATTACATCACATGCCTTCCTTAATGTCCATCACCCAGTTACCCATTCCCCACCCTCCTCCCCTCCAGCAGCCCTGTTTATTTCCTATGATTAAGAGTCTCTTATGGTTTCTCTCCCTCTCTGATTTCGTCTTATTTTATTTTTTCCTCTCTTCCCCTATGATCCTCTGTTTTGTTTCTTAAATTCCACATATGAGTGAGATCATATAATTGTCTTTCTCTGACTGACTTATTTCACTTAGCATAATACCCTCTAGGTCCATCCATGTCATTGCAAATGGTAAGATTTTCTTTTTCTTTTTCTTTTTCTTTTTTTTTTTTGATGGCTGAGTAGTATGTCACATCTTCTTTATCCATTCATCTGTTGATGGACATCTGGGCTCTTTCCATAGTTAGACTATTGTGAACATTGCTGCTATAAACACTGGGGTGCAGTTGCTCCTTCAGATCACTATCTTTGGGGTAAATACCCAGTAGTACATTGCTGGGTCATAGAGTAGCTCTATTTTCAATTTTTTGAGGAATCTCCATACTGTTTTCCAGAGGGGTTGCACCAGCTTGCATTCCCACCAACAGTGTAGGAGGGTTCCCCTTTCTCTACATCCCCGCCAACGTCTGTCGTTTCCTGACTTGTTGATTTTAGCCATTCTGACTGGTGTGAGGTGGTATCTCATTGAGGATTTGATTTGTATTTCCCTGATGGCAAGTGATGTGGAACATTTTTTCATGTGTCTATTGGCCATTTGTATGTCTTCTTTGGAGAAATATCTGTTCATGTCTTCTCCCCATTTCTTGATTGGATTATTTGTTCTTTGGGTGTTGAGTTGGATAAGTTCTTTATATCTTGAATACTAGCCCTTTATCTGATAAGACATTTGCAAATATCTTCTCCCATTCTGTCAGTTGTCTTTTGGGTTTGTGCACTGTTTCCTTTCCTGTGCAGAAGCTTTTTATCTTGATGAAGTCCCAAGAGTTCCTTTTTGCCTTTGTTTCCCTTGCCTTTGGAGACTTAGAATTAAATGTTTTGATCAGATAGTAATTTAAGTGCTTTCTTCTTGTACCTTATATCTCCAGTTTGTGTTGTTACAATCCTGCATATGTTAAATAACAAAAGCAAACTAATTATATATCTTGCATAATCAGTATGTTACAACATTAAGATCAGACTAATAATACAGATCCACTCCACTGCCAGCTTTTAAACTTCCTGCAATCCTACAGCAAGTCCTCAAGAATATAAAAATGTGGACAAAAAGGCTTTATAGTTATTTTACAGAAGGTATAAACATCAATTACAAAGAGATATAAGGTAATATAATTAACACAATTACAAAAGCATTTCTATTAAAGCAGAGGGAATAATTATATTACTTGTATTTCTACTCTGAGTTTATTGAACCATTAAAAACAACTTCAAAAATGATCCAATACAAAGGCAAATTCCTATTATGGAAAAACAATAAACACAAGTAACCTCTTTGACATCAGCCACAGCAACTTCTTTCAAGATACATCTCCAAAGGCAAGTGAAACAAAAGCAAAAATGAACTTTTGGGACTTCATCAAGATAAAAAGCTTCTGCACAGCAAAGGAAACAGTCAACAAAACAAAGAGGCAACCCAGGGAATGGGAGAAGATATTTGCAAATAACACTACAGACAAAGGGCTGATATCCAAGATCTATAAAGAACTCAAACTCAATACCCAAAAAACAAATAATCAAGTCAAAAATGGGCAGAAGACATGAACAGACACTTCTCAAAAGACAAACAAATGGCTAACAGACACATGAAAAAATGTTCATCATCATTAGCCATCAGGGAAATTCAAATCAAAACCACATTGAGAAACCACCTTACACCAGTTAGAATGGTAAAAATTGCCAAGGCAAGAAACAACAAACGTTGGAGAGGTTGTGGAGAAAGGGGAACCCTCTTACACTGTTGGTGGGAATGCAAGTTGGTACAGCCACTTTGGAAAACAGTGTGGAGTTTCATCAAAAATTTAAAAATAGAGTTACCCTATGACCCAGCAATTGCACTACTGGGTATTTACCCCAAAGACACAGATGTAGTGAAAAGAAGGGCCATATGCACCCAATGTTCATATCAGCAATGTCCGCAATAGCCAGACTGTGGAAAGAGCTGAGATGCCCTTCAACAGATGAATGGATAAAGAAGATGTGGTCCATGTATACAATGGAATATTACTCAGCCATCAGAAAGGATGAATACCCAACTTTTACATCAACACGGATGGGACTGGAGGAGATTATGCTAAGTGAAATAAGTCAAGCAGAGAAAGTCAATTATCATATGGTTTCACTTATTTGTGGAACATAGGGAATAGCATGGAGGACATTAGGAGAAGGAAGGGAAAAATGAAGTGGGGGTAGAAATCAGAGGGGAAGACGAACCATGAGAGACTATGAACTCTGAGAAATAAACTGAGGGTTTTAGAGGGGAGGGGGTGGGGGGATGGGTTAGCCAGTGATGGGTATTAAGGAGACCATGTATTGCATGGAGCACTGGGTATTACAGGCAAACAATGAATCATGGAACAATACATCAAAAACTAATGATGTACTGTATGGTGACTGACATAAAAGAAAATTAAATTTAAAGAAAACAATAAATGCAAAGTATGTTTACCTTTTGAATATTGATCTAGCCTTCATTTTTCCCCCAATCTAAACAACCTGTTCTTAATTCCTATAGCACACAGGATGGATTGGAGAAGAAAGAAGCTAAAAGTTGGCCATTGCAGCATTTTAGATGTGTGGCACATGCGTGATGTGGTAACAGTGGAAATGAAGGGGCAAAGGCTGCTTTTCCTGTTAATGGCACTTCCATCCTTCTAGTTGTTCAGGCTAAAAACCTGGCATCTTCCTGGGACTCCTCTCTCAGATATCCTTTATTCAAACCATCAGCTAATCCTGTCACGATCTCTGGGATCCAACCACTCCCTCACTATCTCCATCTCCCTGGCTCAGACCTCCTATTGATCTCCTGGATTATTGTATATGCTCCTCGCTACTCTCCCTGCTTTTTACCTTTGCCCTCTGCAGTTTATTCTCAACCCAACAGCCAAATTGATCCTCTCCTCAAAGCCCTCTAGTGAGTTCCATCTCATTCAAAATAAAAGTCGATGCCCTGACAATAGGGTCCTGCACACACTCTTCCCCATTATCTATCTTTGCCCCTCACTGTCTCAGCTCCAGCTACACTGGCCATTTTCCGCTTTGATGAACAGGCCACTCCTACCTCAGGGGTTTTGCAATTGCTCTTCCTTTTCATTGGAAGTTTCTTTAGAGACCACATAGGTTATTCCTTTCACCTCCTTCAGGTTTTTGTTCAATGACTACTTTTCAGTGAATGATTCCCTAACCATCCTATTTATAACTGCAAATCCTCACATCCCTATACCCACCATGTCCCTTTTTTAAACCTGTCTTGTTTTTCTCTATAGAATTTATCATCATCTAATTACCATAAATTTTACTTATTTTCTTTGTCTGATTATCCTAAGATTGTAAACTTCATGAGGTTAGGCATTTTGTCTGTTTGTTCAATGCTAAATTTCATAGCTAGCACATAGTAGGTGTTCAGAAAATGCTGGTTGAAAGAACGAATACCCTACACAAACTCTCCAGTAACCAGGGTTGAGAACTAGGTGCTTCCATAGATGCACCTTTGTGGGGGAGGGGGACTTCATACCAGTGCTAAAGTAGATGCATGACATTATTCGATTTATATGAATATACTGCTCCCAGAAATGGAACAAGACACGTACAGTATGCAGATACAAAACAAAGAGAATGATTTCCGTCTGCAAACTCTAAAACTCACAGATTTATGAACTGAAGTTTTCTAGTTCATTCCCTTCTTTTGAAAGACAGAGGTCTAGTGAGTTTAAATCATTTCTGAAGCTCACTCAGATATTAGTAGTAAAATATACTAAAAATCACATTACCTGGCTCTCAATTCAGTATTCTTTTCATTCTATCATGGCAAACTTGAGTGTTCCTCTGACTAGGAGTTGATCGGTCTTTAGCATCTGAATTTAAATTACTACATCGCAAGGAAATAAAGTCTAATTTCCTAAAATTATTCCTAAATTAAGCCATGGTGAGTCTGAATGTTGCTGTATTCTTTCAATAATAACTGGGAAATTAAAGAGAAAAAAACCCAATTTCACCATTTTTTAAAAAATTTTATTTATTTATTTCAGAGAGAGAGAGAATGAGAGATAGAAAGCACGAAAGGGAAGAGGGTCAGAGGGAGAAGCAGACTCCCCGCCGAGCAGGGAGCCCGATGTGGGACTCGATCCCGGGACTCCAGGATCATGACCTGAGCCGAAGGCAGTCGCTTAACCAACTGAGCCACCCAGGCGCCTTCACCATTAATTGTATATTTTGTGCCACGAACAGAGGAAACTGTCATTTTGGTATAGCATTCTGGCTAGAAGTATGGATTCTGGTGTTCACACCTCCAGATTTGAATCCCAGTTTTGTCACTTATTAGTGGAAATCTTCTTAATCTCCCTAGGCTTCAATTTTCTCCTTTTTAAAAAGAAGGTAATAGGGGCGCCTGCGTGGCTCAGTCGGTTGAGCGTCTGCCTTCAGCTCAGTTCATGATCCCAGGGTCCTGGGATCGAGCCCCACATCCGGCTCCCTTCTTAGCGGAGAGCCTGCTTCTCCCTCTCTCTCTGCCTGCCACTCTGCCTACTTGTGCTCTATCTCTCTGTCAGATAAATAAATAAAATCTTTAAAAATAAATAAATAAATAAATAAATAAATAAATAAATAAAAAGAAGGTAACAGCACTACTTATGTCATTGACTTGTTTGTATGAATAAGGCACAGGAAAGTACTCAGCACATCGTCTAACACATACATGTTCATATTGGCAGACCTATTGTCAACTGCAATCAGACATGAATATAAGTTATAATCAGATTTCCACCCTTCAAATTTTCGATGTGACATTATATTTATCAAACAAATCTCCCAAATGGAATGCTTATTGGTTTGAACCTTACAGCTTTTGTCTAGTGTCTTAAGAAATGAAAAAATTGGAAAGCAGTCAATTTATGCAACAATTCAATAAGAATTAAAGCCAAAACCAGATTAAACTCAACATTAAGGCATCTTCTAATCTATTTTGACAAA
Organism: Zalophus californianus; assembly: GCF_009762305.2. NCBI lineage: Eukaryota > Metazoa > Chordata > Mammalia > Carnivora > Otariidae > Zalophus > Zalophus californianus. The sequence goes on from NC_045598.1 coordinate 104,402,090, forward strand.
AACAATACATTTTCCCTCAATCATGTAACCGTTAGTGGGCCAGCATCTAACTTAAAAGAGCCTCTTTAGTTATTGATAGCTTCATGGTGGTTCAAGGGCGCCCTCTGTCTGAGTGCTGAAAAAATTCAAAGCTGAATTAAATGCTTTTTGAAAGCTGATGCTTTCCCAGGTAAATAATTAACCAACAATTTTATGAAGTTAATTCTCTCTAATCACTGCCAGCAGATAGAAAAAAAAACAAAAGTCATATCATTTGTTACTAGAGCACCAGAACAGTTAAGTCTACATCCCTGTAATTTCCCTGGGAATCTGGAAAGAAAACCCATGATATTTTTCCCAGAATTTATTCCATATCATTCAATAAAATTATTGGCATACATCATCTGGATCTGTATTTTGATCTCTTTGTACTGTCCATGTAAAACTCTACACTAACTTTACCTAACATGCCATTGTAGAAGTTAGCCCAGTAATGAGTATCACCAACATTAAATATTCAGTGGGTATCTTATGTGTACAGGACTGCAGTAGGTGAAAAAGGATAGGAAAAAAAAAACAACCTCTCTCCTCAAAGAAATGACAATCCACTTCCTTAAAAATGGATGTACACAAAGGAAATGTACAAAGAAACGTGGTAAAATGCCCACTGAAAAAGATATGCTTCTCTAGGGGTTTCGGACTGGCTCAGTCAGAAGAGCATGAAACTCTTGATCTCAGGGTTGTGAGTTCAAGCCCTACGTGGGATGTAGAGATTACTTGAATAAAACAAAACTTAAAAAAAAAAAGGTATGCTTCTGGGGCACCTGGGTGACTCAGTTGGTTAAGCGACTGCCTTTGGCTCGGGTCATGATCCTGGAGTCCCGGGATCGAGTCCCACATCGGGCTCCCTGCTCGGCAGGGAGTCTGCTTCTCCCTCTGACCCTCTTCCCTCTCGTGCTCTCTCTCATTCTCTCTCTCTCAAATAAATAAATAAAATCTTTAAAAAAAAAAAGGTATGCTTCTCTCAACTTGCTACTGTGTCACCTTAGAGAAGTTATTCAACTTCTCTGAACCTCAGTTTCTCTGTAACATAGAGACAATACCTCAAAGGAAAGTTGCAAAAGCTGAGATATTTGTAAAGGACTCTGCACATAGTAAAAGCTCAGTAAAAGGTGATTGCTTTTATTTATTAATATTATTATGATACAGGGCACCTGGGTGGCTCAGTCAGTTGACCGTTGGGCTCTTGATTAGGGCTCAGGTCATGATCTCAGGGTCATGGGATTGAGCCCTGAGTTGGGCTCCGGGCTCAGCGTGGAGTCAGATTGTCCCTCTCCCTCTGCTCCTTGCCCCCCCCACCAATAAATAAACAAAAATTTTAAAAAATATATTAAGAGAAATCCTGAATAAACTCCTACATTAAATTTGTTTCAAATAGATGTATAAACAAAATATCTTGTATCTTATTTTTTCAACACTATTCTTTCTAGTGAAGAAAAACAAGTAATCCTGATCAAATGCTTGATCAACTCATTAATGAGCCATTTCTAAAGGAATTATTTCAATATAAAAATATAATTAAAATTCCTTTACCACTAAGAAATTTAAGGATTTATAAGAACATGTATTTTCTGATACTTACTTAACATGGCTTGCCTATTCTCTTGAAACATCTAAATGTTAAAAATAATTTCATCACATTTCATGGTCATTTATGTTTCTAACACAGAAACTCAAGAACAGCATTATGATCATAAAAGAGATCTTAGCAAAATTCTAATTCAATCTTTTTTTTGAAATAAGAACTTACGCATCTCATTAACATTACAATTCTGAATTCATTTTAAGAAGTGAAATTTAACAATTTCTCAGGGAGGCAAGCACATGAAAATGTATTTGTTTGTTCATTGCTATTTTACCTTCATTTCTTTCTTCTCTGTTCTTCCTTCCCTTTTTTTTTTTTTTAATGGGAGTATCGTTGACACACGTTACATTTTCAGGTGAACAACATAGTGAATCAACATGTCTAATACCTTATGCTATGCTCACCACAAGCACAGCTACCATCTGTGTGTCAAGTAATTTTTTTTAAAGATTTTATTTATTTTAGAGAGAGAGAGAGATCACAAGCAGGGGGAGTGGCAGAGGCAGAGGGAGAAGCTGGCTCCCGGATGAGCAGGGAGCCCGATGCGGGGCTCGATCCCAGGACCCTGAGTATTTTATACTCAGTTTGTAGGTGGGGAAACCTATAAGCAGTAAAACTTACAACCATTAAAAATATTCACGAAGAAAAAGTAACTAAAGCTAGGCTAACAACTACATGTATTATCTCACTTAATGCTCATCCCAGCCCGAGGTAGGTGTTATTTTCTCCATCTACAAATGAGGAAACTGAGGCACTAAGTGGTTATGTAACTTGCCAAAGTCCTGCAGCTAGGATTCAGCAGAATCCAGATCAGGTTGCCTGATTTCAGAGCCTGCACTCTTAACCTCTACATATCCTACTACTTAAAAGTAATTTTCTTAAATATCCATGAGTCTGACATAAACAAATGATTGAATAAATTAAAAAAGGGGGGGGGAGAGTACAGCTCTTTTTTACAGAGGAATTCCAAACAATAACTGCAGAAGAAATGAGAAAAATAATTACCATCAGGTAAACACCAATGGTTGCAGGCAAGACCCATCAATGGATTCCAGTTAAAATTAGTAGGTATAACAACTACGATGAAGAAATAGGACATTTGCAGCACATCACGGAATCTCTCCCTGTGATATTTTTATTTATTTTTGCTTTAGGTATACATTTTTTCATTGAAGTATAATTAACATACAATGTTGCATTAGTTTCAGGTGTACAACATATTGATTCAACAATTCTATACATTCCTCAACCCTCATAACAGTAAGAATCACCGCTCAACCCTCATAACGGTAAGAATCACCGTCGGTCACCATATAACATTATTACGATACTGTTGACTACATTCTTTATGCTATACTTTTCATCTCCGTGACTTGTTTATTTTATAACTGGAAGTTTTCACCTCTTAATCCCCTTTATCTATTCTCATATATTAATTACAAGGAGAAAAATAATTTTACAGTGGAGAAACCCACAGACACCACCTAACCAAGTGATCAAAGTTAGTATCACCATCAGAAAGATGAAACCACCCAAACTACTGAATGTGCAAACAGAACCCTTCATGCAAATACTTTTTACTTAATGGTTTAAAGCAATTCATTATTTTTGCTACCAGAAAGTTCAGTATTAAACCACCAACTGTGACAAAAGTTTAACAAACTGTTTGATTTGAGGTTGGGTCTCTGAAGGAACTTGAAGCATATTTTTCCTAAGTTTTACCTCTGTGAAAAATGTATGGTTTACAAATTATGAAGGAGCAGCCCAATTCTTCCCATCGACACTTCTATTATTATATAGTAATGCAAGATAAACATATTATAGAAATATTCAGAAACTGTACAGATTCTGAAATTTATTATATTTTAAGATTTTCTTGTCAAAGAGGAATAAAATGTCGTATGTAAAAAATAAGCTAAAAGATATATCTACCTTTTGATTTTTTAAAAAAGATTTTATTTATTTATTTGCCGGAGAGAAAGAGCATGCTCAAGCAGGGCGAGCGGCAGACAGAGGGAGAAGCAGGCTCCCCGCTGAGCGAGGAGCTGGACATGGGACTTGATTCCAGGACTCCGAGATCATGACCTGAGCCGAAGGCAGACGCTTAACCGACTGAGCCACCCAGATTTCCGTACCTTTTGATTTTAAATAATTAAAGCGGAGGGGCACCAGGGTGGCTCAGTTGGTTCAAGCGTGGGCCTTTGGCTCAGGTCATGATCCTAGGGTCCTGAGAGAGAGCCCTTGAGGTGGGATCCCTGCTCAGCTTCTCCCTCCCCCACTCCTAGCCCACTCGTGCTCTCTCTCACTCAAATAAATAAAATCTTTAAAAATAAACAAATAAGGTTGCTATTTACTGAGCACTTAGTATGTGCCAGGCACATTTTTTCTGCACAATATTTCATTTAATTCTCACAACAGGCTTGCAAACTTTAGGACTATCACAGCATTCTTTAAATTATAACTATTTTGTACACAATGTTTACATTCTGCATCTTATCAACGTACAAAATATCACTGCCACTGACATCAATGGAACTTCATGGGCAATGGAATGAATTACTAAGCCTTGTCAAAATAGACATTTTCCTTCTCCTCTAAAATGTTATAATTGTCCAACTATAAATAAAAGTATTATTTACATATTGATTACTGTCTAAAAAAACCCAAATTTCATAGAAAAGACTTTCCTTGTTTTTTCTAAAAAATGCATAAAGTGGAAAACAATCTTATACTGAGGTCTAAATTATAGGTAAAAGATAACAACCAAGTGTCACAGGAGAGTGGAGGTGAATTTTCAAATATTGGTAACTTACAGGATTTGCAGGTATTTCACTGGTTCGTTGTTTTCTATATTTTAAACAAATGTATTTTAAATATATTAATATATTTTAAAATTTAAGTAACATTTTAATAATAGAATTTTATATACATTAGATTTTTCTCATGTGTACCCATTTAAAGTTCACATTTTCATTTTAATATAACTTTTCTTTCAAAACATAATTCAAAAATTGATAAAAAGCCCAATGGGAAGTTTTATTTACAAGGTAGAAAGTTGAAAAGAAAATAAACACATTCCTCACAATTTCAGAGGTGACAAAAATCTACGGTATTTCAAGTGGCTTCTGAGCTCCCTTAAAGGATCTGATAATTGTATATAAAGTTTTATAAAGTAATCTTAACAGCCAGATTAATGTTAACGTGCTCTGGGTCTAGTTTTAATTGTGTACTTCTTAAAATATAACGAAGGAATGATTTGGTAATTTTGAACCTATTGATTAAAGTGACCCCAACAAACACTGGTCACTATTTTAGTGGAAGTATTTCCAAGCAATTATAGTTGCTGATTTCTTGCAGCTGTTTCTTATTATCTTCCTGATTTTTCAATTCCCTAACGTAAAGGTGTGGGAAAACTAACATTTCCCCTCCTTTTCGAGAAATGGCATAAAGGAGAGAAGACCTTCGGGGTATTAAACACAAATGCAGACATTTAGAAGTTGATGGTTTTAAGACTCATTTTCTGGCTAAATTTTTGTTGTTTCTTAAATCAAAATTTGTGAGTTTTCCCTTAAAATCCCCACGCTGCTTTGCTTCAGCCCCACCGGATACGTGCCCCCTACCCATTTCTGACTAAACTGGGCTCCTGCCCAAAGTTTCAGCGCCGCGGGTCCCTCGTAACCGCTCAGCGGGAGCCCGCGGAGTCCAGTCGCCCGGGGCGCCAAACCCGGGGTCCCTCACGCGCCCTGCGAGTCCCCGCTGCCGACTCAGCTCCCCGCCCTCCCGGGGAGCGGATCTGAGGCCGCTCCCAAAACATCCCTCAAGGGCATTCAGAAAACCAATTCGGGCCTCACTTTGCAGGAGTACTGTCCTCGCCTTGTCAATGACACGATGAAGCGGGGGAGGACGAATCTCGGCCATTTCTTAACAAATACCTTCCCGAGCGGCCGGGAGCCATCACGCCAGCTCTCTTCCCTTAATCCTTCACTTGCCACCCAAGAAAGTGTTAATGGCAATAGTGACCACGGCTACACTCTGCGGTTCTTGCCTCCAAGCCAGCCTTATGCCAAGTTCCTCCACGCGGCGAGAGGCTACTCTCTCCCCTAGCCAGCAGGAGAGGCTTTCGGGGGCAGCCGGGGCACCCAGGACCCACGGCCCGCCGGGGTCTGAGTCCAGGCCTCAAACACCTCCCCACTGGAGGTGGGTAGAGAATCACTTCCGACCGTTGCGACCCGGTGGGGGGGGGGGGGGGGTCGGGTCTCAGCCAGACTTTTCCATTCAGCCGGGAGGCTCGGTCGCGCGCTCCGCGCAGCGGAACTACAACTCCCAGCACCGTAGGAGCTGCCCGGACTTCCGGAAGCCAAAGCCCGGCGGGGAGGAAGCCGCTGAGACCCGGCCCAAAGGCCGGGGGTTAATTTAGCAAAAGAAAAGGGGGCGGGAAGGGCTGTAGGGTTAACTTGTCAATTCGCCACCATGAACGTGGTTTTTGCTGTGAAACAGTACGTTTCCAAAATGATAGAGGACAGCGGACCGGGTATGAAAGTACTCCTCATGGATAAAGAGACGGTGAGTTTGCTTTTGCTCAGTATTTGTTTGTGAGGGAATTCTCCCTCCCTTATAATAGCTACTCCCAGTCCGCTGTAAGATTTAGTATTTAATTAAAGATTTTGAAGCGAGGGTCAGTTCTGTGTGGAACTGAGAGGTGGTATAAAGCTTGTCTAGCAGGTTTTCAGTGCAAATGGCTCTGACTACCACCAGAGCTTTCTTCTACCCGGAACAATTTACTGGAATCAGAAGTCCTTTTCTAAACGCCTTTGCCAAGAAATAATATGTGAGACAGAACATTTGGAAGACTTTTATTTCCAGTCACCGTTGTGTTTTTAAAATAAAGCTGTTAGTGCTCAAGCTGAGATGACAGATTATTATTTGTTGGTCACAGAATTATTTAAAAAAAACAAGGTGATGGAAAAAAATTCTTTTTGAAATTTATGGATTGTCTGTGTTCAGAGAGAACATGTTTTTCATCCTGGTACATTACCTACATGTTCTGGATGCTCAGTAAATGTTACATATGTTAATATTTACGTTATCCAGCTAAGTATTAATGAAAAAAATTTAAGTCTTAGTTGTTGCTGCTTGTTTATATTATTTTTGACTAGCATAATATTATTTAAATCTTTTTCTTTACAGACTGGCATAGTGAGTATGGTATACACACAATCAGAGATTCTTCAGAAGGAAGTGTACCTTTTTGAACGCATTGATTCTCAAAATCGAGAGATCATGAAACACCTGAAAGCAATTTGTTTTCTTCGTCCTACGAAGGTACCTACTGAGTTGTCATTTGCCCAGGCAAATACAGAACACTCTGATATGAAAGCATTAAGAAAGCAAAATAAATTTGTATTATCATTTATGGCATCATAATTAACCTGGTTCATCAGAGTTATAACCTTGATTCTCCTGCTTTCCACATCTCAGTTTACTCCTTACAGTTTTTTCTCCAAGATGCCTTTTAGGTTCCCAGATACTTCCCAAACCACTAACTATCCTAGCAGAGACCCACATCACTTAATTCCTGGATTAACATCCATACCTATCACACTGAACACCATTGCTGCTTAATCTTATATACTTATGCATGTACACCAATATCTTGAGTCTGTATCATTTTATTCATATTTATGCACAAGAACATATAATGGCTCAATTTTACTTCCATGATTAAATCAATCTTTAGTAGCCCAGTCCTTAAATCCCTCCTTTAACTGGTTTAGTCTGCCCTTATGTATCCAGCCTCCTATGTCCAATCTCTCCTTCTCCACTATTGCCAACTGTGCCTTTTTATCATCCCTCTACATGCTCATTCCTCTTCTCTATTCATTCTCTTCCCCTAATTAAAGGTTCTTTAGCCTTCTGTCCATTTTCATCCATCATTTTCTAAATCTAGCTTGAGTCCTCCTATAAAACTCCTATACTATTTCAGCCTTATTTTGTATATTCTCTTTATATTCATGATCTTCAACTCCAATGCACTCTTTTATCATGCTTGTATATTATGTATTTTCTAAAATACAAATCTGATCATGTCACCTCCACTTGAAATCCTTCAATGACTTCTCATTGTTTTTATGCTAAAGGCAAAACTCCTTAATTGTGGTTCTGTGTGTTCTAGTTCCTGTCATTCCTATGGCCTTCTTTCTTTTTTTTTTAATAATTTTTTATTATGTTAATCACCATACATTACATCATTAGTTTTTGATGTAGTGTTCCATGATTCATTGTTTGTTCTATGGCCTTATTTCAGACCATTCCCCCTTTTGCTCTTAGCCACATTAATCTTTCAGTTCACTTTGTTCCATCATACCACAGGACCTTTGCACAGGCACTTCCCTCTGCTTGGAACTTCTTTACTTCCTCCTGCAAATCTTCCCTGGTTTTGCTGTCCAAGTCAAACCCCCCTCTTATAAGCACTTACAGCACCACCTTCTTCTACCTTTTGCTTGTTGTAGTTGAAGTTTTATATGGTTTGATTAATATCTGTCTCAACTACCAGCAGTAAGCTCCATGAAAGTAGAGATGGTATCTGTTTTTTCACACTATTATGTCTCCAGTGCCTGCTACGTGGTGGACCTCAATAAATAGTTCCTGAATTAATGAATACATTAATACTGTGTTATAGTCATTTCCAGTTTTTCACATTTGTAGCTCACGAAAGTTTGGTGCTGAGAGGGATCTTGGAGATCATCTAGTCCATCATTTCCTAATAATTTTCATTAGAGAAATTAGAGAACCTCTTTATACATATATATATATATATATATATATATATGTATATAATGTGTTCTTAAAAATGATTTTTCTTGGGGCTCCTGGGTGGCTCAGCCATTCAGCATCTGCCTTCGGCTCAGGTCATGATCCCAGGGTCCTGGGATTGAACCCTGCATCGGGCTCCCTGCTCAGCGGGAAGCCTCCTTCTCCCTCTCACACTCCCCTTGCTTGTGTTCCCTCTCTTGCTGTCTCTCTCGCTGTCAAATAAATAAATAAATAAATCTTTAAAAAAATGGTTTTTCTTTAAGATTATGTTGTAAAGTTAATTTTAATATATTTTTTAATCTAAATGACAATTTTAAAAACTTTTTTCCCATTTAACAAGTAATATGCATTGCTTATATTATTTTTAGTTCTTTAAGGAAATGTATGTTTTTTTAAATGTTCAAAACTGTATTTCATATCATGTTTACACTTGGGACCAAATTCATATTGAAATTTAACTATGTGTTAATAGTATCAAAAATAGATAAAACCTGCATTATGATCTTATGTAATTGAAATTCTTATGTTTTGACCATATAAAAATCAACCTTTTTTACTTCTAAATTTCATATTTCATTTTTATTTTTTTAAGATTTATTTATTTGAGAGAGAAAGTGTGAGTGGGGGGAGGGGCAAAGGGAGAGGGAGAAAGAGAATCCCAAGCACACTCCCCACTGAGTGTGGAGCCTGACCCTGGGCTTGATCCCATGACCCATGAGATCGTGACCTGAGCCAGATGCTTAACTGAGTGAGCCACCCAGGCGCCCCCATATTTTGTTTTTAAATAATGTAATTATATGAAAGGTCTTAGCCTGCTGTTTGCAAATACTTTACAAGCATTACCGTTGTGCAGTCTTAGGTACCAGTAAGTTAAAAGCCAAAGTGAATACAATTAAGTGTATTTTTTCTTGAATGTTGGTTTTTAAAGAACTAGATACATTTTGATATTCTATCTAAGAATTTTGATTAGATGAATAATTTATAGATAAGCAGCTTGAGGCAAATTTGCAGAATTATTATCAGTTTTATGTTGTACTTCAACATTTGTATTTTTAATATTTTTAAATCTTAATTTGGCCAAGGTAATGCAGCTCATTAATATTATAGATGATTCCTGATCATTATATTTAACGTATCTCTTTTTCACCTCCAGCCCTCATCCCTACAACATACACTTAAATCTAGACCTCAGCACTCAGTGGACTCTCAGTAAATACTTAGATAAATCAATTAACGGTATTTATTATTTTTTCACTTAAACAATTCTCACGTATTATTTGTTTGTTGTTTCCTTTCTAGGAGAATGTGGATTATCTGATTCAGGAGCTCCGGAGACCAAAATACAGTATATATTTTATTTGTAAGTATATTATTTCACTTATTCCATCATGTAACTGTATCCTAGCTAGTTTGTTTTTTTTTTTTTTTAAGATTTTATGTATTTATTTGACAGAGAGAGACACAGCAAGAGAGGGAGCACAAGCAGGAGAAGTGGAAGAGGGAGAAGCAGGCTTCCCGTGGAGCAGGGAGCCTGATGCGGGGCTTGATCCCAGGACCCTGGGACCATGACCTGAACCGAAGGCAGACACTTAACAACTGAGCCACCCAGGTGCCCCTAGCTAGTTTGTTCTCTTGGACACTTCATATCGTCAATAAGTTAACTGAATCAGTCACTATACGGGTCTGATTTTTTTATGTCCTTTCAAAGTATTAAAAGTCTTATGATCAGGGGCGCCTGGGTGGCTCAGTCGTTAAGCGTCTGCCTTCAGCTTGGTCCCAGGGTCCTGGGATTGAGCCCCGCATCAGGCTCCCTGCTCTGTGGGAAGCCTGCTTCTGCTTCTGCCTCTCCCACTCCCCCTGTTTGTGTTCCCTCTCTCGCTGTGTCTCTCTCTGTCAAATAAATAAATAAATAAATCTTAAAAAAAAAAGTCTTATGACCAAGCAGTGTTCTATTTTAGAGAGCTAAGTGGGGTTTTCTATATCATTGATGGATTAGGTAAAAATTACTTTTTAAGTTTTACTTTGCCTGTCAAGATTCTTTATAAGTCAAAAATATACAAGTAGCCAAATTTCACATCCCACCTGTGCAAAACAAAAGGTGTATACTTATTCCTATTTTATACTTTTATGAACTGAAGCGTGGAAGCTGATTTCTTTACTTGGAGGAGGATATGCTTGAGTTTGTGGGAAAAGCAGAGATTTACTTTACATACCAGAGGAAAACATTCCATTTCTCTTTGCTACTTTATGTAATGCTTGAAAGTACAAGTCATCCAGTAGGTATCTCTTATGTACATAACTTTTTTGGGGGGTGGGGGAGGGCAGAGTTCTGGAAATAAACTAGGTTTGTGGTTACTATACATTTTATATGACTTTTTTTTTTTAAAGATTTTATTTATTTATTAGAGAGAGAGAGAGAGAAACAGCATGAGAGGGGAGAAGGTCAGAGGGAGAAGCAGCCTCCCCGGTTTTTGATGTAATACATTCTGCTTTGGAAGTTACATCCATTCTCCTCTAGATGTCATTATTGATCTTTATGGGATTAGTAAGTCTAGTTTATTTGGTGCCATTTCCAAAACCAAGGACAAACCTTAACTCTCAGTATGTAGGGCATTTGTGAAATTTTAAAGCTTACTTTGAAGGCTTTGGAGTTTTAGGGTTTAGATTATACTCCAAGATATGCATACTTTCTACACTATATGCTACAATTAAATAATGGTACCAAAAATTAACATTTGTGATAAGGTATTTTATAAAGAACTTTCTCATATATTATTTCATTTAGCCCTTACAACAACCTCAAGAGGTAAAAATTGGCAATTTTATTTATTTTGTTTGGGTTTTTTTCCTTTTGGCTATAGTCACAGGCTTTCTTTTATAATTTAACTTTTTATTTTGAGACAATTGTAGATTCACATATACTTGTAAGAAATAATACAGAGATGGGGCGCCTGGGTGGCTCAGATGGTTGGGTGTCTGCCTTCAGCTCAGGTCATCATCCCAGGGTCCTGGGATCGAGCCCCGCATCGGGCTCCCTGCTCAGTGGGGAACCTGCTTCTCCCTCTCCCTCTGCCTGCTTCTTCCCCTGCTTGGACATTCTCTCTTTCTGTAAATAAAATCTTTAAAAAAAAAAAGAAAGAATACAGAGATCCCATTTATTCTTAAACCCATTTCCCCCAGTGTAGCATCTCACATAACTAATACCACATCCAGTATATTGACACTGATACAGTTAGGATACAAAACATTTTCATCTCCATAAGGATCTCACATATTGCCCTTTTATACCAGATCCACTTCCCTCCCACCCAACCCCCTTATTAACCTCTGGCAACCACTAATCTGTCCTCTATTTCTATAATTTTGTCATTTCAAGAATGTTACATAAACGGAATTATACAGTATATAACCCATTGGGATTGGCTTTTTTCACTCAGCATTCTTTAGAGATTCATCCAGGTTGTGGCATGTATCAGTAGTTCATTCCTTTTTATTACTGAGTAGCATTCCATGTTATGGATATACCACAATTTGTTTAACTACCCATTGGAAGATATCTGAGTTATTTTCAGTTTTGGCCACTACAAATAAAGCTGTTATAAACATTTGTGTGTAAGTTTTCGTGTGAACATGAGCCTTTATTTCTCTGTAGTAAATAATGTCCAGGAGAGCAATTGCTGGGTCATATGGTAGTTCCATGTTTAGTGTTTCAAGAAATTGCTAAATGTTTTCTAGAGTGACCATACCATTTTACTTTCCACTAGCATTGTACAGGTGATCCAGTTTCTTTGTATCCTTATGAGAATTTGGTGTTGCCCTTATTTTTTGTTTTAGCCATTCTGATAAGTGTGTAGTCATTACAGTATTTTTAGTCTGATCACAAGTTAGGTACTTAGGAAAGTGTAGAAACTTTTACTTAGTGACATACATATGTGTGTGTGTAGGAATATATGAGAGATTCCCTGTGCTGTCGAATTTAAGTAGACATATAATGGAATCACTTCTTATGCTGAGTCTCTCATTTAAAAATTGAGTAGGTCATGAGATGAAAGACTCCTTTTTCCTCTAAAGAGAGTTCTTTGAGGCAGCAGTTGAGATTAGTAACCAATAATCTAATGTCTATTCTTCTGGTTCTAAAGGTTGTTTGATTTGCACTGTGATTCTATGAAGTAGAAGAAAAAAATGATATATATTAAAGTAGCACTAAAGCCTAGGAAAAACAGACTCTTGGAACTCGGGTAAAGCAATCAATTTCACAATTTTATTTGATTAAAATAAACTAAATGAGTTTGTATGTAGTGATTTTATCCATTACAAATTTTCAGCACAATTTATATCAACACTAAACACTCCTTCTGCTCATCTCATTTTTTTATAATTTTATTTTTGTATTTTTATGTCTACTAAATATATTGTCTAATAGGCTCCAAAAACCTCTGTTATGGAAGTTTTCAAATATATACAAATAGTATCATAAATCCCAGTGTACCCATCACCCAGTTGCAAAGGTTGCTTTGCCATGGCCTATCTTGTTTTAGCTATACTGCCACCCACTCCCCCACCAGTGTTATTTTGAAGGAGATCTAAGGCGTCATATGAGTTCAACCCTAAATATTTAAGTGTGCATCTCTAAAAGATAAGGACACATTTTATAAAATAACTATTATTATAAAAAATAAAATACCATTATTATACATATCCAAATAATGAAAAATAATTCCTATTTTCAAATACTCAGTGTTCAAATTTCAAATTCTGTTATGGTTTTGTTTTGTTTTTTTTCTCACTGTTTTTGTATTTGAATAATGATCATAATAAGATCCACACAAGCTGCTGATTGATATGTTGTTTAAGTTCCTTTAATCTTCTGTAGGTGTTTTCTCTCTCTCTCTCTCTCAATCTCCCTCTCTCTCCAGTGCAATTTATTTATTGAAGAACTATATCGTTTTGTTAAAATTTCTCAGTCTGCATCTTGATGATTGCATCCCGATAGGGTAGTTTAACATATTCTTTGTAGTTTAAAATTTCCTGGGGCTCCTTGGTGGTGCAATCAGTTAAGCATTGACTCTTGGTTTTACTTGCTTTTTCTTTATATTTTTACCACTGAAACATGGGCCCTAAAAAAAAACATTTAGGGGTTTTTGGTTGTTGGTTTTTTAAGATTTTATTTATTTATTTGAGAGAGAGCGAATGCACAAGCAGGGGGAGCAGCAGGGAGAGGGAGAAGCACGCTCCCCGCTGAGCAGGGAGCCCAATACGGGCCTCCATCCCAGGCCCCTGGGATCATGACCTGAGCCAAAGGCAGACACTTAACTGACTCAGCCACCCAGGTGACCCACTAAAAATTTGTTCTTAAAAATTATTTTTCTTGGGGCGCCTGGGTGGCTCAGCCGTTAAGCATCTGACTTCGGCTCAGGTCATGATCTCAGGATCATGGGATCAAGTCCCCCCACCCCCATCAGGCTCTGTGCTCAGTGTGGAGTCTGCTTGAGATTCTCTCAGCCTCTCCCTGTGCCCCAGCGCACATTAGTGGTTGATAAAAATGATGATGTTTTAATTCTATCATGATCATTCCTTCTTTGTTTTTTAGCTGGAATATTTCCATAAAGAGAAATTTCTTCTCATCTACTATTTGGTTATCTGTGGTACAGTTTGTATATAGAAGAATAAAAACTCACTTCTTTCCCTTTACCTGCTATTTTCAGCATAATGACTTGGTTCCCTGGCATCCTCCAATGCCTACATGGTGAACTTTTTTTTAAGTATTATTATGAATTTATGGATTTAAATATATTTGTACTAATTTCAGTTTGTAGGTGTTTGACTTCGACATATACCGCAGTGTATACAAAACTTCGCTTAGTCATTAGGCTCTTTTATGTCTAATTGCAGCAAAAGTGATCTCCTTTGAGTCAGCCACAACTCATAATGTCTGTTTCAGATTTCAGTAATGTGATCAGCAAGAGTGATGTGAAGTCGTTAGCTGAAGCTGATGAACAGGAAGTTGTGGCTGAGGTTCAGGTAAACATATTGGTCCTCTAACACATCTCCTATATTGGCCCGTTTTAAAGATTTGAGTCTAACAATAAGAAAGGTACTGTCTCAAAAGAAGGGAGGCTATTGATCAGACATTATAAATGTGCATTCCACCAAACTATCTATACTCATACTTAAAAAGTTTGTAAGAGGTATGAAATTGGGTGGGAACAGAATTAAAGGAGTCAGTGGGAATAAGGAGATTGGACTGGTACTGGATCCTACTGAATGGGTAGGGAGGTAGGGTTGGGAACAGAGTCAGATATATTCTATGCTAGTTTTATGAACCACATTATAAGAATGTTCATCTACAGGGCTATGTGTGACTGGAAAAGAATAGGAAGTAAAGGATGTGAATGAGGTTTGTTAAAGTTCTGTTTGTGATTATCTTGCTCTGGGAGGTAAAAAGTAGACTTTTGTCGTTAGGTTAAAACTTGATAACTCCTGAATATTCTGCATGCTATATAATACATCACATCAGAACATGTCATGTTACCTTTTACTTCTTAAACGCTTAAGTGTTCTTGAATACATTTATCACAAATGTCTGAATACATTTATCACCTAAGTGAAGAATGGGGCAGCAAATTAACAAGTTTTGGATTTTCAGAAGGGTGTGCTAGGTGATAAATGAATAATAATTAAAAAAATGACCTATTTTATTTTATTTATTTATTTTTAAAGATTTTATTCATTTATTTGACAGAGAGAGAGATAGCGAGAGCAGGAACACAAGCAGGGGGAGTGGGAGAGGGAGAAGCAGGCTCCCCGCAGAGCAGGGAGCCCGATGTGGGACTCGATCCCAGGACCCTGGGATCATGACCTAAGCCGAAGGCAGATGCCCAACAACTGAGCCACCCAGGTGCCCAAAAAATGACCTATTTTAAATTATATTCTCCCTCACGAGAATACACTGGACAAAAAAAAAAAAAAAAAAAGAATACACTGGACAGCAAAGTTCTTTTTCATCTGTGTGTAACATTGTATATCCTATAGCAGTGTCTTATTTTTACTAATGGATAAGTGTACACAGAGGTCTCCAGAAATGTAATATACATACTTCTACATCTTTTTGTTTTTTAAACAATCTGTTATTATTATTGCTGCTTTATAATTTATTCCTCCACATTGACTATTGCTACTCAATTAATTGATCAATTTTTGTATCTCTTTTACACCCGCATTTCTTCAAATTTGATTATATCACATAGTATTATATCACATATGAAAATATTACTATATGATACAGTTGGAATTTATGAAATGACTGACTTATCTTGGTGCTTTGATTGCAGGAATTTTATGGTGATTATATTGCTGTGAATCCACATTTGTTTTCCCTCAATATTTTGGGTTGCTGCCAGGTATGGAAGGAAAGGATAAAAAAATAAGTTTATTTATCAGGTGGGAGTTAATTCAGCAAGTAATGGGACTTGTAAGAAAAAATTCACATATTTTCTCTGAATATACATTTTTAACAAAAAGGGTCGAAATTGGGGTCCAGCCCAGCTATCCAGAACAACTCAAGGACTGACAGCTCTCCTTTTATCTCTGAAGAAATGTCCCATGATTCGCTACCAGCTTTCATCAGAAGCAGCAAAAAGACTTGCAGAATGTGTTAAGGTATGGCTTTCCCTCTCCCCAGTTCCAAAGCATCAAGACCATCCATTTCCTTACATATTTCAGAAACTATAGCAATTTTTTTTTCTATAACCAAGGAGGTGATGTGTTAGGTTTACTGGCAAAGAGGTAGATCTTTGTAATAAAAAATCAAAAGCAACAAATTAGGGCTAAAATTTTTAGGCTTAACTCAAGAAACATTTGCAAGCTAAATAAGTTAAATACTTATTTTGATCCAATTAAGCCATTTGTAAAATAGAGTTTTAAATCCTAACCTCTTAAACAGGATGCTACCAAACTTTGTCAAGCCTTTAATCCTTTTCAGAAGGCTTATGAAGGTGCAAAGAATTGTTGTTAAATGTGTTTTTTATGTATTAATTTTCTGTTTATGTCACCTCTGTCTGCAACTAATTGGTTGACCAAACCATCTTTCTCTCATATCCACAGCAGGTAATAACTAAAGAATATGAACTGTTTGAATTCCGGCGGACTGAGGTGCCTCCATTGCTGCTTATTTTAGATCGTTGCGATGATGCCATCACCCCGTTACTAAACCAGGTGCAGAACCCTTTATTAGCATAATAGAAGCATGATTTCAAGTGGTATTCATCAAAATGCAGATGTGGAAATGAACAGTGTGGTCCATGTATTTGCCTCCTTATTTTCAGCTTGTTTTTTTTGTTTTTGTTTTTGTTTTTTTGCCTTGTAGTTCCTGGTGTTTTTGGTATCTCTATTCTTCCAGCCAGTCTTCCTTTGGCTCTTTCTTCTGCCTCATCTTTCCTGTTCCCTTCTGCCACCACCTTCACCCGATCAAGGCAACTTATAGGTTCTGTAGCTTCTCCTTTTCTAGTATCTATTTGCAATTTTCCATTCTTACTGCCATTACCTTTGTGTAGACCCTAATCTCTTAAAGGAATACTGAAATAGTCATCTGCCAATTCCTCACTTTAATTTTTTATTTCATTTTTTTATAAGAGATCAAATCTACACTTTTATGGGGTGCCTGGGTGGCTCAGTTGTTAAGCGTCTGCCTTCGGCTCAGGTCATGATCCCAGGGTCCTGGGATCGAGCCCTGCATCGGTCTCCCTGCTCTGTGGGAAGCCTGCTTCTCCGCTCCCACCCCCTCTGCTTGTGTTCCCTCTCTCTCTGTCAAAAAATAAATTAGAAAAAAAAAATCTACACTTTTATTTATTTACTTTTCAATAAGTTTAAATCCTTGAGGGTACATGGCTTCTGTGTTCAGAGGCCTTAGCAGGAAGGTTTCTTCAGAATTTGCATGAGTCATGCCACTATTTCTATGAGTATGAGTTACCTTCTCCAGATTACTCTGGTTTTGTTCAGTTTGCCACCAGGAGTCACCGTGTTATTCCTTGCTTTGTACACATGAGCACATCTCTTGCCTAGATAGAACTTAGTTTCATCTTGAGCATGAACACCTTCAATTTTAAGAAGAGCTGTGTGCTCCCTCTGGTTCTGGAGATCCTGCTTTTAGCCAGCAAAACATGGCCTTGAACCACAGCCTTCCAGGCATATTTATCATTTTAGGAGTCCTGTTCCCAGCAGGCCTCCACAGCCTCCAAGATGGCTGAAACACAAAGGCCTTGATTCCCCTCTTTTAATTTCTTTCTACTCTGATGTATCTCATAGACACAATGTTGTTAAATCACTTTTCCTAAAGCACAGTTCTGATCTTACTACTCCTGACTTAAAAATCTTTATTGGGGGGCGCCTGGGTGGCTCAGTCATTGGGCATCTGCCTTAGGCTCAGGTCATGATCCCAGGGTCCTGGGATCAAGCCCCACATCGGACTCCCTGCTTGGCGGGAGGCCTGCTTCTCCCTCTCCCACTCCCCCTGCTTGTGTTCCCTCTCTTGCTGTGTCTCTCTCGGTCAAATAAATAAATAAAATCTTTAAAAAAAAAAATCTTCCTTGGTTCCCATTTGCCTACTGGCTTAGATACAGACTACTGAACTTGGCATCCAAGAGCCTTCACAACATGAGCCCAACCTTAACCTACAGCTCACTACTGTGCAGATATGCCATGTGGTTTCCGGCCATCATTTTATTCCTCTTGTGACCTCTGTCTAAACGCTGGAATGTTTCGAATAACTTCTCTCCCTGTCTTCACTTATCAACATTCTCCTTTAAAACCACTCTAGGGCGCCTGGGTGGCTCAGTTGTTAAGCGTCTGCCTTCGGCTCAGGTCATGGTCTCAGGGTCCTGGGATCGAGTCCCACATCAGGCTCCCTGCTCCGCGGGAGGCCTGCTTCTCCCTCTCCCACTCCCCCTGCTTGTGTTCCTGCTCTCACTGTCAAATAAATAAATAAAATCTTAAAAAGAAAAAAACACTCTATAAACATCTTGAAGCCTCTCATTCTTCTAGTCAGACATGTTCTTTTTTCCATTAAATTACTGCAGAACTTTGTATCTCTCTTATGTCTTGTGCTTCATTTGCCATGTTGTACCTTTGATTGTTTTCACATAGTCCTTCAAGGCAGACTCTCTTACCTGTATTTTTCTGCAAGTATAAGAACGGTACCTTATAGGGGTGCCTGGGTGGCTCAGTTGTTAAGTGTCTGCCTTCGGCTCAGGTCATGATCCCAAGGTCCTGGGATTGAGCCCCTGCATCGGGCTCCCTGCTCCGTGGGAAGCCTGCTTCTCCCTCTCCCACTCCCCCTGCTTGTGTTCCCTCTCCTGCTGTGTCTCTCTCTGTCAATACAGTCTTTAAAAAAAAAAGAACAGTACTTTACACAAAGTAGAGGCTTTATTAATAGTGACTTTGAATTTGTAGGGGAAGACATAGTTTATATTTCAGTTTCTTCCCAGCTTATAATCATGTTAATGCTAGGAGAAATCTGTGGAGTGCAGCTTCTCTATAATAGGATAGCCTTATATTCCTAAAATACAAAGTAATATCTATTCACTAAAGAAGTTTTGATAATATAAAAAAGTAGAAAGAAAAATGATTGCCTGTAATTCTGTTACCCAGAGAAAAACAACCATTCATTCAACTAATTTCATTAAAGACCTATTATGTGCCTGCCAGGTATTGTGTTAAGTATTGGTGGGTGGCTCAGTCGGTTCAGCGTCCGACTCGTGATCTCAGCTCAGGTCTTGATCTCAGGGTCATGAGTTCAAGCCCTGTCTTGGGCTACACGTTGGGTATGCAGCCTACTTAAAAAAAAAAAAAGTATTAGAGGTAAAAGGCTAAAAGATGCAGTCTCTGCTCTCAAAGAGTTCATGATCCAATGGGGAGAGAAGTAAACTGATCATTTTAATTACAGAGTAAGTACTAATGGTAGAAGCATGCACAGGATGCTGTCTATGGAAGCATAAATATTTTGTTATACTTATTTTACATGTCCCCACGAAACTTGCTTTTTTTTTTTTTAAGATTTTATTTATTTATTTGAGAAAGAGAGGGAGGGGGAGGGGTCAAGACAGAGAATCTCAAGCGGGACACCTTGCTGAGCACAACCCGACTCTGGGCTTGATCTCACAACTCATGAGATCATGAACTAAGCCAAAACCAAGAATCAGACAACCAAATGAGCCACCCAGGTGCCCCTGAAACTTGCTTTTTTAAAGATTCATTTGGCAAGTATTTTAGGAAATGAAGCACTTTCTTTTATAACCTTAAGTTTTTTCTTAATAAATCTAGATTGCTTAAGATGAAGTAAAAGTATATAAATATTTCTAGCATTTAGATTCTAGATTTAGAAAATAGTATGCTAGAAGATACTTAGTTTTGTATATTGGACCTATGACTAGAAGGAACCCATTCTCCATAAATGGTGAGAAGGCAAAACTTGGGGTTTCTCCATTCCATTTTCACCAAATAAGTTCACATTTTGAAGCATAGAAACCAGTCCTTCTTCACAATTTATATTAAGTAAAAATATGAAATAAAATGGATTCAGAGGCAAAGCTTCTGAATATGTGTGTTTTGATCAGCTCACAAGGTCTGTTTCTGATAATATTAGTGTTCCCAGGATAAATATAGCACCACTCAGATCTGTAAGAACACACTTCTCATGCTGCAGAAAACCACAGAAGCGTACAGGAAATGGTACAGCTTGTAACTGCAGTACCAGTATAGCCCTATCTGTGAAGCCAAAAATATACTCTGAATTCACAGGCAAAAACCGTAGCTAATGATAGACCTAATTTGTTTTCTTTCTATCAGGAATATTAATCTTGCTACCCTTCTTCCAAAAGTGTAAAATCTAAAAGTATTTTGACTTTTAGTTTAACCAATTACGAGTCTTAATGCTGAGTAGAACACAAAATATTAATAAAACTTGAACTAAATAAAGAACCTCTATGTAAAGAAGACTAGTTGCTAAGAATGTTACCAGTTTTTGTTTTCCTCAACATTTACTATTTCCATGTTTTATCAGTTACCAATTTTTTTTGTCATAATTCTTCATTTAGTGGACATATCAGGCCATGGTCCATGAACTACTGGGCATAAACAACAATCGGATTGATCTTTCCAGAGTGCCGGGGATCAGTAAAGACTTAAGAGAGGTGGTCCTATCTGCTGAAAACGATGAATTCTATGCTAACGTAGGTGGTTAAAATTTTTTAAAATTGTTTTTAGTTGTTTTTATGTAAGAAGGCCAGTATTGACTTGTTCGAATGAAAATAGTTATGGGATTTCATGTGAAAGGATGATAGAGCATCCTGTAGATAAACTGCATCTCAAGAGAAGGCAGACGATTTGGATTCTGACCCTTTAACAGTTTTTTTTTTCATAGAAATCACATATTTAGCTTTGTACTTTTAAAATTAGAACTCAATTTATTTACTTCCTTCCCTTCTGTAGCCCTTTGTGAGAATAGTAATGGTATTCATCACCAGTGTCCTGGCCAATGTCCAGATTCGGTCATTATAATGGAATTTTCTTGCTCTTCAATTCTGCCTTTGGGATTCTTTTTCACTTCTTCTTTTAAATAGTCTGAAAGTCAGACTCTTTGATAGAACTGTGTTTCCAACTTCCTTTTTCACAGAATATGTACCTGAACTTTGCTGAGATTGGTAGCAATATAAAGAATCTCATGGAAGACTTTCAGAAGAAGAAACCAAAAGAACAGCAAAAACTAGAATCAATAGCAGACATGAAGGTAAATTGAACATGTTCATGGATGACTAACATGCAAGACTTTGGAACTATTCATGTAAGCAACACTTCTGGAATATTCTCAGTCTGATTTCTGCCTTGATTTTGTTTGGTTTGAGATAATTTTCTGTACTGTTTCTCTTTAGGAAACAATATAGTGAAAACTTCATAACAAGCCATGTGCTTCTTTCCATTCTTCAGTCACATTTGGACTATTTAAAAAGTCAATCTACTGACATGTACCAGTTCTTCTCTTTTTAAGCAGAAACAAAATGCCATGGGATTGAAAGTTGTAGATGCCTTAGTCTGGGCAGAACAATTCCTGCTTATTTTTTCCCTTCATGCATGTCTGTCCTCGGTCAAGAAATAAACCCCAATTGCTGTTTTTCCCATGGCAGGCTTTTGTTGAGAATTACCCACAGTTTAAGAAGATGTCTGGGACTGTATCAAAGCATGTGACAGTGGTTGGAGAGCTGTCTCGGTTGGTCAGTGAGCGGAATCTGCTGGAGGTTTCAGAAGTTGAGCAAGAACTGGCCTGTCAAAATGACCATTCTAGTGCTCTCCAGGTATCTATTCAGTCCAATTTGATGAGCACCTACTATGTGTAAGGCACTGTGCCAGGCAGAGCAAGAGATACAAAGGCAAGTAATCCTTCTTCACCAGCATGGAATTTATAATCTAACAAGGAGTTGAGACAAGAACACAGATTAATTTTATTTAAGATAGATACAAGAACCACAGGAGAAGAATAATGTGCAATAGCAAAGGGTTCAGACAGTTAACAGTATTTAGGAGGGCATCCTAGTCTAGTAGGAAGAATACTAGACTAAAATCAGAAGATCTGCATTTTAGCCACTTGCCACCTACTGGCTTTGTGACTTGGAGCTGTGGGCTTAATTTCTGAGCCCGTTTCCTCATCTGTAAAATAGGTGTAATTATATTTGCCTCACAGTGTTGTAAGGAGGGTTTTAAAGATACAATATATATTAAAATGCGTTATCTTAAGTTTTTTATTATTGAACACCTGCTCTTCGTTCCATGTACATGTAAATGCCTGCTTACATGTACGTTATGCTGTAAGGATCCAGAGGTACAAAGAAGAAAGAGATACCATCCTTTTCCTCAAAGAGCTCACACTATGTAGAAGGGAAGAAAGAAATTTAAACCAGGAATTACCATGCTATAAGTGCTATTTACTAGAGGTATTTACTAAGGGATATGGAAATACAGAGGAAGGACAACTGTTTCCCCTAAGGATGAAGCTTCTTAAGAAGATGACATTAGATTTGGGTCTGGACAAATAAGGAGGAGGGCACCAAACAGTAGAAGTGCACCAACCAGAGAGAAGAGGGGAAATTCTTGGCAGAGAGAATGCAGGCATGGAGATGTGGAGGGAGAAAAATTAAGGGAACAGAGAATAATGCAGTGTAGCTAGTGCAGGGTACAAGATGAGGAATGGTCTTAGATAAGCCAGAAAGACAGCCCGGAACCTGATTATGGCCATTGAAAGGAGATTGGGCTTTAATCTTAAAATGTTGAGGGCTACCAGAGTATTTTAGAAGAAAAGGGACATAATCAGACTCTGGCCCCAAGAAATTCACAGCATTGTTGAAAGGACAACACTAAAGCACAAGGAGCACTTAGACAGTGTTTCAAGGTACTATTTAATTAAGTTAAAATTGTGATTCTGACTATAATTAGATTTGAGGTTATCAGGGACAGTTTCTTAGAGAAGGTGATATTAAGATGGACCATCAACAATGAATAGAATCTGGGGGAGGATTTCAGTCAGGGAAAACAGCAAAAGCAAAGAGGCAGAAGTATGCAGAAAATAATAAACAGTGACCTGTTGGAGAGTGGGTGTGGAAGAGAAATGGGAGATGAAATTGAATTGGTAAACAGGAACCAGTTTATGAAGAAGCTTGTAAGAGGAATTTGCACTTGCTGAGATAAGCAGAGAGATCCATTGTAGGGCCGTATGTAGAAAGTTGATATGATGAAAGCAGTATTTAAGGAAATTTAATCTAGTAAGGATGCTTTGGAGGTGAAAAACCTGACGTTGGGCTAGTAGACTCACAGTGATAGTACTAAAAATGTACAGTAAGGGCAAATCTGAGAGACGGTTCAAAGGGAGAAAACAGTTGAGCAACAGGTTGGATATAAGGATAACAAGACAGAACAAATTCGATAATTCCAAGGTTCCCGAGAAATGACAGTGTGGTATCACTGGCGATAAGTCACTTGGGAATGAGGGTCCTTTGGGAGGTAGCCATTTCTAAGGCACTCACCATAAGAAGTGCATTTCCTTATTAGTAGGACCCTATATTCTACAACTTAGTCTCTTTCTTTCCCTGCTGTAATTCGACTTGACTTTATAAAATAAAGCCAGCATGGTATAATGGAAACAACGCAGGCTTTGGAGCCAGACTGTCCTGACTTTTATTCTGTCTCTACCTACCAAAGTTTTTTTGAGAAAATATTACTTATTTTGCCCAAACCTCAGGGATAAAGATTTCGAACTTCTAGATTTTTACCAGGATTCAGTGAGATATGTAAAATGCTTCACATATGTTAGGTGGTTTGTAAATGTTGGTCCCTTCCTCTAAACATAATGCTTTAAATATATGCTACAACTAAAACAAAGAAATCCACCCCCCTGTGGTTGCTCTAGTTATAGCGAGGTCTTTACTGGGATTTACAATTTGTTACTTTTTACTCTTTATTAAGATTTCCTCTGAAAACATCATCAGTTTGAAAATCATGAAGATTCTATTTGCTTTATATTTATGAAAAGTACTTCTGTCAACGCTGAATTTTATCCCTGTGTTCTTAAATTCTTTCAAAGAACTTTTAGGCTGATTTTATTATTTTTTTAATTGTATTGAATTCTAATTCTTAAATAGATGATATAAGTTCTTGGTGAAAGAGGTATGTAGTAAAAACTCAGTCTGTTACTAGTCTCACATGCATCCTGACAGTTATTCTGTATATGCGCAAGTTTGTGTGAGTGTGTGTATCTCCTCTCTTTTTTAAATTCAAATGATAACATACTGTACACATAGTTCTGCATTTTGCTTTTTCCCTTAACTGTGTATCTCAGACTGTTCCAGATCAGAATCTAAACACTCATTCTTTTTAATCACTAAGTAGTATTCCTTTATAAAGATGTATCGCAATCTGTTTAATTTGACCAACTTACTTGAACCAGTACTTACTAATAACAGTTTGCAGTTTTGTGGGCCTAATAGAAGTATTCCTATGAAAACTTTTTATTTTTTCCAAGAAAATAAATTTTCTTTTCTTATTAAATAAAAACAAAATTTTGTCCTGTAATTAAATGTAAATTTCCTTGTTTCTTTATCTTTTATTTTTCCCTTTGAAACAACAGAACCAAACTTAACCACTAGCCAGTTTTAGTATCTTTATTTGTATCTCTCTACCATACAGAAAGCAGTTAGACAAGGTTACTATAATTTCCTTGCCTGAAACCTTATTTCTTGTTCATTTTAAAAGAAAAAAATAGATACTTTAAAATATGAATTCCATTTGTGATCCACTTTATATTTTAAAAAGTTATCCTCTGAAGGTTTTCTTGCCCATGTTATTAGGGTTTTACAGTGAGCAGTTGATTTGGACTCCCCCACCATAAAGGATTTCTTTGGCAACATGATTTAAATAGTCTATAAAGGGAGCTTTTGTTTGATAATGAGTACATGCCAGGGCCCTGACCCCTAGATGGTTATAGCATTCCTTGGCTTGACCTTAGATGATAATATGTCATGAAATAATGAATTGAGGTTTTTGAGTAGAGATGGCATTTGCTTTATTGAATAGTAACTATATCATGATGAAGGAAAAAAATACATATATTGCTAAAAATTAACTTATATAAATTTACTGCCACTTCTAACCAGTTATCCTACAGGCTAACAAAAATTTGATTTAGAAGAATTTTCACTAGAACCAAACTGCAATGTACTATCATTAAAACATATCTATAGCCTTGGAAAAGACTCATTTGATTAGTGAGGAAGATTTTTTCATGCCATGAAGAGAAATATCTTCAGAAAGTAAGCAGTTTTCCCCCTTGTGTGTCATATCATAGTTTTTCATTTAGAAGGAAGAACTAGTCTGTTTTTATATCCTTCTTTCCTGACCTTGGGTAAAAGGCCTCAAATCATCCTATTAAAGATATAAAGACTCTTAGAAAAATTAAGAAGAGTTCTATTTGAAGCAGTATAGAGTAGTGGCTAAGAGCTTGGGACTTTAATGGCTTGGGTTTGAAAATTATAACCACTCTTAGTCTTTTTGTCTGTAAAATGGGGAAAAATTACAGTACTTACCTTAAAGATTTTTGTGAGGGTGTAGTAAGCTAGTACATGTAAAGCACTTAATATGGTACCTGGTACTTAAAACATTCAATAAGTAATAACTGTCACATTATCCATATTATTATTTGATGATACATTCTGTTTTCTCTATGACATCTAGGATATTGTTTTCTAATCTACTCATCACCTCAGATCTCTCTCTCCCTGATTTCAGAAGGGTTTTTTGCTTCTCATTAAAATCCTAAGAAAATTGTTTGGGACACATTGAGGTGACAATTTTACTTTCACCAATTAAGAATAAAAGTGATCATTTTCTCTCTAAACCAACATTTAGCCAGTGTGCAGACAGTGTTGACCAGCAGAAGACCTACAGCAAAGCTAAATTTTATGTTGACTAGTCATTAAGGAAAAGAATACTGACTCAGATGTATTTACTAGTCAGTGGAATTGGGTCCTGCCTACTTTCTATCATTTTTTCTAGATAAACTCTTTATAGTCCCACAACAGTGTTCTCTCAAACTGTTAGACTCATTTTTTTTTATCATATCAGCATGTTGAAGGCTTCTGCCAATTTCATCTTATTATTCTAATCTGCTGGATTATTAATGCTAGTCATTGATGATTTTACTACATTAATATGATAGTAGATAACAAGGTAGAGTTCCTGTTCTTTAAGTTAAATTAAAACAAAAAATAAAGACTATTTTTAGTTGCTGACTTCATCTGTAATTTATACAGTGGTATAACTAAGTCATTATAAAAATTTGTTCTTATGCTGCTTCATCATAATTTTGGTAGAAGAAAACAGAAAAGTTGCCCAAAACAATGGAAGGATCTTTAAATATCAGAAAAGAATTGTTTTTTAATTGATGTTTTTTGAGTGAACATTAGCCCCTTTTTGAAACTTGACCTTCAGAGACTGTGTTTTTGCTTTTCTTTTCCTATTCCTTGATTAGGCATATATGAATATTAGAATTCAGTGAATTCTGTGTTTGAATCCTATCTTCTTAAGAGGACAGTAGTTTTCTTTTGCTCTTTACTCAGCCATTGTTATGTGAAATATACTTTTCTCTCTTGAAAGTCTCAAGGCTTATGGAAAATTTCATAAGAAAAGAGAAACCAGAAGTTCATTATGTAATTCACTCATATTTCCAACGTATAAATACCACCATGTAGCAGATACCTGCTGTGTAATTAGAAGTCGCTCGGATTGTTTTCTCTTCTCTGGTTAGTACACTGGAATCTCAATATAACATACACCACTGTTGGTCAAGTTGATGAGTCAAGTAGCCATGAGTGAAATGTTCAAAATTAAGTCAGAGGATAGGGCGCCTGGGTGGCTCAATCGTTAAGCGTCTGCCTTTGGCTCAGGTCATGATCCCAGGGTCCTGGGATCGAGCCCCGCATTGGGCTCCCTGCTTGCTTCTCCCTCTCCCACTCCCCCTGCTTGTAGTCCCTCTCTGTCTGTGTCTCTCTCTGTCAAATAAATAAAATCTTTTAAAAAAATAATAATAAGTCAGAGGATAACATGGGATCCAGGCAGACAAAAATGCCCTTCCTCTTCAAAAACTTAAATAGCTGAAAGAGAAGAAAGAGCTCAGCTTGTACCTACATGTTTCCTTTCATGAGGAAATAGATAAGCCTAGCTGGAACAATGACCTGAGTCATGGTTGGGTCCTAAGGGATCAAAAGTAAGCAAAGTAATCTACTCAAAGTAATCTTGGATCAGATCTGAGCCACATCCTCAAGGGAGAGCTATGAGTCAAGCCAGGGACTCTAAATACCAGCACCAGATCTCAAGGAAGAGAAGTGGATTCTTTAATGGGAAAAAGCCAAGAGTCAAGATACAAGTGAAAGTAGTTAGAAAGGGAGCAAGTAAGAAGGGTACAAACTGATTGGGGCAGTCTTTGTCCCTATACCAGTTTTGTGGTTTTATACTTACTTGAGAATCTCAGATTTGCTGAAAATATAGAAATTGAGTAGATTTAAGGTAAAAAGAGAGTGATCCCAAGGGCAGGAATTGAAACATTGTGCCTATAAAAAAAGTGGCAACAGAGATCCCAGATGGATGTTTTAAACTTAGGCTAAGTTGATGAGAGACATAGGAAATAGGGTATTCTTATTATGGTAGAAACTAGTGGCAAATTTGAACAGGTATTCTAAATAGTCTGTATTCTGTGATTACTGTGGAAAGGGTACTGCAAAA
Organism: Zalophus californianus; assembly: GCF_009762305.2. NCBI lineage: Eukaryota > Metazoa > Chordata > Mammalia > Carnivora > Otariidae > Zalophus > Zalophus californianus. Next base: position 104,429,841 of record NC_045598.1, read on the forward strand.
GAAAAAAAGTAAGGAAATTCTTATGACTGCAGGGTTTAAATCTAAAGAAGAGAAATATCTTCCCTTTTGATTCCTTAAAGATGATGCTAGTGAAATATTCACCCAGAAAAGCAACAATAGAAATCCTACCCAGAGAACTTCCTACTTGAGAGCCACCTGGGAGGTTCCCCATGTCATCATAGTCCTCTTTGGTGTGAACAGAAGAGTTCTTAAACATTAAACCTGGTTGTTGTGAAGTATTAAAAAGATAAGGTATGTGAAAGTATCTTATAAGTTGTAAAGTTGCATTTGGATGTATGTCCTCAGACTCTAGTGCCCTCCAAGGCTCTTGCCAGTCTTTCAACTCAACCCACTTCTTTCTCTGATTTCCATATTCCTGTTAAGAGCATCTCCTCCTTTAGTCTCCCAGACTAATTCTAACACTTACTGATGCTTTAGGGCCTTTTTCATGAAGTCTTTCTTGATTCCTCAGCAACCAGATGTACTTTTCTTCACTCTGTGTCCCCTTCCCCGCGTTGTGCTGATTCTCGGTTTCTGTTTCTTGTTTTGTTTTTTGCATACATATGTTTCTGTTATAATACCACATGTGTTTTCCTGAAAAACCTCCAGTTCTGCAAAATCATGTACTAAAAATAAACAAGTATTATGGGAAAATAGGATTATAAGCAGGTCACTTAAAATCCACGTAACTAAAAAAAAAAAATCTATATAACTTTATAATCAAAGCCCTAATAAAAATAGTGACAGTCCTAATAAAAATATTAGCACAGTTAACTCTCCACAGACATTTGTACCTAGAAATATACTCAGTCCATCCTTTGTAGCCTTCCTTATTCTTGGGGCTCACATTTTATTCTTCAAGATGTAACGTCAGAAAAACTTTTGCTTCTCATATAAATTAGTTTCACCAAAATTAAAAATACAATATGGGGATATCAGTCAGTTTTTGGCTGTCATTTTGTTTGCTTTTTAACTCAGAGAAATTTCTTCACATCCTTTTCATTTGCACTTGCCCTTTCCCCATATTGCTTAATACAGTGGACAATACAACAGCTCTTAAAGCTACAAAACCAGCTACTTCTTGCAGAAAACTCTTGTGTAGGATTTACATCCTCTTTTCTTAACATAGTGTTAAAGCTTCCTCTTAAAGAGGAAGCTTGGCCCTATTCCCTTAATACTAACATGCTGGAAAAACTACATATAAGCCATTATACCTTCTGTGTTAAACTGACACCATTCCCATATTTAATGATCTCATAGAGTTAAAGTGCATTCAAGAAATGTGCTTTGTAGCAGAATAGGCTGTAATTGTTTCATTCCCCTTCACCTCCTTGTCTGTGAACTCACTGAGGACAGAAACTGTGTTTAACTCACCTCTGTATCCCCTCCAGTGCCTGGCATAGTGCCTTATGCTTAGAGGGGGATCACAGTGTAGTTCTTGGCTTGAATTAACTTGTTCTGTTGCATAATAAGCATAAATACGTACTATGGGGAAGTTCCTTAATATGAGGATTGACAAAACCTAAATGATTTTGTCCAGCTTCCTTTGCAGTCAGTACCTGCCCTCTTAAGATCACAAGTGTTCAATTTAGAGATTACATGCTTTACATACTCATATCTCTGAAAGGCATGTAGAAACATATTGGTACATCTGATGCTTCTTGGACATTAAGCCCAGTCCTCCTACATAAAACTCTACCAACTTGTCTCCATTTCACTGGTCAGTCACTAACGCTAAGCAATAGTTTTACAAGTCAATGGGTCAGTTCTGTCGTGTGCTGTGTTGATTGAAATGGTGGAAATAGTATATGTTCCTTGTTTCAGCAAGGAAACTGCAACCTTTCCCACATGAGACCATAGACCATCTCATCAAAGGAAAGAAAGGAACTATCCATAGTTAAATTCATTTTTGTCCTAGAGCAATTGCAATGGGAAATTCTTGTCTTAGGCAAAGGCGTTTAATTTTCTGTAGTTGAAACAATTGCTAAACCTATAACCTGTACATTGCCATCATAGCAATCTTAAGTCATGAACTCAGATGCATCACTGCCATTCATTAGACTCACTAGACTTAAGATCTTATACATCACTCAGGTGAAGGGGAGATAAATACCAGCTTTTTGTTTTTTCAGAATGTAAAGAGGCTCCTGCAGAACCCCAAAGTGACAGAGTTTGATGCTGCCCGCCTGGTGATGCTTTATGCTCTACATTATGAGCGACACAGCAGCAATAGCCTACCAGGACTAATGATGGACCTCAGGAATAAAGGTGTTTCTGAGAAGTATCGAAAGGTAACCAAATTTATATATTAATCCCACCAAACAGCTAGCAACTCTATTATTATATTCTTAGTTCTGACAAATCATACTGCTTTTACTTACAGAAGTGTATAATTATGTCCTCTCATGTCTTCATTTCCTTAATAAAGGTATTTTCTTATGAAATGAGTTTCCTGATCCCCAAGCAATAAGAGGTGGTTCTCTTTTTTCCTAATAGCTTGTGTCTGCAGTAGTTGAATATGGTGGTAAACGGGTCAGAGGAAGTGACCTTTTCAGCCCCAAAGATGCTGTGGCTATTACCAAACAGTTCCTCAAAGGATTGAAGGTATGGCTATGTCCTCTCTACTTTACTAAATGAGAAACAGTGGAAGCCCCTGCGGCTGAGAGTGAATAAATAAGATCTTCAAAGTAACTTCAGGATTGCTGCTAATTTAGTACTATGTCAATTAAATGAAATTAAAGCAGACATCTCCCAAAAGCTTTTTCTTCAAATGCTTTCTATATGGGAGCAGCATCAGCATTGGACCGAGCAGCTGAACAGGGAATAATAGAAAATTTCCAGGAAATACCCCAGAGTAAAACAGACAGTTCTGTTAGTTATAGCTGTTTTACTCCATTTCTTTATCATTAAGATTTGTTTGGTTGTTTTTCTTCGAAGGAAATTAAAGGTGAAGCAAACAACTGTAGATCTTTTAAAATTACTATTTTCTTAAAATGGTAAAAAAAATTAGTTTTAATCTGCAAGCCTTTCTTATGTTTCCTGAAATGTTTCCATTTACCTGAGTGTTTCTTGACTCCTTTTCTATGTGGTCTTTTCCTCTTATTTGCTCTACCTATCATATAACATTTTCACAAAAGGATAAGAATCACTGAAAAGATGATAAAGGATTTAAGCAATTCCATTTTTGAAATTCTTTTATAATAGCTAGGCTTAAGTTACAAAGTATTTTTATGAGATTAGAACATTTCTAATTAATGAAAAGAAATTTTTAAATTATTTAACTGGAAAATTCCCATTTGAATCTATCCCATGAAATCCCTATTGAGTGCATGTCCTTTTCTGATGAGTATCATTAACTGTTATATTGCAAGTTCCCCTAAAATGATATAAGAATCATCTTCCCCTCTCTTAGGGAGTAGAAAATGTGTATACTCAACATCAACCTTTCCTACATGAGACCCTGGACCATCTCATCAAAGGAAAGCTTAAGGAAAACGTGTACCCTTATCTAGGCCCCAGCACACTCAGAGACAGGTAAGGTAACTAAGATATTAATAATAAAAACCAGAAACACTAAGAAAATAGGAAATGTGGAGCGTTGTAAGAGACAACAACTAAGATGATATTGTTCTACTCCTCCTCCTGTTTTTTCAGTTCTGAGATTCTTTTGGTTTTACATGTGTCAGGGTTAGATAAAAATTCACCTACTAAGCCTGCAAGATTATTTCTTTTGGAATAAAGAAACAGGTGTTTTGAAGTATCCCGTATACTTGTATTTTGTCCTTTGGTATCAGATGAGTTTACTTATGCCATTTAAGGTTCAGTTCCATGGCATTTAACATTTGGAGTTTCAAGCATTAATGCCAAAAATAGATTTGCTGCTTGGTTGCCATCCAGAGCAGGTTGTTACTATTTTTGGTGAGGACTGGACTTTGCCAAATGTGGCCAGCATAGAAACTGAGACCTAATTAACAGAGGCCATTTGTTACACAGAAGCAAAGGATAGCTTGCTTTTGGGGTGTTAACCGAAGGAAGCAATTAATCGTCATTTTAATCCAGTGGTCTGTTAGTTTTAATAAAAACAAAACTCGTCCAGATCAGCTTACTTAGATCAACCTGAAATTTTAAATATACACAAAATATACTTTGTTATAAATTATATTCTTGTGTATTTTTTACTGGGACCACATATTATAAAGAACCTAATATATGTAATGGGATAGATTGATGTGCAAATTGTTACTATTGGTAGACTTCTTCAATTATTTCAGCTAATCATAACCTAAGAGTCTTGGAAGAATAGTGTTTTATAAATATAATAAACTTCTGAAAGGAAATAGATGACTCTTTTATATGATAAAATATATTTTTTTTCCATTTTGTTCCTTTAAAAAAAAAATCTCTGTAATTTGGTAACAGAACAGAAAAGAAAGATCTTTTAAAAAATCCAAGGTTGAGAGGCAGAATATCTGGGGTTAAATTCAGACAGTACATTCATTCAGATAAAATGTTTAAGGACCTTTTCAGAAATGTCAGCTAAGTGGAAAGAATGCAAACCAGCCTAAAGCTATTTACCTATCTTAGAGGCTTTTTGAAAAACAGTATAACTCTATTATATGGCCTTCTAATTAGTATGATAAAAGTAAAAATATTACTTTTTATGAATTTCATATAAGAATTATCAATCAATTAGCTATTTATTGCTAAAGAGACACCATAGACCACCAGAAAAGTATATTGTGTATGATTAGTTCATAACAGCAAACCTTTCTAATTTGGGTGATTCATTTCTGAACAAAGCTCAGAATGATGCTTTTCCAACAAAATGCACATTTATCAGTTGTCAGCATCTGTTAGCATTTGTCACTATTACCTAAATACAAATATAGCTAATAATTCTATTGCTGCATCCTTTTATATAACAAATATTTATTGAGTGTCTTCAATATGTCAAAAACTGTTGTAAATGCTGGGGAAACAGAACAGGAAAGACAAGTTACCTGCCCTTAAGGAACTTACATGAAGGAGACAGTAAGCTAATAAATAAAGACTATATAATTTGAATGAGATAAGTGCTGTTGAGGAAATAAATAGTGTAATAAGCTACAAAGTAACTTTGGAGAGGTGAGGGGGGCTGCTTTAAATGGAGAGAAACCTCTCTGAGGAAATGCTATTTAAAATGAGCTTTGAATGGGCACCTGGGTAGCTTAGTTGGTTAAGCGTCTGCCTGCGGCTCGGGTCATGATCCCAGGGTCCTGGGATCAAGCCCCGCATCGGGCCCCACATCCGGCTCCTTGCTCGTCGGGGAGCCTGCCTCTCTTCCTCTCCCTCTACCTGCTACTCCGCCTGCTTGTGCTCTTTCTCTCTCTGTCAAATAAATAAATAATCTTTAAAAAAAAAAAGATTACAAGACAGAGCCAATCACATAACAATTAAGAGAAAAAGCATCCCAAGCAGAGGGAACACTGGAGCACAGGCCTTGAAGAGAGAACTTGGTAAGTTCATGGAACGGAAAGAAACCAGTGTGGTTGGGGCATAGTGAGTAAGGAGGAAATAAGTTGAAAAAATAAGTAGGAGCTGGATTACATAGGGTCTTAAGAAGGGTTTTAAATTTTAAATGTCAAAGGAAACCATTGAAGAGCTTAGCATGTAAGTGACATGAACTGAATTACTTATTAAAGGATCATCTTCTAGGGAGAATTGATTTCTTTTTTTTTTTTGAGAATGGATATTTGAAGGCAAAAACAGAAGCAGGGAGACTACTTAGGAGGCAGTTGTAATAGTCTGGGTAAAGGATGAAAGAGGTTTGGATAAGGAGGCTGGGAGAGAAAGAGTCAATAGACTTATTTAATGGAGTCATCTACTCCACTAAAGAGGTTATCTACTCTTACCCTCTTACCACAGAATAAGAGAGAAGTGAAGAATAACTCTCAGGTTGGGGTGGGGGGCAATCAAGTTGTTAAGTTGCAGATGCCTATAACCAAGTAGAAATGTTGGATAATAAATTGGGAGTCAACAAGATTTTGGTGATATTTAAAGCTATGGGATATAAGATATATAAGATCACTTAGGGAGAGAGCATAGAAAGAAAAGAAGAGAGCCTAGGACAGGATTGAGTGGAAGACATGGAGCCAGATATGGAGACTGAGGAGGAGGAGACTTAAAGATAGAAAACCAGGAGAGCATAGTGTCATACAGACCAAGAAGCAAGTGGTAACCTGAGTGTAGTCTTCTGAGAGGTAAAGGTGAAAACAGTGAAGACTCCATCAGATATGGCAACACGAAGGTCTTTGGTGACCTATTCCCAGTTTCCAGGAGATTAGAAACCAAATTAGGGTTACGGGATATAAAATAAAATAGAGATAACAAATGTATATAACACTTTTTTTTTAAGATTTCATTTATTTATTTATTTGACAGAGACAGAGATAGCAAGAGCAGAAACACAAGCAGCAGGAGTGGGAGAGGGAGAGCAAGCTTCCCTCAGAGGAGGGAGCCCGATGTGGGACTCAACCCCAGGACCCTGGGATCATGACCTGAGCTGAAGGCAGATGCTTAACGACTGAGCCACCCAGGAGCCCATATATAACACTTTTAAAGAAATTTTGTATGAAGGTGTCAGAAATGGGATGGTAGCTAGGAGAGAGTGTATACTCAAGGGAAAGAGATTCTAGAGCATATCTGATGTATGTATGTATGTATGTATGTATGTATCTGTAATCTAATGAGAATTACCCTAAAGAAAGAAAAGTCAAAAATGCTGAAGAGAAAGAGGAAGAACTGCACAAGTCTTCAGGGGGTCCAGAGCATAAGCAGAGGAGCCTTTGATAGAAACAGAGCTACTTTTTTCTTTTTAACAATTTTGATGGTGAGAATATGGGACCATCGAAGCTGATTGCTTCTGTTTTCTCAGTAAAATACGATGTCAAGTTATCAACTGAGGTAGTGGGTAAAAAGAGAAAACATTGTGAAACTGTCATCTTGCAGGCCAGGAATCAGATTTACTAGGGAAATGTAAGTAGGACTTCTAGCAAAACTGAGTGCCCATTAGAGTTTTATGATCATTAATTTAAAAACCTTGGTGGCTCAGTCGGTTAAGTGACAGACTCTTGATTTCAGTTCAGGTCATGATCTCAGGATCTTGAGATCAAGCCCCACGTGGGCTCCACACTCAGTGCGGAGTCTGCTTGTCCCTCTCCCTCTGCCCCTCCCCTCTCTTTTCCTCTCCCCCCTCCCAAATAAATAAATAAAACCTTTAAAATAGAGCCCGTGAGCCTAGTTGTGTGGTTTTCTCCAGCAACTTTTGGCTGTACTAGATTAAATGAGGATAAGGCTGGCAGCTAGGCCCAATCTGGATTTGGGGAATTGAAAACAGAAGGAGGGTATTGGATGGTAAATAAGTATTGTTGAGTGAATTAGTGGTCTTGATGAGGTCCAAGAATTATTATAGTAGAAGTATTAGTGTAAGTTAATTAGAAGTTGAGGAGGTTGTTGTTGGAGAAAGAGATCTTGAATGCAAGATTTCACAATGCAGATACTTAAAGTGAAAGAGTTTAGGTTATAATCATGGATGTTGGTTATGAGGGATGGAAGAGCACATCATCCTGGGTGAGAAGACCAGGATGTGAGATGAGTAATCCACATGGATGTGAAAGTAACTGAAAATCCTGAAAGGAACAGCAGTGAAAAGGAGGACAGTAAACCAGAGCTAAAGTCTTCAGGGAATAAGTGAGTGACCAGGAAAGGAGGTCAGGAGAAAACAGTGTAACCGCATCATGGGCTTCTAACATAACGGAGACATTGAAGAAGGCAGAGAAGTTCGTTCTGAAACAACAGGACAGGGCACAGAAGATACCTACGCCACCTTCTGGCCCTGCTTAACAGCAGGTAGACTGCAGAGGCCTTGAAAAGACCTACCGAACATTCTGCTTCTAAAAGTTTGCCGTCTAGATATATTGTGCAAGTACAAAAAAGACATATAAACAAGGATAGTTACCGAAACATTATTTGTAACAATTAAAAAACAAAAAACAAAACAGAAACAGGCTAAATATCCATCCATAAAGGACTGGTTACCTAAATTACAGTACAGTGCTATGCATTCTTAAAAAATAGCATAACTCTTCGTGGGGTGATATAAAAACTTTCTAAGATATATTGGATAGAAAAGCAAAATGCTATAATATCCTTGTGGTGCTCGCTTCGGCAGCACATATACTAAAATATAATATCCTTTTTGTGTAAAAAACAAAAACCCATATCTAAGCATAAATATTATTATATACACATGTGTATATTAACAAGTCTGCTCAACTATACATAGTATGTATATAATATATATGCAAGCACACATATCTATGTATACTATACATACTTCAGAAAGAATAAGAAAGTTGTTAAGTGTGGTTACCTCTGGATATTGAGACAGTAGTTAGTTGTATGCCTATCTGTCTTTCCCACTAGCTATTGATATTGTATTAAGTATCATTTTCTTGAAGTAGGAACTATGTTAGTATTTGGGTTTTTTACAATATTTAACACAGTGCTTTACCAATAGGTGTTCGGTAGGTGTCAAATTTCTCTTTTTTTTTCCTTAAAGATTTTTTATTTATTTTTTAACAGAGAGAGAGCGAGAAGGGGAACACAAGCAGGGAGAGTGGGAGAGGGAGAAACAGGCTTCCCGCCGAGCAGGGAGCCCGATGTGGGACTCGATCCCACGACTCTGGGATCATGACCTGACCCAAAGGCAGACGCTTAATGCCTGAGCCACCCAGGCTTCCAGGTGTCAAATTTCTCATGTAGGCATCTATAACAGTTGATATGACAAGACTTACAGTTGGAAAATTTAAACTAGAGAATAAATTTGGTTGATGTTACCAGAAAATTTAGATTTTTACAGTTGCCAGTAACACTCTGTAATATTTTGGCTCTACATCCACTTGGCCTCACTCTCAGTTCTGGCCACTGTCTTGGATCATCACATTGAGAAGAGTCATTGATTTTAGTCATCTTTGTGATAATTTAAGTCTCATCGTGATAGAATTCCTTGGTTTTGTTGTTATTAGGAAGTATCAAAGGAGACGTGGCCAGAATACAACTTTGAAATCAGGAACACCTGTAGAATTGTTTTAGCCCTTAGCTATTATATGTGGTTAACCTGTTTGGCAATATAGCCATATCTACAAATTCAGTTTTGATCTTTCTTCTGCAGATGGGACTCCCGCATATCCTATGCTAAAAGCGGGCTCATTTTTCTTTCTCACTCCAGAATTGCTCCTTGTCTCTCATAAAAACAAGCAACTTAAACATTTGGTGAGAGAATGGAGCTGTCTGGTCATGCATTCCATAGTCAATTCAAAAAGGAAGTACTTTTTCACGTTTACATAAATTTGGTGGAACCTTGTTGCAGCAGTTCATTTTGTTTCTATAAAGGCAGCAGTCCTTTTCCATTGGCCTTTTTTCCTACAGTAAATGCTCATAAGATCCTTATTATCTCTAAGAACTCAAAAATTTGAATTTTAGCCATAAGTGTAATGGTCCACAAAGTAGATAAAATATTGCCTCTTAAAAGCTTAAGTTTTTCTACTTAGTTTTATTCATGTATAGAAGTAATGATTTCCAGAAATTCTATATGTGAAAAATGTTTATTTTTATAATAAAATAAGATATAAATTGGTTGAGTCCTCAGGGTGTCCTGTATATCTATATGCAGCATGAACTGGCTGCTCTTCTCTGTCTAATGTTTGCTGCCTGAATTAATGAATGCTTTCGGTTGCTGGAGTGAATTTCAGAGCACAGGAAGATGTGTACAAAGAATTGAACTTGTGTATTCCACTTAGCTTCAATCATCATATAAAAATGATTTGTTGTATATTTAGCCATTGGCCTCATCAGAACATCTACTTTTAAAATTCACCAGGGAAAGGAAAGAAAAGGAAAAAATGTCAGGGTTGTATTTTTTTCCCCATCGATGTTCCTCCTTAAGCCAGCTTGAGTAAGTAGTAGGAGGTTCAGGGAAAACATTTATTAATGTTTTCATAACCAAATGCAACATAGTCATCTTTGTTAGGTACACAATTAAGTCAAGCTGTAAGAGTCTATCCCAGTATCTAAGTTTTGTCCTTATATTAATATAACCTACACCCACAGTTACCATCTGCGACATTTTCTTCCCTCTCCAGTAATACGAAAATACTCTGGCACCCTGAAATTATCAGACTAAAGGATAGAGTTCTTGCGCTCTTCTAGGAGTCTGCTTGAGTTAATTCCTTCCCAGTTCTTGCCTTCTCCACAAGAGACAGATGTACTCTTGAGGCAGATGATGCGCAGAGGGCAGCTATAGAGAAGCCCCATCTCTTTTCCCTGGATGATCCTTATTCGTCTGTTCAGCTGCTTTTTAAATTGACTTACCAGATCAGGAGCTCAAAAATGTTACTGTCTGGTTCCTCTCATCAGTCACTGTACCCCTGCAAGGGAGAAACTTCCTTCCCTTCTTCTTAATGAAGTAATCTGTGCAATTAATGAGTATTTACTCAAGATAAACTGCATAATGGGTGTCAGCCTAGGGTTGCCCCTCAACATAAAGAGTATTGCATATGGAATCTCCCTGTAAAAAAAAAAAAAATACTCATTTTCTGAGAATAGAATTTCATTTCAGCTTTGAAGATTTTTATTACTTCTGAACACTGCAACTGCTTTTTTTTTTCCTGTTTCTACCTAGGCTGACACCCAGATAGTTACAACATAGACCAAACAATTGGCAGAATGTCTTCTGTCTCCTCGATGGCACATTCTTGCAACATTGGATTTTTCTTCTCCACGGAACTCATTCTTCACATCCTTTAATGAATATTAAACCAGTTATGACTGTATTTGAAAAGCCATTATTATCTCAGCTCATTGGTACTTCTAGAACCAATATAGTGGGAAGAATTAAAAATTTACATTCTTTGAAATTTGGTTGAAAAGAAATTGTATCTATCCATGAGGGTAATACTATGATAAAGGTTACAGAGACTCATGTCGCTATTTAAAATTATAGCCAACTGTAGCTTAGTTGATCCCCTTATGAAATCCATCCTTAAAGAGTCTGACAAGAACTGAACTTGAGTCTTAGCTGTTCCTATTCCCTTTCCCCTTCTGTAGAAAGATTAGTCAGAACCGAAACAATACCTATCAGTTGGAGAAAAAGAAGAGAACCTGTATTTTACCTGAATAGTCAGTCCTTGAGTAATTAAGAGTTCATCATACTTGGTAGAAAAATATTACTATCATAATCATGCAACGTTTCCTAAGCAAATGACCTTTCACAGCAAGAGAAAGCTAGCCAGTAACTGGAGGCAAGGACTTGAAGGAAAGAAACCTTGATGGTGTAGAGTATTTTAGTGATTCAGGTAATGCTTTCCTGTAAGTTACAAAGAACCTCTTTCCCTGCAGCCTAAAGCACTAGATTAATATTGGATTAATAACTTAGCCTTCAGGCTGGTATCTACTTCTCTGTGATACTAGAGGAAATCACTACAAATTATAGGTTAGTGCCACTACAAATTCATTGTTTCTAAACTCAGTTGGGCCTTCCCAGATACTCAAACTTTTATGCATCCTTAGTTCTTCTCTTTGTCTCTTTCTCCACATCAGTTTTGAATGTTTTCCATTCTCTCCAAATCACCCAACCCACCCAGCCCACAGCAGTGTTTCCTAGAGAAAAAAAAAAATTGAATCTGTCAGACATTAACTCCCTCAGTGTCTCGCCCCCATATTTATAAACTTATTTACATATACCTACCTTTTTGTCTTTCCTCCATTCTAAAGGAAATACATCCTCTTTCCTATTTAGAGCTAATCATTCTGTCCACGCTCTAGTTTTAGACTCCTACCATCTCTTCTGAAGCCTTCCTGTATTGATTATTTGCTTGCTCCCTCTCTCTCCCTGCCTCCTATATTTTCAGCTTCTCCTCATCTAACTACTTTCCCACAGACTACAAGCATACTTGGGTTTCTCCTATTAAACAAGCAATAAGTATAAAGCCCTTGAAACTGGGCTCTCCTCTGACCTGTCTCCTTTCTTTCACAGTCAAGCTTCCTGGATGAAGTCACTGTCTTCTTCAATCCATGCACCCTGGCTTCTTACTCCACTATAATACACTAAGACTTTTCTTACAAATTCATATACAACAGCATACGCAGTGGTCTCTTTCAGTCCTCACCTTATTTACCCGACTGTTCGTTTCACACTATTAACCAACCATTCTGTTCTTCTTGAAAGTCACTTGGCCCTTGGCCTCTCCCTTCTGGTTCTCCTTACCTTTCTGACAGTTTCCTTCTCAGTTGCCTTTGCTGGCTCTTCATCCTGCTTGTCCTGTAGCTGTTAAAAACTCTCCAGAGCTCTGTCTTTCGATTCTCTTCTCACTCTACACGCTCTCCCTTGGTCGAACTCATCCATTTCCATGGCTTCAGCTGCCACCTGTACTCGGGGAAATCATTAGGCCTAAATGTCCAGATAATATATTTAGTGGACATCTCTGCTGGGATGTTCCACAGGTATCTCCAACACATGTTTTTGTCTTTCAGGAAATCAGTCTTGCTTTTTTTCTCAAACAGAAACCACTATACCTAGTCACCAAAACCAGAAAACTTAAAGTTATCGTGGACTGTTCCTTTATCCTCATCCTCCATATTTAACCATTGACCGAATACTGAAGAGTCCTTTTTTTTTTTTGTCTCTTATAGCCAGTCCCTCCTCTCCACTCCTGGTATTTCTTTAGTCCCATTTTTCATCATATCTTTCTAGAAGTCTTGCAGTGGCCTTTTGTTCTCCATCTTTTCCCACCTGCATCCCCCAATTCATTCTCACACAGCTGCCAAAATTGTCCTTCAAAAAAGCAAATTTGATCATGGTAACCTGTTAAATCCCTTCAGTGATTCAGTGATCCCCCATGAAATATAAGAGTCAAGGCCTTCCATGGTCTGGCCACTGCTTATTTCTCCCTCTCTTTCTCTCACTATGTGTCTTAACTTACCTGCTTCATTAGAATGACTCCAAAGTTTTTATCCTAAGCAACTGAAAAGATAGACTGGCCACCAACTAAGATGAGGAAAACTATAGGTGAAACAAGCTTGGGGGAGATTAGGAATTTGAACATTTGAATTGAGAAATTTATTAAACATCTAGTAGAAGTGTGGCATTTAGGAGACAGGTCTCTCTGGGCTAGAGATAGAGATGTGGGTGTCATTGGCAGAGAGATGTATTTAAAACCATACAACTTGGGTGTGGTCATCTAGGGATGATCAATAAGTTTAATAGAACTTTCTACGATGATGGAAATGTGCTCTATTGGTGCCATCTTATAAGGCAGTCATTAGCCACATGTGACTATTGAGCACTTGAAATGTGGCTAATTCTACTGAGGAACTGAATATATTATTTTATTTTAATTAGTTTAAATTTAAATAGCCATATGTGGCTGATGGTAACTACATCAGGCAAAGTAGATCTAGGGAGTAAGTGTAGATGAAGAAGAAAGGAAGACCAATGACTCCACCATTAAGATGTCAGGGAGATAAGGTGAAGCCATTAAGGAACACTGAAAAAGAGCAACTAATGAAGTAAGAAAACCAAGAATGTGATGTCTTGGAAACCAAATGAAGAAAGTATATCAAAGAGGAACAAGTGATCAACTTAATTAACTTAAAATGACCGAAAGCCTTGATAATACATGGTGCTGAAAGAATGGGAGAAATAGGCACTTTCCTGAGTTACTGGTGGAATGACATCTGTGGAGGCAACTTGGTGATATCTACCAAAATTTAAAATGCACACTAGATCCAAGATAAGGACCAGGAGCAGAACAGTGCACATAAAATGCTTTTACTTGTGTATATGTATGTGTGTGTGTGCTAAACGTATATATCCTATATGTGTAGTGTGTATATATGTGTGTGAATATGTATTTATGCATATAATTACTTACATATACACATAGACAATATCTCCGAAAGGACACATAAGAGGCAAGTAGTAGTGTTTGCCTCTACATTGAAACTGAAGTGCAAGAGCACTGTGGTGGGAGGGAAACTCACTTTTTTTATAGTATACCCTTTTGTATTTATATTATATGCAAACATTGATCTAGTCAAAAATAGTATATTTCAAAATAATAGGGGCACCTGGGTGGCCCAGTCAGTTACGCATCTGCCTTCAGCTCAGTCATGATCCCAGGGATCCTGGGATTGAGCCCCACATTGGGCTCCCTGCTCAGTGGGGAGCCTGCTTCTCCCTCTGCCTCTGCCACTCCCCCTGCTTGTGTTCTCTCTCGCTCACACTCTCTCTCAAATAAATAAATAAAATCTTTTTAAGAAAATAAAAAAAATAGCAAAAATGATTATAGAATATATAACATTAGGTAACTCTTAAGCATTGTCGTGCTAAATACATTGTTTCAGGTGAGTAGTCTTAAATGCTTATTTTGTCTTAAAAAGTACGTTTGTGGGGTGCCTGGATGGCTTGGTCAGTTGGGCATCGACTCTTGATTTCGGCTCAGGTCATGATCTCAGGGTTGTGGGATCCAGCTCCATGTTGGGCTCCATGCTGAGCATGGAGCCTGCTTGGGATTCTCTCTCTCCCTCCTCCCCCTGCCCCTGCTCATGGTCTCTCTCTCTCTGTCTCTCAGAGAAAGTAATCTTAGTGTTTAAAGCATGATTTTAAGTCCCAGGCATTTCACATAGAAATGCCATGATTAATTGCAAAATAACCACCTTTTCATCATTGGGAGCCTATTATTGGGTATCTCTGAAATTCAGAGATTATCTGAACATTTTTAATTTTAGCCATAATATCTGATTCTGTTTCCATGAAGTGCCATAAGAATAAATACTCTCTCAGTTAATTCCTTCAAGGTTTTTAGGAAGAGGCAAACAGAAGGGAAATATACGGGGGGGGGGGGTTTCCATGATTTATACATAGCCTGTATTATTAAAGAGGTTTCTGTTTAGTTTTGTGCTATAACCTCCAAAATGGATGCTTCTACTTGATGTAGTTTTAAATAATGTCCAATAAGTCATTAACAAAATTAACTTGCTTGCTAAGATCAAGTAATTTTATCTTCTTTGGTGGCATGAGAAAAGAAAAACAAGGCAAACTAACTGTTTTGAAATGATATGGTCTCCTTCTTATTGATATCTACAGAAGGGGCCAATAGGAGGCTCTTCTGTTATGAAGCTGTTTTGATAAAGATTGGAACACAATAAAACTACACAGGCTACCCAAATGAGGCAAGTGACTGAGCTGATATGTCAGTAATGGCCAGTATCAAAACTATACTCAAGAGTTGTTTGTTTTCACAGGGTTTTTTTTTTTTCTTGTTTATCAAAGGATTTGAGAACAAAGATTTTAAGAAGAGGTGGAGTTCGCAGAAGTGCCATTAATGTATGGGTCCCATTCTCTTTTACACTGAAAAGATTAAATGTTTCTAGTTTCCATCTTCTGGGAACATCCTAATATCCTGTACTTTCCAAAATACTTTGAAGTCCTTGACAGAGGCCATTGTAATGACACTGTACTAAGTATTGGACAGAGGGTTTATATACAAAAGGAATTGTGTAGTACAAGTATAAATTACTGCTATCTTGATATCACGGCACAGTGAAGTACTCTGCAGCCTCTTGAATATAAAAGAATATTTCTACATTTGGTTCCAGCAAACACTATTGTGCTATTCTGAAATCCACAGCACAGAAATTATAAGACATCCGCTCATAAACAGAAAGCAAATCACTATTCAGCATTTCCTGCTCTGTTTCCTGCCAATTTCAGATAATTAAAACTTTTTTAAGCCTTTTATTCTATTCTGCTTTAATTCTGCTTCCTCCACCAAAAATGAAAGATTTAGAAATTAAAACTGTGCATATAATAGTAACACCAAATCTTTGCCTTTTTCCCCTCTTATCCTATGATGTTAACTTTCTTCATTATTGCAGACCTCAGGATATCATTGTGTTTATAATTGGAGGAGCCACCTATGAAGAGGCTCTAACAGTTTATAACCTGAACCGTACCACTCCTGGAGTGAGGTTGTCCTGGGAGGAACCACAGTGCATAACACGAAAAGGTAAGGGAGAACATTCAGTCCTACGACTCTATTCCCTTTCCTAGAGAGTAAGCTTAAATTTATAAAGCTGAATAAACTGCTGGTAGACCAAAATGCATCAGTTCACAGTGTAATAGAGATGAGGATCTAACTCCATTAGCTCATAAATCAGCCAGTTAGGGTCAAAGACCTGAAGAGTAAGGACAGCCTGTACATTAACAATTTATATTTCCTGTGTTCAAAGGAGAAATCTTATAGCCACACACTGGCACTTTGAGTATACTGAAACATAATGGTATTGAAATCTGTGAGTTTTTCTCTTTTTGTTGATTAATTATATTCATTCAATAAGTATTTAGTAAGAAGAATACAAAGATGAATAAGAGTCAGATCCTACCTCAAGGAAATCATTGTCTATTAGGAAAAGATAGAACATAAAAAATAAAAAAATAAGTGCCTAGAGAGACAGACTAAAGAGCCATGGATTATCAGAGTGACTAAGAAAAATTAGCAAATGTTTCATGGAGAAGATAGTGCATAAGCTGAACCTTGGTAGAAAGTGGACATGAGGGAGAGAACATACTAGGCAGAGTTAACCACATGAACAAGTTACGGAAGCTGTAGACAACAAGCATAGAAAAAGAACAGCAAATAGTCAACCAGCTGGAATGTGTATAATAAGTGAGAAGGTTGACTGAAGGCCATAATTGTGAAAGGCCTTGAATTCCAGGCTGAGGAATCTTCACTTTCTTGTGTAGAAAATGAAGAATCATTGAAAGTTGTTTAAGCAGTAAGATTACAAGAGGGTCACGGTATTTTAGGAAGATTAATTTGGAAACTTAGGGTAGGAAAGACAGGAGGAGACTGGAGAAGCGTGGCATGATAGTTGAATTTAGATTAGAGACCCTGAGAGATCCATGCCGAGCCATGTACATACATATGGATATATTGGGAGTCATTAGAGGGTGTTTGTGTACTTTTTCCTTTTGTATTATTCTTTTTTAAGATTTTAATTTATTCATTTGAGACACAGAGATAGAGAGAGAGAGAGCATGAGAAGGGAGAGAGGCAGAGGGAGAGGGAGAAGCAGGCTTCCCGCTGAGCAGGAAGCCCGACGCGGGGCTCGATCCCAGGACCCTGGGATCATGACTTGAACTGAAGGCAGACGCTTAACCATCTGAGCCACCCAGGCGACCCTCCATTTGTATTATTATTTGGCTTTTTAACATAACTTTTCCCCTTTATTATGGAAGTAGTACACATTCATTCTGAAATTCTTTTAATTTAGAAAATATAAAGAGAAAGAAAAAAGCTCCCATAATCTCACCACTGTTACACTTTGATCTTTCAGACCTTTTATTTCTAAGCCTGTATAAACATTTATATGAGTGTATCAGCAGAAAAGGGATCTCTTCTACGTTCTGTTTTATGACCTGAATTTTGTAGTCTATGATGTAAATATAAACATCTTTTAGTGTTAAATATATAATCATAAAACAGACATTAATTGAACATTAATTCATTAAACAAATATTAATTGAAAAGTAAGATTACCTGGGGTTGAATCCTGACTTTCCCTCTTACTGTTTATGAATTTAGGCAAATTACTGAAACTCTTTGTCAGTTTCTTTTTTTTTTTTTTTTAAAGATTTCATTTATTTATTTGACAGAGAGACAACTAGAGAGGGAACACAAGCAGTGGGAGTGGGGAGAGGGAGAAGCAGGCTCTTGGCTGAGCAGGGAGCTCGATGCAGGGCTCAATCCCAGGACCCCAGGATCATGACCTGAGCTGAAGGCAGAAGTTTAATGGCTGAGCCACCCAGGCACCCCTCTGTCAGTTTCCAAGCTTACTGGCTATTTATGTATTTCTTTTTGAATTGCCAGTTCATATTCTTTCCCATTTTGCAATTGGGGTATTCCTTTTTTTTCCAGTAATTTTTATTAATTATATCTATATAATTAAGGATATTAACCACTTGTTACATATTTTTTGCAAATAGTTTTCCTTGTTTGATGTTTTTGTTTTACATTATTCACAGTATTTTGTTGTATAAAGGTTTTATTTTATTATATTTTATTTTTTACTTTTATGTAGTCAAAACTACCAGTGATTTCTGCCTTTGGTGTCATGCTTATTAGTTTCTTTCCCAGCCAAAATTATATAAATACTAACCTCTATTTTTTCCATCATTTTAGGACTTGTATTTAAAGTTATAGCTTTATAATCTATCAAAATTTTATTTATAGTAAACTGTGCAGTAGTTTCCTTTTATAATTCATAGAAATATTACATATACTTACATACTTCATTACATACAGAGAAGCATACAAATAGTAAACAGACCACTCAATGAAATATGACAAAGTGCATATAACAATGCAACCACCACCCAAACCAAGCAGTAGAATGTTACCACACCTCTGGAAGTCTCCCTTATGCCTCATGTCCCCTCCTTGTCACAACTCCCACAAAGTAATCACCATTATGACTTCTATCACCGTAGATTAGCTTTACTTGCCCTTAAGGATGCTTGTTGGATGAATGAAGAAACAGGTTAAAAGTAATCTATTTCTGCCTTTCTCAAATACTACAAGGATCTTGGAAGGATCCTGTGAAGGATCTCTAATCAGCTTCCTCCCAACTGACTGTCCCAAGCTGTCATTGTCCAGCATTTTGGTTCCATCTTGTTTTTATAATCCCCACATTAATCATCATTATTATTTTCAGTTATCATTATTTGTTTAGATTTACCCATGTATTTGCACTTTTCCCTTCCTCCCACTTTTTCACCCTGGTCCTTCTTTCTGATCCAATCTTCTTCTTACTAAAAATATCCTTTAGTAGTTCTTTCAGCTCCTGGTCAACTTGATTTTTTTCCTAAAAATATCTTAATTAAGTTTAGAAATCCAGGTTGATAATTTATTCTCAGCACTTAAAAGTTAGAAGGCAATAGAATATTATGTTTAATTGTTGCTATTAAGAAGTCTACTCTCAATATAATTGTTTTTGGGGTTATAGGTAATATAGTCTTCTCTGATTCTTTTTAAGATTATCTTTTGTCTTTGGTGTTCTTCTTTCAGTATTATGTATCTTAATGTGGATTTATTTTTATTTATGCTACTTGGTATGAAAATTCATGTTTGGCATAATTACTGGAAATTTTCCAGTCATTATTGCCTTGAACATTGCTGCTTTTCTGTTTCCTCTGTTCTCCCCTTTTGGAACTCCTATGAGATATGTGTTAGGCCTTCATCTGTCTCTTAACCTCTTGTTTATACATCTGTATCTTTCTTGCTGCCTTCTGTGTAATTTTTTCAGATCAGTATTCAGTTCAATAATTCTGTCTTCATCTGTGTTTAATTTGCCCATTCAGTTTTTAACGTCAAAGGTTTATATTTCTATGCCTATAAGTTCGTTTTGCCTCTTTTCAAATTTGCCTGATGTTTTTTGTTAATTTCTTCTTTCCTCGTGTTTTCAAATCCTTCATTTTTCTTTAATCACATTAATTCTATAACCCCAAATACTTTCTGGTTCTTGAGCAATTAAATAATCTTTTATGTAAAAGTAAGAAAGTGAGGCTGCTTTGCAAAAGGTCTAGACTAGATTCTTCCAACTAGCCAGCTTTGGTATTTCTTTGTCTGACCTAACAGTATGCTAAACAGTACCCTGAATTATGTTTGAGCTGACAGCATTAGCAATAGAAGGTTTGATAAAATCTTGAGTAGGGGGGCACCTGGGTGGCTCAGTCATTAAGTGTCTGCCGTCAGCTCAGGTCATGATCTCAGGGTCCTGGGCTCGAGCCTGACATCAGGCTCCCTGCTCAGCGGGGAACCTGCTTCTCCCTCTCCCACGCCCCCTGCTTGTGTTCCTGCTCTTGCTGTGTCTCTGTCTATCAAATAAATAAATAAATAAATAAATAAATAAATAAATAAATAATAAATAATAAATCTTGAGCAGGATTGTTCACTGGTCCTAACCAATGAAACTTTTTATTTTATTTTAAAGATTTTTTTTATTTATTTGAGAGAGAGAGAATGAGAGAGAGAGAGCACATGAGAGGGGGGAGGGTCAGAGGGCGAAGCAGACTCCCCGCCAAGCAGGGAGCCCAATGCGGGACTCAATTCAGGGACTCCAGGATCATGACCTGAACTGAAGGCAGTCGCTCAACCAACTGAGCCACCCAGGCGCCCCCAATGAAACTTTTTAAGGAGGGAGTTACTGTGGTAATTTTCAACCTGGAAATATTTAGTTAAAGTTTACATAAATGATCCAAAATCAGGTGTTTATCATTTATATTTACAAAGATATAACCTCTAGCTAATAGGTAAACAGTGAAATTTGTCACAATCAGTAAAAAAAAAAAAAATAGGGGCTCTTGGGTCGCTCAGTAGATTAAGCATCTGCCTTCAGCTCAGATCATGATCTCAGGATCCTCTCCCTCTGCCGCTCCCCCTGCTTGTGCTCTCTCTCTCTCTCTCTCTCTCTCTCTGTCAAATAAATAAAATCTTTTAAAAAAATAATAAAGGAATTTGTATTTCAGAGATCAGTTATTGTAAAGGTTTAAGTAATCGAAAGTAACTTAGCTTCAGCTTTTAGTGGAAGGGCTCCATTTTCATGATGAATGTGGGTGACCTTGGGTATTACTAGCATATTGAGTAATATTACAACTCTTAATATATTTTGAAAACTTAGACTCACTGTCAGTAAGTGAAAGGTTAATATTTTTTTAAATCAGTTTTATAACTGGATATAGTGGGGCTACTGTGAGCTAACAAAGAACCTTGTTTTGGGGGACAGAACGTTTAATAATTTGTTTCTGTGAATTGTTGGGGTTTAATTTTTGTGCAGGGGGCTTATTGTACAATTCCCTATGTAATATGTGGGTTATTTCTTTTTTAAGATTTTTATTTATTTTTGACAGAGAGAGAGACAGTGAGAGAGGGAACACAAGCAGAGGGAGTGGGAGAGGGAGAAGCAGGCTTTCCCTGCTGAGCAAGGAGCCAGATGTGGGGCTCGATCCCAGGACCCTGGGATCATGACCTGAGCCGAAGGCAGATGCTAAATGACTGAGCCACCCAGGTGCCCCTGTAATATTTGGGTTATTTCTTAAGGAAAAGTCCAAAGGAGTAAGTGGCACACAGCATTGACCCCAAGAGCTTTACAGCACAGAAGTATTATTTTAAGAGACTGGTGATCAGGAAACAGTATACTTTTAGATGTGAGTGATGAGTGTCCTCCTTTAATACTTGGAATCATGTAAAATGTGATATGGGCTGCCCTTCAAGGATATGGATTAGTGGGATATTGGATCAGGAAAAAAAAATCATGTCTTGTAGCTGGGAGTGTGATGTGCTGATATAAGAAACTACTATCCCTCCAAAGTGGGAAAATGCCTGTTGCAGGATATTTCTGGGATACAGGTCACTTGATTTCCCTGATTTCTTAAGTAAAACTTGAGATCACTACAGGTTTATTCTGCAGTCAGATCCCAGCACCACCACTTACTAGTTTATGATTTGGACAAGATACTTAATGTAATGGCAGATAGGTCAAAATTGATCTCTTGCATCCTAGAAAATTACATGTACCCTTACCTCTCATGTAGCAATTTGAGTAACCTTCATCCTAGGATACCTTCTATTTCTAAAATACATCAAGATCGGGGGTGCCTGGTTCACTCAATTGGTACAGCATGTAACTCCTTTTTTTTTTTTTTAAAGACTATTTATTTACTTGAGAGAAAGAATGAGAGAGAGAGAGCATGAGATGGGGGAGGGTCAGAGGGAGAAGCAGACTCCCTGCTGAAGGAGGGAGCCCGAAGTGGGGATTCGATCCCAGGACCCTGGGATCATGACCTGAGCTGAAGGCAGTCGCCCAACCAACTGAGCCACCTAGGCACCCGAGCATGTAACTCTTGATCTTGGGGTCATACATTTGAGCCCCATGTTGGGGTGTAGAGTTTACTTTAAAAATTTTTTTTTTTACTAAATAAAATATATCAGATTAGGGACGCCTGGGTGGCTCAGTCGGTTAAGCGGCTGCCTTCAGCTCAGGTCATGATCCCAGGGTCCTGGGATGGAGTCCCGCATCAGACTCCTTGCTCAGCAGGGAGTCTGCTTCTCCCTCTGCCTGCAGCTCTCCCTGCTTGTGCTCTCGCTCACTCTCTCTCTAGCAAATAAATATATAAAAATCTTTAAAAAAAAATCAAGGATTACTGCATATTGAAACAAAATCTTAGTTGTAGACAAAAAATAAAGAAAAGAAAGCAGTTCTTTCTTCTCTCCCTTGTATATTTACAGAAATTAATGTAATTTTTTGGTAAGAATGGGGCCTGTATATAGTAAGCTTCATCTTAAGCCAAAAGGTATCTGAAGATGTCCCTTAAATTTCAAAAGAAGATAAACATTAGTTGAATCTGGAATTCAACTTGCCATTCAAAGTTATTTGAACTTAAGCTCCTCTTTCTTAAGTACCTTCTTTTTTTAAATTGAGGTATATTAGTTTCAGATGTACAGCATAATAATTTGATATTTATATATATTGCAAAACGATTACCACACTAAATCTAGTGAACATCCATCATCACATATAGTTACAAAAATTTTTTTCTTGTGATGGGAACCTTTAAGGTTTACTCTCTTAGCAAAATTTTTAAATATACAATGCAGTATTATTAACTATAGTTGCCAGGCTTTACATTATATCTCCATGACTTAATTATTTTATAAATGAAAGTTGCACCTTTCAACTCCCTTCACCTATTTCACCCACCCCTCCACCCTCTGCCTCTGGCAATACCAGTTTGTTCTCTGTATCTATGAGCTTGTTTTTGTCTTATTTTGTTGTGCTTTGTTTTAAAGTCCATGTATAGGGGTGCCTGGGTGGCTCAGTCATTAAGCGTCTGCCTTCAGCTCAGGTCATGATCCCAGGGTCCTGGATCGAGCCCTACATCGGGCTCCCTGCTCTGCGGGGGAGCGTGCTTCTCCCTCTCCCACTCCCTCTGCTTGTGTTCCCTCTCTCGCTGTGTCTCTCTCTGTCAAATAAATAAAATCTTTAAAAAAATTAAAAATTAAAATAAAGTCCATGTATAAGTGAGATCATACAATATTTGTCTTTCTCTGTCTGATTTATTTCACTTAACATAATGCCCTCAAGGTCCATCTGTGTTTCTACAAATGGCAAGATTCCAACCTTTTTTATGGCTGAATATTATTTCAATGTGTGTGTGCATGTGTGTGTGTGGGTGTGTATATATATATACACACACACACCACATTTTCTTTTTAATAATTTTTTATTGTTATGTTAATCACCATACATTACATCATTAGTTTTTGATGTAGTGTTCCATGATTCATTGTTTGTGCATAACACCCAGTGCTCCACGCAAAATGTGCCCTCTTTAATACCCATCACCAGGCTGTCCCATCCCCCCCCCCCCCTCCCCTCTAGAACCCTCAGTTTGTTTTTCAGAGTCCATCGTCTCCCCCTCCGACTTACTCCCCTTCATTCTTCCCCTCCTGCTATCTTCTTCTTTTTTTTTCTTAACATATATTGCATTATTTGTTTCAGAAGTACAGATCCATGATTCATCAGTCTTGTACAATTTCACAGTGCTCACCATAGCACATACCCTCCCCAATGTCTATCACCCAGCCACCCAATCCCTCCCACCCCCCACCACTCCAGCAACCCTGTTTGTTTCCCTGAGATTAAGAATTCCTCATATCAGTGAGGTCATATGATACATGTCTTTCTCTGATTGACTTATTTCACTCAGCATAACACCCTCCAGTTCCATCCATGTCGTTGCAAATGGCAAGATCTCATTCCTTTTGATGGCTGCATAATATTCCATTGTGTATATCTACCACATCTTCTTTATCCATTCATCTGTCGATGGACATCTTGGCTCTTTCCACAGTTTGGCTATTGTGGACATTGCTGCTATAAACATTGGGGTGCATGTACCCCTTCGGATCCCTACATTTGTATCTTTGACACACCACATTTTCTTTATTCCATCTATTTTGTTGATGGACTCTTAGGTTGTTTCCTTATCTTGGCTATTGAAAATAATTCTTCAATGAACATGGGGGTGTGTATATCTTTTTGAACTAGTGTTTTTGTTTTCTTTGGATAAATAGCCAGAAGTCAACTTGCTGGATCATATGAGTTCTATTTTGAATTTTTTTGAGGAACCTTCATACTCTTTTCCATAGTGGCTGCACCAATTTCCATTCCCTCAACAGTGCACAAGAATTCCCTTTTCTCCACATCCTTGCCAACACTTGTTATTTCTTGTCTTTTTGATATAGCCATTCTAACAGTATGAGGTGATAGCTCATCCTGGTTTTGATTTGCATTTCCCTGATGACTACTGATGTTGAACATCTTTTCATCTACCTGTTGGCTTCCTGTATGTCTTCTTTGGAAAAATGTCTATTCAGATCCTCTGCCCATTTTTTAATTGGATTGTTTTGGGGTCTTTTTTGCTATCGAGTTGTATGAGTTCTTTATCTATTTTGGATATTAACCCTTTATTGGATATATGATTTGCAAGTATTTTCTCCCACTTAGTAGGTTTTTCATTTTGTTGATTATTTCCTTTGCTGTGCAGAGGCTTTTCTAGCTTAATGTAGTCCTACTTGTTTATTTTTGCTTTGTTGCCTTTGCTTTTTGTATTAAATCCAAAAAATTATCACAAGACCAATGTCACAGAGTTTACTGCTAATGTTTTCTTCTAGGAGTTTTATGGCTTCAGATCGTACATTCAAGTCTTTAATCCATTTTGAGTTTATTTTTGTGTATAAGATAATGGTCTAGTTTCATTCTTTTGCATGTGGCTGTCCAGTTTTCCTAATACCATTCACTGTAGAGACTGGCCTTTCCCATTGTTTATTCTTGCCTCCTTTGTCATAAATTAATTGGCTATGCATGAGTTTATCTCTGGGATCTCTTTTCTGTTCCACTGATCTGTCTTTGTGCTAATACTGTACTGTTTTGGGTTACTATAGCTTTGTAATATAGTTTGAAATCAGGGAGCATGATGTCTCCAACTCTTTTCTTTCTCAAGATTGCCTTGGCTATTAGGGTCTTTTGCGGTTCCATACAGATTTTAGGATTGTTTGTTCTATTTCTATGAAAAATGCCATTGGAGGTTTTTGTTTTTGTTTTGTTTCTTTGAAAGAGCATGTGTAGGGGAAGGGGCAGAGGGAGAGGGAGAAGCAGACTCCCTGCTGAGCAGGGAACCCAATGTGGGGGGTCGATCCCAGGACGCTGAGATCATGACCCAAGCCGAAGGTAGACGCTTAACTGACTGAGCCACCCAGGTGCCCCACTGTTGGAGTTTTGATAGGGATTGCATTGAATCTATAGATTGCTTTAGGTAGTATATGATATTTTAACAATACTAAATCTTCTAATCCATGAGCATGGAATATCTTTCCATCTATTTGTGTCTTCATTTTCTCTCATCATTGTCTTATAGTTTTCAGTGTATAGGTCTTTTCACCTCCTTCTTTAAATTTATTCCTAGGCATTTTATTCTTTTTGATGCAATTGTAAATGGGGTTTGTTTTCTCAATTTCTCTTTCTGATAGTTCATTATTAGTGTATAGATATGCAGTAGATTTCTGTATATTGATTTTGTATCCTGCAACTTTACTGAATTCATTCTAATATTTTTGTGGTGGAATCTTTATGGTTTTCTATATATAATGTCATCTGCAAATAGTTTTACTTTTGACTTTCCAATTTGAATGCCTTTTTTTTCCTTGCTTAATTGTTCTGGGTGGGACTTCCAATACTATGTTGAATAAAAGTGGTGAAAGTGGACATACTTGTCTTGTTCCTGAGCTTAGAGGAAAAGCTTTCAGCTTTTCACCATTGAGTATGATGTTAGGTATGGGCTTGTCATGGTGACCTTTATAATATTGAAGTACATTCCCTCTGTACTCAATGTTGTTGAGAATTTTTATCCTAAAATGGTTGTTGAATTTTGTCAAATGTTTTTTCTGCATCTCATGAGGTGATTGACCGTAGGATTTTACCATTTTGTTAATGTAGCATATAAGTGTCTTCTTTCTTTAATGAGTTTTTTTGTGACAGTATTTTTTCAGTGATTCAAGTACTGGTTACAAAGAAGCACAGTTCTACAGACCTTGCAGTGTGCTATATGATTTGTTTCTATAGGGCCTGCTCTGATTAGGTGTAACTGTAATTATCTTGTTTAGATTAAACACCATTTAAAATAGAAAGCATGTATATGCTGCTAAGACACCAAGGAATTTTCCAGAAGCTAATTAACTCCTTAGCAACATTCTTAATAAAATTGCCTTCTGATAAAGAGAGACAGTCAATAGTTTCTTCTCTCCATAGCCATATGAAGTTTAATATGAATTTTGTATTGCCCTCCCCTCTCCTTTGTACATAATGAAACACAAAGGAAAAAAAGATACTAACCAATCATAGGGACCTCTTTGAAGGCATAATTTCATGGTTTTTTGAAGGCAGAAAACCTGCTCTGAAAAAGGATCTGGGTAGTGGATTTCGTAGGGCTCTGAACACATGCAGCAGATACCTGGCCCTAAGTGGTTAGTCCATTGTGCTTCTGGGTCCATGCAGGTTTGCAGTGTGCATACCGTGGTCTCCGGTCTCAGTGCTTGCCTGCCCCCAACTTCCATCTTCACTTGTCTCGTTAGTCATACTGCCCCTCAATTGCAGAGGAGGCGGGGAGGAATACATCAAATTTCAGTTTCTAGGAATTATATATGACATGAGTTGTTCTATAGCACAACAGATATTTTCATCAACATCTATGTGGAACAGTCAGAAGTCATTTTGCCGGAGTTACAAGTTCTAGAATACATAAATAAATATATATTGAACACACAAGAGCAGCATAAAGTTAATAGTTCATTCACTCATTCAGCAAATATTTACTGAGCATGGGATACCTCCGTGAATAAAACAAAGATCCTAACCCTTGTGAAGCTTACATTTTAATGCAGAGGGAGACAAAAATAAACAAACTTAATAAATAAACTTTATAGTAATTCAGAAGGTGATAAATACTATGGAAGAAAATAGCAGAGCAAAGTCAAGGGAAATTGGTATTGCATGGGGGCTGTGGGAGTAAGTTACACTACTCAGTAGGGTGTCAGGAAAGGGCCTCATTCAGAGATTTGAGGAAAGACTTGAAGGAGGTGAGGAAACGAACCAAACAGATGGAGGGAAGAACATCCAGGCACAGCAGAGCCGTGTCCTAAGGCACAATCACAAATCACAAGGTGTAAGGAGACCGGAGAGGCTGGGAAAAGGAGAGGGAGCTGCAATGAGAGAGTTATCTGGGGCCTCACAGTGGAGAGCCTTGTCGACTCTTGCAAGGACTGGTTTTTCACTATGAGTTAGAGAGCATTGTCAGGTGTGGGGTCTGTTTGTTTTTTAACAGTTTTATCGAAATATAACTTCTGTTATGTTATAAAACAATTCATCCCTTTAAAGTATACAATTCACTGTTTGGGGTTTGTTCACGATGTGTGCAACCATTACCACAGTCAATTTTAGAATATTTTCAACACCTCAGAAGGAATTTCCCTCACGCCAGGCCTAAGCAACCACTAATCTATTTTCTGTTTCTATAGATTTCCATGTTCTGAACTTTTCATGTAAATGGAACCATAGAATATAGTCTTTGTGTGGGTGGTTTCTTTTACTTAGTATAACGTTTTCCAGGTTCATCCATGTTGTAACCTGTATCCTTTTTAATCGTTCCTTTTAATGCTGAAAACATTTCATTGTATGCATATGTCATATTTTGTTTATCATTTGTCAGTGGTGGACATTTGAGCTGTTTCCACCTTTTGGCTGTTATAAATAATGCTGCTATAAACACTTATGTACTAGTTTTTGTGTGTATTGTAGGTTTTTGAGCAGAATCATGTAACCTGACATATTTTATCAGGATCATGCTGGCTATCAAAGCTAATATGCTTAAGAGAAGTATTATTTATCTTAAAGGTTCAAAATAAACATGTGTTGTTATAAAAATGCAAATTCCTAGGTGTATTTAAATGAACAATACCCACTATTTATTCACCGACAATAGACTGATCTGTTATTCTAGTTATGTTTCTGATGCACATGATCCTACCTTGCAAATAAATGAGCATCTTGGTTAGGGATTTGAGCTGGCTTGCCTTATCACTTCACAAGTCAATCAATATTAAAGAGTCCTAGTCCCTGCTGGCTGCAATTGACACTTTAAGTTAGCTATGTGAGCTGAGAGGCCAAGAACCAGATCCGTATGGATGGAATTGTTCTCCCAGTAGAAGAAATTCCTCTGTCTTCTCGGAATTCAGGATAGAAGTGGGGCCGAAGAGGAAGGCTAGGTAGGTGTATTAGCCAACAGTGCTGCCATTGCCTGAACCCCACCTAGACTTAGGTGAAGAGAGCACTTCAGTGTCCAGTGCTATCAGTTTAGTTACTTAAGAATTTTGACAAGGAGGAAAAACATACCCTGCTAGAAGGTGACCCCAGATCAACAGTCCTCTTACTGCCAGATTCCCTTTTGAACCGATAATAATGACTACGCATAGTAGGTTCTCTGTAATACTCCTGAGTTCAATTAAACTCTCTATATACCTGCACAATAATTAATGGTCCCGTTTTTCAGTTATTTTCTGAAAGCAAAGACAAATGAAGAAAAACAAGCTTTCCTCCCCCCAAGTAATTCATTGTCATTATAATAAAAAAATTAATATTAAAGTAAAAATCTTGGGCACCTGGGTGGCTCAGATGGTTAAGCGTCTGCCTTCGGCTCAGGTCATGATCCCAGAGTCCAGGGATCGAGTCCCGCATCAGGCGCCCTGCTCAGCAGGGAGCCTGCTTCTCCCTCTGCCTCTCTCTCTGTCTCTTATGAATAAATAAATAAAATCTTTTAAAAAAAAGAGTAAAAATCTTTCATAACAGTACAACTAAAGTTAAACCACTGTCAGTATTTTGGCATGTTCCTTCCTATTTTTCTTACCTAAAGTTTTTTTTCTTTTGTGTTTGTTTTGGTTTGGTTTTTATGTTTTTTGCTGAGTGCGGAGGCCCAATGCAGGGCTTGAACTCATGACCCTGAGATCAAGACCTGAGCTGAGATCAAGAGTTGGACACTTAACCAACTGAGCCACCCAGGCGCCCCACGTTTTATTTTGTTTTTGACATAATTAGGATCATATTGTCTATATAGTTTTCTACTTTGTTTTCTTTTAATTATATTGAGAATACTTTCCCATGTTATTAAAAATTATTTAAAATAGGGGCAACCTGGGTGGCTCAGTCATTAAGCATCTGCCTTCAGCTCGGGTCATGATCCCAGGGTCCCACAATCGAGCCCTGTGTCGGGCTCCCTACTCAGCAGGAGGCCTGCTTCTCTCTTTCCCACTTCCTCTGCTTGTGTTCCTGCTCTCGCTGTCTCGCTCTCTGTCAAATAAATAAAATCTTTTTTAAAAATTATTTAAAATCTTAATAGCTGTATAATTTCAACTTTAAGAATGTGTCTTTAGGGGCGCCTCGGGTGGCTCAGTTGGCTAAGCATCCAACTCTTGATTTCGGCTCAAGTCATGATCTCAGAGTCATGAGATTGAGCCCCACATCGGGCTCCACCCTGGGCATGGAGCTTGTTTAGGATTCTCTCTCTCTCCCTCTGCCTCTCCCCGCCACTCACTTGTGCACACTCTCTCTCTCTCAAAAAAAAAAAAAAAAAAAAAATGTGTCTTTAACCATTACTGTTAGACATTTAGATTGTTTACCATTTTTGTTTAATATGATGTCAGTAAACATCTTGTATATTGATAAACCCTTGTCCCATCTCTGACTATTTCCTTAAGATAAAAGTGCAGTGAGGCAGACTCAAATATTACTACTAGAAGTATAAATTGGTATAACTTTTCTGGAAAGCAATTTGACTTTATGTATTCAAAGATATGGGGTTGACTTCAGGGCTCTTGTGTTGTTGAGGCAGTGCGAGTTTCCTGATTTTTTAGAAGCCCTGGCTCAGGTGATGGAAATGTTCTATATCTTGATTAAGGAAATGGTTACACTATTGTATTCATTTGTCAAAATCATCAAATGATGCCCTTAAAATTGGTAAATTCTATATCAGTAAGAAATTAAAAATTTTAAAAAGTACTGTAGTATCAAACTGACACTTTTTTCTTGATATAGTCAGAAAGATGAAAAAGTAATTTAAAAAGGAATAGTTTTCTCACTGTGTAATTCAGTGTTTTTTAACACCATTGCTCTAGAACCACCTGATATTAGCTAGCGTTATGAGTCACATACCTGGAGAAACACTGATCCATAGCAGTTCCTAAAAGGGGGTCATGATGATACCAAGAACTAAAATTTATTTAGTACCAACTATGTGCTAGACACTGTTTTAACACGTTATACCTGTGCTATCCAATAAGGTAGCCGCGAGTCACGTGTAGTTATTGAGCACCTGATACGTGGCTAGTCTAATTTGAGGTGTGCTACAGGTATAAAATATATATCAATCGCAAAGATTTAGTACCAAAAAAAGTGTAAAATATCTCATTAATAATTTTTAGAAGTTGATAATGTTTTAGATATATGGGTTAAGTCAAATATGCTATTAAAATTAAATTTTACCTTGGGGCACCTGGGTGGCTCAGTAGGTTAAGCATCTGCCTTCGGCTCAGGTCATGATCCCAGCATCCTGGGATCAAGCCCCGCATCAGGCTCCTTCCCCAGGGAGCCTGCTTCTCTCTGCCTGCCTGTCTGCCTACTTGTGATCTCTCTCTCTCTGTCAAATAAATAAATAAGATCTTTAAAAAAATTAATTTTGCCTTTCTTTTTTACCTTTCTAATATAGTTGTAGAACATTTAGAATTACACAGCAGCTCACATTTGTAACTTGCTTTACGTTTCTGCTGGATTGTACTGCCTTACCCATTCAGTTTTGTTTCAGTCTCGTGATGACACAACAAGTAGATATTTTTATTATTATCACTGATTTCATTTTTCAGATGAGATTGAGGTTTTAGGGAAGTGAAAAACTTGTCCAAAGTCATAGAGCTAATAAGTGACAAAGCTGGACTTGAACTCAGTCTGTTTCCAGTCTGGGCACCTAAGCACTCGGTTGAAATAATATTTTAAGAAGGTTTATCTAGCTATGATTATTTTAATCTCTTGCTTATAAATGTCACTTATAAGGTAGGCAAAATTTGTTTTTACCAAATGGACAATATATGAAACTTTCTGCCTACTAAGAAATATTGTAAACCAAAGCAGGGGGAAAAATAGTACAAAGGTAAGGAATCATTTAGTGTTGTTTTAAGATTTTTGTCATCGACGATGGACTCTGAAAAACAAACTGAGGTTTCTAGAGGGGAGGGGGTTGGGGGATGGGTTAGCCTGGTGATGGGTATTAAAGAGGGCACATTCTGTGTGGAGCACTGGGTGTTATGCACAAACAATCATGGAACACTACATCAAAAACTAATGATGTATGGTGATTAACATAACAATAAAAATTAAAAAAAGATTTTTGTCATCGAAATGTAATTAAGAATGAGATTTAAGACAATGTTGCTCTTTGAATAAAAATGGTTAATTTAATTAACTAGTTGCAGCTGTTGATGATGCCTAAGTGTTGGTAATAATATAATCCTGACAGAGTAAGTCACTAACAATGTAGAGAGTACAGGTTTTTTTTGTAGAGAGCACAGTTTAGGATTTAGAAAACAGTTGGCATTTTGAATTTCTATAAATAAATTTGAAGGTGGGAGGGGGCTGATTCATATCATCAATAGGTACTTTATAGATTTCTACCTAAACAAGTAACACTAGAAACTTGGACCTTCTCCTGTAACCACGAGTTGGTTCGATCTCTGAATTATTTAGAAAAAATTAGGATCCTGTAACAATTTGTGTTTCAAAGGAAGAGGAATCCAGAGGACACTCTTGTTCACTTATGGGCATTTCAGGATCGGTTTTGAAACAGTTGGAATCATCACCGTCTCTGTAGAGATGCTGGGGGGACTTTACTTTCCTGCTGGGACCAGAGCTGTGATGGAGTGTATCCCCTGTCAGTAAATGAGAGAGACACAGGGGCAAGAGAGTCAGAGGTAGATACCGTCTGGTCCCAGAGCAGCACTCATCCCCTTCCCAGGTCGCTCCATCTCACACCCAGCCCCGTGCCATCCGGTACACCTTTCTCCTTTGCATAAACTTGGTTAAATAGTTTGTTTCTTGTAGCCAGAATGTTGCGTTTTAGGAAAATGTTCTTGTCTCTTACAAGTTTGTAGGGCGTGCTTTTTTGTATGGTATGTAAGACCCAATACATACTTGCTTATTTGTTTCGGGCTTTGTTGGATGAAACAATAAAAGGTTGAAAATGGAAGGAAAAGTTCAACATTTCTAACTCTGTGGAGTGACACAAAAGTGACTTGTTTCCTTCCTGTTTTATCTACATTTCTATGTTTTTATGATAAATACTAAAATGTTCTACAGATTTTTAAAAGTCATCGACCTGATGTCATTGGGATTATTAAGTGCTAAGGGTAGTTGGTTATCCTCAGCACAACCCCGAGTTGTCATTCCTCCACCAAAGCTGTATTGCCTTCCCCAACCGCGAATGATGCATCCGTCAAGACACCTGTTCTTTCACTGGGATTATCATTAGAGCCTCTGGGCTGAATAGGACCTGTGATTTACAAATCACCTTTGGGTACCCTTTGGTCTTTTTTTTTAAATATATCTTTTTTTTAATTTAAACTTAATTAACATTATTATTAGTTTCAGAGGTAGAGGTTAGTGATTCATCAGTTGCATATAACACCCGGTGCTCATTACATTCCGTGCCGTCCTTAATGCCCATCACCCAGTTACCCCATTCCCCCACCCACCTCCCCTCCAGCAGCCCAGTTTGTTTCCTGCAGTTAAGTCTCTTATAGTTTCTCCCCCTCTCTGATTTTATTCTTCCCTTCCTTCCCCTATGATCCTCTGTCTTGTTTCTTAACTTCGACATAATGAGTGAGATCATATGATAATTGTCCTTCTCTGACTGACTTCACTTAGCATAATACCCTCTAGTTCCATCCATATCGTTGTACATGGCAAGATTTCATTTTTTTTTTTTTGGTCGCTGAGGAATATTCCATTGTGCATATATACCACATCTTCTTTATCCATTCATCTGTCGAAGGACAGCTGGCTGGGCTCTTTTGGCTATTGTGGACATTGTTGCTCTATCGGCAAAGAAGTCAAACTTTCACTATTGCACATGACATAATACCCCTTGGTCTTTCGAAAGGCAGTGTGCATAGCAGTTACGAGCATGGGCCCCAGCGCCAGACTACCTTTGTTAAATCCCACTTTTGCCATGTGTCCACTTGTATGACTATGCAAACTATTTAACCTTTTTGCACCTCAGTTTCTCAGCTGTAAAAGGGAGGTCATAATAGCTCTTTCATATCATTTTTGTGACGACTGGATAATAGAATATATATAAAATGCTTGGAGGAGAATCTGGCACAGTGTAAGCACTCTGTTACTTGCTGCCGCTGATACTGTTACTATTGTATTTGGGGGACACAAAGTAAAAGGGACTTTGGATATTATTCATCATCACCACCTCTGTCATCTCCTGTACTTCCAAATCATTTGTTTTGAAAACCTTCACTTTAATATAATTCGAGAGCAGAATTATATTATTATCCCAAGTAGGAATATACTGGGGCAGTGATGAAATTTACTATGAAGGTAGCCCTGTTGCCAGATGACCCTTGTGGTCTATGAGGACAAAAATTTTTAGTAGCTCAAGTTCCATTTGTGCTCACTTCAGATGTCCCCTTTGAGGGCTGCCAGAGTCAGCACCTCTGTAATTAATAGGTCTGCAGAGTCTTTAGCAACTATGCTTGCTACAGGTAGGTTATTTGGGGGCTTTGTTTCTTGCATTTTTTATGGGGGTCACCCTTCTCCCATAGTTGTGGTGGCTCTGACAGATTGATGTGGTCTTGAATGTTCCCAGTGGTGAGAAAATACATCTCTAGCTCTTTTTGTTTTCAGATGATAATCTCCTTTCAGACCTCCATGTAAGTGTTATTACAGGCGGTTCTGTCCCTGAGGAGTCCATCTTGTGCCCTGTGGACTAAGAGGGTAACCCTTCCTCCTCACATGCACTCCAGTGAATGATACATGCACAGTGCTGGATACATGCAGAATCCCATTGCTTGCTTTTTTGTCCTGTTTCTTCTCAGTGGGAGAAGAAATAAAGCCAAGGGCTCCTTTTTGTTTGTTTTCTTTTGCTTGGCTTTTTGTTTTGTTTTGTTTTGTTTTTATAAGTCAGGTGTCCAGTACTAAGGTGGGAAATGGGAAGGAGTAGCTACATTTTTTAGTAGGCAGTACATTGTTTGTAAGGAAGTGTCATAGGACAAAGTATCCTCAGTGGAACTGGTTTATAATCAAGGAAATATTTTATGTCTTAATTCAGTGTTTCCTAAGGTCTGTCCTATAGAAAATGTGTTTGGTATATTTGTTGGGTGTTGATAGGTAGTGCCTTAAAAAAGGGTTCTATAGCCAACTAAGTTTAGAAAACACTGCATCCTTCTCTTGGAAAGTCAGAATTCACATTAGCGTGTTGAAGATTCTGAGAAACTCCACAGTAAAGAAACCCATTCAGCTTTTTTTCCCCTTTATTGTATTTTAACATATTTTTATATTTATAAATAAATATATGTAACATACAAGTTAGAAGGTATAATAATATAATGAACACCCTTGAATCCTTCACATAACCCAAGAACTAGAAAATTGCCAATAACATGGATCTGTTTGTATTCCTCTCCAATTATATCCCTTACCTCCCTACAACAGGTAAGCACTATGCTACATCTTGTGTTTAGTTCCTTGCTTTGGTGGGAGATTTTTATTGCTTATCTATATATTTCTAAACAATGCATTATTTAGCTTTGCTTATTTTTGAGCTTTATAAAAAATGGTTTCATATTTTTTTCACTCAACATTGCTTCTAAGATTCATCTATATTGTACCATATAACCTTTGTTCACTCCTTTTTCAGTGCTATGTAACATTTTATTGTGTGAACATACCACAGTTTACTTCTCCATTCACCTGTCCATCTACCGTTAAGTTGTTGGCTTTTTGTTTAGTTTAGTCTTGTCTTGTTTACTGTTATTGCTTTTATCAAAGAGCAGCAAGAGGAAATGTGAGCCACGATATTGACGGAGGTTATGATTATATTGTTTGGGAGCACAAGGGAAAATATTTCTTGAGTAGCTGCTTTATACACGGTATTATTCAAGTCAGCGTCTAAAATTCAAAGAAAATAATATGTCCTTATCTTTGATGATCATATGGTCCAGTGGAGGGGGATCAAAAAATTTTTGTATTTCTCAAATCAGGATATAATTAGTCCCAGGGACACAAAAAAGCACAAAATAAACATGACACATCTCTTGGAGAGTCCATTTTCTTATACTTTGGGGAGATGTTCAGAGGTAGAATTAAATAACTGATTAGTACCTTAAAATATGCTTATATCAAAATTTAAAAGGTCCTTTTATGAAAAATAACAAAATTTTTATGGAGTTTTAAAAAACAAAATACCAGACTTCAAAGAAAGATGTAAGGTGGTAAACCAATTTGGACTATACCCTTGAGACTAATAAATTCAGGGGTGCCTGGCTGGCTTAGTTGGTAGAGCATGTGGCTTTTGATCTCAGGGTCGTGAGTTCAAGCCCCACATTGGGCATGGAACCTACTTAAAAAATAATAATAATAAGTTCATTCTTTTCTGTTGTTAGGGGTTTTCAGGTACAAAAATTTGTGAAGTGTTACTGGGTATTTACCTTAAAGATAAAAATGTAGTGATCCAAAGGGGCACCCGCACCCCAATATTTATAGCAGGAACATCCACAATAGTCAGACTGTGGAAAGAGCCCAAATGTCCATCAACAGATGAATGGATAAAGAAGATGTGGTCTATATATACAATGGAATATTATGCAGCCATCAAAAAATGAAATCTTGCCATTTGCAACGACGTGGATGGAACTAGAGGGTATTACGCTAAGCGAAATAAGTCAATCAGAGAAAGACAATTATATGATCTCACTCATATATGGAATTTAAGAGATAAAACAGAGTATCATAGGGGAAGAGAGGGAAGAATAAAACAAGATGAAATCAGAGAGGGAGAGAAACCATAAGAGACTCTTAATCATAGGAAACAAACTGAGGGTTGCTGGAGGGGCAGGGATGGGGGGATGGGGTAAGTGAGTGATGGACATTAAGGAGGGCATGTGATGTAATGAGCACTGGGTATTATATGAGACTGATGAATCACTGACCTCTACCTCTGAAACTAATACATTCTATGTTAATTAATTGAATTTAAATAAATTTTTTTTTATTTTGAGAAGTGTTAATGCATGTAACTTAAGTAAAATGTGTCCTAAATAGAAGTAACTAATTCAAGCAAAGTAATCAGGAAATACTTCACAGAGGAGATACCATTTGAGCTAGACCTTAAAGAATAAGTTGGATTTCCATAGGAAGAGCAGTCAGGGATAAGGAAACAGCATAGTTAAGGACAGGAACTTAAAAAAGAAAAAAAAAAAAAGAGGAACAGCACATTTGAGAAATAATGAGAAGTTCTTTATGGGTAAATCATATATCCAGTGAAGAGCTGTATATAAGATTCCTACCTTTGTCAGACATCGGTGCTTGAATGCCAATGGTTTTCTTTGCTCCTGATAAAATTGCTGTTGGATATTTAGAAAATGTTTAGCATGACAGGTGACATTTAAGATGAGGTCTTAACTTTTTTAAAAAATATGAATCTGGGGGTGCCTGGGTGGCTCAGTCAATTAAGCATCTGTCTGGCTCAGGTCATGATCCTGAAGTCCCAAGATCGTGTCCCACCTCGGGCTCCCTGCTCGGTGGGGACCCTGCCTCTCCCTCTCCCTCTGCCTGCCACTCCCTCTGCTTGTGCTCTCTCACTCGTGCTCTCTCGCTCTCTCTCAAATAAATAAAATAGAAATACGTATCTGATTAAGATATTCACTCAGCAAACTCTAAATTCAGCATCTATTTTTTACTGCAGATACACAGATCAAAAAGATATTAGTCAAGATGTACATTAACTGGTAAGAGAAGCCATTAGAAGAGAACTCCCCATGCTCTCACTGCCACCACCCCCCATCCCCTGGGACCAGTGTTCTTAGCCTAGCTCACCCCCAGGTAGGCACCAGGTCTCATCCCTCACCTCCTCCAGGATATCACTCCAAATTGACTCCTCTCTCCTCAATCAGTTTTTCTCATGCTAGTGGATCATTCATAGAAGCATAGAAACATACTGACTTTAACCCTGCCTTTAAAAACCCTGTATTAGCCTCTTATCTCTTTCCAGGTTCCATATCATTTCTCTGTTCTCTTTTGTGGCAAAAATTCTTGAAGAACTGTTTCTAATCATTGTCTCTGATTCCTCTCCTTACATATTCTCTTGAACCCACAGACTCTTTTAAGCCTCAATCTGTTCAGGCTTTCACCCCATCACTCTCTGGAATTGTTCTTGCTATGGTCCCCAGGGACCTCCACATGGCTAACCCCAGAGTCAGCTTTTAGCACTCATTTTACTTGACCTGTCAGCAACATTTGATGCAGTTGTTCAGTCTCTTCCCTTGGAAACACCTTCATCTCTTAGCTTCCAGAAACTATAATCTCCTGTTCTTCCTACCTCACTGGCCATTCCTTCTCTGTCACTTTTGTTCATTTCTCCTATTTTGGGAATCCCTGGAACTCTGTCCTTAGACCACCTCTCTTCTTCTCTCTCTATACCCACTTCCTTGGCAATCTCATCCAGGCTCATGGCTTTAAAATCTGTCTGCTACTGACTCCTAAATTTATATCTCTCATCCAGAGTTTTTCAGCCTCAGCACTATTAGTGTTTGGGACCAGATAATTCTTTGTTGCGGTGAACTGTCCTGTGCATTGTAGGATGTTCAGCAACATCCCTGGCTTCTACACAGTGGAAGCCAGTGGCATTCCACCAGTTACGACAACCAAAACTGTTTCCAGACATTGCCGGCTGTCCCGTGGGGATAAAATCACATCTCCTCTCTCACACCCCTTCCCATTAAGAACCACTGTTTCTAGTCTGCACTTCCCCCCCAAACTCCAGATTTGTATATTCAGCTGTCTACTTGACACTTCTATTTGAATGTCTAATTATCCATATTTAACACGATCAAGACCAAGCTTCTGATACACCTTTCTAAACACGATCCTCCCTCAGACTTTCCATCTCAGTTAATTGCATATCCATCCTTCTAGTTACTTAGGCCAAAAACTTGGTGTTTTCTTGACTCCCCTGCATCCTGATTCATCAGTAAATCTTACGATCCTTTCCTTCAAAATATGTCCAGAATCTGACACCTCTCACTACTGCTGTCCTAATCCATGACACCACCATTTCCCACCTGGATTGTTACAATTGCCTCACCCTTAACCCTTAACCCTACAGTCTGTTCTCTGGGTCACTCTAGTGATATGTCTAGTGATAGCGACATGCCCAGGTCACTCAGGCAAGTCTCATCTCTGCACAAAAGCCTCCAGGGTTACCCATCTTACTCAGAGTAAAAATCAAAATCCTTACAATAAGCTACCAGGCCTCACGTGATCTCATCTTCCTACTCCCCTCCATCCCCTTCCTTAACATCTCCAGTCTTATATCTCACTACCCAATACCTTAATTACTTCACTCCAGCCACAGTAGCCTCCTCTCTGTTCCCCGAACACACCCGGCCTTGGTCCCTTTGCACTTGCCCTTCCCCCAGATACCTTCCCTTGCCTCATTCAGGTCTTGGCTCAGATGTCAGTTTCTCAGTGAGGCCTTCCTTGACCACAGGATTTAAAATCTCACACCACCAGCACCACCTCCAACTCTTTTTCAAACCTGCTGTATTTTCCTCCAAAGCACTTTGTTCATCTCACATACTGTAGAGAGGCAATGCTGCATCGTGCTTAGGAGAACAAACTCTGAAGGCAGATGCCTGGGTTTGTATCCCGACTCTGTCACTTTGAAGATGTAAGACCTTGGCTTCTCTGAGCCTCCATTTCTTTGTAACGTGGGATAGTTTTTATCTCATGAGAACCTCGCGTACAGTGATATGAGCTCACCATTATTATTACTGTTATGTTATTATTACTTTTCACTTATTAATTTCATTTACCTTCCCTTTCTCCCATTGGAATATAAATCCCATGAGGGAAGAATTTTTTTTTTTTACTTATTGCTATATTTACAGCTTCTAGAGCAGTGCCTGGCACATAGTAGGCAGTTAATAAATATTTGTTAATCAAATTGTTACCTCTGGAAAGAGCAATGGGGAGAAGAAAGGTCCGGGAGCCTTGAGCTCTATGCGTACTATTCAAAACTTTTGCCAAAAGAATGTGTTCATGTATTACTTGTGTCCTCAAAAAGCTTATAGGCTTACATGGAAAAAGACACAGAGACAAATGAATTCCTAGAGGATTGATAACGCGAGAGTTGAGTTGTAACAGATGCACAGTTCAGATAAAGTACGGGAGGGATGGGGCAGCCTTGCAGACGGAGGGAATAGTGTGTGCAGAAGCAGAGAGGTAGGGGACATGATAGCAGCGCCGACAGCTGTAAGCAGCGGACAGTGGAGAGGGCTTGTCAGTGCTCTGGGCTGTTAAACGCTCCATCATATCCTTCTCTCTCACCCACTCCTGTGTTGCAGCATCTCCAGCTAAGTGTTTGGCTGTAATTAGAAGATTATTACTCCATTAACGCAAATATTTGGGGTTTTTTTTTCCTCATTATTTTCCAGGAAGTCTTTTTCTAGGCTCCTGCTTCCTATAAATGCCATTCATTTTGTTTCATTTACCACTTCACATTCGATTCTAGCTTCCTTTGGTGTCTTTGGTTTTTTATTATGAAGAAACTCATAATTTCTATCTGTGGAATAGAGTGAAAAAAAGGGAGATATAAGTGTTAGATAGATAGATAGAGATAGTCTTATACAGCTTTGTTTAGAAGCACAGTTGTTCAACTCAATTGCTTAAGTAATTACAATCTAAAATCCTTTGAGTGTTAGTTTCCAGTTCCTTACCAAAGACTGAAAAGTGAACAAACTCTTTTTCCAATGCATGATACAAGAGTTTTTGAAGTTGACTCTTTTTTTTTAACATTTATTTATATATTTGAGAGAGTGTGTGCGCATATGGGCGCAAGTTGGGAGAGAGGGGGAGAGAATCTCAAACAGACTCCCCCACTGAGCACGGAGCCAGACCAGGATCAGTCTCATGACCCATGAGATCATGACCTGAGCCAAAATCATGAGTCAGACGCTTCACCGACTGAGCCCCCCAGGCGACCCTTGGGGTTGACTTTTTAAAATTAGGTCTCTTGGGGCACCTGGGTGGCTCAGTTGGTGCAGCGGTGGACTCGATTTTGGCTCAGGTCATGACTCCAGGGTTGTGAGATCAAGCCCCACATCAGGCTCCATGTTGGGCACCCGCTTAAGATTCTCTCCCTTTCCCTCTGCCTCTCCCCACCTCTAAGTAAATAAATTAATAAAATAAAATAAAATCAGGGCTTTTTCTCTGCCCACCTGGCTTCTCTCCATAAAGTTGTGAATGATGACAGCACAAACCAAGACAAGCAGTAGCATTAATCCCCTCCGGTAGCTCCTGGTACCATCTTTGTTTATGTGTTGTCTCACATTGAGTTGTGATTGTGTATCCATCTCTAAGAGTCCCTTAAAGGTAGGAATCATAACAAGTGTTCCTTTGTACACCTAGCTCAGTGCCTACTTGATAATGAATGCTTAGTAAAACACCTGTTAAATTGAACTGAGCTGAATTGAATTAGATTATGATATCACAGGAGAAGGGAATTTTTGAATTTGCTTCTAAAGTGAAATTGATTTAAAACAAAGCTAGATTCGAGGATCATAGGGGAAGGGAGGGAAAACCGAATGGGAAGAAATCAGAGAGGGAGACAAACCATGAGAGACTCTTGACTCTGGGAAACAAACTGAGGGTTGTGGAAGGGAGGTGGATGGGAGGATGGGGTAACTGGGTGATGGGCATTAAGGAGGGCACGCGATGTGATGAGCACTGATTGTTATATGCAACTAATGAATCAGTGAACACTATATCAAAAACTAATGATGTACTATATGTTGGCTAATTGAATTTAAATAAATCTCTATATGCAAAAAAAAGCTAGGAAACAAAAGTCATTCTTTTGTTGTTGTTTTTAAACATAGTCTAAATTTGGGGTATAGATACCAATATGTTCATCGCCCATAATTTTTAAAGCATTCTGCTGTGACTCATCAAAGTCCTCAAATAGATCCTTTTTAAAAGTCACAATGGCCCTAGGAAACAAAATTAGACTTGGCAAATATAAATAGTATTTTCTCTTTGCAGTCAAGAATGTGGGGTCTTGTTGATACACAGGGGAGGATCTTGAAGTATAATTTCAGTTAAGTTACTTCTTTCCTTTGCACTGGTTGCAGAGTCTGAAGTGAAGCAAAGATCACCTGATAAATTCCTGTAGGGTTTCCCAGCACATTTGTTTCATTCTTACTCTAAGTCACTAATCAAAGACTTCTTGTGTTATCTTTCAAAAAAGCAATGCTGCCTCATTCCCTGACACTTGTTTTCTGCCCTCCAAGTGTCTCCAGTCCAACTGGCCAAAAGCCCAGGCCAGACAAAGGTGCCTGGATTTCAGTAGGGGAATAAATAAATTTAGCTTCTACTCCTTTCCCTCTACTTCATCATTTTTTTTTCTTTTGCAAAGGAGTTTGGAATTTAAATCCTCCAAGTCCAGAATCTGCCAGGTCTAAAACTACAAAACGATGGCAATGATAAGGTACCTGGTCATCCCTCCAACCCTCCCTACAGATCTGTCTCCTGAGAGTGACTGCAGCATGCTTACCATACTGCCCCCAGACGCCTGTATCATAGCAAAGGCTCTCTTGCCAACATGTAGCTATTTCGTCTTTTTTTTTTTAAGATTTTATTTGAGAGGGAGAGAGAGAGAGTGAGCAAGAAGGAGAGGGAGAGAGAATTTGAAGCAGACTCCAAGCTGAGCGCAGAGCCCAGCTCAGGGCTCAGTCCCATGACCGCGAGATCATGACCTGAGACGAAACCAAGAGTTGGACGCTTAACCGACTGCACCACCCAGGCACCCCCATGTGTAGCTATCTTGATGAGCTCATTTATTCAGTACACCGTTACTGGGTCCCTACTAGATATCAGCCTATGTGCTAAGCCCTGCAGATCCAAGCTGAAGAAGGCCTAGACCCGCCCTGAGCAGCTCACCGTCTAGTGTGGTGGCAATAATAGAGAGGGTACCTGGTGAATAACAACACGGAGCCCAAATAGCAGTAGAAGAGTGAGGGTTATAGCGATGGGCGGGATCCATGCAGCCTGAAGAAGTTTGAGAAGGCTTCACAGAAAAGGTGACTTTTAATCGTCAGCCTTAAAGGATAAAAAGGATTTCATCAGACAAAGAAGGGCTGTCTGTCGTTTCAGACACAAGACAGAAGAGCACAGCATACAGGTGGGAAAGCTCAGGAGGTGTTTAGGGGATAGCAAATGGCTGGACGCTGCCAGGCGGACAAGCCGCGCTGTGCGTGGGGCCCAAGGGCACAGGTTCCAGGGCCTGGGTTTGAATCCCAGCTCAGCCACTTATTGGCTCTGGTGAACTTGGCAAGTCACTTCACCTCTATAGCTTGGTTTCGTCATCTCTCAAATGAGAAAATAGCATCTACTTCACACATACATATACACATACACATGTGGCTTAAAACAGTCCTCAGAACAAAATAAATACAAGTATTATTATGGGGATACATTATGAAGGGCCTTGAATTTTAATCTGTACATCGTTCTGTAAGCAAAAGAAAGGTTTTTTTAATTTTATTTTATTATGTTAATCACCATACATTATTACATCATTAGTTTTTGATGCAGTGTTTCATGATTCATGGGTATAACACCCAGTGCTCCATGCAGTACATGTAGGAAGGGAAAAATGAAGGGGGGGAAATCGGAGGGGGACTATGGACTCTGAGAAACAAACTGAGGGTTCTAGATGGGAGGAGGGTGGGGGGATGGGTTAGCCTGGTGATGGGTATTAAAAAGAAAGGTTTTAAAGCTGATGAGGTGAAAGTGTGCAATAGGATATCATCTGTGTTTTAGAAAATCAACTCTGGTGCCACTTTGCAGAGTCCCCTCGCTACGAAGGAGACTAGAGGCACAATCCATGTTCTGAGGCCATTTTAAGAGTCAAATAAGAGGTGCTGATGTAACACGGTTCTCAATTAATATGGTAGCCTTGCTCTTAAAAATTCTGGGTTCCGGGGCACCTGGGGGACTCAGTCAGTTAAGCGTCGGACTCGATTTCAGCTCAGGTCGTGATCTCAGGGTTGTGAGATCCAG
Organism: Zalophus californianus; assembly: GCF_009762305.2. Taxonomy (NCBI): domain Eukaryota; kingdom Metazoa; phylum Chordata; class Mammalia; order Carnivora; family Otariidae; genus Zalophus; species Zalophus californianus. The sequence continues at coordinate 104,473,440 of NC_045598.1, forward strand.
CCCCGCATCAGAATCCACACTCAGCATGGAGTCTGCTTGAGATTTTTCCCCCTCCCTCCACCTCCCTTTCTACTCCTCTCACCACTTATGCTCCCTTCTAGGTAGATAGATTTGATAGATAGATGATAGATGGATAGATAGATAAAATTGAAAAAAAAAAACTGGGTTCCTAACTAGAAATTTCAAACTGGAAACTCAGTCTTAACAGGTCTTCCAGGTTAGTGAGAACCCTGGGGAAGAGCACTAAGGGGTGCTCCTTCTAATCCGGATGTTTGAGTGTTCAACTGATGCCCCTCTTCTGCACCCAGATAGCAGACCAGTACTCCTTGCATACTAATCATGCTATCCTTTAGCCAGTTACATGTCATGGGCGAGATACTCTGTTTTTGGAGATGCTTTTTTTTTTCCTTTGAGTAACCTCAAATCTACTGCTTAGTTTCCTAGAGGAAGTTCTGGCTTCTGGACTGCACAGCCGAAGCAGGGAGAGCTCTCAAGTTCCATCGAGGTCAGCAAGCAGAAGATGAAATGGTGATGGTGAGGTGAAGAGAATGGCGCGACTTCCCCTCTAGGCTCTCTGCAGGCCTTCCCTGCTGGCCAGAGGTGTTGGAGAAGAGCCCTGGGTTTTGTGCTTGTCGTTATAACCCATCTCCAAGTAGCCTGCTAATTCCTGAACTGTTGGCACAGACACCAAGACTCCCAGTGATGAGTTGAGAATAAGTCTATGCCCATCCCAACCCACTTTTCTCATGGTTTCTGTATTAAATAAACAGATGTATTCCTTGTATTTGACAGCACAATCACTTCAGTTTCTGATGAATTCTGTTGGGATCTTACTTGAGAAAACGGTTATCAGAGCTCAGAGGAGTTTAAAAAGTAATCATTTGACGCACACACTACACATCCTCTCTTCTCTTGACCCCTTTTACTTTTCATTAACCACATTCCTGCACACCTCGTTTTTTGAAAACCCATCATGTTTCTGTAAAGAACCATCCCAAAATTGTTCCTACATTGTCTTGTCTTTTGTGGCACTGAGAAACCATGGATGACTACAATAAAAATCCATTTTGTGAAAAGATACAAGTTTTTATTTCTTTGGGGTTAATAACTATTTATGGGAATTCATGAGACGAGGCATGAGCTGGCTTAACACCGAACATAGAGAAGGCATTGCTTCTATCCAAAGGATATTTAAAGTATGTCAAGGCAAATGATAAATTCTGGTGTCAATTTCGATTGTCTTGAAAGCGGTGGAAAGTGGTGATGTCACTAATGCCAGGAAGTTCTGGCATCCTCAAATCATAGCAAAAACACCACAGCGCAATCCTGCCCTGGTTCTCCGTAAGTCCTTTGTATATTTTTTAACCTTATTTTTATGTTGAACATAAAATATTCTCTAGCCTCAGAGAGCCTAAGTTCCAATCCGCCACAGTTATCAGGCTTTGGGAATGCCATGTAGTCTCCTTGTGGCTCAGTGTCCTCATCTGTAAAATAAGAGTAATAGGAGCACCTGGGTGGCTCAGTCAGTTAAGCAGCCAACTCGATTTTAGCTTAGGTCACGATCTCAGGGTCATGAGATTGAGCCCTGAATGTGGCTCTGTGCTCAGTGGGGAGTCGGCTTCTCTCTCTCTCCCTCTCTCTCTCCATCCCTCTCCCTCTGCCCCTCTCCCTGCTTGCCCACTCTGTCTCTAAAATAAATAAATCTTTTGAAAAAATGAGAGTAATAAAGTACCGTCCTCACAGGATTATAAGAATTTGATAATACATATAAAGCACTTAGAACATTGCAAACGCTAATAATAGACAATAAGATTGATTCCTGTCTCCAACCTGGGGATACAAAATCACTATACAGAAAGATCAGATTCCTGTCGACCCTCCCACTGCACTAATCAGCAGCTGAAGAAATAAGGGAAAAAATAAAGGTCATTCTATCCAGCTCCCTTTTCCCCATTCCCTCTCCCTTTTCTCCGTTGTTTCTTTAACTCATACTCATGTGAAGCCCTAAGGCTGTGTCCATATTTTAGCTAAGAGCTAAGACCTAAATTCCTTTTTTTTTTTGTGGGTCATTTTTAGGTACATTTTTACAAATTACTCCCTTTTTTGTAATAAAAAAGACTGCCTTCACTTGGGGGCACATTATTTTAATTGCAGCATTTTATGAGTTACATAGTTTTTTCAAATAAACAGAAACCTCCCTCCAAGCAGGATTACCCGTGCTTCCCTTCCTCTTGGCAAGATAACTCTTTGGAATAAGAATAATAACAACAGAGACTTTTCGGGGCGCCTGGGTGGCTCAGTCGGTTAAGCAACCAACTCTTGATTTCAGCTCAGGTCATGATCTCAGGGTGGAGGCATCGAGCCCTGCCTTGGGCTCTCTGCTCATCAGGGAGTCTGCTTGAGATTCTCTGCCTCCCCCTCTGCTCCCTCACTCGCTCTCTGTAAAATAAATCTTTTTAAAAAAAGGAACAGAGACTTCTCATATCATTCCTCCTATTATTTGCCTGCTTCCATTGTGCCTACTCAACTAACACTACCAAGAAATCTAAAAAGTGAGCCTTGGGGCGCCTGGGTGGCTCAGTCGTTAAGCGTCTGCCTTGAGCTCAGGTCATGATCCCAAGGTCCTGGGATCGGGCTCCCTGCTCGGGGGAAGCCTGCTTCTCCCTCTCCCACTCCCCCTGCTTGTGTTCTTCTCTCGCTGTGTCTCTCTCTGTCAAATAAATAAAATCTTTAAAAATAAATAAATAAAAAATAAAAAGTGAGCCTTATCCTCAAGATGTTTGATGCCAGAAGTTGGCATTTCTTTATTAAGGATCAGAGACTTACATACATTTTTAAATAATTTTTTAAGTATTTTTTTTAGAGAGAGAGAAACTGTGCATGCACGCGTGTGAGTTGCCGGGGAGGGGCAGAGGGAGGAGGAGAGAATCCCAAACAGGCTGCACAGCCAGCGCAGAGCCCAACTCGGGCACTATTTCATGACCTGAGATCATGACCTGAGCCAAAGTCAAGAGTCCAATGCTTAACCAACTGAGCCATCCAGATGCCCCAAAGACTTACATTTTTATTTAAGATTTACAGAACTGATTACATTATGAGTGGCTCTTTATCTTTACCCTTTAAAAACAGCATTTTCCCTGAAGTCTCATGTGCTTTTAATGACCTCTCTTCCACAGATTGAAATGCTCTAGTCAAATGTCCCATTTATTCTACAAAGCCGAGGCACTGTTTTTAGCTAACCAAATGTTTGGACAGCAGTTTTTGCATGGTAAACTTGCAAGCAGCAACTCACAATCCTTATCGCTGATAGCTCCTTCCTTCCTCCCTTACTTGGAGTGGCTTATAAAACAGTTGAAGAATAAAGTTGCTGGCAGGTGTGTCTTACCTATGGTGATGCTATTAGGGAGGTAACCCCATCACGAGTTCTCCCAGTATCTTCTCTCCACTAAAGAGAGAAATTGGCTTGAGTCATCTTTGTGGTTCATGTGTACGATGGTGTCAAGCTCACTGAGGAGACAGTGCTATGACAATGTGTAAAAGCACCCGTAAATTCCCACTCTGAGAATTCTCACTTAAGAATTGGAATTTGGAAATAGTCCTAAATCCAAAATCCCAATTCAGGTGCCATGATACTCACCTGGTGAGAGAGAAGTGAGCCGAGGAATAGGCCCGGGAGGAGGATGGCCCAGGGAAAGAGGTGTGAGTAACAGGACCCCGGGAGGCAAGGTGAGGGGGATAGGGGCAGGACAGTAAGATGAGACAGTGCAGCAGTGCAGGTTAGTGAAAGAAAAACCCAGAGATTTATGTAACATCTTACGGAGCAAATAGGCAGGAAAGGTTCTCCAGCCCACATGCATCTGTTCTGGAATCTGAAAATTACTTTGGAGGGTTTTGATTTTTTAGCAGTCCCTCTGCCTGATGTTCCACAAAGCTCCAGCACAAAGGACCCCACTACCTTGCATACAGCAGACACTCAGATATTTGTTGACTTTTGAAAGGAGGAGAAAGGAAGATGGGGCAAATGAATCTCTCGTCTCCCATAAGCCAGAATCTGTTTGAACTGTAAATCCAAACTGCTCTCATCTGCCTGGCCAGCAAGCCCTCAAAAGAGCATGCCTGCTACTTTTTCCTCACCAGTACACTGGGACATTTGGCTTCCTTACTTATGAAGATACCCTGGATTTTCTCATTCTTTTTAAAGCACTTTTTAAACAGAGAGTGAGAAATAGAGATGGTGGAAGGGGAGAGGTGGGTGAGGGCGTGTGTGTGTGTGTGTGTGTGTGTGTGTGTGTGTGTGTGTGTGTGTACACAAAGCCTAAACAGTAGACTGGAGTCAGAACACCTGGATTCTAATCCAGTTAGCCAGTAACTTTGTAAACATGGCCAAGTCGATTGAGTTGCCATGCAGTTTACTCATTTTCCAAATGGGAATAATATTTATTCCACATACCTCACAAGGTGGCACTAAAGATTTAAAGAAATTATATCTAAGAGCATTTTGAAATGATAAATTTCTGTATCAGTCTAAAATAGAGGCATTAATTACTGTGGTAAATGGAAAGAGGTTAAGAGGAATATTATTGGATGAGGAGGAAAGGGGGTGGCTGGGAAAAGAGAAAAGCCCCTCCTTCATTTGACAGATGCCAGAAAAAGCCAAGACCACCCCATTCCTGAAACCACAAAATTGGTCAATACTTTCTTTTATCTTGAGACATCTCCAGAAAAAAAGAGTTCTTCCTTTTCCCTGCTCTTGTGTGCCAGGGATTTGTATTCATTTTTTGGTCGTTGCATGTCTACCATATGCCAGGCAATGTGTCTGTTAGCTTATTATTGTTCAATAATTAGCTCTAGAGGACAATACTTGCAGATTTTCACAGGACTTCGACAGGTCATCTCCTATATCCCACTAACTTTCCTTGTTGAGGGAATTGGCAGCTCATCCCTCACCAGTTAATATGTTGAGGAACAGAGTTCTAACGAAATTCAGTGACTTGGGGCGCCTGAGTGGCTCAGTGGGTTAAGCCCCCGACTCTTTAGTTTCTGCTCAGGTCACGATCTCAGGGTTGTAAGATGGAGACCCGCCTGGGGCTCTGAGGTCAGTGCAGAGTCTGCTTGTCCCTCTCCCTCTGCTCCTATCTCTCTTAAATAAATAAATAAAATCTAAAATTAAAATTTTTTTAAAAAAGAAAGAAATTCAGTGACTTGACCAAAGGCCACAAAGTCGTGATGATGAAACTAGTACCCAAACCTGGGTTTCCTGACTCCCCACCTTAAATCTGTACTGGAAAAAAATGAAGTTACTAATATAAGTCTGTAAGCTCTGAGGCAGATCTGGTGTGGGAGGCATGAGCAGAGGTTTCCCCTAGTCAGGGCATCCTCTGGGCATGGAGCCCTTCCCTCCACTGGATTCGGATGGGATGTTTCCAGGTCAGTGCAGCAGGAAGAGATACCCAGGTAATAGGAAGTTTAAGCCTCACCTGGAGCTTATATTTAAAGCCACATGGTACTCTGGACAATGGCTTTGGAGACAGAGAAATCTACTCCTGCCAGTACTTAGCGTGTGTGTCTGCATATCCCTCGGCCATCCTGAGTCTCACTTCTCTCTATGTGCAATGGAGCTCATACGTATATCCACTTCATACTTAGGAGGCTCAAAGAAGGCCTGAGGCTTTGTAAACTGGTAGCAATATGGATTACTATGCACTCCACTCCCCCCGCGTGCCCCTACACACCAACCAGTACCCCAGTCCTCTGGGAACATAAAACTTTTCCCCAGCACCTGACCTACCCAGGCCACTATCTCTACCACCCAGGGAGTGTGAATTCCAGATGCCGGTTCTCGGTAAGGCGGGCGCCCTCCCACCTCCCGCTCTTGTTTTTGTTTTTGTGTTTGGGAGGGAGACGATCTCGATCTAGGTTATCTCGGTCTTCCTAGACCTCTCTCCATTATCCGTTCCAGCCGCCTCCGCGGGCTGTCTGGGCAGGTCCAGCGGGTCGCTGTCTCGGGCTCCACCCCCGGCTCCGGCCGCAGGTGCGAGCGTGGGTCCCTCGGACCAGCCCCGCTCCCCGTCCCCCGCCCCGGGAGCCGCTCTCCCGCTGGGTTTAGGTCTGTCTTCTTCACCCTCAGCGAGTCAGAAACAAAGGAGGGGGGTGGGGGAGCGCACCATCTCCGGCTCCGCGATTCGCCCTTTATTCTGAACTCGCAACGTCAGCGGGCCGGCGGATGGAACCGCGGGGCGCGGGCCGGGCCGCCCACAGCGCGCCGGCCCGGGGACCTGGCGGCGGGGGCGCGCGGGGGCCCGGGCCGCGTGGGCGCCGGGATGGAGGGCGCCGAGGGGCGGGGAGCGGGCGTGCGTGTGTGTGCGAGTGCGAGGGAGGCCGGCCTTTAGTGTAACCGGAGCTACAAAGAAGGGGAGAGTCCGGGAGAGGGAGGGAGGAGCGGCGGCGGCGGCGCCGGGGGCAGCTCCGCCAGCCGGCCCCTTCCCCCCGCGCCCGCGCCCGCGCCCACCCGGAATGATGAAGAAGAACAATTCCACCAAGAGGGTGAGTGCGCCCGCGCCCGCCGCCGGCCGCTCCGAGGACCCCGGCCCCGCGGCCCCGGCGCCGCCGAGGGGGGGGGCTTTTGTGTGCGGACTTGGGTCGGGGGCTTGGACTTGGCTCACTTTCCGCCGGCCCCCGGCGCCCCCTCCCCCGGGCGGCCGGCCGCCGCCTGCGTGCGCGCTGCAGCGGCCCCGAGACAATGAGAAATAAAATAAAATGCCGTTAATCCCGGCGCGGCGGGGACCGAGGCTGCGGGAGGGGGCGGGGGACCTGGCGGCCAGCCGGAGGCCACCCTCCGCCCAGGCCGGGCCCCGGCCCCTTCCTCTCGCACTTGGAGTTGTTTATGTGGGGGAAGCGGGAGGGCAGCGGTGGGGTAGAGAGTTGCCCGGAGTGAAAACCTTCCGAGGAGTGGGGAGCGAACGCGGGGCGCCCTGAGTCCAGCCTCTGGGGGGGGTGGGGGGCGGTCACGGGAAAGCCGGCGAGAGGGGAGCCGAGGGGGGTCGTGAGGGCCGGAATGAGACGAGGAGAAGGCGATAGCCACCTAACCGGAAGGTTCTGCTCTTGCCCTGGGGCAGGGGCTTCAGGATGGCAACCAGCCGTCCGCACCGCCGGAGAAGGTCGGCTGGGTCCGGAAATTCTGCGGGAAAGGGATTTTCAGGGAGATTTGGAAAAACCGTTATGTGGTGCTGAAGGGGGACCAGCTGTACATCTCTGAGAAGGAGGTAGGTGCCCTCTGCCTCCGCTGTCCCTGCTTCCTCACATTCCCCGTTTTGTCCCTCCACAGGGGACTCACCTACCTCCGCCTCCCGCTTCCCTCACCCCCACCCCATTTTGTTCCAAAAGCAAGTTCAGCAATTCGGTTGGTCTCTACCCCTGTCAGATCTGCAGAGAAAGGTCACCCTTTCTCCAGAAGACCCGAGTTAGAAATCGAAGTCGAGCGTGGCATTTTACTTAATGATTTTTCTTGACAAACACCTTTCTGACAACGACGATGACCCCCCCCCCCAAGGTGTCCCAAAAGTTCTAAGTGTCCCCTGCTGCCCCCTACCCTATCCTGGCAGCTAACTGGAGGTAGGATTTTTTTTTTTTCTTTGCCACGGCTGCTGAAAAACTCTGCTCAGCTTCTTCTTCACCCCTTCCCGTGCCCCTGCCCCCAGCCAGCGAACCTCCTTGGTCCTGTCTCTAGCAGGGGGGGCATATGCGGGTCATATCACAACTGCAGCTGCCCCAGTCACAGAAAACACATACACAACCCTGGGTCAGTCTCATATGACCTCAGGCAGAGTATCTATGAGTGGCAGTTATTTCTGTTGAAGCCAACGTTCCTAACCTGTATGCTTCCCACTCCATTAAAAGAAGCAGCAGCAGCAGCAGCAAGGAACTCATTCTCCACCCTCTTCATAACTTCCCCCAGTTGTGTCAGAAAGGAGACAAATGGAGTCAGGAACCCCTGTCCGTCCCTGGGTAGTTAAAATGAAAACCACAGTCGGCATTCAGAACCTGAGCCCAGATCACTGAACCCACACTCTTCTCCCTTTTATCTCTATTTCTTGAGATCAGTAACACCTGAGAAACTGACATTGCCTTCCCTGAGTTGGAAGTCATTCCAGTCCCCTACTTCTGAGAATGTCCACATTAGGCTAGGACACTGTCCTGTGCTCCCCTGGTTGGGTGGCCCTTCCTCCCCTAATCCTGTGCCCCCCCCCCCAGCCTAACTGGGAAGTCCACCCTGAGTTCTAACCTCTTCTGCTTTCTGCAGTAGACTATATTTAGGTAAATAAAGCCTTATATGGTATTGAAACAGACACATGCGCAGTCCTAGAGAAAGTCTTCATTTGAACAGAACATGTACCTAGGCAAGTAGGGGAGAGCTAAGCTGTGCCCAGGCCCGAGCCATCCCTCTTTTGGGTGTTTCGACCTGACTGTTTACACCAAGCTGGGAACTTGGTGATGGAGGGCAGTGGGAGAAGACTTTGACAGCAGGATTTCTTCTTAAGGGCCACCTCCACCCAATCCCAAATCCTGTAGAAGGTTTTTCCACATTTTGCTGGCTTTCCAGTTTAAAAAATAGTAATAATAAGCAAGTGTCAAAGGGTATCTCCTGTCTTCCCCGAACTTCATAATGGCAGGAAACTCTGGTGAGCAATCAGGGAGAACTTCCCACACGTCAGAGGGGAACCATGAGAACAGGGAAAGGGTAGAAGGAACAAGACATCTTTTCTTGTTTGTATTTGTCCAAAGAAAAGAGTCTGGGAGCGAAAGAGCATGCTTGCTCCCTGTTTGTGGATGAAGGAGTACAGAGACAGGGGGAAGGCTCGAATGACCTCAGCCTCCAAGGCTTGGTGTCCTCTGAGTCAGGAGCATCTGACTGGTCATGGGGCCCCCTGCTGAGAAGGGTGCAGGAGAAGTGGGGACAAGCCTACTGTTACTCCTCTTCTTTGGAGCCCGTTTCCATGCTACGGCAGGCCTGGGCTAAGGGTGAAGCTGACAGAGGACTCTGGGCTCTATTCTGTCCACTTCCCACAAGCTCCAGAGCTAATAGATTCAAGGGTTTTTTTTCAAAATACAAAGTATAATGTTTGTAATTTATGTGTTAATGCAAGAATATCCCTAACCCTCTCCCCTCGAATTTTCAACAGTCTTTTTTTGTTACCTCTCCTCATAAAGGGGGTCTCCCACCACCACCTCCATCAAAGAAATCCTTCTGTATTTGTTGTTATTAATCATTTTCCTCATTCTCAAAGGGCACCTTATGATCATGGGGCTGATGTATAGGAAGAGAAACTAGCTCTTAGGGAGATCTCCTGGTAGAGGAAATTGGGTTCAGGGCATCTTTTTTGGCAAGGGAAAATCCCTTTCAGTGGGCCCAGGGGAAAGGAAGGGCTAGCTTTGGAAGATGGGTAATTATAAATGAGACTTTGGGACGAGGGTCTCGGAGCTGTCCATCTGCCGTGGGACTGGAATCCGTTTGTCTTGTCCTTTCTCCTACCTCGGCCTAACCTCTGTCACTGTCTCCTTCCTGGAGCTCCTTGTCAGCGTGTCTGAGGCAGAATACCCCCCTCCCTTTCCTTCCCTTCTCCCTTCCCTTCCCTTCCTGAAAGGAAAACAGAACAAGTAACTCTCCTCCCCTGGCTCCGTACACACACCCAGCACTTCCCTCTCTGAGTCCTGGCGGCTGCTGATAGTCTCAAGACTGAGGAAGAAGGACAGCAGGGCTGATGCATCATCCTCCCTCCCTGCCCCACATTTCTGGGAATTGTTCTCAGATACCCCTTGCCAACACCTTCCCTGCTCCCATCCACAAGCCTCCCGGGCCTCTGGTCACTTACTAGCCTCAAGCCGGGGAGCCCTGGAAGGGGAAAGCCATGGGGGAGGCACTCCAGGCCAACACAAACAGGCAGATGTATGAGCAGCCATTGACCCCAGCGAGGCTGTGTGATGAGCCCTCCGCCTCTGTGTCAGCCCCCTGGCCCCAGCGGTGAGTCCGAAGGACAGGCAGATGCAAGACCAGAGGTGGGCCGGGGAGTGGAAGAGAGACTCACTCCCCCACCTCAAGGCTGCTGAGAACCAGGGGAATAGATGAAGTCACCTGCGTGCACACAGTTCCTAGTTCACGCTTGAGAAACAGTTCCAATCAGGGAGGGTGGGTGTCTTCCAAGGGAGATAGGAGACTACTTTTATCTGTTTGTTTAGTTTTGACAAGACAAGCACTCGCGCTCTTCCTCTCTCATCCCAGGAAAACACGCAGCTCGTTCCCAGGGTCTTCCGATCCCAGGCTCAAATGGTAGAGGGACAAAGCGCTTTCTAATCACAGGCTGCTCATCTGGGCCAGTGACTAAGTCCCTCTCCTCTCCTCTTGTAAGCCAGAACAATCCGTGAGCCACAGCTTCAGAGTCTCAGGCCTGTGGGGAACACCTTAGTGGAGAGGAGAAACAACGGAGAGATTTTTCAAGAGACCTCGGCAGAAGTATTACTGGGATTTGCTTTGTGGCACTCCACAGAGGTTGGGGTCAGAGGATGGAGAGAGAATTGTGGTCTCTGATGAGACGTTCAGCAAGAGGGTGAAGGGCCACATGCTGGCTAACGCTGCGAAGGGTAGAACCAGGGTGCAAGAGAGACACCACGAGCAGGAAGGGCTCAGTTTAGACACAAAGGAGAACTTCCAGGCAGGAAGGCACTTAGGCTCTCAAAATTGGAACCATGGAAAGAAGTAGCAGAATACAAGTCTGAAATGTCCTCCAGGGACAGTGTAAGCGCATCTTTGTCTAGGGAGAGGTGGTTGATTTAAGTGGCTCTCAGAGCCTGCAAGGGCTAGGCCGGGTTGTCTCAGTAGCTCGGAGAGCAGGAGTAGGGTAAGAACTACAGGTATATTTTTCAGCTTGTCTGAACAAACTCAACACAGGGGACTACTGTTTCTGTGGTGCTGAAGCTCCTGAAATGAAGGAGGTCGATGACTCTTTTTAGAATAATATATATTTGAGGAGGGAGTCAGGTAAGAAACCCTGGCTGGCTCAGCCAGTGGAGCGTGCGACTCTTGATCTTGGGGTTCTGAGTTCGAGCCCCGTGTTGGATGTAGAGATTACTTAAAAAAAATAATAAAACCTGGAGCACCTGCGTGGCTCCGTCGTTAAGCGTCTGCCTTTGGCTCAGGTCATGATCCCAGGGTCCTGGGATCAAGCCCCGCATCGGGCTCTCTGCTCCACGGGAAGCCTGCCTCTCCCTCTCCCACCCACCCTGCTTGTGTTCCCTCTCTCGCTGTGTCTCTCTCTGCAAATAAACAAATCTTTAAAAAATAATGATAATAATAAAACCTTTAAAAAAAAAAAAAAGCGACAGTGTAGGGAGTCAGTTAAGCGTCTGTCTTCGGCTCAGGTCATGATCCCAGGGCCCTGGGATTGAGGCCTGCATGCCTGCTTCTCCCTCTCCCTCTGCCGCTCCCTCTGCTTGTGCTCTCTCTCTCTCTAGCCAATAAAATCTTTTTTAAAAAATTAATCAATTAAAATTAAAATAAAGCAACAGTGTAAACATTTAATAAGATGGGGGAGACCAGAGGTAGCATTTGCCTGGAGACATCCCGTGATGCTGACCCTGCTTTTATCTCCTCCCTCTGGATGATCAACAGCCTCCCAGGTCTTGCTTTCTGCAGGATGATAGGATTAACCTATTAGCCACCACGTAAGCCGTGTCTTTTGAAGGACATAACAGGGGTCATAGTGAAGAGACAGATCCTGGGGCTCTGGAAACAGGAGCTTAGCCGAAGAGAGTGTGGATAAGGGGATAAGGGGTTTACATGGAAACCCACAGGAGGAGTCGGGGCTTGAGGGCTGCCCCAGGACCATGCCCACTCTCAGGCCTGTGTGGGCCTTGGGTCAGAGAGCTCTCCTACCCTGTGCTCCCTCCCCTCTCCTTAGGCTCATCCTGTTTCCCAGAACCGGCCTAAATTAACAGTCTGGGGGAAGGCATGAAGTTGTCTTCTCCTCAGCACCTCACCTCGAACCCTCCCCTAGGTAAAAGATGAGAAAAATGTTCAAGAGGTGTTTGACCTGAGTGACTATGAGAAGTGTGAAGAGCTCCGGAAATCCAAGAGCAGGAGCAAGAAAAATCATAGCAAGTTTACTCTTGCCCACTCCAAACAGCCCGGCAACACGGTAGGTTTCTCCTGCCTCCTGGGCCCCTGGAACCCAGGCCGGCTTGCATGTCGGGGGCAGAGGAGAACACCCTTGCCCTTCAGGTTCTCCCCCGACTCTGGGCCCAGAGGCCCCACACTTGCCCTCCTGACAGCTTTTGTTATATAACCTGAGACTATTGTGGCCATTGCCTTCCCTCCAGGCGAGCCAGCCTTTAAACTATCCAACCACAGAGATCAGCTCGCTCTCTCTCTCTCTCTCTCTCTCTCTCTCTCTCACACACACACAGGCACACATACATCATACATCTCTTGGAAGAAAATCACTTTCCCCGTACCCTGATAAGTTCTGAATCTAATTTCTCTTGTCTGAGGGGACTCAGGGAAGTTCCTGTCGCTTTCTGTTTACTCAAACACTAAAGATCTGTATTTTAGTACCTGTCCTTTATTAACTGTCAAACCTCCTATAATTATCTCCAGTGACATGGTAATATCCATTACCCTTCCTAGCTCTTCCTTGGTCATTTCTAAAACAACCCCTAAGCTGTGGCATCTTCTAGGACTAGAGGCTGGTTTCCTTAGGTTGTGGATGACTCTGGAAGCAGAATCTCTCTCCTTCTAGGAGCTGGGTCTAAGAGAATGAGATGATAATTCCTTATTTCTTCACCCTTCCTAGTGAGGCACCAACCCTAAAACGCTGGCTGAACCAAGAATCTTCCCCTCACAGGCTCCCAACCTGATCTTCCTGGCCGTGAGTCCAGAAGAGAAGGAATCATGGATCAATGCCCTCAACTCTGCTATCACCCGAGCCAAGAACCGTATCTTGGATGAGGTCAGGGGGGCTCATGTGGAGGGGAGGAGCACCAGGGCAGAGGCAGTACCCATGACTCATGTAAAGGGGGAGCTTTGGGGGTGGACCCCACTTAACCTGCTCCCCCCCCACCCCGAGCTATGCTTCTTTAGCCCCCTCTGAAAACCCCATTGTCCCTCCTTCTGAGTCTTTCCGCCAACTCCTCTTTCCATGCTTCGTGGTGCCTGGGGCCAGCCTTGGAGCCCCCGCACATGCAATAAAGGCCTTGCCCTTGGATTTTCTCAGAACCAGTCAATGGGGTGGGTTTATTTCCCAGTCCGGGCATGTTCGGGGGATGCTGGGTTGGTTACACTCTCTGAAGAGCGCCCATGACTCACAATGCATCTCTACAGGTCACCGTTGAGGAGGACAGCTATCTGGCGCACCCCACTCGAGACAGGGCAAAAATCCAGCACTCCCGCCGCCCCCCAACTCGGGGACACCTGATGGCCGTGGTACGTAAGATTGTAAGAAAGTAAAACTTGTTCAAGGACCAACTCCATGTGGGTCCGTCTCAGACGAGAGTGTTCAGCCCACCAGAGGCATCTGTGGTACCAAGGTCAAAGGCTCAGGAAGTCTCTTCACCCTGTCCCCCTGCCTGATTCCTCCAAATCAGAAATACTTATTTAGCACCTACTATGAGTTCAAAAGTCCTTGCCCTCAATAAATGTATCATTCTTGGTGGAAAATGAGATCTACCCACAAGGAAAGCAAACATAGAAGAGGTGAGTGCTGTGCCACGGAGTAGAAGTTAACTGCGCAGCGGTGGCATCAGGCCCTGCAGTCACTTCCAGGAGGAAGGATCAACGTGACACCCCCCACCCCCCCCCCCCGCCCCACAACACACCAAGTGCTGGTTCCTCTCACTGTCCGAGCTCTCGGTCTCTAGAGAGAGAGAGGCAGTCGGGTATAGTAGAAAGAGCACAGGCTTTGGAGTCAGACAGAACCAGGTTGTAACCTAGCTTTGCAGTTTACTCTCTCCTGACTCCCTCCCTGAGGCTGCACGTCTTCAGCAGGAAAGGGGGCAGGCACCATGCCCGCCTTGAAGGGCTGCTGTGAGGAATGAATGAATGACTGAAACAGCACCTACATCGATACACCTGAGGTGCTGAATAGTACCTCTATTGTTTTTTATTACGGTAGTGTTCTGGAAATCGCACAAGTTTTACTCTAAGGCGCACGGCTCTGAGCTCTAAAGGGCAGAGGCTGGTGAGGTGCAGGGTCCGGAGGACACAGACGGAAGAGGACAGCAGTTGCGCTGTGCCCAGCATCCTGTGTGTGTCAAACCCCATTTGGTGCTTAGAGTCCCCAAGACGGAGGAAAAAAGGCACTCTTCAGGAGGTTTATAGTAAAAGGGAGAGTATGGGACATGAGCGGGAGAAGTTACTTTAAATCACAGAACAGTCAGAGAAAAGTTCCAATCACTATCGAAGGAATAAGAAACAGTAAGAAAGTCAAAGGGCTCAGTCAGGATGGAGGAGGGAGAAGGCCAGTTTGCCTCTTTCAGACAGTCACTCCTGAACAGCCTACTGATGGCAGTTCACCCCTTCACCCCCGCCCTCTCCTTCCCTAGGCTTCCACTTCTACCTCGGACGGGATGCTGACTTTGGACCTGATCCAGGAGGAAGACCCTTCTCCGGAGGAACCAGCCTCTTGCGCCGAGAGCTTTCGCGTGGACCTGGATAAGTCTGTGGCCCATCTGGCCAGCAGCCGGCGGAGAGCAGACTCAGACCGCATCCAGCCCTCCTCAGACCGAGCCAGCGGCCTGCCCCGGGCTTGGGAAAAGCCAGACAAAGGGGCCACCTACACGCCCCAGGCCCCCAAGAAGCTGAGCCCCGCAGAGAAAGGCCGCTGTGCCTCCTTGGAGGAGATCCTGTCTCAGCGGGACGCTGCCCCGGCCTGCACCCTCCAGCTGCGGGCCGGGGACCCCCCAGGCCTCATTCCACCCCACCCGGGGCAGCTGTCCCGGATCCAGGACCTGGTCGCCAGGAAACTGGAGAAGACTCAGGAGCTGCTGACAGAGGTTCAGGGACTGGGAGATGGGAAGCGAAAGGCCAAGGACCCCCCGGGGTCCCCTCCTGATTCTGAGTCAGAGCAGCGGCTGCTGGAGACGGAGCGGCTGCTGGGAGAGGCGTCGTCGAATTGGAGCCAAGCAAAGAGGGTGCTGCAGGAAGTCAGGGAGCTGAGGGACCTGTATAGACAGATGGACCTGCAGACCCCCGACTCCCACCTCAGACCAGCCACTCAGCACAGTCAGTACCGGAAGAGCCTGATGTGAACGAGGGGGATGGCGGCTGGAACTTGGGGGGTGGGGTACACGGACTCTTATCTCCAAGTGTTGCAGGATAAAGCTTTTTTATTTACCTCAGTCAAAAAAAGGAAAAAAAAAAAAAAACCACAAACTCGTTGCTCTTGCTGCTGCCCAACCTTCCCCCTACCCCCCTTTCCTTCCTTATCTGTGGCTGTTTCTCTGGCATCTCAGTTGCCTCGGATTTGAGGAGGTGACCCCTACAGCAGTATTAAGAAGCTCTCACCTAGATGAAGAGAGGGGGGAATAAAGGCATAGTCTGGCCATTTACACACACCACCCCTCAGACACGGCAGGGAACCTTCTGCGGCTCCCAAGGACGTGCATAAGCCAAGTGTGCGGGGGAGCCTTTTTCTGTTCCATCCCATTCCAGGTTTTCAATCTGAGGGTGAGATTTCAGCTGTCCAGCTCTAACCCTGGGGATACGGAAGCCACTGCCAACTGCGCACACAGAAGTGACATCTGTCCCGGCCCTGAGTAGGATTTGTGGGATCCCACCAGACACACCAGCTTCTCACTCATACCCTCTAATGAGACCGAGCTGCCTGGCTATCTTGTTTGCCATGTGTCTTCCCTTCATTTCCCCACCTTTCCCGACACCGACTCGAAGATCCAGTGCTGGACAGTTGGAATGGTGTGGTCCTTCAGTGGGGGTGGGGGGAAGTGCAGGGGAACTAGGGGCGGCTGACCCCACAGAAGAACCGCACTAAGAACGAAACTGATTTGCAATGCAAGCTGGGCAGGATTGAGGGGAAAACCAAACGTGTGGCCAGGTTCCTCTTTTGGCCAAGCTGGGTTTCCTGTAGCCTCTCCCTCTCCTTCCTCAAACCTCTCTCCCAACACTCATCAGGCCCCGACTTCAGCAAAACATTTCTGTGCTCACGCCACCACCCTCCTGGCCAGGCCCCCCCTGCATTCTTGTCAACGGTGGATTTCACACACTCATTCTGTTTTGTTTGCTTCTTCCCTCTGAAGTTCCTAAGATCAGATTAGCAACAGTGACAGGGGCCAGAGAAGGGTTGTGAAGGCAAGAGCTGAGTGGGTTTTGACAGGAAGGGGACAGAGAGCCTCACGAATCAACTAAAGGGGTTAGAAGCCACTTGGAAGTATATGCACCCCTTGCTAGCCCCTTGACCCTCTTCCCTAGGTTCTCCTCTTGCTTCCAAGAGTCAAGACCTAGCGCTCCTCTTGGGGGTGAAAGGGGAGAACGTGGGGACAGATGGCCTGTTGGTGCTGGCGGTGAGGCTGCCCCAATGTGACATTCAGGAAGATGCGGAAGGAGGGAGAAAAGGAAAATCCCCTGGGGGAAGCGCAGACCCTTCAATTCCCAATCTTCTGCTCTGATGTTACTTACGCATCCCAAGTAAGCCCGATGGGGGATGTCTCCAAGTTAAACAGTCTCTATGGAAGAGAGGTTCTTGCACCATGCGATCCTGAAGGGTTTTCCCCAGGTCTGGCCTGTAGTTCTTTAAACAAGTCTCTTCCCCGAGGAGTATGTATCCTACTTGAGTGAGGGAGAGAACACCAGAGCGCCACCTAAATGTCCTGCCCAGGGTCTCCTGAGGTAGCAGGTGAGGAAATCTGGGTCTGCAGACTTGCCATGCTCCCAACAGGCCTCGCTCTACTAAACTCACATGCTCGGTAGACCCCCTTGTTGTCCAATCATGAAAATCAAGGTTAAACTATTTCCTTGTAGAAGTGTCCACCTTCGTATTAATTTTATTTTACCAGCACTTTCCCTCTTCTTTTTCTTCCTGGTTGCTCCCACATAATGAAGAAAAAGACAAAAGCCGGAAGAACGTGTCTGTCCCAAGGTGCCAATTCCCTGTGGCTGCCAGGGGAGCTGGAGGACACAGGGAGGCCCTGGGAGGAGAATGACAGGTGAGGGGAGCAGAAAAGAAAGATGGGGGGCTTCTGGGGGGGGGCGGGGACTAAGGCCCAGGCCCCAGAACCAGGCCGCAGGGGAGCGAAAGGAGCCCAGCTTGGGAACCAGACAGATCTGGGTTCAGATTCTGACTTTTTCCTTATGAGGCCCCCGGGCAAGGCACCAGCTTTCTGACTGCCCCGTTTGCTCATCTGCAACATGGAGCGTTCCTGTTGGGCGGCCGGGTGGGCAAAGGGGCCGGAGGGAAATGCCTGCCGCGGACACTGAGCAAATGCCTGCGGCGGCTGTGCCCACGACAACGCCACGCTGGCCTGGGGACAGCGAGGGCTCTAGGGGACCTCGGGCCCGCGGTTGATCGCTGCCACTTTGTTGTAGTGCGGGAGCGGACTGAGGCCGCCTGCCCCACGCAGTGCCCGCGCCCTTTCTTCAAGGACACGCAGCGCCAGGGACGGGGCTACGGCTGGAGATGGGGGGCGTGGGGGGCGGGGCGCCAGATCGCCTGTCCTCCGGAGCCGCGGGGGTCAGCACCAAGCCAGCCTTGCCCCTGGGACCCTGAAGGTGGGCGGACGGGAGGACGAGAGCACCGGGAGCCCAGCTTCCCCTCGCCCAGACCTCTCTCCCCGCATTCTACCAGCCCAGTTTCTTCACCTGCCATATTGCCTCCACTCCCTCCCAGTTGCTGGGTTCTGGGAAGTGGGTAGATTGGGCAGGGGGTCTGTGAGCCCACTCGCTTATCACACAGTTGCCAGCGGACCTGCTTCAGGATGTGTATTTTTTCTTCCTTGCCTTCCCTCTCCCATCAATTGGGCTATATTTCTTTCTTACACAAAGGAACTGGAAAAGGGAGAATCTTTTGGGAGGCCCTAGGATGGGGAGATGGGGAAATCCAGGACGCAGAGTTGAAACGAGGTAAGGAGTGGAGAGAGGTGAAGAACTAAATGCCATTTCACATTTCAGTGGCCTTTTCCTCAACTTTGCCTGTTCCCCCGCCCTCGCTTGTGAAGTAGCCGTCTGGGAGACAGGAGGAAAATGTCTGCGGTGTTGACCTGCAGAGCTCATGGGTTCCTGTGCATGCGATTTCGCAGAGCTGTAGGCTGTTCAGGGCGAGAAGAAAAGTGGAGAACCCCGCAAGTTTCTCTAACTCCTGCTCCGGCCTTCGGAGAGCATGCCCTGCTGAGCCTGGAACTCTGACCCTAGCTCCCAGTCCCTCTGTCACCGGTATATTCCACCAAAACCATCCCCCCAAAATCTCTCCCTTTTCTACACCTCACAGGCAAGCAGGGGACCCAGCCCCATTCCACGGCCCTCCCTCGAAGCTCGAAGCTCGGAGCTCGGCTCCAGCCCCCTCCCCTTCTCACTCCCAGCCCCTGCTCGGTACAGTTCTCTTCCTCCTTTCTTCCAAGCTCCCAGTCTCCCAAGCACAGCAGCCAATCCCCAGCCCGCTCTGGAGCCACACCATATAAGGAGAGGTTGGAAAGAAACCCGAGTAAACGCGGGAGCAAATACAACACACACACACACACACACACACACACACACACACACACACACACTCCAGCACACTCGCGCATCCAAGAGTTTGAGCGCCTTTCTGCACGTGACCCTGTGTCTCTCCGTCTGTGTGTATGACACCAGTCTCCCCGGTCCCTGTCCCTGGCTCACCCCACCCACAGAACCAGGAACCTGTTTGCTATTCCCCGCCTTTATTCACGCCCCCTGAGACCATCACTCCAACCAGTTGCCTCTGACCTAGATTTTCTGCACTAATCACGAGCCTAACGAGATCTAACAAACACCCAGCTTAGCACAGCTGAGACCCTTGAGGTCAATTAGTACAACCCAGCTCAGCTCAGGAAATGAGAGATGGAGCCAGAAACTCTTGTACATGCCTCACCCCAGCCCCAGCCCAGCCCCAGCCCCAGCCCAACCCCGCCCTGGAAGCAGGCAAGGGGAGAATACAAAAATTAGCAGACCCAGTTTAAAAATAGGATCTTGGAGAGTTAACAAATGTGCGGAAAACGGCGTTAAGGTTGGAAAGAATACAGATTCCCAGCTCCTCCTAAGTTATCAGGAGGGTAGAGGTTGGTGCAGTGATGGGAACGAGGCACATAAGGCAGTTTTCCCTTTCTTGGGGGACAATTACGGAGAAGAGTAACTCCTAAAAGAGTGGGTAGCACTAGAATCTTGATCTGCACCCCAGTCTCCAACTCTTAATCCCTCTTCCTCTTTGCTTCCTGCTTTGGACAAGTTGGGGTGGTCTCCCCTGTCTTTCCAGCTGGTTTGGAATAACTCTGAAATCACCTCCTTCTTTCAGAAATGCTAGATTCAGCCTCACTCTTGCTTTCCCTTCTTCCAGATATTAAAACAGTGAGAGCGAAGAGCCCCCTTCTTCCCGAGAAACACAGAAAAGTGTAAAATAAAGGTGATCAGGTTTGGGTTAACCAAGTATTGTGATGACGCCCAATTACTGTCTTCTAGATGAAGGCTGAGAAGAACAGCCAGGAGGGGTAGAATCGAGTTCCTCGTGCAGCTTTCCCACCTGGCAGGAAAGCGGCACAACAGAAAGGAGACGGAGCAGGGCAACGTGGTCCTCAGTTTCCCGGGTTCCTTTCTGTAGGTGGCAAAGCAGGGCAGTAGAACGCTTCCCTGCCCTCCGTCCTCTGCGTGCAGGCAAGCTCTCCTAACCTCATCCCTAGCACTAGGGGCTCTACTGAGGTGGGAAGGGAAGGAGAAGCCTAGCGAAGTGCTCTCTGCCCGAGTGGAGAGGAGGACGCAGAGCCACCGCCGGAACAGAAGGTTTCTCCCCCGCCCCGCCCAGCTCTGGCTGCAATGAGCTGCACTCCGCTCGCACCCTTCCCCATCCACAGTCCAAACTTACACAGCAACCAGGAACCGGGTGGGCAGGACAATTCACGGAAGCATCATGTCTATATGTAGATGACTCCCAAATTCACTTTCCAGGCCCCAGCCCGCCTCGGAGATCAAGGCACACACAGCCACGTGCCCATTTGACATCTCTACTTCAGTGCCTAACAGGCGGCTTGAACTTAAATAAGTGTGGAAAATCCTTAAATAATGGTCCTTGCCGAACCAGCCTCCTTCCATGCTCTTTTGCAATGTGAGTTTACTGGTCCTCTGCTCGAGAGGCGTTGCTCTTTCTCCAACTGCCACTTGAATCTGGGTTTGCCTTGTAACTTGCTTTGAGCAACAGAACGTGCCATTGTGTAGGTTCCAGAGTTTAGGCCCTAAAAGGTCTTGCAGTTCCCTCACTGCATGTAAGAAGCCTGGGCTTCTTAAAATTCAGTTGCATAAAAGAAGCTTGGACGAGCATTCTTGAAGATGTGAGACCACGTGGGGAAGAGGTCCTGAAACCACATAGAATCATCCCGACATCCAAGCCTCCACACAAACATGGCGAAACACAGCACACCACGCAAGACCTGAAGACCAAACTGTCCGATCAACCCACAGAATTGTGAGAAATGAATAAATCGTTGTTGTCTTAAGCCACT
Organism: Zalophus californianus; assembly: GCF_009762305.2. Classification (NCBI taxonomy): domain Eukaryota; kingdom Metazoa; phylum Chordata; class Mammalia; order Carnivora; family Otariidae; genus Zalophus; species Zalophus californianus. Next base: position 104,494,161 of record NC_045598.1, read on the forward strand.
AAGTTTGGGGGTGATTTGCAATTCAGCAGTAGATACTGAAGCAGAAATTGGTACGTGGAAGTGGAAGATGGCCATAATTAAAACCTAAAAAAACACATGCATTAGCACTGGGCCCAGGGAGCAGACAGAGGCAAAAAGGGCAGGCAGCAAGAAGACTATTAGTACAGCTGGCTGAGCAGGGAGGAAATTGCTATTGGATGCTTAGAGGAAAGGGTCGTCTTTGCTATATAGCAGTGGAATAATTTATGAAACCTGTGGTACTTGGAAAATAGAAAATGAATGTAATAAACTTGTTGGAGGTGGCTAAGGAGATTTCCAAGCAGAATGCTAACAATACCAATATGGAATCCTTTTGCAAGCAAAAGTTGAGGGAGAAATAATAAAGAGAATGGAACAGTCTCCAGCTAGAAGAAAGTGGAGAAATTGAGACCCCTGAGCACTGTTGGTAACAATGTAAAATGGTGCATCCACTATGGAAAACAATATGGTGGTTCCTCCAAAAAAATAAAAACAGAATTACCACATGATCCAGCAATCCCACTCCTAGCATATCCCCAAAATAATTGAAAGCAAGATCTTGAAGACATATCCGCTCACCCATGTCCATAGCAGCATTAGTCACAATGGGCCAGAGACGGAAGTAATTCAGGTGTTCATCAAAGGATGAATGGATAAACAAAATGTGCTATATATACATATAATGAAATAGTATTCAGCCTTAAAAAGGAAGGAAATCTGTCATATACTACAACGTGAATGAACCTTGAGGACATTTTATTTTATTTTTTAAGCAGGCTCCATGCCCGGTGTGGAGCCCAACGCAAGAACCTTGAGGATATTTTACTAAGTGAACTAAGCCAGACACACACACAAAAAACAAATACTGTATGATTCCACTTACATGAGGTATCTAAAGTAGTCAGATTCATAGAAACAAAAAGTAGAATGGTGGTTTCCAGGGGCTGGGGGGCGGGCAGGGGGAAACGGGGAGTTGTTGTTTCATGGGTACAGAGTTTCCGTATGGCAAGATGAGAAAGTTCTAGAGCTGGGCTGCCCAACATCGTGGATATGCTTAACACTACTGAATTGCACACTTAAAAATCGGTAAGATGATAAGTTTTATTATAGGTCTTTAAACCACAGTTAAATATAAAATGTTTTAAAGACACTTAAAAAAATGTCATGATCCCTTGCCCAGTTCCTACATCTGAAATTGTTTTCAGACCTGAAATCTACTGAATGAAAATGTGGATGAGTCCCCAGGAAGAAGGACCCTACTGCAAGTATATATTGTAATAATTCCACCAGTCCTTCTGGCAAAGGGCCTGAACAGCCATTTGCTTGGGCAACTGTGAACCAGAGGAGGGGGGAGTATCCAGTATGACATAGGGTCTGAAATGATCCTGATATTCAGAGACCTGAAATTGTCATTGTGGACATGGACTGCTTGGTGGACTAGACTGATGGACTCCTGACCCATCAAAATGGAGTCCTGGCTGAAATCCATCGCAAGATGCTCCACGGGTCCATGGCCCCACCTGGTGGTCATTGCCCCGTTCCTATATGTGTAACTGGAACTGATTTTGGCTGTTGGGAAAGTCGCTATGTTGGGTCATTGGTGTATGCGATAAGAGCTATCACAGTGGGGAAGCTTCTGAAATTGTGCCTCTCTCCCCATTCTCACACCTCTAAGGCAATGTGGTAAATAAAAAACAATATCCCAAAACAAACTGGTGGTTGCCAGAGAGAAGGAGAGTTAGAGGGGTGGGCAAAAAGCGTGAAGGGGTGTGTTTGGGGGGGGTTGGTATGGGCTTCCAATTATGGGATAAGTCATGGGGGTGAAAAGTACAGCGCAGGGAATTTAGTCAATGCTATTGTAACAGTGTTGTATGGTGACTGACGGCAGCTACCCTTGTGGTGAGCACAGCGTACATACAGAGTTGTCCCATCACTATGTTGTATACTAAAACTCATGTAACATTGTGTCAACTACACTTCAATTTAAAATATGAGCTCCACCATGGCCCCCAAAGGTGGCTCCAAGCAGCAATCTGAGGAGGATCTGCTCCTGCAGGATTTCAGCTGCAACCTCTCAGCCAAGTCCTCCACGCTCTTCCTCAAGAACGACTTCATCATGTCCACCATCCCCATCTAGTAGCACAGAAGAGGGAGGATGCTGTTGCCAAAGAAGCGACTTGAAAACTTTCTGAAGCTGATAACAGAAAGATGTCTCGAAAGGAAAAAGATGAAAGAATCTTGTGGAAGAAGAGGGAAGTTGCTGACTCTGAAGCCACAACACTTTCCATCTTCTATAACAACACCCTATTTCTGGTCTTGGTCATTGTTGCTTCCTTCTTTATATTGACGAACTTCAACCCCACAGTGAACTATATTTTGTCCGTAAGTGTTTCATCAGGCCTCCTCGTCCTCCTGTCTACTGGCTCCAAGTAGACCGTGCCGGCTTTGCATCTATGCGTGGCCCGTGGAATATGGAAAAGTAGCAGGGTGATCAGGGTGAGAGACGCACAAGACGTTTTTATAGTCTGCAGTGGAGGGTTTGAAAAACTCAACAAAGTGTAATTCAATATTTGCTTATTGGCTCTTTTTTGACAGATTGTTGAAATTAAATGAATTGAAAGGGGAAAAATAAATTTAAAAATTATATATATGTATATCCCATTTTGGAAGGAAGACAGAAATCAGCACCACCCTTAAGGATCTCAAGGGATAGTGGTCTCTATCATAACTCTGTTTAATTCTCCACTCCGGTTCCTACAGAAAATAGATGGATCCTGGAGAATGACGGTAGACTACAGTGAGCTCAATTCAAGCCCTGATTGCGGCCACCACACTGGATGTGGTCTCATTGCTACAGCAGATAAATATGACTTCAAATACATGACATGTGGCCATCGATGTAACATACACATTCTTCTGTATCCCAATCAGGAAAGAGGATCAGAAGCAGCATTCACATGGACTGAGCAACATTCATTAGGCTTTTCCCCCAGGCTATAACAACTCTCCCAATCTCTGTCGTGATACATTCAGAAAAGATCTAGACCATGCGGACATCCCGGAGAACACCACATTGATCCACCGCATCAGTGGCATTGTGCTGATTGGAGAGAAGGAACAAGAAGGCCCCTGGAAGTCTTGGTAAGACACACTCACTCAAGAGGGTGTGATATAAACTCTATGAAGATTCTAGGGACCTCCCCCGCAATAGTTTGGGGGATCCAGAGGTCAGAGGCATGCTAGGACATCTCCTATAAAGAAAAGACAAACTGCGGCATATTGCATCCACAAAGGAAGCACAATACCTCATGGACCTCTTTGTTCTGGAGACAATACGTTGGATACCTAGGAGTACTGCTCTAGCCCATATCCTGGGTGACACGCAAGGTGGTGGCTTTGAGTGGGGACTGAGACAGGGATATTGAGCCTGCCCAGCAAAACGAGATGGAATGCTACTAAACACATGGGGCAGGAATATGTATGGAACTCGGGTGATCCCCATGGGCACCTCTTGGCACTCCGTTGCCTGACTGTGATGTGAATGGCAAGCCCAGCACAGCCAGTGAAGGGTGAGGTTATTGGGGTCTCAGACCGCCTCAAGAATAAGGGCTTGGGTTTCTCCACCAGGCAAGCCATCAAGGCCAGCAGAGATGAGAGTGGGAATAATCTCTGGCAGAGAGGGACAGTGGAATTTGGAGTGGATAATGGAGCAGGGAGACAGTCATTTATCAGTTGCAGCCCCAAGACCAGCTGCAGCAATAGCCTGTGGTTAATCCACAGACCATCCTTTCCTAAGTCCCTTTAGGAAGAGAGCTCACTAGGACTCTGGAAGGGCTACCCGCCCCCCCACCATGTGTCCGGGGGATGGGTCCACATGATACAAGGGATGGACTTTGGTAGCCATGGCGGTGACCCGCTTGGATCTGTCCTCAGGCGAGAGCTTGCTGATCAGCTGTAAGAAATGCAGTCAGCTGTCAGCCTCCAGCTGGTAGAAACTTCAGGATCTGTCTCAGTTTTTAAGCCGGGGCAAACTCCTCCCAGGCAGCCCCCCACCAATGACTGAGAGCAACATGAGGGGTCACTAGGGCCCGGACATTTCTGCCCAATGGAACCTCCCCTCCCAAGACACCTTTGCCCTGAGGTTCCCCAACGGGTTGCCCAAGATTTTACCTGCATTTCAGACCGAGGCTCTCCCTGACCAGTCCTGCTTCCTCTCCCCTTTCTTTTCATAGACATACCCCACCTCTGATACCTCTTACACTCCCCACTCCTTGGCATCTGCTTCCCAGAGGACCCAACACACCTTTCTTCCTCGTGTCCTCCCCAGCGCCACCGTCTAATCCACCTGCAAGGCGTCTGGCTCTACTTCAAAAGCACATAGCTAGTATCCGACCATTTCTCTATCTGTCCTCTGCCAGGCCCTCACCTGAATAACTGCATGGTCTCCTGATGACCTCTCTCTCTGCTTCAGCTCTTCCCCAGGCCGCAGCTGGAATGTCTTCTTAAAGCAATTCATGTAACTTGCCTACTTAAAATCGACTTAGCTTCACATCACTCTTAAAATAAAAATCCCAACTCCTTTTCCTGGAAAATAAGGCCCTTCATCATCTGACCCGTGCATATGTCCCACCTTATGTTCTCCCAATCCAGCCACAAAGACCTACCTCCTATTCTTCGAACACACCGACCTCCTTCCCACCTCAGGCGCTTTGCCCTTGCTATTCTCCCACCTAAAAAACACTCTAGTTCTCTGCCTTAAAATCTTTATTCAAATGTCAGCTCCTCTGATAGCTCTTTCCTGGTCACTCTGTCTCTTCCAGTGGAAGCGCGCCCTGCCATATCACTCTTTGCTTCCAACAGTGACCACAGCCTGATCATTTGCCACTTTTGCCTTCTCATTCTCTCTCTCCCTGAGTAGAATATGGGCCCCACAGGGGCAGGGCCTTGACTCTTCACTCTTATCTCCCTAGCACTCTGCAGACAGTATAGAAACACAACAATTATTTGTGTAATGAATGATGGAATGAAGTCTTGCCTGTCTCACTCACGCCTCTGCTACATTCATCCCCACCATTTACGTCCACTGTGGTCACATTAATATATCTTGATGGCCCATCACAGTTTTTAAGTAGCGTATTCTTTTACACACATTAAGAATTAACTCTGTAAGGAAAATAGAACAGGGGTGACCCCCAAATTAAGGGGGAAAAAAATCCCTGAGGCTGACAGAAGTAACCAAGCTAGAAAGTGCCAAAATCTAAATCTAAAATCAGGTTTTGGGAAATGCAATGATGTCTGACCCCAGTGACACAGGTGGACAAAGTTCACAGGTGAAAGGCACAGTGCTCACAAGGTTGCCCTCACTTCAGTCACCAGAGACAAGTTTGGGGATCCCACTACCTACTCAAGATAATTTGCTAGAACTACTCACAGAACCCAGGAAAGCACTGTACTTACAATTAAAGGTGGGTTTTTTTAAAGATTTTATTTGTTTAATTGAGAGAGAGCATGAGTGGGGGGAGGGTCAGAAGGAGAAGGAGAGGAAGAAGCAGTGGAGCCCCACTAAGCGTACAGCCCAACATGGGGCTCGATCCCAGGACCCCAGCCAGGATCATGACCTGAGCCAAAGGCAGACGCTTAACTGACTGAGCCACCCAGGCGCCCCACAGTAAAAGTTTTATTATAACGAAAGGATACAAATCAGAACCAGCCAAAAGAAGAGACAGATGGGGTGAAATCTGCGGTGGGGGGGGCAACACAAAGCTTCTCGTCATCTCCTGTGGAGTCCTGGATGGCATTACCTCCTCCTGGTTACAATGTGTGACAATCCTCGAGTGTTGCCAACCAGTGACCCTTATCCACCAAGTCCTTGGAGTCCGGGAGCTTTTACTAGGGCTCAATCACACACTGCCCACACTTTTGACCCATAATCTTCAGCTCCTCTGGAGGCTGGAACTGATACAGCGTGTTCCAAAGCTGTCACAAATCACACCGTTAGACTGTCCAGTCGCCAGCCCCAGCCTCAGAGCAAAGACATCCCTATGAAGTGGGACATTCTAGATGCCTAGAGATCGCCTCCTGGGAGCAGAGGGCAAAAGTCATAGCTCTGCTTCAACTCTTCCCTTTACTTCGCGTAAAGTTAATTTTTCACTATATAGAGGAGTTTTGCTCCTCTTCTTTTTTTTTTTTTTAATTCCAAATCTAGCGCTCCGAAGGCACTGCTCTGTCTAATCTTTGATCTCTAAGGTCGTTGCCCCATCCGTCCTCTCTTAGAATCTGCTCCAGGTCACCTTTGCCCTGGAGAACCAAGAAGGATGAGCAGACCAACAACCAATTATGGCCCCAAAATAGCACGAGGACTTCTGTAAGCAAAGTCTTCATTATCAAGCAAGAAATATGCTGTTTACAAAGGAAATTATTACAAATTCTCTTTTTTTCACATGATGTTGTGGTATCTGTTAGCAAGGAAAAGACCAAAACAAGGCTGGGCAGTGACATCAAAGTAACAGAATACCGGAATCCACTTGACATCCTCTGCTGATACACAACACTGCAGCTTGTAATCCCCTGCGGGTCGGTATGCCAAGAAAATGCCAGTTACTTACTGGAATGTAAAATTCAGATAATTTTCACTGATGGGGGGCAGGGGTGTGCGCGTTACACACACACGGGTATGTGTGTATGTGACTTCCTTCTCCCACTTTTTACAAAAGTCAATTGTGATTATTACCTTTTGAGGAAAAGTTGTCACCATGCTGTCATTAAAAACCACTTATTAAATCTCCAAATTGCAAAGTATGTTATATCTTTGACTGTAACTGTTTATTTACTTTTCTTGCAACTAGATGCTGACCAGTTTACCAAGGTACTCAATAAATGTTTTGTAATGAATGTCTACACAAGGTTATCTAATTTGAATTTTAGCAAAAGTTACAAATGTACAATAAAAGCATAATAAAAAGCCTAATAACATTAATGAAAGTATAAAAAGGGCACTGAAGTTGTTGACCAAAGAGTCAAGTTCCCATTCTGGCTCTGCTCCTTACTTGGGCAGGTCCCAATTCCTAAATCTATTTCCTCATCTGCAAAGTGGAATTACTCCTATTTGCTCTGCTTACCTCATAGGGTTATGGTAAGAGAGAGCTCATGCTCTCTCTCTCTGACAAATAAATAGAATCTTTTTTTAAATTATTTTAAAAGTGACATGCATTCTATTAGGATGTAAAATATGACTGGGGAAAACAGACACGAGAATCGCAAGCCTAGGCAGACTGAGAGCAGGGCTGTCATCTCTCACCTCATCAGTCCTGTAAGTTGTCTAGAGGAGACCTATCCCTGATCTCTGCTGTTTATTATTTCTGTGTCTTCTCTGAGTCTCAGTTTCTTTACATCAATCTCTCTGAGCCTGTTGTACCACCAACTACCTGGGAATCAAATATGCCTTACTTACCCTGGATGGTTTGCTGGGAGGCTTATACGAGACCACTGTTGCTAAGGTCTCTTTGCCAACCACAGAGTGATATACAATTTGGTAATATTTTCCTAAAGGTGATAGGTAAGAAATTTGGTAATATTTTCCAAAAGGTGATGAACTTTCAGGAATTGTTTAAATAAAGCACACAGGCTGAGGGTATAAGAGGCTTACCTTGGCCACTGGCAAGCACATCTCAGGAAAGAATAGATTATGCTTCACTGTCTTGGATTGGATCACATATTGCCTTATACAAATTCCATTCTGTGAAGGCCTTGGAAAAAGTGAAATAGGCCCATTCATATCCATTGGCTTCTTCAACCTTCTCAGTACTTGTGCCAACCAGGACTTATGCCCATTTTACTGATAGGGGAACTGAAGCGGGAGACTCTCTCAAAATCATGCAACTGAAAAATGGGTACATCTGGGATGAACTCTTCCAACAGCAGTGGGAGAGGGCAAATGGGCTTAGGTGAAAGGGCGTGGCTTTACACAGATGGCCCATTTCTCGTTCTCCCCTGACATAACTTTCTATTCAAGCCATCAAACCTATTTTCTGTCTTTTACAAATCCTTCATGTTTCTCACTCTGGCGAGGGTGCCCAGGGAAACAACTACGATAGCAGGCAGATTTAGATGCAATAGCCACCTGGGTGGCTCAGTCCTTAAGCATCTGCCTTCGGCTCAGGTCATGATCCCAGGGTCCTGGGATCGAGCTCCGCATCAGGCTCCTTGCTCAGCGGGGAGCTTGCTTCTCCCTCTCCCTCTGCTGCTCCTCCTGCTTGTGCTCCCTCGCTCTCTCTGTCAAATAAATAAATAAAATCTTTCAAAAAAAATAGAATGCAATAGGGTGACAGCTATGGAGGGGCAAGAAGGCATCTCTATGGAGGGGAATGTGGTCGGTGTTCACACCTCTTCCCCTGAAAGATCTCTAATTGCTGACGAAGTGGGTACTGCCTGTTAGAAATGCCCAGCTCTCAAGTCACATTCCAATTCTACACACAGACTCGAAGGTCTGCATAAACACCCACTGCTCTCCCACCTCTGCCCTCATAAATATGTCACCTTCAGGCTGAGGCAAGTCAAGAACAGCTAGCTCCTCAGTCACAAAAATGCTAGGGGTCCCTGTTCATGTGTAAACCTCTTTTCACCACCTAGAATTCTTCCTTCATTTATTCATGTGTCTGCTCTTATTTATAATCTAACTCAAATGTCAAAAACTGGAAACAGCCCTGAAGTCCATCAGTTTGCAAACCAATATAGATAATGATAACACATTAATTCAATGGACCATTAAGCAATCATTAAAAAGAATAAAGTAGATGTGGCAAAACTGCCAAAAGACAATGTTTCAGTGAATTAGTAAAGGGAAGAGCAGGGTGCATAGTGTGTTCCCCGTTTTATAAAAAGAGAGATATTAAACATTTTAATATTTATTTTAATACAAATAAATATTATTTTTGCAAAAATATTAAAAAGAACAGGCATTCCTCTTTTTATTGTGCTTTGCAAATATTGCCTTTTTTTTACAAATCAAAGGTCTGCAGCAACCCTGCATCGAGCAAGTTTAGGGGCACCATTTTTCCAACAGCACTTGCTCACCTTATGTCTCTATCACATTTTGGTAATCCTCATGATATTTCAAACTTTTTCATTATTATTGTATTAGTTATGGTGATCTGTAATCAGTGATTACAACTTGCTGAAAGCTCACATGATAGCATTTTTAGCAATGAAGTATTTTTAAATTAAAGCATGTACAATTTTTGAGACACAGTGTTATTGCACATTTAATAGAGTACAGTATAGTATAAACATGACTTTTAGATGCACTGGGAAACCAAAAAATTCATTTGACTCACTTTATTGCAGTGATCTGGAACTGAACCCACAATATTTCTGAGGTATGCCTGTGTTAGAGTAGGCAGTTAGTTAGGTTCTGACAGGATACCTGGAGGTCAACAATGAGGAAGTCATGGGCAGATACTGGGAAGGTCAGAGGCCTGTCCCCACAGCACTCCACAAGAAGCCGGATCAAACCAGATAGGCCCAAAATGGCCAATGCCATCACAGGAAACTCCTGACCAAATTAAGAAAAAAAAAACTGGGAAACCCTGCCTCCCACCCCAAGTAGTAAATAGTCAAACCCCTAGTTAACAACTGTCAATAAAAGATAGAAACCCACCCCCAGGGCACACAGCTCTCATACCTCCAGAGCTCACTTTTCACTTTCACAAACTTTTCTGCTTGTGTTATTCATCCAGGTTTATGTGTCTGTTCTTGAATTCATTCTCGTGACAAGACCAAGAATCTTCGGCGACTCCTTCTGGTCTGGCTGGATCAAGGCACCAGGGCCCAGGGTCTCCCCAGTTCACCCAGCAATACCTATATAAGTTTACACTGGCACAAAAAATTTCTAGAAGAGTACATAAGAACTATTAACACTGGTTGACTTTGGTTAAGGAGACATATTTTCATTGTATATCTTTAGTACTGTTTGAATTTTACCATAGCATATATTACTCTTTCAATTAAAAAAACCTAAAAAAAATGAATTCAAAATATTTTCCCCCTCAAAAGCTTTCCTTGTCCATCCTACTTCTTAAATATCTCCTAAATCTGATTACCTCCCTCCCTCACCCACCTCCGTCCCAGACCAACTGCCAGGGGTTGACTGTACTTTGCTCCTGTAGACAAAAATCTAAAGGAGGTAGATTTTTTTTTTTTTATGTACATAATTGTTTTAAAAGAATAGCACTTTTAAAATAGCACTAAATATCCAGAATGTTTAGTTTAATTGAAAGTTATTGAAAGGCACATTACCAGTCACACCCATTTGCAGGGCAAATCTTGAATTACAGAGTTGTCTGAAGGTCAATTTTGGGATGTTTGCCCTGAGGCCCAAAAGCGCTGTTCCCGGTTCTGCCCCTACATGGTTCAGACCATCAGTTCCCCTCACTTCAACCTGCTGGAACAGGGTTGTAATTAGTCTCATCGATTCATTGTTTCTCTTCCTCCCTTTTTCATAAGTCATCCCCACACTGCAATCCAAACATTCTAAAATTTAAATGATACTAATATTCCCCATTGCCCTTGAGGTAAAATCTACATTTTTTTAAACTTTTTTGTTTTATTTCTCTTTATTTGTTTTCTAAAATCTACTTTCTGACGGGACCCTCCAGATCTGGATTCTTCAGCCTCAGCCTCAGCCTCCCCCTCCCCGCCCCCCTCACTACATGCCTCAGGGCCTGCCCCCTGCTCTAAACTCCAGCCCTGCTGCAGAGGCACTGAACTTCCGGCTCCCTGAGCCAGCAGTGTGCTCCCTCTGGCCTCTAACTCTCTGTATCTGATGTTTGCTCTTTGGGGACCCCCCACCCCCACCCACCAACTTGACTGCAGAGCAGTAACCACAGGCTTTCCTCTCTGATGACTACCCTTCTGCTGTAGGAACAAGCATCCTTTCTATTAAAAGTGATACATCTCCTCTTATTTAAGTGGCAGATGGTTCTGATTGTTACTTTTGCTTTCGGCAATCCTCTACAAAGGGAAAGGAAACCTATATGGCATAGAGGGCGAGAAGAAATCAAATATTAAGGCCAAGAACTAACTCCTAACAGCCAAGCAGGAGTTATCGGGTGGGGGGACAACTCAAGTTCTTTACATCCAGACTTGTACAAGGGACCCTCCTGTCATAGACCCAAAGGTCTAGCAATCTAGGTTCATCCCCAAAGGTATGCTAGCCTTTCCAAGCTTACTCAGAAATCCGTGAAGCACCTGGACTGCACTCCTTCTCCCACCCCTGACCTCCCAACCCAGCCCTGCTTTCACTTTGATCTTTGCCAGGGGAATTTCGTGGGCGCCTGTGCACCAACAGAGAGCACCTTTAAAGGCTTTGGCCTTGGACTGAAGGATGTAAATTTCTTCGTGTATGTCCCCCAACAACACAGAACAGAGACCAGATTTTTCGGGTTCTTTTCTAATGTCCTCACCATACCCAATTCCTCAAAATCTGTCATATACATCCAGACAACTACAGTTAACAATTGCACTCTCCCCATATTTGATGGCAACTGATTATTCAATTTACACTTAATTATATATTGTCTTGAGTTGCTCTCTAACAGCTATAGAGCAGTTTCAACAATAGGTGAATGGAAAAATACCAAGCTGGAAGTAGAAAGATTTAGCTTCCAGAAAGTCGAGTCTGCCACTAATTCTCAGTGTAGTCTTGAGCAAATCACCCTTCCAGGCCTCAGTGCTCCCTGCAGAATAAGCGTGGAGTACTGATCTCTAAGGATCTTCCAGGCTACGGGTCTCTGACTCTGAGTTCCTCAAAGTTAGGAGCACAGGCCGCATCCTTTCTCGAGACACATAATGAGAGCTCTATTAAGACTTGAATGAAAGACATCGATGAAGAGGTTGCCTGGCCCCAGCCCTTCTGGACCAAACCAACATGCCACAGATCACTGTGTCTTCCTTGAAGAGCTCTCTATGTTTACAAATGAGTCTACAACTTCACTGATACAAACCTATAACTTTTAATATCTTGTTCCACTGGAAAGTTATTTCTTACAATAAACTTAAATCTCTCCACATCAACCTTCAAGAAACCTGGGAAACTATCAATAATGGCTTAAATCATCAGCTTCAGATTTGCCTTATGTTCCTCCACTCCAGTACTCCCTTCTGCTTGCAGCTCAGAAAACAAACACTAATGCTAGACTGATTTGTCAGGGTCATGGCCTTACTGCCCAGGCCCCCAAGGGATTATGGGAATCATTGACTAACACCCAAAGGGCAAAGATAAACAAAAACAAACACCTTTTCAGGAACTTCCCTTAGAAAACTAAGAACAATGACAAACACACACACACACACACACACACACACACACACACAAAACAAAAAACAAAACAAACTATTTTTTAAGCGTTGGGGGATGTTGGGAGTGTGGCAGTCTCAAGAGCTGGTTTCCGAAGGGCAGCGCATACCAGACAATGTGGTACAAGAGGCTCCCGGCTGTTGTGTCAATGAAGACTTTCAGACCTTCCACACTACATCACTTGTTCCCCTAAAGTAGCGCTTTCTGGAAGCTCAGCTCTCAGCTGGCAAGAACAGTGAACCTTGTGCCATTTGTCTATGACTTCTTTAAAAAGAAAAACCTCCTGTACAGCTGTCTTGTTTTGCATTTTCTATTCTGTACTTCAGTACACATAATGACAAACAGTGGAGGCAAGAGGCTCTTTTAAAACTGTGAAGAAAGAAGAAATAAAAAAGTACCCAGAAGTCTCCGTTTTCAGCTATTGGAGGAAAAAAAAAAGTCCTGAGCACTGGGAATCAACAATAAGGCACTCTTCAGGTTTTGGGATATAAAAAAAAAAAAAAAAAAAAAAAAGTGGTGCATAGCCCATCCATCCTTTCCAAATCAAACAATACAGCTTTTCAAAATTTGAATGTAAAAATCATTTTGTATGTGATTTGCAGCTCAATAAATTAATTTTTTAAAAATCTTCACATGCAACCAACTCTATTGGCACTATCGTAGGAGAAGAGTTGGTGCAGATAATCCAAAGTAAATATTCCCAAAGGCATATTTTTTCCAAAAGCATTTTTTCTACAATTTTTTTGCAGAAATTAATGGATCCCCCAGCCATTGACAGTATAAGAAAGCAGTTCATATTGGGATTTCATCAAGATAAAAAGCTTTTGCACAGCAAAAGAAACAGTCAACAAAACCAAAAGACAATCGACAGAATGGGAGAAAATATTTGCAAATGACATATCAGATAAAGGGCTAGTATCCAAAATCTATAAAGAACTTATCAAACTCAACACCCAAAGAACAAATAATCCAATCAAGAAATGGGCAGAAGACACAAACAGACATTTTTCCAAAGAAGACATCCAAATGGCCAACAGACACATGAAAAAGTGCTCAACATCGCTCAGCATCAGGGAAATCCAAATCAAAACCTCAATGAGATACTACCTCACACCAGTCAGAATGGCTAAAATTAACAAGTCAGGAAACGACAGATGTTGGCAGGGATGCGGAGAAAGGGGAACCCTCCTACACTGTGGGTGGGAATGTAAGCTGGTGCAACCACTCTGGAAAACAGTATGGAGGTTCCTCAAAAAGTTGAAAATAGAGCTACCATACGATCCAGCAATTGCACTACTGGGTATTTACCCCAAAGATACAAATGTAGGGATCCGAAGGGGTACGTGCACCCCAATGTTTATAGCAGCAATGTCCACAATAGCCAAACTGTGGAAAGAGCCAAGATGTCCATCGACAGATGAATGGATAAAGAAGATGTGGTATATATACACAATGGGATATTATGCAGCCATTAAAAGGAATGAGATCTTGCCATTTGCAACGACGTGGATGGAACTGGAGGGTATTATGCTGAGTGAAATAAGTCAATCAGAGAAAGACATGTATCATATGACCTCACTGATATGAGGAATTCTTAATCTCAGGAAACAAACTGAGGGTTGCTGGAGTGGTGGGGGGGTGGGAGGGATGGGGTGTCTGGGTGATAGACATTGGGGAGGGTATGTGCTATGGTGAGTGCTGTGAATTGTGCAAGACTGTTGAATCACAGATCTGTACCTCTGAAACAAATAATTCAATATATGTTAAGAAAAAAACAAAGAAGAAGAAGATAGCAGGAGGGGAAGAATGAAGGGGAGTAAATCAGAGGGGGAGACGAACCATGAGAGATGATGGACTCTGAAAAACAAACTGAGGGTTCTAGAGGGGAGGGGGGTGGGGGGATGGGTTAACCTGGTGATGGGTATTAAAGAGGGCACATTCTGCGTGGAGCACTGGGTGTTATGCACAAACAATGACTCATGGAACACTACATCAAAAACTAATGATGTAATGCATGGTGATTAAGATAACAATAAAAAATTTTAAAGAAAAAAAGAAAGTTCAAAAGAGCGCCTAAAAAACTGAAACTAAATGTTTTCTTCAAATAATATTTACAAAAACAAAAACTCTTAATGTTGAAAGTTGGTGTTGAAAGGATTATTTTAAAGGAACTATAACACTATTCATTTAAAAAACTAACAATGTCTTAATATATCAAGGACTCAAATGACCTGATAAGAAAAACCTGAGAAAATGGCAAAGTAAATTATAATATAGAAAACAGCCATATACGAGGAAATGTTCATACTGAATAATAGCAACCAAAGAATTGATATTAAAACAATAAAATAACATTTTTGATCTCTCAATTTAGAAAAAAAAATGAGACTGCTTCAGTGCTGGTGACTGCCATGAAATGGGCCCTTTCACACACGATGAGGTGCAAATGGGACAACCCTTCTAGTATGCAATTTGTTAAAATATATCATGAACCTTAAAAATGTTTACATTCTTCAGAATGGCAGTTCCGTTTGCAGGAATTGGACCTAAAGAAAATAATCCTGCTCGGGAAAATAGTATGGAGTTTCCTCAAAAAGTTAAAAATAGAACTACCCTACCAACCAGCAATTGCACTACTAGGTATTTGCCCAAAGGATACAAAAATACTGACTCAAAGGGGCACATGCACCCCAATATTTATAGCGGCACTAACAGCAAAAGCCAAATTATGGAAAGAGTCTAAATGTCCATCGACTGATGAATGGATAAAGAAGATGTGGTGTAGGGGCACCTGGGTAGCTCAGCTGGCTGAGCAGTAGACTCTGGATTTCAGCTCAGGTCATGATCTGAGGGTGGTGGAATCGAGTCCCACCTCCAGCTCTGCACTCAGCTCAGAGTCTGCTTATCCCTCTACCTCTGCTCCTCCCCTTCCCTCCTCCCCCCTCCCCTGCACTATAAATAAATAAATAAATAATAAATACTGTTAAAAAAAAAGAGAGAGATGTGGTACACACACACACACACACACACACAATGGAATATTACTCATCCAACAAAAGAATGAAATCTTGCCATTTGCAATGATGTGGATGGAGCTAGTGTATTATTATAGAAAGTGAAATAAATAAGTCAGTCAGAGAAAGACAAATGTCATATGGTGTCGCTCACGTAGAATTTAAGAAACAAATGAACATAGGGGAAGGGAAAAAAAAGAGAAAGAGAGAAACCAACCATAAGAAACTCTTAACTATAGAGAACAAACTGAGGGTTGATGGAGGGAGGTGGGTGGGGGGTGGGCTAAATGGGTGATAGATATTAAGAAGGGCACTTGTGATGAGCACTGGGGTGTTAGATGTACGTCATGAATCACTAACTTCTACAACTGAAACCAATTTTACCATATATATTAACTAAATAGAATTTAAATAAAAACTTGAAATAAAAATAAAGATTTTTATAAATAAAAACAGAGTATAGAGCCCCCCAAAAAAGAAAAAAAGAAAATAATCCTGAATATAAAAAAGAGTTTGTTTACAAACACAAGTATGCCTTCATCAACAGATGAATGGATAAAGAAGATGTGGTATATATATATACAATGGAGTATTATGCAGCCACTAAAAAATGAAATCTTGCCATTTGCAATGACATGGATGGAACTATAGAGGGTATTATACTAAGCAAAATGAGTCATTCGGAGAAAGACAGTTACCATATGATCTCACTGATACGTGGAATTTAAGACACAAGGCAGAGGATCATAGGGGAAGGGAGGGAAAAATGAAACAAGATGAAACCAGAGAGGGAGACAAACCATAAGAGACTCTTAATCATAGGAAACAAACTGAGGGTTGCTGGAGGGGAGGGACGGGGTGAGGGGATGGGGTAACTGGGTGATGGACATCGGGGAGGATATGTGTTGTAATGAGCACTGGGTATTATTTAAGACTAATGAATCACAGACCTGTACCCCTGAAACAAATAATACATTATATGTTAATTAAAAAGAATATATAGGGCGCCTGGGTGGCTCAGTTGGTTAAGCGACTGCCTTCAGCTCAGGTCATGATCCTGGAGTCCCTGGATTGAGTCCCGCATCAGGCTCCCTGCTCGGCAGGGAGTCTGCTTCTCCCTCTGACCCTCCCCCCTCTCATGTGCTCTCTCTCTCTCATTCTGTCTCAAATAAATAAAATCTTTAAAAAATAAATAAATAAAAATAAATGCAACAGTATCATGTAGACAGCTGTTACAATTCATGTTGGGAAAGCAGATGAATGGTTTCTTCTAAAAAAAATAAAAAAATAAAAAGAATATATAAATTTATTATTATATGTTAATTAAAAAGAATATATATATGTGTGTGCATATATATATATATATATTAGAATGCAGAGTAGGGGCACCTGGGTGGCTCAGTTTGGGTAAGTGACTGCCTTCGGCTCAGGTCATGATCCTGGGGTCCTGGGATCGAGTTCCATCTGCTCAGCGGGGAACCTGCTTCTCCCTCTCCCTCTGCCTGACACGTCCCCTGCTTGTGCTCTCTCTGTCAAATAAATAAATAAAATCTTTAAAAAAAAAAAAAAGAATGCAGAGTAAATGTTAAAATAGAAAACAAAACAAAAAGAAACACAGGCATACATCGTTTTATTGCACTTCACTTTATTAAGCTTCACAGATACTGAATTTTTTTTAAAGATTTTATTTATTTATTTGAGAGAGAGAGAGAATGAGAGAGAGAGAGCACATGAGAGGGGGCAGGGTCAGAAGGAAAAGCAGGAATTTTTTACAATTGTAGAATTTGTGGCAACTCTACATTGAACGAGTCTATCGGCACCATTTTTTCAACAGCCTTTGCTCACTTCGTGTCTGTGTCACATTTTAGTAATTCTCAAAAAATTTCAAACTTTTTCATTATTATTATTTTTCTTATGGTGATCTGTGATGTTACTATTCTCATTGTTTTAGGGCACCATGAACCATGCCCATGTAAGATGGCAAACTTAATCATAAATGTTGTAGGTGTTCTGACTGTTCTCCTGACCAGCCGTTCCTCTGCCTCTCTCCCTCTCCTTGGGCCTCTCCATTCCCTGAGACACAACAATATTAAAATTAGACCAACCAATAACCCTACAATGACCCCTAAGTGTTTAAAGGAAAGGAAGAGTCACATGTCTCTCAATTCTATTTTATTTATTTTTATTTATTTTTTATGTCTCTCAATTTTAAATCAAAAGCTAGAAATGACTGAACTTAGTAAGGAAGGCATGTCAAAAGCCAAGACAGGCCAAAAGCTAAGTCTCTGGATTCGGTTAGCCACATTGTGAATGCAAAGGAAAAGCTCTTGAAGGCAATTAAAAGTGCTACTCCAGTGAATACACAACTGATAAAAAAGCAAAACCGCCTATTTGCTGATATGGAGAAAGTTTTAGTGGTCTGGATAGCTCAAACCAGCCACAATACTCCCTTAAACCAAAGCCTGATCCAGAGCAAAGCCCTAAGTCTATTCATTCCTGGGAAGGCTGAGAGAGGTGAGGAAGCTGCAGAAGAAGAGTTTGAAGCTAGCAGAGGTTGGTTCATGAGATTTAAGGAAAAAAGCCATTTCCATAACATAAAAGTGTAAGATGAAGTGGCAAGTGCTGATGTCAAAGCTGCAAAGTTATCCAGATGATCTAGCTAAAAAGATCATTAATGAAGGTGACTACACTAAATAACAGATTTTCAGTGTAGATGAGATAGCCTTGTGTTGGAAGATGTCACCTAGAGCTTTCATAGCTAGAAAGCA
This sequence comes from Zalophus californianus, assembly GCF_009762305.2. Lineage (NCBI taxonomy): Eukaryota > Metazoa > Chordata > Mammalia > Carnivora > Otariidae > Zalophus > Zalophus californianus. The sequence goes on from NC_045598.1 coordinate 104,512,313, forward strand.
GAAGTCAGCGCATGGCTTCAAGGCTTCAAAACTTCAAAGGACAGGCTGATTCTCTTGTTAGAGACTATTACAGCTGGTGACTTTCAGTTAAAGCCAATGCTCATTTACCATTATGAAAATCCTAGACCTTTAAGAATTATGCTAAATCTACTCTGCCTGTGCTCTAGAAATGAAACAAGGCCCACCTGTGAGACCTACTGCTCAGAAAAAGGATTCCTTTCAAAATATTACTGATCCTTGACAATGCTCCTGGTCACCCAAGAGCTCTGATGGAGATGTACAATGAGATTAATATTGTTTTCATGCCTGCTAACACAGCGTCCATTCTGCTGCTCATGGATCAAGGAGTCATTCCAACTTTCAAATCTTATTATTTAAGAAATACATTTCAATTAGCAATAATCACGCCTCAGATAAACCTCATTGACTATGATACTGTCACTCCGCAAAGCTTAGAAATACATTTCATAAGGATATTGCTACCATAGTGATTCCTCTGATGGAGCTGGACAAAATAAATTGAAAACCACCTGGAAAGCTTTCACTATTCTAGATGCCATAAGACATGATTCATGTCTTACGATTCGTGATTCATGGGAAGAGGTCAAGATAGTAAGATTAACAAGAGTTTGGAAGAAGTTGATTCCAACCCCCATGGATGACCTTGAGGGTTTCAAGACTTCAGTGGAGGAAGTAACTGCAGGGTAGTGGAAACAGCAGGAGAATGAGAATTACAAGTGGAGCCGGAGGTGTGACTGAATTGCTGCAATCTCATGATCAAACTTGAAGGGATGAGAAGCTGCTTCTTAGGATGAGCAAAGAAAGTGGTTTCTCGGGGATGGGGTGGCTGGGTGATGGACTTTGGGGACGGTATGTGTGGTGGTGAGCGCTGTGAATTGTGTAAGACTGATGAATCACAGACCTGTACCCCTGAAACAAATAATATATTATATGTTAATTTTTAAAAAAGTGGTTTTTTGAGATGGACTCTATTCCTGGTGAAGGTGCTGTGAAGATTCTTGAAATGACAACAAAGGACTTGGAATATTACATAAATGTAGTTGATAAAGCAGCAGCAGGATTTGAGAAGACTGGCTCCAGTTTTGAAAGAAGTTCTACTGTGGGTAAAATGCTATCAAACAGAATCGCATGCTAGAGAAATCATTTGTGGAAGGAAAAGCCAATTGCTACGGCAAACTTCATTGTTGCCTTTTTTTTTTTAGTTTTTTTTTTTTTTTAAGTAATCTCTACACCCAACGTGGGGCTTGAACTTACAACCCCAAGATCAAGAGTTGCATGCTCTTCCAAGTGAGCCAGGCAGGCAACCCTGTTGTCTTATTTTTAAAAATTGCCTCAGCCACCCCAGCCTTCAGCAACCACCACCCTGATCAGTCAGCAGCCGTCAACATTGCAGGAAAACCATCCACCAGCAAAAAAGATAGTGACTTACTGAAAGCTCAGATGATGGTTAGCATTTTTCAGCAATAAAGTATTTTTTAATTAAGGTATTTACATTTTTTAAATATTTTATTTATTTGAGAGAGAGCGAGCATGAGCGGGGGGGGTGCAGAAGGAGAGGAAGAAGCAGACTCCCCGCTGAGCACGGAGCCAGACAGAGGTGGGGCTCCATCCCAGGACCCTGAGACCATGACCTGAGCCAGTCAGATGCTTAACCAACTGAGCCACCCAGGTGCCCTGGTATATACATTTTTTTAGAGATAAAGCTATTGCATACTAATTAGACAACAGTATATTATAAACATAACTTTTTTTAAAGTTTTATTTATTTATCCATGAGAGTCAGAGAGAGAGAGAGAGGCAGAGGCAGAGGGAGAAGCAGGCTCCCCGCCCAGCAGGGAGCCTGATGCGGGACCCAATCCCAGGACCCCGGGACCACAACCCGAGCCGAAGGCAGATGCTCACCCATCTAAGCCACGCAGGTGCCTATAAACATAACTTTTATATACACTGGGAAACCAAAAAATTCATTTGATTTGCTTTATTGCAGAGATCTGAAATCAAACCCACAATATCTCCAAAGTATACCTGTATGGAAAACTGGAATAAATGTCTAACCATGGGGGATGGCTGAAGAAATTACGACACATCACACTATTGGCATGTAGGCATTTTAAATTATAGTTGTGAACATTTTTTTGAAATGCTCATAATTTGGGGGGTGCCTGGCTAACTCAGTTGGTAGAGCATGAGACTCTTGATCTTGGGGTTCTAAATTCAAGCTCTATATCGGGTGTAAGTATTGCTTAAAAATAAAAAATCTTTTAGGGTGCCTCAGTGGGGAGTCTGCTGCTCTCCCTCTCCCTTTGCCCTTCCCCTTGCTCACTCATGCTCTCTCTAAAATACATAAATCTTTAAAAAGTAAGTAATTAAAAAAATAAAATAAATTTTTTTAAGATTTTACTTATCTGACAGAGAGAGCACAAGCAGGGGGAGGGCAGGCAGAGGGAGAGGGAAAAGCAGGCTCCCCACCAAGCAGGGAGCCTGATGCGATGCAGGGGTGTGGGGCTAGATCCCAGGACCACAGGATCATGACCCCAGCAGAAGGCAGATGCTTAACTGAGCTACCCGGGTGCTGGGGTCATGGGATGGAGCCCCACATCTGACTCTCTGCTTGTCGGTGGGTCTTCTTCTCCCTCTCCCTCTGCCATTCCCCACCTTGTGCTCTCTGGCTCTATCTCTCTGTCAAATAAATAAATAAAATCTTTTTTTTTTTAAGTGGCTCATGTTATATATTTTTTAAAGATTTACTTATTTATTTGAGAGAGAGAGAGCGAGAGCACAAGTGTGGAGGGGGATTGGGGGGTTGGGAGAGAGAGCATCTCCAGCAGACTCACCAGTGAGCATGGAGCTCAAACACGGGGCTTGATCCTACACCCCTGAGATCAAGACCCCAGCAGAAATCAAGAATCGGACGCTTAACTGACTGAGCCACCCAGGAGCCTCTCATGTTACATTTCTATTATAAAGCTTGACTTAAAAGGATTGGACTCTAAGACTTCAAAGATCCCAGGTTTAAACAATAAAATTCTTCCAAACTGTTTGATTTCAAATATCTGCTCTGCCACTTTCTAGCCTTCTGACAGTTATTTAAGCTCTCTGTGTTTGGTTTCTTCACTGGTAAAAATGGAGATGATAATAATACCTACCTCATAGAGTTCTTACATGGATTAAAAGAGTGTATACATGTAATGCACTGTGCCTAGCATTTACTCACTAGGGTTAGCTATTTTCATTATTATTCACCATGGAGAGCAAAGTCACAACTGTGTCTTTACTGTGTAAAAAACCTAGATGAAAAACAATATCTTGATAATTCCAAATATAGTATTGTTTAGTATTAAGTGATGTATTATAAATATCCAAGTAGTTCAATGAATTTCAAGCTTTCATCCAGATGGATTGGGTTCTATATATTCATTCATTCAATGACCAGATATTCCTTGAACATCTGCTACATGCTAGGCATTTTTACAAGTATAAACAAAAACAGACAAAAATTACTGCTTTCATGGATTTTACATTCTAGCAGAAGGCAGTAAAGCCAGTCCAGACCAATAAAGTCAGTCTGAACTACTTATGTTTTGTTTAATATGACCTATTCTTGAATATTTAAAAGAGATCTTTAAGTTCAAAAATTACATGAGCCCAGGGTATCTGGGTGGCTCAGTCAGGTAAATGTCTGCCTTTGGCTCAAGTTATGATCCCAGGGTCCTGGGATCAAGCCCCACATCGGGCTCCCTGCTCAGCGGGGAGCCTGCTTCTCCTTCTCCCTCTGCTGCTCCCCTTGCTTGTTCTCTCCCTCTCTCCCTCTGTCAAATAAATAAATAAAGTATTTTTAAAAAAATTACATGAGCCCATTATTTTCCTAGTCTTTTCTCAATTCCTAGCACCCTCTCAAAAGAAAGATAAACCTAGTGGGTATTCTGTACCACTACACCAGTTACTACCCTCTCCCTAGCCCCAGAAGCAACAAAAAAGATGTGCTTAAGCTCATCACTTAAACCAAATGAAAGCATAAGATTCAGAGAATTCTCTTCATATTTAAGACTTTCAGAAAATATGCAGTCTGATGCAACAGGTTATAGCTTTTTGCATTTTTAAAAATTATATTTGGTAAAATGGCAAAAAATGAGCATGTACACAAAGACAACTAAATATGAAAACGTACATAACATCATTATTTGTATTAGCAAATCTGGAAACAACCTAAATATCTATAATCGTAAAGATAATAAATAAATGTTGGTATAACTGGAGCTATTTTTATCAACATGGACATAATGTTGAAGGAAAAATACAAATTACAGAACACTTACATGCCAGGCATATAGTTTTTAAATATGCAAAAGTTATATATTACTCTGCATTTTTAACACATGTAATAAAAGTAAAAAGAAACACAGGAGAATGTCAAACATCAAACTCATTTCCCTGGGCCTGAGGGCAGGGCAGAAGGCAGGGAGAGAAGGATACAACTGGAGAAGACGTGTCCGTTCTTTATACCATGTTGTACACCTTGAATGTTTAATAATAAAAATGTGAGTTTAGCATGAGTTTAGCAAATGGTTTAACCTGTTTTGGGGAAGGGGTTCAATTTTTATTAAAATCCCCAAAAACTCAGGCTTAAGCTTGGATGTCTCATACTAAAAAGGAAAAATAATTTTCTTTTTTTTTCTGTTTTTATTTTTTTAACTAGCCAACATATAGTATATCATTAGTTTCAGATGTAGAGTTCAATAATTCATCAGTTGCCTATAACACTCCAGTGCTCATCACATCGAGTGCCCTCCTTAATGCCCATCATCCAGTGACTCCATCCCCCCACCCACCTCAATTGTTTCATTTTTAAAAACTGGACCGACCCTTAGGAAAATTTTATTGCATTCTTGTATAGATAGCTAACGTAAATAACTTCCAGCAACAAACTGGGTATTTTTTTATCTGTTTCATAGAATCACAGAGTTGAGTCAGACTGAGTTGTCTAGTGGGTTCAATCACTGCCTTTCTAAGTTCCCCTGTTCTAGACACAGCTTCAACAGCATTACAGGAATCCATATGCCCTAGGAATAGCGACTTTCCATCACCTGCTTCAAGAGAGCAAATGGAAGTGTTAGTAGCAATGACGTTATGTTTCAGTATGTGAAAACCTCGCGTGAATTTTCCCCTCTCTCTGGCAACAGTTCACAAGGTATCACTATAAAAAGAAAAAAAAGCCCTTCTTGCTCTGCTTTTACTGACTTCAGAAACGGTAATCGTTAAAACTGTCTTTTGATCTAGAATTACTTAAATACTTCTTTAAGGATCTTTTACAGTCACCTTCAAGTTACCTAAATCACAAGCTCTTTTTTCCTTCAAAGACCCTCCCCTCCCCCACCAAAGTAAAGTAACATCAGTTGCAACTGTTGGGCAGGTACTGCCCTCTAGTGCTTATACTTTTATAATAATTTTTTTTAAAGGTTTTATTCATTTATTTGACAGAGACACAGCAAGAGAGGGAACACAAGCAGGGGGAGTCGGGGAGGGGGAAGCAGGCTTCCCGCCGAGCAGGGAGCCCGATGCGGTTATCGATCCCAGGACCCTGGGTCCATGACCTGAGCTGAAGGCAGACGCTTAACGACTGAGCAACCCAGGCGCCCCTATAGTAAAATTTTTAAACACTATCTGACATCACTACCACAGAAAGTCCGTCAAAAATTAAATAACATCCTGGGGCGCCCTCTCTCACTGTGTCTCTCTCTGTCAAGTAAATAAATAAAATCTTTAAAAAAAATTAAATAACATCCTATTAACCCAAGATTTTTCAACTACACACTATTGATACGGCGGGCCCATAAGTCTTTGCCCTTGAATTGTTGGACGTTTAGCAGCAACCCCTGGCCTCTACCCACTAGATGCAGTAGCACTCCCCAACCCCAGCTGTGACAAACAACAATGTCTCCAGACTTTGCTAAATGTCCCCTGGGGAGCAAAATCATCACTGGTTGAAAACCACTGTATCATGTTAAAGGTTGTCCAAAATGTTCACATTAGTCCTGAAAATTATAAGCAGAAAAAGTCTTCTTCTGTAGACTAATTACTCTAAGTGAGATAAAGGAGAATTTCAGTTCTGCAGGAAACAAACAAAAAAAAATAGAGAATTAAAGTTTTCAGGTCTTCCTCTCCACCCCTCCAAAGTCCTGGCTAGTGGAAAACTTCTTCACACTTTTGACTTTGTATTCCAGTTTTACTTCTCAGATCTGTTCACTTCCTTTCAAAGTGCTTAGAAAACAAAGCTTGCACTTCTAGCTGTATGGAGGGAAGACGGAGGAAGGAGGGGGTGAGGTGTGTGTCTGTATTGTGTTCTAACATAATACGAAACATAATAATTATAAACATAATATGAAAGTTCTTGCAAAATATCGAAAGGAGTTTCAGACGTGGATTTTAGAAAGTTACATTAAAAGGGTTTATTCAGATCTGCTGTGATGATTATTCCTCATGTAAGCACATTATGCTTATAAATCCTGATTCTGGGGCACCTAAGCTAACCCTTAACTCAGGTTAAGCAGCTGCCTTCGGCTCAGGTCGTGATCCCAGGATCCTGGGATCGAGCCCCGCGTCGGGTGCTCTGCTTGGCTGGGAGCCTGCTTCTCCCTCTCCCTCTGCCTGTCACTCCCCCTGCTTGTGCTCTGACAAATGAATAAATAAAATCTTTAAAACACAATTTTAAAAAATAAATCCTGATTCTGTGAATTTTAAAACCTACGAATGACTGAGGACTAGATTTTTTTTTTTTTAGATTTATTTATTTAAGAGAGAGAGAGCACCCATGAGAGCAGGGGGAGGGGCAGGAGGAGGCAAGGAGACTACCTGCTGAGCAGGGAGCCCAACAGGGTGGGGCTCCCCTCAGGGCTCCAGCCCAGGACTCTGAGATCATGACCTGAACCAAAACCAAGGGTCTGATGCTTAACCAACTAAGCTACCCAGGTTTGGACTGGCACTGAATGTAACTTCCTCACCTCATCAAATTTCTCACTGAGTTAATTGGTTTTATTAAAGAAAAAAAACAATAAATAAGACTCAATTAACAATTTTTATTATATGACTAAGAGTATAACACTTTTTATTAATGTATTCCAATCTATTTTATTTACTACTTAGTGAAATTGGAAATACTACAGCTCTTTAATTGTCAAGCTCTTATTAGCAGAATCTTGGGATAGAAATCTATTTTAGCTACACAGAGCAGTTTGTGATCGCTCCCTGATCTCCTCTGAGAAGTTTCTGCTTTCCTGATTCTGTATATATTGGTTTCATCCTATCCGCTCTAATTCAATTCAATTAGAAAGTCTTCTAATCATATAATAAAGCAAGGCACAAATAGGTTTTAGCCTTTAAAGGACAGTCAAATGGTTTAGAATGTATATTTAAAATGATAACACAGAAAAGTTACATAACTTGGACCAAAGGAAAACAAAATCTAGAAAGATATCCCTCTGATCAGAGAGGAGACATATATGTCACCAAGTGATATTTGAGAGTTATTTCCATAACTTTTTTTTTAAAGATTTTTATTTATTTATTTGACAGAGAGAGACACAGTGAGAGAGGGAACATAAGCCGGGGGAGTAGGAGAGGGAGAAGCAGGCTTCCCGCAGAGCAGGGAGCCTGATGAGGGGCTCAATGCCAGGACCCTGGGATCATGACCTGAGCTAAAGGCAGACGCTTAACGACTGAGCCACCCAGGCACCCTTCGTAACTTTTTTCAGTTATACAGAAAGTCCAGGTTATTCTGTAATATGCAATTATTTTAAAGCATTCACAAATTTTTTAAAAAGCAAATTATTCTAGAGACACCTGGGTGGTTCAGTTGGTTAAGCTTGGTTAAGCACCTTGGGCACAGGTCATGATCCTGGCCTCCCTGCTCAGGGGGGAGTCTGTTTATCCCTCTCTGTCTGCCCCTGCCCCCCACCTCATGCATGCTCTCTCAAATAAATAAAATCTTAAAAAAAAAAAAGCAAATTATTCTAGAAATTAGTTTTTATACTCATTGCTAATTTCACATCACTTTAAACTTCTCCATGAAGGAACTATTTCCTTAGGTTTTGATTTAAAGGAATTGTGGTAGTCAGAATAATCGCCCCACCCCACCCCAGAAGTCCATGTCCCAATCCCCAGAACCTGTGAGTATAATACGTACATGGTAAATGGGATTTTGCAGGTGTGATTACGTTAAGGGTTTTGAGATGGGGAGATTCGTCTGAATTATCTGGCTGGGCCTAATGCCATCACGAGGGTCCTTATAGATGAGAAGGAGACAGGAAAGTCAGAGGAGATATGATCGCGGAATCAGGGATCAGAGTGATACAGAGGCTGCCTATGAAGATGACGGGGCCACGAGCTTAGCAATGAGGGCTGGAAAAGACAAGGAAGGGATTCTCCACTAGAGCCTGAAGATAGAGGGAATTGGCTGATAGTGTGTTCTCACTTCATTTCACTGGTATTTTAACAGTGAAAGCATCCACTGTGAAGGCTCCCTACACAGTGCCTGCCATGCCTCATTCTGGGACAACTTCCCATAGCCCTTCTGACAGCAAGCGTCCATACACTAGTCCTTCTCAGGTAGAAGTATTATTGAGACACTCCTTAAGGAATTATAATTAAAATCTACCTTCAAATAACCACAATAATGGCATATACTCCCCAAAGAAAACAACTTTCCCTCCTTTGCCAACCCATGGACAAATTTAGAAAGATACAATTCCAAACATAACGTTCATTGTTGCTTATGATTTTGTTCTTGAAACTTTATGAAGAAAATTCTGTACACATCTTTTCCAAAGTACTTATGAAAAACAAGAGCATTTAATCCAGATGCTATTTCCTAAATTGGCCAAAATGTGTTCTTCCCTGATTTGAAATGTAAGAAATTGGTTTAACTTAGCACTTACAGTTTAAGAAAGTAAACTTCAGAAATTCTCTTGCTTCATCTCTTCTTGTCCTGTTTCAATAGCATCTGGCCTTTCAATTAGAACATGAGTTCATTGCTTCTTAGTGTCCACAGAGTTAATTAATTCAATATAGAACATTTTCTTTATTTTCAGCTGGCATAAACATGGACATCAAGGTATTCCTTGTACTAAGCAATTTAACCTGAATTGGCAATATGTTGATTAAATATGTATAGTAATTTAGGGATTATTTTTCTCCTTCCTTGATATGATAAAATGTCTCTAGACAACCTTGTGTTTTCTGTCTAAACAAACAAGTACAATGTGAGTTTAAGGGAAAATACTTCAAGAAAAGTAAACTCTAGCCATGTTTAACCTATATTTGAAATATTTCCCTTCTTGCATTTCTGTAAAGGACAACTAATAACTGAGGGGATTATAAAAATCTAAACACTATTATAAACAAGGCACTGCTACAAAAAGTAGAAAAGGCAAATTTCTGCCCTCCAGGAGTTTTCCTTTTGGAGGTGCTATAACAGGAATTTAATAAGAAAGAGAAGATGTTAGGGGCGCCTGGGTGGCTCAGTTGTTAAGCGTCTGCCTTCGGCTCAGGTCGTGATCCTAGGGTCCTGGGATCGAGCCCCATGTTGGGCTCCCTGCTCCGCAGGAAGCCTGCTTCTCCCTCTCCTGCTCCCCCTGCTGTGTTCCCTCTCTCGCTGTGTCTCTCTCTGTCAAATAAATAAATAAAATCTTAAAAAAAAGAAGAAAGATGTTAACACTTCTACTTTTATTTGTTTAAACAAATTTTAAAACAAAAATTTTTATGTCAGGTCTACATCTTCATAAAATTAAATTTGTTAATGATAACAATCCATTAGAAAAGAAGAAAACACATTTTACTCACATCGGATTACTTTAAAACGTTAATACCTTGTTCACTAATGTACCCCTAGAGTTTGGAACACAGAAATCAAGAAATATGTATTGAATGAATAAATATGTCTTGCTCTTTGTTTATTCTTTTAGATCAACTTTAGAAAAAAATTTTAGTTTGCCTCCCAAAAAATTCCATTGAGAATTTAAATAGAAATTGTATTAAATTTTTAAGGTGATTTAAGATGGCCTGAAATATTTACAATGCTTAGGCTTTCCATCCAAAACTTAGCATGCCTCTCCTTTCATTCAGTGGTGAAAAATTAAGAGTGGTTTTTTTTTTTTTTTTTAAGATTTTGTTTATTTATTTGACAGAGAGAGACAGCGAGAGCAGGAACACAAGCAGGAGGAGTGGGAGAGGGAGAAGCAGGCCTCCCGCCGAGCAGGGAGCCCGATGTGGGACTCGATCCCAGGACCCTGGGATCATGACCTGAGCCGAAGGCAGACGCTTAACGACTGAGCCACCCAGGCGCCCGAGAGTGTTTCTATTAAAAGGTGTTTCCAGTGTTTTTTCTTCTGGTAATAGTTTCTTTGATAGTTTGGATTACATAGATCAAACATACTCCATTAAGAGCATAAATATAAATTTTATCTTTGATAGTTTGGATTACATAGATCAAACATACTCCATTAAGAGCATAACTATAAATTTTATCTTTGATAGTTTGGATTACATAGATCAAACATACTCCATTAAGAGCATAACTATAAATTTTATTTTGGGTTTGTTTGTTTGTTTGCTTTAAAGATTGTATTTATTTATTTGTCAGAGAGAGAGCACAAGCAGGGGGGAGCGGCAGGCAGAGGGAGAAGCAGGCTCCCCGCTGAGCAGGTAGCTTGATGCCATGCGGGCTTGATCCCAGGACCCCAGATTCACGACCTAAGCCCCAGGCAGATGCTGCTTAACCAACTGAGCCACCCAGGCATCCCTAAATTTTATTTGTTGGTATGGTGAATGAAAGCTTTTTTCATTACATTTCTTACCTAATTATTGCCAGAACAGTAGAGTGCTTTTTCCTAAACAACTTTATTAATTCAAATGTTTAGTTTAACATAAAAATTCCACCATCTACTTTCTGCACCCTCTCCGAATTTAAATCACTTGTTTACTCTCTGATTGCATTAGTCAGAAATTTCAAAACAATTTTAAATCACAGTGGTTGAGAGACTAAATACACAAATGGACAATGGCCAGACCATAGAGAAAACAGAACCTTGGCCCACAAGCTGCAGCCACCTGCCCAGGAAACCAACCCCTTATCTACAATAAACAACACAGGAAGCCAGCCTCTTACAAGTCAGACTTACAGGAAGCCAGGTTGCTATCTATAGTGACAATCCGAGAAGCTAAACAATAACTTCTGTAACAATCTGCCCAAAATGGCCATGACTTCATTAATAACTGACAGCCTTCCCAATTTTGGTCCCAACTTCCAACATGGGACCAACAATAGAAAGCAAAATATGCACCCTTAACCAATCGCATAGGATGTCCCATTTCTAGTTAGCCTGTCTACAAGCTTCCCCATGCCAATAGTCTCCAGTTGGGCGGAGCACATGTGAGGCTTTCCCTTTTCTCTACTGTAAAGCTTTCCCAATCTTCTGCCTGCCTTTGAGTAACTGACAAAACTCCAGTGATGGTAGCTGACTCCCTTGTTATAGCAAACTCAGAATAAATAGTTTTTGTTTTTCTTGTTTGGTTGGTCTTCATTTATTTGCACAGGCAACAGCTAGCATCCCTTAATTTTGCTCCTCATTTTAATGGAAATATTCTTATTTATTTTGCCATTAAGAATAGCATTGTCATTTTGAAAAAGATTTTATCATGTCGAGTTGTCCTTCTATTTCATTCCTAATCAGTACTTAAAATAGAATGTTATATATATAGAGTATATAATTTTTTTAAAGATTTTTATTTATTTGACAGAGAGAGACACAGCAAGAGAGGGAACACAGCAGAGGGAGTGGGAGAGTGAGAAGCAGGCTCCCCGAGGAGCAGGGAGCCCGATGAGGGGCTCGATCCCAGGACCCTGGGACCATGACCCGAGCTGAAGGCAGACACTTAACGACTGAGCCACCCAGGTACCCCAAGAGTATATATATCTGTATATATATCTTCTCTCTATATATAGAAGTATTATTATATATTTTTCATATTCAAAGTTTTAAGATTAGATTTATTATTGAACCATCCTCAAATTTCTGAGATAAGCATTCTTCGGTTGTTGAATTATTCTTTCAATATATTATAGGTAAGACTCATTTTTAGTAGTCAGTATTAACCTTACTAGTATTTTTTCCAATGGATAATTTCATTTTCAGGTTAGGAGGACATCTTCTAGGTAACTAAAAAAGATAAACCATAACATTAGTAGCCACTTATAATTATAAAGGAATAATAAAAAAATACCTCATCTTCAAGAGTGTAACAAAAATCAAATGTATTCAAAAGTGAAATGAAAATAAACCTACTTGCAAATTTCTGCCTTAATCAAATAGAAAACCATTATTTTTAGCATTGTCTTTATTTGAAAATTCTCTACTGTTGAAGCATTCAAGCTAGAGAGAGAAAATTCTGATATTACAGAACTTAAGACGTCTCAGAAATAGGAATAGTAAATACATATAATAATGCTGTAACACTTATTCCTGTATTAAATGATAGTACGTTTTACAGATTAATACATGTTTAAAATGTAACTTAATGATGTAAATATCCTGATGTTAATGATACTAATATTTTCAAATAATTAGACATATATAAAATATAATACAGGGGTGTCTGGGTGGCTCAGTCGTTAAGTGTCTGCCTTCGGCTCAGGTCATGATCCCAGGGTCCTTGGGACCGAGCCCCGCGTCAGGCTCCCTGCCCGGCAGGAAGCCTGCTTCTCCCTCTCCCACTCTCCCTGCTTGTGTTCCCTCTCTCGCTCTGTCTCTCTCTGTCAAATAAATGAATAAAATCTTTAAAAATATATATAAATAATACATAAGAATTTAACATATGTTTAAAAAGATATCACAAATCACTGGCAAAGGGATAGATTATTCAATAATAAGTAGTGTTGGAATAACTAACAATTTGGGGGTGTGGAGAAACAACAAACATTGTCCAAAGAATGATCCAGGGGGCTCTCCCAAGGTTACCTGACAATGAGCTGGCTGGTATCTAGAGGTGCCTGATCTCACCTTCCCCCAGAGTATCCAAGCGCTGGGCAGCCAGCACTCCCAGCAGCTCTCTCAAGAACTGGCACCCAAGCTCAGGCTATTTGACACCCAAATTCAGCTCCATCCACTCTCAAGGCCGCTCCCATGTTTGACCACAGTGCACCTGGTACACTCAAGCCCATCACTCTCCTGGATGGTGAGCACATGGCCACATGCATCCTGCTGATCCCTCTATTTATGAATTACTGCTTGAACCAAATAATGCTTGCTGGTGTTTGCCTGAGCCCTCTTGCTTGAGGAAATACGGGTTTAAACTCTGACCTCACATTATGCACAACAACTAATTCTAGGCTGTCCACAAGTCAATAAAAATAAATCAAGACAATTAAAAGCTAGAATAAAATAGAATTCAATGATCATCAAATCTCTGGAGGATGAGACAAATTTCTAGGCTTCATAAGAATAAGACGAATCACAAATAAAAACACTAATTGATTTACTACATAAATATTTTGAACATTCATATAACCAAAATAAGATGAATAGAAGAAATATTTTTTACCTAGTATGACAAAGGGTTAAAGTCTCTATTACATAAACAAATTAATACAATTGATTTTTTTAAATCAAACATTAAAAGCCCATTGATAAAGGTTATAAACAATCTACAAAGGAACTTGCAACCAGTAATCAAAGAAATGCAAATGAAAGCAACAATGAGGTAACTTTTTTACCTACTTTTCCTCCTACCTTTCTGACAGCTCCTTCTTAGCCGCTTTTGCTCTTCATCTCCCCAACTTCTGTGTGTTGAAATGCTCTAGGAATTCAGTACTTAGACTTCTCTTTTTTCTATCTCTACTCATTCCCTAATGATCTCATCCAGTCTCATGGCTTTAAATAGCATCTATTTATCAATGAGTCCCAAAATCTGTATCTCCAGCTTGGACTGAAATATTCAGCTGCCTACTTGCCATTTCCACATGGATTTTTAACAAGTGACTCAAACTTAATGAAAATGTATTGCAGTCTGAACTACTGATACTACCTCTCTCCCCCAAACCCGCTCCCCCTGCAGTCCTCCCCTTCTCAGGGAATGGCAATCCCATTCTTCCTGTTGCCCAGGCCAAAAATCTTGGTACTACCCTGACTCCGCTTTTTTCCACATCTACCACATCTCATCAGTCAGCGATTCCTGTCAGCTCCGCCTCCAGAATACCCACAATTCAATTCACTTCTTCCATCACCACCAGGATCCAAGCCACCAACATCTTTCACTTGGATTATTGCAATAGCCTCCTAACTTGTGTCCTGGCTTCTGTCCTTGCCCCTCCTCCTCTGTTTTCCAGAGAATAGCCGAAGTGAACCTGTTAAAACCTAAGGCAGATGCTCTCACTTCTTTGCTCAACTCTCTCCAATTGTTGCCCATTCCCATTAAGACTAAAATCCAAAGACCATACAAACCCTACATGACCTGTTCCCTTCTTACCCAGCTCTACCCCTTATCTCCAAGACCTTATCTAATATTGCCATCCTTCTTGCTGACACTGTTCTAGCCATATGGCCTTGACATCCCTCCACCACACCAGCCAGGCTCCTACTACACAGCCTTTACCCTTGCTATTCCTTATCCGAAATGGTCTTACCAAGGTATCAAATAGTTAGCTTTCTCATGTCCTTTGGGTCTTTACTAAAAATTTTCCTTTACTGGGCGCCTGGATGGCTCAGTCGTTAAGCGTCTGCCTTCGGCTCAGGTCATGATCCCAGGGTCCTGGGATCGAGTCCCACATCGGGCTCCCCGCTCAGCGGGAAGCCCGCTTCTCCCTCTCCCACTCCCCCTGCTTGTGTTCCTGCTCTCGCTGTCTCTCTCTGTCAAATAAATAAATAAAATCTTTAAAAAAAATAAAAATTAAAAATAAAAAATAAATAAAAAATTTCCTTTACTTTTTCCTCCTCCCTTTCTCTTCCTTTCCTAAACAATTCAGTCCTACAGACATTAGGATGGGCCAGACCTAGGTAGACTAGTGCACAGAGGTGTGTCAGAGCCAAGAAGGCTAAGGGGGACCCCTTGCAGAGGAGGGGCCCGGCATGCATGGGATGTCAGACCTGAGCGAGGTGGGGGCATGCTGAATGAGGTCAGAAAGGCATTGAGGCAGGGAAAGGTGTGGCAGCAGAGGAAGAGACTGATAATACACAGAGGGTTTGATCACATAAGTAAATAGAGGATAAAGGGAGCTGATTTCTCACTGTCAGATTATAGAGGCACAAAGATGGAAAGGGGATAAAACTAGAATGAACCCTGAGGTGTTAGGTTGAAATTAGAATGAATTCATGGTTTTCAATATAGATATATAGACACAAATATAGATATAATTACGTGTATGTTGTGTGTGTATATATTACATCTATATATAAATTTATATATACACATATATTCTCTGTCTATTAAAAGGGACTGGGAGGAGCAAATCCATTCAACCCCAGTAGCACCAAAGTGTGACTTCAAAATAGCATTCTCAAGGGCTCCTCAGAGAAATGGCCGATTCCAGGGCTGGGCCAGGAAAGTACAAGATAAGCCTGGATAAGCCTGGAACATACTGGTGTACCAGAAAACAAGGAAGTGCTCAAAGAACGATGGGGCCATGCAAAAGGACATAGAAGCTAAGCTTGAAGAGGTTCCAATGGGAAAATCTAAGAACGATTTGAACACCAAAATAATGACACTCACTCACTGACTAAAATAGGAAACTGAGCTCATATACATATAAACAAACAAACTGAAAGTTTGATGAGGAGTGTGATCAAGCTTGAAAGATACCATCTAAATCAAGTGATCAAACTAAACATTATCAGTAATGGAACAAACAGAAATTATGTGCCACCTGATAAGACGCAGTAAGAACACAGCATTGTTTCTGTCATAGTCCCACCAAAAATGAATAACCCTAAGTCTAATTATGAGGAAACAGCAGATAAACCTAAACTAGGGGATATTCTACAAAATAAGTGGCCTGGAATTTTCAAAGGTATCAAGGTCAGGAGAGCTGAAGAAACACTGAGAAACTGTTTCAGCCTGAAGGATACTAAAGAGAAATGATAACTAAAAGCAACAACTTGGTGCAGAACAGGATCCTTTTTCTATAAAGGGCATTACTGAGACAATTGGCAAAAATCTGACTGGGGTATGAGGATAAGACAGTATTAATGTCTCAGTGTTAATACCTTATTTTGGTGTTTATATTTTGGTTATGTAGGAGAAATGTCTTTGTAGTAAAAACACACTAAACTATCTGGGGAGGTGGGACATTACATGGGTAATTATCAAATGTTTCAGAAAATAAAAGGTTTTGCTTCTATACTTGCAAGTTTTCTGTAGGCTTGTGATTTAAATTTAAAATATATTTTTAATTTTGTCACTTACTCAATGAGATCTTTACTAGCCACTCTAATTAAAATGCTCACCCAGTGACACTCCTTGCTTTATTTTCATCCCTTAGCACCTATGTTTTATTTATCTAGCTGATTGTTTCATCCAAGAGGATCTAGGAAGACAGGAATTTTTGTCTTTTATTCACTTCTGTGTCATGAGAGCTTAGGACATTGCCTGGAGCATAATAAGTACTCAATAAATGTTTAATGAATAAATGAATGTATAAGCCTATTAAATAAGTAAATGTTTAAGACAGACAATAACCATCACCAGGACAAGTGAAGTAAAACTGTTATTCTCATCATCAATGATAGCTTGTTAAATGTCCTTTTGGAAAATAATTTGGCAATTAAGAATCATAAAAATAGGGGTGCCTAGGTGGCTCAGTCAGTTAAGTGCTTGCTTTGGCTCAGGTAGTGATCCCAGGGTCTTGGGATCAAGTCCTGCATCAGACTCCTTGCTCAGCAGGGAGCCTGCTTCTCCCTCTCCCTCTACCTCTCCCCATTGCTCGTGCTCACTCTCTGCCTGAAATAAATAAAATCTTTTAAAAAAAAGAATCATAAAAATATTTATGCCCTTTAACCTAGAAATTCCACTTCTTGGATTTTATTCTAAGGAACTATCCTAAAATATGGGAATGGGAATGCAATCATAGTGTTAAGCTGTTCACTAGAGGGTTATTTATACACACACACAGAAAGAGAAAAAAAGAAAAAGAGAGAAATAAACAGTTAGACAAAAAAGTATTGGATAAATTATGCTATAACCACAGATTAGAATTTTTTTTAAGATTTTATTTATTTATTTGACAGAGAGAGAGACAGGAGAGAGGGAACACAAACAGGGGGAGTGGGAGAGGGAGAAGAAGGCTCCCCGCTGAGCAGGGAGCCCGATGCGGGGCTCGATCCCAGGACCCTGGGATCATGACCTGAGCTGAAGGCAGACGCTTAACAACTGAGCCACTCAGGTGCCCCCACAGATTAAAATTTTATTTCATTTGAAATTCCATTTGTTTTGAAAACCATTTCATTCAAAATTCTAATAATATGGGTGAAAGTTTTTATATATTATTATATTAAAGGAAAAATAGACAGAATATTAATTTATAGTCTATGATTCCAACTCTAAAAATATACACTATAATAAGCAATTATTATATTGTGGTAGTTTTTATTTGCTTTCCTCTATTTTCCAAGTTTTTAGTAATATGATTGTAATTTACATTTTTTTTTTTTAAGATTGAGAGAGAGCATGAGGGTGGCAAGGGCCAGAGGGAGAGAGAGAAGCAGACTCCCCACAGAGCAGGGAGCCCTACATGGGGCTGGATTCCAGGACCCTGAGATCATGACCTGAGCGGAGGGTAGATGCTTAACCAGCTGAGCCACCCAGGTGCCCCATGTAATTTACATTCTTAAAATACATTTATAATAAAAAATATTTATTTTTAAAAAACACATCATGGATAAAGTTAGCCAGTTATAATATTAACCCCATGAAAGAAAGTACTGCTTAGGTGAAGAGATATACAGACCAAAAATTAACTAGTCTGTGTTCAAATGTGACCAAATATAAAAGAGGCATGGGGTACCTGGGTAGCCCAGTCGGCTGGGTGTCCAACTCTTAGTTTCAGCTTGGGTCGTGATCTCATGGGTCATGGGATCCAGCCAAGCGTCAGGCTTCAAGCTCGGTGGGGTTTCTGTTTGAAGATTCTCTCCCTCTGCCCTTATTTGAGGCCCCCCGCCTCAAATAAATAAATACATCTTTAAAAAATTTTTTTTAAATAAAAGAGGTTAAAAAATTTAAAACCTGTTTGAATACAAAGTATGTTAATAGAAGAAAGCAATTTACATAAAATCAGGAGAAAAATTTGGCCATATTAGCCTTGAGCTCCTGAGGCAAGACATGCTAAATACAACAAATACTAACACCATGAAAAAGGTGCATCAGGATAGGTTCATCATGCCTGCCAGACCAACAAATATCCCTCAAGACCATCTAGCACCTTCTGTTCTATTTCCATGCTCTGATTATAACTTGGCCTCCCAGTTACCTTTTTCTAGGAAGAAAATATTCTAGACCTCCACATAGCCACATGAGTACTTGAAATGTGGCTAATCCTGAGATGTGCTTTAAGCGTAAGATCCACCCCAGATCTCAGAGACTTAGTATGAAAAAAAGAATGTAAAATATCTCAGTATTGGTTATATATTGATTATATGTTAAAATTATAACATTTTGGATATATTGGGTTAAATACAATAATTATTAAAATTAATGTTACCTGTTTCTTTTTACTTTTTTAATATGGATACGAGAAAATTTAAAATTACTTCTGTGGCTCATATTTGTGATTAGTATTATATTTTTATTGATGAGCACTGATCTCAAACATTAAACAAGAATAAACAAGAATACTACATTCAATATAAATGTATAATCTCCCAAAAAACCAATAAATTGACAAGAGGTGTAGACAGCAGTCTCTTTGAGCTTTCATGGCACGAGTCTATCCCTCCTACCTGCATTGACAAAATCAGATCTTCACTGAAGTGAGCAAATCAAGGTTCTGTACCCTCTGAGCTTCCTGGGCACAAGCTTCGTTATTCGTCTATCTTCTATCATTTTTCTCTTGGCTCATAATCTCATGTTTAGACTGGATTCTTCAAGGGATAGGGTTGCATATTATTCATCTTCGTTTTCCATGCACTTTAGTGCCTTAAACAAAGGTATTAAAAGGTTTTTTAGGGGTACCTGGCTGGCTCATTGGGTAGAGCATGCAACTCTTGATCTCGGGGTTGTGAGTTCAAGCCCTATGCTGGGTGTAGAGACTATTTAAAAATAAAGTCTTTTAAAAAAAAAGTTTGCTGGGACACCTGGGTGGCTCAGTCGGTTAAGCATCTGCCTTCGGCTCAAGTCATGCCCCCAGGGTCCTGGGATCAAGCCCCACATCGGGCTCCCTGCTCAGTGGGGAGCCTGCTTCTCCCTCTGCCTGTTCTGCCTGCTGCTTCCCCTGCGTGCTCTCTCTCTGACAAATAAATAAATAAAATATTTTAAAAATAATAAAAAAATAAAATACTTTCTATAAAAGTTTGTTAAATGAACATTCTTCCACATATTATGCCTTTATCATAGCTACAGACCTCCTTACCTTAAAAAGCTTATGTACATAACCTCTCCATTGGTTTTCTTCTTCACCGGGTAATTGTGACCGACTTGTGAAGACAGAACACATAAAAACCTGAAAGTAAATCACAATCATGTGAACTAAAAATAATATATAACATAGAGTGACAGCTTTACAACCATCCTAGCACAGTGTATTTTACTATTAAGGACAGAGCCTTAGGGGCACCCGGGTGGCTCAGTCATTAGGCATCTGCCTTTGGCTCAGGTCATGATCCCAGGGTCCTGGGATCGAGTCTTACATCGGGCTCCCTGCTCAGCGGGAAGCCTGCTTCTCCCTCTCCCACTCCCTCTCTCTGTGTTCCCTCTCTTGCTGTCTCTCGCTGTCAAATAAATAAATAAAATCTTAAAAAAAAAAAAGGACAGAGCCTTAGAGACAGACCACAGAATTGATATTTCATCATTATGTAATGGCCTACATTATATGACCTCTTATTTGTCCCTGAATTCCAACAGCAACCTCATAGCTGATACAGAATAATGGTGGAAGGGAAAATAGATGACACAAAAAGGAAAGATTTATCATGAGATCAATGTGATGGCTTTGCCTCTTAATGTAGACCAGATAACAATAACCCTTTTCTCAGCAAGTAGTTTCTCAATCTTCTACCAGTTGTAAAAAAAAACAAATTCACTACCAACTTTCCCTGTGACAACATCAAAACAACACTGAAAACACAATCTCTCAATATGGGGGAGGGGGAGGAATCTTCCTCCTAAATATTTACCCTGTCAAAAGGAAAATCCTTTTCTGAGAAATGCTGTTACCCAACAGAAAATCTTGGCTTCTTAATATCCAGGTATGTTCCCATCTCTTATTTTAGATGAAGTGGTTGGTCTTCATTTAGTCCAGTTTTGTGACTTTTATAAAAGCCATTGAAAAGGCCTGAGAAACTAATCACATTAGATTTACTAGAGTTAAACATTTATAGGGGTGCTGGGCTGGCTCAGTCGGTAGAGCATGTGACTCGATCTCAGGGTTGAGTTCAAGCCCCACCTCGGGTATAGAGATTACTTAAAATAATTTTTTAAAAAATTAAAGGATGAGTTTGTTTCTACAGAATTAAGCAACTATAATTTTTTTGTAAGATCTTATTTTTAAGTAATCTCCACACCCAACATGGGGCTCAAATTCACAACCCTGAGATCAAGAGTCACATGCTCTACAGACTGAGTCAGCCAGGTGCCCCAGTGTCCTTTGAGATTTTTATAAAAATTGTATACACAAACTTATCTGAAGAGTGACTTACTAATCCCAATAAAAAGTATAATTTGATGAGTTTTTCTTCAATAGTTTGAGACACTTCTAACAAACTGCAGTTTAGTTGCCCTACCTAAAAGAAGAAAAAAACTCAAGTCCTAAGCTACTCCCCTTTACAAACCTTCCCCAGTGGACCGATTCTTTCCTTTTAGAGAAAGAAAAAACAAAAAAATCCTCAACCTGTGTTAAACCTCTTTATCAGTTTACATGTGGTCTAAGTGTCATTTTCCAGTGCTTTGTCTGTGAGTAGTTGGTTGCTCTAATACTTTCCAGAATTGCTTCGCCCTTAGGTACCAACTTGACTGAACTATTAAGACTCAGATCCAGCAAGTTTGGCTTTAAATAGGGAAAATGAAAACAGGAAAACCACAAAATAACTGGCTAGCTCCTGGAGACCAGAAGCAAGGCTCACAGAACAAGTCACTCGAGTGCAAACTTAAGCATGCACAAAGCAGCAGCAGCAGAGTGTCCTGAGCTCCAGTTGCATTTCCACCTTAGAAAGCTTGAAAATGTACAGAACACACCAACGTTTATACTTGCTAACTATATTAATGAATGTGAGCCCAAGAATAATTCAAATTTCAAATTAAATTAGGAAGAAAACAGCAGCTCTGTAAATCGTTCAGCGAGGATTGGAAAACGTAAAAGAATGAATGAAAAGGAAGGTCCTCAGGAAGGAACTGGCCGGCGAGTTTCTGCCCGCGGCAGCCGGGCGGACCGGGAAGAGGAAGGAAGCGGAAGAAGGAGCGAGGGCGTTTTTCCGCCGACCGTTGACGCCCCGGGTTCCCCCACCGCCGCCCCGCGCGTGCGCAGCTCGCTGACTGAAAGTTGCGGGAGCGCGCCGGCCCCCGCTTATCTAGGGGGTGGAAGGGGCGGGCGGGGCGAGAGCACGTGACCGGGATTGCGGCATTTGTGGCCCAATCCAAGACAACTGGGAAAGCGCCCTTGCAGAGCAATTCGGGTAGCCCCGGTTCCTGACCTCTTTTTAATCTCTTGGCATCTCGAGTCCCCTCTTGGGCCTAAGAATCTGGTTTTGCGCAACTTTTTGTCGTGCGTCCCGCAAATCAAATTAGGGGCACAGTCTGGAGTGAGGGGCGCTTTTTCTTTTTCTCCGTGATTAGAGTGTCAGCACTCTAATACCAAGGCCTGTTGCTCTCTCCCCAAGACGCTCAAATCCGATTTCTACTGCTGGAGACTCCAGAATCCCTGGAGGGCGTCTTGTTGTAAAAATAGTACTCTAAAAAAAGAAAAACTGGTTTATCTATATCTCAGGGGTTGAGGATTGGGGAAATTAAGGTAAAAATTTAAAGATGCAGGTGTTCCATTGGACTACGATAGAGAACTTACCTCAAAAACGTACCCCCGGAAGATCGCTTTATCTCAAAGCATTTAGGGGCGCCTGGTTGGCTCCCACGGCTAAGTGTCTGCTTCGGCTCAGGTCATGATCTCAGGGTCATGGGATCAAGTCCCGCATGGGGCTCCCTGCTCAGATGTGAGCCTGCTTCTCCCTCTCCCTCTGCTCCTCCCCCTGCTTATGCTCGCTCGCTCTCTCTCACATTTTCTCTCTCTCCAAATCTCTCGCTCTGTGTATTCAGGCCTTCTATCAAGAATCTAAAGTGATGGGCGCCTGGGTGGCTCAGTCGGTTGAGCGACTGCCTTCGGCTCGGGTCATGATCCTGGAGTCCCGGGATCGAGTCCCGCATCGGGCTCCCTGCTCAGCGGGGAGTCTGCTTCTCCCTCTGACTCTCTTCCCTCTCGTGCTGTCTCCCATTCTCTCTCTCTCAAATAAATAAATAAAATCTTTAAAAAAAAAAGAATCTAAAGTGATGACGCTGGGATAAGATTACCTACACGACATTGTTGGTAAACCCCAGAGGAGTATGAAAGGAAACAAGGCCTTAGAGAAACTCAATCTGAAGGCTAAAGCCCTTAAAGTGAAAAGGAAGTGGGGTAAAAGCGAAATGGATTGAGGCTGAGTTCTAACGTTCTAATCCTTCCCCTGCTGACCGCTACAGTGACAGCCCAGGAACCTTGGCAGTGGGGAATCAACAGTGCAAAAGGATAAAATGTCAAATATGTCAAAACAATTTAAAAAAAAAAGGATATCGCCCTCCATATATCCTATTATAGATAGCTTGGTAAAAATAAGACCCCTCACCCGGAATCCTAGTCAGAAAATTTCACTCATTTCCTACAAATACTAAATCCTCAACACAGCAGAAATGAATTCGCTCTGAACTCAGAGTATTCTCGTAAATGGAATGGGGGGGTGCATAGCAAAAAGTGCTGGACTTGCACTGACTTCTCTGCCCGAGTTGCTGCAGAGTGATTGTAATTGCTGCTTCCCTTTGCAGATGTTCGTTTTCCCTGGTGCTGCTGTCACTGGTTCTTAAGTATAGTTGCTTCCACTGCGGTTCCTCCCCTTACACTTAGAGGTTCTTCTACCAAGATGTCTTCCTCAGTCACAGCTGTCCATAGAAGTGATATTGAGCTCCCCTGAGCACACTGTTGCTGGCTTCTCTGGGCCAAGAGAAGACTGGGAGAAAATGCCTCCACGCAGCAAAACCCAGGAGTCTCAGTGAACTCATTCTGGGGCTGTGGAATGAGTTTATCCAACTAAAGTGGAGGCACAGATCATGGCCTTTATCTGCAAGATGGTGCCATCTGAATATTTAATAGGAGAATCACAGAAAATAGGAAAGCTTTGAGTGTCAGTTACTTCTTAACAGCTGAAATGGGTTTGGTTTTGTTTTTTTTTTCCACCAGTGTTGTGTGCCTATTGATGGCCTGTGTCAGGATTGACCAGTAATGTGAATGTGTCCATTTTTATAAGTAACCAGGTCCAAGTGATGCCTTAAGCAAAAATTTGAGTTATGTGTAAATATTCATAAATTTGAATGAGTCATAGTTGCTTCTGATTCTTAGAATTGCTATTATGGGGTAACCCTGCTTCAGTCTTATCACCCAAAAAAGTGACTGGATCTGTATGAGATAAAACTATTTTACCAGTATATATAGTATTTTTAAAGATGCTCCTGGAGATAACCCATTTTGTAATTTCCATTTTGTGGTATAACCTGTTCTCCTTCATGTTAGGACTGATCAACAGACTAACACAAGTAGCTGCCTCAGGCCAAATTACCCAAGCCAGGTTTTCAAATCTTAGGCTGATTAGTTCATGAAAAAGGAACGCAGTAGTAGAATGCTATTATTAAGCAACAGCTGCAGGATATCATTGCATCCAGTACTAGGAACAGAGGGGGAATTTTCAGCAACTGGGAGAATGTCACATGTTCCAAAGCCTCTCTTTAAAATACAGAGGGAATAAACACTACTTAAGTGTAATAAACGCTACAATCTCTCACAGAATTGCTTCATTATCTAACACCACCAAAATTTTTTAGTGTAGTTCTACCATTTTCTTTCACCACGGGGAAAAAGGCTTTGAATTTTTTAAAGATGTAAAACACATACACACAAAAACATTAATTTTAATAAACAATTTCTATAGTTGAGATATACTTCAATATTTTCCATCTCTCAAGGAGCAGAGTTCTGTAATTAAAATAACTTTTCAATATTAAACTGTACAAAATCACGAAAACATTAACATATTTGTGCCTTGACTTTGTACGATACATTCCAGAGTTGTCTACAAATCACTTCTCACTGGAAAAACAAAAGACAGCAAAAAAAAAAAAAAATTGGTTCAGGTTTCAGTCAAGGTGAACACGCAAGAATTGTTTGTATTATATTATCTAAGGATTCTGAAGATAAACACTATACAGTGTAAATGAAGACTTTGGATTCATTCTTTAAAACTATTGGTGTACAGGGGCACCTGGGTGGCTCGGTCAGTTAAGCATCTGCCTTTGGCTCATAATCACAGGGTTCTGGGATGAAGCCCTGGGTGGGGCTCCCTGCTCAGCGGGGACCTGCTTCTCCCTCTCTCATTCTCCCTGCTTGTGCTGTCAAATAAATGAATAAAGTCTTTAAAAAAAAAAAAACTATTGGTGTACAACAGATTTATAATCACTTTAGTTAACTATAGATAAGTTACTTCAACTGTAGGTAACAAAGTTATTACTTCAAACCAAAATACAAAAAGTACTGGCTCATTTGCAACTGTGGATGGAACCAGAGTGTATTACACTAAGGAAATAAGTCAATCAGAGAAAGATTAATTATCGTATGATCTCACTCGTGAAATTTAAGAAACAAAACAGAGGATCATAGGGAAGAGAGGAAAAAATAAGATGAAGGCAGAGAGGGAGACAAACCATAAGAGACTCTTAATCATAGGAAACAAACTGAGGGTTCCCTGAGGGGAGGTGCATGCGGGGATGGGGTAACTGGGTGATGGACATTAAGGGCATGGGATGTAATGAGCACTGGGTATTATATACAACTGAAGAATCAGTGAACTCTACTTCTGAAACTAATAATACATTATATGTTTATTAATTGAATTTAAATTTAAAAATATTAGGAATAAAACTGGCTCAGTTTGCAGCTCTGAAAGGAAAATTAAGGGAATCCAGAATTTTTTCTGCTTCTTGGACAAAAGAAAATAAGGCAGATGATGAGTTAAATTATTACACTGTAATGCCTCATATGACATCCAAGTGAGAACTTCCAAGCTGTTTCTGTTTTTAAAAAGATCTTCAAAGCCCCCGGTGGTGGTGGTCAAAAAGTGAATGTCATACACTGAAACTAGTAATTAACAACAAATCTTCCATTTATTTGAAGCAATTCAATTTCAAAAACTTTAAGTTACAGCAGTCACAGAAAAAAAACAGGGAAGTCAAAAACAATAAAAGAATAATCAGGAGTGCTGCGTTGTTTTTTTTTTAACACTGTCATGGCTTTATTCAAAACACAGTTGCACAAAAGTATTAACTTCAAAGTTTTTAAAGGAGAGTTTTGAGGAAATTTAACACACTATATACATACTGCCATACAAAGAGCATTAAAATAGGACCAAAAACTTCTACAAAATATAAAACCCACCCTTACTTATTTGCATGAAAATACCACCCACAAAGCTAAATAAGTCTTAAAAAGTTATTTGGAGGCTCTAAATGTTGTTTTCAAACCAAAGAACTCTAATTTTGATTGCACAATAAGATGATTGATAAGAAAGTCAATATATAGATTTCATTTTAAAAATAAGTATTTTATAGTCTGGCATATACTATGCAATGAGAATTCTTAGGGACTAAAACAGGGAATTTCAACTGTTAAAAAAGGAATAAAATGTTAGTCTTTTGGAGATTCCAATCCCCCCACTGAACTTGTTCCAAGAGTTTTAGTTCAGTCACTTGTGCAACTTTTTTAGTTTACCCACAAATAACTTTGTAATTTTTACTTTAAAACCCCAAGTCATACATCTGAAACTAAAAAAGTTCTTTACTCAGTAATTTAAATGTGTCCCAGTATAGAAGTATAACTTCAATTAATTTGCTGATGCTAACTAAAAAAAACTTACAGATATTCAAAACAAAGCAGAAAAAAATTTAGCCAAGATTTAAAAAGCAATTGCTTGAACACGGAGCCTCCACAACAAAAAAGGAGATGTACTTGTCTACTCATATTATTATATTTAGTAGCCATATAAAGAAACACACCTGTCCCAAATATTTTTCTATTTTTAATGGATTTCCACTTGAAAACAAATCTTAATTTTAATATTTAGTTTAAAATATTTTTCCAACTGCCCAGTATATTCCAATTAAATGCTATATCTGGTAATACCTTAAAACTAAGGAGGAATAATTAAAGGTTCTACTCAGAAAAATTAGAAATACTTTGCAGTGTGGCATCTAAATCATTTGGGAAGCTAACTTCCCAAAAAATCTGACTTGATTAATTATCAACAGGCAATTGTTCTGACTTTTGTGGAACATCAATGCTGCTTCTGAAAGCTTCCTTTGCTTTTCTTTCTTCACCCTATTAATACAGCCTGTACATCTTGTCAACCAAGAGAGATTTACAGAAAGCAGAATCTGTTGCATAAAACTGTATTGATAATAATATTCATATTTCAGAAAATACTCAATTTCTTTCACTTAGCTTGTTTAAAACTGAGATAGTCTGAAAAGGTGGTTGAGGTATAAAAGACTAAATAAAGGTTTTCCTGGGTAGCCATGTTTCCCAACTTTTTTTGGAGATAGAAGGAGGGGAGTAAAACAAGAAATGAAAGTGATCATAACAGAACTGAGGGAGGAAAATAAAGAATGTGCACTTAAAAACAAAACAAAATTAACAAACACTGGCATGTCATGATTCTCAGCTAGAAAAACAAAGAGCTCACCTGAATGTCTCTGAACTTTAGTACAAGCATTTTTTCCTTCAAAAACAAAATCTTATTAGTCACCTGGCTTAAAAGGTTTCAGAAGCCTCCACAAAAGCCATGAACTATATTGTTAAATAGAACCTTTGCTATTCTGCTCCTACTTTCTAAATTACTTATGTGACAAAAAAGCACCCAAATACCCTTAGCCAAACAAAAACAAAAAAGGTCATTGCCTTCAAACTAAAGATCTCTGGGTCACCTCTAAAAATATAACCAACTTATTAGTCAAGAGGCTATTTTCATTTCATATTCCAGCCAACTGTGATTTCAGTTAACTTATAAATAACTTTATAACCTTATGAATGAAATGCACGAAACTACGCCTGTGTAAAAGTGATCATGTTTTAATTATGGGCTAAAAATAACTAATACAGTGAGCTTGAATGAGAAAAATGAAGATTCTAAATAAATTGCTAGGGAATTTCACAATGGGGTCAAGGAAAATTTTTTCTCTACGTACAATATGATCATTAACAGACTAGTAAATCTTATTTGGAATGATAAGGCAAAAATAGTAAAACCACACTTTTCCTATAAAAAGTTACAGGTTATCTTCTGTAGGGATCGCTATGGTACATGAAGAAACAAAGAAGATGTGATCACTCTATTGCACACCCAGGAACATTAGGGAATCTGGTCTTAGAATGATCTAGTCATCTTCATCTCCATCATCTTCAGCATCTCTTTTCCTTTTTTCCCCTCGAAGACCTTCTTCTTCTGAAAGAAGAGTAAAAGAAAAATTGTAAAATACTAAATTTTTACAAATGAATATTTGTCAAATTACAGTTTTGAATCTATCTTATTGAAAACTTAATGGCATAAAAAAATTATACGTTAAGTTTCCTCTCGGTGTACTGAACAGACTTAACAGACTTAGAAATCCATAAATAATGACAGCTTGCTCTGCATCCTTGTGGCCAAATCATGAATTACAGATCAAGAACTAAGGGTTTGTCATTAAAAGAATCATTAGTAAATTTTTAAATTTATTTTGAAAGGCCTAGGTAAAGAGTACTAGAGAGCAAATCTGAAAAGAACATTATCTGGGAGTTCAACTGCTCTTCTCTTAGAGATAAGGCTTCATTCACCCTCTTTAAAATGAAAGACCTAAGAAAATAATAAATTAAGCTCAAGGTTATCTCATCTCTTCATACCGGTTTTGAAAATAAATGTTATAGGCTGGTGGGTTTTTTTAATGAAATTATTGAATGCCCTGAAAAAATTACTTTTTTTTTTAAGATTATTAATTTATGGGGCCTGCGTGGCTCAGTTGGTTAAGTGTCTGCCTTCGGCTCGGGTCATGATCCCGGGGTCCTGGGATCAGGCCCCACATCCGGCTCCCCGCTTGGCAGGAAGCCTGCTTCTCCTTTTCCCTCTGCCTGCTTGTGCTCACTCGCTCTCTCTGTCAAATAAATAAAATCTTAAAAATATTATTTATTTATTTGACACACAGAGAGAGAGAGAGAGGACAAGTAGGCAGGGCAGCGGGCAGAGGGAGAGGGAGAAGCAGGCTTCCCGCTGAGCAGGGAGCCCGATGCAGGGCTCAATCCCAGGACCCTGGGATCATGACCCGAGCCGAAGCCAGTCACGTAACCGACTGGGCCACCCAGGCGCCCCAGAAAATTACTCTTTTAAAAAGGTTTTATGGGATGAGGTGGCTCACCCAGACATCTGCCTTTGGCTCAGGTCATGATCTCAGGGTCCTAAGATCGAGTCCCACATCAGGCTCTGCCCTAAGCTTGGAGCCTGCTTAAGATTCTCTCTCTCCCCGTCCTTCTGCCAAACCCCTACCACTTGCGCACTCTCTCCTCTCTCTCAAAAAAAAAAGTTTTACACCTCTCAAGGCACTCGATGTTACCAAAATCAAATCAGAGACCAGTAATAATTTGAATTATAAACACATTCTTTCAAGTATGTGAATAATAGCTGTAACTTTAATGTTAGGATTTTTTTTATGGCTAATGTAACTCACCCTCTTCTTCCTCTTCTTCCCCTTCTTCAACATAATCATCATCATCTTCTTCATCCTTGAAAACCAAATATTCAGTTTGAGAATAAAAATCCATGACACACTTTTCACTGTTTAGTAGTAATACATTCTAACAAGAGCAAAAAAACCATGGTTATTCTGTGTTCTGACAACCTCTGCCTAACTTACATGTGTCTTTTTTAAGAACCCAGCTAAATCTAGTTTATGAAAGTACGTTATGTTTTAGACCAGCGCTGTTTAAAAGAATTTTCTGCAACAATGGAAATGTTCTGTATCTGTGCTGTCCACGTGTGGCTACTGAGCATTTAAAATGTGACCAGTACAAGGGTGCCTGGCTGGCTGAGTTGGTAGAGCATGCAACTCCGGATCTCAAGGCTGTGAGTTCGAGCTCCACAGTGGGTGTAAAGATTACTTAAAAATAAAAAAATCTTTAAATAATAAAATAAAATGTGACCAGTATAAATGAGGAACTGAATTTTTCATTTTATTTAATTTTAATTTAAATAACCAAATGTGCCCAGTGGCTACTATAATGGACACAGTAACTCGACAATTTCAAAGAAAGGTTTTCTATTTTATAGAGTGAGATAGGAATTACCTGAATCCTAGCCCCAACATAGTTACATGCATTGAATAAGTCACTTAATTTCCCTGGACCTCAGTTTTCCACTCAATAAAAGAAAGTATTCATCTAGAAAGATCTCTAAGTTCCTTCTACATCTAAAAATCTATACATCAAAACAGCAATGTCAAAAAAAATCACAAAACTTAAATCTACAACTTTTGTGGAAGGAGCTGTCTACCGTCTTATACTAAACCTAACAAACCTTGCTCTTGAATAATCAGTCATAATAATTGATCATGAACATGACACTAATATTTGCCGATTCCCTCGGAGCCTATCAAAATACGTAGGATGGTTTTCTCCTTTTAAAAATGACCCTGGCCTCTACTTTGAATTGTATCTCTTCCTAGTTTTCATGCTTTCTCCTTTCAATTTTACTACTTCAATTTTAATCTGCCATGAATTCAGAAAATAGACTGACAAGCTTATTAGAGAATTGAATATAAAAGAGAAAATAGGTTCAGAATAACAGCTTGAACACTCTCCTACAAAGAAAATGTCTTTTAGGGGCACCTGGGGGGCTCAGTTGTTAGGCAGTCTGCCTTCAGACGCCTAACAACTGAGCCCCCCAGGTGCCCCAATAAATAAAATCTTAAAAAAAAAAAAAGAAAAGAAAATGTCTTCTGTTGCTATATTTTGGCTAATCAGAGGCCTTTCACACTTACTGCCATGTTCCAAATAGTTGAGTTCTACCATATGTGTGAAAAAAATGGAACCAACCTAGGGTCTCCCCTCCAGCCCCACAAAAGTTTACTGCTCCTTCAAAATACTTAATTGGCAAATGTCAAGAACTGCTGGGTAGTTAGGGAAAAACTTGGACAACCCATCCTTTTCACAGTACCCACAGCCCCATTTGTGTCTAGAAATACTCAACAGAACCTAATTTCCCAGCACATAGCTAGCATCCCCTGAGAAACTCGACTGCACGACATTTCTATCAGAAATCAATCTTATACAATCCATTCAAACACCGAAAAGCATTCTGTACCAGAACACCATCAAGATATAAGGAGGAGAGGGAATAAATGGGGCAGTCAATAGTATAAAAAGGAATCACAATAAAAATCAGGAGAACCTAAAGCTTTAAAGAAGAAAAGAAAGGAAGAGAAGGTAGAAGGGAGAGGGGACAGGGAAGAGGAAGGAAGGGAGGGGAAAGGAAAGAAAGAAAAGAAGAGAGAGAGAAAGACAGACAAGGGACACATTTTAAACACCTCAGATCTGTGGAGAATGATAAATGAGGATGTTTAAATATTTGCGATTTTTTAAAAATACACTTGAGATATTAATCACATTTATTCTTTGATAATTTAAAAACGCCCAAGTCTCAAAAGCTAATTGTTTCTCTGGATTTTGTTTTAAACAAAATATGGTTAGATTAATTGATTGATGGTTGTAAGCCTTTTTTAAAATGGAAGTATAGCTGCCAGACAACATTACCTTAGTTTCAGGTGTACAACATGGTGATTCAACAAGTTTGCACCTTAAGCTTTGCTCACCGCAAGTACAGTAATCATCTAAGCCTTTAGTTTTTAATATAATCTATGAGGTAATATCCCTCAATAAAAACTCGGCTTTCACCAAAGGCTTGTTCAGTAGAAACTATGGTCTTTTCCTCACTAATGGGAAAGAACATGTTTCCTCATTGTACTCTATAGTACAGAGGGATCACAATTCCCAATTCTTCTAAAGCCCCCATTCCCATTTTTTTAATTTTTTTAAAAATATTTTTATTTATTTATTTGACAGAGAGAGAGATAGAGCAGGAACACAAGCAGGGGGAATGGGAGAGGGAGAAGCAGGCTTCCCGCCGAGCAGGGAGCCCAATGTGGGGCTCGATCCCAGGACCCTGAGATCATGACCTGAGCTGAAGGCAGACGCTTAAGCAACTGAGCCACCCAGGCGCCCCTCCCCATTCCCATTTTTAAAGAAATATACTACACAAACATAAAGCCCTTCTTTATGCATAGTAATTTCTTACCTCTGAAAAGTAACTGAAATAAAAATAATACTCAAACCAAAAACAACTACTCAAATCCCATTCCTATCTCCTTCTACTTTCTTTTTAAATCTCAGTAGTCTCAGAAGCTTCTACAGACTCTCACCTTCTAAAAATAAGTTTAAAACATAACTATTTAAAAAATATTAAAAACCATTTCATCATGTTTGAAAACTTCCGGTCCATGCTAGCCAGGTACTCCACTGACTTGACATTGTGGGTATCATCTCAGAGATTTTTGCTCTATACTTGACTATGTCACTTTTATTTTTTTTTTAAGAGAATCTTTTTTCTTTAATATTTTATTTATTCACTTTTGTGACACAGAGGGGGAGAGAGAGGGAGGGAGAGAGAGAGAACACAAGCAGGGGGAGAGGCAGAGGAAGAAGCAGACACTCCCCGCTGAGCAGGGAGCCCAATGCGGGGCTCGATCCCAGGACCCTGGGATCATGACCTGAGCTGAAGGCAGACACCCAACCATCTGAGCCACCCAGGCGCCCTGCCTAGGTCACTTTTAGTTAATATTCCCCAATATTCAGTGGAATGATAAACACAAACATCTACAGATGGTTGAAAGTCATCTTTAAACTACTTAATACTATTTAGACTTAATGAAGAATTACTAGCAAAGAAAAAAGCCAAATGCAAAATAACATGAGTCCATTATTTTACTAAATAACTTAAAACTTAGGGGAGGGATGCCTGGGTGGCTCAGTCGTTAAGCCTCTGCCTTCGGCTCAGGTCATGACCCCAGGGTCCCGGGATCGAGCCCGGCCTCCCTCTCCTCCTGCCTGCCGCCCCCCTGCTTGTGCGCTCTCGCTCTCGTTCTATCTCTCCAACAAATAAATAAATAAACTCTTTTAAAAATAAATAAATAAGGCTTAGGGGGAAAATAGTCAAGCTGTATGCTGATGTAAACTGAACAGGCTGATTTTCTCTATGAACGCTTTAAGTGCTGTTCTTCATTATTGGACAGCTGCCAACTTACTAAGGCGCCAAACAAGTTTAAGTTCTATTTTTTCCACAGTAGTTTCATAATTAAAATGGTATCAGAAAAAAATTATCATTGATCAGTGATATTATCTACCTAACCAATGTAAAAGTCATAAGGAGAACAAATAAGAATACTAACAATTTCTAGTCTAAATAAGAGATGCTATTTTTAATAATAAAAACTTGAACTATGGGGCGCCTGAGTGGCTCAGCTGGTTAAGCAACCGCCTTCAGCTCGGGTCATAATCCTAGAGTCCCGGGATTGAGTCCCGCATCAGGCAGGGAGTCTGCTTCTCCCTCTGATCTTCCCCCCTCATGTGCGCTCTCTCTCTCAAATAAATAAATAAAATCTTAAAAAAAAACTTGAACTATGAAAATAAAACTCAGTAGTTTAAAAACATTATAAGAAAATAGTAATTCCCAGGGGCAAAAGATCATTTGTTCAAGTCAACTGAAACTTCCTGTGAGCTTACTACGTCCCTGTCAATGTATTAGATGCTGAGATACAAAGACGGATGACCCTCCCCCTAAGGAGTTCACCATCTGGTAGAAAGTGGCCAAATAAACAAGTTTTTACAAAAGTGTCTACAGGCAACAGAAGACTAAGAATCAAAGGTAACGGAGGAAGGAGTGATTATCTATAAAAAGTTACAGAAAGCTTCAATAATGAGACAACTCCAGAACTGAGTTTTTAAAGAGTTCAGAGAACATGATCTGGGTGTCAGTCACACAAGTATATACATCAGTAAAATGTCATGAACATGTACATAAAATCAGCGCACTTTCCAGGCTTCAACTATACTTATGTTTACCTCAGTAAAAAAGAAAATAAAGTTCATCAGAGAGCACGGGTAAAGTCATTTCAGATAAGAGTAAACAATGTATCTACAGACAGAAAGGCAAGAAATAGCTTGGTGTGACAATTTAATTTGGTATTGAGGGAGGAGAGAGAAGGAAGCAGGGGCTAGATAATGATGGGCCTTGTATCCCTGGGTGCCAACAGGGAGACATTAAATGTTTCGAGCAGGCCAGTGATATGATCACATTTGCATGCAGGCACTGTGAAGGAGACACCTAAGTGGTGACACTGTATTCAGAGAGACCATTTGGAAAGCTACTACAAAACCATAAGCAAGAAATAATTAGGGAAAGGAAAGTCTTCCTGAGTGCCTACAATGTGCCAGGGACTGGATACTTTACATATATTATCTTGTTAAATCCTTAAAAGAGGCCTAAGAGGTTGATACAATCTTAGTTTTATAAATGCAGAAGCTGAGGCTCAGAAACTTTTGTAAAATGTTTCTACCACACCATGGCGCGCAGCTTCAGGCAGAATGGGTTTGAAAGATATCTGGGCGGTAAAATCAGTAGGTGTTTTTGATAATCTGGATACAGTATGAGCTGGGGGACAGTGGGAAAAATGACAGGCAGATAGATCCACTCAGACCCACAAGCTAGGAACAACTTTCAGATTTCTACACAACTCACTATTTGTATAGCACTTGGCCCTATGCCTAAATAATTTTCAGCGCACATAAAAAGTGCCTATTCACCTGGATTTCTTCTTTCATTAAGTATGAGAGGCCCACTTCCTCCTCTCCCTCTCCCAATTCCGAGCCTGCTTCATCTTCATCCTCATCTTCCTCCTCCTCTTCTTCCTCCTCCTCTTCTTCATATTCTTCAGGTGGACCAGCTTCATCTTCCTCTTCCTCTTCTTCATCTTCATCTCCATCTTTAAAAATATTTTAAAAGACGAGCAAATGGCTGAGCAAATGTTTCTTGCTAGTATGTTGATCCTATCTGCCCTTGTCCCAATCACCTCAAACTCTTAAGTCAATGGGTAGATGGAAAGTATCTCAGGGTGATTTTCTTTTTTTAAGATTTCCCTTTTAAGGGGCACCTGGGTGGCTCAGTCGGTTAAGCTTCCGACTCTTGATTTCAACTGAGGTCATGATCTCAGGGTCGTGAGTCAGGCTCCACATTCAGTGGGAAGTCTGCTTGACTCTCCCTCTGCCCCTCTCCCTGCTGATGCGCCCATGCTCTCTCTCTAAAATAAATAAATCTTTAAAAAAAAAATTTCCCTTTTACAATATCCGTATTTACTATTTGAGAAATGTGGTTTCTATTTCTTTTTAAAGATCTTATTTATGGGGGCCTGGGTGGCTCAGTCATTAAGTGTCTGCCTTCAGCTCAGGTCATGACCCCAGGGTCCTGGGATCGAGTCCTGCATCGGGCTCCCTGCTCAGTGGGGAGCCTGCTTCTCCCTCTCCCACTCTCTCTGCTTGTGTTCCCTCTCTTGCTGTGTCTCTCTGTCAAATAAATAAATAAAATCTTTTAAAAAAAATTAAAAAATAAAGATTTTATTTATTTATTTGAGAGAGAGAGAGAGAACAAGCTGGGGGTAGGGGCAGAGGAAGAGGGAGAGGGAGAAGCAGAATCCCCACTGAGCCGGGAGCCCGACAACGTGGGGCTTGATCCCAGGACCCTGGGATCATGACCTGAGCCGAAGGCAGACGTTTAACCAACTGAGCTGCCCAGGTACCTTGAGAAATATGGTTTCTATTTTTTTTTAAAGATTTTATTTATTTGAGAGAGAGAGCAAGCAAGAGAGAGCACAAGCAGGAGGAAGGGCAGAGGGAGAAGCAGACTCCCCTGCTCAGCAAGGAGCCTGATGTGGGACTTGATCCTGGCACTGGGATCATGACCTGAGCTGAAGGCAGAGGCTTAACTGACTGAGCCACCCAGGCACCCCGAAATATGGTTTCCAAATACTGAAATATTTCCAATGTATAGATTTTCATCGAAACATTACACGCATTCAAGTTTGTTTTACCTTGTGGACACTTCAAAACCCACTTCTCTATCATTCTATCATTTTCTAATATTGTTTATCCATCAGATTTCTTTTTACAGTACAAAAATTTTCAACCAAGTATAACAAACAGTGTCCCATTACTAACAGCCATTCCATCATCTGATCTGTTAGTCACCCATTTATCCAATAATATATATTCATCACCTAATTCTAACACATTTCCATCACCACCCCCACCCCACCACCCCCAGCCTCGAAAAAACTCATAGTCATTAACAGTCACTCCCCAGTCTCCTCTCACCCAGCCCTGGCAACCACTACTCTACTTTCTGTTTCTATGAATTTGCCTATTCTGGACATTTCATACAAATGGAGTCACACAAAATGTGGCCTTTTGTGTCTGGCTTCTTTCACTACATAGAATGTTTTCAGTACTATAACATGTATCAGTACTTCATTCATTCTTATGACTGAATAATAGTTCATTGTATGGATATATCACATTTCGTTTATCCATCAGTTGACAGGCCATTCAGGTTGTTTCTATTTCTTAATTATTATGGATAACACTACAAGGAATGATTCCTTTTTTTAAAAAAAGGTACTATTTTTTTTAAAAAGGTACTATTTTAAAAGTTCCCACTTCTACTTGGTGGTAGTTAAACAAGTTTATACAGATATAAAATTTCACAGAGCTTGATAGTATAATAATCATTAAATTCCCTATCAGAAATCTGAAAGAAGAAATACAGGATTAGGGCTGTGGGTTTGTAATTTTTCTTGTCTTACTAATATCTTTTTTTTTTCAACACCCAAACATCCAGGCCCAATCTAAATTGCATGGCTAGGCTGGAGTCTATATTTATAAGCATTAAGAATGATTACCCTCATCATCCTCCTCTTCTGAGTCTGGTGCTTCGTTATCCTCCTGATCAAATCCATCTAAGTAAGTGATTTGCTGCAGCAGTTCAAAAATACTTTCTCTGTAATCTTCCAGGTTTGTGATCTCACAGTTAAACAAGTCAAGACTTTTCAAATTTTTAAGATTTTGCTGGAAAAGTAAAAAGTTAAAACTTACATTTTGAGATTTTAAATACTATGTTATTTCTTTTTCATTCATGAACCAGGAAACATATATTTGAAATCAAAAGGATGATTTTTGGATTTTTCAAATTTTATAATGAAGGGCTATTGTATCAATTATCTCTTTTTTTAAAGATTTTATTTATTTATTTGAGAGAGTGAGCAAGCGAGCGAGCATGACCGGGGGGGGGGGGGGGGGGAGAGAAGAAGGGAAGCAGGATCCCCACTGAGCAGGGAACATGATGTGGGGCTCGATCCCAGGACCTCAGGATCAAGACCTGAGCTGAAGGCAGATGCTCAACAGACTGAGCCACCCAGGCGCCCCCCAAATCAATTCCCTTAATGAGGCCCTGTATGTAAACTCCGCAAGAGTAGGAACTTTGTTTTGTTCACCGCTGAATCTCCAGCACCTGGCTATACTATAGTAGCCACTCAATATATTCTGTTGACCAAATATGTGCATAAATAGGCAACAACAATAATGTGGTTAGCTTAAATCCAGTCAAGCTTATTATCAATACTTTCAACCTCCTCCCAAGTTTTTTTTAAAATTGGAGCAACAATTTTCTGAGTTTCACTTCATCTCATACCAGGAAACAAAGGAGCAAATAATAAAATAACTCAAAAAAAAATCAAGAAGGAAGGAAAAAGAATAGAATTTAAGAAAATACTAGGAAGTTTGAAACCAGATATTCAACTCCTGAAGTTAACGATCAAATAAATTTCTCACAGATTTATCTGAATGTTTTACTCTAAGAGAAGGGAAAGCAATAACCATCTAGATAAAAACATGTAAGAAATTTCAGAAGTTTCAAAGAGTGAAATATAAATCATTAAGATAAAACACAAGCAAATCTCAGAAAATCAACCAAAAAAGAGCAAGTCCAGAGACCTTCCACTCACCAGAGCTTCTACTGTACTGAGATCTTTGATTTTGTTTCCACTCAGATTGAGGTAGGTAAGATTTGGACATTTCTCTGCCAGGACTTCCAAACCTCCAGAAATTATATTGTCACTAAGTTCCAACTATATATTTAACATGGAGAAAAAACAAACAATGGTGAAGGCTTAGGGCAGATCAGATTTTTTTTAAGTTTTTTAATTTATTTAAATAACCTCTACACCCCATGTGGGGCTCGAACCTACAGCCCCGAGATCAAGTGTCGCATGCTCTTCTGACTGAGCTAACCAGGCACCCCCAGATTTTTTAAAATATATCAATCTGAAGAAGAAAAACAACTGTCATTCTGTCTGTCACAAATTATTAATTTCCAAATTCCCACCTATAATCACCAAATAATATATTAGAAACCCTACATAAAAAGCTTCTAACCCAAGTTTGGCTCCAGATGTGTTCCAGAAAGATTTTATGTTTCAGAGAAAAACATTTGATAGATATTAAATCCAAATTCATGTCAAAAGCAATTTCACTATTAAGTTTAAATTTCCAAAAGCGGTATTAGAGCTGATTCTAAAATCCTACATAACCCATTTTCTTATCTCTAAAAATTTAGAATCTTCTCATTAAAAGGCAGAATGGTTGTTTCATTTGGCCAAAACCTAGACATATTAGCCCTTGGCATCAAAATTATGATTTCACACTTAATACCAACTTACCTTTCGAAGTTTATTTAAGCTAGGCAACCGGGCCAGTGAACTTAGTTCCACATTAGCCATACTCAGAAACTCTAGTTTTTTAAAAGTATCATTCAGGCCTTCAATTTCCCCATTGACACACAGGCAATTATCAAGGACTAACTCTGTCACCTGTAAGACAGAAAATGAATGATTCTTTACTTTGCAGTCTGTTTAGCAAAAGACCTGGGTCAAGACACACTGGAAATGTGAATATTAAAACCATCAATCCCATTACAAAGATCCTTTCTCTCCTCCCCCACCAAAAACTGAGACAACCTAAAGTCATCATTATAAGTTAACCTTTTAAATTTAAACTTAGACCAAGAAGTTCAATGCCTGCTCAAATCACTGATGCATAAAAAATGAAACTTTGAAAAAGGTCCCATGTGAAACTTACTTCTGCGCCTGATGAGGATTCTCAACATTAGGGCATATATTTATGCAGTGAGGGGATGACTAGGCTATACTGGGAAAGGGTTCAAGTGAGCTGCCCTAAAACAGCAGGGAGAAAAAAGGAAACTATTTTTTTCACGTTTCAAGTTTAAACCCCCTTATCTTTGGTTGATAAATGCCACCATAACTCAAAAATACCTTGTTACCCTTCATGAAGAAATGTTAGAAAGCTCATTCTGAGAAAGCTGGCTTTGGGAGGTTATTTGTTCTTAATAGCAGGGCCAAACAATGTGACCCAGAACAATACATCATTGACAAAATGTTATTTCTCTGTAACACCCTGGTAGCATTATTGCGGACTTTTCCCCATGGGGGGGGCGGGGCGGGGACTG
The DNA here is from genome assembly GCF_009762305.2 of Zalophus californianus. Classification (NCBI taxonomy): domain Eukaryota; kingdom Metazoa; phylum Chordata; class Mammalia; order Carnivora; family Otariidae; genus Zalophus; species Zalophus californianus. The sequence goes on from NC_045598.1 coordinate 104,551,513, forward strand.
CATCCTCCTATTAGGTCAGAGCTGTAGGACAAAACTTGCTGGTGTGCACCTAAAAGGACTTAATCTAAGGGGGAGACAGGAGACCCTGGATCTCTACTCCCAATGCAAAAGTATGTCTGAGGAATTTTGAGGGCTAAAAACTAACAACAAGGAATGCCACCTTCTCTATCTGAATACGACTTCGAAATAATTATTTTACAGACCAGAGAAGGCCTAGGATCTCCCGTTTAGAGAGGTAAGGAAGCCAAGGCCCAAAAGGTAAGAATAAGAATGACTTGGCTAGGGTCATCCAGTTGGTATGACAGAGCTGTGCCTCCACTCTCAATCTTCTGACTCCTAGTCCAGCTGAGCGGAGAAGAGAGGGCCACCAGATTTGGTGTCAGAAAACCAGTTCTTCCACTTGAGTAAATAACTTAACTGCCCTGGGACTCGGTTTGCTAATTTGGATTCTACAACAATACAATCCACCTTACAAGTCTGTCCGAAGGAGAAAAGTAAATGATAAACACCAAAAGTGTTCTGTAAACTGTAAAGAGCTATACAAATACAAGCGACCGTTATTACACCACCGGGGAGGAAGGAGAGGCTGCAAAAAGCAACCTCTGGCACCCCCCAAAATTGGAAAGGAAACTACTACTGGTAGGGTAGGTAAACGAAAGAGGGTAAAGGGGAGCAAATCTGCTTTTCCAACCCAAGACATACAAAAGCATTCTAAATGTGTGCTCCTGAGAGGCAGTTGTTTAAAGTTTGATTTTGTTTGTTTTCCTCAAGCCCCCAAAGAGTAGGCCCTAGAAAACTCCCAGATCTCTCTGCGATGATAGTAGCGACTGTTTCCTTCTCCTTGCCCTTTGCTAATTTCAGGGATACATAAAGGAAAAAAAAGTACATAAAGACCTTGGGTTCCCACTCTGCACGCCGCCACAGCCCACCACACAGACCCTACTCATCTTCTGCGCTGGTTTGCACAGGCACCACCCTCGCCCTGTTGAAAACAGCTACATCCCTTATATTCCACTTCGAGTGTTTATTTCAGAGGCCGCAATTAATAAGACTCTTGACGCTTTCCCCTGCGGTCTGAAGTGCGAGGTTCCTCACTGGCCACCCGCCGCGCTCTCGCGACCAGCCGCTCCGACCCACGGAAAACCCCACACGCGGCGGGGACTACTCAAGAGAAAGACGGGTCGCCTCCCGGCCCGGGTTCCCAGCCCCTCCGCCCCGGGAGGGAAGGGCTGGGGGAAGCCGAGGAGGCGCCCTCGAAAAGGAGGCGGAAACGCCTCACGTCCGACCCCAGAAAAGTTGACCGCGACCAGCCTCACGTGGCCCCTCCCAAGGCCATCTCTTTAACTAAGGCGACAGCAGCAAGAGCGCATCATTTAGTTTCGCCGAATCCATCTTCAAAGCACAGAACTACTACGACCCATTTGTTGAGTTTTGTGAAACCTTCTCCGGGGATCAAATTCGGAGTTGCGGCCACTACGATACGACACGCCGAATATCGTCACACCGCGGGGGGACGAAGAGGATTACGCCTCGCGTCCCCTCCCCACCTCCGGTCTCTGCGACGACTCCCAGAACTTACCCGCCGCGGGGGAACCGACCGCTGACCCAGATTCCGCCCGGCGGCGGTCGGCGCGCGCCGCTTCCCGGGGGAGTGGGCGCCGCCGGCCGCGGGCGGTCCTCACACTCCGCCAGGGACCCCAGCCCGCGCCCGGCGCGACGTCACACACCCGCGGCCTCGAGCCCGAGGACACCCCCCAAAAAAGAAAGAGTTGGCAGCACTGCAGAAAAGTTGGACTAACTTCTCAGGCGACGATGGCTGCGGCAGGGGCAAGTGGGACTGGGGGGTCGCGCCCACGCCGCCGGCCCCTGGGAGGAGGAGGAGGGAACCAAGCGGCGGAGCTGCCCCCAGCACCCCGCTTCCCGCCCCCACTAGGCCTGGACTCCCGACTCGAAGAGAGCCTAAAGAGGCTAAGCCCCCAGGCACACAAAAACGCCCCTAGAAACTTAAACCCTTCGCCATTTTAAGTAGAAGATTTTAATGATTTAACACTTTGAATTAAATATCCCCCCAACCCTAACCCCAGGTGGGGGGTTAATTCATTACCCCTCCCCACACACCCACCCGCACCCCCAGAAACCCGATCCTCTGAATACAGGTCTGGTGGGGAAGGGGAGGGGGCTGAGTCATCTCACCTCCTCCGGGGCTCTGTTCCTTAACTCCAGGTTAATCCTCTTCTTCATCTCCATGTCCTCCTCCTGCTCTTCTGCTACTACTCCCTTCCCTTACCCTTTCCTGCCTTTCGCACTACCCCCAACCCTTAAATTTTTAAAAGATTTGGAAATGAATGAAAAGAAAAGCAAATATAAACGCCCACCACCTCCAGATAGGTGTGGGGGAGAAAGAAGAGAATAGCAAATGGAGTCCAAGGAGTTGGGACTCTAACTCGGCTGCCCCCACCTCCTTGTCCACACACTCGCGCGCACTCACACGCACGCACACACACACACGCACGCGCGCACACACACACGCGCGCGCACACACACACACACACACACACACACACACACACCGCAGTTCCTTCCCCTTCAATGGCTGCTCTGAGACTGAGCCTCCATGACACGGCACCGCCAACCCCCTGGCCTACACTCCACCCACCTCCCGAATGTATTGGTTAATTCTTCAGCATCGCACTGTTTCATTGGGCTGCATTAATGTCCATCAGTCTTCAGGGTGGACCTGAACCAGAAGCGCTGTGTCTATTGGCTATGACCAAGCGCGCAGTTAACTCCGATAGGTCCGGGAGGGTGTTCGTCCTGGGGAAAAGATTTTGAATCCCAGTAGCCCCCCGCCTTTTCTTTGTGTGGTTGGCGCGCTTTCCCTAGGCGTTCGGACGGTTTTGATACCTGCTGGATTTGTTTTTTTGTTTTGTTTTGTTTTTAGTGTGAAAGGGAGGAAGAAAGCATCCTTCTTATGTACCCAGGTTGCAGGAACTCATAATCTGGCACACAAACACGCACCGGCTCTTGGCTGTTTTAAAGCACCTTGCGGCCAAGGTGCACATGAGCTTTCGTGGCACTGCCCGGCTGGGGGATAGGCTTCTGGTGCAGAACCAGACGCGAGATAAAGATAGTATTTTAACTTCCAACATGAAGGAGTGAACGTTTTTTAAAACACTTGGGTGATGTATGTAAGTTAGGCACCTTTAAACAAAACTAGCCTGGAGGAATTGTTACTGAGGTAATGGTTGCTGTAATAAACACCAAGACCTTGGAGAAAAAACAGTGCTGGACTAGTGAAAATCAGACATCAATTCGCATAGAAATGGTACTGCAATGCCTCTCTTTTCTAATTTCCCTTTGGTCGGTTTCCATGGATACCTGTAGGTTAAATGTGCTTTTAAAAGTCTATGAATGTGAGACATAAAAGAGCGGGATAAGAATGATCTTTTTTTTTTTTTAATTTTGTCTTGAGAGTCTAACTTCTTAGTTCTTGCTTAAATTTGTCCTTTCAATCCCTTACACCATTCTCAGGATAAATGCCCAAAGAAATTCCAAATGATTTGGGGAAGAAAGTGGGTGAATAAGTCCAACCCCTTTCAGAGCGGAGTGCTTGTTTGCTATGTTTTCAGTTTCTCCAGTTAGAGACCGTAGGGTTTCAAACAGACTCAACACTTTGCCACCATCCCTCCTCCTCCCACACAAAGACACACAACTCCTCAATTAGGCTTACCTTTAAAATGTAAATATTTGGTAGTTAGCATGTTAAATACTTTAAAGAAAAACAAAATAGTGATTGTCTTCTCCTGGATAAGAGTTTCCTTTGAGTTTTTTTTTTTTTTAAGATTTTATTTGTTTATTTGAGAGAGAGAGAGAGCACGAGAGGGAAGAGGGTCAGAGGGAGAAGCAGACTCCCCACTGAGCGGGGAGCCCGATGCGGGACTCGATTCCGGGACTCCAGGATCATGACCTGAGCCGAAGGCAGTCGCTTAACCAACTGAGCCACCCAGGCACCCTCTTTTGAGTTCTTGAAAAGGAAATTTTGTGAAGATGAAAATAGGGGGAGAGGGAGAGCTTTTGGTATAAAATGACATCTCTACAGGGCAATTTGGTGTTAGTTAAGTTTGTTTTAACACGGGCTGAAGGAAGCCAGGATGATATGAAAACAACCAAAACGTATTGAGGAAGGGTTTAAAAAAAAAAAAAGGATAAAAAGGCTAAAAAGAAACCTGAAAGCACATCTTAGTACCAGCTTGGGAAGAAGTCCTGTGGTCTCATCCCACCAGCCACTGGAACTCTGGAATGGAATCCCAAAGAGAGTTCGAGAAGGAGATTCAGATTTAGGAGTCATACACATATGAGTAATAGTCGAGGCTATGAGAAAAAAAATAAGATGCCCATAGAGAATATATTTAATAAGGCTATCAGGCAAAGGGGAGAAAAATGTGATTGAGGGGAAAGAGGAGAGAGGGATTGTCTACCAAAGTAGTCGAAGAAACTGAGGAACAGGTAGAAAAGAATGAAGTGAATCCGGGGGTGGAAACGTATGGAAGCCAAAGAGTTTCAAGGAAGAGATGATTATTGAGGTTAAATGGTAGGACTTTTATCAGAATACATTAGACAGAATGGGAGAGTTATGTTGGAAATAATGAATGTGAGGACAGGCCATGAATTCATTTTACCCTTAGATAATAGCTTCACAAAATACACTGTGGTAAGCATAGACAGAGATCCACCAAAGTGAGCCTTCCCTCATACCCTTGGTCCCCACACTCATGTCATCTCTCACGTGCCCTACCTCAATACCTTGAAACCTACCTCTTTCTAGTCTTAATCAAGAAGCCAGGATAAGAGGCTGGGGGAAGAAAGATTCTCCAGAGGGCTGGTGCTTGGAAACAAAGGTGCCTGGGAAGAGGTTGGATGAAGAATATCACCAGGCTAGTAGGTGGGTGTATGGAGCTAAATGAAGGATGAAAAAATAAAATAGAGTCAGGAGAAAAGCCAAACTCATGAACTAGAACATGTTTTAAGCTGAAGTAATGAGGCAGAGTTTATTTTAAATGGTAGAATGAAAAGTGAGGTTAAGTTATCAGGAGGTGGATGAAAGCAAAGGAGCAAGGAAAGGAATGAATGAGAGGGTGGCTCAGAAAACTCTAATCCACCAATAAGAAGCATGCATCAGGATATTATTTAACTCAATATGCCTTTAATGTTCAAAAGGTAAACTCATCTGCTGCTGCTGAATATCTTCTGTTGCCCCTCCAGATCCACTCTTCACCCTTCTCCATCCTGCTCTGTGACTCAAAACCCACAGAGTCCTGTGACTTCCTGGGTTTGGTCCATAGGAGAGAGCACTGGCAGGAGATCAGAAGTCTGGAGGACTGTAAGGATGGAGCATTTATTCCCCAACTTCCTCATGCCAAGTCGTGACAAGAAGGCTGTCTCTACCAAAAGCTACAGATCCTGTGGTGACCACCATGATGTACCACCCAGATTTTCCTTCAGGAATGAAGGACTTATTCCCCCTGGAATCTTTTTTTTTTTTTAAGTTTTTATTTATTTATTTGTCAGAGAGAGAGAGAGTGCGCACACACAGGGGGGAGTGGCAGGCAGAGGGGGAAGCAGGATTCCCCACTGAGCAAGGAGCCTGATGCAGGGCTCAATCCCAGGACCCTAGGATCATGACCTGAGCCAAAGGCAGACACTTAAACGCCAGGTGTCCCTTATTCCCCCTGGAATCTTGAGTAAATAAAGCATGGTTGTTATTTTAAACTACTCAGTTTTGAGGTGACTTATTACAATGGATAACTAAACAAGAGCAATAGATAACTAAACAAGGTATACCCAAGGTCCTAAGATTAATAATTTGTAAAGATGAATCTCAAATCCCGTTCCTGTGATCAAAGTTAAAATCTTTTTCCAAAGGGGACCATTATAATCCTGTTTAATTCATAAATGCACAGAATGTTCTGCTCCCTGAAATATTCTTACTCCCTACTGATGCCCAAAATACCATACAGATATTTGATATTATGACCCCTGTTGAGATACAAAGACTCCAGGATAACTAATAAGTAAACTTGATTATTCTATTAAACCTTAGTTGGAGATATTTATCAGATTTGAGAAAAGATTTTGATTGACGCCAAGGATGCTATAAAATAATTGAACTACCCTACATCTTCCAGGAATGAATGAGAGGGTGGCTCAGAACACTCCAATTCAATTTTTCCAATTCCATTCTTTCTCTAATTTGAGATCCTTTTCACTTTAGGGATTGTTAGTAAATGCGGAAGTAGGAAGCATACATATTATTACAGTACATTTTTTATTATTGCTATGTAAAAAACAAATTTGGTGGAATAGCTGCAAAAATTTAAAATTTGTGGTTGAGATTTTCCAGTTTGAGTCACCTCTTTTTATGTCAACATCGTGCAACCTAGTTTTAACATTAACCAAAGTCAAACAAAATTAGAAGAGTAAGTCTCCCAGAAATAAATCCATATTGCAATAGCAAATACAAATGATTTAGAGATTTTGTAATCTAAGAATTATTGCATCACTGCATTCTCCCAGTAGCACAAGGAATAAATAGTTGTCTTAAAAGAAATTTGTAACCTTGGTAACAAAATTACTTCCAAAAAACTAACTTGAAACTTCTCTTTAAAAGGCAGAGAATTTGGGGCGCCTGGGTGGCTCAGTTGGTTAAGCATCTGCCTTCGGCTCAGGTCATGATCCCAGGACCCTGGGATCAAGCCCCGCATCGGGGAGCCTGCTTCTCCCTCTCCCTCTGATCCTTCTCCCGGCTTGTGCTCTCTCTCTCTCTCTCTGGCTCAGATAAATAAATAAAATCTTAGAAATATATATATAAAAGATAATGTATTTGTGAAAGTAAAAATGCACCGGGGTGGCTCAGTTGGATAGGCAGATGATCAGGTAAAGATCTCCGGGGCCTGGGATTGAGTTCCGCATCAGGCTCCCTGCTCAGCAGGGAGTTTCCTCCTTCCTCTCCCTCTCCCTCTGCTCATCTCCCCCCTCCCTAACTCATGCTCTCGCTCTCAAATAAATAAATAAATAAAATCTTTAAATTAAAAAAACAAGGAGCGTGCCTGGGTAGCTCAGTCCGTTAGGCATCTGCCTTTGGCTCAGGTCATGATCCCGGGGTCCTGGGATCAAGTCCTGCGACGGGCTCCTTGCTCAGCAGGGAACCTGCATCTCCCTTTCCCTCTGCCTGCCCCTCTCTCTGCTTGTACTCTCTGTCAAATAAAAAAAAAAAGAACATTCATGGAAGAAAGAACTTATGAAAATTAAAAATATGAATGCAGAAATTAATAATTCAATAGGGGTGACAGATAAAGTTGAGCAAATCTCCCTGAAAATAGAATGATCAGCAAAAAGGTGTGGGAGACTGGCTGGCTCAGTCATTAGAGCATGAAACTCTTAATCTTGGGGTGATGAGCTCAAGCCCCAACTGGGTGCAAAAATTACTTAAAATAAATAAATAAATAAGAAGTAAAAAGATGGAAAATAGAAGGAAAAAGCTGGGAATATTAAAGACCAGTCCAGAAGGTTCAACATACAATTAATAGGAGTTTCAGAAGAAGAGAACATATAAAACAAAATTATCAAAGAAAAATATGAGAAAACATCCCAGAGCTGAAGAGCATAAACTTTTAGGCAAATGAGCCCACTGAGTGGTCTTCCAAGAAATAAAAAAGACCTAGAGCATGAGGGGCACCTGGGTGGCTCAGACGGTTGGTTAAGTGTCTGCCTTCGGCTCAGGTCATGATCCCAGGGTCCTGGGTTGGAACCCCACATGGGCTCCCTGCTCCGCAGGAGGCCTGCTTCTCCCTCTGCCTGCCGCTCCCCCTGCTTGTACTCTCTCTTTCTCTCTGTCAAAATAAATAAAATCTTTAAAAAAAAAAAGACCTACACCACGGTACATTATCATGAAATAATAGAACATCTAGGGTAAAAGAAATATACTAAAACTTCCTGAGAGAAGAGAAGTCAGTCTAACTTCTGAACTGAAGGACAGAGAGTTCCACGAGGAATATTCCTTTAAAAAAATGTTATGACCAGTTTCCTGATACATTTGAACATGAGAGAAGAGTTACATTTTCAACAGTGAGTTTAGAGATGAATAAGCTACTATAAAACAAAAGCAAAGGGAGGAGGCAGGGGGATGTCATTATCAATTCAAGGGAAATTAAAAAGTTGTACAAGAAAAGACATATACACTGCTTGGCTCAGCTGTGGGTAAATATTGATGATTTTCTAAATGCTGATTCAGCTAAAATTATTATTCAATAGTTAATCACCAGGGAAATGCAAATCAAAACCACAATGAGATATCTCACACCTGTCAGAATGGCTAGAATCAAAAAGACAAGAAATAACAAGTGTTGGGGAGGATGTGGAGAAAAAGTAATCCTCATGAACTGTTAGTGGGAATGCAAATTGATGCAGCCGCTGTGGAAAAGAGTATGGAGTTTTTCAAAAAATTAAAAATCGAATTACCATACTATCCAGTAATTCCACTATTGGGTATCTACCTAATGAAAACAGAAACACTAATTCAAAAAGATATATGCACCCCTATGTTTATTGCAGCATTATTTACAATAGCCAAGATATGAAAGCAACCCAAGTGCCCCTCCATGGATAAAGAAGTTGTGGTATATGTGGTATATAACACAATGGAATAGTCTTTATCCATAAAAAAGAATGAGATCTTGCCATATGCAACAACATGGATGGACCTGGAGGGTATAATGCTAAATGAAATGTCAGAACAGAAAAGGACAAATACCATATGATTTCACTCATAATGTGGAATTTAAGAAACAAAACAAATGAACAAATGAAGAAGAGACCAAAAAAACAGACTTTTGGGGGGTTCCAAAGTTTTATTCAAGAACTTCTATAAAATATTCCAGATAAATGAGTTTTAATCCTCATCTTCCTCCTCTTCCTCATCCTGGTAAATCTGGAAGTAACAATTCATAACTGCTGTTGGCAACTATGCACACCCAGTGACATAGATTATTCTTCAAATATTTTTTGGTGAGATATTTCAAATGCCTTTTGGAAAAAGGCACCTCAAGAGGTACAGTAATCTTGCTCCTTTCAGTGGTTGCAACCCCTCCACCAAGATTCCCAGCTTTTCTATTCACTTTGAATCTCTCTTGAGGAAACCGCTCAAAAGGGGCTGCATCCATGATTCCGTCTTCTACAGGGTGGCTGCGGTCAAGGGTAAACTTCAGAACTTGCTCCTTTTTTTGCCCCCCTTCACCACAGGTTTTTTCACAGGCGTCAGGGTGGCAATGGAGGCGGAAAGGGAAGTGGACATACTACGCAGAGGCAAAGAGCCCGCCAAAAATACCAGAGCTTCGGGGTTTTGTGGGGTTTTTTACGATTTTACTTATTTATTTGACAGAGAGAGAGAGCACAAGCAGGGGGCGTGGCAGGCAGAGGGAGAGGGAGAAGCAGACTCCCTGCTGAGAAAGGAGCCCGACGTGGGGCTCGAGGTGGGGCTCGATCCCAGGACCCCGGGATCATGACCTGAGCCAAAGGAAGACGCTTAACCGACTGAGCCACCCAGGTGCCCCAAAAACCAGAGTTTTAATTACAGAGAACAAACTGATGGTTTCCAGAGGGGAGATGGGTGGAGGGATTGGTGAAATAGGTAAAGGGGATTAATAATACACTTACCCTGACGAGCACTGAGCAATGTACAGAATTATTGAATCATGGTATTGTACACCTGAAACTAACATAACACTGTTATGTTCATTATATTTCAATAAAAAATATAATAACTATATCAGGAGGATAGGATAGAAATATGTGTTGGGGAGTAACACACGATGAGGTAAATCCTCATCTTTTGTATTTGGAAGTTAAAAGGTAATAATATCTGGGGCTCAGTCGGTTAAGCATGGACTCTTCATCTCAGTTCAGGTCTTGATCTCAGGGTCGTGAGTTCAGGCCCCGCATTGGGCTCCACGATGGCCATGGAGCCTACTTAAAAAAAGGGGGGGATGCCTGGGTGGTTCTGCCGGTTAAGCATCTGCCTTCAGTCAGGTCATGATCCCAGGATCCTGGGATCAAGCCCCGCATTGGGCTCCCTGCTCAGTGGGGAGCTTGCTTCTCCCTCTCCCTCTGGCTGCCATTCCCCCTGCTTGTGCTCTTTCTATCTCTCAAATAAATAAATAAAAATCTTTTTTAAAAAATAAGAAAAATAAATATTAAAAAAGTTTTTAAAGATATTATCTGAAACTGAAAAATCAAGAAATAGCAGTATAAACACGTTTTTGAAAATTTGGAGTTCTAGGGGCACCTGGGTGGCTCAGTCAATAAAGCATCTGCCTTCTGCTCAGGTCATGATCCCGGGATCCTGGGATGGAGCCCCACATCAGGCTCCCAGCCTGCTTTTCCCTCTCTTCCCCATTTGTGCTGTCTCTCTCTCTCTAAAATAAATAAAAATAAAATCTTTTTTTTCTAAAAAGAAAGAAAATTTGGAGTTCTAGACTGCAAGCAACCATTAAAAAGTTGCAGTGATTGAGGAAGTACAAGTTGGATATGGGGAGAATAGACTGTTATGACTTTTAACAATCTATTTGGCCTTTTACACTATGTACCTGTACTACTTTGATAAAAATCAAAATTAAATTTAAAAAATTAATATGAGGTAGTGGCACCTGGGTGGCTCAGTCAGTTAAGTGTTCGACTCTTGATTTCAGCTCAGGTCATGAACTCATGGTTGTGACATTGAGCCCTGGGCTGGGCTCTGAGCTGGGCACGGAGCCTACTTAAGATTCTCTCTCTCCCTCTCTCTCTGCTCCTCCCCCCTCCTTCCCTCTCTAAAAATAACAACAACAACAACAATAATAATAATATGTAGCTAACAACTGACTTGTGGACCTTCTACAAAGACAAGAAAATATATTGAGTGTTTTAGCTGTCTTTAAGCCAACATTTGCTTTTCTTATTCTGTAGTAAAAGGTAAGAATATATATATATTTTGTTATAGAGAAGTTTAGCATGCCAAATCCAAACTCACTGTTACAAGATAGAGAGCTTATTCAATGCACAATGCCTGTTGGTGGGATTTTGGTATATTCTTCTGCCATGTGTTTGAATAAGTATGTTTCCCTGTTTATTTCTTAATACAGCCTGGATTTTTGCCAAGGCTGTGTTTGGGTTTCCATTTAACTTTAGTTCAATCACGTCAACAGCTTCCACAAATACCAAAAACAAAGTCTTAGTAACCCAAGAGTTTATTGCAATCCTACTGAAATATATTGAAATTTGATAGAAGCTGGGTGATTGGTACAATGTGGTCCGTTTAATTCAGGTTTTCTCCCGCTTGGTTATTTCAGCTGCTTTAACAAGCAGTATTTTGCATTAGTATAAATTATTTTGGTGTTATTATTTCTTACAAAATGGTGGGTTTACTTTCTTTTTTTAATTTTATTTTATTATGTTATGTTAATTACCATACATTACATCATTAGTTTTTGATGTAGTGTTCCATGATTCATTGTTTGCGTATAACACCCAGTGCTCCATTCTATACCTGCCCTCTTTAATACCCATCACCAGGCTAACCCATCCCCCCACCCCTCCCCTCTAGAACCCTCAGTTTGTTTCTCAGAGTCCATAGTCTCTCATGGTTCATCTTGCCCTCCGATTTCCCCCTCTTCATTTTTCCCTTTCTACTATCTTCTTTTTTTTTTTAACATATAATGTATTATTTGTTTCAGAGGTACAGGTCTGTGATTCATTAGTCTTACACAATTCACGGTGCTCACCATAGCACATACCTTCCCCAGTGTCCATCACCCAGCCCCCCATCCCTCCCACCCCCCACCACTCCAGCAACCCTCAGTTCGTTTCCTGAGATTAAGAATTCCTCATATCAGTGAGATCATACGATACATGTCCTTCTCTGATTGAATTATTTAGCTTAGCATAATACCCTCTAGTTCCATCAACGTCATTGCAAATGGCAAGATTTAGGGTTTTTTGTTGGCTGCATAATATTCCGTTGTATATGTACACCACATCTTTTCTACCCATTCATCTGTTGATGGACATGTTGGCTCTTTCCATAGTTTGGCTATTGTGGACATTGCTGCTATAAACATTGGGGTGCACATACCCCTTCAGATCACTACATTTGTATCTTTGGGGTAAATATCCAATAGCGCAATTGCTGGGTCATACAGTAGCTCTATTTTCAACTTTTTAAGGAACCTCCATACTGTTTTCCAGAGTGGCTGCACCAGCTTGCATTCAATGGGTTTACTTTCAATACGTGTCTTTTTGTTTTGTGTTTGTGCCTTTTTTTGTTTCTTCTTCCTTGTTTCAATGTGTCTTTGAAGAGCTTGCTACACTCACTAATGTAGACTTTACTCACCTTTAAACCAAAATTTCCTCCAATTGAACATATCTCTCACTTTATACTGAAAATCCATGAAAAGATGGGATTTGTTGTACAAAAACTTAATCATGATACAAGTGAATTTTATTTCTGTGAAATAGCTAAAAGGTCATGAGAGAGAAAAATACTAAATTTTTGCCTAGTCCTGGAACAACAATTGTAGGGTCCTTTGTCCATCTCTCCAGAGAAAGAAGGAAAGAGTGACAACTCATGTATATACGTTTGGAGGAGTATAACCTTTATGGAGGGCAATATTACAATAAATATAGCAAAAAAAACCCCAAAAGGTGCACATCCCAAATTAAAAAGAAATACCGCAACACATATATTAGGGTGGCTACTTTTTTGTTGTTTTATTTTGCTTTATGTATATACATATATACGTATGTATGTGTGTGAATGTACATTGTATATATATATAACACTGACAATGCCAAAGGCTGGACCAACTGGAGCTCTCACGCATTGCTGGTGGGAATGAACAACAGTACAACCACTATGACAGACAGTTTGGCTCTTTCTTACAAAGTTAAACATACGCTCACCATACAACCCAGCACAGGGTGCTCACTCCCACTACTACTCCCACTCAAGAACAATAAAAAAGTAGGTTCATTCAAAAACTTGTACTCAAATGTTTATAGTGGTTTGATTCTTGGTTGCTAAAAACTAGAAACAACCCACATGTTCTTCAACTGGTAAGTGGATAAACAGTGGTACTTCCATAGAGTGGAAAAACTCAGCAATAAAATGCAACAAATTTCTGATATGCAACAACATGAATGAATGCTAAGTGAAAGAAGCCAGACTCAAAAGACTACATACTGTATAATTTAATATATAAGACATTCTGGGAAAGGCAAAATTATAGGGTCAGAAAACAGATCAGTAGTTACCAAAGGATGAGTGTGGGAAGAGAAGCTGACTACAAAGGGCACAAGGGAATTATGGTGTGGCGGGGTTCTGTATCTTTATTATGATGGTGGTTATGTGAATGTATACATTTGTCAAAACACATAGAACTGTACACTAACAAGGATGAATTTTACTGGATGTAAGTTACACCTTCATAAACCTGACTTTTTAAAAGGATTGGGGGCGCCTGAGTGGTGCAGTTGGTTAAGCACCCGGCTCTTGGTTTCTGCTCAGGTCCTGATGTCAGGGTCGTGAGATTGAGCCCTGTATCAGGTTCCATGCTCATCGTGGAGTCTGTTTAAGACTCTCTCTCCCTACCCCTCTGCCCACCCCCACCATACGCGTGCTCTCTCTCTCAAATAAATAAATATATTTTTAAAAGGGTTGAGTTTGAACTTTTTCATAATAAAAAGTTAAAAGGAAAAGCATAGACCCTCTTGCAATTCTAGGAAACAATTGAACAATGTGTAAATATGTATGACCAAGAATATTCTCATTGAAGTATTGTTACAGATAAAAACTGAAAAGAAAAAGAAACTCAAACAATCCCAAGGCAGAGGATTGGTTAAATATACTAGATTATTTCTATACAATACTATGAAGTTTAAACAACTGTTGACTGAGGGGCGCCTGGGTGGCTCAGTCATTAAGCGTCTGCTTTTGGCTCAAGTCATGATCCCAGGGTCTTGGGATGGAGCCCCGCATCAGGCTCCCTGCTCCACGGATAGCCTGCTTCTCCCTCTCCCCTCCCCCACTTGTGTTCCTTTTCTCTCTGTGTCTCTCTTTGTCGGGTGAATAAATAAATTCTTGTTTAAAAAAATTTTTTAATTAAAATAAATTGACGACAGAGAAGGGGAGAGTGGGCTCATAGTGAACTTTTTTGATTGGGTTCATTATGAAGTATAAACATTTCACTATCAAAAAATCCAAACATATCTGGTGCTTAGAGTAACTCCAAAAACACACGTGAGGTTACTGTTCTGCTTAGTTAGCATATTGATAAATATAAGATTAGTAGGGGAAGAAGTGAATGTAAATTATAATTAAAGAATTTTCTGAAAGTGATAATACTTTGTAGCTCTAGTAAATATGAATATATACTGGGTTTTATATATGTTCAATAATTTAATATATAGGTCTCATTCCTTTTGTAATTAAAGAAAGGAACAAGCCATCTATTAAAGCGAAAGAAAGAAAAACAGGGAAACATGTTTATTGACATTGAAGAATGTTCACAAAATAATGTTAGAAAAAAAGGTTACAGGCCAAGTATGTGCATGGTATGGTCCCATTTGTGTAAAAAGTACAATATTTATACGCATAAAATGTATGCATTCATTTTTTTAAAAGATTTTATTTATTCACTGGAGAGAGAGAGAGCACACAAGTGGAGGAGAGACCGAGACGGAGAGGGAGAAGCAGACTCCCCGCTGAGCAGGGAGCTGGATTCGGATGCGGGGCTTGATCCCGGGACCCCAGGATCATGACCTGAGCCCAAGGCAGACACTTAACCTTCTGAGCCACCCTGGTGCCCCAAAATATGCATTTAGATATAACTTCATAGAAAAACGTTTGTAAAATACCAAATATTAACACGGTTATTTCTTTTTTTTTAAGATTTTATTTATTTATTTGAGAGAGAGAGAGAGAGCGTGAGAGGGGGGAGGGTCAGAGGGAGAAGCAGACTCCCTGCTGAGCAGGGAGCCCGATGCAGGACTCGATCCTAGGACTCCAGGATCATGACCTGAGCCGAAGGCAGTCGCTTAACCGACTGAGACACCCAGGTGCCCACGGTTATTTCTAATTGAAGGAATTTTAAGTGATGTTATTTTTTTTCTTTTTTGAATCTCCTATTTTCCCTAAATTCATCAGATATTACCTGTATAATTAAAAAATAATAAAGTAGGGATGCCTGGGTGTCTCAGTCAGTTAAGTGTCTGCCTTCGGCTCAGGTCATGATCCCAGGGTCCTGGGATCGAGTCCCACATTAGGCTTCTTGCTCATCGGGGAGCCTGCTTCTCCCTCTGCCTGCCATTCTCCCTGCTTGTCCTCTCTCTTTCTCTCTGACAAATAAATAAAATCTTAAAAAAATAATAATAAAGTAATAATAATAATTAAAAGGAAAAGTGACAAGTCATTGCTAAGATCCAGTGTTCTCTACCATTCCAGAGCCAACTCCAAGTAATTATTTCCTTGTTTTTATTTATTTTTTTTAAGTAGACTGCACGCCCAGAGAGGAGTCCAAATTGGGGCTTGAGGGACGTCTGGGTGGTTCAGATGGTTAAGGGTCTGCCTTCAGCTCAGGTCATGATCCCTGGGTTCTGGGATTGAGCCCCACATGGGGCTCCTTGCTCGGCGGGGAGCCTGCTTCCCTCTCTCCCTCTGCCTGCCCCTCCCTCTGCTTGTGTTCTCTCTCTGTCAAATAAATAAATGAAATCTTTTTTAAAAATTAAAAAAAAAACACGAAGTGGGGCTTGAACTCAATACCAAGATCAAGATCTGAGCTGAGATCGAGTCGGAGGCTTAACTGACTGAGCCACCCAGGTGTCCCTCCTTTTTATTTTTTTTTTCTTTAGAAGGAGCAAAAAAAGTCAATTTTTCCCAATGTGAATAGATTTATAACGAACCTGTGAGAGTACTACTTAATTAAAATATATGTCATACCTAAAATGATAAATGCGTTGGACAGTAGAACAGTAGAAAGAATGCAGGATCTACGAGCTCATTAACAGATGCATTTCACTTTTGCAGATGTTCCTTAGAAATGACTTGAAGCTTTTGTTGGGTTTTGGATTTCCTCCTCCGAGCAATGCCTCCTCCGCTACTGCAGGGAATTAATTGAGGCGGGAGCAGCAGCTGGAACCAGAAATGTCCTCTATTAAAAAAAATCCTCTATTTTTCTTAAAGGTTTTTTGTTTTTTTTAATTATTTTAACACTTTTTTAAAGATTTTATTATTTGTTTGACACACACAGAGAGAGAGAGAGAGATTACAAATAGGCAGACAGGCAGGCAGGCAGGTGGAGAAGGAGGCTTCCCGCTGAGCAGGGAGCCTGATGCGGGACTCGATCCCAGCACCCTGGGATCATGACCTGAGCCGAAGGCAGACACTTAACCAACTGAGCCACCCAGGTGCCCCATTTTAACACATTTTGAGTGAGGGGTCGGTCAGAACCTGATTCTTTGTCCCAGTTGTATTTCTATATGACTTCAGCCAAGTCACTTTACCCTTTAAGATTCATATTCTCTTTAAAAAAAAATGTGTAGCTACAGTGGGGACTGCTTCTCCCTCTCCCTCTGCCTGTTGCTCCCCCTGCTTGTGCTCTCTCTCTCTCTCTCTGACAAATAAATAAATAAAATGTATAGCTATTTTGAGATCAAATAAGATGTGCATGAAAACACAGCAAACTCTTTCTCTTATAAGATTTCAAAGAAATCCAAATCATTTGTCACAATCTGACCTGAGAACAGACTTCTTATCTGGGGGATGATTTAAACCAGTAATAAGCTACCCATTGTAACAAGATTACACTATTATATTATCCCCTGATTCTTATTCCTATAGTGATTCAGACATAACACTTTCTTGAAAAACAAAGCAAAAAATATCTCTAACTGGACTCTTCTCACGATGGAAGGGAAGTGGCAGAAGTGTTAATATCTTTTGCTTGGGTTGGTATACAACGTACATTTGAGTTAGACAAATGGTAGAGAATAAGGAGAAAAGGAAGAAGACAAGCAGAATGAGGCAGCCACCACAGCAGACGGAACAAATAACTACAATTCCAGCGCACCCTGCTATCCTTTTTCCTTCCTTCTTGCAGAGGGAGCAATTTATAAAATGTATTAAGGAGAATCCTGCTTTGACAGAACCTATCCTTTGGGGTCACTCTCCGAGACAGTGACGCACGAATCTGCCTGCCTTGGAGTGGAATTTTTTGTTGTTACATATCACCCTAGGACCTGCTCCTATTCTGAGGGAAGATTGCTGGTATCAGGTAAAGAAAACCTCACCGCTAGGTCCCCATCCTCTTTGATTCCCGTAACATTTTGCTCTACCACTATTTAGAACTCCTCAGTGCTGCAGTCTAGTAATTGGGTAAGGCATCTATAACCCTTAAGAGATTGTGAAATTCTTGAGGGCTGGGATTACCTCTTGTTAATATTTTATTTCTAGGGCATGGCATGGTGCCTAGCATCTAGAAGTCCTCAATATATGATTGTAAACTAATGAAGGTATTGTGGCTCATCTCTATAAAGATGACTGCAAATAACAATTCCAGATGGCTGGAAGCCCTACCAAGAATGGCAAACTCCCTACTCCCTCCCCTATTCCAGTTGGTGTAGGGCTTTGGTTCTCAAGTGGGGTCCCCTCAGACCATCAGCATCATCTGAGGACCTGCTATAAATGCAATTCTCTGGACATACTCCAGACCTACGGAATCAGAAACTATGGGAGGGAGGCCCAGAAATCTGTAATTTAACAAGCTTTCCAGATAATTCTGATGCACACTGATATTTGAGAACCAGTAGTGTAGTAGGAAATCCAATGGGGTCTGTGCCCTTGCCCTGGTTCAGCTTAGCTGCTATGTGTCTAACCATGAGAGAATCCCTAAGCCCCTCAAAACTCTGCCTTCACAGGCTATAACAAGGGAGTTGGAATGATGCCTGAGAACCCTTCTGGTCTAAAATTCTGCAAAATACCAAAGACAGAAAGAAAGTAAATAAATGTTCCAATGACTAGATTTAGTCATTCATTCAGCAAATATATACGTACCAGGCAGTGATCTGGACACGGAATCAGTGCAGGACACAAAATTACTTTTTATTTTTTAAGATGTTATTTATTTATTTGAGAGAGCAAGGATGCACGAGAGCATGAATGAACAGGGGTGGGGTGTGGGGACGGGGCAGAGGGAGAAGCCGACTCCCCGCTGAGCAGGGAGCCCGATGCAGGGCTTGGTCCCAGGACCCTGGGATCGTGACCTGAGCCGAAGGCAGACGCTTAATGACTGAGCCACCCAAGTGCCCCACAATTACTCCTTTTTAAATAAAGTTGCAAGATTTCAGACCACAAACTTACCTGTCTTCTGTCTACAATAGTCTCACATTGCATTTGTTGGGGAATATGAACTGGAAAGCTGAGAAAATGATCCAGAATTCTGACCACACCTCTCCCAAATTACTTGGACTTTAATTCTTTTGTTTTTTATTTTTTCATTTTTTGTTTTTGTTGTTGTTGTTTTTTACTTTGACTTCAATTCTTGAGCCTCTTGTGTTTACTTAAGGGGCTTCAGTACTCATGTGTTAGGAGACAAGCGTGTGATAATAAATGTGATTATCTACCAAATTAGAATATCTCTGGGTCTACATTATTTCATGGCACAAAGTTGCTTGCTCTTTTAGGAAATCGAATTCCAGGAGCGCCTGGGTGGTTCAGTCATTAGGCGTCTGCCTTCAGCTCAGGTCATGATCCCAGGGTCCTGGGATGAAGCCCCGCATCGAGCCCTCATCCGGCTCCCTGCTCCGCAGGAAGCCTGCTTCTCCCTCTCCCACTCCCCCCGCTTGTGTTCCCTCTCTCGCTGTGTCTCTCTCTGTCAAATAAATAAAATCTTAAAAAAAAAAAAAAGAAATCGAATTCCATCTAATGGTCTCCTCATTGATTCTCTTTTCTAGTTACCAACTGTATTGCTTGAGTAAGTTCTTGTGTTGGCCATTCGCCTTTCTTTTTGTTTGTGTTTTGTTTTGTTTTTTAATTTATTTATTTGAGAGAGAGAACAGGAGGAGGGGGAGGAGCAGAGGGAGAGGGAGAAGCAGACTCCCCGCTGAGCGGGAAGCCTGATGCAGGGCTTGATCCCAGGACCCCGGGGATCATGACCTGAGCAGAAGGCAGACACTTAACTGACTGAGCCACCCAGGCGCCCCTCCTTTTTTTTTGATCGGCCTCCCTCCCACACTGACTCTTGTATACCCCCCTACCACACAAACTCAGTACTTAGTGGGCTCCTGCAAGGTGTTTTAGACTATTTTGGACATTTATTGAGTTTAAACATCCTTTTTTAAAAAGAGATTTTATTTATTTATTTGACAGAGAGAGAGATAAAGAGTATGCACAAGCAGGGGGAGCGGCAGACAGAGGCGCCCCTAAATATCCTTTTTAAAAGGACCTCTTAATGAGATGCCTGGCTGGCTCACTTTGAAGAGTATGCCGACTCTTGATCTTGGGGGTTGTAAGTTCGAGCCGCATGTGGGGTATAGAGATTCCTTAAGTAAGAAAAATCATAATAAAATAAAAAGGACTTTTAAGAAAAAACAAACCAAAAAGCCACCAACCACACTTGGACATTTGATTCTCTGACCTGTTCACATTTCACTGTATTTGAAAGGACAGGAGATGGCGCCAGAAGGCAGTGGAATGCCTTGGGTTTAGCCAGCTCCGGGGTAAGGAATGTGCTGGAGAGAGGAGTAAGAATTAAAACAAAGGTGCCAGAGTTTTGAGTAGCTACTGAGGTGAAGGGAGTGTGGGGGGTGGGGGGGATGGCATTTTGTTTTGTTTTAACATAGAAGGGTCCTCTTGACACGTACTCCAAATTAGCTTGGTGACTACAGAAATATCCACAGTAGAGCCAAACAGCAAAATAAAGGCAAGTGCCTGGAGGATGGTGCTTGCCTCCTTACTCCCTCCCTCCCAGAAACCAAGGCCTTTG
Organism: Zalophus californianus; assembly: GCF_009762305.2. Classification (NCBI taxonomy): domain Eukaryota; kingdom Metazoa; phylum Chordata; class Mammalia; order Carnivora; family Otariidae; genus Zalophus; species Zalophus californianus. Next base: position 104,571,579 of record NC_045598.1, read on the forward strand.
TCCACTGGGGTAGCACGAGGGCCTGGAGAGGCTGCTCACTCAGAAGTGGGAAGGTGCTGATTTGGGGCTAAGACATTTTTGTGAAACAATGTTTATTTCTGGAGGCAAAATCCCAAATCCCACCAGCAGTGAAACACTTCCTCGAAGCAATCACACACAGATTTTAAATTAAAATTTTTAAAAATTACCAAAAAAAAATTCACGAGACAACCAGGAGGTGGCGCCTGGCAAGACACACTATCTGCCCGGGGAAGCTGAATTACAGCCCCAGCTGCTGGACCCGGACTCTGACCTGGCGAGGTCATTCTGTCCAGGCCCATTCTTTCCTCCCATGCAGTAGATGTCTCTGCTTTTCTTCCTTTCTCTGTTTCTCTGTGTTAACTATCCTGATTCCCAGGATGTCTAGTTTACACTTTATGCCTTTTATTCTTCTTAGACGAGAGGGGTGGGGCTTTGGGGGAACCCCAAAACATAAAATGCGCCTTGTAAGGGAAAAAGAATTCTGAGGGTGATGAGAAAATGAAGAGGGAAATGACATCCGCCAAATGGTTTTGCTTTGCACATCAATCACAGGGGCCAGAAAGGCATGGCTACTCCTGCCTCAGCAGGTACCGATGATCCAGCACATGCATTATTCTGTCCATTTGGCTTTTATCCTGCTCCCTTATTTAGCTTCTGCTCCCTTTGTTTTGGCTATTTCTTCCTCCTTGGCAGGAGGGACGAGCGCAGAGGGAGCTCAAACGGGTGCCTCCTCAGGGAGGGTGACTCTGGTGAAGGGCACGGAGGAGAAAGAGGTCTCAGTGTCTGGCTTGAAATTATCTGTGTGTTTCACATTCTCTAATGAGGGCTTTAGGATGTACATTCCGATCGGGATTTCCAGTCCCATGGGGAAACAGGCACCAGCCCACATTCCTGAGACCCAGCAGCCTCTATACTCTACTCATCCAGCTCCCCGGTGGCAGATTTCACTCAGTCCCACATGTCCGGCCTCAGCCCTTTGTTGAGCAGGAGGGAAGACCCTGGGCCCCACTTCCAACTAGATCACATGGTCTCTCTCTGCTCCCTCCCCTCCCTTTCTCTAGAGTCTGCCTTTTTTTTTTTTTTTTTTTTTACGGTGGTAATGATTGTTTCAGAGGTCTCCCCATCTCTCCTCCTGCCCTGGCCTCCCTGCCAGGGGTCAGTGTCCTCTTCAATGACAAAAGCCGCCCTAGATCTGGGCTCCCTGGGGAGGGAGGTGGCTGGGTCTGGCAGTTGGAGCCGCCGTCTCTCCGTGGTGCTGCTGCAGCCCCTCCCCCGCTGGGCACACAAATGGGCTTTATACAGCAAACAAAACCACCCCCCCACCCAGGCCGCACAGGCACGTGGACCCAGGCCTCACCGTGGGAAGGGGGTGGTGACAGGCACAGGAAGAGATCGCTCCAAACCAGTTCTCTTGCCTCACTTCTCTTCTTTATTTTCTACAAGCTAGGTTTTAGCCCTTGACTTCCTACCCTCCACCTGCACCCTGAGTCCCCAACTCCTATCTCCGAACTCTGGACCCTTCCTATTCCGGGGCAGTTCATAATCTGCAGGGGACAGGGAACAGGTCTTCCCACCCGCCGCCCCATGCCACCCAGGGGAGCTGCTCCTCGGAGAAGCCAGACGGGGAATGAGAACACAGTGTCCCCCTGAGGGGGCTGGATTGGACCCCCAAGCCCTCCTTCCGTGGCCCAGGCCCGCTCCAGGGGACCCCCACCTGGACAGTGCCCATGGGAAGAGCAGAGGAAGGAAGAGCACACCCCAGCTGGGCGCCTGAGCCAGGGCCCGGGCTCTGTGAGCCCGCCGCAAGCTCCAACTCTGCATGCCTAATCGGCTATTTAAGGAGCTGTTCGCCAGCAACCCCGGCAGCACCCCCCACCCCCACGTACACTCGTCCAGAGCCACCTTAAAAGCAGGAGGCAATTGTGAAGTCGCTGGCCAGCAAGTGGAGTGAAGATTGTAGAGGTAGATTAACAAAGAGAGAGAGATTTGTCCTAGGGACCCAAAACCCTTCGGTACCCTACTGAAAACCAAATCCTCTGGAAGCTCACAGAGACAGCAAGGGAAAAAGAGATAAATACAATCAGCTCAGGCCCAAGAAACTCCTCTCTCACTCTCTCTCTCTCCGTCCCTCCCTCCCTCTCCCTCTCCCTCCCTCTCCCTCTCCCCCACAACTCCTTCTCTGCCAACCCTAGCCCTCTAGTCCCCAAACTCCCAGTACCTGCTTCTTGCGGGGACACCATGTTGTTCTTCACTCTCCTGCTGGAGGTGATTTGGATCCTGGCTGCCGAAGGGGGTAGGTACATCTGGATGTCTGTGTGTCTGTCTGTGCTGATGTCCACATGCTCCAGGTTTACTTAATGGGGGGGGGTGTTATAAAAGGAAGCCTAGGAGCTTGAATAATAGACTCAGGGATGTGGGGGAAGAGAGAGGAGTGGGGAGAAGAGCACTTTCCTTCTTGCCCCTTTGCCTGTCCAGCCTTGCTGTTTGTGGGGATGGGGGGAGGGTTGGGGAGCTAGCTGGGGAGCAGGATGTGTACACACACTGCGGGAATCGCTCTCTGCACTCTTTCCTGCACCGCCCTAGTCCCAGACAACCCTCCCAGGCCCTCTTTATTTCCGAACTCCCTCAACTAGGGAGCCAAGGAGGCAGCGAGTGAAAAAATAGAGAGGGCTCTATACCCCTGCGCCCCCTGACTAACTCAGACCCTGCTCCCCAACTATGAACTGCATGGCCAATGTCCACTCTTGATTCTATGGGGCGACTGGTTTCCCGGTTTCTCCCTGCAAGCAGTAGCAATAACAGTCAACACTGTTGGGCCCTTCACAGCTTAGGAAGGACTTTCAGAAGCTCCCAGGAGATGAGGAGGACTCGGAGAACAGGCTTCCGGGTGCTCCCTATAGTGTCCCCAGGACCCTTGCCCCTTATTTTTGTGTTTCCTATGTCTAGCACAGAATCCGGTACACAGCAGGTGTGCAATCAAGACCCCTTGGAAGAGCAGGGGGTGAGGGGAAGGGCCTGGAGGACAGAAGGGGAATGCAGGGAGGATGATGAGGTGAGGGGGCCAGCCAAATGGAGAGCTGGAAAGTGCATCTGAGGGAAAAGAAAAAAACAGGGAAAGAAGAGGAAGAGATGAAGAATCAGCATGTCGAGGATTTGGTGGGAGGGGAAAAGCAAGGCTGTCAGCCCGCACCAAATGGAACTGGGGAATTCAAGTTGACTTGAGTGTCCCACGGCGCTGGTGAGTGAGAGGCTGCCTCCAGCCCTCCCCCTTGGGCTGCTTTTCAGAGTTGTCTGAACCAAGGGGTGGGTCAGAACAAGAGCCCAAGGATGAGATCAAGGATATCTCAGAAGTCTGAGGAATTTGAGAGAATAAGAGAGAGAGAGAGGAAGGAATTTCGAATTTTTTCCCACAGAGCTTGAATTTGAACTAGAATTGGAATAATCCAGAGAAAACCGGCAGGAAGGCGGAAGCCATTGGCCTTGCGTGAGACTGGACCAGCAGACCCCCAGGCTCTCAGCCTGAGATAGGGCTGCACGAGAGGCTGGCATGTGACCCGGCTGGCAGCTCTCCCTTCCGCACACAATGCTTCACTTTCAGTCGGTCTCTGCCAGCCTGGCTGCCTGGGCCCACCCACCACCCTCAACGTGGCGGGGACCCTGCCCCGACTCCCACCTTCCCTAGCCATCTGGGGATCTAGAGAGCAGAGGCTCCCGCTAACGGGAGAGCTACTAGGACCCGAGGAGGAACTTCAGTGTTAATTCACAGCGGAGGGCCTCGCCTCACGTGCTTGACACTATGCTTCAGAGCAGATGAATAATGGCCCTTCTCCCCTGGGTAGCATCATCCCCCACACACAACCTCCGCCCCCACACGCCCCCCGCCCGGTTCTAGTCCCTCTCCTCCAAACCCTCTGTCCACGCCCTCACCTCACCCTAATCTTCTAAGTGTCGGACTGGCTTGGCCCCGGCTGGAGAACAGTGAGCGCGGGGCAAGCTGCACTTTTGGGTCCAGGTTAATTTTAGTCTCCGGGCTCTCTCTACTCCCTTCCCCTTCTCCTCCCCCTCTCCTCAGCACGCGCCCGCACTGCCCGGCCGGCGATTTTAAATCGGCCCCCCGACCTTTCCGCCGAGGTGTCCGGTTTCAGGGCTTCCTTCGGGAAGTGCTCGGGGAGGAGGGTGGAGAGAGAACAGAGCGAGGTGGGGCGGCACAGAGCGTCCGCGGGAGGGAGAGTGCCGGCCCACGCTGTCGTCCCCGCTCCCCCCCCCCCCCCCCCCCGCTGCGCTGGCTGCAACCCCGCTCTCTCTGCCTTGCAGGTCAACACTGGACATATGAGGGTGAGAGCAGAACCCAAGGCCTTCCGCTACCCCTTCCACACTGGGACCTCTTCACCTGCCCGGAAGACTTCTGTCGAGTGTGTGGGGAGTTCCCTTTAGCTTCTTTAGCTTCTGACCCTAGCTCCTCCTGCCTCCCAGGCCCCCCCACCCCCGGCCCTATTTTTTACGTCTATGACTCCTAGACCCTGTTCTAACTGTCAAATCCCGCCCCCACTCCTCCACCCCCACCCCCGACTCAGGAGAAAGGCCAGTGATGTCCTCAGTCAGTCTGTGTGGGAATGAGGGAGCGGGAGTGGAGACGAAACCAGGTAGGGAAAGGAACACAGAGCTTAGCTGCCCATCCACTTCCTGGCTCTTTTTCTGACCTCATAGATCCTCCTTGCATCTGGAATTGGGACAGAGCCTGAGGTCAGGGGTGAGGAAGAGTCTGGCAGGATAGTCTGTGATCCTGGTGGGGGTGGACTCAATTCCCCTGAACTGCTGACAAACAAGCAAATTCCAGAGTCAATGCAAGGTTCTGTGTGAGAGCAAGAAATGAATGGTGGGAAGTCAGCAGAGGGAATGCAATCCCCAGGCCACTCCATAAGGGGGCTCCCAAGGAGACTTGCTCTTTCTAGGATCATTTTATTTCCCCAGCTTTCCTGCCTCTGTTCTAGTCCCACCTCTCCAGGCATGCAGGTTTTCTATCCATCCCCTTTTCCTTTCATTCAGCTTTCTTGTCCCCAAACTACAGGTAAGTAAAAGCCACTACTCTATCAGGAGTAGTCTCTCAGGAGAGCTGGGGAGTCATCACTGCCTCAGGGAAGGTGAAGGGTGCTGCCACATCAAGTCCAGCAGGGACCCCTGCCTCACCTGGCCCTGCACAACTGGGGTCTTCGCCAGGGTTGGGGGGGGGGGCTAGTTCCTGAAGGGTGACTGGGGCTTGGAGGGCAGGACAAATGTCCGTGGTAATCCCTACCAGGCCCACATGGTCAAGACCACTGGCCAGCCTCTTACCCTGAGTGTGGAAGCAATGCCCAATCCCCCATCAATATCCAGACAGACAGAGTGACTTTTGACCCTGAGTTGCCCGCTCTGCAGCCCCATGGATATGACCAGCCTAGCACTGAACCTTTGGACCTGCACAACAATGGCCACACAGGTAAAAAGCCCAGGCTCCAAGGAGGTGTAAACTCCAGTTCCAATCTTAGGAGTCGGGGAAAAGAAGCATTTGCCTAACTTCTAAATTCCTAGAAGGCTTCATCTACAAATTCAGACATGTGAGAATAGGGATGTGGTTCCTTAAAGCCAAAGGTAGGGAGTGAATGTCTACAATCAGGGTGAATTCAGCATCATAACATCAACTTGACCCTCATTGAGAAAGGCAGAGCTATGCTGGAAAAGCAGTGGTGGGAAGGACTGGGTGCTACTGGGAGAGGGAGGTAGAAAAGGCTGGCCCGGGTCTCCCAAGGAGCAGCAGCATCGGAGGGGTAGGAATGTGGCCACACTCCTCCACCAACCCTAGCTTGCTCTCTTTTCCTCACAGTGCAACTCTCTCTGCCCCCTACCATGTATCTGGAGGGACTTCCTCGAAAATATGTAGCTGCCCAGCTCCACCTGCACTGGGGTGAGACAGGGTCCCTGGGCGGATCAGAGCACCAGATCAACAGTGAAGCCACAGTTGCAGAGGTACCAGGGAGCAAAGCTTGGCCTGGGACATGGTGACAGGCATGGTCGGTGCCAGAGAACAGAAGGATCTAGAAACTGAGAAGAGCCATACTTGGAGGATAAGGCCAACCTTTGTGGGACAGGTGTAGGGCACGGTGGAGGTGGAGGTGGTGGCGGCTAGGGTCAAAGCTTTTGGGAAGGGGTAGTGGAGAAACATTAAATGATTTCATTCCCTCTCCTCTCCCTCAGCTCCACATTGTACATTATGATTCTGATTCCTATGACAGCTTGAGTGAGGCTGCTCCGAAGCCTCAGGGCCTGGCTGTCTTGGGCATCCTCATTGAGGTCAGTGGCCCCCAGTCCCTCTCAGGTCTCTCGCCCTCTCTCTGCCCCCCCTCAGTCCTATTCTGCCCATGTCTTTTGCTGCTCTCCCTCCCTAGGCTAGTCAGCAACCCACTCTGACCGTTTACTCCATGTGTGAACGTCTTACTGCAGACACATGCTCATCCCCAACTCTCTCCCTTTCCAGGTGGGTGAGACCAAGAATCCAGTTTATGAACACATCCTGAGTCACTTGCATGAAATTAGGCATAAAGGTGAGCCTCTGAGATTAGACTTCAGGGGCACTTCCCCAAAAAGGCCTATGAAGCCTGGGATGACGATGAGTTAGGGGCCAGGGGCTTTGCTTCTGGGAGCGCCATCTAGGTAAGCTGGGGTACAGTGAGGGGAAGAGGAGTCCTAGTCTGATCTCCTCCAGATCAGAAGACTTCAGTGCCTCCCTTCAACGTGGGAGAGCTGCTCCCCCCACAGCTGGACCAGTTCTTCCGCTACAACGGCTCGCTCACCACACCCCCCTGCTACCAGAGCGTGCTCTGGACAGTCTTCAGTCGAAGGGCTCAGATTTCGATGGGACAGGTGAGTGGTGGAGAGGTGAGGCAGCAGAGACATAACCTCAGACCCTTTCCCACTCCACAAAGTGAGTGACACTTCTCCCCTAACCCCACTCTTCTACTCCTCAGCTGGAAGAGCTTCAGGAGACATTGTTCTCCACAGAAGAGGTGCCCTCTAAGCTCCTGGTACGGAACTACCGAGCCCCCCAGCCTCTCAATCAGCGAACAGTCTTTGCTTCTTTCATCCAAGGTGACTGCACAGGGCTTGGAAAAGGAGATGGGAAATTGGGGGACTCGGTGGCAGGAACTAGGGAGACTCTGGGAAGAAAAGGAAGGCTAGGACGGGAAGGAGTTTCTCAGACTTGCTGGGACTGGGAATACCCCCACCCCGGAACGCCAGGGGATGGTCTCCCCCAGCACAGAGGCAGAGTGTACTGCTCCCAGCTGGGATGGGGAGCTCAAGTCCCACTGACCCACGTCTTTCTCCCTTACAGCGAGATCCTCCTACACTACAGGTAAGACAGCCTGAACCAGGTGTGGGGGAGGGGAGTGGCGCTCCACGGTGCGTGAGGGAAGGTCTCAGTATCTATGTTAGTCCTAGGATGACATCTTCTGTGTTTCTCTCTCCCAGGTGAAATGCTGAGTTTAGGAGTGGGAATCTTGGTTGGCTGTCTTTGTCTTCTACTGGCTGTTTATTTCATCGCTAGGAAGATTCGGTGAGGTCCTACTTTCCATTCCTTCCATCCTTTCTTTTCTACTGAAAATCCCTCTATTCCATCTTTAATCTGTTTCACCTAGGACACTAGTCATTTCCATGAACCATTCCCCCTTCCAGGAAGAAGAGGCTAGGAAACCGGAAAAGCGTGGTCTTCACCTCCGCACGGGCCACAGAGGCATAGACTCCCTCGCCGACATCATAGATGCCTTCCCCTCATGCCAATCAGGGAGCTTCTAAAATGAGCTGCAGGGACTGGCCAGAAGTAGTGGGCAGACACCCCTCCTTCCTCCAGACAGCCCCTACAGAGAGGCACGGACAGGCTCTTGTTCATGGAATAAGAGCAGAGCCTTCGACCTCTCAAAACCTATAGATCAGGACAACCCCATGTTAACAATGCAGACAGCAAACTGTGTCTAGTTGTAGGGGAAGGTGGGGATGTAACCCCCAAAGTCCTCCACCCCCTCGCCTTTATGTCCTTTTCCCTAGATATAGGGTAGGACCTCCCCTTAGGAAAAAGACTTGTTGCTGTTGGGGTTATGTATTTTTTTGCTCAACATACCTGGAAATTAAAGTTTCTAATCCCACCTCTGGGTCTTCCTTTGGGGCTCTTGAGAGTGGGGGAGTTCCTTAATCTCTCAGGAGGCAGAGGTGGGCGAAGGACAGGGGGAAAGAAGCATGGATGAATAACTCTTTTTACCCCAGTCCTGCAAGGGGAGATCCGCCTCTGGAAAATACTTAACCCAAAGTTCCTGACATGTGAGACCATGAGCCCAGATTTCTATCCTTGTACCAAAGCTATGCTGGAGGGGGTCAGAGGTTGCCAGATAAGGAAGGAGGTTGGATAAGAGATGTGGGAGGACAGAAATCTCGATGAACATGTTATCCCCTCCCTTAAAAGCCAAGTTCCCCCACAATTATAAAGTCCTTTTTATTAGTCAAAATCACAATCACCTTGATTAAAAGGATGGAACATGCCATCCTCAGCAGAAAATGATACAGTTTATAGAAAACCTCCCCCCCCACCCCCCCACCCCCCAATTAAAAACTAGAAAAAAATCTGCCCTCCTTCCCTGTGATGTCATGGTAGTCTGACTTCTCCAGTGGCATTGCAGCTCTGGAGTGGGCCAGCTCACCGCAGCACCCTCCACTTCACCTTGGGGAGGGGAGGGATGCTGGTGGTCAAGGAGGTTAAAACATTAGTTCCAGTATTACCAGTTTCCCAAACATGCACTTCCTTCCTTTCCCCCAAGGCCTGAGACAAAGGGGAAAGGTGGACAGATATAAGCCCCACCATGAGGAGCAATTTGAGGAGGGAAAATATAGTTCAAGGAGGTTAGAAGAATTCCAACACACCTCTTCCCTCCCCCATTCAAAAAAAGAAAAAAAGGAAGGAAGGAAGAAAAAGAAAGGAAGGAAGGGAGGGAGGGAGGGAGGAAGGAAGGAAGGAAGGGAGGGAGGGAGGGAGGAAGGAAGAAAGAGGAAGGAAGGAAGAAAAGAAAAAAGAAAAAGGCAGTTTGGGGTCTTTATCACACCAAAAATGGTTCCCCTCAGACCTGAGAAAAATACCAAGACGCCCAGTCTGGGGAGGAGGTACTGGGAAACTGAGAGCTCGTCTACCCTTGAGCCTCCATTAATTTCATCTCCACGGCAACAGCTAAGCTAGGTCCCTTTTCTTGGCAACCTGCACTGTCCACAACTGGAGATGGAGAAATACAGGGCGAGGAGATCAGGAGGGCACCCCAGGCCTAGGGGTTCCCCCCCACGTTCCCTCAGTCCTCGGGTGGGATGCGCAGGGCAGAATACACCATCACCCGACTGTCCTCCTGCCGTCGGCCTGCAGAGGGGAAGGGGGGTGAGTCTTGCGCAGGGTGAGGGCAGAGCACTGACACATGGGGAGTCCTGGACAACAAGGGGGTCCCCAGAGGGTGGGGATAAGTACAGATTCAAACCCACCAGTCACTGACTGGCTGAACCCAGGCTGCTCCTGGTGAAGCCTAGAGACTAAAGGTCACGAGTGGACAAAGCAAAACCCTGAAGGTGGTGGGACAGACCGACGAGGAGACAGAGAATGGTGGGCAATGGACCCGGGCTAGGGCTGGGCTCAGTCATGGGCAGTGGGCAGGCAGGTGGGATCTGTCAGGCGATCAGTCCAGGTAGTCAGTCCTTACACGAGAGGCTGCGCTGGATACTTCGGAGGGAACCTCCAGCTGTGATGAAGGCCCAAAGCCCCATGGAAACAGTGACTGCATAGATGGGCAGCAGGCTGGCCTCGTACCAGGGGTTCAGGAATGTCTAGGGATGGGGTAAGAGTAGAAAAGAAGTTAGCTTCTCTCTCTGCCTAATCCCCACATTCTCTCCGTGCCTTTGACCCAAACCTCCCCCCCTACCCCGCCCCAGGTGGCTCACTCAAATCCCTAGTCCTTCCTTTCAGGGCACCAACATCTTGTGGTTAAGAGGACTTTTGATTTTTAGCTCCCTCATAGGTTTCTGCCCCTCCTGCTCACCTCAGGCCATTTGTATTAGAGTTTGACTAATCCATTCATACTCCTCCCGGAGCATCCCCAGAGCAGGTTATACAACTGACGCTGAGATGAGAGACTTCTCAACACTTACCTCTCTGCCTCCTCCCTTGGTGTGTTTTCAAATGTTAAGAAGTGAGAATATACCTCCCCTCCATCCCACTCACCATTAAACTTTTTTCTCTCTAACTCGGGCCCATGTCCCCAACTCACCAGTCCCGAGGTCAGTAGGTGACTCCCAACCACCAGGCCCAAAGCCCAGTACCGTCTCCTCTCACAGGCATCAAAGAACACAACTCCCCAAAAGGTGTGGAGCAGGATAATGGCTGCTGTCAGAAAGGCTGCAGAGAGGGAGATGGGGATGAGCTACATCCCTCATCCTCTCCCAGCCTCCTGAGATGTTGAGCCAAAGAGGTCTCCCAGCGAAGGCTAATACATCAGATCAGGGCCAGGGGTGGATGGGGCATGAAGGCAAGACAGAAAGCGGGCCTTACCTGAAGTCAGGAAGTAATAGGGTGAGTCTCCATGGATGCCAACCACACCTGGCCCGAGCGCATCAGCCAAAATATTGATAACAGAGAAGACACCACTGATGATACCGAAGGAAAGACCAGAAACTGGAGGGAAGGAGGGTCTCATCAATGTCAGAGGTCTTTATAGCCTCATTACCAGTGATCCCACCCCATTCCCAGTCACAATTCCCCCACACCTACTCTCCCTCCAGACCACCTCCTTGGAAGTCAGGTATGAAGAAAAAGCAGCAGCCACTTAGAACACGTGGTTGTTTTCGACTTCCCTGGGAGAGGGGGGTGTCCAACTCCCTCCTCCAGTCCCTCTCCCTTGGCTCACCATAGGCCATCTGGCGGATGGAGATGGGTGATCTTCCGTCCTCACTCAGCGATGCTAACCCCTCATCTGCCTTCCTGGGATGGGGCGGGGGTGGGGTGGGGTAGGGGAAATATGAGGGAGGGCAGTAATGCTCCTTTCCCTCTAACGTCCTCCCCTAGTGCCTCCTCTTCCAAACCCACCACCCAGGGGCTGCCCCACTTCTCATAGTGCAATCCTCTGCCCTTCTCCCCTCCTAACTATCCCATCTTCTTACTTAAGCAGCTTGTAGTAGGCAAAGCGGAACACCTCCTGTAGAAGGACGGAGACCGCAGCACCAAAAATCAGGAGGCCATACTGGAGCCGGGCATCTGAACGGTCGGTCACATGGACCAAGATGAACCAGACCACAGAGGCCAAGAGCAAGGAGACCAGCCAGAAAAATGCCCTGAGGAAAGACAAGGGCAATCAGACAGGTCAGGGTAGGCAGAGCCAGGGAAATCAAGGAGGGGAACCAATCAAGGCTGCAGCATGGAAAGTGGAAGTTAGACTTCCGGATGGTCAGGGAGACTGGGAGGAGACAGGATCGGTGTCTCCACCAAGGGGGTCATGTAGGGATCTGGACCGGGGGAAGGGACAGAAATCTGATTAATGAGTCTTCAGAGCGATGAGAGCCAGAATGTACGCGCACAGTAGGGAGAGGTATCCATTCCTGGATCCTCCCTTAGGCCGGCGGAGGTCAGCACACCCCCCTCACGCGTCTTGGCCTTGGGCCTCCTCTGACGTCGCCGGGAGGAGTATAGGAGGAATCTGTGCGATCCCTGGAAGGCGGAAACCAACTGCGGGAAAGGGCAAATCATCTAGACCCCTGACTCGACCCTTTCCGATCTTCACCTCCGACTTGTCTCCCCCAACTCAGGCTCCCAAGCTCGCCCAGCCCCTTCCGGATCTCTCTCTCTCTGGCGCCCTCCCGCGTCTCGTCGACCCCCTACTCACCCCGCGACCAGGATGATTACGCGAAGAGGGTCCCCAGCCACAGTGATCAAGAAAAGCGCAAAGGCCGGGCCGAAAGCGACGAAAGTGCATCCGAAAAACACTGCGGCCCCCATGGCTGGGCAACTGGGGGCGGGGTGGAAAGCCTGGCCAAGAGGGGTTGATAGGGGGAGGACGCTAGCTGGGGAGTCCGCTTGGGGTGGCGACGCGACCCCGTGAGGGGCGCGGTGCAATGTCACCCCCGGACCCCGGGGAAGGGGAGGGGGGACACCGAAACCCCAGATACAGGTCCGCGCGACTTCCTCTACGGAAGCCGAGGAGGGAACAAACCCCGCCGCAGCCCCATGGCCTCCTCCCATCCAATCCCCACCCCCGAAGGCCAATGGAGAATCTGCGGGGGCGGAGCTGCGGGGGCGGGGGCGGCACTACCTGCTGGGAGTTGTAGTCCTTCTGCCCTACTGAGCTTTCGACCTGGGTTCTGGGAGTGGCTCGAGCCGGTCAAAGGAGGGAGTGGGTCGGGACTGGCCCGGGTTCCTGGGTCTCGTTGGGCCTTGGCGCGGCTTCCTTTTGTTATTTTGTGGGGGAAGGGTAGTGGCAATTCTACGTCTTCTTGAAGAGCGGCGGGGGGCGGGGGGTAGATCCTGTTGGAACCTAAAGGACAAATACAAAGAAAGCACAGGATAGAGGGTGCAGGGAGATAGGGACGGGTATTGTTCTTACTTGAATGAGAGGAAATGAGCTTGAGCTACTGCCTAAAAGATGAAGGTTAGACTTAAAAGTAAGATTCTTTCAACAGGCTAGTATAGGAAACATTCAATTCAGTGAGTGTATCGCTAACGAAGCCTTCATCTGTCATGACCAGAGAATCGGAGAGAATAGGAGCCTGGAGAGCAATGTTAGGAAGGAGGTTACATGGGATTTGGTGTTAAGATTTCAAAGTTAAGACAGTAAAAAAGCAATTTGAGCTATGGGGTTGAAGGAAAAGCACACGCACGCGCACACACACACACACACACACACCAGCCAAGTCACACAGTTCCTTTTAGATCATACTTCCTCCATTTATTTTCTGAAAATGAACTCGGTGGTGTCTTTTCTTCAGGCTGGGGGAAGGCACAGTGGTTGTGTGTATTAGAGTGAGAGAAAATTAAAATAGGAGAAGAGGGTATTGTAACCTCATTTGGATGGGGCAAAGGTCAGTCTTTAGGGAGGATATTTAGGTAAAAGAGTACCAGAATGGGAAAGTGACGAAATCTGGAAAATTGTTTTTGAGAGACTAATCAAAGTACCAAAAAACCATAGAAATTGTTCAAAGAGAACCAGGTTTCCTTTCCTTCCTGGAAGTGATTTATGACTTAATGCATATGGGTACATTCACAAAAGCGTTTTACATTTTTTTCCAGGAAATTCTTAAAAGGAGCTGAAGGAATAGATTGTATAGATACATGGAAAATCACCATCACCAAGCAAATCCTCCCCCCCCCCCCCCCACCAAAAGGCTGAGAGGGTGTAAACATCCTGGCCAGTGCTCAAAACTCCAGTGTGTCTTGCTTCTGAGCCTAGCAGGCCGAGTCAGGGGAGGTGATAGGAGGAAGACAACTCTTCTTATCTCTCCTTTGAGCTATTACCACAGCATCTTCTGACTGATGAGAGCAGGCGCCAAACCTAACTTGTCCACCCGTGGTTCCACAGAGACTCTCATAGCGCCTGACTCTTAGTAGACGTTGAATAGATATTTATTAACTTCCTCTTAAAAAACATCACTACTCTTATTCCCTTGCCAGTGGACCCTGAATTGCCTATCAGACTAGGCCTAGCATATACATTACTGAATGTTTCTGAGTTGAATCGAATAAAAATGTGAAATATAAAAGCAGAGAGAAAAGTGAGATGAACTGTAGCCCTGTGGGCTGGAATGGAGGGAGCATACCAAGTGGCTGAAAGTGGGAGAAGGGGGTAGCATCTACATGGGAAAAGAGGCTGTTTCCTCCCTTCTTCCATCCTGTATCCAGAAAGGAGAGAAAGAAGTGAAGTGAGGTCGGTACTTACCAGAGAGGAAATAACTAGCCTTGGCTGAGAGATTTTTATCAGAAGTAATGTGCTTTGAGTGTCGGACAATGATGTTGATGTTACTCCTGTACTTCATAGTCCAGGATAGGCAGAGGAGAGGGAATTTTTTTGGTCTAGAAAAAATGCTCATCCCTTCCTCAGAACATTTTGACTGTGAAGAGAGATTGTGAATAAGCCTTGACTCTGCTTGATGATGATAAGTTAGGGACAGTGAGAAGGAGGGCGAGCTTGTTTTAAGGACTGAGGAGGGAAGAAGGAGAGGCGGGGAGACAGGAAGCTCCTAGATAGGCTGGGGTTTTTTGTTTTGGTTTGGCGTTTTGCTTGTTTGTTTGCTTGTTTTGGTAGTGGCCGCGGGAGTCCTGAATGGATCTAATCTCGGGCTGGGGGAGCTCAGTGAGCCCGGTTCGCCTCAAAACCCACTTTGCCTCTCTTAATCTGGGCAGAATCTGGCTGACCAGTGGAAACTGATGATCTAGTCCATCAGCAAGTGGGTGGAGAATTCTACTCCCTGGGAGAAGAGTTGCAACAGCATTGGAGGAGGGCAGAAGGCGGGGTAAATTTGGTGAGAAACTCTGTAATTTCCTTTTTTACTTTCACAGCAATAGTGGAGAATCCAGAATGCATGCCCTCCTCATAACCGTCCTTGCAGTGCCACTTATCCGGGGTAAGTTCACTTCTCTCCCTGAGCTTCTGGGCCAGGGCTTCTGTCGTAAGTGGGGTGGGAGAAAAAAAAAGTGAGGAGGGGGTGAGAGGCGCAATTTGATGGGGAGTGATAACACACATCTGTGCCCAAGTCCAGTGTTAGGGCGGAGGGGGAGGGGTCTGGAAAGTAGAGCCAGGAGAAGGGGAGGAAAGCAGAGTCCTGTCAAAGAAGAGACAGCTGATGCGGATGGAGCCCCGGACGCTTGGAGGTCCTAACAAGAGTCACCTCAGCTCTCTGACACCACGGAGTTGAACAAGATGGTGAGGGACTACAGAGAGGGTGGAGGAGAGAGATGGGCTCTTGGAAGGTGGGGCAGTCTGAAACCAGTGAGAGAAGCCAGGGTATCTTCTTTCCCAGACGGTCAGAGAAAAAACCGTTATATTAGTAAGGAAACAGAAATGGGGGGGGGTGGCCTTTAGGGTAGTGGAGAGAGTCCCAAAAGTAGCTTGGCTCCTTCCCTCCTTTGTTCCCAGTCTGCCAGGTACTCTCATTGTTTCCTTTTCCTCCAGATTTGTGTGTCACTGCCTGGGGTTCGGGAAGAGCATTTAAGGAGTTTAGGGAAGTGTTCAGTAGGAGGCCTGGAGTCCTTGATCTAATCGTGTCAAAGCCACATATTTTTAGTCCTGGGAAGGAAGAAAAACTAATGCAGATACATCATTTAGTCCAGCTGACTCATTTTAAGAGAGCAGGTGTTAAGTGACTTCTTCAGGATTATTCTGCTAGTTAGCAGTGAATCCGGAACTAAAACCCAAGTCCAGTGATGAACATTGGGGAGGGTATGTGCCATGGTGAGCACTGTGAATTGTGTAAGACTGATAAATCACAGACCTGTACCCCTGAAACAAATAATACATTGTATGTTCGTTAAAAAAAATAATAAACAAAAACCCAAGTCCAAAAGCCTAAGGATGTGTTTTTGTTATGTGTGAGACACACTGAGAAGAGAAGAAAGTCTCTCACAAATCCAATACCGTCTGTGGAATACTGGAGAGGCGATTTGGAGTTGTTCGTTTCTGGCACCTCTGCTTCCTACCTTTTTAGCTTTACCTCTCATTTTGGGTTTAGGGACTGGTTTTCTCTTTAGGAGTTCCTGAATTGAAAGGGCATGGAGTAACAGGCCTCATCACAGATATGGAGCCCCAAAGACCGAGAAGGGTTTAGAGGTACACAGGCAGTGAGATAGTAAGACCCTTGGAGGGGAGGCAGAGAGAAAAGAAACTGATAGAGCTGAGGTCAACTTCAGGTGTTCTTCTCTCGCTAAGGAGTTCCAGATGCCCCCATAGGACAAGAATATAAGGATGAAGAAGGACTGGGAGAGGATGATTATTATCAGGTGGTCTATTATTACACAGTCACCCCCAATTACGGTAAGTATGTATAAGGCTCTGACCCATAGCAGGATGGACCGAGATTTGGGGGATACTTAGTTCTGAGACTTTGCCTTTCTCTTTGCCGTTGGAACAACTAGATCAGAGAGAAACTCAGCTATGAGCAAAGACCTTAGCAAGGCTCATAATGTTATTTCTCAAGCTAGTGATTTTCAGTTCTTTGGAACCTGGTTGAAACGATTTGAAGATTTTCAAATTTGTAAATTGTTTTAGATACCAGGTTGAAAATATAAATGCAGGTACATTCACAAACATTTTTAACATTAAAGTTCATTAGAATTAGATTACACCAGTAAATTTTACAACTTGAGGAAGTTCAAGTATTCGGAGCAATTTCTTCTTCTTTCCATTTATAGACCTACTGCTACCTTTTTTGTTTGTCACTACCGATTTTTTTATCCTCCCCAGATGACTTCGGTGCAAATTTCACTGTTGATTACTCCATGTTTGAATCTGAGGACAGACAGGTGAGTGATCTCTACATCTAAGAGGGTCGGGATAGGTAACGGTTTAAAAAGAAATTGGTCAATATTGACACATAAATGATTAGCAGGAACTCAAATGAGTTAGGTGAAATGGAACTGGGAAGTCCCAAAGCATATGTGTCAACCACAGTTGGGGAAGAAAATAAAGCCAGAACTCAGTAGGTTTGCTAAGACATTGAGGGGGAGGGGCAGTCCTTGAGTCAGGGGAATTGGTGAATGGGATGGGTACATAATCCACGCAAACATAAAGTAGGGAGGATTCCTGAGCTTAAGTTTGGGGGCTGAGGGCTACAGGAGAGAAGGAGTCTAAATAGAGAAACTCTGAGGATATTGGATGGAAGCAATGATAACTCTGTGTTTCTTGATCCTACCGAGGGCAGAACAGGGTGGATAAGAAGGTAAGGGAAGCAGCAGAGACTACCTTTAGTCATGAAACAGAAGGTGCAGACCCTCAGAAGCCTGAAACACTGAAACCAATGACAATGGAACCAGTGAGTGGATTGGGGATGGTGGGGCAGGGCGGGGGGATGGGGAGGTGGGGGGGCAGATCCCAGGGCTGGTGACATAGAACAGAGGGAGGGCTGAAATAATAGGCTTTGGTGGAAGAAGGAACCAAATAACTAATATAGCAATGCAGGTGTCCAGCTCAGCTTGGCCATCGTACCTCTCATTGAGATTTTTTTTTAGTTGTTTTTTTTAATTAATTAATTTATTTGAGAGAGAGAGAGAAAGAGCCAGGGGAGGGACAAAAGGAGCAGGGAAAGAGAGAATCCTCAAGCAGATTCCCCACTGAGTGTGGAGCCGATGTGGGGCTTGATCCCAGGACCGAGATCATGACCTGAGCAGAAACCAAGAGTCAGCCGCTTAACTGACTGAGCCACCCAGGAGCCCCTCCATTGAGATTTAATACTAACCTTGTATTCAGAAAACTGGGAAGATTTGGTACAGTTAAATTTCAGTTCGATAGTACTTAAATGTGCATGTAACCTATGACTAAAACTGTGAAGGAGGGCGCCTGGGCGGCTCAGTCTGTTAAGTGTCCGCCTTCGGCTCAGGTCGTGATCTCAGGGTCCTGAGAGTGAGTCCTGCATCTTGCTCTCTGCTCAGCAGCGAGCCTGCTTCTCCCCCCTCCCTCTGTGCTTTCTCTCCCTCTCTCACTCTCTTTCAAGTAAGTAAATAAAAATCTTTAAAAAATAAAAAAAAAAAACCGTGAAGGATGTTGATGATGATGAAAAGGAAATCTATGATGTTGTTATTGCCCTCAAAGTATTTATAAAACCCAAGTTCACGCTTACAAAACATTTAGAACAAAATGAAAAGGTTCGTAACAAAGTTCAATTACATATAAATTTGAGAGCATATGACATAGGCAAGTGTTTTAGTCAGTGGAAGGACAGAAATCAGTATACACTGGAGTTGCCTGGAAGACTTTTAGAAGGTGACTGTGTTTGAGATATACTTGGAAGGATAGGTAAGCTTTTGAGTGGCAGTAAGTTATGAAAGTATGAAAACAATTAGAAGGAAGAATGGCAGATGAAAGAGCTGCATTGGTGAGGGGATGGCATAAGCATGGCATGTTGAGTAGCATAGGGTATGACTGAAGGAGAAGGTGAATGGGAAGGAACAGTGCAAAATTAAGAAAAAAAAATTAAAATTTACAAGGCTCCTAATATTCGCTTGGTAATTTCACATAGGTAAGGCAATAGGGCTGAATCACAAGAGAATCTGAAGTGTCAGGCTGAAGTCTGGACTTATATAAACAACGGGGGAGCCTAGTAAGTTCTTCAGTGTGGTAAAGATACAGTGAAAGTAGTATTTTATTTATTTTTTTAAGATTTTATTTATTTATTTGACAGAGAGAGACACAGCGAAAGAGGGAACACAAGCAGCGGGAGTGGGAGAGGGAGAAGCAGGCTTGCCACTGAGCAGGGAGCCCGATGCGGGGCTCAATGTGGGGCTCGATCCCAGGACCCTGGGACATGACCTGAGCCGAAGGCAGACGCTTAACGACTGAGCCACCCAGGCGCCCCGAAAGCGGTATTTTAGAAAAACTATTTGTTGTATGCAGGATGCAACAGAGTGGAGAGAGATGCATGAGATTTACATCATTCTGGAAACAATCCATTAAAGGCTTGGACTAGGGAAGTAGCATTTTAAAGGGAGAGGAGAAAAATAAGTATTTTGAAGAAAATGCAATGAGCAGTAAATGAGGAGAGAGTTGAAATAACTTACAAGTTTTGAATATGGATGTCTGGGGAAATGGCTGACCAAAATAGGAACTGTGAAGGGTCAGAGTGGTTTAAGACTGAAGGTATAAATCAGGTATTGGCCAAGCTGAATTTATGGTGAGGGGGTCCAAAGGTAGCTGAACTAGGTCAGAGCTTCAGTTCTAAGTGCAAAGTCACAGGTACGAAAGTAAACAAGCTCAACAGAGCTGGTACACAGAAGACCAGAGGCCAATGACTGTGCCTGTAGTTAGGAGGAGGAAAAGGAATCAACCAGGAAAATGGAGAAGAACTGATTGAACAGGCAGGCAGATAGCCAAGTCTGTATTATAGAATCTAGAAGATAAAGTTTAATATAGTCAATAAAAAGCGACCAAGAGGCCAAAGAAAAGGAGGTCATTGGTAGCTCCAAAGAAAGAAGTTTTAATTGAGTGGTTGAGCAAAAGTTAGGTTTTATGGAGTTAGAGAGGGAGTACATTGTGAAGAAGGGAAGGGAGAGTATAGACCAATCATCTGAGAAATCTGGTAATGAAAAAAGCAGCCGCCAAAAAGGGCAAGAGGACCAAAGTGTAGCCTGAATATAGTTGAACACAGATGGGAGGGGTCAGTAGGAATGGAAAGCTGGGGATGGATGACCAGGACAGGGAAAGATTTTAAGGTACATAGTAGGCTCCATTTAGATTGTAAACTCTCTGAAGAAAGGAGGGAGGTCTTAATCACACTTATATCCCCGCTGTAGCACCTAGCACAGTGACTAAGCATAGTGTCATGCACATAACAGATTAAAAAAAAATGCACATTGTTGAACTGAGTTGACCCTCCCCGGTATGCTCAGGAGGCTGAAAGGCACAGAGGAAAGGACTCCTCATAGTTATGGGGAGGAGAGCTGGATCTTTCTCTAAGCTCCGAAGAAAGGAAGATGGAGGTTGGTATAAAGAGATGGCTATCCTTCCAGAGGGGGAGGAGGGTTGGTAGGAAGGATGACACTGGCCTACCATGGGGGGATGTCTGTATTTTTAGCAGAGTCCAGATCTGAACGATGCTGTATCCAGTCTGCAGAGTCCTGTTCCCCTCCTCCTGTCCTGGGCCCTCGTTCAGGGGGGGATGTATTTCATGTAGAAGGTGAGAGTGCAGCCACTGGCCTTGGGGAATCAGTGAAGTAATTTTTTATTAGCCAATTATTTTATTATTTATTATATTATTTAGCCAATATCTCTGGCTAGTGTTTCCAGCCTGGTCAATTCTCAGCTGCTTAAAGGACAAGGGATTCCATTTAGAAAAATCTTATCTAATTTTAAAGAGGTTTAGGAGATGTTGAGGCAGAGACTTTTCTAACAAGAGTCATTACTTTTTCTGAATTGGGAGGACTTCAGGACCTCCTACATCAGAAGCAGGTGAAACAGGGAAGAAACCTCTCCAGATTTCCAGTCTGCCTTGAGGAATCAAAGCTGGTTCCATCCAGGAGGTGGTTTAAGATATGGCAGTTGCCAGAGGGCATAATGGGAGGTGCCCTACAACCTGGCAGTCAAGAGGCAAAGGTCAGAGGCAGAAGGGGTCTGCCGGGTTGGTTCCCTAAAGTAGAGGAGAGATGGTGGAGGCAAGCAGGAGGGAAGAGAAGCCTATACTATAGGAAAGGAATTTAAAATTGGGATTCTAAAAAAAACTATTGGGGGGAGGGGGTGAAGAGATTTACCAGAGGAAGGAGTGAGGAGGGGAGGGGACACATCTTCCAGGAGATGGGGGAAATCTAGCCCAGAATATGAAATCTGGGGAGTTTTCATAGAGGTGGGGGGCCACGAGGGGCTTCCTGAGCCACCTGAGCCTAGTGTTTTTCCCTTTCTTTCCTTTTTTAGGAGAAAAAAGGCTGCTACAACTCTTTGGATGGGGACTCGGGAAGAGGAAATTGGAAGATAAATAAATGAAATAATCTGGTTACTGTCTACTCCTTCGTGAGGGTCTGTCCTAATCTCACAACACTAAAGAGAGCACCAGGATATGGGGATATGAAGGGTAGATTAGAAAGGGAGTTAGGTGGCAGTAGAATTAGAGGGAATAATTAGGACTGTGAATAAACCTGAAATGTTGTGAAGAATGGAGAAGAGCACCAACAGACAGTTAACTTCATCTAATTCTAATATTTTATTATACATGGCGTTGAGACAGTGTGTTTGGGAAAAGAGAGTTGAGGTTTATGAAGAACACTTTTTTCTTTTTATAAAATAAGCACATTGTTAAACATATGTAAAATATTAAAAACTACTTAGAATAGATCTTAAAAACTCACACCCTCCTCCACTTACACCCCCAACCCCCAACAATGTGCCTTTTCCAGCGTGTAATTAGGGCAGGCAGGGACATACTTTAATTCTCCCTCTGTCCCCGAGACCCTAATCAGAACTGGGCTGCCCCCTTGCGGTCTCTTCGGTGTCACAGCCTCAATCAGCCCACGGTCCCTGAGCCCCTATCCCCTTCGCCTCGCTGTACTTTCAGTACTGCGAGGGGCATTGAATAGTAAATTCCGGACTCTCTCAACTCCGGACTTGCCACCTTCCCTCCTTCCAAGCCTTTCGAATCTTCTCCAGGGAACAAATAAAGGAAATGAGGCTGGACAAAGGTATAATCTAGGTAATCAGGGACCTACCCATACTCCTTTCCCTGCGCTAGGAATCCGAGGACCCCGGACAGAAAAGTCAGGAACAACCGAGTTCGGCTTTGACCTCTAGAGTCGTGGCTGGCTGGCATCTGAGCTGGTAACGTGCGTGGCGGGTTATGTAAGGAAAGGGCCGGAGCCGCCCCAGTGGGAGTGCGCGAGAGGACGCGGTGTTCTCGGCAGCAGTCCCCACCCTCCTCACCCAGCAGGGCAGGAGGCACCCAACTTGTAGAAGGAGGAGGCGGAGAGGGTGAAGCAGAGACCCGAGAGTCACGAGGGCCGCGCGGCCCAGAGGGGGAGAGGATACACAGTGGCATACATCCATTCTCTCACACACGTTGCAGACCCAAGTCGCTGACGGCTTCCACGTGCTGCCCTCGTGAGAGGAGGCGCTCAGCGGGAGGGGGGCCGCGGGGGGTGGGGAGGGCGTCTGCTACCGAGGAGGAGCCCGGAGTCCCACATCCCAACACGCGCGCCTCAGATCGCACAACCAGTCTGCACACTCCAACCGCACGTCTCCTGCCCACCATCATCCTATTTAAGGCCTCGGGCTCCGCCCTTTTCCACTCTTTTTCCATCCTCCTCCTTTTCTCATCACCGGGTCCGGTTCGCCAGCCGCATGTAGGGGCGGGGCACGGAATGCTTCCCTTCCAGCCAATCGTCACCTACCAGCGTCTCTATTGGCCGAGCCCCTGCAGGCTGTAGCAAATGGGATGTGAACTTCAGTAACAAGAGTCACGTGCCACCGGCTAGGCAACCAATGAGGGTGCGAGGTCTGTGTACGCAGGGGGAAGGCACGTGCCCAGCCGCACGTGTCTGGGAGGGGGGGGAAGGGGCGGGACCCAGTGGGAGAGAGGCGGAGGTGGGCAGCCGAGACCCGCAGAGTTGGAGAAGGAGCCGGAGACAGCCTGGGCTGAGCCGACCGATACAGGTGAGGAGGCTTGCAGGATAAGGAAGCGATCCGCGCGAGAGGATCAGACCCGGAGGGGGTAGGTTTAGGGACCGAAAGCAGATCTTGGTACTGGGAAGGATAGCATCACGTGGCAGGCGCGACTGTAGAGGGTCCGGCTCAGGGATCCGGATCAGAAAGATTGGGAAGAGGCGTGAGGTCCCTGTGGGGAGTGGTCCCTACAGGGTCACTGGGTGGGTTACCGGAGATTTAGGGCTCTCCAGTAGCCCTCGCTGCGGGGTCAGGCTGGGAACAGACCTGGCGAACAACTGTCAGGGGAAGGTGTCAAGTTGGGTGATTTACTCTGAACAGAGGGGAGTAAAGAAGAAGAGTCTGTATCAGACTAAGAAGCTGTTCTGCGGAGGCCAGAGGGGCAGTCCAGGTTTTTAATTGAGGGGGGCAGGCGGGGAGATGACTTTTTCTATTGTCTCTGAGACATGTAATGCTAGGGAGAAGAGGTATTATCGTCCCATACAGTACACCCCAGTCTCCCGGTCCATTTCCTAATTTCCAGATTATGGTTACAAACTCCCTCGCTTTGCTCTTCAGTTGCAGGTTCCGATCGTTGGGTACTTCGGGATTTGCTCTCCAGCCCCTGCTTCTGAACCTATGGATTCTCCAGCTAGCATTTCTTCCTGTTCTTCCTACTCTCTCTGTTCCTCTTTTTCCACCTCCCCAGGGAACAGTGACTTTGGCCTCCCCTCCGATAGTGAGGGGGAGGACAAGGCTGCCCATGGCCCCAGGTCAGACCCTGTTGGGCAAAGGGGAGGTTCTCGGCCTAGCCCCGGTCCTATCCGGTGCAGGCAACGGCCCAAGGTTTCCAGCAACCAACATACAGCAGCATCTCACTTGGAACAGCGGGGCCTGGCCTCTCCCATGGCAGGATCTGGGGTCAAAAGATCAAGAGATGGTGGATTACAGACCAACATGATCATCCAGGGTTGTACCACAGAAGGAGACCTGCTTTTTGCTCAGAAGGTAAGAGAAAGCAGGGTAAAGCCAACAATAGTGGAATGGCTTAGCAGCCAGAGGGGTTAGTAAGGACCCAATTCTTCATTGGTTCCCAGATTTGGAGGTGGGGAAGAACAATAATGTAGGGGCAATTCCCAGTCCTCTCATAGCCTTTGTCCTGTTTTCCTACAGTGTAAAGAGCTTCAAGGATTCATCCGCCCTCTCACAGACCTACTGAATGGGCTGAAGATGGGTCGATTTGAGAGAGGTAATTATCTGATTAGTTGCAATTATCTGGCTAGGTTCATCTCTTTCTCTCAATGTTTTACATGTGTATTTGTCTTAAATCTTCACAGCCTACATTATTACTTTTCTGCCTCTGTGGTTTAATTTCTTTAGGTGAATTTATTTTACCCCGTTCTTTCCTTCCTTTACCTGACTAAATTCTTGAATGTCAATCTTTGTTGTCTTTCTCTCTCCCTGACCCCAGGATTGAGCAGTTTCCAGCAGAGCGTGGCAATGGATAGAATCCAGCGTATTGTAGGCGTTTTGCAGAAGCCACAGATGGGGTAAGTTCCCCTGGTTCTTTCCTCAGTACTTCATAAAAAAGGAGATATCTACAATCCTGTCTTGTTGCTTTTTCACACTTAATGGCTTTTTAAAGAAATGTCTTTTTCACAGGGAACGTTACCTAGGAACCTTGCTACAGGTAGAAGGGATGTTAAAGACTTGGTTTCCTCATATAGCTGCCCAGAAATCATCACTGGGTAATAGCAGGCACCAGCTGACCAAGGTAAGAACTTGTAAAACTGAGGGGGAGACAGGGATATAGGGAAACGAAGTGTACCTGCAGAAATGGGTTCCTTCTTCTGTTTTCTCTTGAGTCTTTTCCTCTTTTCCAACAGGTTCCTTTCAGGGGAGGGAATGCCTCGCTTTCCTTCATTGTCTTGATTCTTGTATGGTTTTTGTTCTATTTTTGTTCTGATCACTACAAAGAACTCCATGAAGTTTAACCCTATCCCTCACGTGCAGCTTATCTGCTTTCTGCATAGATACAGAAGGCTTTTTGCTTGGCCAAATGAGTCATGCAGGAAGAGTCCTTAGCTTTTCTCTACAAATCCTTTCTTCTCTGTTGCCCTAAAATTCTTTCCTTCTCCCTCTTTTTACTCCTACCCAAGTATCCTTGTACCAAACCCTCTGGAAGCGTGGGTTTCAAGGACTGGTCATAGCAAGTATATCACTGGGAGGGGAGGAGGGCACCCATGGGGCACCCATAGAAGGAGTGTTGGATAGATTCTTAGACCCATTTGGAAGTGACCTATTTTTTGTGCCTTCAAACAATAGGGTATTTATGGGGTACTCGAATTACAGGGAGGGTAAAGTCTCCTATAGATAATGGACAGTCGTTCTTGTAGTCAATCAACCACAGTTATTATTGCTGTGGGAATAACTCATTCAAAAATAGGCAAGAGGATCTTGCCTGCATGTTAATTTACATTTCTTGAGAAACTTAACAAAGGGAAATTAAAATTTAAAATTCAGAAATTGGAGAATGATGATTCCAACTAAAAATTGACTTTTAAAAAAGAAGTTATAAAATGAGTTATTTTATAAATAGTGAGAACCTATGGGACTGTTTGTTTTATTTTGCCTGCTGGATGTCCAGTGCCTGATAGAGTGTGTGGTACATAAAAGCCTTCAAGTATTTGTTAAGTAAATGAAAGTATAACTAGGTTACTAAAACTTTTAATCATCGCCTGGCAGAAAATGAGCTGTTGCATAAAACTAGGTATGTTTGCATTGCAAACAGAGTCCCCAAGGAAAGAAAAGTTTTAAGCAACCTAGTGCAGTTAATCTGAAAGCTCTCTCACATATTTTTTTTTCTTCTCATCTCCCCCTTCTAGCATTTTCCAAGCCACCACAGTTACTCAGCTGCTGCTTCTCCTGTACCTCCAATGGAAAAGATGGACCAGACACAGCTAGGACATCTACTGTTGAAACCAAAGCAGCCTTGGCACCTCACTGAATGGCCAACCATGCACCTCACTTGGATCCACACCACTCCAATTTGCAACCCCCCACTCAGTTCCCCAGGTACCATTTCCTTTAGCCATGGTCCTTTAGGCACTGGGGCCAGCATTGGTGTCATCCTTTTTGTCCAGCATGGAGTGCAGCCCTTCACCCACTCTGCCCCAACCACTCCAGTTCCAGCTGCTACAGCATCTGTGGTCATCCCTGGTGATCCTAAGAAACTCCCTGGAGAGGGACCTCATTGCCACACTTTGCCAGTAACTCTGCCATAAGCCTGGAGCTGTACCCTATCTGGTCCTGGTCTACTCACCATGGCCAGAGAGATGACTGTGGGACATCTAGAGCAGATGAGAAGCCATCCTCCAGTTGCTCCTGATGTCCATTTTCTCAACCCCTAATCCAGGACTCGAGACTGTGGTTTCTAATTTGTGTAAATATATGTCTCTCTCATATATATTTTTTACTTTTAATGTGTGCATTTGTGTTGAGGGAAGAGAAGTGCTTTTTGATTAAAGAAATTTTATACCTAAAGAGTTTGTTGATTAAAGGAAGTTGAAACTTTCTGCTTGAAATACCGATATTGATCCTCTGAGCAGCAGAGAAGAAGAAAGAAAGGGGATGGGAATGTTTGAGACAGTGAGCTCCAGCAAGTCAGAAGTCTGGATGGGATGACAGAAATCCTGTGGAGAGCAAATGAGACTCTGCTGCTGGCTTCCTAGGGACCAGTTACAGGGTTCAGAAAACTTCCTGGGACAGTTACAGGGTTCAGAATTGGGCTTGTGTTTTCATTTAGTCTCAGAGACTAGTACCTTTCCCTTTTGTACTCTTCCAGCTGGCCCAGACTAGCAGGTTCTTCTGCTCTGGGATAGCTCTTTGCTTTGATGGGAGCTGTTGATGCTTGTGGATAAATGCATATGTCATCTACTGCGGCCAGAGGAGGGACACAAGAGCCAGAACAGCCACTGTGGTTGCCAGTTTTGAAGAGGAAGGGGTGCCCTAGAACTGTCATAATGGGGAGTCTCCTCAGACGCAGGGCCACATCTTGATTCAAAAAGCTGCAGGAGGGGTGTCAAGGTGGCTCAGTTGGTTAAGCTTAAGCCTCTGACTCTTGATTTTGGCTCAGGTCACGGTCAGTGTTGTGAGATCAAACCCCATGCTGGGCATGGAGCCTACTTGAGATTTTCTCTCTCCCTCTCCCTCTCCCCCTCCCCCACTAAAATAAATAAATTAATTAATCTTAAATTTAAAAAAAGCTTGCAGCCAAACGTGTGCAAGACTAAGGAAAGCTACCCAGTGTCACGGGGAGGCAAACATGAGAGTCTGTGAATTTATCTGCATCTGCCCTTCTCTGTATATCACTCTGACTTATTTGTCCCAGTTTCCACCAAAACTATGTCTTCTCCCATCCTAAGCCTTGGCAGTGTATCAGACTACTTGGTCATTTTAGTTATTGCTTATTGGCTACTTAGCATGTTTCTCACAGCTGGTTACACATCTTTCCCCTATTTCTCAAGTCCTCCATTTTCAGGGAATAATTGTCTCTTGATTTCAAAGAACATGACCTTCTTTCTCTTCTATTTTATTTTATTTATTTGAGAGAGAGCATGAGCAGAGAGAGGGGCAGAGGAGCAGAGGGAGAGGGAGAAGCAGACTCCCGGCTGAGTAAAGAGCTGTGGGGCTCGATCCCAGGACTCCTGAGGTCATGACCTAAGCCAAAGGCAGATGCTTGACCAACTGAGCCACCCAGGCGGCCCACATGACCTCCTTTCTAAGGCAAAGCTATTTGTGCTCTTGATTACCTTTCTCCTCTGGAACTTTTGCCATATCATTTATCCCTTCTTTACCTTGTAACCTCACGTTGTTCTTGAATTGTTTATTTATTTATTTATTTCTCCTACAAATAATATTTATTCCTCCCATAAGTGGGATCGGGTCTCTCCCTTCCGGAAAACATCTCTTGAGTCTGATTGTCCTCTTTCTTATCTTTTCCTCATATTTTTTTTAAGACTTTATTTATTTATTCATGAGAGACAGAGAGAGAGAGAGAGGCAGAGGGAGAAGCAGGCTCCCAAGGAGCAGGGAGCCTGATGCGGGACTCGATCCCAGGACCCTGGGACCACGACCTGAGCCAAAGGCAGACGCCTAACCATCGAAGCCACCCTGGCGCCCTTTTCCTCATATTTTTAACAGTCTAATCTTTCTGACTCCTTTCTACCACTCAAGCCTTAGCCTCCTGCAGCTTAGCTACTGTCACTCTAGTGCACCTTCCAGAGTCACTAACTATCGCACAGAATCAGGTATTTTTTTTTTTTTTTTAAGACTTTATTTATCGGGGGTGCCTGGGTGGCTCAGTCAGTGAAGCGTCTGCCTTATGCTCAGGTCATGATCTCGGGGTCCTGGGATCGAGCCCCTCATTGGGCTCCCTGCTCAGCCAGGAGTCTGTTTCTTCCTCTGCCCTTCCCCCTTCTTCCCCCCACCCCCACCTGGCTTATGTTCTCTCTCTCTCAAATGAATGAATAAAATCTCTTTTAAAAATTAAAAAAAAAGATTTTATGTATCTATTGAGAGAGCGCACAAGCAGTGGGGAGGGGCAGAGGGAGAAGCCGACTCCCCACTGAGCAGGGAGCCCAATGCCAGGCCTTGATCCCAGGACCCCGAGATCGTGACCCAAACCTGAAGGCAGATGCTTAACAAACTGAGCCACCCAGGAGCCCCCAGGATCAGGTATTCTAATGTAGCTTCCACCAAATCAATAGCTAGATCCAAGCACAAAGGCTATGTGCTTCATGCTCTCTGTAGCACTTGACACTCTTGATGCTACCTACTGAAACTCTCCTCCCTCGGATCCCATGACAACACACTATCCTAATTCTCCTCTTACCTACCTGGCAGCAACTTCCATATCTCTTAATGGCCCCACTTCTGCCTGCTCTGGAGTGTGGGTGCTCCCTTAGGCTCAGTCCTTGATCCTTTACTCTTCTCTGACTACATTGTTTCACTTAAAGATTTCATCTTTCATGGCTTTATTGCCTCACCTTTGAAGACTTCTGAATCCCCATCTCTAGTCCCGCTCTCTCCCCTAGAAGACATATTGAAAGTCTACATGTCTGCTGAACAATTCTATTTCCATGTTATTAACACCTAAATATTGTTGAAAATTTCAGCATTTTAAAGCCAAGAGGTATCATTCACCCCCTAATTTTTTAGAGATGAGGAAATTTAGGTGGCTTGTGTAAGACAACACAATGTGGGTACAAAACTCTGGGTTTCCAGTCTGGTGCTTTTTCCAGTGGTCACCAATCAAAATATTATCTTTCCTTTAAAGATGTCCTGTTCTTCCTTTTTATACTCTTTTTCTTCTGTTAACACTGTCTAAGCTACCATTGTTTGTCTAGATAACTGAACTTAAAACTTGGTGCCATTCAGTCACCAAATCCTTTATATATATATATATATATATATATATATATATATATATATATACACACACACACACACACACACATATACACACATATATGTAATTATATTATATTACATATTATTTATTATATATATTATTATATATATAAATATATACATGTTTAAAGGGAGCGCACAAGCAGAGGGAGAAGCAGGCTCCCTGCCAAGCAAGCAGCCTGATGTGGGACTCGATCCCAGGACCCTGGGATCATGACCTGAACCAAAGGCAAACGCTCAACCTACTGAGTCACCCAGGCGTCTCACCAAATCCTTCTTATTCTGTATTTGGAATGTCTCTTAAAATCCATTTCTTCCTACCCATTTCATTGCCACATCTTTGGCCTAAACTTTAATTATAGCAATAGTCTCTCTTACCTCTAATCCCTTCTCACTGATACCAGATTACTTTTCCTAGAACAGTGTTTTGCATGTCATTTCCTATTCAAATCCTTCAAAGGCTCCTCAGTGCTTTGAGAAGTTCAAAGCCTTTACTCAAAGTCTTTGTTTCTCCTTCTGTTCCCCTACTTGATCCCTCTGTTCGCTTTTTTATTTGCCCTTGATGAACACTGTAAGACTTTTTAACTCTAAACTCTTGCTCACGCTATTCACCTTGCCCAGCCTTTCGTGCTTCTCTCAATTAAACCCTACCCTTCTTTAAGAGACTCACTCAAGTCCTTTTCCCAATTATTCTCTCCATTAAACATGATATATAAGCTCTCTTTGGCCCTTTACTCCAACAAATGAGGTCATGCGCATAAAGTGCCCATACAAGGTTTGGTATATAAGAGATTCTCAAAATGTTACTTTCCCTCTTCCTTTATTTCAAAAAGAATTTTATATTTTATCCCATTTGATTCCCATGACAAATTTTTTTTCCCATGACAAATTTTGTGTGATTGAGTGCAACTACCCAACTCTGTCATTGTTGCCCAGAGCAGCCATATCTGATAAGGTAAACAAATGAGCACAACTGTGTTCCAATAAGGTTTTATTTACAAAAACAGGAGTGGAACTGGATTTGACCTATAGGCAGTAAATTTCGGACTACGGGTTTAAGTGACATAGACATATGAGTATCAGAATTTGGACAGAAATCAGATCTCTTAACTTCTAATCCAGTGCTTTTCCATCATATTATCCTTTTGCCTATATAATTTATTTTGCATTTATCATATGCTAACTTGTTTTACTATTTAAAGTTATGTTTACTGTACTGTCTTCTGGTGGTCCAAAGGGCACTGGAATGGTATCAAAACACCTAACAGGGGCGCCTGGGTGGCTCAGTCGGTTAAAGGTCTGCCTTCAGCTCAGGTCATGATCCCAGGGTCCTGGGTTCGAGCCTCACATTGGGCTTCCTGCTCAACCAGGAGTCTGCTTCTCCCTCTTCCCCTCCCCTTGCTTGTGCATTCTCCCTCTCACTCGCTCTCTATCTCAAATAAATAAAATCTTAAAAAAACACCTAACAGAGTAGGCATTCAATAAAAGTTTGTTAATAAGCCTAATGATGTCCCAGTCTAGCTCTATTTTGGTACTTTGAACCTGGCTTAACTTATAAGACAAGTACGCGCTTGTGTACCTTTCTTTTTTTTTTTTTTTAAGATTTTATTTATTTGTCAGAGAGAGAGAACGCGCACTAGCACAATCAGTGGGGAGCGGCAGGCAGAGGGAGAAGCAGGCTCCCCGCTGAGCAAGGTGCCCTATGCGGGACGCTTGTGTAACCTTTCTTCTTTTGAGCCTTTCTCTACTGTTTTCCAGTAGCCACTAGATCTGAATTTTATGTGAATAACCACAGATGGATATGTAGATGTAACATATGAATAAAAGAAAATCTGTTTCCACAGTGAAGAAGAAATAAAGGAGATATTTCTACTAGGTCTCACTGGGAGGCAAAGGGATAGAAGTTGTCATAAAAGTCTTCAATTCAGGGCGCCTGGCTGGCTCAGTCCGTGGAGCTCCGGGCTCTTGATTTCAGGTGGTGGGTTCGAGCCCCACCTTGGGTGTGGAGATTGCTTAAGAACAAAAATCTTAAAAAAAAAAAAAAAAAAGTCTTCAATTCTAAAACCTGCAGGCGTTTCCCAACTCTCTGTTTAGTAATTTCACTTTATTTAGGGAAATGCCTGGGCAGATGATGTTATAGGAAACTCACGGTATGTTCATTTCGTTTCTTTTCCTTAGTTTTTAAGCAGATGAGGGGCGTGAAGCTGAATCTGTGTCCTTTGAGAAAACAGGAAGCGTGTTCAGGAAGCTTTGCCTATTTCTCTAATTTTCCTTCCAGAAAAAGAAATGGCTTAAATATCTATTACAGATTTGACAGGATTAGGGAATACGGAATCGCGCTGACCTTCTCAGAGACCAAAGGATGAGAAAACGAGGAACCTGTTTTGGGCAAATTTAAGGCAACGAATATCTTGCTTTGTCAGGTGTCGAATCCGGGCTGGAGGCGTGGGGAGTCTGGCGGGGGGCGTCGGGGAAGGGGGCGTGGAGAAGCCATCAAATGGAGCCAGGGAGAATGTTGCCATGGTTTCCAAGCAGTTTTTCTCCTTCCAGCCTGAATTTCTTCGCGCGGCGCGGGAGATGACGTCTTTCCGCTTCCGGCCGCGAGCTAGCTTTGTGGAGCTGGTTCCTGAGGGAGTTGGGTGAGGATCTGGGGCTGGGCACGGGGAAAGCAAAGTGGCTTTGGAGGGAGGGGAAGCTTGCGTGAGAAAGACTTCGTACCCAGCTCCCACCCCAAACCCTCCTGGGGCGGTGAGCGGTAACTGGAGTACCCTGTGGCGCGTCCGGATCCTCCCGTGCCCGGCCACGTACATCCCCGTGATGACGCCCTGCTACCGTCTCTTTTCTTCCCTATGCTAGGGTTGTATTGGCAAAGACAGCTAGGCAGTCTTGATTATGATTAGTGTATGATCTCTAGGATATGAAGAATTCCACGTGCCCCTGTGTCCCTTGTTCCTGGGGCCGTTGCTTTTCCAGACCCTGAGTAAGCCATGCGGTAGAGTGTGCATTCTGCTGTTTCTCTTTCTTACCTGGTCTCTATACTTTGCCTTTATCCATTATCCTTTAGGTCCTGCAGAGTGAAGATTTAAATCCCAAGGTCATGGCAAAACATCTGAAGTTCATTGCCAGGACTGTGATGGTACAGGAAGGGAACATAGAAGGTGCATACAGGACCCTAAACAGGTAACCAGAATCGTGCCTAGACAAGCTCTCTTGGGAAGTGCTTGGGTGGTTATTCTCTCCCATTGCCTGTCATAGATTGTTCTCAAACCTCCACCAGCCCAGGTATTCAGTCTCTTGAAACTTTTCAGCCCCTTAGTTTATTATCTTAAAAATGAAGTTTTTCCCCAAAACCTAACTGTATGGGGTTTGTAGATACAGAGCCTGAATTCTCTCCCCCAAGACTTAAGGAACCCAAAGGGAAAATAAAAATATAAAGTTGCTGGGAAGCAGGAATGTAGTACATGATAAATAGAGGGTCGAGGGAGGGATTGGTGTAGGGCAAGGCTAATGGAAAGATGAATTCAGATTTGGGATCTTGGAGAAGGAAGCAAGAGATGGAAAAGTGTATCAGGTTTAGAGGAAGGTTACAGCAAAAGCAAAAGCATAAAGGTGGAAATGAACTGGGAGTAGAAGACCTGTTTTGAAAGGTTTTGAATGCTAGACTAAGAGATGTAGAAGGGCTGTAATAAAGAATACCTTAACGTCATACGTTCTCAGGCCAATAGTTCTTTAGTCTTCCCTTATTATTGGTTGTAAGGATTTTGACTTTCTGGCTTGCTTCATCATTTTCTCTCCCCAGTGTGAAAGAAACAAATGCTTGTTGAGTTAAATTATCAAAGAATTGCATGAAAGAGATCTTAAGAGAATATATGAGCTGACCTTCTGCCTTAAGGCCAGTATGGTGGTAGCTTTATTACACAAGTAAGGGAAGCTTAGGACATGTAAATTATGTTTCTTGGATTACACAATTATTGAATGGTGGAAAGGAGCATAAAACACACCTTTCTACTACAGTGTTCTTTGCTTTTATGTCACTAGATTGTTTACTAGTTCCTCTGGAAATGTAGACACCTATGGCAGTCATTTTCCAGTTAAGAATCTTTATTTCATTGGGTTTATTAGTGGGGTTCTTGGGGGCTGAGAGGATAAATGAAGGAGAAACTACTTCTTAGCAAGGAGTTTTAGGTGTGGAGGCACCTGTGGATGGCAGAAGACCATAGTTAATGAGGACAAAGATGCTGTCAGAAGCTGTGTAATTGAGAAGCAGTTGCAAGCTCAAGATGAATTGTGTCTTTTAAGGATCTGGTCTTAGGTCATCCCCATTACCTCATTCAATGTCTGTGCATACCAGTCATATCCTTGCACAGAAGGTGTTCCCTAAAGATAATCAGTTAAGTACTATGTGGTAAGATACCCTATATCATTTTTTCTATCGCTGCTCATTCCCAACTCTTTCCTATTTCAGACCTAGTGGCGTGTCTGTGAGAGGGTCAAAATGTCTAATGACCTTTCTCTGTCCCTGTAAGCACAAAAAGAATGTCTTTATAGACAGTAGTGAATTAGCTAGTGAGATGAAATACTGACTTTGGGAAAAGGAAGTCTTGTAGATTTCTCCACCCTTTTTCAGATCTTTTCTTGTAAGTCTTTGTATGATTTTTTTTTTTTGGTGGATTTAGATGGGTCTGTTAGCCAGGGTGATTGAGATGTTTGTATTATTGAGGGATGTCAAAGGCCAGCTGTTACTTGATGGTAAAACAGATTTTCAAAGATTTAGCTTTAGCTCCCCTAACCTCCCCTGTTCCTAAAGTGCAAATAACACAAAAGCAAAAATTTGATTTTTAAGAAATGAGCTGCTTTGGCAAAGAATGAAAAAGATTATTTATTAAACCATTTCTTATATTTGTATCAAGAAGTAGCTACAACTTTAATACTTTTGACCAAAGCCATGGCTTGAATATAAGAGCGCAGAACTCCCTTCCCTGGGTGTCTGGGTGGCTCAGTCAGTTGAATGACCATCTCTTGATTTCAGCTCAGGTTATGATCTAAGTCTAAAAAAAAGAAGAGCACAGACCCTTAAGCAGACTGCCTGGTTCAGATAGATCTCTGCTCTGCCATTTATTAGCTTTATGATCTATGGTAAGGTACTTAATGTCTCTCTGCCTCAGTTTCTTCATCTGTAAAGTGGAACTAATAATAGTACCTGCCTCTTGGGGTTGATGTGAGGGTTAAATTAGTTAGTATGATTAAATTGCTTAGAATAGTGTTTGGCACATTGTACATTAGCTGTTATGATAAGTTGGAAGTCATTGTAAGGAAGTTTTTACCCTTTTGGTTTTGCTTGTGGGTGATTTATTTATTTATTTTGAATGGTTAAGTTTACTTTAGCTGTTTTTTCTCTATCTTCCTTGATCATTAGGTTATGCTCAAGGTGGGTGGCCTGGAGATGAAAAAATGAGAAAATTAAGCTTTATTTTTTTAGGACAATCCAGTTTGCTGCTAATACTGGAATGACTTTTTTTTTTTTAAGATTTTATTTATTTATTTGACACAGAGAGAGAGACAGCTAGAGAGGGAACATAAGCAGGGGGGAGCAGGAGAGGGAGAAGCAGGCTCCCGGCTGAGCAGAGAGCCCGATGCAGGGCTCGATCCTAGGACCCTGAGATCATGACCTGAGCCGAAGGCAGACGCTTAACGACTGAGCCACCCAGGCGCCCCTGGAATGACTTTTCTTATAGACAGTGATACTTTCCAACCAAGTCTCTTCTATTTAGCCTATTGCTACTCTCATTTTGAAATAATAGCATTTATTCCCTCTGTATGCTCTGCTCTTTCATCTCTATTTCTAGTTATAAAAATGTAAAACCTGAAAAACAAGATATTCCTAATTTCCTGCCTGAAGGAGTTGATCCTCTTTCCATTGATGTCAGACCTGAAGAAAACATTAGGCCTTCTACCTTCTGAGATACCTTTCTGATGTCTTTGTCTGGGATCATTCTAATTAACTTAGAACCAAACCTCTATATATCTGCATCTTCCAAAATCCAATATATTTTAATTTTAATCAACATTAGAGTTTTTCTTTTCCTGTTTTTTTTGTCTTTTTTTCATTTTATCTAAAAATCCTTCCTGATTCCAGATGCAAGTGGGTGGCAGGTGAAGGAAGAATAAATAAATGGCGGAAGATGAGGCATGTTTGGATTCTTTCTGCCATCTGGCCTGGCCTGGTACTACATCAGTTCTTGTTCTTAGGAATCTGTTTTCATATCCCTCTCTGTCTCTCTTTTTTTTCCTCTCTTTCTCTCTCTCTTTTTTTTTTTAATTCATTGCCATTGCATCTGTTCTAGGGCTAGCACCTCCACCCCTATTCAAGTTAAAATTGGTGCTCTGGGCAAATGCATCAAATTTACCCAGAGACTTTTGTCTCTGGATTATACCCTTGGCACACTGTCAAATATCCTAATTAAGAAACATGGCATTACTGGGGAGCCTGGGTGGCCTGGGTGGCTCATTCGGTTAACTGGCAGACTCTTGATTTTGGCTCAGGTTATGATCTTGGGGTTCTGAGATCAAGCCCCACGTCAGGCTCCTTGCTCATCGAAGAGTTGGCTTGAGGATTCTCTCTCCCTCTCCCTCTGCCCCTCCCTCCACTTCTGGTGTCTCTTTCCACCCCACCCCCCAAATAAATAGATAAATCTTTACAGAAGAAAGAAACATGGCATTACTTTTTCTTCATTTCAGGGATTAAAACACCAATTTAGGAATAGCTTTTGGAGAAAAATTATATAGTACTTAAAAAGGAAAGAATTTGATCAGAAAGAAGAGGAATGGTTGGAAAGAAAAATAGACGAAAAGATTCAAGTCCCAGAGACTCAGGGCCTCAGGTATGATGATGTATTTTTGGCTTCCTTATGAATTTAGAAAATTCATACTTTGTGGCTGGGATTATCTAGGAAAGCAGTGCAAGATGTGCATGTTGTTGGGGTGCTTGGTGGTCCAGTCGGTTAAGCACCTGCCTTCGGCTCAGGTCATGATCTCAGGGTCCTGGGATCGAGCCCCATGTCGGGCTCCCTGCTCAGCGGGGAGCCTGCTTCTCCCTCTGCTTCTGCCCCTCCACCCGGCTTCTCTCTCTCTCTCTCTCTCTCCTCTCAAATAAGTAAATAAAATCTTTGAAAAAAGAATTAAAAAAAAAAAAGAACGTGTTGTTGGAAGGTGCCAGGTTGGAACAAGTGTTACAGTAGTGATTTTAATAGTCTTTCGGGAGGATACTTATTTTGTCAATTGGCATTCAGTCTTTAGGAAGCTATATTTCTCTTCCTTTTAATCTTGGAGTATTAAATATATATGCTATAAATTGTATTTTAGCTTCAGGGGGAGAAAATGGACAAATATTTTACCCTTAGAAGGATTTTCTAGGCAAGGAGTTTAAGCATGAAAATGTGAGCCAGCTGGTTCTGGAGTATCCCAGTCTTCCTGTCAAACACAGTATTTTCTGATGTACTTTTCTTATTTTTCTCTGCTTTTTCTTAATGTCCTCTCTGGCCACCTTTTCTGTATTACACCTTTTCTGTATTCTGTATTCTGTATTCCACCCCAGGCTTCTCCTTATCTCTCCCAGCTTTCTGATGGTTGGTAGTTTAAAAATGAGTTGCATGTCCTGTGGTCTAATTACAACAGTAGGCAGGAGAGCAAATGAGATAAGAGGAAGGTGGTTAAAGCTTTGGCGTGTTTGGAGCACAAAGGCAGTCTTACAAAGGAAACGGCCTATGTGTCTGTCCAGTGAGACCACCACAAAATGTTTGTTGTATAACCAAGAGCCCTCATTCCTGCCCTCAGATAAGGAGATGGAGAGTGGGGGTTGCTAGGAAGCCCTGTATGATTGGCTGGCCCCCAAGCAAGGAAAGGCAAGCACACTAGAAGTGTGCCTGGTTGACCTCTTTTATTCCCGGTAGGCAAGCTTCTGGGCCCAGTGAGTCCTTGTGCATACACGTTATCCTGACGTAGGCTGGCTACACTGACATGTGAGTTTGCCACTTTCAACCTCCCCCAGCCTGGGTAGCTCAGCTCCTTTTACATAATCTGATGAATTTAACTAAAATTGGCAGCAGATTTCTCCTTCAGTGTTAGGTTGCCAAGTGCCCAAACTCCAAGCTGATTTGTTTACTCTAAAGCCCTTGGTCTGCTCGTCCTTGAACTACCTTTGGAAGCAGAAGCCTCATTAGTAACACCTCTCTGTTTACTTCATTAGTTCTACAAAGCTCTTTCTGCATCCTTTTTTATTAGAAGTATGTTGAGTAGATGCCTCTACTGTAGGGACTCTGGAGCTTTTGAAGGTAATCTGTACTTTTTTAGGATAACTAGAAAGAACTGGGTAAGGCTTAGGTAGTGTAGTTAGAACCATCCAGGGAACACCATTTAGCAACCCCATGGACCATGATCTTTTCATTCTTTCCCTTCCTCCATTCTTAGATCCTTCTTTTACTTTTTTCTTATCTTGCTTTTTTTGCCTGACCACACAGGCATTTACTTGGTAAGATGATCACTTTTTTTTTTTTAAGATTTTATTTATTTGAGATAAAGAGTGAGAAAGAGCACGAGCAGGGGGGCAGAGGGAGGAGCAGGATCCCCACTGAGCAGGGATCCCCGACATGGGGCTGGATCCCAGGACCCTGAGATCATGACCTGAGCCAAAGGCAGAGGCTTAATGGACTGAGCCACCCACGTGCCTGGTAAGGTGATCACTTCTGTTTCAAACCCTTTGAAACTCCAGTAGGATACCTGACTGAGTATATGTCTGAACTCCCTCTTCCTTTTGCAGTTTTCTTTCATCACACTTTTAAACTGCCTTTGTCAAAAATAAATAAACTGTCTTTTTTGTCATTCCAATAGGATTCTCTTCCTAGTGAAGTCATATCCAATGTCCCTGTTTTTTTTTAATGGTCTCTCTTCAAACCCAGTTTCCATGTCCTTTTTATATTATATATCCAATTTTTTTCTTTCAGAGACTTTTCTGTTGTTTCTCTAATGTACTAGACTAGTCCAAAATGTGGCCTTCATTAGACAGCAGCAAACAAGATCTAGACAAATTAAGGCTTAGATCTTTGGATCATTCCTTTCCCAACAGTGTGCCATGTCTTTTTGGCTCCCATCTTTTTTTTTTTTTTTTTAAGATTTTATTTATTTATTTGACAGAGAGAGACAGCGAGAGAGGGAACACAAGCAGAGGGAGTGGGAGAGGGAGAAGCAGGCTTCCAGCTGAGCCAGGAGCCCGATGTGGGGCTCAGTCCCAGGACCCTGGGATCATGACCTGAGCCGAAGGCAGACGCTTAACGACTGAGCCACCTAGGTGCCCCTCCCATCTTTTCATCTGGATTCTATTTCTAGCTCCATTTTGTGATCTTGGGCAGGTCATCCTCTCTGGACTTCTGTTTCCTACTCTGTAAAAAGATGACATTGCCTGCTTCTTTAATTTTATAGGATTGTATTAGGATCATGGATGTGAAAATGCTGTCTAAACTCTAATGTGCCATCTTAGGAAAGGTAATATTATTGAGACTTTCTGAGCTGTTATTCCCAAGAACTGTGTCTATTATAAAGCCGCTTAATCCCCTGAGCTGTGGACATGTGTCAGTCACCTAGAAGATTCATTTTTATGAATTCATTTTCAAAAATGAATACAAAAATAAATAATTTCTAACCGTAGAAAGCACACACCCCAATAAGGGAGATTTTATTTATTTATTTATTTGAAAGAGAGAATGTGAGCAGGGGGAGGGGCAGGAGGAGAGGGAGAAGACCCCAAGCAGACTCTGTGCTGAGTGCAGAGCCCGACGCAGGGCCCCATCCCAGGACCCTGAGACCGGAGCCAAAATCAAGAGTCGGATGCTTAACCGACTGACCCACTCAGGAGCCTCAGCAATCTATGTTTTAATGGGTTATCCAGGTGATGGCTGCAGGCTAAAGTTTGAGGACCACTGTGCTTTGGGAACAGAAGGAAGGAGTGATCACACTCTATTGTAATTCTTGTATAATTATCTTCTTTACTAGACTGCAAGGGTAGGGAACCATGTTTAAGCTTGTTTTCTGTCCTCAGCATTTAACACAATGTCTGGTACCAAGTTGGAATTCCAAAAACATTTATTGATTAAATGATCAGTTAGATGTTTATTTCTGTAGTCCAGGTATAAGATGATAAGGACCATAATTAGAGCTGTGGCCATAGGAAAGGAGAGAAGAAAGAGATCTAAGGTTATAGAATTCTCAGGTTATAGAATTTATAGGATACGGTAAGTGTGGATGTGGGAAGTAAAAGAGAAGGCCTAGTCCAGGAACATGCTGAGATTTTTAGCTTGAGTAATTGCTGATGTCATTAATAGTATAGAGGAGGAAAAATAGATTTTAGGAGGAGACAGTAACTTTGGTCTTTGTAAGGTTTTTTGTGTGTTTGTTTTTTAAATGTACAGAACTTTATTACTCAAAAATGCAAACCATCATCTGAGCTTTCAGTGAGTCATAATCACTGACCACGGATCATGGTCTTTGTAGGTTTTGAGGCAATTGGAAATAACAGTCTAGCTCTAAGGGAAGATTGGGACTAGAGATAAAAAGATTCAGGAGTCAACAGTATCTGTGTCAGTTCTCAGGTGGGGCTCTATATTAGAATTACCTGGGAGTCTTTTAAAACATTTCTAGTGCTTAATTCCATGCTAGACCACTTAAATCAGAATCTTTGAGGAACGGGGCCCAGGAATCAGTACTTTTTTTTTTTTCCTTAACATTTAATTATTTGAGAGAGAGTGTATGAGCGCAAGCCCATGAGGTCTACGCAAGTCAGGGGAGGCACAGAGGAAAGAATCTCCAAGCTGACTCCCGCTGAGCATGGAGCCTCCTGCGGGGCTTGATCCCAAGACCCTGAGATCATGATCCAAGCTGAAACCAAGAGTCAGCTGCTCAACCAACTGAGCTGTCCAGGCGCCCCAGGAATCAGTACTTTTAAAAACCTTTTAGGGGATGATTCCATTGTGCATTAGTGTTGAGGCTCACTGGTAAAGGTTAAGGAAGTCATGTAGAACCAGAAAGAAGGAGGTTTTTAGTCAGAATCTGGAGAGGAAATACCAACATTTAAGAGTAAAATAAGGAAGGGGGGGAATCGGAGGGGGAGACGAGCCATGAGAGACTATGGACTCTGAGAAACTGAGGGTTCTAGAGGGGAGGGGGTGGGGGGATGGGTTAGCCTGGTGATGGGTATTAAAGAGGGCACGTATTGAATGGAGCACTGGGTGTTATACGCCAACAATGAATCATGGAACACTACATCAAAAACTAATGATATAATGTATGGTGATTAACATAACAGTAAAATTTAAAAAATAAAATTTAAAAAAAAAAGAGTAAATTAAGAAATAAGGGTAGCAAAGGAGACCCTTTGTGGCCCAGGATACGGAGTCTATTTTAGTTTTTGGTGCCTTACTTCTCTATTGTAAGATTCTAGTGTTGGATCCACATGACTTCTGGACATGACTATGTTTCCAATAGAAGCTGAATTATCTGCTTCTCCTGCTTCTGGGAATTTGCAGCAATTCCCTTGCCCCCCATCTTCCTACCACTAACACCTAGACAAACCGATTTATACAAATAATGATTTTCTAGTAGCATTCTTGATATTAAACAGCAGCAGCCTGGGAGAGGATCCCATAGGACAGTGGTTCCCATGTCTATTCACATTTGTAATTTACCCAAAGCTCACATCTTTTCAAGTTCATGTTCAATCTATAGTTGTTATCTTGGGCTTTGTGGTATAACATAGCAGCAAGAAATAGGGCTTCCCACTGGGCAGAAGTAGCTGGTGGTTTCTTTTATTTTGATTTTCTTTTTCCTCTATCCCCCTTCTTCTACGTAACCTCCTTATCTCCAACTGTGTTTGTGACTTAACTTTTTACCTGTAATGAAAGAACAGGGTGAGCAGGAGAGGGCCCATGTAAACAATGCCAGAAATGGAGGGCAGCAGCAGATGCCTCTAGACCTCCTTAGGACCGACTGGTGATGGATTGAGAGGGAGTAACAAATTACAGATTGGAGCCAGAGTTCTCAGGAGCCTAGGCATTGAGTAGTTTATAAAAGAAGCTCCAGTGTCTGTGGAAGAACAAAGAGGTAAGTTTGAGTTAGATGTGTTATAAATCCAACAAGAGTACCCTATGACCCAGCAATTGCACTCCTAGGTATTTACCCAAAGGGTACAAAATATAGGTTCAAAGGGGTACGTGCACCCCAACGTTTATAGCAGCATAATCAACAATAGCCAGACTATGGAAAGAGCCCAAACATCCATAGACTGGTGAATGAATAAAGAAGATGTGGGGTGTGTGTGTGTGTGTGTTACTCAACCATCAAAAGAGTGAAATCTTGCCATTTGCAATGATGTGGATGGAGTATTATGCTAAGTGAAATAAGTCAGTCAGAGAAAGACAAATACCATATGATTTCACTCATGTGGAATTTAAGAAGCAAAACATATGAACATATGGGAAGGGAGAAAAAAAGAGAGAGAGGGAAGCAAACCATAAGAGACTTAACGATAGAGAACAAACTGAGGGTTGATGGAAGGAGGTGGGCAAGGAATGGGCTAAATCAGTGATGCGTATTAAGGAGCCCACTTGTGATGAGCACTGGGTGTTGTATGTAAGTGATGAATCATTAAATTCTACTCCTGAAACCAGTATTATACTATGTGTTAACTAACTAGAATTTCAATAAAAATTTGAAAAGAAAAAAATATATATCCAACAAGAGGAACTGCATTGCAAGGAATTGGATGGGCAGGAAAAAAAACAGATTGAGCTCAGTTTTATAGACCCTTAAAGAGTAAAATAAAACATGGTTTCTTCCTTCAGAGATTTTCAGTCTAATGAGGGAGACGTTTGTATAAATAACAGAATGAAGGAATGAAATAATCGCTAAGTAGGTCTACAGTAAAATAAATTATTTCCTCTAAGAAGATATTCTTTCTAGGGCACCTGGGTGACTCAGTTGGTTAAGCGACTGCCTTCAGCTCAGGTCATGATCCTGGAGTTCCTGGATCGAGTCCCGCATCGGGCTCCCTGCTCGGCAGGGAGTCTGCTTCTCTCTCTGACCCTCCCCCCTCTCATGTGCTCTCTCTCTCATTCTCTCTCTCTCTCAAATAAATAAAAACCTTTAAAGAAAAAAGGATATTCTTTCTAGAGAGGTGGCATCTAAGTTTGGCATCAAAAAGATGAGGAAAATTTTACTCAGAAGGTTGGCAACTGGAGGTGGGGGCTGCTTCCTCAACCTCATTCTAGGTTGAGGAAGCAGCATGAATAGAGACTTGGTATTAGAGTGTGTTCAGTAGTCAGCAAAGTAGTGTGGTTGGAGCGTGTGGTACATGGGGAAAATGATGGGTGAGGCTGTTACTTAATACTCCCATTTGTATCATTGGTGTGATGAAGGCCTCTTCTCTCCTTGTATTAAGTAGGTCCAGGGATATCTCAGGCCTACAGACGTCCCTCTCTCACTGTGTCAGTTGTGTCAGTTAAACTGTAGGGATGGGGTAGCATTTGTCACTAAGGACCAATTAGGAATCACCCCTAATGATTTGTTTTTCCTACTACAAATGACTCACCCCATCTGAAGATTCTGAAATGATCCCTTGGTTGAGAATCACTGCCATAAAGAGCCACTGTTCTTAAGGACTGTGTCACATCCCTCAGGTGTGCTGTGGGAGAATAAAGGTTGAAAATATGACCCTGACTGTGAACTCCCCAAGAGCAAGGACTGTGTCATTAATTGCTTTGTTATTTCCCACAAATTCCTATTTGGGGATTGCCTCTATAAGTAGGCAGTTAAAGCTATATAACCACCATTTCACATCATAATTTTTATAGACACCAGTTGTTTGGTCAGTTGACTTCTGGCCATCTGTGAAGTTGGAAAAGAATAATAATGAGCCCAGGTTTCTAACTTCATTGCCTGCCTTTATACAGAATCCTCACCATGGATGGGCTCATCGAGGACATTAAGCGACGGCGGTACTATGAAAAGCCTTGTTGCCAACGACGACGGGAAAGCTACGAAACCTGTCGGCGGATCTACAACATGGAAATGGCTCGCAAGATCAACTTCTTGATGCGAAAGAATCGGCCGGATCCATGGCAGGGCTGCTGAGGCCTGTGGATAGTAGGCCCAGTATGAAAATCCCTATCCAGCTGTCTCCTTTCTTTCTACAATCCCATTTTCTCTTACCTTTCTTATAATAAATTCAATCACATATGTGCAAGAAGGCCTGCATGTATAGAAGCAATCCCATAGTCAGCAGTGAACCCTCTCTTTTATTATGCGAAGGAGAAACTAACTCAAAAAGTAGTCTAGGAGTAGAATGGTGGTTGCCAAGGGCTGGTTGGGAATGGGGATTTAGTGTTTAATGGGTACAGAATTTCAGTTAAGGAAGCTGAA
The DNA here is from genome assembly GCF_009762305.2 of Zalophus californianus. NCBI lineage: Eukaryota > Metazoa > Chordata > Mammalia > Carnivora > Otariidae > Zalophus > Zalophus californianus. The sequence continues at coordinate 104,614,901 of NC_045598.1, forward strand.
AAAGTTCTAGAGACAGATGGTGGTGATACTTGCACAACAATGTGAATGTACTTAGTGCCACTGAACTGTACACTTGCATGGTGAAAATGGCAAATTCCATGTATATTTAGCTATAATAAAATTTTTTTAAGTAGTCTAGGAGAGGTGAGGAACTTTTCTAAAATGTAGTGGAATGTATCTACCATTTCCTACTCAATTCTTAGGAAACCCAAAGCAAGGCATTATTGGAAGAGCATCTGTTGCTCTTTACTGAATTGTCCCCTCCTACCAACTGTTAGATAAAAGGAGAGGAGAGGAGGCATCTACGTATTTGGAATAAATTTTGCTACTGAAACACCCATCAACCAGACTAGAGTGCTGGAATCCTTATCCAGAGGGATCCTTTTTTTTTTTTTTTTAAGATTTTTTTTTTAATTTATTTGACAGAGACACAGCGAGAGAGGGAACACAAGCAGGGGGAGTGGGAGAGGGAGAAGCAGGCCTCCCTCTGAGCAGGGAGCCCGATGTGGAGCTCAATTCCAGGACTCTGGGATCATGACCCGAGCCGAAGGCAGGCACTTAACGACTGAGCCACCCCAGGTGCCCCTATCCCGAGGAATCCTTAAGACAAATCTAACATTCACTCCTGTTTTCTGTCTTTCCTTTAGTTTTCCTAAAGAAGGCTAATGAAGGGATAGTGGAGAAGAAAAAAAGCAGTAGGTGGATGGTAGAAAAGAAGGAATGGGCGAGTATTAAGAGATACAAGGGCACAGAGCCAAAAATATCTACAGCAGTGATTCTCAAAAGTGTGGTCTTCAGATCAGCAGTATCAACATCATTCAGTTAATTGGCTGAAATGCAAATTCTAGGACCTACTTTAGACTTTCTGAATTGGAAATTGGGAGTTAGAGCCCAGTAATCTATTTTTACAAGCCCTGCTGGTGATTCTGATGCCTGCTAACATTTGAGAACCCCCCTGCCCCATCCTACCCCGTTTCCAGGCAGAGGTCCCCACTATCACCCCTACTTCCGCTCAACAGGCATTCTTGGGTGTGTGATCTAGCCGCTCTGCTTCCTTTCCTGCGGTCTGTTTCCTTTGGCCTTGCTCCCCTGACAGCCACACTACTAGTATAAGGAGAGTTGGTGCCAGCCCCTGTAGGAGAACACAGTAGGTAGGTGGAGCGACTAGCCCCTCTCTCCTCACCCAGGCTCCGGCCCTCGGTATGAAGGAGGTAAACAGCGGACTGCCAAGCACCCTGTCTCTCCAGATTACTAGTGTTCAAACACTGCCCCCTTGTGGTATAGCTGCATGAAATCGATTTCTTGGTCTTAATTTCAGTCTTTTCAATTATTGTTTCTCCCTTTCACAATTATACTTACTGATTAGGCAGGCCTGCGTGAAGTTATGCTGGAATCACCATTCCTTGCCTTTCAGGGCTTGATCATCTTTCTTCCCCTCATCAGTAAAGCCCATGGTGAATAAAGCATATTATAGGGCACGGCATAGAAGTAGCTTAGAAATAGAAGATCTGGTCCTTGCGCTCCAGAAATTTACACTGTGGTTGGAGAAATTCTATATCCAGACTGATCAATTTTGTTACCTTTGTACAACCTCGTTTTCAAGTTAGACATTGATACTCTGAATCCCTTTCCAGTCTCTGATTTTGGTCTTTATCACTTTTGAGTGATTTTGAGCCATGGCATTGTTTCACCTCCTGCCAATTGCTGCTGCTGAAGAATAAAAGCCTGGCCTTTGCCAAAATGGTAGGATATGTTTGTGATAGGAGAGCCAGGCCTATTCCTTGGCAGTATTCCTCTGAGATTACAGTTGCTCTTGGGCTCCCTCCAAAATATCAAAGGGTGGCTTAAGATCTGGAATTTCCTTCATCTCTGAAATTATCCCCTGCTTGTTCTAGTCATTTTCCTGACCATTGCCCATGTCCCCCAGAGCAGTGAACAGTGATGGGTTTTAGCAGTTGGCCAGTTGAGAGGCTTCTTGTGTAAAGGGGGTAATTGTCTGGCTGCCTCAAGTCCGGTCAGTTTGTGCTGTTGTGGCCAGGAAAAAGACCTTCCACTCCCTGCTCTGAGAAGGTAGAAGGTACCTCATGGTCATATAATGAATAGGAATTTCCCTAATCCTTTTATCCCTGCCTTGAGTTCAAGAGAGGGGTGATTTGGTGTCTGACCCAGCTGCAGAGAGTCATAGATGTGGTACCTCCTATCCTGATCTTAGGCACCTGTGACATTTCTTAGATGTCCACTGGATTTCCTCGGACAGGTCCATTCCAATCATAATTTAAGGATCTTATAAGAATGTTTAGTGCTCTGGAAACAGTTACCCCTTTAAAATTGGGACTCTGTTGTGAAATTTGACATTGTACGTTAAAGTTTTCAAAAGTGCACGAAGTATGAAATGAGAATTTGCCTCTGTGTTAACTGAAAACATTAAAGAATAGTAACTCACTGAATACTAACAAGGTAAAGTAATAATGGAGTGATATGTTAAATGTAGATGTTTGAAGGGAGAGGAAAATATTGGGACTATGTACCAGTTATCTTACATATGTAGTTTTTTACTTAGATCTGGATTTAATCATGATCTTGGCAAATTGTTTAACATAATATCTAGTTTCCCCTGTAAAATAAGAATAATTGTATATAGGGGTTTGTGGTGAGGATTAAATGAGATCATGCATGTCAAATGCTCAGCATGGTTTCTGGCACATAGAACTTAATAAATGTTAGCGATAATCCCTCAGTTGTGCCAGACAGAAGCCTGATCATTGAGTCTTCCTCCACACTCAACCATCACTAGTATCCACTTGATCCCTGTCTTGAGGACTAAATGCCACAACCCGAGCCCCAGCTCCCTTCTGGATTACAACTCTTTTGGATTACAACAGTCACTTAACCATTTTGAATCAGTGTTGCCTGGCCTTCAATCCCTCCACCCTCACTTAGGTCAGAATGATTGTTCTAAAATGCAACCTTTTTTTTTTTTTTAAGATTTTATTTATTTGACAGAGAGAGACACAGTGAGAGAGGGAACACAAGCAGGGAGAGTGGGAGGGGGAGAAGCAGGCTTCCCGCGGAGCAGGGAGCTCGATGCGGGGCTCGATCCCAGGGTCCTGAGCTAAAAGCAGACGCTTAATGACTGAGCCACCCAGGCACCCCCTAAAATGCAACCTTGATCATTTCACTTTCCTGCTTAAGTAGGTAATTAGTTCCCATTGTTTTCAAGATAAAGTCCAAACTACTAGCATGGCATTTAAGGCCTTTCATGATTGAATTATTCTTTTCTGTCTGGCTACTTGTCCCCTCCAGTGTACTTCTGGGACATACTGTTTTCTCCCTCTGCCTGTATACCAGCTCTCAGTTTGGATGTTCTCAGAGATGACTTTCCTGTCTCTTTACCAACTTTTCTTCTTCTATTCACTTTTTTGTGTCTTGAATTTATCTTTTTCAGCTTAACTCTGTAATAGTAGTTTCTTTTTTTTAAGATTTATGTATTATTTATTTGACACAGAGCGAGAGAGCACGTGCGCACACGCAGAAGCAGGGGGAGCGGCAGGCAGAAGGAGAAGGAGAAGCAGACTCCCCGCTGAGCAGGGAGCTCGATGTGGGCCTCGATCCCAGGACCCTAGGATCATGACCTGAGCCGAAGGCAGATGCTTAACCGACTGAGCCACCCAGGCTCAGTAGTAGTTTATTTCTATATTTGTTGTGATATATTGCTTATTTGCCTTTCTCTCTCCATTAGATTTTCAGTTACCTGGAGGTTGGGTCTTTGTTGTTGGTTTTGTTTTGGTTTGGTTTTTTGAACCACTGTATTCCCAGTGCCTAGTATTATGCCCAGCATTTACATGCTCAATAAATGGGACACCTGGGTGGCTCAGTTGGTTGAACGTCTCACTCTTGGTTTTGGCTCAGGTCATGATCATCAGGTCTTGGGATCGAGCTCCATGCTTGGCGGGGCGCGTCTGCTTGAAATTCTCTTCCTCTGCCTCCTCCCCTCCACCCCAAATAAAGGAATCTTTAAAACAATAAATGCTCAAGAGACGCCTGGGTGGCTTATTCAGTTAAGCTTCTGCCTTTGGCTCAGGTCATGATCCCAGGGTCCTGGGATTGAGTCCCGCATGGGAGCCTGCTTCTCCCTCTGCATGCCACTCCCCCTGCTTGTGTTCTTTTTCTCTCTGACAAATAAATAAAATCTTTTTATAAATAAATAAAATCTTTTTTTATTTTTTCATTTTTTTTAAAGATTTTATTTATTCATTTGAGACACAGAGATACAGAGAGAGAGAGAGCAGGAGCAGGGGGAGAGGCAGAGGGAGAAGGAGAAGCAGGCTCCCCGCTGAGCAGGGAGTCCGGTGTGGGGCTCGATCACAGGACCCCGGGATCATGACCTGAGCTGAAGGCAGACGCTTAACCATCTGAGCCACCCAGGCGCCCCATAAAATCTTTTTTTAAAAATGCTCAATAAGGGGGCGCCTGGGTGGCTCAGTCATTAAGCGTCTGCCTTCGGCTCAGGTCACAATCCCGGGGTCCTGGGATCAAGCCCCGCATCGGAGAGCCTGCTTCTCCCTCTCCCACTCCCCCTGCTTGTGTTCCCTCTCTCGCTGTGTCTCTCTCTGTCAAATAAATAAAATCTTAAAAAGAAATGCTCAATAAGTATTTTTTTAAGGTTTTTTTTTAAGTCATCTCTACACCCAGTGTGGGGCTCAAAATTTAAAATCCCTAGATCAAGAGTCACATGCTGTACTGACTGAGCAGCCAGGAGCCCCTCAATATTTTTTTTTTAAAGATTTATTTATTTGACAGAGACACAGCAAGAGAGGGAACACAAGCAGGGGGAGTGGGAGAGGGAGAAGCAGGTTTCCTGCCAAGCAGGAAGCCCAATGCGGGGCTTGATCTCAGGATCCTGGGATCATGACCTGAGCCGAAGGCAGACACTTAACGACTGAGCCACCCAGGCGCCCCTCAATAAATATTTCTTGAAGGAACATATGACAGTAGCAATGATCAATTGAGTCTTACTATGTGCCTGGCACTGTACTAAATATTTCTTTATTGAAACAAAATATATATAACATGAAGTTTACCATTAAACCATTTTTAAGTGTACAATTTAGTGGCATGAAGTATTTGCACAATGTTGTGTAACTATCACAACTATTTCCAAAACTTTTTCATCACTCGAAACAAATTCAGTCATGATTAAGCAGTAATTCCCCCCAACTCTCCTCTCCTCCTTGGTAGCCTCTACTCTGTTTTCTCTATTTGTCTAATCTAGATACCTCATATATGTGCAATCATACAATATTTGTCCTTTTGTGTCTGGTTTATTTCACTTAGCATATTTTCAAAGTTTATCCATGTTGTAGCATGTATCAGAAGTCCATTCCTTTTAATGGCTGAATAATCCATTGTACATATGTACCACATTTTGCTTATCCATTCTTTTTTTAAAAGATTTTATTTTATTTTTTTAGAGATTTTATTTATTTGAGAGAGAGAAAGCACACGCATGAGCGGGGGTGGGGGAGGAGAGGAGCAGGAGAGGAAGAAGCAGGCTCCTCGCTGAGCAGCGAGCTGGATCCCAGGACTCCAAAGGCAGACACTTAACCAAGTGAGCCACCCAGGCGCCCTGTTTATCCATTCATCTGTCAATGGACACTTGGGTTGCTTCTACTTTTTAGTTATTTTGAATAATGGGTGTGAACATGGGTGTTCAAAGATCTCTTTGACACCCTGCTTTCAGTTCTTTTGGGTGTTTACCCAGAAGGAAAATTGCTGGATCCTATGCTAATTCTATTTTTAATTTTTTGAGAAACCACCATACTGTGTTCCATGCAGCTGCACCATTTTACATTTCCACTACCAGGGCACAGGGTTCCAATGTCTTCCCCCCCAATTTCTTTATATCCTAACCAACACTTGTTATTTTCTGGGGGGCAGGGGGTGTTTGTTTCTTTTTAGTATGCTCCACACCCAGCATGGAGCCCAACGTGGAGCTTGAACTCAGGACTCTGAGACCCAAGAGTCAGACGCTTAACTGACTGAGCCACCCAGGTGCCCCTGTTTTTTTTGTTTTGTTTTGTTTTGTTTTGTTTTGTTTTTGATAGTAGTCATTCTAATGGGTGTGAGGTGATATCTCCTTGTACAGTTTTTTTTTCCTTATGGGTTTTGATTTGCTTTTCTATGATGACTAATGATGTTGAGCATCTTTTCATGTGTTTATTGGCCATTTGTATATCTTTGCAGAAATGTGTATTCAAGTCCTTCACCCATTTTTGAATTGGGTTGGTTTTTGTAAGTTGTTGAATTATAGGAGTTCTTTATACACTCTGGGATATTAATCACTTATCAGATATATGACTCACAAATATTTTCTCCTGTAGATTGTCTTTTCACTCTCTTGATAGTGTCTTTTGATGCACAAAAGTTTTTAATTTTGATGAAGTCCAATTTATCTATTTTTTGTTCCTGTTAAATGTGTTTTTGGTACCATAGCCAAGAAATCACTGCCAAATTTGATGTCATGAAGATTTTCCCATGTTTTCTTCTACAAATTTTATAGTTGTTATCCTTAAGTTTAGGCCTTTTTGTGTTAATTTTTGTATATGATGTGCAGAAGGGGTCCAACTTTATGCATGTGGATACCCAGTTTTTTCTGCACCATTTGTCGAACAGACTGTCCTTTCCCTATTGGATAGTCTTGGCACCTTCATCAAAAATCAACTGGCCATATATGTGAGGTTTATTTATGTGCTCTCTATTCTGTTTTGTTGGTCTACATGGCTGTCCTTTATGCTGGTACCGCAGTTACTGTGTTTTATACATTGCATTTAATCCTCACAATAGTCTTTTGAAGTAGAGATTCTTATTTTATAACTGAGGAAACAACCTCAGAAAAGTTAATTACCTAAAGGAATCATAGCTAGTAACTGAGAGACTAAGGATTTAAAACCTATCCAATCCCAAGCGTTAGAAATAAAATCAGTTCCTAGAAAAACATTTCCCCCTGGGGAATTGAACCCAGACAGTTAAAAGCACTCAAACAGAATAAACTTACAACTCTGCAGAGATGGAATCATTAACCCATTCAGCAGACTTTGAGTGAATATTCTGTGAGACGTTAGTGTTAGGTGCTGTAGATACAATGGGGAAGCTGAGGCATGAATAACTTGAGTGACATGTTGGAGCTCCTTCAATTTGTTACTCAAAACCAAGCTTTATTACATTATGTCATGCTGCACCATCAGAGAAGGTGGGTCTTGGTATGTATTTCTCATACTTCTTTAAAACAAACACTTATCTTCTCTGGGAAATTCTAATAACCTCCCTAGAGAATAACTGCATTTTGTGATGAGTCTATCATCTGAGGAGACATCTTGGAATTTTAGTTTCTGTAGTTTGTAATCTGGTATAACAGAATAGTTTATTTGCCATATATGAAACTGTACCATAATATTGGTTGTATTTTTTCCAAACTATACTTTGCCCACATACGTGCTTTTCAGAAGCAGTGGTTTAAAGGGTCAGTAAGGTTTAGAGCCTCATTTTGAAGAAAGGGGAAAATACAGGCTTACTGATAGAATGAGAAAACCAGTTCTGGCAGGTCTTACTCATTTGTCATTTGTTGAGCCTTTATATGATACTATCCTAGGTCCTGGAGATACAAAGACAATGTGACACAAAATGCCTTAAGGGCATTTCCATTCCTTAGGTGAAAAGCACTTTATAGCAGGTTTTGAGGCCTGCAAGATGTGCTGTTGAAAAATATTCATTCTTTAGTTCAACAAATATTTAATTGTACCAGGTGCTACTGTAGGCATTTAGGATACATCAATGACAATGATTCCTCTCTTTAAGGAGTTTATATTCTACCAGAGGGAGTCAAATGATAAGCAATAAACATAAACTAGTACTAGTATGGTAGGTGATGATAAATACTATTGAAAAAGAAAAAAAGAAAATTGGGACTCCAGAGTGCAAGACAGCCTTCAGAATTGAATAGGGTGATTCAGGGAAGGCTTCACTGAGGTCATATTTGAATAAAAATCTGAAGGGGATGGAGGGAGTAAATCCTATATCTGGATTAAGAGCAATCCAAGCAGAAAGCATCAAGTCCAGAGGCCTTGAGGTGAAATTATCCTTGGCATGTTCAAGGAACAGAAGAAAGGATTAGGATTTTGGAGCTGAATGAGTTAGAGAAAGAGTGGTAGTAGATGAGATCCCAGAGATAATGGAGTGGGGCATTTTGTAGGGCATTTTACTCAGTGATATGGAATGCCAAGGGATGGTTTTAAGCAGGAGGATAATAATGACCTTTCTGATGTGTTTACATGATCACTGTAGTACTTGCCATTACTTTGCTTATTAGCTTAGGTGATGAGACTAAAGCGGGGGAGGGGGGAGGCAGAGTGGAAGCAAGAGAGAAAGCAGGAGGCTGCTAAAATAATCCAAGCATTAAAATGAGTAGTGGAGGTGGTAAGAAGCAAATGGGTCTGTATATATTTGAAAGTAGGGCCAATGGAACAGAGGAGTCCAGGAGGATTCCAAGATTATTGGCTTGCATAACTCTTTAAGAATACAGTTGCCATTAATTGAGGATGAAGACTAGGAGCTGTTCTTTTGGTGGGGGAGTGGGGGGTGGAATCAGGAGCTTAGTTTTCATCATGTAAATTTGAAATGTCTGTTACACATTTATGTAGGCAATTGACTATTTTTTAAAAGATTTTATTTATTTATTTGAGAGAGCGAGAATGAGAGGGAGAGAGCACATGAGAGGGGGGAGGGTCAGAGGGAGAAGCAGACTCCCCGCTGAGCAGGGAGCCTGATGCGGGACTCGATCCCGGGACTCCAGGATCATGACCTGAGCCGAAGGCAGTCGCTTAACCAACTGAGCCACCCAGGCGCCCTAGGCAATTGACTATTATATATAACGTAGCTTTATTGAACTCTGAGAGGCACTGTTTTAAATGCATTGCCCTCAGTCATTCTTGTGGTCCTCAGAGCAGCCCAGTGAAGTGGATTTTTTACAGGTGAGTAAACAGGGCTTAAGTAACTTGCCTAATGTCACAGCTAATGAGAGAGAGCTAGAATACAAATCTAGGCAGTCTGACTTTAAAGCCCATGGTCTTAATCATTAAGCAATATCGATTCTCGGAGGATGCCTGGCACATAGTAGTAGGCAGTCAACAAGTATTACGTCAGTGAATGAATGAAACAAAAGGCACAGATGGGCTGCTATCTTCAGAGTCCTCCTATGTTCGTCATTTTTCTTGGTGGTCTCTGACACCACGCTTAAGTAAGGGAGAAAGATTAAAGAGGGGTGGCTAATGCTAGTGACAACGACTCTCAGATGGTTTGGTTTCTACCAGAAAGGCCCCGTTTAAACCGAACGCAAAAACTCGGCTTTTAGCGCATTTATTCACACTAGGAGTACTACGAGCAGCCCAATTTCTGCTTCAGGCAACATTAACTTCGCAGTAATCTACCAGATTTCGCTGGAGAAACCTAAAGAGGAACTTTTATGCGCAAACTTTACAGCTCCCGCACGCATGCGCTCCGCCGAGGGGAAAGTGGTTACTACGGCTGCGCAAATCGGTGGCCCGGCCCTTCCCCGTCACATGTCGGGGGACCGCGGCGTGGCGGCGGCTGTGGCGGTAGCGACGGCAGGCCGTAGGGCGGTCGGAGGGTTTCCGGTTCCGGTGTAACGTTCGGGCTCCGTCTCAGGGGCTGAAGTTTGTGAGGTGAGTAGTGGCCCCGGGCCCTGGGAGGGTATCCTCCTGTCTGAGAGGCGAGGGCCAGGGCGCACTCCAAGGGGAGGACCGAGGCGGGAACGTTCAATGGGAAGGAAGCCGAAAGAAGTACAAGGTTGTGAGGGAGAATGGGTTGGAGTGAGATTGTGGGGAGGAAAAGGGCGGGGGCGGGAAGGGGACGGGGTGGGGAGACTAGCTCTAAGATGAGTTTGGGGAGAACAAGGTGGGGTAGGGAGCCGGTCGGAGATAAGGGAGAGGGCAAACAGAAGTATGGGGTTGCAGGGGGGAAACTCAGGTTATAGCAAAGAAGAGCACGAAGTAAGGAAATTCTTCACAAGATTGGATTCTGCTACCTGCTCATTCAGACATCCTTCTGCCTTCCTCTTCTTCCACCCCCACCCCGCCGCGCCCCAGGCAGTTACTGTTGAACGTTTGATTAGTGACAAAGCTGGTTACTGTTTGAAACTTTTATTTTTGCCCACTGGCTGTTTAGTTTCCTAGAGGATTGGGTAGAAGTTGAATACATTTGTTAGTATGGTACTTGGGCACACATTTCATCTGATACAGTCGTACCTCATTTGTTGCTTTGGATTTTCAAATTGTTTACACTTTCTAGCCCATGATTCAATTCTGGTGGAATATAAGATCCATTAAGGCGAGGATTGTCTGTTATGTTCATTGTCGTATGTTTCCTCAGCACACAGTACACTACTTGAGATCTAGTAATTATGCAGTACTTATTGAATGATTAAGGATGTTTTAGATATGGGAATTGGCCTCATTTTGTGAAATGAGTAAACTGAGGCACAGAGGAATTACTTGCCCCAAAGCTGGCAAATAAGAGTTCAGTGTTCCAAATGTTCAGCGTGAACTGTTTCTTCACTCTCTTTGATCTGACTATGCTTTTTTGAGTAATGCACATTTAATATGTAGAGATTTATAGGCTGTACTGCTGTCTCATGAGAGGTGAATAGAGCTGCCACAGAATTATTCATATAACGTCCCTGAGTCACAAAATCTTTCACTCCTATTTTCATGACTTTAATCTATAGCTTCCTATGGTTATACCAAAATTATACTGTTTAGCAACAGGTCTTATGGAAGATAAACCTGCCAAGAAAGTAGAAATTAATCAGACTATCTTTTAGGAGAAAAGATGTCTTAAAACATCTTGAAAGATTGACTCCCAGAGACCCTGATTTGTAGCACTGCTGGGAGGGAGTTTGCTTGGAAATTGAGGTCAGTGCTGTTTATTGACTTTTAGGCATTTACAGAGAAAGAGAAATAAAATTTTCTCTATGCTTATGAGGTTTGCTATTTAAGTGGGAGAGCAGAATGTAAACATGAATAATGTTGAATTACACTAACTTGCATTAAATAACAAAGATTTGTTGTAGAAGGTCCTTTATGATAGTGAAGGGAGAGAGAGAAAGTACATCCAAAATGAGGGTATTCTTTTCTGAGCTGAGGGATTAATCTTAGGAAATCTACTGACAGATCCTGTAGAACATGAGAGAAAAGGATCTGGGTACAGAATTTCCACAGGGATGAATATGACTATAGAGAAATGTGACAACATACTTAAGGATTAGGAGCTAGCTTGCTTGCTTGCCTGTTTGCTTGCTTGCTTACTTACTTACTTACTTACTTATTTATTTAAAGTAGGCTCCACACTCAATGTGGGGCTTGAACTCACAACCCTGAGATTGAGAGTTGCATGGTCTACCAACTGAGCCAGCCAGGACCCCCAGTATTAAGAGCTTTTTTTTTTCCTTAGCCGGGGGAAGGCCTATGGGAAAGGGAGAAAGAATCTCAAGAAGGCTCCACAACCAGTGTGGAACCGGATGTGGAGCTCAGTCCCATAACCCCAAGATCATGACCTGCCCCAAAATCAAGAGCCAGATGCTTGACTGACTGAGCCACCCAGGCACCCTGGATTATGAGCTTTAATATAGGATGACTGACCTGGATAAGCCCACCTTTTTTTTTTTTTAATTCATCCCTTAAAAGAAGGGAAACTTACAGGTTAAGGCTGTGTTAAGGAATGCCTGCCTGGAAGCAGGAGGAATAGAAAAGCTGGTCTCTGGGTGGGCTTTCCAGTCTTGTTTTCAGGTTGTATGTTTGCCAGTCCTTGTTATGACAGGATCAAAAAAGAAGCTAGAACTCATTTCTTAGACTACATTATTCCCAGGGTTTCCTTGTTTATTCCACAGATTGCAGTGATCCACTGATACTTACTGAGTTAGGATTACAAACAGAATGTGGTTCTATCTGCTTTGAAGTATGGGTTTTAGGGAAAGTATTTGGCTTGAAATGAAGTGCAGGCACTTGCTTGATTGAGATAGCATTCCTGATAATACTAAACATTGCCTGGAATGGTCTTTTCCTACCCTCTAACAGAGCTTTTTCCTGGTTTCTTTTTAGGTGCAGTTCTGAATCCCATTTGAGCTACCCTCTTCCTGAAGAATGGCACTGTCTAAGAGGGAGCTGGATGAGCTGAAACCATGGATAGAGAAGACAGTGAAGAGGGTGCTGGGCTTTTCAGAGCCCACAGTGGTCACAGCAGCACTGAACTGTGTGGGGAAGGGCATGGATAAGAAGAAGGCAGCTGGTATGTCCTTTTATGAATCTTTGGACTTAACGTATAGCATGATCCTAAACACTGCTTTGAATTTCCCCAAATTCTCTGTTGGGAGTATCTGAAAAAGATCAGGCCACATTTTATTTTCTCCTGCATTATAATGGAAATAGCCTAAGTGACTAATTTTGCTTTTTTTCTTATTTTGTATACTACTAGTGACATACTTTTTTTTTTAATATAACCTCTACACCCGACGTGGGGCTTGAACTCATGACCCTGAGATCGAGATGCCTGCTCTACCAACTGAGCCAGCCAGGCACCCTATTTATGACCTATTTTGAATCTCCGACTGACTTTCTTTAACCAATGTATTGAATTAGCTAAGTTATATTTACTTAAGAAATATGCTAAAGTAGATAGGTATGTTCAGGTTCAGATTGACATCTAAATATATCAAATTCTCTGAAAAAAAACATGAAAAAAGTTGAGGAAGGTAGAATTTGTTTATGGTAGTCTCCTATAGCTTGCTCTTTGAGAAGAGTTAGGATGATTATTCATCCTCTTTTTTTTTTTAAGATTTTACTTATTTACTGGGCACCTGGGTGGCTCAGATGGTTAAGCGTCTGCCTTCGGGCTCCCTGCTTGGCGGTGAGCCTGCTTCTCCCTCTTCCTCTCCCTCTACTGTTCCCCCTGCTTGTGCTCTCTCGCTCTCTCTGTCAAATAAATAAATAAAAACCTTTAAAAAAAAGATTTTACTTATTTAAGAGAGAGAGTGTATGAGCAGGGGGGAGGGGTAGAGGGAGAGGGACAAGCAGGCTCCCCCCTGAGCAGGGGGCCTCCTGACCGGGGACTTGATCCCAGGGGCCTGGGATCATGACCTGAGCAGAAGGCAGACGCTTAACCAACTGAGCTACCCAGATGCCCTATTCATCGTAAACTTTGATAGTCAACCTAAATAGGTTGCTCTGGCTATGCTACTTCCTACTGCAAAAAATTCTAACTGTACTTTTACCTCAAAAGGTAAGGTCATTCAATGTAAAAGGATTTATGGGAATCCTACAAAGAACTTACGACAACATTTCCCTCCCTCCTGGGGATAAAATTTCAGTGTTGGTATCTGTTATATGCCTAGTATTGGACTAAGTACTCTTATTTTTCAACCCTACCACACCTTTTTTTCCTGTCAGACCATCTGAAACCTTTTCTTGATGATTCTACTCTCCGATTTGTGGACAAACTGTTTGAGGCTGTGGAGGAAGGCCGAAGCTCTAGACATTCCAAGTCTAGCAGTGACAGGAGCAGAAAAAGAGAGCTGAAGGTAGGTTACAGTTAACTATCTGATGAGTTTAGGAGTGTTTTGAATGGTAACAAAGTTACTGAGCTTACCTGGCTCACACTTTGATATCCACTGTTAGAATACATAATATTCAAGAGAGTTACTTAGACATTAAAGGAGAGGAGGTGAACTTGTATTATCACCATCTTGTGGTGATGAACTCCTAAGTTCATGGGTTGAAATACTCCAAGGAAACAATTGGTAGCTTTGTCCTTTTTCATGTACAGTTAGGAGTTTTTGGTTCTTATGTTTGCCTATGTCTCCTCCACCCTTCCCCTTGCTACTACCTATAAATTGATTGCTCTAAGATTTTATTCTTTGGATTACTTGATAACTAATAGATTGATTCAGAACGTGACTCCACTGCTGTAGACCTCATTGTTGCTCCTTTCAGAGGTTTCTCTGGAATGTACCTGTAGATGGGATACCTAACAAAAATTATTATTTACTCTATGTCCTGAGAGCCTACTGTTTGCTATATAGCAAATTGCTGGTCATCAGGCCCCATGAGTGGAGTTCTTAAAAGGACCATCATTACTGTCTTACCTCCTTCACTTTTTATTCAGTAATTGCTGATTTGTCATGCCTTCTTTTAATATTAGCAGCTTCAGGTGGCTGATTTCTCTATCTCTTTTCTGTCTCTTCAATTAGAAAAGTCTTTTCTCTGACTCCCATCAAACCTTCCAAAGTGCATTTGATATCTTGGCTATCCTATTGCTATTCCTGAGACACAAAGAGTGAATAAGCAATGTCGACTTGGTCCCAGGCCAGGCTGTGGTACCAAGAGAAATAGAGAATTGTGTGCCTTTTGTGTTTAAGGCATTGTAAGGTGTTCAGAGGAATGAGAAATAGTCCTTGCCTTAAAGGAATTTGCAGTTTAAGGGAGGGGAACAACAAAATACAGTCACAAATTATAAATCTAAGTAACAGTTTCATATGAATTTTAGAGTTGACTGTAGAGTCAGACTGACATTGAATTTGTTACGTTTGAGGGGGAATGCTTGATCCACAATATACACAGATCTGTGGAGTGAAGTTAGTGCTATAATAGGACATGTGGCTGGGTTAAGTGCTGAGGCATGCTGTGAATGAAGTGACTACATTGGGTGGGATTAATAAAAATGGTTTCTTGAAGGAGGTATCTAGATAGCCTTGGGATATGGGTCCCATTTTGGTCCATTCAAGTCCCCACCCCACACAATATATTATGGGAGAGTCCTTTTTCTTGAACTGTAGGAGTTCCAGGAAGCGCTCGCCCCTGGCCGAGGATATGTCCTTGCAAAACACGAGCCCTCCTAGTGAAGAGGGGATGTCACCCAAAGCCTACCACCGGTGTGTACATTTGCTTTTTCCCATTGTCCCTTCCAGTTGGCCACTCTTGGTCCTGTTAAATTCACCTTGCAAATTAGTCAACATATTTGAGTTCCCATTGTTTGATGAGAACAAGTGTTACTGGGGAATACTGAAAAAGAAAGAGAAAACCCCTGTCCTGGAAGAGCTTAGACTCTAATTGGGAGAAAGTACTAACATTGAAAGACTTAACACTTGGCAAGCAGAATATCAGCGATATAATTTTATGTAGTATGAACCCAGGTCTTAAGTGCTAAGAAGATGTGAAACAACAGTTTGATCGGAGTGGGATGAGATTATTTATGAGGAAAACATCCTGGAGGAGGTGAGTTTCAGGCAGGATTTGGAATAGGGGTGTGGAAAAGTTGAGGGAAATCATTACAAATGTAGGCAGTAGCATTTATAAAGACCTTGAGATGGGAACATTTATAGGGACATGGAGATGAAATTTGCTTGACTGGAGTAGGAGAATGATGAAGTTGGGTGAGATGGTCCATTTGGTGGAGGGTCTAGAGGACTCTGGGAAAAGCCACAAAATGCTGATAGGGACTAGGATGATTCTTCCCTTCTCCCATGGGCAGGGAGACAACTCTTCTTTCGTCTTGGGTTTCCTTAGGAAGTGTTTGGTGATGACTCTGAGATCTCCAAGGAATCATCAGGAGTAAAGAAGCGACGGATACCCCGTTTTGAGGAAGTGGAAGAGGAGCCTGAAGTGATCCCTGGGCCTCCCTCAGAGAGTCCTGGTATGCTAACTAAGCTCCAGGTGAGTAATTAGGAACTGAAAGCGGTGATTTTATGAGTTG
Source organism: Zalophus californianus (assembly GCF_009762305.2). NCBI lineage: Eukaryota > Metazoa > Chordata > Mammalia > Carnivora > Otariidae > Zalophus > Zalophus californianus. The sequence goes on from NC_045598.1 coordinate 104,630,717, forward strand.
AAGAAGCAAGAGATGCATAGGTCCAGATTTGTTGTGACCTTAATTTGAATTAGTGGTTAGCATCGGGGAAGACTATTGAAATGAGCACCTGTTATGTGGCAAACAAGGTATAGTATATACATCATTTGCCCAGTTGTGTACATCATTGGATCATTGAGAAAATAATTGAAATAATCAGAACTTGGCTTGATAGCGGAGGAAAATTTCCAAATATAATGCAGAGATGAGATGATATAATCCACTAAAAATAATTTCAAGTTGACTTTGTTGGGGGGGTGTTGTGGGGTTTTGGTTTTTGTTTTTTCTTTAGGTGTTATTTATTTAGAGAGAGAGCGCACATGCACGCAGAGAAGGGCAGAGGGAGAGAATCCCAAGCAGACTCTGTGCTGAGCACAGAGCCCAGCACAGGGCTCGATCCAAGGGCCAAAACCAAGAGTCAGATGCTTGACCATCTGAGCTGCCCAGGCGCCCCGACTTTGTGTTGTTTTTTTTTTTTTTAATAGGAATTATCTGGGGGTGCCTGGATGTCTCAATCAGTTAAGCGTATGCTTTCAGCTCAGAACATGATCCCGGGGTACTGGGATCAAGCTCCGTGTCAGGCTCTCTGTTCAGCAAGGTGTCTGCTTCTCCCTCTCCCTCTTTTCCTCCGCCATCTCATGCTCTCTCTCTCGCTCACTCTCTCTCCCAAATAATAACGTCCTTAAAAAAAAATTTTTTTGGGGGGGGCGCCTGGGTGGCTCAGTCGTTAAGCATCTGCCTTCGGCTCAGATCATGATCCCTGGGTCCTGGGATCGAGCCCCGCATCGGGCTCCCTGCTCGGCGGGAAGCCTGCTTCTCCTTCTCCCACTCCCTCTGCTTGTGTTCCTGCTCTCGCTCGCTCTCTCTGTCAAATAAATAAAATCTTTTTAAAAAAAAATTTTTGGGGGGGGGTACCTGGGTGGCTCAGTTGGTTAAGCGACTGCCTTCAGCTCAGGTCATGACCCTGGAGTCCCGGAATCGAGTCCCGCATCAGGCTCCCTGCTCAGCGGGGAGTCTGCTTCTCCTTCTGACCTTTCCCCCTCTCCTGCTCTCTCTCTCTCATTCTCTCTCTCAAATAAATAAATAAAATCTTTAAAAAAAATTTTTTTTTGATACCATTATAAACAGTAAATATTTCTTGTACCATTTAAAATTTCTTGGAAGGGAAATAGAATATATACATAGATGTTTATGGAAGGGTAGATGAATTTCTTTTTTTTTTAAGGTAGGGAGGAGCAGAGGGAGCCGGAGAGAGAGAATCTTAAGCAGGCTCCACGCCCAGCACATAGCCTGTCGTGGGGCTCGATCTCGTGACCCTGAGATCATGGCCTGAGCTGAAATCAAGAGTTGAACACTTAACCTATTGAGCCACCCAGGTGCCCCTGAATTTGCTTATTTATACCTATATATGATACTTCTGCAACGAAAAAAACTGATGCTGGTGCTTTATAGAGAATAGGGGTGGAAGAAATCATAATATACCCTTTTGTACTTTTTTTGCATTTTGACCTATGTAAATATATCACCTACTAAAAAAAAAATGTTTAAAAAGTAAATTCTAAAGGGGCTCCTGGCGGGCTCAGTGAGAAGAGCATGTGACTCTTGATCTTGGGGTTGTGAGTTTGAGCTCCATGTTGGGTGTAGAGATTACTTAAATAAATAAAACTTCAAAAAAATTAAAAATAAATTTTAAAAAATACCTTGAAGTACCTTGGGAGCAAGGTCTCCTTTGGAAAATTAAAGAAGGGTTATTTGATTGTATTCTCAAAGCTTATCATTTTCATATTCTTTAGGACAAAAGAACGGTTTTACAGAGGCTAGGAAGCAGGTCTTTGCTTTATTGTCTCCAGTTACCCAAAGCAGGCATTCATAAAAAGTATGATAATTTGGGGCATCTGGCTGGCTCAGTTGGGAGAGCATGCATTCTTGATCTCAGGGTCCTGAGTTCGAATCCTATGTTGGGTATAGAAATTCCAAAAAATAAATAAATACACTTTAAAAAAAGGTATGATAATTTGTGTGGATTCTGTTAGGAGTTTTGTTGAAATGCTCATAATAGTCTTGTAGTGTAGGTACTGTTTTTACCCTTTTTAGACACTTGGAGTTTTAGAGATTAAATGCCATGTCCAAGGTCATACAAGCATTAAGTGTCAGAGTTAAAAGTCAAGCTTGGGTTTCTCTTAACCTGAGTTGTGTTTTTTTTTTTTTTAAAGATTTATTTATTTATTTATTTTGAGAGAGCTAGGGGAGAAGCAGTGGGAGAGGGAGAATCCCAAGCAGACTCCATGCTGAGCATGGAGCCTGTACAGGGCTCCATCCCACAGAGACCATGACCTGAGCCAAAAACACGAGTCGGACACTTAACCTGAGTCTTAACCATCAAGTTATGTTACTACCTAACATGCCAATCCTTCAATAGGATGATGGGTTGAAAAGTTTCAGTGCTTAACTATATAGCTTATCTTTACTAAATTTTGTAGCCAATCATACAGGCAGAATATGATGGGTTCATTAGACCTGAAAACCTTTTGCATTTAGGAACCTATATAGGAGAAATAAAGATGTTGAGGTGCCTGGGTGGCTCAGTTGGTTAACAGTCTGCCTTTGGGGGGCGCCTGGGTGGCTCAGATGGTTAAGCGTCTGCCTTCGGCTCAGGTCATGATCCCAGGGTCCTGGGATCGAGCCCCACATTGGGCTCCCTGCTCAGCCTGCTTCTCCCTCTCCCTCTCCCTCTCCCCCTGCTCATGCTCTCTCTCCCTCTGTATCTCAATGTCTCAAATGAATAAATAAAATCTTAAAAAAAAAAAAAAAAGAGTCTGCCTTTGGCTCAGGTCATGATCCTGGGGTCCTGGGATTGAGCCCCACATCAGGGGGCCTGAGCAGGGGGCCTGCTTCTCCTCCCTCTGCCGCTCCCCCTGTTTGTGCTCTCTCTGTCTCCCTCTGTCAAATGAATAAATAAAATCTTTTAAAAAGAGAGAGAGAGAGATGTTAACAGTTTTTTAACTTCTCCCCCATCGAGAACAGATCAAACAGATGATGGAGGCAGCTACACGACAAATCGAGGAGAGGAAAAAACAGCTGAGCTTCATTAGCCCCCCTACACCTCAGGTATTATGAAAAGAAGACTCTTTAGCAAAGAATTTCTTGCCGTCCACTCATTTGAGAGTCTGGAAGGTGACTGCATGTTCCACCCCACAGTGTGTGTGTGTGTGTGTGTGTGTGTGTGTGTGTGTGTGTGTGTGTGTGTGTGTGTGTGTGTGTGTGTGTGTGTGTGTGTGTGTGTGTGTGTGTGTGTGTGTGTGTGTGTGTGTGTGTGTGTGTGTGTGTGTGTGTGTGTGTGTGTGTGTGTGTGTGTGTGTGTGTGTGTGTGTGTGTGTGTCATTTGAGAGTCTGGAAGGTGACTGCATGTTCCACCCCACAGTGTGTGTGTGTGTGTGTGTGTGTGTGTGTGTGTGTGTGTGTGTGTGTGTGTGTCATTTGAGAGTCTGGAAGGTGACTGCATGTTCCACCCCACAGTGTGTGTGTGTGTGTGTGTGTGTGTGTGTGTCATTTGAGAGTCTGGAAGGTGACTGCATGTTCCACCCCACAATCTACGTGTGTGTGTGTGTGTGTGTGTGTCATTTGAGAGTCTGGAAGGTGACTGCATGTTCCACCCCACAATCTATGTGTGTGTGTGTGTGTGTGTGTGTCATTTGAGAGTCTGGAAGGTGACTGCATGTTCTACCCCACAATCTACGTGTGTGTGTGTGTGTGTGTGTGTGTGTATTTGTGTGTGACCTGTCTGCCTGTCTAATTCTTCTGATTCTGACTTCTTTTTCTCTGGCTCACAGCCAAAGACTCCTTCTTCCTCCCAACCAGAGCGACTTCCAATTGGCAACACTATTCAGCCCTCCCAGGCTGCCACTTTCATGAATGATGCCATTGAGAAGGCAAGGAAAGCAGCTGAACTACAAGCCCGCATCCAAGCCCAGCTGGCACTGAAGCCAGGGCTCATTGGCAATGCCAACATGGTGGGCCTGGCCAATCTCCATGCCATGGGCATTGCTCCCCCGTGAGTATATATTTCATGGAACCTCTTGTTACTTCTGAACCTGGAGAAGCAATAATGAAAGTTAAAAAGAACAAACAAAAACCTGGAACATTACTGATTCTCTTCTTCCAAGGAACTTACGTCATTTCTTAGTTTTATATTTATTACATATGCTGAATAAATAGCAGTTGAATTCTTTGAGCTTCCTTGTTGCAGAATTTATCTTCTTTTTACAATTGGTAGAACTGAGGTTAAGATTATTCATCTATTGTTGGATCTAGGAATAGAACCCAGTCTTCTGTGTGCCATGGCTGTAAACAGTAGCCTCCTTGGTAGTGTATGCAGCCTGTTGATTGCATGGGTTGCCCTAAGGGACCTTGGAGACAGCCCTTTCCAGTGGATATTGAGGTCTGACCTCATGCTATCTCCAATCTAGGCTGCAGACAGGTATGCGGGGTGCCTTTGGAAAGCCCCAGGGCACAGTAGCCAGGGTCCACATTGGCCAAGTCATCATGTCCATCTGTACCAAGTGATTGAGGCCCTACGCAGGGCCAAGTTCAAGTTCCCTGGCCGCCAGAAGATCCACATCTCCAAGAAGTGGGGCTTTACTAAGTTTAATGCGAATGAATTTGAAGACATGGTGGCTGAAAAGTGGCTTATCCCAGGTGGCTGTGGGGTCAGATACATCCCTAATCATGGCCCCTTGGACAAATGGAGGGCTCTGCACTCATGAGAACCTCGGCACTGCCCCCTCCCTATTCATGCCCCCCAATAAAATCTACTTCCTGTCAAAAAAAAAAATCCAGTCTTCTGGTTCCTAACCCAGAGCCAAATCCATTAAATCACAGTGAGTGATACCAGATCTGAGCGTTCTCTACACTGGGTAAAGATGATAGACTACACATACAATTGGTTTGGCATATTATGTCTGACTCAGAAATTCAGGAGTGAAACAGGATTGCGAATTCTTATCCATGTAATATATATATAAATTCACTTCATCTGATTGTATTCTATACTCAAATATTTAGTTTGATGTTTTCAGTCAAGGTGTTACATTCACTGATGGGCTTTTGTTCCCTAGAATTGTGTAACCTATTATCTTTGTTGGGTTTGATTTATTTAATTTTTTTTGTTTTCGTTTGCTTTATTTATTGTCCCATGTGATACTTATTTCTTTGTGGGCTATTTCTCAGGAAGGTGGAGTTAAAAGATCAAACTAAACCTACACCACTGATTCTCGATGAGCAAGGTCGCACTGTAGATGCAACAGGCAAGGAGATTGAGCTGACACACCGCATGCCTACCCTGAAGGCCAATATTCGTGCTGTGAAAAGGGAACAATTCAAACAACAGCTAAAAGAGAAGCCATCAGAAGACATGGAGTCTAATACCTTTTTTGACCCCCGAGTCTCAATTGCCCCTTCCCAGCGCCAGAGACGCACTTTTAAATTCCATGACAAGGGCAAATTTGAGAAGATTGCCCAACGATTACGGACAAAGGTACCTGGTTTAGAATATAACCTAGAACTTCGAAGAAATTAGGAAGGGGACAAAGGAAATTCAATACAGTCCTAAAATACTGTCAACCCAGTTCTCTAAGTTTTAGGCAATTAGATACACAAGTAATAAAGCAATTGACTAATTTTTAAAATACTTCATTTATTCCTGGAATACTTGATTTTTAGCTGATTTGTCTTCTTGATTATATTCTGCTTACGTGGAAATAAAACTCGAGTTTGAAAACTCAAAAACAGTGGAAGGAAACAATTCAGAACACTATGAGTAACTGAGGAAAGCTAGCCTGGTATTAACATTTACTGCAGATAAATTAACTCCACATGTGGAGAGTTGAATTGACTGTATATTCAGTGAGTTTTGCTCTTGTTTTCATCCTCTAAGAATGGTGTTTTCATAAAATTCCATTTCCGTATATTTGCTGTAGGCACACACTGGGGTGAAGGGTGGTGATGAGAGTAGTTGTATGTAAATCAACTAAGGATAAAATAAAGTTGAAGATTCTTCTGAGCTTTCAGAAATTATGAATTCTTTGCATTAGGCATAAAGAGTTCAACAAGAGAGTGCTTTAAAATTTGGGGTTCTATCATGTCCCTGTTTTCTGTCATTCCACTTTATCTTCATGTCTTGGTTTATCTTCAGGCTCAACTGGAGAAGCTGCAGGCAGAAATCTCACAGGCAGCTCGAAAAACAGGCATCCATACTTCAACTAGGCTGGCCCTCATTGCTCCTAAAAAAGAGCTAAAGGAAGGAGATATCCCTGAAATTGAGTGGTGGGACTCTTATATCATCCCCAATGGCTTTGACCTGTGAGTTTGTTAGTTAATACCTTTTAATAAGGCTAGAGTTTTATTGGGAGAGTACTCATGCATTAAGTAAAATTTTTAAATCTTGGGAAAATAGGTAACCATACACAGACCGTGTATTTGTGAAGAATATGTTGTATAGGTTTTTTTTTAGTTTTTGGGGTTAATGTAGGAAGGAACAGGCACAAATAATCTAAAAGAGAAAGGATGTAAATTTTATATTTGCTTTGGTTATACATAGTTACTTGTTTTCTTAATTATATTTTTCTGCTACTTACAATAGGTTTTTATATTTCTTAAAGATCCAGTCTTAGAGGGGCACCTGGGTGGCTCAGTCGTTAAGCGTCTGCCTTTGGCCCAGGTCATGATCCCAGAGTCCTGGGATCGAGTCCTGAATCGGGCTCCCTGCTCGGCAGGCAACATGTTTCTCCCTCTCCCACTCCCCCTGCATGTGTTCCTGCTCTTGCTGTCTCTTTCTCTGTCAAATAAATAAATAAAATCTTCAAAAAAAAAAAAAATCCAGTCCTAGAATAGAGAAAGGATTCTTTTTTTTTTTTTAAGATTTTATTTATTTATTTATTTGACAGAGAGAGAGATAGCGAGAGCAGGAACACAAGCACGGGGTATGGGAGAGGGAGAAGCAGGCTTCCTGCCAAGCAGGGAGCCCGATGCGGGGGACTCGATCCCAGGACCCTGGGATCATGACCTGAGCCGAAGGCAGACGCCCAACGACTGAGCCACCCAGGCGCCCCTAGAGGAAGGATTCTTAATTGATGGGGGAGAGAATGGTAAATAAAACATTTAAGATACATTTGGAGAGCTTTAATTATATCTACTCTATAATTCTGATACATGGCTTTAAGAGACTATGTTTCAGCGTTTCCCCTTACCCTTCCTTTGTCAACCACTGTCCCAGGGAGTTTTGTTATTAGTGAGAGAATGTGACATCCATCAGCGATGTTGGGTAGGGAAAGGGTTGAGAATGACTGGTGTAGAGAGTATGTCCAACCTTAGTGGAAGCCAGTTTTCTCATCTTGAAAATTATGTGTAATATATTTACATGTTGTAGATAAACACTAAAAAGTGCTAGAACACATTATGGAGAGTGCATTTTTTCATTGTGTTTCTTAGACTTCCTCTCTCGGAATTGTCTCTACCCACATATCTTGTTTTCCCTTCTTCCTCCAATTTTAGTACAGAGGAAAATCCCAAGAGAGAAGATTATTTTGGAATCACAAATCTTGTTGAACATCCAGCCCAACTCAACCCTCCAGGTAATGTATAGATTAGTCAGTTAAGGCTCTAGAGAAGTATTATCCAACAGAACGTAATGTGATATGAACATGTTCTCCCACCTGTGCTGACCATACAGTACCAACTATCCACTTGTGACTATTGGGCACTTGAAAACAGTTGCACTGATACAACTGAAAGACTAAATTTTAAATTATATTCCATTTTAATTAATTTCAATTTACATAATGTATGAGTGGGGCATCTGGGTGACTCAGTTGGTTAACATCTGACTCTTGATTTCAACTGAGGTCATGATCTCAGGGTTGTGGGATCGAGCCCTGTGTCAGGCTCTATGCTGGGTGTGGAGCCTACTGCTTAAGATTCTCTCTCTCCCTCTGCTACTCCTCCTCGTATGCATGCACACGCTCTCTCTCTCTTTATAAATAAATAAATCTTTAAAAATAGATAGAGGGGCACCTGGGTGGCTCAGTCATTAAGTGTCTGCCTTCGGCTCAGGTCATGATCCCAGGGTCCTGGGATTGAGCCCCACATCGGGCTCCCTGCTCAGTGGGAAGCCTGCTTCTCCCTCTCCCACTCCCCCTGCTTGTGTTTCCTCTCTCACTGTGTCTGTCTCTGTCAAATAAATAAAATCATTAAAAAAAAAATCAGATAGATAGATAGTGTATGTATGTGGCTATTGGCTACAGTATTGGACAGTACAGCTCTAGAGCATTGAGGCCTACTCCAGAGATAGTTTCACTGATGTATAAAACAAGTTAGGTTTTAAAAATCATTCTTGGGATGCCTGAGTGGCTCAGTCGGTTAAGCATCTGACTCTTGATCTCAGCTCAGGTCCTGATCTCAGAGTTGTGAGTTGAAGCCCCACATTGGGCTCCACACTGGGCATGGAACCTACTTAAAAAAAATTTAAAAAATATATAAAAAGCATTCTTATCTTTGACTCTCAACTCCATCTTGTACACCATTACTAAATACCTGTCCTTCTTCAGTCTTCTTTGTCTTTTGTAGCAAAAGCCTGTTGGCTCACTCAGAAGAGATAGGTTTTAGTTGTGGCTATGTTTTTAACCAGCTGAATCCCTTGGGTAAATCACTTAGAATACAACTTTCTCACATGTAGAGATAATATTAACTGTTACGTCTTCTTCAAGAGTTATGCAGATCATAAAAGATTTTAACACTTTCAACAGATTTGGGATGAACAGAGGAGATAATACCTCAATTAGTAAATTTGGAAAATAGATTGAGACTTTGATGTAATACAGTGTATGATAATCACTGAATATTACTTAATCAGAGTCTACTTAGATGTCATCAGTGTGGATCATTAGGACATAAGGGATTTTGTTTGTTTTAAAAAGTTGAGAGGCACCTGGGTGGCTCAGTGGAGCATCTGACTCTTAGCTTCGCCTCAGGTCATGATCTCAGGGTCGTCGGATCGAGGAGCCCCACGTCAGGCTCCACACTCAGCGGGGAGTCTGCATGAGATTCCCCTTCCCTCTCCCCACCCCCCACTTGCGTGTGTGCACCCTCTTTCCATAAAATAAGTAAATCAGTCTTCAAAAACTAATGAGAAGTTGAGGGGGTGCCAGGCTGGCTCATGTCAGAAGAGCTTGTGACTCTTGATCTCAGGGTCATGAGTTTGAGCCCCACTTTGGATGTAGACATTGCTTAAATAAATAACCTTTAAAAATAATAATAAGTAAAATTAAATAAAAAAGTAAACCTGCTTTGGGAGTCTAGAGGATTTTCCCCAGTCCCTATAACTCTAAAATTATAAATTTCATCATCTTAGCCCCACCTACCCCAAATCCTCATGCACTGCAACTAGAGCAGCTCTCATTTTATTTTCTGTATTTGCCACTTTTCATTGATTAAAGGGTTCAGCTGCTTCAAGGAAAAAATTAGAACACTCTCATGAGAGATAAGAATGCTTTTTAAAAAATGTAACATACTACTATTAACACAACCTAAAAATAATAACAGGGCTCCTGGGTGGCTCAGTCGGTTAAGCATCTGGCTTTGGCTCAGGTCATGATCCACACCCCACATTAAAAGAAACTTTAATTGTTATTATTTTTTTTTTTAAGATTTTATTTATTTGAGAGAGAAAGAGCAAGCGAGAGAGTGTACAAGCAGGGGGAGGGGCAGAGGGAGAGGGAGAAGCAGGCTCCCCACTGAGCAGGGAGCCCCATGTGAGGCACCTGGGTGACTCAGTCATTAAGCGTCTGCCTTCCGCTCAGGTTATGATCCTAGGGTCCTGGGATTGAGTCCCGCATTGGGCTCCTTGCTGAGCAGGGAGTCTGCTTCTTCCTCTGCCTGTCGCTTTCCCCTGCTTGTGCTCTCTCTCTCTCTCTGTCTCTCTCACAAATAAATAAAACCTTTAAAAAAATAAAAATAAATAAAGTTTCTTTTAATGTGATTGATATTCACCTACATTCCTCTAATAGGCTTATTGCTTTTGTACTTTGATTTCTCTACCTGGCAGTTGACAATGACACACCAGTTACTCTGGGGGTATATCTTACCAAGAAGGAACAGAAGAAACTTCGAAGGCAAACAAGGAGGGAAGCACAGAAGGAACTACAAGAGAAAGTCAGGCTGGGCCTGATGCCTCCTCCAGAACCCAAAGGTACATATCTTAGAGGCAGGGAAGAAAGGGTGGTATGTTTGTTTATCTCTGTAATTCTAGAGGAACTTTTACCTCGCTCTATATTTGTGTGCTTTCCGTTTCTCTGAATCATTCATTGATGCTTTTCTTCCTTTCCTAAATTTCTACAATCTTATTAAGACAGGTCAACATATTCACTGTAGAGGTCATTTAAGACTTATTTTTAAGTATAAAAATATGTAACATTGTGATCTTCCTGGAAAAATAATGGTCTTGAAATTCATGAAGATAGTAGCTGCAGTGTGTGCACGAAGTTGTTTTGTACATAATTATTAATATTTGAAAAATGAAAATACTGTTAAAAGAAACCTTCACTCCTATAGTTCCCATTATCATTCAGTAATATTTTGAGCGAGCACTGTTATATGTAGGATCTTTAACTAAATGCTGTGATCAGAGTGAAAAATACCAAAGAAATTAAGTTCCTTTATCTTTCATAAATTTTCAAGCAGTGTAAGTAAATGTATACCAACTATTTAGATTGTGTGTCCTTCCACAAATGCTGGGCTTTTCAAGATAGGGGTTTCTGGAGCAAATGAGCTTTGAGCAAAGATTTGAAATAGGTAAACAGTATGAATTGAGAAGAGGTGACAGGTTATCCAGCTGGACAATTAATTGTTTTCTATCCTTTCTCCACATGCAGTGAGAATTTCAAATTTGATGCGAGTATTAGGAACAGAAGCTGTTCAAGACCCCACGAAGGTAGAAGCCCATGTCAGAGCTCAGATGGCAAAAAGACAGAAGTAAGTGCCATGGGATTGGGTGGAAACCCAGGGCAAGTACCTTTCCCATACTCTTCTGGGGGGATCCATATTTGGAGGGAGGGGAGAGTCCTCTGTTGCTCTCTCTTTCCCTCAGCTTTGCCTCTGATCTTCAATGCCTTTCTCACTTGTGGATGTCCTTCCTGTCACGACAGAGCGCATGAAGAGGCCAACGCTGCCCGAAAACTTACAGCAGAACAGAGAAAGGTCAAGAAAATTAAAAAGCTTAAAGAAGACATTTCACAGGGGGTACACATATCTGTATATAGGTAGGTGTCCAATCTGGGCCAGCCTTTGCCTTAGAAATACCAAAAATTTTCCAAGTGCTTGAGGCAGAATCACTGTGGTCTAAAGCACACCTACCATCAGTCCCTACTCTCTTCTGTGACCCCAGCATGAATCAGGAGCTAATAAATCTTTTATAATGAGGGAGGTTTAAAGACTTACTCTTCTATCTCTGAGGCTTTTCAATGAACCAGTACTAGTTCTGAAGAATGAATGAATGAATATACCTGTTGAGACCAATCTATGAACTAAGGATCATTCATCCTTTGTGAAATATAACCTATTTCTCCAGGAAGCATTAGAAGTTCCTTTATTCAGAAACTATATTCTTATCCTCACTTTTGCAGTAATCCTTTTATTTCTACTCCAAAGTACATTTTATACATTGTAAATATTTTCTATTTTCCTGTTGATTTAATATTTTCATTTTATTTTATGTTGAGTGCATGTGTACCTTCCATTTTTTAAAATGTGCTCCCTTTCAATAACTAGCTCTTTATTATGAAAGTGATAAATTATTATAAAAGTAGTGAAAGCTTATTAAAAATTTTTTTTAATCTAATACAACAGAAGCCTTTACTGAAAAAGTCCCCTTCCTACTCTGACCCCTTAACACCGTAGGTAATTGTAACTAACAGTTTTTTTGTGTACCCTTATAGAAATTTCCATGCATAGCATTCTGAGTACTTTACACTATAAGCATCTAGGAGACAAAGAATTTGTTGATCTTTATACTCAAGAACAATTAGCTTACACATATTTTTGGATGATGGTAATACCTCACTTTTCTTAGAGTAAATTTTCATTACCTGTTATTTGTTGTAGGGTGTACAATACTAGTCTTTGGAGTATAAGGCAGTGGAATTACTTCGAGACTCATTGATTCTACCTTTCAAGCATTAGCGTATTTGCTTACTTCAAAGGCCTTTGTTTTTAGAGAGAAAACCATTTTGGATCCATCTGTTTATTTGCCATTCCATTCAGGCAGCTACTGATGCTAAAACAAAAGCCATAACTAAACTTTCCCTTCTCCAGAGTTTCGAAATTTGAGCAACCCAGCCAAGAAGTTCAAGATTGAGGCCAATGCTGGGCAACTGTACCTGACAGGGGTGGTGGGTACTGCACAAGGATGTCAACGTGGTAGTAGTGGAAGGGGGGTGAGTCTGAAAAAACTGAGGGAGACCATCCCCACGCAACCCTAGGCCTTGAAGTGATTAGAATGGTGGGGAGAAAGGAGGAAAAGATGAGAGTTTTAGAGCCATACCTGGGTTTAATATCCTGGGCCTCTGTTCTGTGTTTATTAGAGTAGAAGGACCTAAGATATGGTTCCTGGATTGCTTCAACTACCACATTAAGGTCTGAGTAATGAATGAGCTCAGAGGTTCTTCTACTTCATCATCTTCCACAATTCTGGCAAAATTCTCCTTCTCTGTTTCCAGGCCCCAAGGCCCAGAAGAAATTTAAGCGTCTTATGCTGCATCGGATAAAGTGGGATGAACAGACATCTAACACAAAGGGAGATGGGTGAATGGGGGTTAGGAGGGAATTTAGTGGGAGGTGGGGATGGTACTCTGTCCATTCATCTATTCCCTCCCAGTGACACTTGCTCACACTAGATAATGGTTTAGGAATTTTAGAAAGACCCATTTGGACTATGACATGGTAGACATTCATACAGTATTTATTATGTGTTGATATGTGTGAATGTTAGTTTTTCTTCTGCCTGACCTTTAAGGTCAGGTTTCCCTGACTTAAGGTTTCCCTGTCTGCCTGGTTACTGGTTGTGGGAGTGTATTGAGTTTGTGAAAATTCAGCTATAAATATTTTTTTTTAAGATTTTATTTATTATTTGACTGAAACAGAGCGTAAGCAGGGGAGCGGCAGGCAGAGGGAGAGAGAGAAGCAGGCTCCCCGCTGAATAGGGAGCCCGATGTGGGGCTTGATCTCAGGACCCTGAGATCATGACCCGAGCCGAAGGCAGACGCTTAACCAACTGAACCACCCAGGCGCCCCCAAGCTGTGCACTTATATGTGCATTCTCTAAGTATTTTTTGAAAAAAAGCTTTTTAAAGGGTTGAAGGCAAAAACAAAAATGTACACTTTTATTCTTTTGCCCAACTTTAATATATGTATAAAATAAAAAATATAAATTACATGTATATATTTGATACCCTCCTGACAGTCATTCTTCCATCAATATTCATTCTTCCCTTCTTTGAAGACCTGGGTTAGCATTTAACGTGCACAGAGCGCCTTACTTTTCTTAATTTTACCGAACTTTGGCCCTCTTAAATTTTTTGTCCTTACTTAAAGTAGTTTTGTGTCCTACTTACTTAATGTACAACTTTTTACTACAGTTGGCTTTTGTTTTGCAAAGGTTTCTAAGATACTTTCATTTAGTTTATCTGCCCTCCTCCACTAGATTAAAAACTCCTTGATAAGGGACCCTATCATGTTGGGATCTGAAGCCTGGCTCTCAGAGTGCTTAGGACAAGTTTGTGGGTTTTGTTGTTGTTTTAAGATTTTATATTATTTGACAGAGAGAGAGTACAAGCAGGGGGAGCAGCAGGGAGAGGAAGAAGTAGGCTCCCGCTGAGCAAAGAGCCAATGTGGGGCTTGATCCCAGGACCCTGGGAACATGACCTGAGCTGAGGGCAGACGTTTGACCCACTGAGCCACCCAGGCGCCTCTTAGGACAAGTTTTTATTGTTGATTGCTTGTCCTTTATTTATCTCCTTATTCCCCTACCTGGGGCAGCTCTTGATATATGTAGGTGCTCAGTAAATGTTGTATTAATAATATCTCTACCTGTTTGGAGCTTTCGGTCTAATTTGGGGAAATAAAAATAAGAGAAGACATTTGACCCCTGATACAGGACAAAGGGGGGACAGTATTTAAAGAATTGAGATAGACTTGAAAACTCCTGTTTAGAACCTAAATCTTGGTCTCTAGTCCTAAGTCTAGAGCAAGATTTTAGCTATATTGTCTTTTCCAGATGATGAGGAATCTGATGAGGAAGCTGTGAAGAAAACCAACAAATGTGGTACTAGTCTGGGGGTAGTTAATCTTCTGATAAACATTAGAAGCAGAACTTTAGCTAATTCCTGGTTGTTTATACCATTCTAATGGAGCAGTGGAATGGTAAAACTAAGCAGTGGCTGATTTCCTTAAGTAATTCATTTTTCTTTTCGGAATTCATTGGTAAACATTTGGCAGCAGATTCTTCCTGATTATATTTAGTTAAATTGATGAGTTATATAGTATATGCCACCTAGGGGAGAGTATGGGAAAACTGGTGGCAGGAATACAAATTCTCTGACCAAGTCGTTTATTTCACAGTCATGGATATGAGATGTGGGAAGAGGGGAAATGAATCATTGTGGGATTTTTTTGGTCTGGATATAATGAAAGAAGTACTAGACTTAAGAATATAAAGTTGGGGAAGTCTGGGCAGTACCACTCATTTGCTATTCAACTGGTCAAGACACTTAACATCAATTACTGTTGGTTTATCTACAAAAGTGGATATTATTTTTCCTTTCTATTTGTCAATTCTTTTCTGAGCAGAATTAGATTACTATGTAATTAGTGCTCTGTAAAATGGAGCTTGTTGTGGTTATACAGTCCCTCATCCCTGAAATCTTAGCGAACCAGTATTCGTTCTGAAGAATGAATTAATGAATATGCTTATTCAGGCCAAGGTGTGAACTAAGGATTATTCATCGTTTGTGAAGCATAAAATACCATCCTATTTTTTCAGGAAGCATTAAAAGTTTCTTTCCTTAAATAATTATATCCTTATCCTGATGTGTTGCAGTAATCCTTTTATTCCCCACTCCCAAAATACATTTTTTACATTGTAAATATTTTCTACCTTTGTGTTGATTGAATGTTTTCATTTTATTCTTTTATGTTGAATACATGTATATCTTTTATTTTTTAAATGTACTTATGTTTAGTAATTAGTTCTTTATTACAAAATTATTATTTCAAAAGTGGTAAATGCTTATTAAAATAAATTCTAATAACAGAGAAGAACACTTACTGAAAGGGTCCCCTTCTAATTCTCTGATTCTTTAAGACCACTCTTTATAGGCAGTTGTTAATGTTCTTCATGTATCCTTTTTTCTTATCCCAGACTCCTCCAATTTATGCATACAAATTAGATCATGATAACCATTATACCCCACCTGCATATTTAAGATCCCAACCCCTTCATCTCTTCCAGTTTCTCTTCCATTTATCTCTGAGAGTCCACAGGAATTGTATTTCAGGTTCAGAAACAAGCCGGGTTCTACTCTAGCTTCTTATTGGAATTTGATCCCTGAGAATCTCTTGAGATAGCATTTATGACTGCTATTGCTGCTGTGCCTTTGGCAAGATTGCGGTTACACCCAGTACTGTATGTTTTTCTATTGTAGTTCTCTTCAGGTACCCCCCTCACTACTCCCACTCCCCTCTTCTCCTCACCTTCATACTGTTCTTGGTCAGTGGACCCCAAAGCCTCCTCCTTGTATACAGGGTCTCACTGAGGGGGAAAAGCTCTCTCCTTTAAGGCCCAAATCTGGTCGTAGAGGCCTGATGGGTAAGTAGTTCATCCCATCTCACGCTCCGTAGTCCTTCCAGACTTGCTCCTTCATCCAGGTATCAGAGCACAGAATTCCTCATCCTGCATTCAGTCAAAAGAACTGAAACCTTTATGCCTTTAAATTCATGAAGACTCACACAAATATCTAAGGGGGTGGAGGTTAGAATAGCTTTTACCATAAAACCATGCTCAGCTAGGCACATTGCTACACAAATGTTACTAGGTTTTAAAGATTCATTTATTCAAGGGGCACCTGGGTGGCTCAGATGGTTAAGTGTCTGCCTTTGGCTCAGGTCATGATCATGGTCCTGGGATCGAGCCTCATGTGGGGCTCCCTGCTCAGCAGAGAGTCTGCTTCTCTCTCTCCCTCTGCCCCTCCACCCCACTTGTGCACACACAATGGCCCCGCCTCTCTCTCTCAAATAAATAAAATCTTTAAAAATAAATATTTATTTACTTATTTGAGAGAGAGAATGTGTGTGCATATGCACATGGGAAGGGGGAGAGGGAGAGGGTGAGAATCTCAAGCAGACTCCCTGCTGACTGCCAGAGCCTAACTCGGGGCTTGATCTCACAACCCTGAGATCATGACCTGAGCCAAAATCAAGTCGGATACTTACTGATGGAGCCACCTAGGCGCCCCGAAAATGTTATTAGGTTTTAGAAAAGAGTGTTCTATCTGATTTAAATTAGAAATTGCAGTGTTTTGGGGCACCTGGCTGGCTCAGTTGGTGGAGCGTACAACTCTTGATCTCGGGGTTGTAGGTTGGAGCCCCACACTGGGTGTAGAGATTACTTTAAAAAATAAATCTTTCTAAAAAATTGCAGTGTTCTTATTACAGATTTTGTCTCTTTCCCAGGGTACAGCCAAAGACCGGAGCTTTGGGGAGATGAAGTTCAAACAGTGCCCTACAGAGAACATGGCTCGAGAGCACTTCAAAAAGCATGGGGCTGAACACTACTGGGACCTTGCGCTGAGTGAATCTGTGTTGGAGTCCACCGACTGAAACTACTGCGAGCCCTTGCCTCTCCCCTCCTGCCTTTGTCTCTTCAGTCCTCTCATTCTACTACCCAACCCAGTCCCACATGTGTGTGTGATCTCAGAACTGTGCCAAGCTGACATTGGGACAAAGGGAAAACACCTTAGTCCTTTCCCCAGTCAGCCTGGCGCTGCCCTTTATTCCCCTTATGTGCATATGATTAAAGAGTTATTTTTAAAGTTGGTATGATATTTTTCACACACTTATAGGTATTGGAGTTTGGGTCTTCAGGTGATCTTTTCTCCCAACTTCTAGCAATTGCTGTGGAAAAAGAAAATTTTGTCAGTGATACCTGTGTATATATAAGTGGATGGATGGATGGATGGATGGATGGATGGATATGTATTTTTGATGTCTGATGGAAATTTCTCATCTTGGAGCAAGGGTGATAAATACTCTTTTCCTGGAGCAGAGTAAAGCAGGAGGTGTTAAATGGGTAAAAGAGGGTGGAACAAATGAGTGTCCATCTGTTAACCTTCAATAGAGTCACAGGGCAGATTACCTCTGGTCTTGACTGTAGTCTTAACAGAAAGTCATTGCTTCAGACAGGTGCGTATATGAGAATGTGTGTTGTAGGTGAAGTGAGCACAGGGAGAGTCCAAGGAGGATGTTATGGGTCAGTTTGTAAAATGGAATAGGATTCAGGAATTTAGCCTATTTCCTCTCTTTACTAATTAAAAAAAAAAAAACTTTTTCTAAAAGACAATGAGTAGTTTCTTTTTTCTTTTCCAATGAATCTGACTAGATGTGGTTCTGTTTAAGAATGTAATGTTTCTGGTTTGATTGTAGGAGTATTTAGGTCAGCGTAAGTATCCATTGAAGTCCAAAATTCTTACCATATCTACACTTCCATTTCATGTTGCCTGTTGAGGACATACTGGGAATGGATCGAACACAGGAGCCATTAGAGCTCCCCTAACTTCCTCTAGTTGGGGTTTACCAGGAAGTGGTGTTGGAAAATGGATACTTGATCAGAAGTTAAAACATTCTTTATTATAAAATTAGCCCTCTTTGGGTGCCTGGGTGGCTCAGATGGTTAAGCGCCTGCCTTTGGCTCAGGTCATGATCCCAGGGTCCTGGGATCGAGTTCCACATCAGGCTCCCTGCTCCTTGGGAGCCTGCTTCTCCCTCTGCCTCTCTCTGTCTCTGTCTCTGTCTCTCATGAATAAATAAAAAGTTTAAAAAAAATAAAATTAGCCCTTTTTAAAAAGTTTTATGTGTTTCAGGTCCTAGTTAGGGTTCCAATTTTAAAACAGTATGAGAGAGCTTTAGGATAAAAGAGGTGGAAGGGGACAGGGACTGCTAAAGGCCTTAAGGAAAAACTAGTATCTCTTTTTAGAGATAAGTAAACTATAACCCAGACAGGTGAGGTTAATTAATTATTCCTGGAGCAGGATGAAATCTGAAAAGCTCACCAGGCCTCAGCAATGCGCTGGGTACTTGCTAGTAATCATCTCTGTATCTGTGAGATGGGAGCCAGAGAATTAAACTTGTTTTTGGTATTTCTTGATTTAAGCAAATCCAGGGGGAAAATTCATTGTCCTAGAAATGTGCTTTTGCTCATATTAAAGGATTTATCACGATAATGTGTGTAAATTTATATACAACTTCAAAAGAGTATTGTTTGCATAAGGCCTAAAAAGGAGTATTTATACTATAATACACGATTGTTTATTGTAAATTATAGTGAGACTTAACCGGGCCTTGAGCAAGTCTTTAATCTCCCTGTGCCTCACAGTGTTTTTTGTTTTTAAATTTTCATGACCCCACACTGTATTGAGCATTGTGTTCCATAAGCATTTCCTCCTTTATCAGAACAAATTTGAGAAGTAGATTTTAGAGATGAAGAATTTGAGGCTTAGAGTAAGTAATTTGCCCCAAGATTATGGCTAGTAAGTAATGGAGCTTAGTTTCAACCCAGGTTTGTTTGACTAGAGCCCAAACTCTTAACCCCTACATATGCTGCTTCAGTTGTGAAATAAGGTGGTAGGGACAGCTGTGTTCTTTCAAATGCATGTTATTCCCAGAGTAGTTCTATCTTGGGTTGCTGTTCTCACTTAAAATGCATTGTGAACTTCAGCAATTCCTTTCATAATGTTTGAAAATGTGTATATTATGTCAGATATGTTAATGTTATTTGTCCTGAAGAGTTCTGGTAAGAATTTTAAAAGTCATTTGGAATTTATGATAGAGAATTAAGTGAGATATCAAGGTAGAAAATAGCTTTCTTGGTTTAAAAATGAATATAAAGTAACGACTATTTTCTCCTCCCTGTATGTAGCTTACCTTGATGAATTTCCAGAATTATCTTGAAAATGTCAATATCTTTGGAATATAGGTACCCAAGAATTATTTTTGGATAAAACAATTCAGTGATAACACTGGAGCATTTTACAGTTTTCAAGGTTCTTTCACATGTTAGTGCAATATTCCCAGAGGTAAGAAAATAAAAATAATTTCACTCAGGGCAGAAAATGTTATTACACAAAAGAGGCAATTTAAGATAGCTCTTGAAAGATGGGTAGAATTTTGATAACAGAAGATGTCTTAGGCAGAAAGAACAGAATTAATTACAAATAGAAAATTACAGGATATATTTAAGGAAAGGAACAGTTTGGAGCCCAAGGAACCATGGAGGGGAGGCATTTGAGATTACACGGGGAAGTTAGATTGGAACAATTGTGGAGAGTCTTAAAAGCCAGGGCTTTTACTTAATAGGTAACAAGGAATATTTATTTATTTACTTACTTACTTACTTATTTATTTATTTGACAGAGCACAAGTAGGGAAAGCAGCAGGCAGAGGGGGAGGGAGAAGCAGGCTCCCCACTGACCAGGGAGCCCCACTCAGGGCTCCATCCCAGGACCCTGGGATCATGACCTGAGCCAAAAAGGCAGCCACTTAGCAACTGAGCCACCCAGGCACCCAAGGAACAATTTTTTTTGTTTGTTTTGAGTGGAGGGGAATTAAGATGTTCATCTGGTAATGGTGTATAAGTTGAAGAGAGAGACTGAGAAGCTGATTGTGATGCTGCTGCTATCATAGTTCATTAGAATGGTAATGATAACCATAAGCAGGTAGGGGGCAAAGGGAAACGAAAGGGAATTCATACAAGAGATTTCTAGGTAATGTCTATTGGATTTGATAACTAGATGGAAGAGGTGGAAACAAAGATAACTAGAATATCCAACTTGAATATGTCTGAATGCAGGTGATAAAATTTAATCTTTAGGAGAGGGTAGGGAGAAAGATCACAAAAGCTAAAAATGGAGCTGGCAAATAGGGTGAGAAGCCATTAATTTAGTACAGTCTGATTAAGGATTGTACATTTAACAGAAGCAAAAGGAAATAAGCTTTAAGAAAAGTTTAAGTGTAAAAATAGCTGACATCATCATTAAACCTTTTCTGACTCAGACACTAAGCACTATGTTCATTAATTCATTTAAAAATTGTAGCACCCTGGAGGTTAAGAAATTTACCTAAAATTGCTGCTGGTAAGTGGCATAGCCTGAATTTCAGCAGTCTGGTTCTAGAGGTCTTGCTCTTAGCCATTACACTATCTAACAGAAAAATGGAAGGTGAAGCCTATAGATTATACACTGGAATTGGCAGATTACCAGTGCCTTTTAAGTGGGTGTCTCCTCAGCACCTACTACAGTGCCCACCTATTTCACTGAGAAAAGGAGCAGCTGAAGATAATTTCTGCACATTCTCACCAACAAATCTACCAATTTACCTGAATCTCTTTACATTTCTATTTAAAAAAAGGAACTATGGACCTATCATTTGATCCTATCCTCTCCCATCTATTCAAGGAAATCAATCCAGCAATTGTCCCATCTCTATCCTGTATCAATATTTAACCCCCAATTTTTCATTTGCATCAGCTACATTTCCCATCTTAGAAAGGACTGATTCCTTGATTTTACATTTCCCTCCAGCTTCCGTTCCATTTCTCTGCTCCCTTCCTTCCTACCTTCCTTCCTTTCCTTTTTTTCAGTTTATTTTATTTTATTTTTTTAAGTAGGCTCCATACCCAGTGTGGGGTTTGAACTCATAATCCTGAGATCAAGAGTCACACATTGACCAAATGAGTGAGCCAGGCTCCCCTCATTTTATTTCTTGGAAGAGTTGTCTATATATGATATCTCCACTTCTTTTCTCTCTAGAACCCTCTCCAATCACTTCACTTCCCGGAAACCGTCCTTGTCAAGACCACCAATGATCACCACATTGCCAAATCCAGTGGTTATCTCAGTCTTCACCCAACCTACACAGCAACATCTGACATAATTGATTGGTCCTTCCTTCTTGACAAATTTTCATTACCTTTTTTTAATATTTGATTTATTTGTCAGAGAGAGGGAGAGAGCTAGAGAGAGAGATCACAAGCATGGGGAGTGGCAGGCAGGGAGAAGTAGGCTCCCCGCTGAGCAAGGAGCCTGATGCGGAACTCAATACCAGGATCCTGGGATCACTACCTGAGCTGAAGGCAGACTCTTAACTGACTGAGCCACCCAGGCGTCCCTTCATTACTTCTTTCAGAATATTATTCTCTGGGTTCTTCTTTCAGTGGTCATCCCTTTTTAATCTCTTTTGTAACTTGCTCCTTATGTCTTAGTCCTTGGACCTCTTTTCTATCTACACCCACTCATTTCCTAGGGAACCTTATCCATTTCATGGTTTTACTACTGATAATTCTTTTTTTTTAATACTGACAATTCTTTAAAGTTTTATTTATTTATTTATTTAAAGATTTTATTTATTTGACAGAGAGAGACACAGCGAGAGAGGCAACACAAGCAGGGGGAGTGGGAGAGGGAGAAGCAGGCTTCCCGCCGAGCAGAGAGCTCCATGTGGGGCTCAATCCCAGGACCCTGGGACCATGACCTGAGCTGAAGGCAGACGCTTAACGACTGAGCCACCCAGGCGCCTCTAAAGTTTTATTTATTTTTTTTAGTAATCTCTATACCCAACGTGGAGCTTGTACTCACAACCCTGAGTCGAGGGTTGCCCACTCTTCCAGCCAGTCAGGCACCCCTAAATACTGATATTTCTTTTAATGCAACATACAGACTTTAACAAAAGTAACAGACAAGGTCATATAAGCACTTATATTAAGAGAAAAACTGAGTAAAAGGAATTTTATCTTATTTTTAAATTTATTTTATTTTTTAATCAGAGAGAGAGAGCACAAGCAGGGGGAGTGGCAGGCAGAGGCAGAGGCAGAAGCAGGCTCCCCACTGAACAAGGAGCCCGATGCAGCACTTGATCCCAGGACATTAGGATCATGACCTGAGCCGAAGGCAGCTGCATAACTGGCTGGGCCACCCAGGTGTCCTAGGAATTTTATCTTAAACACCTTATGGCAACCTACGTGGTGCATTTAACTGAGCTCTGTTGCTGTAAAGAATATAGCTCATGTACAGGTATGGATGACGATTTGTACATTCACCTTATACATTATACATATACATTAAATTTGAAAAAGATTTAATTGATGATCACCAGATATGCTTCATTTTTGTTGATCTTTTGGAAGAGGTTATCTAAAGAGAAGAATATGTGGTTCTGGCTCATGAATCATGTAATGAACACAGCCTGGACTCTGTTGGACAGCAAGTCTCCTCTACTCTTCTTCAAACATCAGATGGGTTTTTGGTACTTCTTTAGAAAGTTCTCTGGGTAACATGCTAGATCACCATTTGTCATAGAAAAACACAATTCAGGAACAGCCAGTTGAAGAGATGCACAGGGCCGGGTATGGGGAAGGGCACGAAGCTTCCTTGCCCTCTCTGGGTACCTCTCTCCAAATCTCCACGAGTTCACCAACCCGGAAGTTCCAATACTGACAATTCTTTTTTTTCTTTTTTTTTAAGATTTATTTTTTACTTATTTTTTTAAAGATTTTATTTATTTCTTAGAGAGAGAGAGAGAGAGAGAACACAAGTAGGCAGAGCAGCGGGCAGAGTGAGAGGGAGAAGCAGGCTCCCTGTGGAGGAAGGAGCTGGATGCAGGGCTCGATCCCAGGACCCTGGGATCATGACCTGAGCCGAAGGCAGCTGCTTAACCGACTGAACCACCCAGGCACCCCTATTTTTACTTCTTTGAGAAGAGAGAGTGAGAGCGAGTAGGGGGAGGGGCAGAGGGAGAGGGAGAGAATCTCAAACAGACTTCCGACGGAGCAAGGATCCCGAAGTGGGGCTTGATCCCAGGACCCTGAGACCACGACCTGAGCCAAAATCAAGAGTTGGATGATTAACCAACTGAGCCACCCAGGCATCCCCCAATACTGACAATTCTTTTTTTTTTTTTTTTAAGATTGTATTTATTTATTTGACAGAGAGAGAGATAGCAAGAGTAGGAACACAAGCAGGGGGAGCGGGGGAGGGAGAAGCAGGCTTCCCGCCGAGCAGGGAGCCTGATGCGGGGCTCGATCCCAGGACCCTGGGATCATGACCCGAGCTGAAGGCATACACTTAACGACTGAGCCACCCAGGCACCCCTCTTTTTTTTTTTTAAAGATTTTATTTATTTGACAGAGACACAGCGAGGGAGGGAGCTAAAGCTGGGGGAGTGGGAGAGGGAGAAGCAGGCTCCCCGTGGAGCAGGGACCCCGATGCAGGGCTCGATCCCAGGACTCTGGGATCATGACCGGAGCCAAAGGCAGATGCTTAACGACTGAGCCACCCAGGTGCCCCAATACTGACAATTCTTAATATGATGTTTCCTACCTAAATCTTTCTCATGAACTTCAGACTCCTATACCTAGTGCCATTTATATCTGATATCTCAAACTCAAGCTGTCCATGACTGAAATCCTGACTCCTATTCATTTCTCACAGGACTGCTCCTCTATCTTTCTTCCCCTGGTCCATCTGAGAAAACTTCTATTTCATGAATTTTCAATGGGAGCAATGTCATCCCACAAAAGGGAAAAATTTGGCTCTTGGGTGATGAAGTCTTAGATATTACGGTGGCTTGTAACTCTCCAAAACTCAAATATACCCAACACAATATTTTTTTTTCTTCAAAGATTTTATTTACTTTAGAGAGAGAAAGAGCCTGTGCACGGAGGGCGGGATGGGCAGAGGAAGAGGGAAAGGGACAAGCAGACTCTGCACTGAGCCTGGAGCCATGTTAGGGCTTGATCCCAGGACCCTGAGATCATGACCTGAGCTGAAGGCAGACACTTAACCAACTGAGCCACCCAGGCACCCCCCACAATCTTATTCCTTATTTAATTTCTCTATTTTTTTGGATATGACACAAGCAACAATGACATTGAGTTCACGGAAGATATACAAAATGTATGCAAAGTCAATGCCAACAAAACTTTGAGGCTGTGACTGGAGAACTTTCTCTTAATTTTGAAGTTCTGAACACAGGAAGTGGGTCTATACCTGACTTTTTGGCTGTCATGTAGATAGCCTTGTGAATATCATGTTTGATTCTGAGTGCTTTTGCATATGATTTGGGCTTTGAGGGGCAAATAAAAATAGTTCGTATTTTATTTGATTCTGCTTTTGTTATTCAGTTCATCATTAACTGTCAAATGCTGAGAAAGAAAAAATATCAACAATATCTGAATGACTAGCTAGTAATTTTCTCACGTCAAATAAAAATTTAAAATTCATTAAAAAATTTGAAGAAACTTAATTTTTTCAATTGTTTTGCTGGGAATATAAACAAATTTGAATGACTGATTGATTGATTTTAAGATTTTATCCATTTATCCGACAGAGAGAGAGAGCACAAGCAGGGGGAGCAATAAGCAGAGGGAGAGGAAGAAGTAGGCTCCCCACTGAGCAAGGAGCCTGACATGGAGCCTGATCCCAGAACCCCGGGACCATGACTTGAACTGAAAGCAGACCCCCAACTGACTGAGCCACCCAGGTGCCCCACAGTTTTGAATGATTTAATAAATGATTACATCGCGGGGAGCCTGGGTGGCTCAGTCATCAGGCATCTGCCTTTGGCTCAGGTCATAATCCCAGGGTCCTGGGGATCAAGTCCTGCATCAGGCTCCCTGCTCCGCGGAGAGCCTGCTTCTCCCTCTCCCACTCCCCCTGCTTGTGTTTTCTCTCTTGCTGTGTCTCTCTCTGTCAAATAAATAAATAAATAAATCTTAAAAAAGAAAAAGATTACATTGCTATTATGTATTTGTGTAAACCACTAATTTGCATATGTAATGGCCATAAACTACAATTTATGTGAATAAATACATTAAAGTTTACTCAGCAAATGCAGTTATAAATATTTTAAATATTAATAGCTTTAATATTAATAGCTTTAAAATTTTTAATTTTTAACTTAAAGATATTAGTCCTTTTTAAAAAATATTTATTCATTTTTTTAAAGATTTTATTTATTTATTTGACAGAGATAGAGAGCACAAGTAGGCAGAGAGGCAGGCAGAGGGAAAGGGAGAAGCAGGCTCCCTGCTGAGCAAGGAGCCCGATGTGGGGCTCGATCCCAGGTCCCTGGGATCATGACTGGAGCCGAAGGCAGACGCTTAACCAACTGAGCCACCCAGGTGCCCCTATTTATTCATTTAAGTAATCTCTACACCCAACATGTGATTCAAACCCATGACTCCAAGATCAAGAGTTGCATGCTCTTCCGACTGAGCCAGGCAGGCACCCCAAAGATTTTAGTACTTCTTAACTCTGCATTGAATAAAACATACAGCACATAAACAGATATACGTATGTATCTGTGGCATTAAAATTACGACTACCTTCGGCTCAGGTCATGATCTCAGGGTCCTGGGATCAAGCCCCGCATTGGGCTCTCTGCTCAGGGGGGGAGCCTGCTTCTCCCTCTCCCACTTCCCCTGTTTGTGTTCCCTCTCTTGCTGTGTCTCTCTCTGTCAAATAAATAAAATCTTTAAAAAAATAAAATAAAATTCAATGTGAGCTTGGTGATTAGGAAAAAATATTTAAAAAGGATCTTTGGTGGCAACAATAATAAAAAAAGACCGAGAAACACTGTTCTAGTTGCTCAGGTCACAAAACCTGGTGTTATACTTGACTCATTTGTTTTTCTCATACTCACCTTAACTCCATGAGCGATTCTTTTGACTCCACCTTCAAAATATATCCAGGATCTGACACCACTTCTCATTATATTTTTGCTACCACTCTTGTACAAGCCATCATTTCCTTGTCTGGATTATTCCAATAACCTCCTCGACTGGTGGCTCTTAAGTCTGTTTTCAACATAGCAACCAGTTAAAGAGTTACATGGGATGTAACTTCTCTACTTAAAACTCCTCTGCTTAAGAGGATCCCCATCTCAGGCGCCTGGGTGGTTAAGCGACTGCCTTCGGCTCAGGTTATGATTCTGAAGTCCTGGGATCGAGTCCCACATTGGGCTCCCTGCTCAGCAGGGAGTCTGCTTCTCCCTCTGACCCTCTTCCCTCTCGTGCTCTCTATCTCTCATTCTCTCTCTCTCAAATAAATAAATAAATAAATAAATAAATAAATAAATAAATAAAAAGAGGATTCCCCATCTCAAAGTTAAAAGCCAAAATCCTTACAGTTGCCTTCAAGGTCTTACATGAACTCTTTCCCTTCACCTCAGACCTCATATTCTGCTACTTGTACCCTCTCTCACTCTTCTCCAGCCACGTCGGCCTCTTTTTTCTTCCTCGAATATGTCAAGACATAGTTTCAGGTCCTTTGCACTTGGCTGTTCCTTCTGCCAGCATGTTCTTCTCCCTATTCCCCGTACCTGCTTGTTTACCTTATTCTCAGGGTTCAGATAAGTGTCACTTCCTTCCAGAAGCCTTCCTGGATCAGCAAACCATTTCCCTTCCCATATAGGATCTCATACACAATATCCTCTCTCTTTCTTAAACTGCTTCATACTTCTTCATAGAACTTATTACTCCCTGACCATATTTGTTTATGGTCTCCTGCTACTAAGCCCACAGGTAGGAGATTTTTGTTTGTTTTGCTGTTATACTTCCCAGTATCTAGAACTATACTTGGCACAAAATGTTCAACAACTTTTTGTTGAGTGAATGAATGAGTGAATGAATGAATGAATACTAGAGATGAGCTTGACAACAGGTTCCTTGCCTCAAGAAACAATGAGTCCACTGGGGAGACGTAAAAGACTTAAAATACAATAATTGCATGTGCTCAGTGGAACACAGGAGCCTCCAAATCTGCCCAGAGGGTTTTCATAGGCAAATACGATGGAATGGTTAATCTAAGTTGTGCTGATCAATATAATGGACAGCTAGGGCTCTTTAAACTATAATGTATTATGCAATTGTGAGACTGTTATAACCGGCAAAGGTGAGGTCACATCTTCCCTTTTATTCTTTCCTCGTCTCGAAATTTCTACTAGGAAATTTTTCGTTTCACTTCATTTACTTCCTCTTCCTATAATCCAAATAGCCTACTGGCTGTGAATGGTATCGTCCAAGGGGAGTGTAAAATATTGTTTGATCTGGGAGTCTGCGTAGTGAATGGCTCGCTGGAGCTGGCGCATGCGCATCTTTTGGAGGCACTGCAAGATGGCTGCCAGCCACTTTGTCGCGCGTCGGTGCCCCGAGGAGTTAGCGGCGGCGGCGGCGGCGGCGGCAGCTGCAGCTGCAGCTGCCAGAGAGTAACAGTGACCTCTGAGCAGTGGGAATTACCCGGCCTGTTGTGTGAGCTGGACAGCCCCAAGAGGGAGACCTCGCTAGGAAGTAAAGGGCGGGGCAGAGCGGTGAAGCCCCTCCCCCAACCTCTTCTTAGTTTGACCAACTCCCTCACCCTCCCTCCTGGTTTTTCCTCCTAGCCCGCTACACGCTGATCTGCTGCGCAAGCGCACAAATAATCGTAGCGCCTCCTTAGCCCTTGGGGCTTGCGGGCTTCTGCGCGCGCTTCTCGTTCTAGTCCTTTGATTGGTCAGACTGCCCCGCCATCACGCCTCCCTCTGCTTTCTAGGTTGAGAAGGAAGCGGGGAGGCGGGGCGAAGCCGCGCGTGCGCGATACTGTTGGTGTCCCTTTGCTGCTATTGCGTTGCAAAAAAAATCCTGACTAGGTAGCCTTGGGCCTTTTCTGTGCTAGAGGAGCTAAAGGAGAAAGATTCCTGCAACTGAAGGGGCAATCGGGTAGTATTAAATTTAAGATATTAACGCCCACCCTTACAGGAGCGTGGCGATAGGAGTGGGGAAGAGCCTTAGCTTTGAGAGCTGAAGAGTGTAAAACCATTAGTTTTGGGGCCAGGCGTTTTGAAAGGCTTTGCAGGGTCTGTTTTCTGCGCATTTCTTCCGTGATTATTGACTGGTTTAAACACAACCCCTTGAACAATTCTGATAAACCTTCGATACCCGCAGCCCTTCCTTACAGCGCATAGGAGCCACCAGCGTGCCCAGCACCTGGTCCTTCCGTCCTACCTCTAGAAGAGCCTAGCGCGTGCACCATCCCCACCCCCTGGCCTCCCTCCCCTCCTACGGCTTCCACGCACTCGCAGTGATTGTTTTGCCTGCTCCCGCTCCCGCCGCCGCCGCCGCCGCCGCCGCCAGAGGAGCAGCAGCGCTTGTGCAAACGGGGAAGATGGCGGCCGGCGGCGGCGGAGGCAGCAGTAAGGCCTCCTCCTCGTCGGCCTCTTCGGCAGGGGCCCTGGAGTCCTCGTTGGATCGAAAATTCCAGTCGGTAACTAACACCATGGAATCTATTCAAGGCTTGTCGTCTTGGTGTATAGAGAACAAGAAACACCACACTACTATCGTCTACCATTGGATGAAGTGGCTCCGGAGATGTGAGTGTCGGGGGTGACTAGGGAAGGGAAGACTGGGGAAATGGAAGGAAATCCTTCCCGAAGCGCCTGGGTTTTTCCCACGGAGCCACTGCATTCGGTTGGCGTTGTTCACATTAAAGCTTTGACGCGAGTGTTCCCAAACCCAGACTCCTTTCCTAGCCACAGTTGTCCTGAACTGCAGGAGGCTCATCATTTCTTGGATTTTTTGTTGGCTACTTACTGACTTGGTGTGTGTGTGTGACCTTGGGCCGTTGGGCCCAGATCATTAGAGATTTAGGTGTTATTTCAGAGTCTTGTAAGGTGCTGTTGTCTTTACTGAACCTTCGCGGAAATTATCGCGTCCGTTTATTTCCTACAGGCCTTGACGTGCTAATGATTTCTGGTTTTCTTGATGATAGACAAGCTATGGTTTAAGCAGTAGCAAATCCACTTCGTTGGAATATGTTGGACCACTCTATTTTACGCTGAACTAAAACTCGTGATGTGTTATAAGAAGGGCCTTACTTGGGTGAATGTTACGAAGTAACAGGAGCTCCACGTAGAGCTGAGGCGACCACCTGGGAGTTTCCCTGTACCTGTGTTTGCTGCAATAAAATACGGGCTTCATGATACTGACCGGAAATAACTGCAGTCAGTATCATCATTCATACCTTAAACTGTAAAACATGTCCAGCTACTTTTCAGTCACTTGAAATACCTTTTTAAAGAAGTAAGTTTGGCTTCATAGGTAATCAAAACAGGAAATCGGGAAATGGGCTTTTTGAATATATAATACTTCCTTTCCCCAGTTACTGCTTTTTTGTCTCCATCGGGGATTTTTTTCCACTTTGCTTCTTTACTATAGAAAAGAGGTATATTAAACTGTCAGGAAGCATGGATTGTCTCCAAAACATTTCCAAATATTTTAGGAGTAAGTGTGGAGAAGTCATTGTTGCTTCCTGCTGAGAAGAGAGGGTTAACCCTGAATCCGTATGTATCTATTTGACTTTTAGGTCTTTTGTTGCTTCTTGTCTATGGCATGTCACCAGTGAGACCCATCATCCAGTTACTCTTCTTATTCCACTTCTGCCATTGCCCCTATAGTGTTTTGATTTGTGTTTACCTTTGAGGGAACAGATGGATAAAACTTACAAAATCATAGGCCCCAGTCTTCAGACTATTTGTCTATATAAAGTTATTGTTGGCAGAGATGTTTTGTGGCACTTTTGAGTAATACATACGGAAAAGACTGTAGAACCAAGACAAGATTACCTATATTTACCAATAGATCAAACTTTTTTTCTTTCCAAGAAGTAAAATTAGAACATGCAATATAAACTATGATAACAGTCATCATCAAAGACTCACATATTAAGTATCTGCTATGTGCCCAACCCTTTATTGCCATTTACAATATATCTGTCTCACTATACTTTAAAATAACCCTAAGAGGTAGATTTTTTAAATCATTGATTTACAGGTGGGGAAACCAAGGCCCAGAAATGTTAAGTAAATTGCTTAAGATTGCACAGAAAAAGGGTGGAGTTAGGATTTGACTCCACCATATCAGTTGCCAATGACCACATTTAACTTTGTAGTAATGTTTTCAAGATTAAAAGAAAAAAAAATTCTTTAGTGTAGTTGGTACACCCTGGTAGCAAATGCTCATGTAAGTCTGAGAACATACTCTTTTCTTGTCCTAAAACATTTGTACAAAATTATACAAGCATTTAACATCTCCTACCTTTGAGCTCTGGTGCTTTAATTGTATGGTTACATCATTTGCAAGACTAAGTTGGTCCCCATTCCTGCCTTTTGGGATTTCAAATGACAATTAGAGTTTTTTTTTTCCTAGTTAGCAATAATGAGACATACTGGAGCCAGAAGTTTTCTGCCTCTACTATTGTTGATATTTTGCCCAAGCTTATTTCCCTTGTTGATATAGCGAGTGAAAAAGTGATTGCTCTACTAAAATAATACTAATACATTGCTCTACTAAAATAACTTGAAGTGCATTATATGTAGTTTATATAGTTAAATACTTTTGGTTTTCTAAAAACTTGATTCCTTTTTTCCTAGTGGAATGGAACTTTCTAAAATGGTTAAGGGTTATTTGTAGTCATTTTGTGTTTACTTTTAATGAACATCATCTATTTCAATGTAAATAAAGCCTTTTGAGAGAAATTTTCGGGAGAGTAATGAAGGGCACAGTGAAAATAGTTTATACATTAGGTCAGTTTCATATTTCTTTACAGTTGGGATTATTTTAGTTTGAGTTTGGTTTCTAAGTCAGTTTTAGGCAAGTTTGTGAAATAGGTGTCTCTGGCATTCCCAGCCTTTGTGTCTGTTTTCTTGATGTCACTTTTGCTTCTCTTTTTTATTCTGGCATCCTTTATTTAGTAATTTGTGTTTAGACCTCAGTGTGAGTTTAAGTGTGTTAGCTCATCCAAAGATATTTTCATTTGACCCTTTATTTCATAATGTTGTAATGAGAGGCTTTTGTTCATTTTAAAGGAAATAATTTGGAGAAAGCAAGTAGTCTTTTGGAAGATATACTCCATGGGTGGGTTCTAACTGATTTTATTCAGGTTTCTTTTAATTTGTCTTGAAACATTCATTGCCATCATTTTTAAAAGTGATCTTTCTATAGCATAAACAGATGTCATTACTGTGTTTCAGAATCCTCCATTGATAGACCATCACAACAGGTTAAGATCTAAACTTCTTTTGCTATGATCTACAAGTTCCTACACCATCTGCCTTGCCTGCTACCTTGCAGGCTTCTTCCAATTCCGTTTCCTTATCATTTAGATTCAAGCTCATGTATTACCTCTTCAGAAAGACCTTCCCTTATTTGACCTCATTCCAGTGGTCACTTCAATTGCCTTCTGTCACTTCACATTATTTTCAGTATGTGAAATTACATTGCTTATTTGTTTACATGTTTATTGTTTATCTTCTCCCACCAGATGACAGAGCTAGGTCTTCTTTGCTGCTGTATCCTCAAGCAGCTAGAATAGTGTTTGGCACAAAGTAATCAGTCAGTAAATATTTGCCAACATAATTTTGTGTATTAATCAAGAACTTGAATTGTTTTACTTTCTGTTTATCAGAAAGAAATGTTTATAATTAGTGAAAGAAATGATAGGTATGGTTGTCAGCAAGTTCAAGATATGGCTCTTTTTGTTTTGTGTGTGTGTGTTTGTAAGATATGGCTCTTTTTGGACCTGATGTTCAGGTAACCATATTTTCATTTCTTTACTTCATTTGTCCCTCCCATTTTTAATGTAAAACGGAAATCAATGTGGAAAAGTAGAAAAATGCATACTTTAGAATTAGACCTACATTCGGACCTTAATTCCATCATTTAATACTTGGGTGACTCTACACTTAAATTGTGAGCCCCAATTTCTGATCTGTAAGTAGAGGTAATAAATATCTCATAGAATTGCTATCTACGTTTAAGAAGATAACTTATGTATTTTAGTATAGGTCCTAGCATATACAAAACATTAAAATTATTTATTATGATGACAGTGGTGATGCAGATAAAGATTGTCTTTATCCTAACATCCTGAGTATCCGGAATAATTACAGCAGAACTTTTTTGGGGGTATAGTGCTGGAAATTCCCAGTTAGGGGCAGATGGATTGGACCAGAATCTAATGAATTAACAAGTGCTCTGAAGAACTAGTAGGACAAAGTGGAAATTACTGTGTTCATGATATTTCCATGTTGTTTCTCTTTTAAAGATTTTATTTGTTTGTTTATTTATTCATTTATTGGCGAGACAGCGCGGGCACAAGCAGTGGGAGTGGCAGGCAGAGGGAGAAGCAGGCTCCCTGCTGAACAAGGAGCCCAATGTGGGACTCAGTCCCAGGACTCTGGGATCATGACCCCAGCTGAAGGCAGACGCTTACCCAACTGAGCCACCCAGGCGTCCCATGTTGTCTTGTTTCTAACCATTGAATGGGTTGGTCTGTTTTAGGTGGTGTGAGCGTTTAAGTGAGGTTTTGAAGAAAAGTGGGATATAGGAAAATAGAATCATTTGTGGAGCAGAAAATCTGTTAAGTTCCTTCAACTATTTTTGATACAAACTAAATATTTACACCCCACCCCTACCTTTACTGATTAACCCACTCCAGTAGTTATGGCCAATCTTTTTTCCTTCTACCTCCCCTTACTTTTTCCCCCTCCACCTCATTTGAAGGAACTCTGAGTACAATCTGGTATTTTTCCCCCCACAGGAGAAACTATTATATAAACATGGGCTAGCAAAAAAATTCTCTTTTTACAGGATTAAATTGTTGCAGAGAATTTGCAAAGTGCAGTTACCATTAGTTGTTTTTTTGTTTTTTTAAGATTTTATTTATTTGACAGAGAGAGACACAGCGAGAGAGGGAACACAAGCAGGGGGAGTGGGAGAGGGAGAAGTAGGCTTCCTGCTGAGCAGGGAGCCCGATGTGGGGCTCAGTCCCAGGATCCTGGGATCATGACCTGGGCCGAAGGCAGATGCTTAACCAACTGAGCCACCCAGGCGCCCTTAATAAATAAAATCTTTAAAAAAAAAAGTAACAGACGGGGCGCCTGGGTGGCTCAGTTGGTTAAGCGACTGCCTTCGGCTCAGGTCATGATCCTGGAGTCCCGGGTTCGAGTCCTGCATCGGGCTCCCTGCTCGGCAGGGAGTCTGCTTCTCCCCCTGACCTCCCCCCATCTCATGTGCTTTCTCTCTCTCTCTCAAATAAATAAATAAATAAATAAAATCTTTAAAAAAAAATAAAAAAAGTAACAGAGGGCAGCTACAGGTGTAGACCTCCAGCAATAAAAGCAGTATCTCAAGTGCCAGATACTTAGCAAATTAGGTTTCCTACCTAATACTATACCTACCTAATAAGTCACGGGGTAATAGTTCTAGGTATCTGTGATATAATCCAAAAGCCTAAAAAAAAACCAAACAAACACAAAAGCCTAAAAACAGCTGGCACAGTTAACTGTTTTTCTTTGTAATATATCCTTTGTAGCAGATATGTAGGCTAGACATGTAGAATATATAACATACTGCCATAGGCATAAAGCCTTTTAATTACATATCATACCTATACAAATGAGTAATATAGGGGGACTAGATACAGATTCTAACTTTGAGTATGAAGGTGAATTTACTTATAAGTCCCTAGTTTACATTCAGTTCTTTTAACAAGTATTTGTTGAATACTGTTGTACCAAGCACTGGGGATCACAGCACATGAACAAAATGGAGAAAAATTTTTGCCCTCTCGGAGCTTATACTCTAGTGAAGAGGAGACAACAAACAAAATAAGTAAACTATTAAATATATTAGAAGATAAAAATATTAGAAGCATACAGAAATACAGAGTAGGAAGAGAAATACAGAGTGTTACAGGGGTTTGCGGTTTTTAAGTAGATGGTAAGAGAAGGCCTCACTTGGAAGGTGACATTTGAGTAGGGAGATGAGGTGTTGCAATATGGATAACGACAGTGTGAGGAGAGAATGTTCCAACACAAAGAGAACAGAAAAATACAAAGGTTCTGAGGTTAGAGGTGCCTGGAGAGTTTAAGGAAGAGCAACAAAGCTTTTGTGGCTGGAAAGGAGTAGTTACAATGAGATTTGGCAGATGAACTGAGATTATGGTGGGTGATGGGGGGGCATATCACTATGTTTTATAGATATTGTAAGGACTTTTGCTTTCATTCTGAATGAAATGGTGAGCTATTTGAGCAGAGGAATGATGTGAACTGATTTTTTTTTTTTTTAAGTAAGCTCGAGGCCCAGCGTGGGGCTTGAACTCACAACGCTGAGATCAAGAGTCACATGCTCTATGGACTGGCTCCATGATTTATGTTTTTAAAAGGTCATCTGTGGGGCGCCTGGGTGGCTTATTCCATTAAGCATCTGCCTTCAGCTCAGGTCATGATCTTAGGGTCCTGGGATCCAGGCCCGCATCAGGCTCTCTGCTCAGCGGGGAGTTTGCTTCTCCCTCTCACTCTCCCTCTGTGTGCTCGTGCTCTCTCTCTCTCAAATAAATAAAAACCTTAAAAAAAAAAAAAAGTCATTCTGGTTGCTGTAGAAACAGGGATACATGGCTGTTGTAGTAATCCTGGGGTCAGATGTTGGTGGTTTGGACCAGGTTTTGGCCTGTGGAAGTGATAAGTAATTTAATTCTGGATCTATTTTGAATGTAGATCTAACTGGATTTCTAGATGGATTAAACATGGGGTAAGAGAGGGAGGTAATCAAGAGTGACTCTGGTGTTTCACCTGACTACAAAGAGTTGATATTAACTAATATGGGGAAGGCTGTAGTGGAGCAGATTTGGGAAAGAAGATTAGAAATTTAGTTTTGAATGTTAGATTTGTGTTGTCCATATTTTAAAATATCTTTATTGAGATAGAATTCACAAATTCATTCATTTAAACTGTACAATTCAGTTGTCTTGGTACATTCACAGAATTGTGCAACAGTCATCACAGGGTGTGATAGGTTGTGTGTAGATAGTGTGTAGATTGTCTTTGGAGCCACAGGGCGGGAAGAGATAGATGGACATGGGAGTTAAGTATAGATGGAGAAGTAAGTATAGTAAGGTAATAAATGTAGGTAGAGAAGAGGTCCAGAGAGAATGCTCTGGGGCATTCAGTATTTTAGATACTTCTTTTGCTTATTTGGTCTAATGTGTTCTTGGCTTAGGTTCTTTTTGAGGTTCAAGGTGAACTTTATTTCAGTTCCCCAAAGAAGTAATAAATCTATTTTGAGCTCATGAATGTTTCTACTCTTGGTTTAGACTAAATGGCACTCCTGGATTAGTTAGGCAGTAGCCGTATCGTAAATACCAACTGTAAAATTATTGTATAATGATTCTCCCCCTCCCTTTTGGATGCTTAGGTCACTTTTTCTTCATTCCATTGCCCTAAATTCATAGAGATGTAGGTAATATTTTCCATGTTTCCTGACAGTGTTTTAAAACATGAACTACCTAACTATGACATATAATTACTGTGATGGTATGTACTAAATGAGCTTTTTTACTTGGATTATGAGACTTTACAATCAGTCATTATGTTCTTCATTTAGCTGTGTTGTCTCTCAAATGCAAAAGGGTGATACTATAAACATGGCCTGAGGTGGATTTGAAGCATTATATATGACATAATTTTGTTATACATTCTAAAGTAAGCTAAATGTTAAATTATGTAGCAAGTAAACATTCCTATAACTAAAAGTGTGAAACAATATTGACAAACTTCAAATGGTTCTTTGGTACGGAAAGGAAAATTTCATTGGCAGTGGAAAAATACTAATTAAAATTTGCTCAGATAGGTGACAACAAAATTAAAGTTTTGTCTGCGGAAAAGGGGTGTGTGTATGTGTGTGTATAATTTCTTTTTTCTTTTTTTAAAGATATTTTATTTAAAGATTTTATTTCTTTATTTGAGAGAGTGAGTGGGAGAGAACATGAGCAGGGGGAGGGGCAAAGGGAGAGGGAAAAGCAGACTCCTGCTGAGCAGGGAGCCTCACACAGGGCTGGATCCCAGGACCCCGGGATCGTGACCTGAGCCGAAGGCAGCCATTTAACCAACTGAGCTACCCAGGCGCCCCAAGATTTTATTTATTTATTTGTTTGTTTGTTTGTTTGAAAGAGAGGGAGAGCTCACGCACATACAAGTGGGGGAGGGGCAGAGGATGATGGAGAGGGACAGGCAGACTCCCTTCTGAGCAGGGAACAGGCATGCGATGTGTGGCTCCATCCCAGGACCCTGCGATCCTGACCTGAGCTGAAATCAGACACTTAACCAACTGAGCCACCCAGGCGCCCCTGTATGTGTATAATTTCTTAGGGAGTAGAGGGTTACTGATTTTATTTTTAGTGACTTGGCTTCCTGCTTTTCATAAACCAATAAACTCCTTTTCTCCTAAGCTTTTGTCAGTCAGTTATGATATTTGTTTTATTTTATTTTTTTTAAAGATTTTATTTATTTATTTGACAGAGAGAGACACAGCGAGAGAGGGAACACAAGCAGGGGGAGTAGGAGAGGGAGAAGCAGGCTTCCTGCCGAGCAGGGAGCCCAATTCAGGACTCGATCCCAGGACCCTGGGATCATGACCTGAGTCGAAGGCAGACGCTTAATGACTGAGCCACCCAGGAGCCCCATGATAATTTGTTTTAAAATTTCAACTATCTGAGGGGTGCCTGGGTGGCTCAGTTGGTTAAGTGGCTGCCTTCGGTTCAGGTCATGATCCCAGGGTCCTGGGATCCAGCCCCATGTCGGGCTCCCTGCTCACTGGGGAGCCTCCTTCTTCCTATCCCTCTGCCTGCCTCTCTGCCTACTTGTGCTCTCTATCTCTCTGTCAAATAAATAAATAAAATCTTTAAAAATAAATAAATAATAAAATTTCAACTATCTGAGAAGTAAGGATACAAAAGGTTTTTTAAGGTATAGAAGGAGCTCAGAGACCCTAGTAAAAATTACTCCAGAACTTAATAGTGTTGTACAAACCAGCTAGACTGAATTTCTCATCTGTTTGTCAAGGAAACAAAAAGTAGTTGGTGTTTTGTGGTGCTTTCAGATCCCACTGCCCCCACATGTTTTAATTATAGAACATTGGAGAAATGCACATCTTGTGGAGAAAGTAATAGAACCTAGTTACTCTTTTTGGAAAAAGGCAACAATTCCATCTGTGCTTTGGAACATTGAAGTTTTTCTAACTAAGATAAGACAGTTAAAAAACTAATTTTTATTCTTTTCTTACAAACATTGAAATAGAGTTTCCTTGATGAAAGAAAAGAAGTGTTCAGTATGCTGGGTTTATTTTGTTTGTGGCCTTGATCTTTTCCTCCTCTCTTCTACTTCACTCCCTAGTGGTTAGTTTCACTTACTTTCACTCTATGGTTCTTTGGTACCCACTAGCAGAGAGTGTGTTTATTACCCTTTTGTAAAAGTTGCACTGTTACAGGGGAAAAGATCTTCTAATGTTAGGAATTGTAGCTTAACATTTTTAAAAAATTATTTATTTAAGTTTATGTATTTAAGTAATCTCTACACCCAACGTGGGGCTCAAACTCAAGACCCCAAGATCAAGAGTCACATGCTTCTCTGATTGAGCCAGCCAGGCGCGCACCATTTTTTATTTTAAAAAGACCAGAATGGATCCTGTACTGTTTTTGTGTTCCCTTTACCATCAGGATAATTTTAAAACTGTAGCATAATGTGTTATTTTAAAATGATGATCTCTGTGTTCAGGGGGCAGTCACTCTTACTCATATTATCAAAATTTATAGTGTGTTCCTATGTCCAAAGATAGAGAATTTAGAAAATGAAATTAGAAATATTGAGTGCTTGCTTTGTGTAAAACTCTATTGGAATTATAAGGAATGTAACCCTTAGTAATTTAGAAATTGAACAAAAATAACTGGTTCTGGAAAGTAGTATGATAGTATGAGGTTTTTATATGCTGTAACAGTTTAAGATTTTTTTTTTTATTTTGAGAGAGCACAAGCAATGGGGAGTGGCAGAGGGAGAGGGAGAAGCAGACTCCCCGCTGAGCAGGGATCCCAATGCAGGGCTCGATCCCAGGACCCTGGGATCATGACCTGAGCTGAAGGCAGACACTTAACTGACTGAGCCACCCAGGCACCCGTATATGCTGTAACAGTTTAGAAGAGGGTATCACTTTTTGGTTCGGGTGAAGGTGTCATAGGTATACATATATTACCTATGACCTTGACGTCAGCTTTGCGAGATATGAGTTATCCCCACTTTAAAATTTTATAAATTGGGGGAAGTTAATTGATTATTTGAGGAAATTGTCAGAACATTTATTGCATAAGAAAAGGAAACAGGGGCGCCTGGGTGGCTCAGTCATTAAGCGTCTGCCTTTGGCTTGGGTCATGATCCTGGACTCCCAGGATGAAGCCCTGCATTGGGCTCTCTGCTTGGTCCGCTTCTCCCTCTGCCCCTCACCCTGCTCGTGCTCTCTCTCTTGCCCTCTCTCTCTTTCTCAAATAAATAAGTAAAATCTTTAAGAAAAAAAAGGAAAAGGAAACCATACCTGATTTCAGGGTAAGGCTAATTTTGGTTTGTTTGTTTTAGTAGGCAGAAGGTGAGAGTGGGAGAAAAAAGAAATATAGTGGATTCAAAGCCTGAGTTGCTCACAAATACTTTGCTATTATTTAGCAATGTTCTTTATTAAATTTCCAGTCATTAATAGAGTTAGCTTCACGAATGTCACTAATAGATTTAATGATAAACAGCCAACGGGGCGCCTGGCTGTCTCAGTCAGGAGAGTGTGCGACTCTTGATCTCAGGGTTCTGGGTTCGAGCCCCATGTTGGGTGTGAAGATTACTTAAAAATAAAATCTTTAAAAAAATAAATAAATAGGGTGCCTGGGTGGCTCAGCCCCTTAGGCGTCTGCCTTCGGCTCAGGTCTTGATCAGAGGGTCCTGGGATGGAGCCCTACATTGGGCTCCCTGCTCAGCAGGGAGTATGCTTCTCCCTCTCACCCCTGCTCATGCTCTCTCTCTCTCAAGTAAATTTAAAAATCTTTAAATAAATAGCCAATATACCAAATTCTTACGTGATCTCATTTAATATAACAACTCATGAAGTAAGTACTGTATATAATTTTTTTTACTGAATAAGTGTATTAGTAATGTAAATGTAAAATGAGCTACACTGGTGACAGGCAAAATAATAAAACAAATGATAATAAGTGAAGTACTTGGGGCGCCTGGGTGGCTCAGTCGTTGGGCGTCTGCCTTCGGCTCAGGTCATGATCCCAGAGTCCTGGGATCAAGCCCCGCATCGGGCTCCCTGCTCAGAGGGGAGCCTGCTTCTCCCTCTCCCACTCCCCCTGCTTGTGTTCCCTCTCTCGCTGTGTCTCTCTCTGTCAAATAAATAAAATCTTTAAAAAAAAAAAAAATAAGTGAAGTACTTGAAGTCTCAGTGAGGGAAAATAAATTGAAGGTACAGGGATGGTAAACAGTAGAACCAGGATTCAAATCTAAGCAATCTTTTTTTTTTAAGATTTTATTTATTTATCTATCTATCAGAGAGTGAGAGAGCAAGAGAGGCAGGCAGAGGGAGATGCAGGCTCCCTGCTGAGTAAGGAGCCTGATGTGGGACTTGATCCCAGGACCCCTGGGATCATGACCTGAGCTGAAGGCAGATGCTTAACCGACTGAGTCACCCAGGTATCCACCCCCTTTTTTTTTAGGGAGTGGGTAGGGGCAGAGGGAGAGAACCTTAAGCAGGCTCCATGCTCAGCACAGAGCACAACACAAGGCTTGATCTCACAACCCTGAGATCGTGATCTAAGCCAAAATCAAGGGTCGGATGCTTAACTGACTGAACGACGCAAATCTTTTTTGTTTTTAAGATTTTTTTGAATTTAGGGGCACCTGGGTGGCTCAGTCCGTTTAAGCATCTGCCTTCAGCTCAGGTCATGATCCAGGATCCTGGGATCAAGCCCTGCATCAGGCTCCCTACTCCGCCGGAAGCCTGCTTCTCCCTCTCCCACTCCTCCTGCAGTGTTTCTCTCTCTCGCTGTCTCCTCTCTCTGCCACATAAATACATAAATATTTTATGTATTATTTGAGAGAGAGCAAGCATGGGTAGGGTGGGGGGAGGAGCAGAGGGAGAGAGAAACCTAAGCAGGTTCCTTGCTGAGCCCAAAGCCCATCCTGGGGCTCGATCCCATGATCCTGGATCACGACCTGAGCTGAAAGCAAGAGTTGGACACTTAACTGACTTTGCTACCCAGGCGCTCCTAAATCTAAGCAGTCTTGGCTCCAGAATCTATACTCCACCATTGTGTTAGACTGCTTCCCACTTCTTCCCAAGTTTATTGGTATTTCAGTGTTCCATAGGCAGTATGGTGTATGTAGTGTAATGGTTTACAAACAGCCTGTGCTTACTTTTTCCAGCTTTATTGAGATATATTTGACATAAGACATTGTGTAAGTTTAAGGGGTATAATGTGATGGTTTGATACACATATAGCAAATAATTACAATAAGGTTAGTTAACATTTTTATCACCTCACATGATTACCTTTTTGTTGTTTTTTTTTTTAAAGATTTTATTTATTTATTTGAGAAAGAGAGAATGAGAGACAGAGAGCACCGAGAGGGAAGAGGGTCAGAGGGAGAAGCAGACTCCCTGCTGAGCAGGGAGCCCGATGTGGGACTCGATCCGGGACTCCAGGATCATGACCTGAGCCGAAGGCAGTCGCTTAACTAACTGAGCCACCCAGGCGCCCCACCTTTTTGTTGTTTTTTTAATTTTTATTATTTTTTAAAGATTTTGTATATTTTCTTTTATTTATTATTATTATTATTTTTTAAAGATTTTATTTATTTGCCAGAGAGGCATAGCGAGAGAGGGAACACAAGCAGGGGGAGTGGAGAGGGAGAAGCAGGCTTCCCGTGATAACAACTGAGCTGCTCAGGCTCCCCTAGTTCGTTCTTTTTAATACTACTGAGTGCCCAAAGAATACATAATTTAGAAAACTGTTTACCTATTTTGATTATTTCAAGCAGCTATTCATATAGGAACATCTTGTAGTTAAGAAACTTTCATGTTTTGGGGCACCTGGGTGGCTCAGTCATAAAGCGTCTGCCTTCGGCTCAGGTCCTGTCCCAGGGTGCTGGGATTGAGCCCCACAGTGGGCTCCCTGCTCAGTGGGGAGCCTGCTTCTCCCTCGTCCACTCCCCCTGTTTGTGTTCCCTCTCTCGCTGTCTCTCTCTCTGTCAAATAAATAAAATTTAAAAAAAAAAGCTTTCTCTTAAAGAAACTTTCATGTTTTTATAGCTATTGTGCTAACATGAAAATACATTTTAAGGAAAGGATTTCCTTTTTTTTTTTTTTTTAAAGATTTTATTTATTTAACAGAGAGAGAACACAAGCAGGGGGAGCAGCAGAGGGAGAAGCAGAAGCAGTCTCCCACTGAACAGGGGCCCTGATGTGGGGTGGATCCCAGGACTCTGGAATCATGACCTAAGCAGACACTGAACCGACTAAGCCATCCAGGTGACTGAACCACCCAGGGGCCCTTCAGAAAGGGATTTCTTTTTTCTTTTCTTTTTTTACGATTTTATTTATTTTGACAGAAAGAGAGAGAGAGTACAAGCAGGGGGAGCGGCAGGAAGAGGGAGAGAGAGAAGCCAGAAGTGGGCTCCCTGATGTGGGGCTTGATCCCAGGACTCTGGGATCATGACCCAAGCCGAAGGCAGATGCTTAACCATTGAGCCACCCAGGCACCGCAAGGAAGGGATTTCAAAGGGACAGCAATATCTTTAGTGTTGCTGGATCTTAAAAAAAATAAATAACCTGTTGTAGGGCACATGGCTGGCTCATTTGGTAGAGCATGTGACTCTTGATCTCAAGGTTGTGAGTTTGAGACCCACACTGGGCATAGAGATTACTTAATAAGAAAAATAACCTGTTGAAAACAAGGGGTTTCTTTTTTTTAAAGATTTTATTTATTTGACAGAGAGTGAAACAGCGAGAGAGGGAACTCAAGCAGTGGGGGAGTGGGAGACGGAAAAGCAGGCTTCCCACTGAGCAGGGAGCCCGATGTGGGGCTCAGGCCCAGGACCCTGGGATCTTGACCTGAGCCGAAGGCAGATGCTTAAAGACTGAGCCACCTAGGCGCCCCCAAAACAAGGGGTTTCTAAAAATTGAAGTTGGAGTAATAAAGACCAAATATTAATCAATTTTTTAAAAATTTTTAAAAATTAAGTTAAAGATTTTTTGAAAAAAAAATTTCATATCGAGACAAACATTTTGAAAGATCAATTTCACTTCATTTTATAAGACTTAAAATCTGATAATAGAAAAATGAAGTTTTTCAAATCCATTTATAGGGCATTCTTCTACATATATACTGTAGTTAGTATCAGCTAAGTTAAGAGTTCGTTTCTGTCCTTTTAGGTTTCTCAGATTGCCATGTGTAGTACGTATGTATAAACAGATGTGGATAAGATACAGAGAAAATAAAACATGGCAATGAACAAAAATAACAGTATGAATTTGTACTTTGTACAAACTATAGCATTTCCCCAAAAGTGATGTTTAGATGTCAGTGTCAAAGTTTAGGAACTACCAAATTAAAGTCACACCTTGTTTCATGCTGCTGCACTTTAGTGTGGTTAATAAAGTGCTTCATGAATTTCCAGGAGGCATGGGGGATAACATATTCAGCATTTTCCAAACTTACTTGACCATGGAATCTCTTTCTTTTTTTAAGATTTTTTATTTATTTATTTGACAGAGAGAGACAGTGAGAGAGGGAACACAAGCAGGGGGAATGGGAGAGGGAGAAGCAGGCTCCCTGCTGAGCAGGGAGCACGATGATGCGGGGCTGGGATCACAACCCAAGCCGAAGGCAGACGCTAAATGACTGAGCCACCCAGGCGCCCCTCTTCATTTCTAACCATCTCATGTGAGTGGTGTTCCATGGAACACCCTTTGGAAACTTTGTTAAGGAAGTTTTTCTAGGAAACCTCCAATTAAAGAACAGAGAGAACCCATTTATATTTGTGTAAAGTAAGAAAGGCTTCTTGGAGAATACACATGTTCAAAAAAGATGTAAAGTAGGTGAAAGAAGGCATCCCAAATATAAACAAAGGTGTGAAAGAAGCTGGGAGTGACAAGTTAGGATGGAAAAGACTGAGAAGGAATAAAAGGCCTATTTTTTACAACATAAAGGGGGGAAAGTATGTTAAAAAAAAAAAAATGTTCAGGGCGCCTGGGTGGCTCAGTTGGTTGAGCGACTGCCTTCGGCTCAGGTCATGATCCTGGAGTCCCGGGATCGAGTCCCACATCGGGCTCCCTGCTCAGCGGGGAGTCTGCTTCTCCCTCTGACCCTCTTCCCTCTCGTGCTCTCTCTCATTCTCTCTCTCTCAAATAAATAAATAAAATCTTAAAAAAAAAAAAAAGCACATGGGGCACCTGGGTGGCTCAGTCATTAATTGTCTGCCTTCGGCTCCTCATGATCCCAGGGTCCTGGGATCAAGCCCCACTTCGGGCTCCCTGCTCTGCAGGAAGCCTGCTTCTCCCTCTCCCATTCCCCCCTGCTTGTGTTCCCTCTCTTGCTGTGTCTCTGTCAAATAAATAAATAAAATATTTTTTAAAAAAAGTACAAATAGGTACAAAAGCTAAATTAGATAGTAACACTGGACCAAAATTATTTTTTGTGTTACTGGTATTAGTACTAATTCTGGGTTTTATTAAAGCTTTTATTTTATTTTATTTAGTTTTTAAAAGATTTTATTTACTTGAGAGACAGGGAGAGAGCATGAGTGGGGTGAGAGGGAGAGGAAGAAGCAGACTCCCCGCTGAGTAGGGACCCCCCCCCCAACATGGGGCTTGATCCTGGGACTCCAGAATCATGACCTGAGCCAAAGGCAGACGCCTAACTGACTGAGCCACCCAGGTTACCCCTATTAAAGCTTTTAGAATTCAGAAATTGAAATCAACTCTGTGAAGCTGGGAATTTAATATAGTTCATATTTTAAAAATTATCATTAAAACATAAAGTAAAAATATGAATTTATATGATATTACATATAGATAATCTTTTTTTTTTTTAAGATTTTATTTATTTATTTGAGAGAGAGAGAATGAGAGATAGAGAGCACGAGAGGGAAGAGGGCCAGAGGGAGAAGCAGACTCCCTGCC
The DNA here is from genome assembly GCF_009762305.2 of Zalophus californianus. Taxonomy (NCBI): domain Eukaryota; kingdom Metazoa; phylum Chordata; class Mammalia; order Carnivora; family Otariidae; genus Zalophus; species Zalophus californianus. The sequence goes on from NC_045598.1 coordinate 104,675,124, forward strand.
AAGCAGGGAGCCCAATGTGGGACTCGATCCTGGGACTCCAGGATCATGACCTGAGCCGAAGGCAGTCGCCCAACCAACTGAGCCACCAAGGCGCCCCATATAGATAATCTTCTAATGTAAATCATCAGCTGCTCCTGACTTTGCTGCTTCCTTTGACTTTGGTCTTTTTCCCTGAGACACCTTTATAATTGCCCTGTGTGATACAGTTGGTTGGGTTGGACTTAAGTATCTTTTTGCCAGATTTAACTCCCCTGACTAGTGCTTTGAGAACTATCTGTCTCTGTTCAGTAGTTCAAAATTTTTTTTGATTTTTTTTCTGAAGTTTTGATTTTTTTTCTTGGCCAGCTTGGGAAAGATTGCCTTAGTGGAGTTCTAAATCCTTTCTTTCCCCTAAGGGAGATCTTTTGCTTTCTTGCCCTCAGGTGCAGACTCACCCTATAAGTAGGGGGAAGGGGTGACAAGAGTGGAGGGGACTGTGTCAGGGGAATTTCTTGAGCTGGGTAGTAAATAGGGTAAGGAGTTTGTGTGAAAGTGAGAGGGGTGGGGATGGGTGAGTAGGTGAGGAAGAGCTAAAGATAATCATGAAAGACAAATGGAGTTCCTTTTGTATAATGCCAACCAAAATATTGTATTTTGGTATTTAAAATAGCACAGTAATCTATAATACCTGAAACTGATGTTACTAAAAATAGTGTATTTGGGAGAAATGGAAGGAGGCCATTATAATAATGCAACAAATGACCAAGTTTTGAATTAGTATAGTGGTAGTGGGGAAGGCAGAAAAGATCTAAGAGGTATTTAGAATGTGGAGTTCGATAGAACTGCATGACCAGTTGGATGTTGGGGATAAGAGGAAAGCTTGGAAGACATATTCTATGGATTCTGTCTTGGGAGGCAGGGAATTTGGGAGGAAGAGATAGATAATGAAATCAGCCTTGAACATATGGAGTTGGAGTGTCTGGAGAGCATCTGGGAAGAGTTGTTTGATAGATAAATTAGCCGTATAGATGGTACTTATAATCCTAATATTGGCTAATATTTATTGACTTATGGCTAATATTTATTGACTTGACTTATCAAGTTATGGACTTGATCCTGTCCTAGGAATTTTATATGTATTATGTCGTGTAATCTTTTTTTTTAAGATTTTATTTATTTATTTGAGAGAGAGAAAGAGAGAGAGAGCACATGAGAGGAGGGAGGGTCAGAGGGAGAAGCAGACTCCCCGCTGAGCAGGGAGCCCGATGCGGGACTCGATCCCGGGACTCCAGGATCGTGACCTGCGCCGAAGGTAGTCGCTTAGCCAACTGAGCCACCCAGGCGCCCCTATTGTTATCCCTTTGTGTATGAGGAAAGCATGCTTTGTGTTTGGAAAGGGTCATGCACTTGGAAATAGTGCTGGGCTTTGAAACTGACTCTGACTCACTTGATGTTCATAACCACTATATTGTAGTTGGGAAGGAGCTTTGAACTAGAGGTGTAGACTTGAGAATTGTAAATATATTGGTAGTGATAATGGATGAACACTTCAAGGAACAGTGTTTGAGAAGAGAATAGGGCCAACAAAAGAATCTTGGGAAACACCAGAGTCGCAGAGGTTAGCAGAAGGAAAGGTGTCCTAAGTAGATGAGAGGATCAGAACAAAGTGATTTTTCAGAAACTAAGCAAAGAAAATTTGCCAGAGGAATTTCAGTGTAAATAAGAAGGACTTCTGTTTCTGGTGATATGACATTAGATTTTTCAGGATCCTTCCATTAAAAAAAAAAAGAAAAAAAAACTAAATTCTTCAGAAATTGCAACAAATACAGTTTTTAAAATGAAATTTTAATTTAATTTTTTTAAAAAGGTTTTATTTGTGGGGTGCCTGGGTGGCTCAGTCATTAAGCGTCTGCCTTCAGCTCAGGTCATGGTCCCAGGGTTCTGGGATCGAGCCCCCCCGTCAGGCTCTCTTCTCAGTGGGAGAAGCTCAGAGGGGAGAAGCTCAGAGGGAGCTTCTCCCTCTCCCTGCTGCTCCCCCTGCCTGTACTCTATCTCTGTCAAATAAATAAATTAAATTAAATAAAATAAAAAAATAAAAAAATAAATAAATAAAAGGTTTTATTTGAGAGAGCATGTGCATTCAAGCAGGGGGAGGGGCAAAGGGAGAGGGAGAGAATCTTAGGCTGACTCCATGCTGAGCATGGAGCCCAGTGTAGGGTTACGTCCCACAACCCTGAGATCGTGACTTGAGCTGAAATCAAGAGTCAGATGCCTATGGGACACCGGGGTGGCTCAGTTGATTAAGCATCTGCCTTCGGCTCAGGTCATGATCCCAGGGTCCTGGGATCAAGCCCCGCATCGGGCTCCTTGCTCAGAGGGAAGCCTGCTTCTCCCTCTCCCACTCCCCCTGCTTGTGTTCCCTCTCTCACTGTGTGTCTCTCTCTGCCAAATAAATAAATAATCTTTAAAATAAAAAGGTTTTTTTAACTTTAAAAAAATTTATTTATTTGACACAGAGAGAGAGCGAGAGCAAGGGGAACCGCAGGCAGAGGGAGAAGCAGGCTCCACGCTGAGCAGGGAGCCCAATGTGGGGCTCAATTCCAGGACCCTGGGATCATGACCTGAGCCAAAGGCAGACGCTTAACCGACTGAGCCACCCAGGTGCCCCGCCTAATGTCTTTTTCTACCTTAGGATCCCATCCAAAGTTCTGCATTATATTTAGTCATCATGTTTCTTTAGGCACCTTTAAACTTCAACAGTTGTAAGGAGTACAGTTGAGCTGTTTGGTAGAATGTCCCTCAGTATGGGTTTGTCTGCTATTTTTCTTATGATTAGCTGGGGTTATAGGTTCTGGGGAAGAAAAACACAGAAGTAAAGTGCTATTCTCATCACATATCAAGGGTATCCTATAACATGACTTATCACTGATGATGCTAACATGATCATCTGACTGAGGCAGTGTTTGTCAGGTTTCTTTTTTTTTTTTTAAATATTTTATTTATTTGACAGAGAGAGACACAGCGACAGAGGGAACACAAGCAGGGGGAGTGGGAGAGGGAGAAGCAGGCTCCCCGCAGAGCAGGGAGCCCGATGCGGGGCTCGATCCCAGGACCCTGGGATCATGACCTGAGCCAAAGGCCGATGCTTAATGACTGAGCCACCCAGGAGCCCCTTGTCAGGTTTCTTTACTGTAAAGTTATTCTTTTTCTCCTCTTATCATACTGTATATTTTGCATAGAAGTCACTGTACACAGTTCACAAGTAGTGGGGAGTTAATGCTCCCTCTCCTTGAGGGGGCAGTGTCTATGTAAATTATTTGGAATTCTTCTGTATAGAAGGTTGCAAGCATTTTTTTTTTTTTTAAGATTTTATTTATTTATTTGACAGAGAGATAGAGCAGGAACATAAGCAGGGGGAGTGGGAGAGGGAGAAGCAGGCTTCCAGCCAAGCAGGGAGCCCAATGCGGGGCTCGATCCCAGGACCCTGGGATCATGACCTGAGCTGAAGGCGGACGTTTAACAACTGAGCCACCCAGGCGCCCCACAAGCATAATTTTTAATGCATTACTAGGTATGCTCAAAAGTAAGGATGCTCTGTAAGGGTCTGTTCTTACTTATAAAAGTGAAGAGTCAGCTGAAACAGGACAATGAGCTGTGAGCAAACAGAAAAGGCAAGATTGCCCATATTAGCATGCCCATAATATGGCTGTAAATGCCCATATTAGCACTAATGGGAGACATTGTCTTTAGTCCACAGCAAATGGAAGAGCCCTCTGAGAAGGATGCTAAATTAGACCAAGGTCTAGTTTCCTCCCTCAACTCCACCAGAGCAAATGCAAATACATTTTGAGAGGAAAGCCTTTTCTGATTAAGCTCTCTGAATTACCACAGATAAAATTCTACAAAATATAAATTCACAATAAAAAAAACTACCAAACACAAGGAAATAAGCCACTCTGAGTGAGATTTGGTAGAAAAACCCCTAAGTATTTAAACTGTTGGAATAAGATATAAAATATAAAATGTTTAAATTAATAAAAGGTGGAATCTAAAATATAGCAAGAAATGAAAGACTCTCAGACATGGTTATGTAGATTTGTAAAATAACCACGTGAGATGTTAGAAGTGAAAAATATAGGGGTGTCTGGCTCAGTTGTTTAAGCATCTGCCTTCTGCTCAGGTCATGATCCCAGGGTCCTGAAATTGAGTCCTGCATCCGGGGGCGGGGGGTGGGGGGGTGTCCCTGCTCAGCGAGGAGTCTGCTTCTCCCCATCCCTCTGCCCCTCCCAACCCCAATCATGCGTGCATGCGCTCTTCCTCTCTCTCAAATAAATAAAATCTTTAAAAAAAGAGAAATGAAAAATATAATTGTTGAAATTAAAAGCTCAAAGGATGGATTAATTAACTGAAAGATCTAAAGTAATTTCCCAGAATATAATGCTGAGAGGTAAGTTGATAAGAACGATAACGAATCGGGGCGCCTGGGTGGCTCATTCGTTGAGCATCTACCTTTGTCTCAGGTCATGATCCCAGTGTCCTGGAATCGAGCCCGGCATCGGGCTTCCTGCTCAGAGGGAAGCCTGCTTCTCCCTCTCCCACTCCCCCCTGCTTGTATTCCATCTCTCGCTGTCTCTCTCTGTCAAATAAATAGATAAAATCTTTAAAGAAAAAAAAAACGATAATGAATCTAACATATGTGTGATTGAAGTCCCAGAAGGAGAAAATGGAGAGCAGGTGATATTTTAAGGAATAATGGCTTAGAAATCTGAGGAATTAGTGAAAGATGTGAATGTACAGGAAGCAGAATGTATATGAAGGAGGTTAAATAAAAAATCTATAACTGCACACTTTATGGTAAACTGAAGAATACCAAAGACAAAGAGAAGCCCTTAAAAATAGCTAGAGAGAACAAATAGATAGCTTGCAAAGGAATGAAAATCAGACTGATAGCAGCAGTGGAAGCCAGAAGACATGAGTAAAATTTCCCAAGTGCAGAGAGAAAATAACTATCAATCTAAAATTGTATATTTAGCAAAGCTATTTTTTTAAGAACAAGGGTAAAATGATGATATTTTCAGAAAGATAAAAGCTGGAAACCAACAAATCTTCACTTTGGGACCTTCTAAAGGATATATACTTAAGGAAGCAGAAAATCACAGGAAGGTCTGAGAGATAAAATGCAATGCTGAACAAATAATTTGGTAACCATGAGAGTAAATGTAAATGAACATTATTTATATAAACTAACGTTTAATATGTGGAGTTGTTTTGTTTTGTTTTGTTTTTGTTTTTAAGTCAGAGCTAAAATACTGGATAGGCCAAGAAGAGGTTGACTGGGAATAAAAGTATTCTAAGATCCTTGTATCTTTTAAGATTGTGTGTGTGTGTGTGGTAAAATATTGAAAGTAGCTACTAAATGACTAGAAATAGGATCTGTAACTTCCAGTCACTAGAAGGGGGAAAAGAGAATCAAGAAATAAAAACTTGCCGAAGAGGCATGAAAGGAGAATAGTGAAGCATGACACTTAGAAAATGCAGGGCAAATAAAAAGAAGTCCAAATATATCAGTCACAATTAAATGTATATATAGTGATCCTAGGAGTTAAAAGACAGAGATGACCAATTTGGATTTTTTTTAGCTACAGTTAGAGTCATAGCTAAAATGGAAAAGTTAAAAGTAGAAGGCAATTACTAACCTAAAGCAAACAATCAAAAATGTTGAAAACATCACTATGGTAGCTGATTGAATAACAGATAAATGAGATTTTAAGACATAAAAACATTAGGGATAAAGAGGGTCCCTAAAATGACAAAAAGTTTAATGCACCAGGAAGATACATCAGTTCTAAATTTGTATGTACCTAATAAAATAGCATCGATATATAAAGCAAACTTTGGTATACTAATAGGAGAATTTATCAACTCCATTGACCTAGTGGGAGAGTTAAAGTGTAGCTCTTAATTATTGGTAGTTTAAGGAGGTATAAAATTTGTAAAAATAAAGAAAATTTACACTATAGCATATCTGATTTAATGAACTGACATAGAGAACCCTGTGCTCTAAAATTAGAAAATATGCATTATTTTTTAACAAACGGGTATATTCATTTAAACAACTGATTATTTATTAAATGGTTGATTTAAGCATCTGCAATGGTGACTTCAACCTCAGCTCAGTTCTGATGGAAGTAATCTGATTAACCATCTCAGGACTCTGCAGATCAGTGAGTCACTTGTGGATTCTCATCCAAAAACTATCCCAAGTCTTTTTAAATTTATTTTTATTTTTATTTATTTTTACATTTTTTTATTTTTTTAAGATTTTATTTATTTGAGAGAGAGAGAATGAGAGATAGAGAGCATGAGAGGGAAGAGGGTCAGAGGGAGAAGCAGACTCCCTGCTGAGCAGGGAGCCTGATGCAGGACTCGATCCTGGGACTCCAGGATCGTGACCTGAGCTGAAGGCAGTCGCTTAACCAACTGAGCCACCCAGGTGCCCTAAATTTATTTTTATTTATTTATTTTAAGTAAGCTCTAAGGCCCAACGTGGAGCTCATGACCTCAAGATCAAGAGTCACCACATGTTCTACCAACTGAGCCAGCCAGGCGCCCTGACCCCAAGTCTTACATCTTCACCACAAGGAGTTTTTCTTGTAGTGATTCTCAGAGTCTTGCTAGGCATCTGAACTGGTCCTTTGACTTACTCTTTTCATTTGTGCCTCTGATCGAGCCAGCACATGCCTACTCCAAAGATTTTTACGTTGTGGCTGGTTAGAATAATTCTAATTTGGTGAATTGCCACCTCTGGTTCCACAGGTGTCTTTTTTTTTTTTTTTTTAAGATTTTATTTATTTATTTGAGAGAGAGAGCACAGGTCGGGGCAGGGGTGGGGCAGAAAGAGAGGGACAAGCAGATTTCCTGCTGAGCAGGGAGCCCAACGTGGGGGCTTGATCCCGCGACCCTGGGATCATGACCTGAGCTGAAGGCAATTGCTTAACTGATTAAGCCACCCAGGCACCCCTCTTTCAGTATCTTTAAAGGCTAAGGCTGTAGCATGGCTTCCTGAACAGCTTGTTCCTTGGGAGAATGAACAGTGGGAAGTCAGGAGCAGGAGCCAGTGACCAGAGCTCTGCTGCAGCTGCCACTGTCTTCCAAAAACTGAAATATGGAATGTTTAAAACGATTGAGCCAGCCAGGTGCCCCCATCTTTTTTTTAACCAATTCTGATGTTTACTACTGGCCCCTAATGCAAGATTAGTTGTTCAAGTGCTCTGTATCACAGAATCATGTTCTTTAACCATAGCACTATTCACTTAGAAGTTAACAAAAACAGAAAGTTCCAGTTTGTTTGGAAATTAAAATATGCCTTTCCAAATAACTCATGGATCAGAGAAGAAATCAGTGCAAATTTAAAAATATATAGCTCTCGCTGTGTCTGTCTCTCTCTCTCAAATAAATAAATAAAATCTTTTAAAAAAGGTGGTTGCCTGGGTGGCTCAGTTGTTAAGCATCTGCCTTCAGCTCAGGTCATGATCCCAGGGTCCTGGGATGGAGCCCCGTGTCAGGCTCCCTGCTCCGCGGGAAGCCTGCTTCTCCCTCTCCCACTCCCCCTGCTTGTGTTCCCTCTCTCGCTGTGTCTCTCTCTGTCAAATAAATAAAATTAAAGAGACAGAGCAATGAACAGCAGTAAGAATACTACATGTCAAAACTGGTGTGACTCGGGGCGCCTGGGCGGCTTCGTCGGATAGGCATCTGACTCTTGATCTTGGCTTAGGTCTTGATCTCAGGGTCATGAGTTCAGGTCCCGCACTGGGCTCCACGCTGGGCTTGGATTCTACTTAAACAAACAAACAAAAATTAGTGACTCACTTTACTGAGTGCTTACTTATGGGTGTGCCATTTGATAATTAAGATTTCTGACCCTGTGGAACCAACATTTGGTGGGGAAATGGACAGCCAACAAACATAATGAAAAAGTAAATTATGTAGTATGATAGAAGATGATAAAGTCATCTTGGAAAAAAGTAAAGATAGAGCAAAGGGCTTTGGAATTAATGATGGAGATTGGGGGAGAAGTTGTAGTTATTAAAGGAAGCACTTAAGATAGGCTTCATTAAGAGTGAGAATTGAGGGGCATCTGGGTGGCTCAGTCGGTTAAGCGTATGCTTTTGGCTCAGGGGATGGTCCCAGGGTCCTGGAATCGGGCCTCATGTTGGGCTCCCTCCTCAGCAGGGAGCCTGCTTCTCCCTCTCCCACTCCCCCTGCTTGTGCTTGCTCTCTTCCTCTCTTTCTGTCAAATAAATAAAATATTAAAAAAGTGAGAATTGAGTAAAGACCTGAAGATACTGAGTTAGCCCAGTGGATATCTGGAGGAAGAGGATTCTAGGTAGAGGCCACAGTTTGAATTAAGACCCTACTGTATGAGTATATTCAAGGAACAGTGTTATAGCACACTGGCTGGAATGGAGTGTCAGGGGGTGGAGGAGGTGAGGTCAGAGAGATAAGGAAGGTGGCAGATCATGGGCAATCTTTGGCTTCTACTTGGAGTGAAAGGAGTAACTGTTGGAGGATTTTGAGCAGAGAGTAACATTCACTGACTTAGTTTTAAAAGGATCCTTCAGGGGCACCTGGGTGGCTCAATTAAGCATCTCACTCTTGATTTGGTCTCAGGGTCGTGAGATGAGTAAGGTCTTGATCTCAGGGTCCTACATGCTGCGTGTGGAGACTACTGAAAAAAAAAAAAATAAGGGGCGCCTGTGTGGCCCAGTCGGTTAATCATATGACTTTGGCTCAGGTCATGGTCTCAGGGTCCTGGGATTGAGCCCCACGTTAGACTCCCTGGTAGCAGGGAGTCTGCTTTGTCCCTCTCCATCACCCTCTGCCCCTTCCCCAACCTTTGTCAAGATTGATCAAGGGGAAAAAGGAAAAGGAAGCACAAATAAACAATATTAGGAGTGGAAGAGGGGGCACACCTACAGATAAAGTAGAAATTTAAAAATTACATGAACAATTTTATGCCAGTAAACATGAAAACAGACGAACTGAACAGATTCCTTTAAAAAATATTAATAGTGATCCAAGAAGAATTAAAAAAATTTTAATGGTATATGAATACTAATCAGATTGAATCAGTAGTTTATAAAATCTTCCTATAAAGAAAATACCAGGCCCACAGAAAGAGCATCTTGGGCCAAAAAAGAAGTTGCTCAAATATGAATGAGATCATATCAAAAAGATGTAAGAGCTGGCTTGAAGGGGATTTTAAGGGCTAAGTATGGGACAGTTTGAATAATAAAAAGAATAATGACAGTAGTGAATGCAGCAAAAAATCCCTTAGTCTATATTGATGTTCGTTAGAGAGAGAATAAGGAAGGGGCAAAAAGGGAAATTCTTCTTTATAAATGAATGGCAGCTAGTAAGTTGCATATGTTTCTTGTATGCTCAATATTAAGTGACTAAAATTCCTCTCCTCCTCCTCCTCCTCCTCCTCCTCCTTCTAATAAATAGTGAATGGTAGGTGAGGAAGTAGAGATAGCAGACCATTGTAGTAGACTGTTAGTTTCAAATATTTGTTTGGGAAAGGAAGGTAAAAAATGAGAACGTAGTTGCAACAGATTATGTAGTTAAGGGAGGGTTATTTTCAAATTAGAGTCACTTCGGTTTATTATGGAGTGATTAACTAGTTTTTTTGCTATGTTTTTTGTTTTAACTTTTTTTTTTTAAAGTAAGCTCTTATGCCCACTACGGGGCTTGAACTCACAAACCCCAGGATCAAGAGTTGCATGCTCTATGGACTGAGCCAGCCAGGTACCCCACTAGTTTGTTTTTTAAACTATTATTATAAAAGTACATGGTGAATAAAACTGAAACAATACACATGTTAAAAATGACTAGTAAGTTGTCCTCCTTTTTCTCTATATGCCCAGTCCCATTTTTAACAATTTCTTGTGTATTTCCTGTGCATGTTAACATTGCTGTGCAACATTACCACCATCCATCTCCAGAACTTTTTTTCATCTCCCCATACTGAAACTGCATACCCATTAAACAATAACTCCCCATTCCTCCCATTCTTAGCCCCTGGCAACTGTCTGTCTCTATGAATTTGACTGCTCTAGGTACTTTATATAAGTGGAATCATACAGTATTTGTCCTTTTTTGACTTATTTCATTTAGAATAAGGTCTCTTCAGGGTTCATCTATATTATGGCATGTGTCAGAGTTTCCTTTTTAAGGCTGAATATGTATGATATATATTTTAAGAACAAACATATATATATATATATATTCACATTTATTTATTTTTTAAAAGATTTTATTTACTTGTCAGAGAGAGAGAGCATGCATGCATAAGCAGGTAGAGTGGCAGGCAGAGCAGGCAGAGGGAGAAGCAGGCTTCGGCCTGAGCAAGGATCCCGATGCGGGGCTCAATCCCAGGACCCTGGGACCATGACCTGAGTTGAAGGCAGATGCTTAACCAACTGAGTCACCCAGGTTCCCCAACACATTTATTTCATATATAAATCACATTTCATTTATCCAATGTGTTCCTTTTTTTTTCTTGAGATTTTAGTTGTTTATTTGAGAGAGAGAGCAAGCATGAGTTGGGGGCAGAAGGAGAGGGAAAAGCACATTCTCCACTAAGCAGGGAGCCCAGTGTGGGGCTTGATCGATCCCCAGGACCCCGAGATCATGACCTGAGCTGAAGGCAGACACTTAACTGACTAAACCATCCAGGTGCCCCTAACCAATGTGTTCTTAAAGACGACTAACTATAGATACGGAGATTTTAAAAAATTACAAACAAATAAAAGTTCAACTTTACATTAAAAATTTTGAAAGCCTAGGGCACCTGGTTGGCTCAGTCGGTTAAGCATCTTCCATTGGCTCAGGTCATGATCTCGGGGTCTTGTGATTGAGTCCTGTGTCTGGCTCCCTGCTCAGTGGGGAGTCTGCTTCTCCCTCTTCCCTTGCCCCTCCCCCCCACTCATGCTCACTCTTTCCCTTTCTCAAAAAAATAAATAAAATCTTTAAAAATAATAATTTTGAAAGCCTAGAGGAAATGGAAAAAGTGTCCATGAAAATATTAACCCTATTGGCGCAAGAAGTAGAAAAGGCCTCAGACACAGCTGGTTTAGCAGACATACTTGTCTGATCCATGTATATGTGTTTGCCTTTTTTTTTTTTTTTTTTTTTTTGAGAGGGAAAAAGAATCTTAAGTGGGCTCCATTCCCAGTGGGGAGCCTGACCTGGGGCTTGATCTCACAACCCTGAGATCCTAACCTGAGTTGAAATCAAGAGTCGGGCGCTTAACTGACTGAACCACCCAGCCGCCCCTGAGGTCATTTTTTAAAAAAATTATTTCTAAGATTTTTATTTAGTATTTATGTGAGAGAGAGAGCACAAGCAAGGGGAGCTGCAGAGGGAAAGGGAGAAGCAGGCTCAGCAGGGAGCCTGATATGGGGCTCCATCCCAGGACTCTAAGATCATGACCTGAGCCAAAGGCAGACTCTTAACTGACCAAGCCACCCAGGCACCCCCCCAAGGTCATTTTAGATGGAAGGAATAATATGAACATTTTTTTAAAGTTTTATTTATTTATTTACTTACTTATTTTAAAGTAATCTACACCCAAAGTGGGGCTTGAACTCAAGATCTTTGGACTGAGCCAGCCAGACGCTGCAGAACGATTTTTTATTTTTATTTTTATTTTTTTTTAAAGATTTTATTTATTAGAGAATGAGAGATAGAGAACACGAGAGGGAAGAGGGTCAGAGGGAGAAGCAGACTCCCCACTGAGCAGGGAGCCCGATGTGGGACTCGATCCCAGGACTCCAGGATCATGACCTGAGCCAAAGGCAGTCGTTTAACCAACTGAGCCACCCAGGTGCCCCAGAACGATTTTTTAAAGATGTATTTTCTTATTTTGTGAGAGACAGCGTGCATGTTGGGGAGGAGGGGCAAAGGGAGAGAGAATCTGTAGCAGACTCTGTGCTACGTGTGGAGCCCCATGCAGGGCTTGATCCCATGACCCTGAGATCACGACCTGAGCCAGTGCTCAACCAACTGTGACACCCAGGTGCCCCCCCCCGAACAATTTTTTAAATCCGTGAGCATACAGCTCAGCAATGTGATTAACCAACATTGAATCATGTTTGAGCAGAGTTTGGGTTATAATAACTTTTTAAAACATTTTGCTGATTAAATGATATGTGCATAGTTATTAGGTATAAGCAATTAAACAACTCTTGTAAATCTCTATACTTAATGTTACTGCAAGCAGACCAAACATTTCTGAGGTCAGCTGAGAAGAAAACAGTTGATTTGAAGCTCTAAGACTTCTTTGAAGATGAGAGTTCCCAGGTGATTGGGTCTCTAATTTTTTGGTAGTCTATCTAGATGTTTCATGAGCCTCCTAGATGTTATTAGGAGCCAGAACAGAGCAAGGGAGCCAGCCCTAGGATTGGAGGAGGTAAAAACCATAAAGCCTTTTTCTTTCCATTTTCAGAGGCCAGACATAAAAGTAAAATATTGTCATACATACTTTAGTTTAATAAGATGGCATTTTTTCCTGTACTTACCTAATACATACCAGCTTACAAAGAAAGAAAACTGGGAGAAAACAACTACTCTTAGTGAAGTATTCGAGTTGCTCTGTAATAGAAGTATGTACTACAAACAGATATTTCACATATATTATTTATTCCTTTCAGAAGTCTTTTGAACTATTATTTTCATTTTTTTAAAAGATTTTATTTATTTATTTGCAAGAGAGTACAAGAACCTGACGTGGGGTTCAATCCCATTACCCTGAGATCATGACCTGAGCCAAAGTCAGATGCTTAACTGACTGAGCCACCCAGGCGCCCCTGTTATGTTCATTTTAAGATATGGAAATTAAGGCTCAGAGACATATAATTTTAGTCAAGCTTCTGACCCAGTTAGTTACTGAGGTAGAATTTGAATTAATGTCTCTCTGGGTCCAATTTCTGTTTTCTTTCTATAATACCATCCTCTGAAAGGAATGAGAATTCTGATATGTGGATTTGAGACAGGACTATGCTTAGCACCTAAGGTGGGACACATTAGAGTACTTATTTGATACTCCTCTTTTCATCAGCATTTTCATAATGGTGAAATTAGGTCAAACTTCCAAAGAGTAAATTTTATAAAAGAGCCATGGGGGCAGATTGTTTAAGGCTCTATAATAATAGACTTACAGAAGATGGACTTGGTTAACAAGGGGAAGGAATAAACGATTCCTTCTCCTTCGCATCTTAGGTCATTCTTTGGTGTCATCTAGGGGACCCCAGAACATTTGAGGTTAATAGGAAAGAGAAGCAGATAGTTTGGAGCAATGGGGGAAGATGAGGCCTGGATGGGGGTGATTTTAGAGGGAAGCCTTGGTTAGTATTTGTTTATCCAATAGAAGGTATTATATGCCTGCTAAATAGTTGATTGGTATTGAGATACAAAGCCACTGTGCTCAAGGAGCTCATGGTCTGGTGGGGAGACATTTGTTGATGGATATTTTCAGCTCCAAGTGGACAGTACCGTATCTGTGCACAAGGTGTTTCAGCAGTATTAAGGAAGGGCATAAGGTATAGCAGCATAGTGGAATTTTCTTTTCTTTTCTTTTCTTTTCTTTTCTTTTCTTTTTCCCTCCCTTCCCTTCCCTTCCTTTTCTTTTCTTTTCTTTTCTTTCTTTTCTTTTTCCCTCCCTTCCTTTCCCTTCCTTTTTTCTTTTCTTTTCTTTTCTTTTCTTTCCTTTCCTTTCCTTTCCTTTTTTTTAAGATTTCATTTATTTATTTGACAGAGAGCAAGAGAGGGAACACAAGCAGGGGGAGTGGGAGAGGGAGAAGCAGGCTTCCCACTGAGCAGGGAGCCCGATGCGGGGCTTGATCCCAGGACCCTGGGATCATTACCTGAGCCGAAGGCAGATGCTTAAAGACTGAGCCACTCAGGCGCCTCTCTCTTTTTAATTTTAATTTTAATTTTTTTTTAGATTTTATTTATTTGAGACAGAGAATGAGAGAGAGAGCGCACATGATGGGGGGAGGGTCAGAGGGAGAAGCAGACCCCCTGCTGAGCAGGGAGCCTGATGCGGGACTCGATCCAGGGACTCCAGGATCATGACCTGAGCCGAAGGCAGTCGCTTAACCAACTGAGCCACCCAGGCGCCCTCTTTTTAATTTTTAATGTATTGTTTTGAATAAGTAAATAAATCCCCAAATCAAATTCCAGAAAGTATACAGTAAAAAATTAATTCCTCTATCATAACTGTCCCTGCCTCTCTTGGTCTCTTGGTTTCTTTTTGCCGAGGCATTACTATTAACAGTTTGTTGTTATCTTCTCAGAGATATTCTCTGAATATAAAATATATGCTTGCTTGTATTTTTTGTGTACCTATAGTTGCATACTACACCATTGTGCTTTTCACCTTGGAGAAAGTTCTAAATGAACTATTGAATGTCCTTGTGTTTAATAGTTATGTGCTATTCGGTCGGATTTAGCCAATCTCCTATTAATGGACTTTCAGGATATTTCCAGGCTTTTGTTGGCAATAGTGCTGCAGAGAGTATTTTTATACATAGTTTTGTACATGGGGGCAAGCATATCTGTGGGATGAATTCCCAGCAGTCTGGAGAATGCGTTGAAGGGTACTGAAACTAGAGGCAGGGATCAGTTATTAGGAAGTACTAATGATGAAAAACTGAAGTAAGGCAGTGGCAAAAGGAGTGGGAAGGGAGAGAATGAATTACAAATCATGTACTCCATCAATTTTAAGATGCACATTATTTCTTCACATTTTAACATGTTTGAAATCAGTGTGTAGGGGTGCCTGGGTGGCTCAGTTGTTAAGTGTCTGTCTTTGGCTCAGGTCATGATCGCAGGGTCCTGGGATCAAACCCCACATCAGGCTCTCTGCTCAGTGGGAAGCCTGCTTCTCCCTCTCCCACTCCCCCTGCTTGTGTTCCCTCTTTCGCTGTGTCTCTGTCAAATAAATAAATAAAATCTTTAATAAAAATGAAATCAGTGTGTATTTTACAGTCGATGGTTTTCATTCAGTTAATTGTTAGTACATTCTTTTTTTTTTAAAGATTTTATTTATTTGAGAGAGAGAGCACAAACAAGCAGGGGAGCAGCAGAGGGAGCGGGAGAAGCAGGCTCCCTGCTGAGCAGAGAGCCTGATATGGGTGGGGCTCGATCCCAGGACCCTGAGATCATGACCTGAGCTGAAGGCAGATGCTTAACTGACTGAGCCACCCAGGCGTCCCAGTACTTACTTTGTAAGTTTCTTGGTGGCTTATAAAATGGCACATGTTATAAACAATGGTATCTTAAATCCAGTAAAATACAGTAAAAAGCAGGAAGGATTGACAGAAGTTAGATGTAGAAAATAAGGGGAAGTTAGAGTCAAAGTCAATGAACCTTTTTTGTTTTCTTCACTTTCAGTATATAAACCGTTTTATGGTTTTCTGTATGGTCTTCATATTTGATTAATGGTTACATTAATTTTGTGAATTTAATAAACCAATTCCACTATTGGTAGGTATTTAGATTTTAGTTTTCTTTTGGCTCTTTACAGATCACTGGTAACATTGAACATTTTTCTATTTAGAATTAGGGAAGGTTTGATTTAGTAGATTCCTAGATAATTGTGTATAATGATACTTAACAGATACCCTGAGTGGCAAATTGCTTAAAGAACTTCTGAGTTGATACCTTATGAATATTAAGAGACTACTTCGAAATTTTTAGATTAGATGGGGCTCTTTCAGTGTACATTGAAATCATTTTCCTCAGGATTCACGTTCTAAAATCAGTACTTAAAGAGAAAAGATTAGCCTTAAAGTTGTTCACTAATTATAATATTCATGGGTGTGGTTTTTTTGTAAAACACCTTGAACAGAAAAATATATATGATAAATACTGTAATTGGTTGTATATAATTCCATAGAATGAGTCATTCAGAAATTAAGTCAGTTGAGTGTTTTGATGCTTGGAACGCCAGCAAATTTAGGGAGATAAAACTTGTCAGTTCTTTTGTTTTTCTTCATCTTTGTAAAGATAATTTCATTTTTTCCAGTTCTTTGTCAGTATTTATCTATGGTCTCCAATTTTGAAATTCAATTGCCTTTGACCTTGAATATTCAACTTTTTTTTTTTTAAAGATTTTATTTATTTATTTGAGACAGAGAGAGCGCACAAGCAGGGGGAGCGGCAGGCAGAGGGAGAGGGAGAAGCAGGTTCCCTGCTCAGCAGGGAGCCTAATTCGGGCTCAATCCAAGGACCCTGGGATCATGACCTGAGCTGAAGGCAGATGCTTTAACTGACTGAGCCACCCAGGTGCCCCTAAGGTTTTTTTTAAATTGGGATTTCTTGAATTATTTTAAATTTTTTATTTCTTTTATTTTTTTAAGTAAGCTCTACGCCCAGTGTGGGGCTTGAACTCATGACCCCAAGATCAAGAGTCGCGTGCTTTACCAACTGAGCCAGCCAGGCACCCGTGTTTAGCTTCAGTATTGTTTTTGCTCTTAAACTCTGGCTGAGTACTTACAAATGAATTCTTCTGAATTAAATGTGAATATGATGTGACATCCAGTAATGTATAACTCTGGAGATCTGAAATTTCTGTATTAGGATATTCTTTGCACTTCATGTTGTATAGCATGGGATATTTGTATAAGACTTTTGGTTTGGTGGGATGGCACATACATTGCCAGAGTTCTCATAACCCTGATATCCTTGAGTCAGTACTTTGTTTCCCCAGTCCCAACAAGTACATTTCATTAAGAGGGAATTTAAGGTACATTTTAAGTTTGTTCATGAATCTGTTTCCAGATAAACTTAATTGTAAAATCTGAGCTCCCAAGCAAAATATCAAAAGCTCTCTCTTTTTTTTTTTTTTTTTTTAAGCTTGGTAGACAAAGTAAGCATCTCTGACTTCTGAACAGTCGGCACTTTCTCATAAAAGAGAAAGAAAATGGTATTTTAGCTCTGAAAAGTGTCTTAGAAACAAAAGCTCAGGCTAGTTCTTGCTCAGCACTACACATAGGTGATAGGATGGAATCAGCACCCTTTTCACTCTCATGGTGCCCTAGTTTAGATGATAGATGATTGTCCTTATGTTGAAGTGGAACAGTGTGGCACTCAGATTTTCTCTGTAGTTCAGTGTTCTCTCTGCTACCTTGATGCTTTTTTCAGATAATTATTCTTTGCTTGTTAACCCTAAACAAACCAACCAAGTGATTTTAAGGAAGTTGGAGGATTTACCTTTTTAAAGAGAAGTTGTAGATTCTTTGGGAAAAGGTATAATTTTCTTCTCTTTAAATATTTGTGGCACTGCCGTTATTTGTACTATAAATAAATATATTTTTCAAGATTTATTTATTATTATTTTTAAAAGATTTATTTACTTGAGGAGAGCGAGCACCCGCACATGGGGAGGGGAAGCAGAGGGAGAGAGAGAATCTTTAAGCAGACTCCATGCTGAACATGGAGCCCGTGGGGCTCAATCCCACAACCCTGATGTCACCACCCAAGCCAAAACCAAGAGTGGGATGCTCAACCAACTGCAGCAGCCGTGTGCCCCAAAGATTTTATTTAATTATTTTATTTTGAGAGAGAGAGAGAGAGAGCGTGCTGGAGTGAGCAAGTGGAGGGAGGGGCAGAGGGAGAGGGAGAGAATCCCAGGCAGACTCGAGACAAGCATGGAGCCCAGTGCGGGACTCAATCCCCTGACACCAAGGTCACAACCTTAGCTGAACGGAGGAGTTAAATGCCCAACCAAATGAGCCACCCAGGAGTGCCACAAATAAGTATTTTTTAAATTATAGGATATTGAAGCTGAAGGTAACTATAGATAATACAAGTCAGCTATTACAAGATATCTGAAAAAAAAATATATATATATGTTTTTTTTTTTTTAAGAAAATAAAGTTTACTTTATTCCACTAAAGTGGATTTTCTTAAAAAGTACATTCAGGAAGCTTTCCTGCAGCCCCAAGCCCAGGCCTCCAGTGCCCCAAACCCTGTGGGTGTTGGAGCACCCCCTACCCAGAGCCTGGACATTCATAATCAGCAGCCGGGAGCAGAGAAGCTCCAGGATTCAGGGTCCCAGACACGTCATAAAGCCCCAGGCCAGAGCCAAAACCGCTCTGTTGACAGAAGGAGTCCAAGGGCCATGACACCCACACAGGCCTGCTCCCAGCCCCTGCTCTCCCCCTCAGTGGGTGCAGAGGCTGGATCTAGAGCCCAGACTGAAGGCGGGGTGAAGTCCTGCAGGGGGCTCTGCTGCTTCTCCATCCTGGCTCCCCTGGGGGTTCAGGGGACAGAACTGGGTGGGAAGGGTGGTGGTTGTGTTCTGTAGATTTCCTGGTCTCACCCCCTAACTGCAGTTTCTCCTCTGTGCCCAGATGAGTAGCTGTTGTGAGTTCTTGTGCTGACAAGCCCCACCCCCTGACACCACTGCCCTCAGCAGGCTGACTGCCCAACCCTTTCCTTCTACCACCCCCTTCATGAGGCTGCTTCAGAGCTGTGGCCCTCCTGGGGTGACAGAGGATTCACGCAGCACCATGCTGATCATGGAGGGGGATGCTGAGCAGGCAGCTGATGCCAACAGGCCCAGCTGTAAGGCTCCCGCCCCCACCCCATGGAAGAGGAGTGACCCCAGGCAGACTGGGGGAAAAGGCTGCCATCTTTACCCACAGCTCCTCCCCATCAGCACAGCGCCCCACTTCCCGGCGTGGGCTGCCAGGATCTGTTTTCCCCAGAGGCCCTCTAGCCACGCTGTCCCACCTAAGGGAGAGAACAGCCTGGGCGGGACTTCACAGGGGGACCTGGGCATGGGGGCAGAGGCTATAAAGTGATAGCTAATAACAGCTAATACAAGTCAGTTATATATACTTTCATTTTTTTTTAAAGATTTTGTTTATTTATTTGAGAGAGAGAATGAGATAGAGAGAGAGCACATGAGAGGGGAGAAGGGTCAGAGGGAGAAGCAGACTCCCCTGCCGAGCAGGGAGCCCGACGTGGGCCTCGATCCTGGGACTCCAGGATCATGACCTGAGCTGAAGGCAGTCGCTTAACCGACTGAGCCACCCAGGCGCCCTATATACTTTCATTTTTTAAAGAAAAGGATCATGTAACTGATTATAGGAAATTTAGATAATATTCAGTTTTATGTACATTTTAGTACATTTTTCTTTACCGTGTTTTTCTTTAACATAAGACAAGCATCTCCGTGTTATTTACAGACACCTACTTAACAACCACATGATGTGGATGTACCTTTACAAACTATTTTCTTACTATGATTCTTTAGGGTGCTTCTAGTTTTTCTACAGTTACAAATAATGTTTTTGTCCATGTGGCCTTTTCTTCTTCCTCCTCCTCTTCCTCCTCCTCTTCTTCTTCTAAAGATTTTATTATTTATTTCTTAGAGAGAGAGAGAGGGAGAGGGAGTGAGCTCACGAAAGCAGGGGGAGGGAGAGGGACAAGCAGACTCTGCACTCAACATGGAGCCTGACACGGAGCTTGATCTCACAGCCCTGAGATCATGACCTGAGCCAAAATCAAGAGTTGGACACTTAACTGAGCCACCCAGGTGCTACCCCTGTTTTTCCTTTCAATATTCTCATTTTACAAATGAAGTCAGACTAAAACTAATGAAAATTAATCCTTTTCAAGGGTTACAGTTCAGGTCTTCTGACTCATGGTTGTACCTTTTCCATTATACCATAATACTTATTCTCTATAATGGAAAGACCACTCAGGTTGGAAAACACTATTTTTTTGTATCTGTTGCCTTAACCCACTTTGGAACAAGGCAAGGCAGACATAAGATATTAATATTAACTCAAGTTAAAAGTCATCTAACCCTTCTGGGGTACCTGGGTGGCACAGTCGGTTAAGCGTCCCAACTCTGGATTTTGGCCTAGGTCATGATCTCAGGGTGATGGGATCAAGCCCCACATCGGACTCCGCACTCAGTGTGAATTGAAGTCTGCTTGAGATTCTCTTTCCATCTCCCTCGGCCCCTCCCACTTGTGCTCTCTCTTCCTCTCTCTCTAAAATAAATGAATCTTAAAAAAAAAAAAATCATCAGGGGCGCCTGGGTGGCTCAGTCGGTTAAGCGGCTGCCTTCGGCTCAGGTCATGATCCTGGGGTCTTGGGATCGAGCCCCACATCCAGCTCCCTGCTCAGCAGAGAGCCTGCTTCTCCCTCTCCATCTGCCTGCCACTCTGCCTACTTGTGCTCTCTCTCTCTCTCTCTCTGTCAAATAAATAAAATTTTTAAAAAAATCATCGAACCCTTTTGCCACCAGGTTAGCAGGTTTATTTTGAATAATTTACTTATTCTTTTAAATCAGTGGCCCATCTTTTCCTTTTTTTTAAATATTTTATTTATTTATTAGACAGCGCAAGAGCAGGGAGGGGCAGAGGGAGAGGGATAAGGATAAGCAGACTCCCCACCTAGGGCAGAGCCCGCCGCAGGGCTAGATCCTAGGACTCTGAGATCATGACCTGAGCCAAAGTCAGATGCTTAACCAACTGAGCCACCCAGGCGCCCTGGCCCATCTTTTCCTATTGTGAGTCTCTCTCCCCTTCTTCATAATGAGAAAAAGAGGGTTGAGTTCTTAGTTCCTAGATTGTTGAGGAATTGCTGTTGTGAGAACACTGATTTTATACCTAAATGATCTTCTGCAGCATCCCCTAGAATACCTAACCATACCTTAAATGAAGCCTATCCTTTATAGTTACACATAAGCCAGCTGCCCTCTGGGATTATGAACCAAACTGAATAGAAACCATACTCGTTTTTCATTCCTTTTCTTCTTTTCCTTGTATTTTGTTCTCTTTCTTTCTAATGTATTCATTCTGAAAGCATACTATGTGTTAGACCAATACGATGGTAAGTAGTAGAGTTCCAGTTTTTTTTTAATATGCTAGTTTTAAATCATTTCAAATTTGAAGTTGTGATATATTGCCAAGACCTCCTGTGTACCTTTCATCCAGATTCCCTAATAATTAACATTTTATTTACTCTTATTGCTATCTCCATGCACACACATTTTTTTTTCACTAAACTATTTGAGAGTATGATGCAGACATGATGCCCTATTTAATATTTCATTGTCCATTTCCTAAAAAAAAAAAAAAAAGCTATTCTCCTTATAGTTGCATTAATAATCTTGGGTTGCCATAACAAAATACCACAAACTGTGTGGCTTAAACAACAGAAATGTGTTTTCTCACATTTCTGAGGTGAAATGTGGAAAGCCCAAGCTCAAGGTTCAATACCAAGATCAAGGTGTCTGGTGAAAGCTCTCTTCTTGGCATTTATTTATTTATTTATTTATTTGAAATATAAATATATATAAACATATATATTATGTGTTTTAAGATTTTATGTATGTATTTATTTATGAGAGAGAGGAGCAGGGATGCATCAGCCAGGAGAGGGGCAGAGGGAGAGAATCTCAAGCAGACTCTGTGCTGAGTGCAGAGCCCGACAGGGTGCTTGATCTCACGATACTCGATACTGAGATCATGACCTGAGCCAAAACCAAGAGTCAGATGCTTAACTGACTGAGCCACCCAGGTGCTGACTATGGGTAAATTTTACTGGTTATCCCAATAATGGTCTTTAAAGGTCCAGGGTTATGTGTTGCAGTTAGTTGTCATGTCTTCTTATTTTTCTTCAGTCTGAACAGTCTTTCCTTACCTTTCATGACCTTGCCATTTTTGAGGGATATGGACCAGTAACTTAAAAACTCTCCATAAATTTGTATTTTATATTTCCTTATTGTTAGATTCATGTTATGCAGTTTTGGACAGACATACTGCAGAAATAAACTATGTTCGTAACTTACTATATTTGGAGGAACATCATGTCGATATGCCCCATCATAGTGATGTTAACTTTTATCACTTGGTGAGATGGGTTTTGCCTGTAAGGTTTCTCCACTGTAAAGTAAATGAGTATTTTTGGGGGAAGTAGTTTGAGACTTTATAAATTCCTGTTCTGCATTAAACTGTCTCTTGCTAGCTTTAGCATCTATTGATTATTGTTGCTTGAGTCAGTTCTTAACTGTGATGGTTGCCAAACGCTGTTTTTTTAAACGCCATCATTCCTTATATATTTATTGGTTTTCATTCAGTTGATTATAAGGCAAAGCTTCCCCCCTTCACCTCTTTGTTTACATCAGTATGTATTCTTGGTTGCTATTTTATTCAGTGCTTATAATCATTTACTATTATTGATTTTGACACTTGTCCATTCCATAGATTTGGCCAGTGGGAACCCCTTGAAGATAGTGCCTGTGTCCTTTTGACATCATACTTGGAGCACTTTTTTACTTTCTGGTGCAGTATGTTCCAAGCTCTTGTACCTTCTTTCCTGGTCTAGAATCAGCCATTTCTCCAAGAAGCCGTGGTTCTTCTTCTTCTTTGAAACCAAGATCTAGATATTAGATACTGGTATATTATTACTTCTAGGCCTGTCAATGGAGATTAAGAAATAGTTGTATTTACACATATACATATACACACGCATTCATTCCCCTTATATTTCTATATTTAACTATGAGGTTTACACCAAGACTTCCAATTACAGTCCAGCACAACAGGGTTTATTTTTTTTTAAGATTTTATTTATTTATTTGAGAGAGAGAGAATGAGAGAGAGAAAGACAACACATGAGAGGGGGGAGGGTCAGAGGGAGAAGCAGACTCCCTGCTGAGCAGGGAACCCAATGAGGGACTCAATTCTGGGACCCCGGGATCATGATCTGAGCCGAAGGCAGTCGCTTAACCAACTGAGCCACCCAGGTGCTCCACAACAGGATTTATTCTAATGTCCCTTTCCACATTTGTAATTTCCTAAGTCTGTATGTATTTCTAAAGGAGCATTAATGAGATCTGCATTGCAAGTTTGGATGTGGAGAAAGAAAAAGAATAGTCAAGGATGACTCAAGATTTTTGGCTGAAAAAAGCCACCAGAAGAAATGCCATTTACTGAGATGGAGAAGACTATAGGAGGAGACAGTTTGGAGGAAGAGAGTAGAAAGTCATGTGCTGAATCTGAACTGTGTATTAGATGTGCAAGAGGAGGTGTTGGGGAAGTAGTTGGATATTTGATTCTGTGTTGGATATTTGAGTCTACGGTTCAAAGGAGAGATCCAGGCTGAAAGGCGGATTTCAGACAACTAGTTAATTTTTGGGGCCAAAATGCTTATATTTCCTTATAGCCTATTACTATGAAAGCAACAAATATGTATCGTTAGAATTAGATTTAGAATAGAGGCAAGCAAAAGGAAAATAGAGATCAGTACTATTAAAAGTTAATTCCATATCCTTTCTGATCTCTTTCACAGATTTTTTTTTCTAATATGAAATCACTCTAATTACTACTTTTTTCAGATGATGGTTTTTTATTTCCATTTCAGTAAATTTTCATTTTTTAAAAAAATATTTGAGAGGGACAGAGATAGCGAGTGAAAGAGAGCACAAGTGGGAAGGAAGGGGAGAAGCAGACTCCCCACTGAGCAGGGAGCCTGATGTGGGAATCGATCCCAGGACTCTGGGATCATAACCTGAGCTGAAGGCAGATGCTTAACTGACTGAGCCACTCAGGTGCCCAGTAAATTTTCATTTTATCTAATCCCAGACCATATTCATATTTCTTTCATTGATCCAGAAATGTCATTTACAGGTAGTTATTCCAAACCTATGTGCAATTTAGGGATAGAGATGAATTATATCAGATTACTTTGTCCCTTGAGTCCCTTAATCTCTCCATTACATTTCATGCCACTGATTTGTTGATGAGACTGGGCCAGTTGCCCTGCAGAATATCTCACTTTATAGATTTGTCTGGTGGCTTCCTTGCAGTGTTATTAGCTCTTTTTATTATTTCTAACAAAATTATCTGCAACTTTTTCTAAAACACCGTTCTGTATAAAAACTTTTCATGGTTTCTTGTTAGCCACAGGGTAAAGGCTAAAACTTTCTTAGCTCAATATTTAGTAACCATCAGAATTTGTTATCTTTGCCTAGTCTCCCACTCTTCTTCCAGCCAAACCTTCCTGGTCAGACACAAATAGAAATAGGTAGTATTTAAGAATGTAGACTTTCGATCCAACTGTCTATATTTAAATTCCAGTTTCAGTACCTAGTAGATGTGACAGTTCACATCATTCCATCTCTTAAGTGGAGGTAACAGTACCGACCTCATAGGGTTGTTGTAAGGATATCAGTTAATATTTGTATCATCCTTAAAACAGTGTCTAGCACATAGAAAATGCTATAAGTATTATTAAATAAGCTTAAAAATCTAGCCTAATTTTTTCCCTTTTGCAAAACAAAAGACACTCATTGCACAATCCTTTTCAGCACTTTTATTCATGACTTGTTCTTGCTGGAGTGCTCTTCCCCTTTCTTCCTGCCTACAAAAATTTAACTTCTTCATCAAACATTTAACTAATATTATTTGAACACCTGCCAGATGCTCAGTCATTGAGGTCATAGCAGTAAACAAGACAGAATTCCAGCCTTTAGGGAGCTTATACTCTAGTGGAAGATACAGACAAGTACACTACAATGTGATAAGTGTATGACACATGTACCTTCAGGATCCACTAAAGGCGTTGTCTTACAGAGTCAGGGGAAGCCTCATGGACGATGTGATATATACGCTGAGAGTTGAAGGAAGAAAAAGAATTAGCCTGTTAAAATGGGCGGCAAGACAAGGGAAGGAGGTGGGGCTTAGCTTTGAGAACAAAGTATAGTTCACTAAACTGCAGCTTTAAGGGAGAGTGGCTAAAGGTGAGGCCAAACAAGTAAGCAAGAACTGGGTTGCAGAGGGTTAGGAAAAGCGTTCAAGATGGGTCTTCTCACATCCCACTGTCTTTAGGCATCTTCTCAGACTACCTCAGCCAATTTTTCGCATTTCCTCCTGACTTTCTATAGTGATTTGACTCTAGAGTGTAGGGCTTGCATTGGGAAGAAGTTACATTAAAATAGTTGGAGGTGGTTTGTTTGGGGAAGAAGTAGTGATAAGATGGGGAACAAAATCTGACATGAATTAAGTTTAATATTTTGGACTTCTTCTATGGATGCGTAGAAAACACCAAGATATTCAGGATGGGTTATCCTAGAAAAGGAAAATTCCAAAAGAGAAAGAGAGTCCATGTGCAAGGTTTCCTGGAACTGTATTTCATTAAAGATAGAACTTTGAAAGGGAAGAGATGAGACTGAAAGAAGGTAAGAACCCAGATCATAAATGGAGACTAAGGTGTTCAGGCGTTTTCTAGTAAGCATTTGGAAATCATTGATGGATTTGATATGAGAAACAAATTGGATAATGTTTGCATATTAGAAGTGAATGTAGCAATTTAGAGAGTAAATTTGAGGAGACTAAGTCTAGAGGCAAGATAACCAGTTAGGAGGGTACTGCGGTAGTAGTCAAGGTCGAAGGTAATGAACCCAGCAAAGAGCAATAGTAGGAAGAGAAGGAAAAGAGATAAATTTTACAGATATTATTCGAGACAAAATTGGCTGGACTTGGAGATGTATCAGATGTGAGGGTCAGGTAGGGAGGAGGAAGAGTCAAAAAAGATTGCTAAAATTCTGGCTAAATACAAGAGTAGTAACAGATGGAAGAGGAGGACAATTACTAATACTGAAAAATCAAGCTCAGCGTGCCTCTGAGACTTGAACATGGATGTGTGCTTTGACTGATAAAAGGAAATCCAGGCTTGGTATCCATAGACATGGGAGTCATTGCTGCATAGGTGGTGGGAGTTAAGCTGTGGAAGTGGATGGTTATGCTGATAGCATTTCATTTTCTGTGTGCTAAGCACTGTCCTGAATGCTTTGTATACATTGTTTCATTCAATTCTTGTAACAACCCTGTGACGTTGTCATTTTACAAAGAAAAAGAAAGTGTCACATAGAAGAGTTAAGTAGTGTTTAAAGCTAATAAGGGACAGAGTCAGGAGTGGAACAAACTAACTTAAAACCTGAAATCTTAAAACATGATGCCATGGGTGAGTGGAGAAGAGTGCTTAGGAGAGAATGCTGGGGAACTTCAACATTTAAAGGAGGATGGTCACAGGTGGAGCTGCCTATCTACACATGCTTACCCATGTATATATGGAGAAGGAACTGGAGAGGTAGGAAAACCAGGAAAGTGGTTATGACAAGAAACCAAGAGGAATTACCATAACAGATTATTCTGTGTGCCAAAAGCCACAAAAGAAATAACATTTTAAAAATTTGCATCAGGTTTAATAAGTTGGAATTTATTGGTAATTCCTGTTTAAGTGGAGCAGTGGCAACATAAGTGAGATGGCATAATTTATATAAAGCTCTTGAGCATAGTAGATTGCATATTTTAAGTACAAACAAAAGTAGCTCCTATAGTTATGGAGTTAATAGGAGTTAAAAGTGGAGACAGTGAGAACTCTTTCAGATACTTGAATCTGAAAGATCTTAACTAACTCAGGTAAGTTGATTTGGTTGGGTTTAAATATGGATACATTTAAGTGAATAAAATGTCCATATAATTATTTCTGATAATAATGAACATATGGAAGGACTGTAGCATTGTAATGTTGAGGGACCAGCTGAAGGAGACTAGATTTATATGGTTTCAATCTTCTGGTATGATTTTTCTTCAGCAGAACCCAGGAGCAGAAATAAAAGTGAAGTAAAGGCATTCAGTTAGGTTGATCTAGATTTAGGATTTTATTCAATGCGTGTGATAGAAAGGCTAAATTGGGGGTGGGGGGAGGAAAAGAAAATGAAGGTTTTAATAAAAGAGTATTTTAATAGTTTAAGGGGTGCCTGGGTGGCTCAGTAGGTTAAGCGGCTGACTCTTGATAGTGGCTCAGGTCATGATCTCGGGGTTTTGAGATCGAGACCCGAGTCGGGCTCTGTGCCGGGCATAGACCCTGCTTAGGATTCACCATCCCTCTGCTTGTAGGCACGCACATTCTCTCCCTCTTTCAAAAAAAAAAAAAAAAAGTGGTTTAAATAATACATCAAAGACTGTGGAATTGATAGAGAAAAAATTGAGTACTAAAAGTGACTGTTAAGGGCGCCTGGGTGGCTCAGTTGGTTAAGCGACTGCCTTCGGCTCAGGTCATGATCCTGGAGTCCCAGGATCGAGCCCCACATCAGGCTCCCTGCTCAGCGGGGAGTCTGCTTCTCCCTCTGACCCTCCCCCCTCACGTGTTCTCTCTCTCAGTCTCTCTCAAATAAATAAATAAAATCTTTAAAAAAAATACAAAAAATAAAAGTGACTGTTAGGAAAAATTTAGAACTGAGATCTAGATAAAAGTGACAAGTATGGTGACTAACATAATAAAAAAATAAAAAAGTGACAAATATAAGGGGAATGGGAGGCTGTGGTCAAAAAAGGGGGATTTTAAAATGTGCAGAGGAGTGGTTCTTGGAAGTCGCTGAATTTAAGATCAAGATTTTGAGAGACTAGAAAACGTGATGAATCATCCAAATGGACATTAAAATTGTCCAGGATATAATGAAACTTGGGGTGGTTTTGCTTGAGGTTCCAGAAAGCAAATTGATTGGGCCTTGTCATGGGCCTTTGAAAAGCTCTGCTGGAGCAGAGTGTTGCTTCTGGTTAGATGGCAGGATTTAGGTGTACCTGAGTAGTATCTGGACTAGTTGATGAAAAGAATCTATCTACAATAATAATGTAGAGGAGTTACGCGCAGTTTGCCTAAGGTCACCTTCTGGGTGATTCTAAAGCCCATGCTCTTTCACTAACCCTAGTGTTTTTGCAACAAGTTAAGCTGCTTCAAACATTCTTTCCAAATGTATGGGAGAACAGTTTCATTTTATTTTAGCTTCTCCAGAGTTAATGAGTTTTTTAGTGCCAAACATCTATAGAGTGAAGTGGAAATCTATTCAGGGAGCACCTTGAACAGAAAATTAACCTCAGCCAATGTTTTTAGACACTAGTTTCAATAAATTGATCCATTAGTTCATTTGTCTGTTTATCTATTCTCCACCCATGTAATAGTGGTTACACAGTTTGAGAACACTATATTTGGAATAAGTTGAACAAAGTATAATTTGACTCATTTGGTTTTATTTATTGTCTTTTGTCATCTCTAGCTGCCTATCCCCACCGTTTGAATCTCTTTTACCTCGCCAATGATGTCATACAGAACTGCAAAAGGAAAAACGCAATCATTTTCCGTGAATCATTTGCTGATGTCCTTCCTGAAGCAGCTGCTCTAGTGAAGTAAGTAAATTCTTACTGCTTTTGGGGATCTAAGCTTAGGAAATTAAGAATTTTAGTTTTCTTTTTTACCTGTCAGTAAGAACTGTTAATAGTTGTACATGTTTGAAGATCCAAGGATATTTTGCCCAAATTGTTTGTGTAACTTTCCCACTAATACACACATTTTTCTTTTAAAAATTATTTCTTCTCTCTCTCTCTCTCTCTCTCTTTTTTTAAGATTTTATTTATTGGGGCACCTGGGTGGCTCAGTCAGTTGGGCGTCTGCCTTCGGCTCATGTCATGATCCCAGGGTCCTGGGATCGAGCCCGCATTGGGCTCCCTGCTCAGCGGGAAGCCTGCTTCTCCCTCTCCCACTCCCCCTGCTTGTGTTCCCTCTCTCGCTGTGTCTCTCTCTGTCAAATAAATAAAATCTTAAATAAAATAAAATAAAATTCTCTTCTTTATTGAACTGAAAAGTGAATTTAGATTAGTTGTTATCATTAGAGCTTAATATGTTCTTTTGACTCTAAGGGTCTAGAGAAAATTGCATGCATGTCTGACCTTTGTTCGGAAAAGATGTCATGGCAGATTTTGGGGAAACAGTGAGCTTGGTACTCTGAAATAAACCCAGCATAAGAACGGATTCTGATGACTTTTAGTGAAGAAAGTCATAAAACCATTTGGGAGTTTGGATTTGGGCAGTTGTTTCCTCTCTTTTTCTCTCTCGCTCTCTCTTTTTAAGATCTGTTCATTTTGAGAGAGAGAAAGCTCGCGTGCATGTGCACAAGTAGGGGACGGGGGGGAGGGTGGAGAGAGAGAGAATATCCCAAACAGACTCCATGCTGAGCATAGAACCTGACTCGAGGCTTGATCTCATGACCCTGAGATCATGACCTGAGCCAAAACCAAGAGTCTGACGCTTAACTGACTGAGACTGACAGCTGCATTTCTTCTCTTGTTATATGCATTCTCTTGGAGATTTATCTACTCATGGATTAAACTCTTGCTCATATCCTAATAACTACTATAACTGCATCTAGATTTTTGATGTTTTGTTTTGTTTTTAAAGATTTTATTTTTAAGTAATCTCTACACCCAGTGTGGGCTCGAATTTAAAACTCCAAGATCAAGTGTCACATGCTCTACCAACTGAGCCAGGCAGGCGCCCCCCCCCTTTTTTTGGACCATGTCTTCAACTTCTTTTTGTGAATTACTACCTCATTATTATATGATGATATTCAGCTCAAAACATCTAAAACAATAATGTACTTTACATTTGTATAAAGCCCTGCTCCCACAGTTTGTGTGAAAATAGGTTATAAATTGAAAATTGTTATACAAATGGTATTTGAAACTCACAGTAACCAACTTTGCAGGTAAGCAAATTGAATTATATTCTTTCTTTTTACAAAATGAGAAAACTGAAGCCCAGAGCAGTTAAGAAATTGCCCAAAGTAAAATGTCAATTTAGTAAAAGAGGTGAGAATAGAACTGAGATTTTTCTGACTCTTAGTCTCCTGTTATTTCTGTTTTACAATACAGTCTGCCTAAACTTAACTTACAGTTTTTCATCTTATAATGGCCCCTTAGTAATTTTAAATTCTTGTCCCTTCATTTCTTAGTCACTTACCAGAGACTTATTCTTTTCCTGTTTCTTTCTCCTTTTCTTTCTTTCTTTCTTTCTTTTTTTTTTTTTTTAGATTTTTATTTTATTTATTTGAGAGAGAGAGCACAAGAGGGGGTAGGGTCAGAGGAAGAAGCAGACTCCCTGCTGAGCAAGGAGCCCGATGCAGGACTCGATCCCGGGACTCCGGGATCATGACCTGAGCTGAAGGCAGTCATTTAACCAACTGAGCCACCCAGGCGCCCTCTTTCTCCTTTTCTCTCTCTTTAAATTTCCCATTATCATCTCTGTTTGATATATTTATATTTTTATAATAGCCTTCTAACTACTTTCTTATTGTCTGATATCAGCCTCAGGTTTTTATTTATTTATTTTAATCTGTATAAGTTTGCCAATAATAGTACCCACCCCACAGAGTCTGGGAACTACTAAATGAGTAAATACTGTGATATAGAGTGAGTGCTTAGAATAGTGAGTGGCATATAATAAGCACCTAATAAATGTTAGCTGCTACTTTGATGATGAGGTTGATAATGATGATTACTCCTACAATTATTATTAACAATTCATGTTACCAAATCACTGCTCTGATCATTCTTTAAAATGTTTTCATACTACTATATAATTTAACAAATTCCTTTCCATGTTTGTTATTTTCTTTTTTCTTTTTTTTTTAAGGATTTAATTTTATTTGACAGAGAGAGACACAGTGAGAGAGGGAACATAAGCAGGGGGAGTGGGAGAGGGAGAAGCAGGCTTCCCACAGAGCAGGGAGCCTGATGCAGGGCTCGATCCCAGGACCCCAGAATCATGACCTGAGCCAAAGGCTGACGACTAACAACTGAGCCACCCAGGCGCCCCCGTTTGTTATTTTCTTTGTCAAACAGGGAGCCCGACACAGGCTTGATCCCAGGACACCTAACTGACTGAGCCACCCAGGCATCCCGACAATAAGAATATACTTAATCCTACTGATGGGTGCCTGGGTGGCTCAGTCGTTAGGTGAGCCTTCGGCTCAGGTCATCGAGCCCCATATCAGGCTCACTGCTCAGCAGGAAGCCTGCTTCTCCCTCTCCCACTCCCTCTGCTTGTGTTCCCTCTCTCGCTGTCTCTCTCTCTGTCAAATAAATAAATAAAATCTTTTAAAAAAACAAACTTAATCCTACTGAGCTTTTCACTTAAAAAATGGGTAAGATGGTAAATTTTATGTTAATTTTTACCACATTAAAAAGAAAATTGGAGAAAAAACATAACCACAAGACTGAACAGGCTTACAATAGAAGGGTTCGACAAAGGAAACATTGTTTTGTTGTTTTTCTTTTTTGAGGAAATAATAAAATTGATAAACTTTAGATGAGATTGATCAAGAAAAAAGGCATAAATAAACAGTATTAGAAATGTAGAAAGGTAGATGTGATTACAGGTGTTGCAGACCATAAAAGGATAATATGAACAGATTTAGTCCAATAAATTTGAAGATAAAGACAAAATGGTAAAGTTCCTCAAAAATACAAGTAACTAAAATGGCTCTAATTAAAAATTGAGGACCTTATAATCCTATAACCGTTGAATAAATTCAATCAGTCATCAGAAATCTTCCCATAAGAACATCCCTGCGTTTTGCAGTGGGTTTGCCACCAGAACACAAGTGTCGTGGAAACCACTGTTAAGGCCACGCCAGAATGGTAAAGGAAAAGATTTATATCAACATTGTTGTCATTGGAAAACAAGGCCACCACTACTGGCCATTTGATCGCAAATGTGATGGGATCAAAACATTTGAGAAGGTGGCTGCTGAGATGGTATGCCTGGCTCTTGGATAAACTGAAAGCTGAATGTGAGCATGGTATCACCATTGATACCTCCCTGTGGAAATTAAAGTCCAGCAAGTATTATGCGACCCTCCTCAGTGATGCCTCAGGACACAGTCTTTATCAAAAACATGATTACAGGCACATCTCCGGCTGACTGTGCTGTCCTGATTATTACTACTGATGTTTGGTGAATTTGAAGAAGGTAACTCCAAGAATGGGCAGACTCATGAGCGTGCCCTTTTGGCTTACACATTGGGTATGAAACAACTATTTGTTGGTGTTAATAAGATGGATTCTATCAAGCCACACCACAGCCAGAAGAGATACAAGGAAATCATTAGGGAAGTCAGCACCTACATTAAGAAAATTGGCTCCCACCCTGACACAGTAGCATTTGTACCAGTTTCTGGTTGGAATAGTGACAACATGCTGGACCCAAGTACTAATACGCCTTGGTTTAAGGGATAGAAAGTCACCCAGGAGGATGGCCAGGCCAGTGGAACCATGCTACTTGAAGCTGTGGATTGCCTTCTCTCAGCAACTTGTCCAGCTGACAAGCCCTTGAGTCTGCTACTCCAGGATGACTATATCCTGGTATTGATACTGTCCCAGTTGGCCAACTAGATACTAATATTCTCAAACCCAACATAGTGGTCACCTTTGCTCTGGTCATTGTTACAACTGAAGTAAAGTCTTTTGAAATGCACGATGAAGTTTTGAGTGAAGCTCTTTCTGGGAACAACGTGTCGAGGATGTGCCTGTCAGAGATATTTACCATGGCTCAAGTGGTTATCCTGAACTGTCTGGGCCAGATCAGGGCTGGCTATGAATCAGTGCCAGATTGTCACACAGCTCACATGCCTCTAAGTTTGCTGAGCTGAAGGAGAAGATTGATTACCATCCTGGTAAGAAGCTGGAAGATGGACCCAAACTCTTAAATTGTTAATATGATTTTTGGCAAGCCCAGTATGTTGAGAGCTTCTATGACTATCCTCCTCTGAGATATTTGTTGTTGTTTTGCTATTTGTGATATGAGATAGGCCATTGCTGTGGGTGTCACCAAAGCAGTGGACAAGAAGGCTGTCAAAAGTGGCAAGATCACCAATCTGCTCTGTCTAGAAAGCTCAGGAGGCTAAATGAATATTATGCCTAATACCTGCCACCCTGTTTTTTTTTTTTTAAGATTTTATTTAGGGGCGCCTGGGTGGCCCAGTCGGTTAAGTGTCTGCCTTTGGCTCAGGTCATGATCCCGGGGTCCTGGAATTAAGCCCAGCGTCAGGCTCCCTGCTCGGTGGGGAGCCTGCTTCTTCATCTCCCTCTTCCGCTCCCCCTGCTTGTGCCCTCTCTCTCTGTCAAATAAATAACATCTTTTTAAAAAATAAAAATTTTATTTATTTGAGAAAGGGAGAGAGCACGAACAGGGGGAGGGGCAGAGGGAGAGAGAGAAGCAGACTCCCTGCCAAGCAGGGGCCCTGGGATCATGACCTGAGCCATCCCAGCACCCCCTTGCTACCCTGTTCTTAATCAGTGGTAGGAAAACTGTCTCAAAACCGGTTGTGTCAGTTGGCCTTTAAGTTTAACAATAAAAGACCAGGGGGACACCTGGGTGGCTCAGTCAAGTGTCTGCCTTCAGCTCAGGTCATGATCCTGGTGGGGTCCTGGGATTGAGCCCCACATCAGGCCCTCTGCTCAGTGGGGAGCCTGCTTCTCCCTCTCCCTCTGCCTGCCACTCTGTTTACTTGTGTGCATGCGTTCTCTCTCTGTCAAAAAAATGGATGAAGTCTTCAAAAGAAATTTTTTTTATTTTTTTATTTTTTTTTTTTAAGATTTATTTATTTATTTATTTGACAGAGAGACACAGCGAGAGAGGGAACACAAGCAGGAGGGGGTGGAAGAGGGAGAAGCCAGGCCTCCTGCCAAGCAGGGAGCCCGATGCGGGGCTCGATCCCAGGACTCTGGGATCATGACCTGAGCTGAAGGCAGACGCTTAATGACTGAACCACCCGGGCACCCCCAAAAGAAATTTTTTTTAAATAAAAGCCTGGTTAATGCCTCTAAAAAATAAAGTCTATTAAATTAAAATTATTACTTATATGATAATAAAAGCTTAAAGGACAGGACAAAAGAAAAAAGGCTGGTTAATAATAGTGCATCAGAAAACCTTCAGAATGAAGGGAGAATATTTTGTAGACCATTTGTTTTATCTGTGGCAGTTTTAAGTTACTAGTTTTCAAAATCAGTACTTTTCAGTGGAAGCAACCTGGCCAAAACTCTGTCACAGAATTTTGAGACCCATTAAAACAAAGTTTAATGAGGAAAAAAAAAATCCTTGACCTAGATGCAAGTTCACCAAATATTGAAGGAAGAAATAATTCCAGTCTTTCTCACACTTGTTCAGAGAAAAGAAAAAAAATGCTCCTCAGCTTACCTTAATGGGACTAGCATAACCTTCATGCCAAAGTTTAACTAGGAGATATGAAGAAAGAAATTACAAACTGATCTTATTCCTGAACAACCTGAGTCTAGTGGAACATAAAGAGTATAGTACATCATAGTGGGGTTTATCCCAGGAATGGAAGCATGGTTTAATATGGAGAATAAATTCATCTAATTCACTGTACTTAAAAATAAAAAGAGAAAAATTATATGATCTTAAAAGGTGCAGAAAAAGTAAGTAAAAAATCCAATCATTATAAAACAAACCAGGAATAGAAAGGAATTTCTCCAATCTAGTAACCTGTATCTTCCAAACATAACAACGCATAGCAGGGTGCCTGGGTGGCTCAGTTGGTTAAGCGACTGCCTTCGGCTCGCGTCATGATCCTAGAGTCACGATCCTCCCACATCAGGCTCCCTGCTCAGCAGGGAGTCTCCTTCTCCCTCTGACCCTCTTCCCTCTCGTGCTCTCTATCTCTCATTCTCTCTCTCTCAATTAAATAAATAAAATCTTAAAAAAAAAAACCCTATAGCAAATGTGTTATAGATGAGGAACAAAACAAAGGTAATGCCCAATATCAACATTTCTGTTCAACTTTGTCATGGAGTTCCTAACCAGAACAGTAAGCCAGAAGGGAGAAAGGGAGGGAGCAAAGTATATAAATGAAAGGAGTGGGAAAGGAAAAAAACAAAATTGTCATTAATTGCAGATGATAGGATTAGCAGGGTTGTTGGACCCAAATCAATAAAAATAAAATTAATTATTTTAGCTGTATACCAGAAACAAAGTAAGAAAATTTTTAAAAAATTAATTCTTTATACTGGGGAGGTGGGGGAGAGGTGCAGTTCATTCTTATTATTCATAGTAATTATGTACCATGAAGTTGCC
The DNA here is from genome assembly GCF_009762305.2 of Zalophus californianus. Lineage (NCBI taxonomy): Eukaryota > Metazoa > Chordata > Mammalia > Carnivora > Otariidae > Zalophus > Zalophus californianus. Next base: position 104,710,122 of record NC_045598.1, read on the forward strand.
ATGAACAGTGAGTTAGTGAATACTGAATCATTGCTCCTGGGGCAAAAACAGGGTTACGTTCCTGCAAGTTCCCTGGTCACACTATTTTTATCAACTGATCAATATATAACCTCTTTAATGTAGGTTTCTGTATACAGATACCTTATTTAATATATATTTATTAATATATATTTTTGATTCATTAACATTGAATTCATGGCTAACAACACTATATAATGCTTGAACAAAGTTTATCTAATACATGTATTTTTTATGTAAGGCACATCACAGCTGCCTTCTGCTTAGGAACTCTAGACAGAAGAACTTCATTCAGCACTACGCTTGGAGGCCACTTTAAACAGCAAAATCATCACTCAGAAGCACAACAATGCAAAGAAATATGGCACTAAATAGACAATAAAAAGGATACTTGTTTCTAGTATGATAGCTTAAACAAGATGGCAGAGCATCATCTTGTTTGACCTCATCTGAGAACATGCGATGGCCATTCTGTATGTGTCTAAGAATGACTGAGAAAGCAAAACATTCCTTTTGGGGTTATAAATAAATTTTAGCAAGAAGGTGAATTTGCAAATAGGGAATCCAGGATTGAGATTAATGAGGAATGACTGTGTGTAAAACTTTTTTTTTATAAATTTATTTTATTCAATAGGTTATAGTATTATTCATTTTTCATTTTTGATACTCAGTTTGTCCCAGATTTGGCTATGAAGAACCCCTCAGGTGAGGGCTGTGATCTTTTGAACATATCCCATAATTCCTTGAGCTCTTCCTTACTTTCTGACACAACAAGATATTCCAAGATCCAGTACTGTCTCTGCTCCAACCTTAGAATTAGCAGTTTCCCCCAAGGAGTCTCAGTCCCTTTTCAGTGGGGAATGGTATTTATTTTTTTAAAGATTTTTTATTTATTCATTTGATAGAGCAGGAGGGAGCAGCAGAAGGAGAGGGAGAAGCAGACTCCCTGCTGAGCAGGGAGCCCGATGTGCGGCCTCGATCCCAGGACCCTGGGACCATGACCTGAGCCAAAGGCAGACGCTTAATGACTGAGCCACCCAGGCGCCGCGTGTGTAAAAAAATCTTAACAAAAGTTGTGTAAGATCTCTATGGAGAAAATTATAAAACATAATTGAGAAACATTGTAGAAAACCTAAATAGGTATTTGTGGATAGGGAACACTCAGTATTTAACAATGTCAGTCTTCCCAAATTGATTTATAAATCCAGTGCAATTTTTTTTTTTTTTTTTTAAGATTTTACTTTTTAGGTAATGTCTACACCCGGCATGGGTCTCAAACTCACAGCCCTGAGATCAGGAGTCAACGTGCTCCACCAACTGAGCCAGCCAGGTGCCCCAATCCAGTGCAATCTTAATTAAGATCTCAGTAAAGGTACCCTCCCCCCTTTCTACAGATTGGCTCTGAATTTTATGTGGAAGTGCAGAGAATTCTCCTTCCCCTCCCCTGGAAAGAGAAAGCCAGAAACTGCTGAAGAATAACAAGGTGGAAGGACTGGCTCTACCAGATTTCAAGCCTTATTATAAACCTGTAATAAATAAAGCAGTATGGTATTAACCCGAGATAGCCACAGAAACTGGTAGAACATAATACAAAGTCTAGACACAGACCAATGTATGAATATACTAGATCTGTGTATGAAACTATAGGTAGTGGGAAAGGAACTTTTTTCTTACAACTATTGCTCAGGCACTTGGCTATTTATGTATATGTATATAAAATTAGATCCCATCTATATGTGTATATAGATTCATACCATACACAAAAATTAGTTGCATGTTAAAGACAAATAGAAAAGAACTAGGGGCGCCTGGGTGGCTCAGTCAGTTAAACATCCGACTCTTGATCTTGGCTCAGGTCTTGTTCTCTGGGTCATGAGTTCAGACCCTGTGTTGGGCTCCACGCTGGGCGTGGAGTGTACTTTAAAAAAAAAAAAAAAAAGAGGAACTTAAAGGAAATTTAAAAAGCTATAAATCCTTTTGAAGGAGAATATCTCATGACCTTACCTCAAAAGATGGATAAATTCGACTTTTTTTTTTTAAGTTTTTTTTTTCATTTGAGAGAGTGAGAGAGACAGAGCACAAACAGCAGAGGCAAAGGGAGAGGGACAAGCAAACTCCCTGCTGAGCGGGAGCCTGATGCGGGGCTCGATCCCAGGACCCTGAGATCATGACCTGAGACCCGAAGGCAGATGCTTAACCATCTGAGCCACCCAGGTGCCCCTAAATTCGACTGCTTTAAAACAAAGACCTTTTGGGGCACCTGGGTGGCTCAATCGTTAAGCATCTGCCTTCGGCTCAGGTCATGATCCCGGGGTCCTGGGATTGAGCCCTGCATCGGGCTCCCTGCTCAGCGGGAAGCCTGCTTCTCTCTCCCACTCCCCCTACTTGTGTTCCCTTTCTCGCTCTTTCTGTCAAATAAATAAATAAAATCTTCTAAAAAAAAAAATAAGGACCTTTTATTTATTGAAAGACACCATAAAGAGTGAAAAGACGAGCCACAGAGTGGGAGAAAATATCTGCAGTGCAGTCAACAAAGGTCTCATACCCAGAAATACAAAGAATAACAAAAAACAGAAATTGTTTAAATATTAATCACCTTTAAAGCAATAAACAAATAATTGGGGCACCTGGGTGGCTCATTTGGTTAAGCATCTGACTCTTGATTTTAGCTCAGGTCATGATTTCAGGGTTGTGAGATATTGCCCCGAGCCCGCTTAAGATTCTCTCCCTCGGGCGCCTGGGTGGCTCAGTTGGTTAAGCGACTGCCTTCGGCTCAGGTCATGATCCTGGAGTCCCGGGATCGAGTCCCACATCGGGCTCCCTGCTCGGCGGGGAGTCTGCTTCTCCCTCTGACCCTCTTCCCTCTTGTGCTCTCTCTCTCTCATTCTCTCTCTCTCAAATAAATAAATAAAATCTTTAAAAAAAAAAAAAAGATTCTCTCCCTCTCCCTCTGCCCCTCCTCCACATCTCAAAAAAGAAAGAAAAACAACAACAATCAAACTTCTTTAAAAATTTTAATGAGGGGTGCCTGGGTGGCACAGTTAAGCGTCAGACTATTGATTTTGGCTCAGGTGGTGATCTCATGGTCATGGGATCGAGCCCCCCATTGGGCTCCACGCATAGCACAGAGTCTGCTTGAGATTCTGTCCCTCTCTCTGCCCCTCCCGCTTGTGTTCTCTCTCTGTCAGATAAAGAAATAAATCTTTAAAAAGTTTTTTTAATGAGAAGAGCCCATTAAGATCTAGTGTTTTGCATTTTTTGCAGATTTCTTTAATATCTGGTAGTAACAGTGTACAGTTAAATTCTCTTATCTGCTTCTGCATTCAGTCTGTTGTGATATCACATCATATAGTCTTAGAACTGCTGAGATATGTATATCATTACATACGATGTGTAAGTCAAGTTCCAGTCAGGAGAGGAAACCACACACCAGTAATTTAAATAAGGAAAATTTTAATGTAAAGAATTGGTAAGTAGGTAAAGAGTAGCTGACTACTACTAGAAGGAATAAGAGAACTCTAAGGTGTAATGAATGGGATATTGTGTGCTGAAAGCAGCTACTACCTCTGGACCTGAGGGAAAAGTGAAGCAAGAGCCCTTCCCTTCTCCCAATTGAAATTCAGACTTGAGGAAAGAGTGGATTGCTGTAAGAATATGCTACCCGCCATTGTAGCGGCAGAGACTGGCTGGGGAGCACTCATCACTGACTGCAAGAGCAGCAACATTCAGCTGTGCTCAAACCCTGCCAGGAAGCCTATGTGCTGAGCCATTTAAGAACAGAACACCAGAAGAAGCCTAACTGCTTCTTCCAGCCTTTCAGTGAGGCTCTAGGGACCTCTATTGGCAGAGACTAACACTGAGCCAAGGGGAAATAGAGTTTGCAGTCTGGCTCCTGTACTACAAAAAAGGGTGAGAGGCAGTAAATTAATAACTAGCACATTTATTTGCCAGATAAGGCATACGTTTTAAAGTCCACCAATACCAACATTAACAGGACTGTGGCACAGTGGAAGCTCTCGTATACTGTTGGTTTAAGGGTTGATTGGTATAAAATAACCTCCTTTTGAAAAGTTTGTTATGTACACACTATGATCTTTGGATTTCACCCCGAGGCTTTTACTCCTGAGAAACTTGCATAGATACAGCAAAATCAATAGCAGAGAATTTTCATAGCAACATTTTCTTGGTAATAAAAATTTGGAAGCGATCAAGATGTTTTTCTGCAATAAAATGAATGTGTTGTGGCATATTGGAATAACCAGATTATTTCAGTTACATGCAACAACATAGATAAATCTTACAAAATATTGATAGCAAGTACAAAGGAATATTTATGCATATATATGATTCCTTTATATAAAACTCATATTTGGCAAAAATAAACTTATTTATGCATACCTACATGTTAGAACCATAAAGAAAAAACAATTACCACAAAAGTCCGCCATCTTAGGTAGTTCAAAGGGATTGTGCTTTTGAAGGGGCCTTTGAGTCTTCTGGGGAGCTGCCAGTGCTTTATTTCTTATGATTACCTGGGTATTCACTTTTTAATTATATGTTGAGTAATTTTGTATGTATGTTTTAAGCAGGTTTTCTGTCATGTTCATTTCATAATCTCAAAATGGAACCATTTTTTTTCCTTTAAGATTTTATTTATTTGAGAGAGAGAGAGAATGCAAGTGGTGGGGAGGAGTGGAGGGAGAGGGACAGGCAGACTGTGCTGAGCACAGAGCCTGACACGGGGCTTGATGTCTTGACGCCAGGATCATGACCTGAAGCTGCAATCAAGTTGGACACTGAACTGACTGGGCCACCCAGGAGCCCCACCACTTTAAAAGGTTGAAATAGAGCACAAGAAAAGACTTATTACTTGGACCAAACCTGAATTTTAAATTGCAGTATTGAGTAAATAGAAGTTGGTTCCTTTTGAAAATTGAATCGGCAGCCTATAAGTACAGATTGTATAAGAAAGCATAGAGCAGTGTAGTAGTCCCACTTAGGTGATAAGCTCTGTAAGATTTTGCTTACTCCATCCCTTCTTTGAGATTCAGTATCAAGAAATTTTCCCTTCCTGACTTCTTTGTTTCAGTCTGGATTAAGGAACTGGTACTCTTTGTTACCATTATACCCTGTCTCTTCTATCCTGGTACCTAACACACTACATTGTAATTGATACAAGTGCTTTTTACCACCAGTTTCTGCCCCCCTGACTTTGAGCTTTTGCTCACAGCAGAATGCCAGGCACTTCCTAGGTGATTGGTACATGCCTATACAACGGATGACTGATGATTGGATGGGATGGAGATACTGTGGAGTGCTGAAAATGGGTCCATGGATGTAGTTTAAAGGATCTTAGTTTATGAGAAATAAAATTTTAAATTTTATTTTATATTAATTCAAAAGTAATTGAATTTAGTATAATATTTAGTATCAGCTGTATGATTATCCTATATTAATAGTTTTGCAACTCATTTTCAGTGGCTGTGTTAATGTGTTTGTGATTACATTTTTTTCCTTTGTTTTCTGGGGGTTTTGTTGTGATTGCATTTTGGCATGAGATATTTTATGAGAAGCTAATGAGAACAGATTAAAGATGGCTTTAATATATACATAATTGTTTGCATCAAGTGAAGGCACTAATGATTTCACCATACACTATGAAAAATAGTTCCGGTAGTTTCTATGGAGAAAAATGGTGAAAGAATTAAATAGTAAGGGTATTATAGGGTTGATAAATTAAAAACAATGTATACATTATCATGCTCACATTGTAATTTGTTTCAACAAAATATCATTTATCCCTTTAATGTCAGTATGAATGGTATTTGCCTTCTACTTAATTTGTAAATTCTAATTTGTAGTTGAAGAACTATAGAATGTAATCAGTAGGATCATATAAGGGTAAAAAGATATATGGAGACTGATCTTCATAGGAAATCCAAGAGAATTCACAGACTAAAAAAGATTTAGCAGGGTTGCTGGGTACAAATCAACATCAAGGATCAGTAGCATTTCAATACATAGAAATAACCTATTAAAAAATACAATAGAAGAGCAGATATTATTAACAGTAACAACAAAAGCTATGTAAAGTATCTAGAATAAAAGCACGTTAAGACCTTTCTGGGGAAAATTACAAACTGTTACAAAAAGATGATAATCAGCATGTAAATACAGTACACTTTAATAAAAATCCCCATGGGACATTTTAAGAAACTTGTTATACTGATTCTAAAATTCATATAGGGCGCACCTGGGTGGCTCAGTTAAGTGTCTTCCTTTGGCTCAGGTCGTGATGCTGGAATCCTGGGATCGAGTCCCACATCGGGCTCCCTGCTCAGCCAGGAGTCGGCTGCTCCCTCTCCCTCTGCTCCTCCCCCTCCTCGTGCTCTCTCTATCTCTATCTTAAATAAATAAAATCTAAAAAATTAAAAAATTAAAATAAAGTTCATATAGAAGAGTCAGTGTCTAGGAGTAGCCAAGATTGTTGATAAACAGCAAGCTATTTTGGTATTATAAAAGAACGTGATACCAGTATAAGGACAGATTTAAGGAACAGAGAAAGCCCAGAAATGGACCCAGACATATATAGGACCTTTGTAAATGGTAGAAGGTGCATTATAAATCACCGGAGGAAAGGTGAACTCTTCAGTGAGTCTGGGACATACGCTTTCCATCCAGAAAAAATACAATTGTTAAATGTTTTTCTAGGGTGCCTGGGTGGCTCAGTTGGTTAAGCGACTGCCTTCGGCTCAGGTCATGATCCTGGAGTCCTGGGATCGAGTCCTGCATTGGCCTCCCTGCTCAGCGGGGACTCTGCTTCTCCCTCTAACCCTCCCCCCTCTCATGTGCTCTCTCTCTCTCTCATTCTCTCTCTCTTTCAAATAAATAAATAAATCTTTAAAAAAAAAAGTTTTTCTATACCATATACACCAATACATTCCGAATGAATTTACCTTCGTGTATAAGACAAAACTTTTGGGGTGCCTGGGTGGTTCAGTCGTTAAGCGTCTGCCTTCGGCTCAGGTCATGAGCCCCACATTGGGCTCCCTGCTCCATGGGAGGCCTGCTTCTTCCTCTTCCCACTTCCCCCTACTTGTGTTCCCTCTCTTGCTGTGTCTCTCTTTGTCAAAAAAATAAATAAAATCTTTAAAAAAAAAAAACCTTTAAAATGTTAGAAACATGTTTTTATGACTATAAGGGTTAAAAGCTCTTTTAGAGGACACCTGGGTGGCTCAGTTGGTTGAGCATCCGACTTGATTTCGGCTCAGGTCATGATCTCACAGTTGTGAGATCGAGCCCCAAGTCAGGCTCCACACTGGGTGTGGAGCCAGCTTAAGATTCTCTCTCTCCCTCTCCGTCTGCCCCTCCCTGCACTCCCTCTCTTAAGAAAAGGGGGGGGCTCTTAGAAACAAAAGTACTTAAGAATTTAATGACATCAAAATTAGACTTCTGCATTATAGAAGACCGTAAAATTAAGGACAAGTAACACACTACAGAAGATATTTGTTATAGGCAAATAGAAAAGAAAAGTTGTATAAATGGGGATCACTTAGGAAACAGGATAGCAAGTTTTTAGAGATAAAATCTATCCAATTTCTGAGCTCCAAGGTTTTTTAAGTGTTGACTATTTCCTTAAGTTGACCTATTATTTAGTCTTCTGTACAGTTAGCAAATATTTACTGAGAACCTATAAAACAAATGACATGACATCCCAGAAATAAGATTTTGATAAAGAAAAGATATTCTCCTGAGTGAGGCACAAGATTATGCTGTTTAGCTCTGTTTATTTTAACTGTGATACCTGAGCACCTCCCCCTGTACTCTTCATCAGCTTTACACTTTGAAATAATTTGTTAATACCTTGCTGTTGTAAAGGCAGCGGTGATGGTGCTAGCAAAGGAAGCATCTGTTGAATATCTTAGCACTTCTACAAGGTCAGCCAATTGTTTGTTACTTAGAAGTCAGCAACAAAGTTTATAATTAATTTTTTATGTTTTCTATGTGGTAATAATTGTACATTCTGTAGAAATTGGTATTGTGATCAGTAATGGCTACAATAGAGACCTAGAATAACAAGGTAAGTAAAACTATTCTGGATTTTATTTTTGTTTTATTTTCAGAGAATTCCTAAATACGAGAGATGGTTGAATTGTAGACGTTTGAGAGTTCTGAGAGTTTTTGTATAAATAAGGAATAGATCTAGCTAAGAATTTTCGAGCTAACAAATTTTCTAGTAAAATCATTTTTACAAAAGAAGAAACCTAGGGGCGCCTGGCTGGCTCAGTTGGTAGAGCATGTGACTCTTGATCTTGGGGTTGAGTTTGAGCCCCATGTTGGGTATAGGGATTACTTAAAAAATAAAATCTTAAAAAAAAAACACACAAAAACAAATGAAGAAACCTAGCCCCCGAAAGACTTCTTACTGAAACAGATTTAAAACCTCTAGTTTCCCCATCTAGTGCTACTTTTACTGTGTTATACCCTAGTCTTAATTACATGTTTTCTTAGCAGTTGCTGTTTTTCCAGCCTATTTTACTTGAGGACCTCAGAGAATAATTTGGTTTGACAATAACAAAATCCAGTTGTCATTTCTTCAGTTACTATTTAGTGAGCACCTTGTTAGGTGCCAAAGAAACAACAATAAATAATTATCTCTGCTGTAAAGAAGCTCTGTAGTCTAGTTGGAAAGAAAGACAGTTATAGATATTTTGATTTGACTTCTGCCCAGATGGCCGATCACCAATTCCAAAGAGTCCTTTTTTTTTTTTTAAAGATTGTATTTATTTATTTGAGAGAGAGAGCCCGAGAGAGCATGAGCTGTGTGGGAGGGGGGTTAGGGCAGAGGGAGAAGCAGACTCCCCTCTCAGCAGGGAGCCCAATGCTGGGCTTGATCCCCAGGACTCTGAGGTCATGACCTGAACAAAGTCAGATGCTTAACCGACTGAGCCACCCAGGCACCCCCAAAAGGTCATTTTTTTTAATAAAACAGTTACATTCTTGACAAAATATAAACTGTACCAGCAACAATGGACATATTAGAAAATCAGAGCTGACATTAACCAGTATGCTTATGTCAGTAGTACCATGCGGTCTGGCAGTTAGGGGTAAAGTAGTTTTGAGTCATAAGCACCCCTGGGCTTCTGATTTAAATTTTCTCTCGAGGAGTACATTTCCTATCTAGACCACCAGGAATCTCAATAGATTAAGATCAAACAAATATGTGCTTACAATCCAAAAATCACCAAACACTTTGGAAAACAAACCACCATTAAGGAGAATCAGCAGATTTAGGTCCCCCCGCCCCCAATGAGCTTCAGATGTTAGAATTATCAGACAGGGCGCCTGGGTGGCTCAGCCGGTTAAGCGGCTGCCTTCGGCTCAGGTCATGATCCCAGGGTCCTGGGATCAAGTCCCGCGTTGGGCTTCTCCCTCTCCCTCTGCCTGCCTCTCTGCCTACTTGTTCTCTCTCTCTCTGTCAAATAAATAAATAAAATCTTTAAAAAAAATCAGAATATATAAAAAAACTATGTAAGAAATGTTAAAGATGAATGAAATGAACAATGGATAAGGTATTTGGACAGATTTTTAAAAAAGAACCAACAGGAATTGTAGAGAGAAAAAAGATTAAGCTAGAAATTAGTTCTGAAGAAATTAGAATGCAGCAATTAGAAGGAGGTGGAAAAAAGATCGGAATGAGAGGCCTAATTAACATCAAATTAGCTTCCAGGAGGAGAGAACATTTGAGTTCTGAGGAGGTAATAGCTGAGAACTCTCTGAAAGTGATGGAAAACATGAATCTGCAGTTACAGCAACCACAACATATACTAAGCAGGATAATTAAAAAAGAAATTCATACCTAGTTATTGTAATGAAATTATAAAACCAAACCAAACCAGAAAATAACAAGTGTTAGGATGGGGGAAACTTCTTTTTCTGGTAGGAATGTAAAATGGTGCAACAGCTATGGAAAACAGTTTGATGGTTCCTCAAAAACATAGAATTTCTGTATGATCTAGCAGTTCTGCTTCTGGGTATATACTCCCCAGAAATGAAAGCAGGGACTCAAACAAATATTTGTAAACCAGTGTTCAAAACAGCATTATTCACAATAGCCAAAACGTAGAAGCAAACCAAGTACCAATTTTCAGAGGAATGGATATGCAAAATGTGGTATATACATAAAATGGAATATCATTTAACCGTAAAAAGGAAAGAATTCTGGCATATGCTACAACATGGGTGAACCTTGAACACATTATGCTAAGTGAAATAAGCTAGTCACAAAAGGACAAATGTATGATTCCACTTAGATGAACTACAGTAATCAAATTTATAGACAGAAAGTACAGTGGTGATTGTTAAGGGAAAAGGGGAGATGATGTTTAATGGGTATAGAGTGTGAGTTTTACAAGGTGAAGAGAATTGTGGAGATTGGTTGTATAACAGTGTGAATGTTGTATGTGAATGTGTATATCCATAGAGACAGAAAGTGGATGAAAAGTTGTCAGGAGCTGGGGGAGGCGGGAGTGGGGAGTTATTATTTAATGGGTACAGAGTTTCTGTTTTGAAAAATTTTGGAAATGGTGGTGGTTGTACAGCATTGTTAATATAATTAATGCCACTGAGTTGTACATTTAAAAAATGGTTAAAATCACAAGTTTTATTTTACCACAATAAAAAATAAAAAACAGTGCCAAAGAGAAAAGACAAACAGATCACATACACAAGACGATTATTAGATTGACAACACACTTCTCAATATCAACTGTGGAAGCCAAATGGCAGTTATGAAAAGCATTTCATAGCATTTATAGAAAATAGCTGTCAATATAGATTTGCATACAAAGCAAAACTACTTTCAAGAACCATTCAAGGGGCGCCTGGGTGGCTCAGTTGGTTAAACGTCTGCCTTTGGCTCAGGTCATGATCCCAGGGTCCTGGGATGGAGCCCCTCATCGGGCTCCCTGCTCAGCGGGGAGCCTGCTTCTCCCTCTCCCTCTGCTGCTTCCCTGCTTGTTCTCTGTCTCTGACAAATAAATAAAATCTTAAAAAAACATTCAAACCATATAAAGTTAAAGCTGAGATAAGGTATGATCAACAAACTTCTGAATCAGTTTTAGTGTAAGAAGTTAGTAATAAGGAGGGATGGTGAGTCATACTGGCAATAAAATATATGAAATATCTAGGAATAGCCTTAAAAGGAATTATGTTGAAAATTTTGTGAATAAATTGTATTTGGGAATGTTGAATATAAATTCATAACTATTAATGTTTTGCTGTAGTGAAGAATAATGTATTGATGCCATACATCAATGTTACATATAATACTTTCTCCAAATTATATCAGCCTAATATAATTCAAGTTAAAAATACCAAAATTTCCTCTTTTGGAATTTAACATTAAATTTACTCTGGAAGGGGCGCCTGGGTGGCTCAGTCGTTAAGCGTCTGCCTTCGGCTCATGTCATCAGGCTCTCTGCTCAGCGGGGAGCCTGCTTCTCCCTCTCCCGCTCCCCCTGCTTGTGTTTCCTCTCTCGCTGTGTCTCTCTCTGTCAAATAAATAAAATCTTAAAAATAAATAAATAAATATATATATTTACTCTGGAAAAATAAGCAAGTGAGACTATAAGAAATGTTTTGAAATGCAGTTGTAATGAGGGAAGATAAGCTACAGTTTTGAAGATAGTACAGTTGACCGTTGAACACCATGGGTTTGAACTGCTTGAGTCCACTTATACCTGAAATTTTTTTCAATTAGTACAGTACTGTAAATGTATTTTCATTATGACTGTAATATTTTTTCTACCTTTATTATAAGAATACAGCATATAATACATATACAAAATACATTTTCATCAACTGTTTATGTTATTGGTAAGTCAACAGTAGGCTATTAGTAGGTAAGTTTTTGGGAAGCCAAAAGTTATGCGTGGATTTTCAACTGCGGGGGATTGGGGTCAGCATCCGTAACCACCCCCTACATTTTTCAGGGGTCAACTGTATAATGTAAAAATGGGTTAACAGAATTTGCAGCTTAGAAAAAGATTAATTGAATACATGATAGTGGAAGCAGTAAATCAGTGAGGAAAAGAGAAGTTATAGTATTGGAACAATTAATAGGAAATCTGTTAATATTAGAGCTTGATTTTACATTCTATACCCAGTAGATTTTAAATGAATTATGCAGCTGAATTTTTTTTTAATGGAGAGCAAAGAAAATATAATTTTTTAAATCTCTGGTAGGCTTCCTATACTTAAAAAGTGGCAGTAAAGAGCAATTTTATTTTAACAAGGCTACATTTTAAAATTATATGTTTTAAAATGTAACTTAGGGGTGCCTGGGTGGCTCAGTTGTTAAGCGTCTGCCTTCGCCTTGGGTCGTGATTCTAGGGTCCTGGAATCGAGCCCCATATTGGGCTCCCTGCTCCGCGGGAAGCCTGCTTCTCCCTCTCCTGCTCCCCCTGCTTGTGTTCCCTCTCGCTGTGTCTCTCTCTGTCAGATAAATAAAATCTTTAAAAAAAATAAATAAGTAAATAAAATCACTTAAAAATTAAAGTGCAAAGTGGGGAAAGATTTGTAATGTTGGAAAACCTATATATATATATAATTATTTACTCCTTAGATAAACACTAAAATGCTAGTGAGTAGATAGGCACAGTTCACAAGAGAAAGTACTGCTTCATTCCATTGATCAGGCTTAGTGTTATTAAAGATGGGATATCCAGAGATTGTGTATGTCCTGATGGGATGTAGTATGAAGTATATAGTATCGTTTATTCAATATTTGCTCCCCAAAATTTGTGAATATGTATATAATCCAACTAATTTTCGTCTAGAGGAAATTCAGGCATTAATTGAACAAGTTAAAATGGAAGCAAATAAAGCTAGAGAATGTGGAATGTTCTGCTGGACAGCCAACCCCTGGACTGCAACATCAATGAATGGAATGGGAAAAATACTGAACAATTTAATCTAATTGCTCTAGATTAAAAGAGATTTAAGAGGGCGCCTGGGTGGCTCAGTTGGTTAAGCGACTGCCTTCGGCTCAGGTCATGATCCTGGAGTCCCGGGATCGAGTCCCACATCGGGCTCCCTGCTCGGCGGGGAGTCTCCTTCTCCCTCTGACCCCCTTCCCCCTTGTGCTTTCTGTCTCTCATTCTCTCTCTCTCTGAAATAAATAAATAAAATCTTTAAAAAAAAATAAAAATAAATAAATAAATAAATAAAAGATTTAAGAGGCATAACCAAATGGATTGTATTGACCTTCTTTGGATCCCATTTCAAACAAACCCAACTAAATTTTTGAAACATTTAAGGAAATTTTAATGTGTTAACTATATTTCAATTAAAAATAATAATAAAGTATGTCAGCTGTATTTCAATTTAGAAAAATTAAAATCCTGGGGCACCTGGATGGCTTAGTCATTAAGCGTCTGCCTTCGGCTCAGGTCATGATACCAAGGTCCTGGGATCGAGCCCCGCATCGGGCTCCCTGCTCAGCGGGAAGTCTGCTTCTCCCTCTCCCACTCCCCCTGCTTGTGTTCCCTCTCTCGCTGTGTTTCTCTCTGTCAAGTAAAGAAAGTCTTAAAAAAAAAAAAAAAATTAAAATCCTGGGATAGAGCCCTGGGTTGGGCTCCCTGCTCAGGGGGAAGTCTGCCACTCCTTCTCCCTCTGTCCCTCCCCTCAGTTCGTGCTCTCTCTTGAGCACACTCTCTCTGTCTCTCTCAAATGAGTAAAATCTTAAAAAAGAAGAGATTTAATTTTATTAAACTTCCTTTACCTTACCTTTTAGGATACCAGTTGTATCAATGAACACATTTGACTAACCCTCATAATATCATATGCATCAGAAAGCTCAGTGTGCTGTCGCAGCCTCATATATGTCATTGATAAAAAGTATTCAATAAGAATGTTTAAGATTTTAAAGATTTTATTTATTTATTTTACTTGAGAGAGAACGCATTTGCTCGCATGTTGTGTGCAAGCTGGGGAGGGGCAGAGGGAGAGAATCTCAAGCAGACTCCATGCTAATCCCAACACAGAGCTCCATCTCACAACCCTGAGATCATGACCTGAGCTGAAACCGAGAGTCTGATGCTTAACTGACTGAGCCACCCAAGCATCTCAGAATATTTAAGATTTTAATGTGTTAACTATACTTCAATTAAAATAATAAAGTGTGTCAAATGTATTTCAGTTTCAAAAAATGTAAATAAAAAATTTTAAAGGGGTGCACCGATGGCTCAGTTGGTTAAGCGTCTGCCTTCAGCTCAGGTCATGATTCCTGGGGTCTTGGGATTAAGCCCTGCATTGGGCGCCCTGCTCAGTGGGGAGCCTGCTTCTCCCTCTCCCTCTGCTGCTCCCCCTGCCTGCACTGTCTCTCATTCTCTGTCCTGCTTTCTGTCAAAGAAATAAGTAAAATCTTAAAAAAAAAAAAAATTTTTTTTTAAAGAGTTGTTACGATTTTAGTCCTACTAGACACTGTAGAAAAAAAAATGTCTTGAACATCAAAAGACACTTGGAAAATAATTTTGTTGACAATTTTATTTTTAGATTCTAGTTTGAGATATAAATTAACATTTTTATATGTCTGTGTCACTTTTTCTTTATCCTCAGGGATCCATCTGTCTCTAAGTCTATAGAACGAATCTTCAAAATCTGGGAAGATAGAAATGTGTACCCAGAAGAAATGATTATGGCATTGAGAGAAGCTTTGAGTAAGTGTATTTTCTTTCCTAAAAGAAAAAATTGAGTCCTTGACTCTTTAAAGTTATAGATATTTTATAGATCTGGTCCTGTTGCTTAATAATGAAAAATAAAGTTCTGCATTGGGTCCTATTTATTTGAAATTAAATACTTAAAAAATCTGTTTGAATTAAAATTTAAATAGAATTGGTTTGGAGAGGGTTGGATTTTGTTTGTATTGACTAGAAAAAGTCAAGCATATTAAGTGATGATGGATATCTGATTATTTTCCTGCATGTTTTACTTTGAGTGTTTTAAACTATTCATTTTTTTGTATGTTTAATAATTACTGCCCTGTCCTCTTACTGTTGGAGAATTTTTTAATGGGGTTTTAGTTTCTACTAAATTATTTGATATTAAGCATATATTGGCATTCTTTAGTCTTTGTTTTGGTTTAGATTTACAGTAAGTTGTGTACCTGTTTTAAAAATTTATTTCCTGTGTATTAGATGCATGTAATTGAGTCATTAAACAAAAGTTGGTGGTGATATCTGATACCATGACCATTATTTGACTAGAAATTTGCTTTAAAAAGAGCATCTTCTAAGAAGCTGTTAAATTCTTCATTTGAATGCGTTAACTGGTATTTTGTGCCCTATTCTTCTCAAAATCAGTAATTTTATTGATAATAGAAATCCTGTTTATTTGACAGCTTCTTAGATCTGCTGGGTGTTTTTATTTTTTTATAAAAATGAAAGGAAAAGAAAGAAAGAAACAACACACAGTCTCGGATTGCCTTTTTTCAATGCTACAACTTTGACACTGAAGTGGACAGACAGAACAGCTTCCCATAATGCCAGATTGCAAAAACTGAAATGTTTTCCAGGTACCACTTTCAAAACTCAGAAGCAGCTGAAAGAAAATCTGAACAAACAACCGAATAAGCAGTGGAAGAAATCACAAAGTAAGGAACAAAATCTCAACTAATATAAAATTACCTCCTCTTTTTGGAGCAGAAGAAAATGTAGACCATTTGACATCGTACCTGGCATAAACCATGGGGAAGCCTGTATTTTCCAGGCCTGGGAGAGTGACCCAGTGATTTATACTAAACAAGCCATCATGGAGTTACTTCTTTAAAAAAACCAAAACCAAAACCCTACTTTTAAACAAAGGAAATGCAGAAAAAGGGTTTAAATGAGTGAAGATTCAAGAGTAGTTTGGGGAGTGAAAGAAGAAAAAAAATGCTTGATAGTGCCCAGGCTAACTCTTAGGTTGAAAGATAGAAGAAGTTAGAGGCAGCTGACATTAAACAACAGAGCTGAAGAGGAGACTAGGCATTAAGAAGCATTTCTTTGGGAGCCATGAAATCCTTCAGATTTGGGGATACACTCTTCCAGATTAGACATGGGCCTCAAATCCTGGCCAGAAGCTCAGTCTCTAACAGGAGCTCCTTTTATGTTTATCATGTTTACCCAGCATGAGATCAAGGGAGTGGAATACTGCATGTGATAGGCTGCTGTGGGCCAAACTGAGGAATATTGAGAAAGACTTGAAGGTGTGGAGGGAACAAGGTAGAAGACAGTGAGAATTGAGAGGTAAAACAAGACACTTGGGATGGTTTTACTCCATCAAGCATATGAT
Source organism: Zalophus californianus (assembly GCF_009762305.2). Lineage (NCBI taxonomy): Eukaryota > Metazoa > Chordata > Mammalia > Carnivora > Otariidae > Zalophus > Zalophus californianus. The sequence goes on from NC_045598.1 coordinate 104,726,472, forward strand.
ATTCATCATGATTAAGGGAGTCCTCTGATATCCTTTTGGTCATAAGTTGCATGCTTAGGAACAGCAAGAGTCAACATTTCAGCCAAAGTTGAACCACAGTGGTAATGTACTTAGAACTTTCCCTGCCTGTTTTTGCTGTGAACTGAGTCAGCAGAAAAAGAAATCCAAAGCTAAATCGTAGGAATAGAGTTGATGTTTATAAGTAATTTTCTTCAGCTAGTGCTCAGGATTAATTGGATGTCGTGCTCCTGAACACTCTTCTTAATTTGAGGTATTGAGATCCTCTTAAATTCAGTCAGACTGGGAAAAAAGGTACACCATGTATCTCAGTATCTCCAAATCAATAATTCTAGGACTTTATGACTTAAAGTGTCTGTTGGAGGTAAGTAGGTTAGACCTATCTAAATAGTATATTTTTATATTGGCCACACTTGGGAGTGTTTAAATTTCATATTCTAGGAATATTTATTCTAGGAATTATATTATTATTTAAATGTGTATATTTAACATATGTTCAAAGTATACACCGTTAACTATAAAGCTGAAAAATTACCTGAATATTAGTTGACTTTTGTGTCTGTATTCTTAATGACCTTTTGTTTAATTCAACAGCATCCACGAATCCAAAAGCTGCTCTCAAGTCTAAGATAGTTGCAGAATTTCGAGTAAGTTATTAGAATACGTTTAATATGCCAAAGCTTTATTCACCCCTTTTGTTACAGTTCCCCCTATAGTCCAGTAAGATTTATTTTTATTCAGTTGTACATAAATTGTATTTTAAACAAGTTTAAACTGTTCTGAAAGAATCCAGATTGGGATCAGATTACTTGGGAGTTTTATATTTTCCCCTAATGGAAGAATTAACCTTCTTCCAGAATATCTGTTAGCAGCCAAGTTCTATATTGAACTCCCCCCAACAATGGGTTCATCCTTCTGTGAAGCTCTACTAAATTAGAATTTGCTTAGAGTTAACATAATAAGACTATATTTACCTAATTAAAATTTAAAGAATAAGTGGACCTTTGCCTTAGTCTTAATCTTATATGTTCAGTTAGCCTTGAATAACTAAGGAAAGGATATTTTAAAGTATGTAACTAAAAATATGGTTTTGGCATGAAAATTGATAGTGCTATCCCCGATTATGAGGAAATGCAAAGGGTTTCTTTCTTCTTGGTTTTATTAGATTTTAGACATGTTTTATGTTAATGGGGGAGTGTAGAATAAGTGAATGTTTTCATAAATAAAATACGACTCTGGTCTGTATTCAGTCCCAGGCCCTCATTGAAGAACTGTTGTTGTACAAGCGCTCAGAAGATCAGATAGAATTGAAGGAAAAACAGCTGTCAACCATGAGGGTGGATGTGTGCAGCACAGAAACTCTCAAATGTTTAAAAGGTAATACTTATTTTTAAATAGAATAACTCAGATTTTCTTCTCAGATCTATCATTTTTAAGTCATCAGACCTGCTTCTCCCATAAAGAGAACCTTAGGATTTAGAGAGCAATTGTACCTGGTCTTCCAAGTGGTGATTTCATGCATATAAATTTCATAAGTAAATTCTTGTCTTTCACATTGCACACCTTAAACTTACACAATGTTATATGTTGATTGTATCTCGATAAAGCAGGAGAAAAAAAAATCTTAAAAAAAAATCTAAAAAAGTAATTAAAACAAATTCTGCCCTGTCCTCATTTCTAGTGCTTTCTTGATATATTGGGTTATATATAGACAGATGTATTTCACATGTGTGATAGATAATGTGGTTTGGGTATATTCTTTAATAAGGTCACCGTAATGCCCCATAAAATCTAGTTAGTTGCTCTCTTTTCCTTAGATTGTAAATTAAAAATAATCATATTAAATTATTAGAATGTAAATCTCATGAAGGTAGAAATTATCCTTATTTATTGCTGTATCCTAATGCCTAGAGCAATGCCTGATACATAATAGGCATTTGATAAATATTTTTGAAATCATGAATAAATGGCGGTCAGCTATTCATTTGAGCACCTGTTTTGTTCTTGCCTTGTACTTTAAATTTAACCATTGTTACCTAATTTAATCCTCACAACAACCCAGAAGCATATTAAAAACCTCCATTTTGTACATGAGAAATCTGAGGCTTCATAAGGAGATGAGTAGCTTACTAAGCAAGTTACACAGTTGATAAAAAGCAAAGCCAAAATTTGTACCCATATTTGAAGCCATATTCCAGTGGTCACTGAGAAAGATGTATATTTAGAAGAGTAAGTAACAGGGGCTCCTGGGTGGCTCAGTTGTTAAGCATCTGCCTTCTGCTCAGGTCATGATCCCAGGGTCCTGAGATCGAGCCCCACATCGGGCTCCCTGCTCAGCGGGAAGCCTGCTTCTCCCTCTCCCACTCCCCCTGCTTGTGTTCCTGCCCCTCGCTATCTCTCTCTCTGTCAAATAAATAAATAAAATCTTTAAAAAAAAGTTCTTCTTTCCTATCTGAAGAAGATCCCTGGTAAGAGTACAAACCATGAATTGTTTTTTCAACAATAGTGATATTACAAACTGTTATTTACTCTTCTTCTTTTTTTTTTTTTTAAACTGAGCCACCCAGGCACGCAGAAAGAAGAATTTTTAATGTGATACATACAGAGGTCACTTTAACTTTACTTTTCTGAACCTCTATTTTCTCACATCCTGTGGTGAATCTAAGTGAACAGAATTGAGCCTCATCTTGTTACTCCTAATTAGCAGCTCAGCCTCCAGTCTATGAAGAAAAGAAATGAAAAGAGTGTCTTTTAGTTGAACTTTCTTTTCTTTACCTTAATTATAGGTGCCTTCGTGATATACTCTTGGCTACACTCTAGCAGATTCACATGAATTGTTTTAATCTGTTTTGTGGGTTTTGTGACTTGGAGAAGCTCCTTTAAGGTGAAACTGAGACTAAGAAGACAAGTTTCAGGTTCACAGATTATGTAAAAGGGGTTTTCTTCAAAAGATTAAATTTTGGGGGCACCTGGGTGGCTCAGTCGTTAAGCATCTGCCTTCGGCTCAGGTCATGATCCCATTGTCCTGGGATCAGGCCCCGCATCGGGCTCCCTGCTCAGTGGTAAGCCTGGTTCTCTCTCTCCCTCTCGCACTCCCCCTGCTTGTGTTCCCTCTCTCGCTATGTCTCTCGCTGTCAAAAAAATAAAATCTTTAAAAAAATAAAAAAAGATTAGATTTTTTACATATTCTGTTTTATCCTGAAATGAATACTTCTGTGTTATTTTAGATAAGACAGGTGGAAAGAAGTTCTCCAAAGAATTTGAAGAGGCAAGTTCCAAGCTCGAGGAATTTGTGAATGGATTAGATAAGCAGGTGAAAAATGGGCCCTCACTAACAGAAGCACTGGAAAATGCTGGAATTTTCTATGAAGCGCAGTACAAAGAAGTAAAAGTGGTGGCCAATGTAAGTAATAAAGCTATCTTATATTGATTGCTTACTATAAATCAGTGACTGTTTATATGAGTTCTCTGACTCTATGAGGGTAAACATTATTACCTCCAGTTCATGGATGAAGAAATTACTTTGAAGAAGGTCAGTAGCCTTGTATAAGATAATAGAGCCAGCAAGTGGAGGAGTCTAAATTAAGACTGGCTCTTTTTGACACTAAATAAAGCTCATGGATACCCTGACCATTAAGCTTTACTAAAGCCTTAGGTCTTAGCATTTCAAAGGGAGTATACCTAATTACGGTTACAAGATATGAAAATTGGGCAGAAGTAGGGGCGCCTGGGTGGCTCAGTGATTAAGCGTCTGCCTTCGGCTCAGGTCATGATCCCAGGGTCCTGTGATCGAGCCCCGCATTGGGCTTCCTGCTCTGTGGGAAGCCTGCTTCTCCCTCACCCACTCCCCCTGCTTGTGTTCCCACTCTTGCTGTGTCTCTGTCAGGTGACTAAAAAATATCTTAAAAAAAAAAATTGGGCAGAAGTATATATACTTTATTGTTTTACCAGAAAACTAGATGGAAACATTCTGTTACTAAAATTCTGTTACAGGGGCACCTGGGTGGCTCAGTCGTTAGTTAAGCGTCTGCCTTCGGCTCAGGTCATGATCTCAGGGTCCTGGGATCAAGCCCCCCATTGGGCTCCCTGCTCAGCGGGGAGTCTGCTTCTCCCTCTCCCATTCCCCCTGCTTGTGTTCCCTCTCTCACTGTGTCTCTCTCTGTCAAATAAATAAAATCTTTTTTTAAATAAATAAAATAAAATTCTGTTACTAGTGGCCTCTAAAAGAAACTGTTTTATACTGAATTTTATGTAGTTTTTATTTATTTTTATAGAGGAGTGAGTTGGGGGAGGGGCAGAGGGAAAGAGAGAGAGAGAATCTTTTTTTTTTTTTTTTTTTGAAGCCACAATCTACTATAAATACTTTATTTCAACTAGAAGGTACAATCTCTCAGGGGTTTCATAGTTTAAAAAGCCCAATCATACCATGTTGTAACTACATAAAAAACAGTGCTGTAAATGGAACTGCCAGGCTTAGACCATGTACATTTCTGCACAGTCTTTATGGAATCTGCACAATGAAATATCTTCTCCCTTTGCTCCAATTAATTGTTCTTGTATGTAAGTTGCTTTCTATTCCAGTATATCCAGAGTGGTGAAATCACAAGGCCAGCCACATAGCCAAAGGTCGCTCCAAGCGTACAGGAGATGGGCCATACCTGCCAAGGTCTTTCCCAATCAAGTGGAATAGGAAAGGCTCCCAGCCATATTCCTATGAAGCTAGAAATTGTAGTGATCTGAAGGCTGTTCTCCCAAATGGATGTAACTCCATTTCTACTGAAAACTCTTAGCCATGCTTTGATGTTTGGTCCTAACAAACACAAGGTACAGTAGTAAAGGTAGACAAAATAACTGCAAATAAAAATGTTTCCAACACCAACTCTATGAGTGGTGCTCCATATAGAACAAAAATTACATGAAAGAAGAAACATGACATAAGAAACTAGATACAGCATTTCAAAAACCTGGTTACCTTGTATGATAATGAACTTCTTTTAGAGGATGCATTTGGTTTCACTACTAAATATAATACTAGATTGACGACAGTTACAAAAATAGAACAGATGCACGACCATGTCAAGTGTGTTTCCAATATTGAGAAGTTCTCCAAGAAGAATGATGGAACGAAGATGCTTAGGATAATTGAAAATATGCATAAAAGATGGGTATACAGTAGTCTCTTGATATCAGTATCTTTCATGGTGTTTTCTTGAGAGGCTAACTAATGAAAAACAAGGTAAGAAAAGAGCATATCCAGTAGATTTTTTTCCATTGTCTAAATGCTCCAACACCTAACTCTCCCACCAGCGGAAGAGAAGCGGGAGAGAGAGAATCTTAAGCAAGACTCTTAACTGACTGAGCTGCCCAGGCACCCTGCATTTTTTTTTCAATAGCTTTAATCTCTGTGTATCGTCATAAAAGCAGGTGGTAGAGGAGATCCCACCAGTCCCACTTCTAGAAGCAATCCCTTTAACTCATTTAGCTCTTTTTTTTTTTTTTTGGCTTTTGCCTTCATATTTCTGAATAGTATGTCTATATTGTTCTTTCTTGATTAATCCTATTTAAGAAATATCTTTTGACTTCTCGGTATGACAGATGAGGATTTAACTTATACTCCACTGCCTTCCTCCTTCTCCCAACAGCATTATATAACTATTTTAAATCTAAATCTATTGATCATCTTCGTACATGGTAGTACTATATTTGATAATTTTTTGACCACTAACTCTCAACTCTTCACTGTGTAAAATGAGGTTAATGTCCCTCTCCTTTCCCATTGGTTTTCATTTATCCCTTCAGTTTCCCAACTTCAGTAAACTGTACTTTACTTTCACATTGTCAAGGTTGATAATATTTACATTCTACTCTGTAATCATAATTAAATGTTACTTCCTTGCTCTAAAGGCTGAAAATTAATAAACAAAGATTATAGTACAGCTATGTAAACATTGTTCACCGTATGGTATTATGTTAGGTATGGTTATATTAGATACTTTTTGTTTTTTTCCTAGAGTTTTTTTTTTGCATTGTTGGCCTTTTTTTCACTTTCTCATTTCTCTATCACATTGAATATTCTGAATTCACATTTTCCCCATAAACCTCCCTAGCTGAACTTTCAATCTCCTGTTCCAGTTTTAAGTGTCTGGATCTCATTCTAGGACTACCTTTTACTGATAATCTGAGTTGAGCACTCTATTTTACAGATTCTGTGTCTTCTTTTTTTGGTTTTCTCTCTTTTGGTTAATTTCCAAAAAAGGGGGGCTTATGAGAGGTAAATTTTCTAAGTTCTTAGATCTCAAAATGTCTTTATACTGTTTTCACATTTGCTTTGGTAAAAGTTTGGTTGAAAATCATTTTCCCTCACAGCTTAAAAGGCATTACTTCATTGTCTTTAGTGTTACTGATGTGAAGTCTTTGCAAGATCATTTGTAGGTAACTTTTTTTCTGCCTGGGAGCTTTTAGGGACTCCATCCATAGTGTCCTGAAATTTTTACAATGATGTATCTACATATGAGGTTTTGTTTTTCATTCATTATGGGTTACATGGAGGGCTCTTACAGTCTAAAGATTGGTGTTCTTCAGTTGTGGAATGATTTCTTTCTCTTCTACGTTCTCATATTTTCTCAACCTTATCTTTTTGTTCTGCTTTCTGAAAGATCTTGAGTTTCATTTCCCCTCTAGTTATCTTGGTCTTTCTCTTTTATGATTATGGCTTTCATCAAAAATCAGATAATGTCTCTGTCCATTCATATTTAAGAATGAGATATGAAAAATTGAGAAGTTCCCGGTACATAGATAGGGGTTATTTACTCTTGGGTTTAGTAAAGTCTGTGTAGGTCAGGAACTGGCTGTTATTCAGGGCAGGGGGAGTGCTAAATATTAGAAGGTTGGAGTCTTTTTGCCAGAATATTTTAACTTTTTAGAGAAGTCACATTTTTGCCCGGGGCCTTGGCTGCCAAGTGTGGAGATTGCAAGGGAGGGGGTATTGAGTGGTAGTCATGCTTTTAATTAATTATCCTGATTTCAACCCCACCACTCACTCCACCCTTCTGTAGTCATCATGCCCTAGATGAAAGTGGCTTAGGGATTCTGCAAGTCAGATCAGCTCCTTTCCCAGATATCACTCGCCTTCTGCACACTCCTAACCTCATTTTTCTCTCCCCTGCGTCATCCCTTCTTTATTACTCTTTCATCCTCTTTCTGTCTTTTAAAATTTGTAGAAATGTTTTTTCCAGATATGCTTCTGGTTATTTGTTACACCTTTGTTTGTTGTTGTTGTTTTTAACTATTCATTTTGTAGGAGTCCCAGAAGGGAGAGACAGTGAATGGGAGTGGTCAGTTCACCATTTTGACCCAAAAGACCATTTCATAATTTTTGAATACTGGCCTGTGATCTCTTATTTAGGAAATCATTTAGTCTGCTTTAGAGGATCTTCAACAAATAGCTGGGAGAGGTTTATTCAGGAAGCATTTGTTGAGTACACATAATTGCAATTCTGTATGATAAATGCTATATTAGAGGTAACCGTAGGATGCTATGTGAATAGATTGAATAGGTGCTTTAGTTATTTGGGAGTGGGGATGGAAGATATGGAGAAAAATTTCTCAAAGGAGCTAAACTCTGATATTGCAGTAATTAGCTAAATGAAAAACCCATATTCTCTGAAGAGCATAGTTGAAAGCATGCAAACATAAGAGTATGGCAAAATTGGTGGACCTGAGAGTAGTTTCTCATAGTAGGTGGGCATGTACGCAGAAGGTGGTAAATAGAACTGGAGAGTTACTTAGGAACAAGGTTCTGAAAGGTGTGTGTTCACTGGGATTGGTCTTGGAATTTTACCCTGAAAGCAGTGGGAAGGAGTTGTAGGATTTTAATTTTGCTAATGATGTGATCAAGTTTGCATTTTAGAATCAGGAGAACAGAATGGAGAATAGGAGAGTATTAGAAGCAAGGAGACGATGGGCGCCTGGGTGGCTCAGTCGGGTAAGCATTTGCCTTTTGCCCAGGTCATGATCCCAGGGTCCTGGGATTGAGACCCACATCAGGCTCCCTGCTCAGTGGGGAGCCCGCTTCTCCCTCTTCCTCTGCCTGCCACTCCTCCTCTCCTCCTGCTTGTGTGCTCTCTCTCTCACTGTGTCAAATAAATAAATCTTTAAAATTTTTTTTTCCTTTTTTACCTAAAAATGTCAATCTGTCTGGCTTCCCTTAAAATGAGACGTCAACTGTGTCTAGATGTATTCTTTGTAGTTATCCTGCTTGGGGGTTCACTGAGCATTTTGGATCTATGGTTTGGTATCTTTCATTAATTTTGGAAACTATTTGGCCATTATCTTTTAAAATATTTCTTCTCTTCCATTCTCTTTCTTCTCCTTTGAGGGTTTTAGTTACATATCCCATGTGGCCTCAGATTTCTCTGTTTTATTCATTCTTTTTTCTCTCTGGACTAATTTTTGGCTAATTTATACTTACCAGTCTTCAAGTTCAAATATTCTTTTTTTTTTTTTAAAGATTTTATTTATTTGATAGAGACACAGTGAGAGAGGGAACACAAGCAGAGGGAGTGGGAGAGGGAGAAGCAGGCTTCCCGCTGAGCAGGGAGCCCGATGGGGGGCTCCATCCCAGGACCCTGAGATCATGACCTGAGCCAAAGGCAGACGCTTAACAACTGAGCCACCCAGGTGCCCCAAGTTCAAATATTCTTTCTTCTGCTGAGCCCAGTGTGCTTCTTTGTCTTTGGTTTTCAGTAGTTATGCAGCAGTGTGTCTAACATGGTCTTCTTCATATCTGGTTTGGGGTTTGTAGAACTTTTTGAATCAATGACTTATTAGTTTACTGGGGCTGCTGTAACAAAGTATCTCAAACTGGTTGGTTTCAACATTAATTTGTTGCCTGTCTCATAATTCTAGAGGACATATGTCCAAGAACAAAGTGTTAGCATGGTTGATTTTTTAAAATATTTTATTTGAGAGAGAACGTGCACGAGTGGGGGGAGGGGTAGAGGGAGAGGGACTAGCAGATTTCCTGCTGAGCAGGGAGCCGGATGCAGGGCTCAGTCCCAGGACCCCAAGATCATGACCGGAGCTGAAGTCAGACACCCAACTGACTGAGCTTCCCAGGCACCCCAGCATGGTTGATTCTTTCTGAGGGTCATGAGGGAAGGTTCTGTTCCTGGCTTCATAGTTTGACTCGTGGATGGCCATTTTCTCCCAGTATCTCTTCACATTGTCTTTTCTCAGTGTGTGTCTGTGTCCAGATTTCCCCTTTCTCTAAGGATACCAGTCATTTTGGCTCAGGGCCCACCCTAATAACCTCATTTTAACTTGATTACCTCTATAAAAACTTGTCACATTCTGAGGTGTATAGGGTTAGGACTTGAACCTATGACTCTGGAGGGCCACACCCCATAACAAATTGCTTGATGTTTTTCACAAATTTTGGAAAATTCTCGACTGTTATCTGTTCAAGTATTATTTCTGTTCCATTCTCTCTCCTCTCCTGGAACTCTACTAATACGCATATTAGATCTCATCACTGAGTTCCGAGTGTCTTTTTATGTTCCTTTCTGTATTTTCCATCCTTTCTCTTGGTGCTTCCTTCTAGATATTTTCTGTTAACCAGTCTTCTAATTCATTCTCTCTTCTGCTGAACCTTTGTCTATTGTTAAACCCATCAATTAATTACAGTTGGCTTATTTTTCAGTTCTAGAATCACCATTTGATTTTTTTTCCCTCCCCTTCCCTGATTTCTTTTTAGAAAGAATTTGATTTTCTGCTAAATTCTGTTGATCTTTTTTCCTCATCTTCTCCTGTCTTTCAGCTTTTCATTCTTTTTTAAATTGTGAAATATTCTCAAACTTAAAAACCTTAAGTACATTATGAAGACATTTTTTTTATTTTTTATTGTTATGTTAATCACCATATATTACATAATTTGTTTTGGTGTACTGTTCCATGATTCATTGTTTGTGCATTACACCCAGTGCTCCATGCAGAATGTGCCCTCCTCAATACCCATCACCAGGCTAACCCATCTCCCCAGCCCCTCCCCTCTAGAACCCTCAGTTTGTTTTTCAGAGTCCATCATCTCTCCTGGTTCGTCTCCCCCTCTGACTTACTCCCCTTCATTCTTCCTCTCCTGCTATCTTCTTCTTTTTCTTTTTTCTTAAAATATGTTGCGTTATTTGTTTCAGAAGTACAGATCTGTGATTCAACAGTCTTACACAATTCACAGCGCTCACCGTAGCACATATCTTCCCCAATGTCCATCACCCAGCCACCCCATCCCTCCCACCCCCGACCACTCCAGCAACCCTCAGTTTGTTCCTGAGATTAAGAATTCCTCATATCAGTGAGGTCATATGATACATGTCTTTCTCTGATTGACTTATTTCACTCAGCATAACACCCTCCAGTTCCATCCACGTTGTTGCAAATGGCAAGATCTCATTCCTTTTGATGGCTGCATAATATTCCATTGTGTATATATACCACATCTTCTTTATCCATTCATCTGTCGATGGACATCTTGGCTCTTTCCACAGTTTGGCTATTGTGGACATTGCTGCTATAAACATTGGGGTGCACGTACCCCTTTGGGTCCCTACATTTGTATCTTTGGGGTAAATACCCAGTAGTGCAATTGCTGGATCGAATGGTAGCTCTAATTTCAACTGTTTGAGGAACCTCCATACTGTTTTCCAGAGGGGTTGCACCAGCTTGCATTCCCACCAACAGTGTAGGAGGGTTCCCCTTTCTCCACATCTATGAAGACATTTTTTTCCTGAATCATTTGGAAATAAGTTGGTGATGTCCGATCACCCCCAAATATTTTCATGTGTGTTTTCCTGCCAGACCGATATATTCTCCTTCACAACCATAAAGTATAGCCATTTAATCAGAAATTAATTCATACATTGACATACTATTATTATATAATACTTAAACCCTATTCAGATTGACCAGTTTTTATAGCAGAAGATTCCAGAATAACAGGTTGCATTTATTGCATTTCTCCTTATTTTCCTTTGATCTAAAACAATTCCTCAGTCTTTTACTTGACTTTCATATTCTAAATATGTTTGAAGATTATAAGTCAAAATATTTTGTTCCCCAGTTTGGATTTATGTGATGTGTTTTGTGATCAGATTTAGGTTATGCATCTTCAGTTGGAATATCACAGAACTGATTATGTTCTTCTCTTTCCATTTTTTCAGTTATCCCACAAGTTTGATGTCTTCCACTACCTGTTATATTCCTTTTGATATCTTATTAATGTAATATCTTCCAGGCTTGTCCATTGAGAAGTTTTCACTTGGTAATTGCTATGGATTGAATTGTGTATCCCAAAAAGATGTTGAAGTCCCAGTTCCTGGTACATATAAATGTGACCTTACTTGGAAATAGGGTCTTTGCAGATGTAATCAAGTTAAGCTGAGGTCATTAGGGTGAGCCTAATACAATATAACTCATGTCCTTATAAGAAGAGGGAAATTTGGATACAGACACACAGGGAGAACATCATGTAACAACCAAAACAGATATGTTAGAGAGGTGGCTGCAAGCCAAGGAACACAAAATGTTGATGGCTACCAACAGAAACAAGGAAAAGGCAAGGAAGGATAGCCCTGCTGACACCTTGATTTTGGACTTCTAGCCACCAGAATTAGGAGATAATAAATTTCTATTGTTTTAAGCCTCCCAAGTTGTACTTTATTACCACAACCCTAAGAAAATAATAGAGTAATTAGTGTTTTATGGGGAGATATTTTTGAAACGATGTAAATAACTTCATCACTTTCAATTTATTCATTTACTTAAATCAATATGGACTCATAGAGTCATATTTATTCTGTGTTTTAATTAATTACTACCTGTAATTATTGTGATGCTCAAATTGTCCCAGATTTGGCCAGTGGGATCTTCTTTTAGGCTGCTTTCTGTGTTCTTTTACACGTCCCTATCATTTTTGGAGCATTTTGGTACTTTTGGAACAAGGTGTTCCATCCCATCTTGCCTGACCCTCGAATCAGTCATTTCTCCAAGGAGCCTGAGTTCCTTTTAGTGAAAAACCATTTAGAAACCATCTGAGTGGGGTTCCTGGGTGGCTCAGTCAATTAAGCATCTGCCTTCGGCTCAGGTCATGATCTCAGGGTCCTGGGATTGAGCCCTACATCAGGCTCCCTGGTCAGCAGAAGTCTGCTTCTCCCTCTGCCTCTTCCCCACTTGTGCTATCTCTCGCTCCTTCTCTCTTTCAAAGAAAATTTTTAAAAAGAAAAAAGAAACCATCTGAGTATTAGGTATACTCATTGATGTTGGGATATCACAGCTGCCAAACCACATCAGTGTACAGAGCTAGGAAATAGATGTATGTATATACATACTTAACCGATATGTACACACACATTTACATCTGTATTAATTTCTGTATCTATATATATTCAAAACCGTGAGTTCACGTTCTCTCCAATCCTAATCCAACACCACAGGATTCATTCTAGTTTTCTTCCTTTCCCTGTTTGTAATTGGTTGTTCGAACAATGCAAAACCTTGTCCCCTTTATCTTCAATATAATCACTTACTTGATCAATCCCTGTGTGTAGGGGTGCTTGGGGGGCTCAGTCAGTTAAGCATCTGCCTTCGGCTCAGGTCATGATCTCAGGGTTCTGGAATCAAGCCCTGCATTGGGCTCCCTACCCAGTGGGGAGTCTGCTTCTCCCTCTCCCTCCACCCCTCCCCTCTGTTCATGCTCGCTCTCTCTCAAAAAAAAAAAAAAAAATCCCTGTGTGTAGCCAGACTCCCAGCACTTCCATGCCTCCTCATCCACCTCTGGGCTTTCTCTGTATCTTGCTTCAGCATCACATGCAATGTCTTCCTCATATTTTCCTCAACCCATTTTGGCTCCATCATCTTACTCTAGGCTACCAAGTCTTTTTTTTATCTCCAGCTAATGGATTTTGTGCTAAAGTGTTCAAGAAGGGATTTTTCTCTATTTTCTTGAACATGTGAAACATAACTATTTGGTTTTTGTCAGATAATTCCAATACTGGCTTCATTTGTTACAAGTCTGTTTCTAATGTCTTTTTTTCTTTTAGGTCATTTGGTCCCATCTCTTGGTATGCTGGCTAATTTTGTATTGAGTGCTAACATTGTATATGAAAGTGTTTATAGAGTCTCTAGATGATTTCTCTTCCTCCAGAGAGTATAAACCCTTTCCCTTGCTAGGGTTTGCAGATACTATGAGAGCTGATCATGTTAATCAGATCTGAAACTGAACTGACTTGGGCTGAATTGCAGTTTGGGCATGACTTTGTCTTCTGGTTCTTCCCAGCTTCTGGCACGTAGAGTTTTCCCACTGAGAGGCTGGAGTGATCACAAGGGCCCCTTCTCTGCATGATTTGAACTCTAATCCTTGTCTCCTTAACACATTAGACTGTATTAAACTACTCTTTTCAGAAGTTTCCTGCTTGGCTTCTTAATTCCCTCTTCTTCAGAATTGAGGAAATATCTTGAAGAGCTAAAATAACATTGTTGAGCCATTTCTGTCCTTTCTTTTTCACCAGAATCTTGGCCTTTCAAGTCTCTAATTTCTATCTCTATAGACCAGCAAGACTGTTAAAAAGCTCTGCTTTTTCTTCATATTTAGTAGTGGTCCTCTGCCTTGTCCTTATACCTGAATTCTCAAATTCTTACCTGCCTCCCCCAAATCAGCAGAACTCAGAAAAAAAGGTAGTTGCGGAATGTCAGCTTAGCTTTCTTTCCTCATGGTTTCCCCTGCTGTAGGATTTGCCACTTAAGTTTTGGTTGCCTCAGCACTCCCCAGCACATTGAGACATGTGTGCATGAATGCATGTGTGTGCAAGTGTGTGTGTGTATATATCCGGCTTTCCTAGTTGTTCTTGGTGGGAGCATTGCTCTACTGCAAGCTACTCAAGTATATCCAGAAGCAAAAGCTTAACTCTAGTATATTCTTTTCTGTTCCGTTCCTTTTCTAAAATAATGTTTCTTGTTCGATCCCAAAATGATTTTACAGTCCAATGATCCAAGACTCTTAACCAAAAGAAAAAGACACTGTTTTAAGGCATTAACGTTAAGATAATCAGATAATAGGATTTCAGCCAAGTGATGAAGGTTAACATCAACAATGGTATGTCGTATTGATTATGTGTACCCTTGATATGACATGATAACAGTAGCACTTTACCTCTATGGTCTTCCTCCCAAAAACCTATAACCGCAGTCTAATCATGAGAAGGATATCAGGCAGGGCGCCTGGGTGGCTCAGTTGGTTGGGCGACTGCCTTCGGCTCAGGTCATGATCCTGGAGTCCTGGGATCGAGTCCCACATCGGGCTTCCTGCTCAGCAGGGAGTCTGCTTCTCCCTCTGACCCTCTTTCCTCTCGTGCTTTCTGTCATTCTCTCTCTCTCTCTGAAATAAATAAATAAAATCTTTAAAAAAAAAAAAAAAGAAGAAGGATATCAGGCAAATCTCAAATTTGAGGGACAGTCTGTAAAATACCTGACTGGTACCATCAAGGTCATCAAAAACAAGGAAAATCTAACAAGCTCACAAACAAGAGGGGCCTAAGAAGACATGACTATTAAATGTACTGTGGTTTCCCACATGGGATCCTGGACTAGAAAAAGGACATTAGATAAAAACTGAGGAAATCTGGGGCACCTGGGTGGCTCAGTTGGTTAAGCAACTGCCTTCGGCTCAGGTCATGATCCTGGAGTCCCGGGATCGAGTCCCGCATCGGGCTCCCTGCTCAGCAGGGAGTCTGCTTCTCCCTCTGACCCTCCCCTCTCTCATGTGCTCTCTCTCTCTCATTCTTTCTCTCAAATAAATAAATAAAATCTTGAAAAAAAAAAAAAAACCGAGGAAATCTGCCTGAAGTATGTGGACTTTAGTTAATAATAATTATCAATTGCCCTAAGGGACCTTGGAGACAGCCCTTTCCAGTGGATATTGAGGTCTGACCTCATGCTATCTCCAGTCTAGGCCGCAGACAGGTATGCGGGCTGCCTTTGGAAAGCCCCAGAGCACAGTAGCCAGGGTCCACATTGGCCAAGTTATCATGTCCATCTGTACCAAGCTGCAGAAAAGGAACATGTGATTGAGGCCCTATATAGGGCCAAGTTCAAGTTCCCTGGCCGCTAGAAGATCCACATCTCCAAGAAGTGGGGCTTTGCTAAGTTTAATGCGGATGAATTTGAAGACATGGTGGCTGAAAAGCGGCTTATCCCAGATGGCTGTGGGGTCAAATACATCCCTAATTGTGGACCCTTGGACAAATGAAGGGCTCTGCACTCATGAGAACCTTGGCACTGCCCCCTCCCTATTCATGCCCACCAACAAAACCTACTTCCTATCAAAAATAATAATAATTACTGGGGCGCCTGGGTGGCTCAAGTCAGTTGGGCAGCTGCCTTCGGCTCAGGTCATGATCCCAGGGTCCTGGGATCGAGCCCCGCATCGGGCTCCCTGCTCGGCGGGGAGCCTGCCTCTCCCTTTCCCTCTGCCTGTCACTCTGCCTACTTGTGCTCTCTCTGTATTTCTCTGCCAAATAAATAAATAAAATCTTTAAAAAAAACAAAAAACAAAAAATAAAAATAATAATTATCAAAATTGGTTCATTAATTGTGACAAATGTATTATACTAATGTTAGAGGTTAATAAAACAGATAATTGGGGACTCTGTCACAGTAATTTTTTTTTAAAGATTTTATTTATTTATTAGAATGAGAGATAGAAAGCACGAGAGGGAAGAGGGTCAGCGGGAGAAGCAGACTCCCCGCTGAGCAGGGAGCCCGATGCGGGACTCGATCCCGGGACTCCAGGATCATGACCTGAGCCAAAGGCAGTCGCTTAACTAACTGAGCCACCCAGGTGCCCTGTCACAGTAATTTTTTATACCTAAAACTGTTCTAAAATTAAAAGTTTCTTTCTTTTTTTTTTTTTAAGATTTTATTTATTTTTGACAGAGCACAAGCAGGGGGAACAGCAGAGAGAGAGGGAGAAGCAGACTGCCTGCCGAGCAGGGAGCCCGATGCAGGGCTCGATCCCAGGACCCCGAGATCATGACCTGAGCCAAGGGCAGATGCTTGGCCGTCTGAACCACCCAGGCGCCCCTAAAAGTTTATTTCTTAAAAAAATCCATACTGTTTGACTTCCTAGGCTATACTTTACCTTATGGATTTGGTTTTTGTCTGTCTTCTTAGTCATTGCCATATCTCCAGTACTTAGAAGATTGGCCAGCACATTTAGGCCCTCCATAAATACTGGGTTGGTTAGATTGGTAGAAGAGAGCAAAGGAGGACTAAGTACAGATAACCTCTAAGTTTCTAACTTGGGCAACTGTATGGATGGTAATATTCATTTAGGGAGTACAAAAAGCAGAGATTGGAAGCTATTCCATGCTTGACAGATAATTTGTTTTGTTTTGTACCAGGGATATAGTTAATAATAATGAGGAAATCTGGTCAAAGTCAAAATGGTAACATCTTGGTCCTTTTCTCAGAGGAATAACTCTTCTTTTTCTCTTTTAGGCATATAAAACCTTCGCTAATCGAGTGAACAATTTAAAGAAAAAGCTGGATCAATTGAAGTCAACCCTTCCTGATCCTGAAGAATCACCAGTCCCTTCCCCAAGCATGGATGCTCCTTCTCCAACTGGTTCTGAGTCTCCTTTTCAGGGAATGGGAGGTGAGGAATCCCGGTCACCAGCCATGGAGAGTGAGAAATCTGCCACACCTGAGCCTGTGACAGATAATCGTGATGTAGAAGACATGGAACTCTCAGATGTGGAAGATGATGGGTCAAAAATCATTGGTATGTCCTTATGCGATTAATAGGCAACTTGTTCCTTATCTATTTTGCTTTCCCACCAATGAATGTATCACAGGTTGGTATTAAAAGATAGTTCAATCCTTGTAAGATTAGAACAGCAAGGTATCATTATCCTGGTTCAGGATTTGGTATGCCACATGGGCTAAAAATCATTGCTCAAGATCTGGTCCGTTCAGTATGGTAGCCACTAGCTACATGTGACTATTGAGCATTTGAAATATGACTTGTCCAACTTGAGATGTGCTCTAATTAAATACACAGGGGAGTCTAGAAACTTAGTACCCCAAAAAAGTAAAAATATCTCAATTATTTTTGTATTTATAGCATATTGAAATGAAAATATTTGGGAGATATTGAGATAAAATACATAATTTTACCCATTTCTACTTTTTTTAAATGTGGCCACTAGAAAATTTAAATTTGTGTGGCTTGAGGTACATTTCTATTGAACAGCACTGTTCTAGAGGGAGGGGCACTTATACTGGAATACTTATTCTCCGTCATTCTTGGCCTTCAAGATTCCAAAGCCACAGTTTCTTAATTATGCTTTCAAAATTAACCTGGCTGAGTGGGTAGAGCATGTGGCTCTTGATCTCAGGGTCGGGAGTTTGTGCCCCACATTGGGTATAGAAATTACAAACATACACACACAAACGAAATTAACCTGGATCGGTGCATTGTTCCTATGATACCCCTAGCTTTTATAATTCTTCTTGGGCAGTTGGACCTCTGTTGAATTTAATGCATTCTCCATATATAGTGCATGGCCTTTAAAGTATTAAAAGGAGTATATTGTAAAGGCAATTTATTGCAGTTTCAAGTTAGTGCCTATAATTGTATCCCCCAGTTAGGCCAATTTCAGGAAGTCAAAGAAAAATACAAGGAAGTATGTACAGAGTTTCTGTGTCTTCGAAAGCTCTCAGGTTAATGGAAAAGAAAGGAGAGGATAATTTACGCCTATGAATGTCGTTACTAAACACAGATGTGTGCCAGGTAATAACATGACCCCAGAAATGTCCAAATTTAATACACAAGCGCTAAGAAAATGCAAAGAAATCTTTGAAAAGATAAAAAATGAATTTGGGAAATTTATTTTAAGCAGGTATCAAAGGTGAGAAGGAACATAAAGAGTGTGACTTATTTAAAAATCATGACGCGAATGATTTTTCTCTAAAGCATAGTGCTTTATACCCCCAGATCAGGAGCTTTACACCCCCAACATGCCTCCTACTGGAAGCAGAGTGTGGAAAGCAGTAATGCAGTATCACCCCTTTTCTTTAAACAGTAGAGGACAGGAAGGAAAAACCCGTGGAGAAGTCAGCTGTATCTACTTCTATGTCTACGAAGCCAACAGAAAGTATCTCAAAGGCCTCTTCATGTACCCCAGTGCCTGTGACCATGACAGCAACCCCACCTCTTCCAAAGCCTGTGAATACTTCTCTCCTGTCCCCTTCTCCAGCGTTGGCTTTGCCAAACCTGGCTAATGTGGATCTGGCAAAGATCAGTTCTATCCTTAGCAGCCTAACATCAGTCATGAAAAATACTGGTAAGTAAACCCCATAAAGAGAATAAAAAGCTTATTTTCATCTTTCTAATTGAGCCATCAGTCTGTTTTTTTCTTAAATTAAAAGTAATTTTTTAAATCAAAAAATAAAACCAATATATGGTCATTATAGAAAAATTAGAAAATAAGAGAATAAAATAAATACCTGCAGTCCTGCTACCCCAGAGGACACCACTTGTGTCTAACCTGTGTGTGTGTGTGTGTGTGTGTGTGTGTGTGTGAGAGAGAGAGAGAGAGAGAGAGAGAGAATGTTTTGGTACATTAAATATTTACAATAATTTTTCTTTCAATAATTGAAGTATATTGTATATGAATTTATTTAAGCCTCTATTGGTAGGCATCTGGTATGTTTCCAGTTTTTCACTATTATAAAGAATAATGAACAACCTTGATGCTAAACTTTATGCACAACCTTTCCTAAATGATTGAGTATATAGGGCTTTTTTTTTTCCTTCATGGCGATTTTAATGAAAATATATAAAAGTAGAGCACCCCCATGTACTCATCACTCATCCTCAGCAGTAGAAACACATGACCAGTCTTGTTTCTGCTATGCCTTACCCGATACTGATTATTTTGAAGAAAATCCCAATTATTTAATTTCTTTATAAAAACTTAAATATACTTTTCTAAAAGACAAAGGCAAAAAAATGAACATGTAGGTTTTTAGTCCTTTCATGTTAAAACTAAAATGATTACCAAAAATGTACTACTTTATGTCCAAGCTTCCCATTGTTCCTCAACCTCTGTAACACTATTTTGTCTTATTTTAATACTTTGTCAAATTCGGTCTTAAAAAGTCATTTATTTAGGGATGGCTGGCTGGCTCAGTCAGTAGCGCATCCAACTCTCTCTCTCTCTTTTTTTAACATGTAATCTCTACATCAAGCTTGGGGCTCGAACCCACAACCCTGAGATCAAGCATCTCATGCTCCACTGACTCAGCCAGCCAGGTGCCCCAAGCATGCAGCTTTTATTTTTTTAAGACTTTATTTGTCAGAGAGAGCACAAACGGGGGAAGCGGCAGGCAGAGGAAGAAGCAGGCTCCCTGCTGGGCAAGGAGCCCAGGGTGGGACTCGATGCCAGGACCCTGGGATCATGACCTGAGCTAAAGGCAGACACTTAACTGACTGAGTCACCCACGCGTCCCAGCATGCTATGCTTGATCTCATGGTTTGAGTTCAAGCCCCATGTTGGGTGTAGAGATTACTTAAAAAAAAAAAAAAAAAAATCCGGCACTTGGTTCGCTCAGTTGAGTATCCAACTCTTCGGATCAGGTCATGATCCCAGGGTTGTGAGATAGAGCCCCACGTTGGGCTCCCCACCGGGCGTGGAGCCTGCTTAAGATTCTCCCTGGGGCGCCTGGGTGGCTCAGTCATTAAGCATCTGCCTTCAGCTCAGGTCATGGCCCCAGGGTCCTGGGACCCAGCCCCACGTCGGGCTCCCTGCTCAGCGGGAAGCTTGCTTCTCCCTCTCCCATTCCCCCTGCTTGTGTTCCCTCTCTCACAGTCTCTCTCTGTCAGATAAATAAATAAAATCTTTAAAGGAAAAAAAAAGATTCTCTCTCCCCACCTCCCTCTGCCCCTCTTGCCCCCACTCTCTCTGGGAAAAAAAAAAAAAAAAGAGTCATTTGTTTTAATTTACATCTCTGATTAAGATTCGGTTAAAACTTTTTCATTTGTTTACCATTTGGTTTTCCTTGTGAAATACTTGTTCATGTTTTTGGTCATTCAAAAATTATTTTCTCTTCTTTTTATATACTTTTATTCTATATTAAAAATTAACCCAGGGGCACCTGGGTGGCTCGGTCGTTAAGCGTCTGCCTTCAGCTCAGGTCATGATCCCAGGGTTCTGGGATTGAGCCCCGCATCGGGCTCCCTGCTCCACGGGAAGCCTGCTTCTCCCACTCCCCTCTGCTTGTGTTCCCTCTCTCACTGTGTCTCCCTCTGTCAAATAAATAAAATCTTAAAAAAAAAAAACATTTAACCCAATGTTTTAAAAATATAAAGATGTAGGGGAACCTGGCTGTCTCAGTCCCTGGAGGGTGCGACTCTTGATCTTGGGGTCGTGAGTTCAAGCCCCATGTTGAGTGTGGAGCCTACTTAAAAAAAAAATTAAAATGTAAAGATGTATAATAGACCTCATTTTAAAGGCCATTTTAAAAGCAATGTATTAATCACATAGAATTATGCAGTGGCCGAGTTATACAATTGTAATGGCTCTGATCGTAATCAGCCATTAATACTTACTGAGCACCTACAGGACTCTGAGGTATAGGTTACATTTGGTAGAGAAAAAAATACGTTCCCTAAATTTCTTTCTACTGGCTCTTAAAACTGACAAATACATATGAAAAAAAAACTTGTTTACTTTAGGGGTGTTCCAAGTTGACAGAAGCAGATTTTAATCTAATTTTCAATTTTTCCTTTGTACAAGCCATGATATGCCTTATTTGTGGATCTGTCACAGAAACATTCCTGATTGAGTGGAAAGTATCATGAATTTACCGGTCATTTTGAATCGCATTTTCTTGAGTTAATGTTTCTGCCACCAGGGGTCAGTCCTGCATCAAGACCGTCTCCAGGAACGCCTACAAGTCCCAGCAACCTTAGCAGTGGCCTGAAAACACCTGCACCTGCCCCGACAACATCTCACAATCCTCTGGCAAATATCCTCTCAAAGGTGGAGATCACCCCAGAGAGCATTCTGTCTGCTCTTTCCAAAACCCAGACACAGTCAGCCCCAGCACTGCAAGGTAAACTGACATATGCCAGAGGGACTTGAATTGTGAGTGTTTGCCTCTGGCCTAATCCTGGATTCCATTTCTGAAGAATCCAAAGCCATGGAATGTATAGTACAGTTTATTATCTTCTTTTTATGTATCATCTATAAGCTGGCACTAATAGAATTATAAAATGTCAAAGCTAAAAGGGACTTAATACCGTCTAGTTTAATCCCCTCCTTTCCAGGTAAGATTAAGGCTAATGAGGTGATGTGATCTGCTTAAGGTCACACATTGATCTATTCAGTGATGAACTGAGACTAAAAGCCATTTTTTTTGACTGGAGTCCAGTGTTCTTTCACCTACACCATGACCCCCCCCCCAACCCCCCGGGGGTTGCATTTATTCCAGCTCTTATAATATATATTGAGGTTTACATTTTTAGTGTTAACCAAAGCTAAAGATAGTAAGAAAGGTCAGTCTCCTATCAAAAATCTTATGAGATGGGGCGCCCGGGTGATGCAGTCTGTAAAGTGTCTGACTCTTGGTTTCGCCTCAGGTTGTGATCTCAGGGCTGTGAGATCAAGCCCCGAGTCAAACTCTGCACTTAGCGCAGAGTCTCCCTCTGCCCCTCTCCTCTTCTCTCTCTCTTTCTTTCTCAAATAAATCTTAAAAAAAAGAAAAAAAAATCTTCTGAGGGCGCCTGTCTCAGTCGGTTAAGCATCTGCCTTCAGCTCAGGTCATGATCCCAGAGCACTGGGATCGAGTCCCGCATTGGGCTCCCTGCTCAGCGAGGAGTCTGCTTCTCCCTCTCCCTCTGCCTGCCACTCCCCCTGCTCATGCTCTCTCCCTCTCCATCTGTCCCTCGCTGTAAATCTCTCTCAAATAAATAAAAAAATCTTTAAAAAATCTTATGAGACAATTTTCTTAAAGTCCTGATGTTTTATAGAGGTCTCTATTTATAGGTATAGCACATCTTTTTTTGTGTTCGCCTACCTATAATCTCTACCTTATTTGAACCTCTCTGTTCAGCTTTGCTAATTATCTGTTCTTTGTCTAAAACTGTCTGCTTCTAACATTTTTTCATAAGGCTTACCTGCTCTCTCTTCTCCAACCTTCCAGATACCAACACAGTCTTTATTTAGCACCTAAATATAATTATGCAATGAATTACAGATACCAGAGCAGTATCTTCAATATAGCAATTTAACTTTGTATAGAGGCTCTCAGCCAGGAACCTCCAGGGGACATTTGGCAGTGTCTGAACACGTTGTTTGTCACAACTGGGGTGGTGGGGAAGTGCTACTGCATCTAGTGGGTAGAGGCCTAGGGATGCTGTGAAACACCCCACAATACAGAGGACGGCCCCCACAACAAGGAATAATCCAGCCCCAAATGCTGGTACTGCTAAAGTTGAGAAACCCTGCTTTATATGAATCTAGAGCAGAACAGGTTTCTTTTCATTTTATTTCCTAAACTCTTCTGTAAGTGGATCAGCCAAGGACTAGATTATAGTGAATTCTCCTTTAGATAAGATAGAGAAGATTTTTGTTACACACAATTCAGTGCTATTAAATAGTAATCCATAGCTACCATATACTGGCAACAGCAATCAAGGATTAATGCTATACTACAGCATATCTAATAGTATGAATTTTAGAGATAATTAGTTGGAGGGATCGGCATGGTTACGATTTCTCCCTTCTAGGCCCGCTTCTGTCACCATCCTACAGTTACAGTAAATATGTTGAATTCACTTGTTTTTATTAGTCTCTTATATAGGTATAATAACATTTACAGCTTTTCCTTTCAATAGATTATTGTACCGTGTCTTATGGACTTTCTCATCAGGCAAAATTTGAGTAGAACTAGGTGTGTTCTGACAATGTTTTTCTGGAGACCCCAGAAAACAACCTATGTGGAGTAACAGGGTAGTTCATCATCTTCCATTTTCTTGTGGAAAGTAGAATTCTTGACTTTTAAAAAACTGTAAAAGGAATCTCTTAGAATCTCTGATTGTGTCACCCACAGCTATTATTGATAGGTTTTCAACACAGAAGAACAACTTCAGTGGGCACAAGGGCCATAAAGTATAGCCTGTTAAGACTGAAGAAAAGTAATATTTAGTGGTTTAGTGTAAGAGACCATCTCACCTATTACCAGAAATCTTGAGTAGTGTCTATCTTAACAAGATTTCATCCCACAATATCTGAAAGATACGCGGAACTGTCTTTTAAAAAATCGTGACATCAGGGCGCCTGGGTGGCTCAGTGGTTGGGCGACTGCCTTCGGCTCAGGTCACAATCCTGGAGTCCCGGGATCAAGTCCCACATCGGGCTCCCTGCTCAGCAGGGAGTCTGCTTCTCCCTCTAACCCTCTTCCCTCTCGTGCTCTCTATCTGTCATTCTCTCTCTCAGATAAATAAGTAAAATCTTTAAAAAAAAAAAATCATGTGACATCATATATCACATTCTAGTGCTTGAGGACTTCTGGTTTTGGTATGAACAGTGGCTACTAAGTATTAAATCAAACTGTTAGTGGGGGTAAGTTACGTAGCCAGAGAACTTTTCGGAAATGGAATGTGGAGTTTATTTTTCAAGAGGATAATTGAAATGAACGATATTTCAATTATTCAGATATTAGTGAATATTGGATAACAAAAATTATACACTTATTACATAGAAATTTTTGGCAGTTAAAAATGTTCCAAGGAAGGGCGCCTGGGTGGTTCAGTGGGTTAAGCATCTGCCTTCAGCTCGGGTCATGATCCCAGGATCCTGGGATCGAGCCCCACATCGGGCTCCCTGCTCAGTGGGGAGCCTGCTTCTCCTTCTCCCTCTGCTGCTCCCCCTGCTTGTGCTCTCTCTCTCTGTCAAATAAAATCTTAAAAATGTTCCAAGGATGGGGGCGCCTGGGTGGTGCAGTCTGTTAAGCGTCCTACTCTTGGTTTCTGCTCAGGTGGTGATCTCAGGGTCACGTTCTCAGGGTCATGAGATCAAGCCCCATGCCACCCTCCATGCTCAGTGCAGTCTGCTTAAGTTTCTCTCTCCCTCTCCCCATACCCCTCTCCCCAACTTACTCTCTAAAATAAATAAATAAATCTTTTTAAAAAAAAGTTCCAAGGATGGAGTGATGTCAGAATTCTTCAGAGCTTAAGTCTCTTAGTAAATACTGGATTAAAATTAAAATTTTGAAGAAACATTAATTAAAGTATCCTCTGAAATACTGTTTTCTGTCACCACCAGAAATTGGGTAAATTTTCCAAAATATGATTGAATTTATAGGACCGCCTATTTATCTCTTTGTCAAGTATTTTTCTAAAAAATTTTCTACAGGAGCAGTTTGCTTTGGTGGACTTCAGCCTTTGCCCCAAAGAATTCTTTCTCAGAGCTTCTGAGGTTTTGTCTATCAGTGAGTAGGTTTGAATCTCATCAGTGTCAAGCTGGGTAGATGCATAATTCATGAATTTTCCAAGCTATAAGGTGGTCTAGCTTTGTAATTCTTTGTGGTGTGTGTTTGTATGTTTACTACTGCTACATTTTACAACCAAAAATGATAGCGAAAAGCGCTGTTTCCCCAAAGCCTAGCAAGGGACGCTTGAAAAAAGTGACCCTGTTGAAATAAATTTCAGCAATGTGCATACACTATCTCTCTCTTGAGAATTAACAGTGTATGTTAACTTATTAGAAACAGTTGGTGGAGGCTGGAAAGGAAGGGTGGGACAGAATATCTATTTGCATTTAGAGAGATAGTATCATAGATCAGATGTTAAGACATACTAGCTTAAAGTGTTATTTTAAGGATAATTTTGCCTCCTTTCTTTTCCTGCTTTGTCTTGTTTTAAACTATGAATGATTCTGACACTAAAATCTCCCCTTTCCTGTTGCCTTTTATTGTGCCATGTTGGACTTGTTTGATGACTGTACTAGAAACATTTCAGTAATTTGCTCTCGTTGAGAAATAGGTCCAGCATTTTCTATGACATTTAGCCATTGCTTGTTTGGTGTGGATTCCCTTTGGCCTCATATTTTAATGTCTATCTGGTTCCCACTGGAATGAATGAGAATATCCGATTAGCCTACATTGTTTTTCTTGTAAGGTAGGCAGTTGTTCTTTTTAATTCCTCTGGTCTCTGTTTCTACAGGCCTGTCGTCTTTACTTCAAAGTGTTACTGGGAACCCAGTCCCAGCCAGTGAAGCTGCATCCCAGAGCACTTCAGCTTCCCCTGCCAACACCACAGTCGCTAGCATAAAAGGAAGAAATCTGCCCTCCAATACCCAATCCTTTATTCCCAAAAGCTTCAGTTATTCTCCTAATTCATCAACTTCTGAAGTCTCTTCAACATCAGCCAGCAAGGCCTCAATTGGGCAAAGCCCAGGGCTCCCAAGCACTACTTTTAAGCTCCCGTCCAACTCTATTGGGTTTACAGGAACCCACACTACTAACCCTGCTGCCCCACCTACTGAAGTTGCCATGTGCCAATCTTCAGAGATCTCCAAACCAAAGCTGGAGTCCGAGTCCACCTCTCCAAGCCTGGAAATGAAGATCCACAACTTCTTAAAAGGTAATCCTGGTTTCAGTGGCTTAAACTTAAACATCCCAATCCTGAGCAGCTTGGGGTCCAGTGCCCCAACAGAAAGCCACCCCTCAGACTTCCAGCGTGGCCCTACTAGCACGTCAGTCGACAACATTGACGGAACCCCTGTGCGTGATGAAAGGAGTGGGACACCCACCCAGGATGAGATGATGGACAAGCCCACATCCAGCAGTGTAGACACGATGTCCCTGCTTTCTAAGATCATTAGCCCTGGTTCCTCAACACCCAGCAGTACAAGATCACCACCCCCTGGGAGAGAGGAAAGCTATCCCCGGGAACTCTCCAATTCTGTACCTACATACCGACCTTTTGGCCTGGGCAGTGAATCACCCTATAAGCAGCCTTCTGATGGAATGGAGAGACCATCTTCCCTGATGGACTCTTCGCAGGAAAAGTTCTATCCAGATACTTCTTTCCAGGAAGATGAGGATTACCGAGATTTTGAGTATTCAGGGCCTCCACCCTCTGCCATGATGAACCTAGAGAAGAAGCCAGCCAAGTCTATCCTGAAGTCAAGCAAGCTTTCTGATACCACCGAATACCAGCCAATCCTCTCCAGTTATAGCCACAGGGCCCAAGAATTTGGGGTAAAGTCTGCCTTCCCTCCATCTGTAAGGGCCCTCCTGGACTCTAGTGAGAATTGTGACCGTCTGTCCTCTTCTCCTGGGCTGTTTGGTGCCTTCAGCATAAGAGGGAGTGAACCGGGGTCTGACCGGTCACCATCACCGAGTAAGAATGATTCATTTTTCACCCCTGACTCCAACCACAGTAGCTTGTCTCAGTCTACCACTGGGCATCTCGGTTTGCCACAGAAGCAGTACCCAGACCCTCCTCACCCAGTCCCACATCGTTCCCTTTTCTCTCCGCAGAATACCCTTGCCGCTCCCACGGGCCACCCACCCACACCAGGCGTGGAGAAAGTCCTGGCCCCCACCATTTCCACCACGTCGACGATTGAGTTTAAGAATATGCTTAAAAACGCCTCCCGAAAGCCCTCAGACGATAAGCATTTTGGCCAGGCACCCAGCAAGGGCACTTCAAGTGATGGTGTCAGTCTCTCAAACCTCGCCCAGCCCAGCTTGACAGCCACTGATCAGCAGCAACAAGAAGAGCACTACCGCATAGAAACCCGAGTCTCCTCCTCCTGCTTAGACTTGCCTGATAGCACCGAAGAGAAGGGAGCCCCTATAGAAACCTTGGGTTATCATAATGCATCCAATAGGAGGATGTCAGGGGAGCCAATACAGACCGTAGAGTCTGTCCGAGTTCCTGGGAAGGGAAATAGAGGACACGGGCGTGAGGCTTCAAGGGTGGGTTGGTTTGATCTGAGCACCTCAGGCAGCTCCTTTGACAATGGCCCCTCAAGTGCCTCTGAGTTGGCATCCCTTGGGGGTGGGGGCAGCGGAAGCCTCACTGGCTTTAAAGCGGCACCATACAAGGAACGGGCACCCCAATTTCAGGAAAGTGTCGGCAGCTTCCGTTCCAACAGTTTCAACTCAACATTTGAGCATCATCTCCCCCCATCCCCCTTGGAACATGGGACACCCTTCCAGAGAGAGCCAGTGGGGCCATCATCTGCCCCACCTGCCCCTCCTAAGGATCATGGTGGTATCTTCTCTCGAGATGCACCCACTCATCTACCCTCTGTGGATCTTTCGAACCCCTTCACAAAGGAGGCGGCCCTGGCCCATGCTGCCCCACCCCCTCCTCCTGGAGAGCACAGCGGAGTTCCTTTCCCCACCCCACCCCCTCCTCCACCCCCTGGGGAACATAGCAGCAGTGGTGGGAGTGGTGTTCCCTTTTCTGCTCCACCTCCTCCTCCACCCCCTGTTGACCACTCTGGGGTTGTACCCTTCCCAGCCCCACCACTGGCAGAGCACGGAGTGGCGGGAGCTGTGGCAGTATTTCCCAAGGACCATAGTTCCCTCCTTCAAGGGACCCTGGCTGAGCATTTTGGGGTGCTCCCAGGACCCAGGGACCATGGGGGCCCCACCCAACGGGACCTCAACGGCCCTGGCCTTAGCCGTGTGCGAGAGAGCCTCAGCCTACCCTCCCATTCTCTGGAGCACCTGGGCCCAGCCCATGGAGGAGGAGGTGGGGGAGGCAGCAACAGCAGCAGTGGCCCCCACTTGGGTCCCTCACACAGAGACGCCATCAGCCGGAGTGGTATGATTTTGCGGAATCCCCGGCCAGACTTTCGGCCTAGGGAACCTTTTCTCAGCAGAGACCCGTTCCACAGTCTAAAGAGACCCAGGCCACCTTTTGCTAGGGGCCCTCCGTTCTTTGCACCAAAACGCCCATTCTTCCCTCCCAGGTACTGATGGAAACCAAGGGAAAAGCATTTTGAACAGTCTAGAGAGCATTGGAAGTAGGAGTTTGGTTTATTGTTGTTTTTATTTGTTTTCCTTCCTTTGATTTATTTTTTTTAATGACAAAGGGCCTCCCTTCCAAATTAAAAAGTCATACATGCTTCCATTTCACTATTCCATCCAGTCCTCCTTCCCACTGCACTTACCGACCTTCCCCAAGCTACTTGTATTTTAAGGCGGGGGGGGGGGGGGCAAAGAGACACAACCAAAGCCACTTCACTTGGCTGGGGGTTTGAGGGGTGGGGAGGAAAACAAATCTTATTTTACCCCGTTTATTGAAGAGTATTATTACATTTGAAATAAAACTTCCATCAGTACAGAGAATAATATGTGCAATGTTGGGATGTTATTTTGGGTTTGGCTTATCACATAGTCAATAGAAGGACTCCTGTCCCCTTCTCTCTCCCATTAAGTAACTGCTGTGACCAGCGTGGCCCCCTTTCCTGTATGCTCTGTGCGCTGCTGACAGGCTAAAAGATGTTGCAAGGGAAGATAGGTGGGAGACCATGGACCTGTCAAGGTTGTTTGTTTTGTTTTTAAAGACATACTGAAGTTGGGTTCTTTACCTTTCTCCTAAAATCTTAATTAAAAAAAAAAAATCAGCCTCTTCTAAAGGACTATCCATCATTAACTTTGAGGGAGATACAGATCTCATTCTATCCTAGTAAAAATTATTCTTTATCCTTGGAATGAAAGAGCAGGGACTGGCTATAATCTCCAGGTTAAAATAAGGTATAGCTCCAGTACAGAGTAGAGAAAGGAACCGGTAAGCGGTGCACTGTGACCTGCCCATCCCTCATAAACGAGAATGGGAGACTTTCTGAGGTAGTTTGATGTCTTGCACCAAGCTCTTGCTTCGTGTCTTTCTTGCTTGCTTGACTTTTTCTCCCTCAATTTTCACTTCTGCTTTGGCCGGAAAGAAAGTCATTACAGGTGACAGTTGATACAAAGACGCAACTAAAGTATTATCCCTGTATTTTTTAAATGTAAAAGGTAGACATTTTTACCATGGTGCCTCCCTAATGTAAGTGATACTTGGTGGTGGTTTTTAGCAAGGGTTAACTACTAGGGAAAGGGAGCTGTTGGCCTGTATCTTTCTTTCCTCCTTGCCCTAGTCCTGTATTTAGCCCTGTTCTTGGTATTTCAAAGGAGAGGTTCAGTAGTGTCTTTCAGTGCTTTACACCTCTTTAGGTGTGTCTTAATGACAAGTGGGTATCACTGTACTTACCTTTACAGAGAACCAGGAGGACCTGAGAAGTCCAGATTTACCCCATTCTACAGCCAGCACATTTCAAGTCTCAAGCCTTACCCTCACCTTCCACTCCCAATGGGAAATAAAGATTTCTGCCCTTAGTCATTTTACACGAGAAGGGTGTGCTTTCCTTCTCCCCAAACTGAAAGAAAGGCTTCTTTGTATTTCTACAACTAGTACTGGGAAAAAAGACAATCAGTACGCTTTGAGTGTTTATAACTTTCTATCTGGGAATACTGAAAAGCAAAGATTGCTTTACTATTATTTTGTATTATTTAGTGTCTTACCCCAAGGTATACACACTGGTAATCTCCAGCTAGATAAGTAAAAAAAATATGTGTTGTGGGTTGGGTTTTTGTTTTGTTTTTTAGGGAATCCTAGCAAGTTTCATATTTTATTCCAAGTGAGCATAGAACTAACTGTAGGAAGTATGGGGATTATTTTGGAGTCCTCTAGTGAAATACTAAAGATGGGGGAGAGTGGACAACGTAGTGACAGAAGATGATTCTTTGTGTCAGAATAAACTTGCTTTTCAGATAAAGAGCATGTAAACCAGTTGTGGTCATAGTTTGGGAGTTTTTGTGTAATTTATTCCATGTTATTTATTTGGGCTCACCAGGTGTTCTGTGGTTAGGAGGCTGCAAGTCCTTCATCTTCCTGATGCATTTCTGGTCTTAAGTCAACTGTTCTTTGACCCTCTCCAGCCTCTCCGCCCTGTAGCTCTCCCCACAAAAATGCATGATACCATGACCTTGTGTGTGGGATGGGGTATATAGTGTAGCAAAGAAAAGAAACAATATAGTTACCTTGAGTCCTGAGACATTTGTTTAGGGGAAAGTGTGATCAAGAGTAAGGGTGGGGTGGGGGCGGAGGGTGAGGGAAGAGTTCTAATTGATTCAAAATTGAAACTTTTTTTTTGCAGAAATTAAGTGGGATGTTTTTCATTCTAGAATAAAAGAATGTGAATTCTTTCTGCTGCTCTTGTTTAAGCTAAAAGTAGTGTTTACTTGAAAAGGCTCTCTGACCATTTGATTTTATCAGAAAATGTGGGGTTGTCAGGGAAGTGGCTTCCTGAATGTTGGGGCAGGGTAATTGTCCTCAAAAGCATGATGACTAATACATGAAAGGAAGACCTTGTTGTACAGTTTAAAAGATGGACTTTAAAGGGTTGGGGTTTTTTTGCAGGGTGTTTTGCTTTTTAAGCTACAAAATCCTCATTGAGTTTGTTTCGGGACGGAAGTGAGGACTTGTTTGTGACTGTCAGCTGTTAACTTTAAGGAAATCTGTCTACAGCAGTAAACGAAGACAACAATGTATATATGTGATATAGTGAAACAAAAAGACAATTCTGGTATTCATAACATGAAACAAGGGGTTTTTATCCTTTCTGTGTCTGTGATTTAAAACTCCGTGCCCATGCTCTGACTTTTGTATTTCAACCTGAGTTTAAAAATATAATAAACAATTTTTTTTTTAAGAAAGCATAATATAGTGTGTCTTGGCAAGGACATGATTTATATGAAAGCAGAATATGCGAGGTTGTTACTATGGTCCTTGGTGCTCACTGTAAAATCACAGACAGAGAATTGGGGGGGGTGTCATGAATACACTGGTACCACTTAATTCAGTGATAGTATCAGAAATCAAGTCCTTAAGTATTGTATAAGAGTTTACTCTTCGGTCAGCTTAGATGAGAGCCCTCTCCCTGCTCCCCTCTACCCTCCCAAAAGATGAGCATAAATAGATTTTAGTTTGATGCCAGGGAAGGTAAAATGATCAAGAGAGTAGGACTTTTATCCTTTCCGATCCCAGGAATACAATGTTTGTGATTCACATGGTACAGCTAACCTATCTAGATGATGTGAATATGCTAGACTTCCTAATTGCAGAATATTCACTATCAATCCTGAAGTTACTGGTTCATGCAGAATTAAGCTTCAGCTGTTAATTGTTTTGAAGCCGCTGTAAATTACTGCTTTTCCCCTTTTTTCCTCCCCCACCCCCTTTTTTTAATGGGCGGGGGTGCCTGTTAAGATTAAAATTAGATATGTTGGATGATATTCTCACGTGTTCAGTGTGGAAAACAAAACAAGTACATGCTTTAGAGGCAACGACAATGAAATCCTTTTGAAATGTGTATTAATATCATTTAATAAAATAACTAGTTCTGAAGGTTTGACATTTTTCTTTGAGATTTGGGGCTTTGACCAAAGGCTCCTGACTTCTGTGGTGAGCACAACTAGGAGGGAACGTCTCCAGGAGCTGAAACTGCTGCTTTGTGGAGCAGGCCTATGGTTGGAAAAGCTAAATTTTCTCCAGCAAAGACCCTTCTACTTGACTGTCCAGGGCTGAAGGTGAAACCAACGACAGGATGCAGAAAGGAAGCCTGGATGTATCTCTGAAGATCCGATTGTATTGGCTTTTGGTCTAAGTGCAAGGGGGTTTGAGGGGACTGTGTCTGCTCCTGCACATCTCTGAGGCACACCGATACCACAGACCACCCGTCTTGTCCCTTCCTTGTGACCACTCACACTTGGCTCTCTTCCAACCTTTCCTTTTCTCTTTTTTATCTTTGTCCCCAATAGTATGTTTTTGTTTTCCAGTTTAATAAAGTATGGTTTCCTTTGTTGTGTGGTTGACTTTCCCCCTCTCACACTGATCTTACCCAGGTGTCCCCTTTGACTTAAGCATTCAGTGTCACTGAAGGCAATCTGAGCCTCTCAGATCTCCATGACCTTGTGGGTTTTCTCTTTGATCCTTTGTGTAATTAAATTTTGAAAAGGGATGATGGGTGGGGTGAAGTCAAGATGTTCAAGGAGTGGTTGGTAATGAAGTGGGATATATTGTATGGATAATTATTTGTGTATGTCTTCAAAAAGTTGTACAATTTTTAAGTGAGGAAGCAATTTTAAAGCAAGCATAGAGGGGGCACCTAGGTGACTTGGTTGAGTGTCCCAACTCTTGATTTTGGCTTTAGAGGTCATGATCTCAGGGTTGTGAAATTGAGTCCCACATCAGGGTCCACACTGGTGTGGAGCCTGCTTAAGATTTTCTGTCCCCCTCCCCAAAATAGATTTAAAGCAAGCGTAGAGTTGGGGGAGGCAGTGTTGGTAGGGTTCCTTCTGGTCAATTCTTTACTCGCATCTACCCTTCTTGCTGCATGTTGGCAATCTATCATATATAAGCCACACTTAATCCCCTTGTCTTGCCGCATCCCTTCTTCATACTCCAGTGAAGCTTAATAAATGGAATGTTAGCTTTAAGGGGTAAAGAGAGAGTCACTGCATCTTGACCCTGCCTGGGTCACTGGCAGGGAAGAAGGCTCTAAATAGCAACCTTCGTTACGTGAAGCTACACGCATGTGTCACCGGACACTTCAGAAATAGCAGCCTAGGAACACACCCAGTATGTAGAGTGTACAATTGTACTGGCTGCTTATGGAATCTGGCTCACCTTTTTCCCTGTCCCCTCTTGGAACTTTGACTTGCCCAACTGATTTCTTTCTCCATCTCCAAGGAAGCAACAGCTTTTAGACTTCCACATTCGTCTTTCTGGGCATGTTGAAAATGTGTAACCATCCCCTGGAATTGTTTTTATTTAAGCCAATCTTGTATAAGAGGGATGAGTTACCCCCTGTGTATGTAGACAGTAACACAAACACCATCCAAATGGGTTTTGGGGTATTGGGGCGTTTCTCATACTTGTTTATGAGTAACTATATAGACAAGTCCGGTCAGCTGCTGTTCACAATTGCTGAGTAATAACTCACTGAGGCTGCATAGACAAAGCCACAAGAGATTCGCCCGCAAGTGAGATAGCAGCTCTTAAGTAAACATCCTGTTCTCCCTTCCCCCTTATAGAACTAAGGAGAAGCACACATGCTTTAAAGGAAGGGAGCAAGTGCACTGTAAAACTAAGAATCAAATTGCTTCTGACTAACTGGGCTGGGGGGTGGGGGGGGGCACATTTTATGCTTAGTTACAAGTCTGGGGGAAGGGGCATAAGAAGGCTGGTATCTATTTGATAGTGCAGTTACCTTATGGCACTATGATTTTATTTTGTTGTTTTCTCTCCCTTTGTTACACAAGAGTCAAAAGTTGAAAATACAGATGTGGGTGGAGGGGCTAGTGACCAGTATCCAACAGAGATAACAAGTATGGGCTGCAGGGTTTTGTTTGATTCAAAAGGGTGCTGGGTAAACCAGTCTGCCCTGAGTCTGTTGGGTTCATAGCAAATTAGATGTTCCAGCAACTTTACTTCCTTCCTCATCCCTGTTCTGTCCCCTCTATTTTTGCAAATTACTCAAATCCTTTGCTGCATAATTTGTGGGAAAGAGGAGCTAAGAGAACTTGAAACTTTTTGCATTTTCCTTTCCATATTTCAGTTGGAATGGGTAGAAAGGAGATACACAGCGTCCAGTTCCTTGGCTAGGAATCCTTTACACTTAGGTGAAACAACACTTCACATCCTGTATCTTCAAGATAGCCAATCATTGCCAAGGGCAATAGAGCTTAGTAAAGGATTAATTTGAAATCTTGGTTTGGTAGTGGGCCTTAGTTGTACAATGCCTTCTAGAGATGTATCTAGGACTTTCTTTCACAGTACTTTACTCTTGCCTTTGTTTTTTATTTCAACATCAACCTAAGCTGACACATTCCAGCACTGGCTCCTGTGTTTGGCCTCACCTGACAAATCAGGGTTATTTAAAGGTGGCGGGCGGGGGTGGGGGGGAGAGGATGGAGATGGCTATCTTTGTTTCTCTTCTACAGGCTCAAGAGTTGTCTTGGAGAAAGGAAGTCATAGTAGAAATTCTAGGTAAGCCGAAGGCTTTGTTTTCAAAACAGAGTTCAACTCATCCCCATGCCCTGGTAGGAAGCTTCCCCCCCCCCCCACTTTTTTTTTAATCAGCAAATGTGGCTAGACAAAGTTTTTTGGCATCTTAAAGCAAAGTTAAAAGCTTGGCCCCATTCTACATCATCTTCACTAAGTTGTGGGGGGTTCTGTTTGTCTCATTTTGTTTTTAAATAAATCTAACCTCCCCACACCTACTGTACTTTTAGCCACTTGTCCAGTTCTCTGGGCTTCAAAAGCATTTGGTGACAGTGACAGAAACCTTTCTTTATATATTTTACCCTCTTAAATTTCTCTTTTTTACCTCTGGCATCTTTACTTCTTAGGTGCAGGGAAATTTTGTGAAGAGCTAAGATTTTGAGGTATATGTTGATCCTGATGACAAGTGGAAATGTACTTTACCTTCAGTGGAGAGCGTTCTTACATACAGTTCAGGAATATAAAAATAATACCTGTTCAACCAAAGCTTTAGCTAACTTGTGATGTTTATTCTAAAGGTAGAGTAAAGCTGAGGATTTCCCAAAGTGTGACCAATGGTCTAGCATACCCTTAACTGAGGATTGCCTTTTCTCTGGACTTCTCTGAAATCTGCTGGCATGATTTCCTAAACACTTAATTTTCCTTAACTTTGGTTAGAGAAAATCTTTTCTTGGCTTTTTATGAGACCCCTCCTTTCACCCTATATTAAAGGCCTCTTTGGCCCTACAAGTGATGTACCCTGCAGAGAAAACGGGAACTCTGCTACCAAACATGATGCATTAGGACTATTCTGGTTGCTGAAAGGCAGCATGGCATAACAGGCTTTGGATTCAGATGGGCTAGGGCTTGACTTCTCTGAGGATCATTTTCCATGTTTTAAAGGGAGCATAAGAAGAGCTATTACTTGTCAGGGTTGTTCTTGGAATTAAATAAGATAGGGCGTAGCATTTGGCACATAGCAGGTGTTTGGTGATATTCTGGGTGGAAGGTAAGAGCAGTTTTAGGGATTGATGATTCCCAGACAGACTAATGGGTTAAAATTCCCTGAGGCTGAGACATGGTAGTCACAAATCAGAAATTGTAGAA
Source organism: Zalophus californianus (assembly GCF_009762305.2). NCBI lineage: Eukaryota > Metazoa > Chordata > Mammalia > Carnivora > Otariidae > Zalophus > Zalophus californianus. Next base: position 104,761,756 of record NC_045598.1, read on the forward strand.
CTAGTGATAAATGTATCGGCCCTCACTGGCTTGCTCTTCTTTGCTTGCTGGCTGGCTTGTTTCCAACAAGAAGAATAACTCCTGACACTCTTTCCTTCCTCCACTGCAACACAAGTTACAGAGGTGATGATGTAGTCGTTGATTGATGGGCATCCCATGAGCCCTCAGTCCAATGCATTGCACAAAGTAAGTCAGTACATGTTTGAGGGATGAGTGCAGGGACCTGCCGTAACAGTGTAGCCTGTTTATTCTACAATCCCTCTACTATCCTAAAAGAGGACAAGGTAGAATGATTAAAGAATGTGTGTCAGTAAATGTATCCTTTGGAGTTTTAAGTCAATACAGTGATACATTCTGAATTCAATAATTATTGAGAACCTATCATTTTGTTACCTGTAATATAACCTTCCCATCCCTTTTGGTGCAAAGCCATGGGAAAAGTTCTGCCTGTTGTCACACTTTCTGAATATCATTTTTAAATCCTGTCTGCCTTTTTCCAACCCTCCAGACCACCCCTCCCACACACAAGTAATTTTCCTCTTCCACAGTCTTGTCTATTTATTTTTGTATTTCAGGGTGTCAGGAGATGGAACCAAGATCCGGAGTGGTGCCTGTGATTCAAGTCAACGGCTGCCTGCCCCAGAAAGAACCTCTGGCCTCTGGAAGCCTAGATTAAACAGCTTTCTCTGACAGCGCTTCCTCCACAATCCTTGATTCCACTACCATTGGAAACTTGAGAACCATCTCTTACCATCCCCATCCCCAGGTGAGGGGACGAAGGGGAGTTACTGAGAACCTTACAGCTGCCGCCAAGTCCATTTCTCCTCATACTTTACCACAAATGTGACCGTGTTTCAATTTTTACTATGTAAAAATAAATCAAATATACCTAGTCCTCTGTCCTAGATAATTCAGGGAGTGGGAAGAGAAGAGCTGAAGGAAGTGGAGAGCTGGGATGGGAATGAGAGAGGCAAGGTCTTGTGTAGGAAGCAGACGGCTAAGATTCTAGGGTCAGGCACCTCTTTCTGAAGTGACGGGGGAGTATGTTGGAAGTAAACTCTTGCTAGAGAAAGCATGGTGTGATAGAGTGTAAGACTTGGATTCAAAATCTAGCATCAGCACTTACTGTTTTACCTTAAGTCACTAATATTATCCTACCTTGAATTCTTCCATGTGTAAGATTAAGAGGTCTCTAGGGTCTCTCTTAAGCACTAGACTATGAAGAGATTCCATGAAGTGCCCTCTGCAGATTCTTTGCTCCAGCCTCAACGCTGTTAAATTCATTTATTCCAACAGCTTGTCGCCATTGTAGCGCATTACCCGTGTACCACGCACGATTTACATGAAATTAACTTCAACAACTGGGAGTGTTGCTAGTATTATTCCCATTTTATAGATGAAAAAATTGAAGCTTAGAAGAAGTTAAGTAATTTACCTAAAATTACACAGTGAGTGGGAGATAGATCCAGGATTTACGCTGTTTCCAAAGACTATGCTCTTACCTGCCGGTAAAGACTGTGTAAAAGAAAACCTATGGTTAAAAGGAAATGACTATTTCCTGTCCGTTTTTCTCCCACTCTCATTTCTCAAGAGTTTTCCTGCCCCAGCCCTCAAAGCTACAAGATAGGTTATTGCTACTTTGGGCTGAAACTTCAGGTCTCGGGATTGCGGGTGTGTGTAACAGTTTAGGTCTTCCGCTCACCCGGAACCACCCACACCGCTGCTCGTGCTGTGTGGGGCGTACCTCTTCGGAGTTCCTGGGGGTGGTCCCAGGCTAGAGTGGCAGCTACAGGAACCAGTAGGCATGGGAGTTGTTGGGCCGGAAGCCAATGAGGAATCCGGTGAAGGAGAAGCGACGGTAATTTGTTTAAGGATGTAGGCACGGGTTTGAAGGAACATGGGGTTTTATCAGAGGTGGCGGCAGCTGCGGTTCCCAGGCTTGCAAACCTGCGGGCTACACACGGTGCGTGAGGTACCCAAAAGTTAGGAACCGCGTCGGACCCAGTCCAGCTGAGGTCCAAGGTGTAGGCTCTCAACCGAGCCTGACACCCCAAACCGTAGCTGCCGTGAGTCCCTAGACCCGGCTACCCTAAGCCCTTAGTTGCAGCCATCTTTTTCCTAGGGTCAACAGACTGGGCAGTATAGGACTCCCAGCCCAGTATCACCCAGTCCTCTTACAGACCTAGGGTTAGGACCAAGATCCCTTCCATATTCTCACCTCCCACCAGTCCCAATCTCAGAAAGGAATGATGGGACCCGTGTTTCCTCCTAACCTCTTTCCCTCCAGGCAGCTGTGCCGACCCCTCCACACTGGTTGGCAGAGCGGTTTGGCCTTTTTGAGGAGCTATGGACTGCTCAAGCAAAGAGGTTAGCAAGCATGGCACAGAAGGAACACCGGACTATTAAGATATCACTCCCTGGAGGCCAGAAAGTGGAGGCTGTGGCATGGAACACAACCCCTTACCAACTAGCCCAGCAGATCAGGTACCAGACCCATTTTATACCTGCCAGGATTATCCTTCTTCCTCTGTACTTCGCAGGACTTGAACAGGGAATGAAAATTCTGCTTGCTTCTATTCCATTCCTATCAAGACTGCCTTTTCCTGAGGATTCATTTTTATCTGCATTAGTTTCCGTGTCTACCCTTCATTTATTATCCATCGGGAAAAGAAATGATAGGTTTTATTGCTCTGGTGACACCTTTCCCCATTTTCAAGTTTGGAGGTGTTGAGAGATTAGTCCCTCTCTTCCCCTGTGGATTGTACCCATGTCTTTTTCTTTATCCTCACCCCTCCCCTCGCCCAGTTCAACACTGGCAGATACTGCAGTGGCTGCTCAGGTGAATGGAGAACTTTATGATCTGGAGCGGCCCTTGGAGACAGATTCTGACCTCAGGTTTCTGACATTCAATTCTGCAGAGGGCAAAGCAGTAAGTTTCTTCCTTTTCAGGAATACCGTGGGAACTAAACTAAGGGATATGTATATATTTTTTTAATATTTAAAAAGATTTTTATTTATTTGAAAGAGAGTGAGCGAGAGAGAGGAGTGGGAGGGGTAGAGGGAGAAGCAGCCTCCCTGCTGAGCTCGATCCTGGGATCATGATCTGAGCCAAAGGCAAGACGCTCAACTGACTGATCCACCCGGGCGCCCCTATACATATATATATATATATATATATATATATATTTTTTTTTTTTTTTTTTTTAAGATTTATTTACTTATTTTAGAGAGAGTGGGGGGGGGCTGTGGAGGGGCAGAGGGAGAGAGAGAGAGAAACCCAGCAGTCTCTGTGCAGAGCGTAACACAGGCCTCCATCTCAGGACCCTGGGTTACAACCTGAGCCGAAACCAAGAATCGGACACTTAACCAACTGCACCACCGAGGCGCTCCTAAACTAAGTGGGCATATTTCTAGTATTTCTTTTGCCTCAGTTTTTCCATTTGCAGTTGAGAGAGAGACATACCACAGACTGCTTGTCTTAACCAGCCCTGGCTAAGCTAGAACCTCATGATGAAAGTTTTCAGCCTAGGTCTATTAAGTAGACATCATTTGCCCTAGTAAAAAGAGATCATAAGCTGAAAATAGAAAAATAATATGCCAGTTCAGGGATGCCCGGGTGGCTCAGTTGGTTAAGCGTCTGCCTTCCGCTCAGGTCATGATCCCAGGGCCCTGGGATCGAGCCCCACATCGGGCTCCTTGCTCTGTGGGGAACCTGCTTCTCCCTCTGCCTCTGCTGCTCCCCTTGCTTGTGCTCGCTCTCTCTCGCTCTCTGACAAATAAATAATAAATCTTAAAAGAAAAAAAAATGAAAGCAAGATAATATGCCAGTTCAGTCCCTCAACTCTACAGACATTATAAGTCATCTGTAGCATATACTTTTTAATTCTTTTTGTTAAAGATTATTTATTTTTTTGAGAGAGAGATATAGCGAGAGAGAGCACGAGCAGGGGGAGAGAGAGAAGCAGGCTCCCTGCTGAGCTGGGAACCAGACATGGGGCTCGATCCTAGGACCCCAGGATCATGACCTGAGCCAAAGGTAGATGCTTACCCAGCTGAGCCACCCAGATGCCCCTATATTTTTTAATCCTAACTTGACTTACACAGCTGAGCACACAACTGGCCTCCTTCCCACTTTGTCTTCTTCATGTCAGCTTAGGTAATATGGACCTCATCTATTAGGAGCCAGAAAAATGGAATTTTGTCACCTCTGTATAAATGGTGACCAAATCCTAGAGGAGGGGTTGCAGCACACTAGATTCCTGGGATAGAAGAAAATAGAACTAAAAGACCAAACAGAGCCCTTAGGAACTACCATCTTAAGTAGGTAGTTTACTCTGAAGCCCTAAAAGGGGATGTTATAAGAGCAATAAAAGAAGACTGGGCTCCTGCTTCTATGCTCTAGGACTGGGAAGCACCGAGGAGTAGGGCTCGGGGCTACTCTCATCCGTGCATTGCTTGTACTAGCTTTTGTTTTGTTTTCTATTCAGTTTTTGTTTTTTTCTTTTACTATTTAATGTTAACCCCCAAGGTCAGGTTCCCCATTTTGTGGTAGTTATTTGTAGAAGAACCAAACTGGTTTCACACCAGCTTCTCTGAGGAGAGGTTTGGAGAGGGAGGGGTTAAAGGAGAAGGTTATGAACTCCTTTCTTGTGAACCCAGGTGTTCTGGCACTCCAGCACCCATGTCCTGGGGGCAGCAGCTGAACAACTCCTTGGTGCCGTCCTCTGCCGAGGTCCAAGTACAGAATGTGGCTTCTACCATGATTTCTTCCTGGGAAAGGAGCGGTGAGTAGTGCAAGGAAAGAGAATGATTCTGGGGTGCTTTCCTTTTTAGATATTTCACCATATTTTATTTCATTTTTCAACTTTTTGGAGTATAATTGACAAAGTAACATATTTAAAGTGTACAGTGCTCGCTTCGGCAGCACATATACTAAAGTGTACAATGTGAGGGGGCCCTGGCTGGCTCAGTCAGAAGAGCATGCGACTCTTCATCTTAGGGTCGTGAGTTCAAGCCCCATGCTGGGTGTAGAAATGACGTGAATAAATAAACTTTTAAAAATAAAAAAGCGTACAACTTGGTAATTTGGTGTTTGTATACATTGTGAAAGGATCCGCACAATTGAGTTCATTAACACATTCATCACCTCACTTCCTCGTTTTGTGTGTATGTGAACACTTAAGGTTTGCTCTTACAAATTTCAATATATATACAATATGGAATTATCAACTGTAGTCACCATGCTATACATTAGCTCGTCAAACCTAATTCATTTTATAACTGAGTGTGTACCCTTTTACTAGGGTGGTTTCTGCCCCCTTTTTCTGGGGCATCAGGCATGTTCAATTTGGAGGAGAAAGTTTGGGGAAGGGCCTCTCCAGGCCTCAATTGTGATATCGGTGCCATTTTCTCCACTAGTCCATGTCTTTCCTTTTCTGATTCAGCTTGAAACTTCTCTAGTCTTTGTGAGTTAACTTTTTACTTCATCTTTCATTACTAGTGCTCTAATTTTTTCCATCCATGTTGCCTGAATCCAACTTTTAATTTCATACATAGAGCTTTTGCTCCTGCTGGAAAATTTATACCTGATTTCCTAATTATGTTTTCTCTCAGTTTGTCTGTCTTTGCCAGTAATTCTAGATGTCTCTGGAGAGCAGGATTTCACCCCCTAGCCAACAGGTTTGGCACCCAGGTCATGCTTCTCAGCAGACGCAAGCCAGCCAACTCTCATCTTTCCAGGACAGTCCGGGGCTCAGAGCTGCCTGCTTTGGAGCGGATTTGCCAGGAACTTGCAGCTGCTGCTCAACCCTTCCGGAGGTTAGAGGTGTCTCAGGATCAGCTTCGCCAGCTATTCAAGGTGGGGTGGAGGTGCACACATTTAGGAGGAAGACCCAGAAGCATGAGGGAAGGGGTAGCTCTCTCCCAGGACATCTGTATAGGAATAAAGACTTACCCTCACTCTCCTTCCAGGATAACCCCTTTAAGCTTCGCCTGATTGAGGAGAAAGTGACAGGTCCAACAGCAACAGTATATGGGTGAGAGCTGTCAAAATGGAGGGAAAGAGGGAGAGGTGGGATGCACCAAAGAAGGCCAGAAATGGAATGAGGGAAAGAAGGTAGAAGGTAATCTGTTGCTCCGGAAAAGGAATAGGACCAGGAAATAGTTTTATCTCCCATTGCTTTTGCTCTCTCTGTAGAACAGTTCTTCATTGTTTTTCTGTCTGCTGAAGGCCATGAGAGGGAGAACACTAGAAGCTCAAGGATTTGGAAACCACTAAGTGGCCTCTTCTTTCTCCCAGGTGTGGCATGCTGGTTGATCTTTGCCGGGGCCCCCATCTTCGGCATACTGGACAGATTGGAGGACTGAAGCTGCTAACGGTCAGTTGTAAGGGCAAAGTTAGGTTGGGACTCCTGTGTTCACTGTGATGAGCGGGGGAATGGGAAGATGATCTCTCTCAGCCCTTTCTCTCCTCTGATAGCTGAGCGGGGAATCCAGGAGAAAGATTTTTAGTTCCTCTCTTCTGCAAACTCCCAGTCTGATGGCAGATGCTGGGCACCCTGCCAGGGTCCAGAAGCCAATTCACATTCTGTAGTTGAACTTCAGTGGTAGGGAGATGGAGAGGGAGCGTGTGAACAGGTTGGACAGGGTCACATGGGGGAGGCTCCTGTGGAGAGAGGGTGTGTAGAACACCATTTGAAGGTACAGGAAGAATACGATAAGTCAAAGGTGTACCTTTTATGAAAATACTGTTCCTGGGCCAGGTGAGTTATTATTAGGTGGAATGGGAGCAGGGAGCTGGGGGAGAGGCAGGTATACACAGCCAAAAGCGCTGAACTGAAAACCCAGCCATTTGTGTTTAGTCCTAGCTCTGCCATCAGTGAAGTATGTGGCCTTGGGTAAATCTTCTTTACCCACTTTCCCCATCTATAAAAGAAGGTTGTTGTTAATTCCTGTCCTGCCAGTAAATCCCCATCACAGAGACAAAGTCAGCTAACACAGGAGAAAGTGAGGAAAAACTAAAAGTGCTATAAAACATGGGCTATTTCTTGTTAAATCGTTCAAGAGAAGAGCAAGCAGAGGCATTTGAATTTCATGTGGCCAGGAGTGGGAGATTGATAAGTGGATGGGTAGACTGACATTTGACCAGAGCCTAAGGTTAACTCGGGTGAGCCATCATTGATTAGAAGTGGGGGCGGGGAGGTCCTAAGTACACGGGTGCCTGTGGGAGAATGGGTAGAAAAAGAGGTGGCAGGATAAAGTTAGGCTGGACACAAGTGGGGATTAGGAGTCTGGGCGTCTCTGAGTCTATAAATGTGGCAGGGGGTCTGGGGGGATAGTGGAATCACACTGGTGGAGGCAGTGGGAGACAGGATGAGCGTGAGGTGGGACACTGGGGGGCTTAAGCTCAGTATCAGATAAGCATCACTGAAGGATAGCTTAGGTACCTGCAGTCCCCCCATCTTCTCTCTGGCTCCCTGTGTCCTCCCATAGAACTCCTCATCCCTGTGGAGGTCCTCGGGTGCCTCAGAGACACTGCAGCGAGTATCAGGGATCTCCTTCCCCACAGCAAAGGAGCTGAGGGCCTGGGAAGAATGGAAGGAGGAAGCGGAGTTACGGGACCACCGGCGCATTGGGAAGGTACAGAGATTGGGAGAAGGGGAATGGATGTGAAGGAACCTGATGGTGAAGTTGGGAGCAGATTATGAATCCAAGAGATTGAGCATCTCCATCAGTTGTTTCTTCTGGGTCCCAAAGTCCCCACTTTGTCCCTTGAGTGATGTTGCCATTCCTGTACAGGCACAGGAGCTCTTCTTCTTCCATGAACTGAGCCCTGGAAGCTGCTTCTTCCTGCCTCGAGGGACAAGGGTGTATAACGCACTGGTGGCTTTTATCAGGGTAAGGGGGACCCAAATCGAGAGGAAGGAAGACCAGGGAGGAAATCAGGGCCCAGAAGATGCCAAGTGTTAAAAGAGGGGGATTAAACATAAACATTGTGAAGTGCTGGTGACCTTTAACAAGGTCCTAGGAATGTCTGGTTCACAGGGTCGGGGTGTAGAGAGAGAACATGGTACTTAACAGATTGTGGCTGACATCAGCATAACCTGAGGTCTCGGGAGAATCACACGCCTGCCACCTCTCCCCCAGTCCCTCTGACATTCTATGTCGGTACCCTCCTCTTCAGGCCGAGTACACCCGCCGTGGTTTCTCAGAAGTGAAGAGCCCCACGCTGTTTTCTACGAAACTCTGGGAGCTGTCAGGACACTGGGAACATTATCAGGAAGACATGTTTGCCCTACAGCCCCCAGGCTCTGACGGGCCCACCAGCTCCCCGAGTGACCACTCTACCAGCCATCCCACAGATACACTTGCCCTCAAGCCCATGAACTGCCCTGCGCACTGGTGAGCTAGGAGCCTGGAGTCCTGGGTCCTCCCAGGGCTGGGGGTGGGCAACCAGGTTGCCCAGTATGAAGTAATAGAAAGGACCTTGGCAGAGCCCTGGGACACCTGATTTGAGTCTTGAATCTGCCCTCCAGCTAACCTGTGAATTTGGCGAAACCATCTACCTCTCTAAGCCTTAGTCTCCTTGTGTAGCATCAAGGGTTTGGAGTTGCTGTCCAAAGTTCCTCTTTCACCTCAGAACACAGAATAGGGGCGCAGTACATGCGCTGTTGTTCCTAAGAAATGTACTTTCGGTCAGGTGGGGCCTCAGTGGGAGGGCAGGCTAAGGCTGGACAGGGTGCTAGCTGATGGCACAGAGAAAATAAGCAAGCACATTGGCTAGAGGAGCAGTCTGCAGGGGCTACTTTTCCCTGTGGCCCTGACCTTTCCGTACCCCATCCTCAGCCTGATGTTCGCTCACCGGCCCAGATCCTGGCGAGAGCTGCCCCTGCGACTGGCAGACTTTGGGGCCCTGCACCGGGCCGAGGCCTCTGGCAGTCTGGGGGGACTGACCCGGCTGCGGTGTTTCCAGCAGGATGACGCGCACATCTTCTGTGCACCGGACCAGGTGGCTCTTCCCCAACTCCGCCAAAGCATTTCTTTTTTTTTTTTTTTTTTTTTTGGTGTGTGAGTAAAGCAATAGAAGTTTATTAAGTGAAGATACAGAAAAAGCTCTGGGGGGCGCCTGGGTGGCTCAGTCATTAAGCATCTGCCTTCGGCTCAGGTCATGATCCCAGGGTCCTGGGATCAAGCCCTGCATTGGGCTCCCTGCTCTGTGGGAAGCCAGCTTCTTCCTCTCCCACTCCCCCTGCTTGTGTTCCCTCTCTTGCTGTGTCTCTCTCTGTCCAATAAATAAATAAAATCTTTTTTAAAAAAAAAAAAAGCTCTCAAGAATGAGGGGGTCCCAACAGGTTGCCCCGCGAAAGCATTTCTTTTTTTTTTTTTTTTTTTATTTTAAAGATTTTTATTTATTTATTCATGAGAGACAGAGGAGGAGAGAGAGAGAGGGAGAAGCAGAGGGAGAAGCAGGCTCCCAAGGAGCAGGGAGCCCGATGCGGGACTCGATCCCAGGACCCTGGGATCATGACCTGAGCCGAAGGCAGACGCTTAACCATCTGAGCCACCCAGGCGCCCCCCGCGAAAGCATTTCTAAACCACTTTCCATTCTCCATATGAACTGCCAGTGTTCCCGATTTCCAGTCTCCCTCTTCATATACTACAACTCAGTTACATGATAGCCCTAACTGTCCTCTATGTTTCTGCCTTGTGTTTCCCCCCAAACTCCTGTCACTCCAGAGCTCTAGGTAGCATACAGCTTCACCCACTCTGTTTTCTGCCTCCAGCTTGAAGCAGAGATCCGAGGCTGTCTTGATTTCCTCCGTTCTGTCTATGCCGTCCTTGGCTTCTCGTTCCGCCTGGCACTATCCACCCGACCGTCTGGCTTCCTGGGAGAGCCTTGCCTTTGGGACCAAGCTGAACAGGTAAGTAGGTGAAGAGGTAGATAAACCACTCTCTAATGGGGATGGGGAGATGGGAATCGGGGTCCTCCTTAGAGGCATATGCTAAGCAGGTCATTTGTTGGGGACTGGAGGGATCTGTTGCTCATAAAGTCTAAGATGACACATTCCTGTCTTGTCTCATCCCCTCTTAAAGGTCCTTCAGCGGGCCCTGGAAGAATTTGGAGAACCCTGGGACCTCAGCCCTGGAGATGGTGCATTCTATGGGCCTAAGGTAAGTTGGGGACCCTGCTAAGAGTTTTATTTATTCATTTTTTGTTTTGTTTTATTAGATATTTAATAAACACAAAGGAATATTTTTAAACTCATGTAGGATATAAAGAGCAGTACATTTCCTGCCCCCATGAAGCTTGTGGTCTTGTGAAGGGTGTGGGAGGTAAATAGGCATTTTGGAGCCACTGAATCCGCACTGTGTAGGTACCAAGGGAGCACGTCACTCAGGAAGGTCAGGAAAGGCTTCTTGCAGGATTCTCTTTCTAACCTGAAAGGTCATTGTTGGCCAAGTACAGAGGAGTTCTAGGTGGGAACAGTACAGGCAGAGGCTGAGGGCAGGGTAAAAACTTGCAGGGCAAGTTGGAAGAAATGGGAGAAGTTGGGAAAAAAGGACTGGAAAGTGTCTGCTGGGTTCAATGAAAAGGCTGTTAGTTTTTTTTTTTTTTAAAGGTTTTATTTATTTATTTGACAGAGAGACACAGCGAGAGAGGGAACACAAGCAGGGGGAGTGGGAGAGGGAGAAGCAGGCTTCCCGCTGAGCAGGGAGCCCGATGCGGGGCTTGATCCTGGGACCCCAGGATCATGACCTGAGCCGAAGACAGACGCTTAACGACTGAGCCAGCCAGGTGCCCTAAGGCTGTTAGATATTGAAGGACCAGGGCACCTGGCTGGCTCAGTCGGTTAAGCGTCTGCCTTTGGCTCAGGTCATGATCCCAGGCTACTGGGATCGAACCCCACATTGGGCTCCCTGCCCAGCGGGGAGCCCGCTTCTCCCTCTGCTGCTCCCCCTGCTTGTGCTCTCTCGCTCCCTCTGTCAAATAAATAAAATCTTAAAAAAAAAAATATTGAAGGAACATTTTTGGTAAAGTGGAGGCTGGGGTAAGGGGCCTGAGTAGTCGAGAGATTCTGATGAAGGGAGAAATTTGAGAATGTTTAAATGCTCTGATGAAGAAGAGCCTGTTTGGGTCAGGGAAAAGCTGAAGTTGTAGAAGGGTTTCAGTGGAGGGAATTTCTTGGGTAGTTTTGAGGGGTAGGATTGAGAGCCCACAAGAGACTACCTTTGCCATCGTTCTGGAGGCAGGAAGAAAGATTGGGGGTACGTGCAAGGAAGTCTGTAGATGTGACAGGAAGTTGAGACATTTTTCCATCTTGTGATATCATTATCTGATTTCCCCGTGAGATGGGAGTAGGGCAGAGGAGAGTTGTCAGTGAAAACAGTGAAGATAGGAAGAGGAGAAAGCTTGAAAATCCTTGAGAACAGGACACAAAACTGACTAGGGCAGCAAAGGATTGCTGACAGCAGCAAGGGCGCAGTTAAAGTTCAAAAGAGGGACCTGCATGGTGACATCAGTCCCAACATTTATGCATCTGTGTGGTATGGGACATGTTGGGCAGCTCTGAGCGGTTCTGTTGCAGGGCCAAGGAGGTGGGAAGCCAGAGTGCCACCAGGTTGGGGTTTTGCCATGGGCATGTGACAGGAGAACAACAGTGGAAGGGAACCAGGGAGAGTGGTTCCAGCTGCATGGGGAAGGACGGAAAGGTGGTAGGGGCAGTGAATGGGAAAGAAGCTAGAAATTGAAAAGCCATTCGTAGGAATAATTGTCAGAGCCAGAAGACCAAGAGACTGTAATCAGAGCAGGGTGTTGTGATGCACTGTTCCAGAGGTGCAGCCATTCTGGGCAATGACAAGATGAAGGCTGTAGCCATGCATGAGTACGTGTGAAGATCTCTTGAGATGATGAGCTCAAGGGATTCAGAGGCCACGGTGTGGGTGGGTCATTCATTGTCAGTGTTGATGTCTCTTAAAGTTACACCACTACTGAGCAGAAAGAGCCACTGCTGGAATGCCCAGTGAGTGAAGTAGAGTATTTTACAGCTATGACACGTCTCTCAAAACAGCCTGGGATATGGGTGGGTAGAAGGTGGGTGGTACGTTCAGTAGAGGCTACTGCTTCTGGTTGCTCTTATGCCCTCCCATCTGTCTCCTCCAGATTGATGTGCACCTCCATGATGCCCTGAGTCGGCCCCATCAGTGTGGGACAATCCAGCTTGACTTCCAACTGCCCCTGAGATTTGACCTCCAGTACAAGGGGTACAGAACCTTGCCCAATCCCCTTTTCCCTTGGCTGCCAGCAGAATAGGTGGAGAGCAACTTCCCCTTCTATCTTTGTCCCTAAAAATGAAACCCAAATCCTCTACACCTTTGCTGGAGCTAAATATTTCTGGAAAACCAGAAGGTGATCTTGGGTGTGCATTTTGTGACACTTCTCTATTCCATCCATCCCCCTCTTCCTCTCCAAGGCAGGCGGGAGTCCTGGAGCGTCCAGTCCTCATTCACCGAGCAGTGCTAGGTTCTGTGGAAAGGATGTTGGGAGTGCTGGCGGAAAGCTGTGGAGGAAAATGGTGAGACCTCTGGCCCCAGATTTCTATTCTGGTCCTCAGACCAGATAGTGCATGCTCCAGATCCTGGTCTCCTCAGATTCCCTCTTTTATTTTCCTCTCAAATCAACTCTCTGCAGCCACACTATGGTCAGAGCCAGAGTATTTGTTTGCCTTCCTCTTCTCTCTCCACCAGGCCATTGTGGCTGTCCCCGTTCCAGGTGGTGGTCATCCCTGTGCAAACTGAGCAAGAGGAATATGCCAGGGAGGTGAGGACAAGCTGGGCCGTGTGCACAGGGGTTGAAGCAGGACTACCTGGAGTCCAGGGCTGAGCAGTGGGTAGGAAGGGGTCACACAGCGTAGTGGAAGGGAAATAGCACTTGGAGCCACAAGACTGGGCTCAAATGGATGCCGGCCTTTATGCTGGAAATTCCACATCTGAGAAATGAGACTGAATGCCTTGCCTGTGGAGATGGGTGAAAATTAAACAAATTAACAGATGTTAAATGCTGACAACAGAGCACTTGGCACAAAAGGGGCCTGGATAAATGTTGGTTTCATGTTTCCTTTCTAGAGAGAAGTAAGGATATGGATGGTACCAGAGTCAAGTAGCTGGTTGGGTAGCACTGTGGCTAGAGCAGGCAGAGTCGGGGAATTGGTGGCTGGCTTGGCTCCAGTAGGAAGCGGACAGAAACCGGGGGGGGGGGGGGGGGGGGGGGCTGGGGAGGGGCCTCAGTGCAGAGATGAACAAGGAGGGGTTGTCAATGAGAAACGGAGAGCCTTGAAGCAGAGGATGGAGGAACAGATCCAGGGCATGGGGAAGATTGGTATCAGACTATTCTAGCTTCTTAACCTTCAGTTCCTGGCATCAGACCTCTGCCCCTCTGCCCCAGGTACAGCAGAGGCTGCAGGCTGCAGGGCTGGTCTGTGACCTGGATGCCGACTCAGGCCTGACCCTCAGCCGAAGGGTCCGCCGGGCTCAGCTCTCCCACTACAACTTTCAGTTCGGTAAGTGACCAGCAGGGCAGGCCCTCAGAGCCCTGCACTCTCCACCGACTTCCTGTGCTGTTCTTTCTTATTAAATTTGCTTATCTGTGTATTTGGGTTAATTGGGGTTCATTACCTGATCTGGATTCAGGACACCTGAGCCATTTGGGTCCTAGGTTCTTTCACCCCCTGACAAGCAGTTCTCAACCTCAGAAGAGTTTCCTTTTTTTTTCTTTTTTTCTACTACTAATTTATTCTTTGCATTTGTGCTGAGTCATAGAGAATTATGTCACAGGCACAAAAAGCACTTTTTTTTTACCAACACCTAGTACAAAATAATATTCTAAACAGAACAAAAAAAGCACAAAATCACAGACACTTGAGAAAACATTTGATGAGATTTAGGTTATTAAAACATAGGGTAGAAAGTGAGCGCCTTCAAGACTAGGGGTTTGTGTGTAGCCAGACAGTGTTTGAATTTTACCTGCTGAGCCTGTATTTTCAGACATCTCCACTAAAGTGCCCCTTGAGACTGAGGTGGGAGAGTGTGAACCACATTGGCTCTGGCGATATTGCCAAAGGTTCACAGTATTTTGATGCAAAAATAGCATTTCTTTTTAGACTCAACATTTTATCCTTATAATTTTTATATGTTTTGCCATTCCTAATTATATACGTAGTAACTTTAACGTTAATTTCTTTATTTTTTAAATTAAATTAAAAACATTTTTAATTGATGTATAGTTGACACACAATGTTACATTAATTTCAGGTATACAGCATAGTGACTTGATACTTCTATACAGTACTTGGTGCTCATCACAATAAATGTAGCTACCATCTGTCACCATACAATGTTATTACAATATTATTGACTATATTCTCTATGCTGTAATTTTCATCCCTGGGACTTACTTTATAAATGAACGTTTGTACCTCTAATCCCCTTCACCTATTCTGCCCATGCCCCCACCCTGCTCCCCTGTGGCAACCACCACTTTTTTTGTTCTCTGTGTTTATGAGCTTGTTTCTGGTGTACGTGTGTGTTGTCTGTTCATTTGTTGTTGTTGTTGTTTTTAAGATTTTATTTATTTGAGAGAGAGCACAAGCAGGGGGAAAGGGTAGAGGGCGAAGCAGCCTCCCCACTGAGCAGGGAGCCCGACGTGGGACTCAATCCCAGGACCCTGGGATCATGACCTGAGCTGAAGGCAGACACTTAACGGACTGAGCCACCGGGGCACCCTCATTTGTTTTTTAGATTCCACATATAAGGGAAATCATATGGGGCACCTGGCTTGCTCAGTTGGTAGAACATGTGACTCGTCGATCTCAGGGTTGTGAGTTCAAGCCCCATGTTGTGTGTAAAACTTACTTTAAAAAAAAATGAAATCATATGGTGTTTGTCTTTCTCTGACTGACTTCACTTAGCACAGTATCCTCTGGGTCCATCTATGTTGTTACACATAACAAAATCTCAACTCTTTTTTTGGCTGAGTAATATTCCATTGTGTGTGTGTGTGTTTGTACCCCCCACATCTTTATCTGTGTATCTGTTGATGGACACTTGTGTTGCTTCCATATATTGGCTATTGTTGATGATGTTACAGTAAACATAGGGGTGCATATATTTTTTTTGAATTAGTGTTTTCTTTTGGCTGGGGGTGGGGGGTGGAGGGTAAATACCATGCAGTGGAATTACTAGATCATATGGTATTTCTATTTTTAATTTTTTGAGGAACCTCCATACTGTTTTCCACAGTGGCTCTGCCAGCTTGCCTTCCCACCAACAGTGCACAAGGTTCCTTTTTCTCCCCTTGCCAATCCTTGTTATTTCTTGTCTTGATACTAGCCATTCTGACTGTTGCGAGATGATAATCTCATTGTGGTTTTGATTTGCATTTCCCTGACAGTGTTGTTAAGCATCTTTTATGTGCCTGGTGGCTATCTGTATGTCATCTTTGGAAAAATGTCTGTTTAGGCCCTTTGCCTAGTTTCAAATATGACTATTTGTTTTTTTGGTGGGTTTGTTTTTTTTTTTGGTGTTGAGTTGTTTGAGTTCTTTATACGTTTTGGATATTAACACCTTACCAGATATATCATTTATGAATATCTTCTTCCATTCAGTAGGTTGCCTTTTCATTGTGTTGATAGTTTCCTTCACTATACAAAAGCTTTTTAGTTTGATGTGGTCCCAGTAATTTATTTTTGCTTTTGTTTCCCTTGCCTGAGAAGACATATCCAGAATAAAGTTGCTAAAGCCACTGTCCAAGATAATAGCACCTATGTTTTCTTTTAGGAGTTTTATGGCTTCAGGAAAACAGTTTTCTTCTGACCCTCATCCAAGCTCTTGGTGTCTATTAGGTTAATTAACCAAATAAGCCTTAGAGAGAAAGGGACAGGAAGGATTAATAAGGTCCTAATTAGTTAGCTTTGTTTATTCTGGACCCAGATGGAGTCAGCCCTAAGGGGTGATCAGAAAGACCTAAGAAGAGTCAGGCCACCTTGTTCCTTTTTTCATTTCTCCACCCAGAGCTTTGTCTTGAAGACAAGGAGCAGAAACTCCTCATCAGATTACTCAGTTCTCTTGTTTTATACACCCACTCGCCAGTGGCATTTAGAGTAAGTTGCCCCATGGGTCTTGTACTCTTGCCACCCTCCCCTCCCTCTGATGTCCACACACACACACAGTTTCTCTCTGGGTCTGCTTCTTGGTCTGTTTGTCTCTCTGGCTGACCCTACCATCTCCGACCCTTAGGCTCCTGACTGGAAGTGATAAGGCATGGAGAGCATGTCTGGAACACTCCCTTGTCTCATCAGCATGATGGGGACCGGAGAGCAAGAGGTGGCTAAATATACCCTTTTCCTGAACTGTATCTGGGCTGTGCTCTCACCCTTCCTAAAGACTTCGGTCTCTTGAATTTTTGCATATCCCATGTGGATAAATGTGCCCTAACAGCCCCAAACCTCCCCTCTTCCTGCAGTGGTTGGCCAGAGAGAGCAGAGTAAGAGAAAGGTGAATGTTCGGACTCGAGATAACCGCCGACTCGGGGAGCGGGACTTGACTGAGGCTGTGCAACGGCTGCTGGAGCTCCAGAACACCAGGGTCCCAGATGCTGAGGAAGTGTTCTGAGCTTTTGTGTACAGATGGGGCAGGAGCCTTCCTTCATGTGGGAGACCTTGACCCGACTGCCAGAGTCTGGAGGCCCCCAGACCCTTCAGAATTCATGTGGAGGCATGAGTTTGCTCTCCTGGAAAGACATTTGATCCGGGGGAAGCTGTAGCTCTTTGGATGTGAGGAGAGTGAAAGTATAAAGAATAAACTTGAAGCTCTCGGGTATGTGTCTTCATCTTCATCTCTGACTCCTGAGCAGGGGCTAAAAGGGAGTTTGACTCTGTCTCCGTCTCTTTTGTCCCGGGGCCCTGGGGAAACAAAGGGGGCAGCCCTGGCCTCTCACTGGTAGGGGAGCTCCTGGGGTAGCTGTCCTGTCCCCCATCCTGGACTCTTTAGTGCCCTGTTTCCCCAACCCCAATTCAGGAGGCTGTACCTCTCCACGGTAGGCAGCATGAAGACAGAGGAACCGAGGCATAAAATAAGGTCTCAACATCTGTCTTTTTTTTTTTTTTAAGATTCTATTTACTTGAGAGAGAGCACGAGCGGGGTGGAGGGGCAGAGGGAGAAGCAGACTCCCTGCTGAGCAGGGAGCCCAATGCGGGGCTCAATCCCAGGACCCTGAGGTCATGACCTGAGCCAAAGGCAGATGCTTAACCGACTGAGCCACCCAGGCGCCCCAGGTCTCAACATCTCTTACTCCATGAGTCTCAGAATCCATTTCTCTGGGGATCATAAGAATGCTATCCTCCCCTCAGCCCTGATCTCTTCAGCCCTCTTAGGAGACTTCAGGGTGAATTTGGGAGGAGTGGCTGCCAGAGGAGGAGCAGCTGGGACTGAGTCATGGCAGGAAATAGGAGGGAGGGAGTTATCCCCAGATAGCTGTATAAAAGGAGAAGGAACCAGCCCTGAAGTTCACAACAGCCGTAACAGCAACTGGAGAAGCAGGCTCCCAGCAGCCCAGCCCTTCAAATCCAGATCTGCCTGAGACAGTCCACCTTCTGGGTGCCACTGACCAGTCTTTGCCCCAGAATGGGGACCATGTCCAGAGCAGCCTTGGTCTTGGCCTGTCTGGCTGTTACTTCTGTAGCTTCTGAGGGAGGTGAGTTGGGGTTGGAGCCAGCGCTTGGGAAGAGGCCCTGACCAGTGTGGGCCTGGGGCCGGGGTCCAGCCATCCTCTAAATGGCTCATCACCAGCAGGGTGATTGTATCCCTGGCCTTGCATTTCTGAGCAGACTGAAGGTGGGCCTGGGCACTGGAGCCTTTAAACAGGGAGGGGAGCAGGTGGACGGGAGGAGAGGGGTTCCTGGAGATTGCTGTCAGGAGACATAAAATTGGGAGTCAAATGGACAACTCTTCAGTGGGTGGGTGGATTCCCAGAGTGAAGGGGTTCTGCCTCAGGAAGATGTATATATGGGGCCTATCAAGCAGGGGAGGGAGAAAGAATGGGGCCCCCAGGCTGCTCAAAACTGGTTTGTTGACCCAGAGAGCCTTGACTGACTCCTTGTCCGGTTAGGAGAAGAGTTGAGAGGGTGTCCATCCCCAGGGGACCAGACACAGTCACTCTATCTAGCACACACACATCATCTGCTGGATGCTGGACAAAATGCTACCAAGGGATACTGTTGAGATCTGGTCTCTGTAAGTCCTGTCTCCTTGTTCCTCCTAGGCAGATGAGCTATAGGCGATTCCTTTCCCTGTGGCTGTGGGGCGATTTGCCTCAGGAGTCCTGAAACATCCCAGTCCCCAGGTCCTAAATTGAGACCTAAGCTAAGGAGGGTCTGGGACCAGCTGAAGGGGAGGCACTTTAAGTTCGAGGTGGGCTTCTTATTAGAAGGCCCACAGATGTTTAAACAGCCTGGAGGAGATGAGCAGATGAAACCCCAACCAGTTCAAAGTCCAGACTTGCTCCTCTGGAAAACTAGAGACGCATAGCAGCTGAGAGGCCGAGAGGAAGAGACCAGAAGCCCTAAGGGAGAGACACTGACAGGAGATGAGGGCCTCCACCACCCCACTCCTCCTACCCTCAGCCCCATATGTCACATTCCCTTCAGGCCTGGACTCAGGAGACCCGAGGCTTTGAGCCTGGTAGAAGAGAGGCTGTCAGAATATCATAGCTTTCTCAGAACCCAGCTGGTCACGTCCAGGTGTGTGGGGGGGAGGGGGTGGATTCATCAGGGAACATGGGACAGGAGCAATACAGAAGGGCTTCTGGTGTGTTGGTTGTGTTGCCTATACCCTTGATATCTACTGCCCCCACATCCTGTGCTTAGGGCCAAGAAAGGGCTCCTCAACCCACCCCTGACTCACCTTTCATGTTCCAGGCTTCAAGGCTCCAGGGCAGACGGAGCTGGGGCCAGAGCCCCTCACCTACCACACTCAAGAAGGTAAGAGTGTGGGGGAGCAGCATGGGATGGGGGTGCTAGGAGAAACTGTCAGCTCTGACCATCTCCCCTCTTACCTCTAGTTGGCTATGCAGCACCCCCCTCCCCACCCCGGACCAGAGACCTCCCTGTGGATCACCCTGACGCCCTTCAGCATGGCTCTCACTTTGAGGGACAGAGTGAAGGTAAGTCCACCATGCACCCTCCTCAGCCCTCCAGGTTTCTAGTCTGGCTTACTTCCCATTCTTTAGATGGGGAGGGGTGAGAAGGTCCTGCCCACTCCTTGCCCTGGCTGGGAGAAGGGGTGGTCTACTCACATACTCCCCCTTCTCTAGTGCAGCCCCCTCCTTCTCGGGAAGCCATCCCTGCCCAAGAGGAGTTGCCCCCTCCCCAACTCCCTGTGAAAAAGAAAGGTGAGTGTTGCCCATTTCTTCACCCCCAGCCCACTACAGTCTTGCTGCCATCAGTCTGATCCTTGCTTCTTTGTGCCCTCACTCCTGTCTTGTAGTGGATCCCCCTCTCCCTCAGGAAGCCATCCCCCTCCAAGAAGAGCTGCCCCCTCCCCAGGTCCCTGTTGAACAGAAAGAAAGTAAGTGACTCCCTCTCCTCGTTACCCTCCTCCTGCCTACCCATGGGCTTTGGGGGCTCTGCCATTCGCTAGCTGTGTAACATTGGGTAAGTTGTCTCTCCGAGCCTTAGTTTCCTCATCTATAAAAATGGGGAAATAAGACCTATTTTTATAAAGTTATGAGATTAAGTGGCATAAAAGTAGCATTTATTTTCACTTGCTTCTATACTGACTTCCTCCTTATGAGTGGCAGCTGGCCAGGTCCCCCCTCTTCTAGCCCATCCCAACATGGCTTCTGCTTACACATCTATCCCAGCAGACCCACCTCTCCTACATCGGGAGGAAATGACCTTCCCATCTAAGCAGAGAGAGGGTGAGTGACAGCTCTGGTCTGTCCATCCCTCTGCTTTAGTGCTCAGGACCCTGGGGAGGGAGGCAAGGAGCCTGAGCCTTGGGAAGCAGCACAGGGACCAGGCCTGATTTGTGGGGGCTATAAGGGGACACCTTTCATGCCCCTGTTCTTTCTCCTTTCCATCAGTCATTCTGAAGGTAAAAGCCACAAGTTCATTTCTATCTCTTTCCCCCCATATCGTCCCAACCCTTTCTCCTCCACTCCAAGTTCTTTCAATCCTCCCAGCTCATCCAGACTTTCTCTGTCCCTCTACTCATTCCCCTTCCCAATCTGTTTTCTCCATTCTAGAAAAGCCAGCTCCTTTCATGGACCGTAGCGCCCCTGAGCCTGAGTCTTGGAATCCAGCCCTGCACTGCCAACAGGGCAGATCCCGAGGGGGCTGGGGCCATCGGCTTGATGGCTTCCCCCCTGGGCGGCCTTCTCCAGACAATTTGGACCAGATCTGCCTTCCTAATCGTCAGCATGTGGTGTATGGTCCTTGGAACCTGCCACAGTCTGGCTTCTCCCACCTCACTCGCCAGGGTGAGACCCTCAATTTGCTGGAGACTGGATATTCCCGCTGCTGCCGCTGTCACAGCCACATAAACCGCTTGGACTGTGCAAAACTCGTGGTAAGGGTTGGGCTCTTGATGCCAGGGGTGTCCCTTAACCTCCAGACAGTATGTGTGTGTTTGAAGGACTTCTAGGCCTGAGTATGTAGGAAACTCAGGACCTTTTTCTTGGCCCTACCTTGGGCCTCCCCAGTATGCTGGGAGGGCAGAGGACAGCCTCTACTTCTTTCTTATCTACCTGCCCAGGGTCCTTTTCTGGAGCCTGGGAGGAAGACAGGAATGTGGACAATGGGCTGCTGGGCTGATCCATCCCTCTTGCTCTAGTGGGAGGACGCAATGACCCGATTCTGTGAGGCCGAGTTCTCGGTCAAGACCCGACCCCACCGGTGCTGCAAACAGCAGGGGGAGGCTCGACTCTCCTGCTTCCAGGAGGAAGCTCCCCGGCCACACTACCAGCTCCGGGTCTGCCCCAGCCACCAGGCTGGTATATCCTCGGGCCCCGAGCTGCCTTTCCCCCCTGGGGTACCCACACTGGACAATGTCAAGAACATCTGCCACCTAAGACGCTTCCGTTCTGTGCCGCGCAACCTCCCAGCTACTGACCCCATCCAAAGACAGCTGCAGACGTTGACCCGGCTAGAGGGGGAGTTCCAGCACTGCTGCCGGCAGGGGTACAACCACACCTGTACACGGAAGGCCGTAAGTGGGCGTCCCGGTCCCACGAGCCTGTCTGCCTGCCCGCCCGTCTCCGACCTCTGACCCTGCTCATCCATTCGTCCATGCACGTCCCCAGTGTGAGCACGTCTGCCCGTTCATCTGCTGGCAAGTGTCCGTCCATCCACTGCATTCGTCATTTGAGTCTGTTCATCTTGAGCCTCCATCCTGCACTCCTGGCCTCGTCTACCCATGATCCCACACATGCACCCATGTGCCATCCATCCGTGCAGCTCTGGCCTTGTCTGACCCCCTCGTCTGCCATTGCCGCTCCTGTCCTGTGGCCGGCTCCAAGCCTCATTTGTGCTTCCATCCTTCCACCTCCCAGCACCATACATCCACAGCTGCCCATCGTTGTCCTCTGGTCCCTTGCCCTTCCCTTTCAGCACCTGTGGCCGGGTCCCTCATTTCGTAGCATAGGGCAGTAAGGGAAGCAGAGGGTCAGAAGAGAAGGGGCCAAGTGTCCAGGCTTCTGACTTCCCTCTCTCTGGCCCACAGTGGGAGGATGCCCTTGATGGGTACTGTGATCGGGAACAGTCTGTCAAGACCCACCAGCATTTGTGTTGCCACTACCCTCCTAGCCCTGCCCGCGATGAGTGCTTTGCCCGTCAGGCTCCCTACCCTAACTATGACCGGGACATCTTGACCCTTGACCTCAGCCGAGTTACCCCCAACCTCATGGGCCATCTCTGTGGAAATGGAAGAGTTCTCAGCAAGCAGTGAGTCTTGCCCGGTTCTTTCCCAACTCTCTTCCCTTCCCCAGAACCTCCCTTCTGGGGCACCCTCTGGGGCACTCTTGGTAAGAGCAAAACCATGGTCTCCAAGCACCATTTTGATGCCTAGGGATGCCTAAAGACCCTGACCCCTTCCCCTTTCCCCCCAACATAGTAAACAGATTCCTGGGCTGATCCGGAACATGACTGCCCACTGCTGTGACCTGCCACTTCCAGAGCAGGCCTGCTGTGCTGAGGAGAAGGTGAGCGGTGGCAGCAGGAGGTCGTAGTCTCCAAAAAAAGGCGGGGGTGGGGGTGGAGAGAGGGCTAGAACTGCTGGCTACCCCTTCTCTCTAGTACCTCAGACCAGCCCACAGAAATAAAGAGGACTAGTGGGGAAGATCTTCTTTCTTGATTCCCGAAGTCTTCACTCCTTACCTGATCTGCTCCCCTACCTCTAAGTTATTTTGCCTTTTCTGGGCCTCAAGCTTCAGGCATTTCCAGATGTGCACATATGTCTGCCACAAGGAACCTAGCTGTGCAAGGCAGCCTGGAACTCTCTCTGGGCCCCAGGGAGACAGCACTGGAAGCTGAGGGAAGAGGGACTTTGAACACCCAAGTATTGATGCTTGACCTCAGACACCCCCCTCCCCATCATCTCTGCTTTACTTTTCTCCTTCAGAAATTGGCCTTCATTGAGGACCTGTGTGGTCCGCGACATAACTTCTGGCGAGACTCTGCCCTCTGCTGTAACCTGAATCCTGGAGATGAGCAGACCAACTGCTTCAACACTTATTATCTGAAGAATGTCGCTCTAGTGGCTGGAGACAATGGGGATGACAAGGGCCAGGGAGAGAAGGGCCAACCCGGGGAAGAAATACCAGCCCCACCCCTGAGCCCAAGGAAGAGTGAGTCACCCCAGAGCCTTGGAGGATCAGATTGGGGGAACCCCACCCTGCTTGAACACTCATTACAGTAAACACCTCTTGGATTTGGCATCCTCATTGTCTTTAACATCTCACATACAAACACACCCTCCTAAGCCTGCTTGGATTTTCTTGAGGGATTGGCCCCTGAGGCCCACTGCCCTGCCCCTACTGACTGAACAGAACTATTCCACAGGCTATGATGGTACCATAACTAAATGGCTTAACTTCACTATTTGTCATCTTGAATTTATTCACGTATTTGAAAAGGAGTGTCACCTTGTTAGCTATCATCATTTAAAGGAAAAAAAAATATATGGTTTAATGTCTTTGGTGAGTCCCAAAAGTACCACAGCCCAGCCTAATATTTTAATTTAGTTTAATTTAATTCTATTGGGGGAGCAGAGGGAGAGAGAGAATTTTTTTTTTTTTTTAAGATTTTATTTATGTATTTGAGAGAGAGAGACACAGGAAAAGAGGGAACACAAGCAGGGGGAGTGGGAGAGGGAGAAGGTGGCTTCCCACCGAGCAGGGATCCTGATGTGGGGCTTGATCCCAGGACCCTGGGATCATGACCTGAGCTGAAGGGAGACGCTTAAGGACTGAGCCACCCAGGCGCCCCGGAGAGAGAGAATCTTAGGCAGACTCCGCACTGAGGGTGGAACCTGATGCAGGGCTCCATCTCCCAACCCCGAGATCATGACCTTAGCTGAAATCAAGAGTCCCACACTTAACCGACTGAGCTACCCAGGCACTCCCTAGCCTGACATTTTTAAATTTTCACTTTTGATCCTTGGAGTCCACCCACACCTTGATTCATTCAAAACCCATTTACTGAACAGTTACAATGTGCACTAATGCTAGGCCAGGGGATACACATCCAGAAAACATGCAGCCCCCTTCTGTCAAGTTGCTCATATCCCAGGAGACTAGCAGGTGTGATAAGTGGTGTTGCATGGGGCTGCCAGCTTGCCAGTATTCTCGGGGTACCAGATAAGGCGGTCTGAAGTGGGAGTAGGGCTGAGGGCAATATGAGTACACTGGGAAAGCCTCTTTGGGGTTGAGGTCAGAGCTTCTCCCGGAGAAGTAGAAGGTGCAACGGGCAGGTACAGCCCAGGCAAGAAGGAGGGTTCTAAAACTGGCAGAGAAGCCCAAAGGCTGAGAGGGCCTGAGGCTTTGGTGGTCTCCTTTGGAGATGTGGCCGGAATGGTAAGCAGGAGGTCCCCACGAATGCCTCATCCGCAAGGGTTCAAAGTGGATCCCGGCGCCTCTGCCCACGAAGGCACTGGCGGCCTCAAGCAGAGGTGATGTTCAGATTTGCCTTTTCCAACCTCTAGTAGACAGCGAAGCAGGAACCTGGAAGTCCAGTTTTAAGAGTATCGCGCCCATACCTGAGGGGAGGGGGCTGGCCCACAGGGTGGCAAGACTCCTCAGCCCTTGGAGGCTGCCCCCAAGAAACCGGAGCCGAATGAATCGAAATGAAGACTCGTGAGGACAAGTCCTCTGTGATTCTGCCGCCAGGACAAGTCTCCAGAAAGCGGGATTTCCCAGGCCCCAGTTATGGCGGAGGAGGGTGAGGCAAGGACCGCCGCCCCGACCCACCTAGGAACAAGCTGAAACGCAGCAGCTCCCAGACACCTGCCACTCCCCTCTCCCTAGCCTATTATTTATCATCTACTTATTCATACTTTGCCGGACGGCTGTTTCTAACCAAGCTGCGTCTTAGCCGCTCCTTCGCCTGTCCATCAGCACGGGGCTCAATGAGCGAGTGAGAGCCGCGTGTGTCCCGCCCCTGCGCCGGCCACTGCGGCCTCGCGCTTGGGTCACATGCTCGGAGAGCGTCACCGCGCCTGCGCGGGCGTCCGGCGGAGGTCTCGCGATCCTCCGACAGCCGCTGGGACCCGGGGACTAGGCACGGAGAGGCCAGGCCCGCTCTTCCCCTCACCCCTCCCGTACCCCTGCCACGGTGCCCGGGGTTGGACTTGAGTTCGCGCGGAGAGGGCGGAGCCGCCGGCAGGGGACATCTCTAAGGGGCTCTGTCCCTTCAGGAGCTTCCCGGAGATGCTTTACGGCTGCATTTGCAAAGCGCAGCGCCTCCAAGTGCTGGTGGGGGAGTCAGAAAGGTAGGACTGCCCACCCAGCCCCTAGAAGGTTACCGTCAAAGGAATGGACCGGGAGGGGACCGGGACAGCTGTAGTAAGCTGCGATAATGAAAGACTCTCAGGTGCTAAATAGACTAAGCATTGTGAGCTGAGAGTTAAAAGAAGTAATTCTCTCTAGGAATCAGGGTAGTTGGCTGTGGATTGAGCCCAGCAGCATCGATAGGATTGCTGTTAGTTACCAAGAAAAGGGGAAAGTGTTAACATTTACGGCAGTTAGTTGTAGAAATAAAATATTAAGAAACAATTTATTAAGCTCAGGGGCAGCGAATAAAGGAGTCAGAGCCCCTAACTACTTGGAGGGACCCGGGGAAGCTTCAGGAAGGAATTCAAGCTTGAGTAGGATTTTGCAAGAACGGAAAGGGAGAGTGTACAAAGTACTGGATGTATACAGAGTTCCCCTAAAGTAAACAGAGTGTCTGTTTTGTGTTAGGCAGAGTATTCTTGGGTAGTTAGTCTAAGTATTCTGGCCATAAAGAAGACTAAAGTAACGCCCTCAAGGATTTTTATCTTTGTGGAGGCTTGTATATCTAATGATAGATATATATCCTCAGGATTCTGTGGGAGCCACCTAGCCTGGCTTTCAGGGAGGTCTTCGTGAAGGAGGCAATAAAGCAAAAAGTGTGGTTGGCATATTTGAAGTGCCAATAAGTAGTAAAAATGGTGTGGGTGAATAACTAGGCATGAGGTTGTAAATTTGGGCTTAGTCATGCTTTCTAGCAGATCTTGAAGAGCTATGGAAGTCATGCCAACCTGGGTGTAAGCACCTGTAAAAGATTGTATATGAAACTAATGATGCACTATAAGTTGGCTAATTGAATTTAAATTAAAAAAAAAAAGATTGTAAATGGAAAGTGATGTGACAGACTTTTTGTTTTTTTAAAACAGGCTCCACACCCAGCTTAGAGCCCAGCACAAAGCTTGAACTCACAACCCTGAGATCAGCACCTGAACTGAAATCAAGAGTCGGGTGGTCAATCAACTGAGCCACCCAGGCGCCCCAGTGAACAGACTTTTTAAAAAAAGTAAATTAGGTGGATAGACAGGTGGACATGAATAGATACGCCAGAGAAAGAATAGAGACGGGGACCAGTTCAGAGGTTGAAATTGTAGTTCTTTGATAGCAGCACAATTTTGAGAAATTTTGAGATCCAGAACTTTAATGGTACAGGGGATGAAGATGGAGAGAATATCTTTTAAAGATATTTAAGAGGGGCACCTCGATGGCTCAGTTGGTTAAGCAGCTGCCTTTGGCTCAGGTCATGATCCCAGTGTCCTGGGATCAAGCCCCGCATCGGGCTCCTTGCTCAGCAGGGAGCCTGCTTCTCCCTCTCCCTCTGCCTGCTACTCTACCTGCTTGTGCTCTCTGTCAAATAAATAAAATCTTAAAAAAAAAAAAAAAGATATTTAAGAGATGGGATTGACAGACCCTGCTTGCTGCTGGAGATATCTTAGGATGACTCCCAAATTTGAGATTTGGGTACCTGTAAGGTAGAATGTACAGAAGGAGGAGCAGGTTTTACAGGAGGATGATAATGAGTTCAGTTTTGGAGTCTTCAGTAGTCAGTGGTTCTTAGTGAAAGCACCTTCAGAAGGAAGATGTTAAAAGCCACATTCTAGGGGCACCTGGGTGGCTCAGTCATTTGGGCATCTGACTTTGACTCGGGTCATGATCTCCAGGTCCTGGGATTCAACCCTGTGTCAGGCTTCCTACTCGGCAGGGAGTCTGCTTGTCCCTTTCTATTGCCCTCTGCCTTCTCCTCCTCTCCCCTGCTTGAGTTCTCTCTCTCTCTCTCTCTTTCTCTCAGATAAATAAAATCTTTAAACAAATGAAAGAGCAACATTCTAGGGGCGCCTGGCTGGCTCAGTTGGAAGAGCATGTGACTCTTGATCTTAGGGTTGTGAGTTCAAGCCCCACGTTGGGTGTGGAGATTATTTAAAAAAAAATTTTTTTTAAAGCCCAATTCTAGGGAATTGAGTATGAATGGGAGGTGAGGAAGAGGAGGCAGCATGTGCAGCCTGCTCTTTATTTTTCTTTTAAGATTTTATTTATTTATGGGCTGCCTGGGTGGCTCAGTCGGTAAAACATCTGCCTTCAGCTCAGGTCATGATCCCAGGGTCCTCAGATCGAATCCCGCATCAGGCTCCTTGCTCAGTGGGAAGCCTGCTTCTCCCTCTTCCTCTGCCACCGCTCCCCCTGCTTGTGCTCTCTCTCTCTCTGACAAATAAATAAATACAATCTTAAAAAAAAAAAAAAGATTTCATTTATTTATTTGCCAGAGAGAGAGCACGCATAAGCAGGGGGAGCGGCAGGCAGAGGGAGAAGGAGCCCATTGTGGGACTCAGTCCCAGGACCCTGGGATCATGACCCGAGCCGAAGGCAGATGCTTAACTGACTGAGCCAACCAGGCATCCTGCAGCCTGCTCTTTTTTTTTTTTTTTTTAAGATTTTATTTATTTGACAGAGAAAGAGAGCACAAGAGGGAAGGGGTTAGAGGGAGAAGCAGACTCCCTGCTGAGCAGGGAATCCTGACTCAGGACTTGATCTGGGAACTACAGGGTCCTGTAGTTCTGACCTGAGCCGAAGGCAGTCGCCTAACCAACTGAGCCACCCAGGCTCCCCTGGCAGCCTGCTCTTTAAATGTGCTTCTGTACTGTGGACCAGTAGCCTACCAAATATGACACTTGGAAATCGCTTAGATACCATAAATTTAACTTATTCAAAAATGAACTCCTCTGGGTATGTGGGAAGATATGAAAAAGAAGATATAACAGTAAGTGAGTTGTAGAACCTAGGTGGTAGGTATATGGATGTTCACTATACAGTATGTCGACTTTTCTGCATTTTTGAAATTTTTCATAAAATATTGCAAAAAATAAGCTATCATCTCTACCCTCCAACTGTTGTGCCCCAGTGGGCCCATCTCAATAAGCAGAACCACCATCTACTCAGTTGTTTAGGCAAGAGATCTGGGAATACCATTCTTCAGTTAATCGCTCTCCTTCTTCCTTCTGTTAGTTGTACCTTACACCAAGGTTAGGTTCTAAAGTCAGTACAGAAAGCAAAAGTTGCATAGTCAACATAACCTTGGAAATCCCTTAAATCCCTCAGAAAATACAGTGGCCATAGTCTTGTGTGCATAACTATGTACCCAAAATGTATGTACAAGTTTACATGGTAGGATACAGTATATCATAGGATATACAGTATAACATTAAGATATTTTTAACTTCATAAAAAAATGGAAGATAGTGCTCATATAGTTGAACAGAGTTGTGAAATGAACACAAGGCATAAGGCACGATATTCCTCACCCCTCCAGTGCCTCCGTTCTAGTCCAAGCTTCCACCAACCCTCACGGTTATTGAAATGGCTTCCTAACTGGTCTGGTACTGTCCAATCCATTCTCCACAGTCCAGGCAGAATGACCTGCTAACTGGTGGGATCAGGCCACTGCTTTAAAATACCTCAGTGATAGGGCGCCGGGGTGGCTCAGTCGGTTAAGTGTCCGACTCTTGATAATGGCTCAGGTCATGATCTCAGGGTCCTGGGATCAAGGTCTGCACAGGGCTCCACACTGGGTGTGGAGCCTGCTTCAGATTCTCTCACGCTCCCTCTGCCCCTTCCCCCTGTCTCTCTTTCTCTCTCTCACTCTAAAATAAATAAATATATATGTATATATATATATATGCCTCACTGATATCCCACTGTTCCCTTATGACAGTGTCTGACACACTCCCATTTGGCTGCCCAACCTTCCACCATGTGGCTTCTGCAGTCCTCAGACTTCATCACACATACCTCTTCCTCCTTCTTCTCTAGACCCCCTCAGAACTCAGCTCGTTACCTTTCAGTTCCTCAGGCTTACCACATTCTTTTGTACTTGGGGGACTTTCACATGCTGTCCTCTGGATAGAACTCTCTTCCCCTCTCTGTAAGTCGGGTAAGCTCTGTACTCCTGTGGCAGACACCTCGTGTACTCAACAGGCCATCCTCTTCCAATCCCCCAGTACTTTGTTCTTGATGAATTTTAAATTAAAAAAACATTGTGTAAAATAACACACATTTAAAAATTATACTGAAAATAAATGTATAGTTCAATGGATATAAAGTGAAACTCCTTGCAACAACCACCTAAGTCAAGCAAATGGACACTGCCAGCACCCAAAAGCCCACCCCTGTAAAGGAACCACTCTCCTCCTGTGATGACATTTATTGTAATCATTTACTTGCTTTTTCTTTATATTTTTACCACCTAAATATGAATCCTAAAAACAATCATTTAGGGTTTTTTGGTGGTGTTTTGTTTTATTTATTTGACAGAGAAAGAACACAAGCTGGGGGAGCGGCAGAGGGAGAAGCAGGCTCCCCGCTGAGCAGGGAGCTCCATCCCAGGACCTCAGGATCATGACCTGAGCTGAAGGTGGATGCTTAACTGACTGAGCCACTGAGGCACCCCTTTGGTTTTTTGTTGTTTTTTTTTTTAAACAATCATTTAGTGTTTGAAAAAAATTATTTTTTAGTATAACTGACACACAGTGTTACATTAATTTCAGATGTATAGCATGGTGATTTGACAAGTTTATACATTGTGCTGTGGTCACCACAAATGTAGCAACCATTTGGGTTTTTTTAAAAAAGCTTTATTGCCCACCTCCTCCCAGCCCCTGGTAACCTCTCATCCACTTTCTGTCTCTATGACTTTGCTTATTTTAGTAACCTCATGGAAGTACTTCAGTAATTGGAAGTACTTCTGTGTTTTGCTTATTTCTTTTAGCATATGTTTTCAAGGTTCATCCATGTTGTAGCATGTATCAGAGCTTCATTCCTTTTTATGGCTGAATAATATTGTGTGGATATACCACATTTTGTTTATCCATTCATCTGTTGATCGACCTTCGGGATGCTCTTGTGAAGAATGCACAGTCACTTAATTTTACCTATTTTTGAACTTATAAGAGTGGAATTACAACATTTTTTGTATGTCTGGCTTTTTAAGCATGCATTCATGTTATTCCATATACCGTAGTTCATTCATTTTCATATAGAATTCCATTTTAGAAATAAACCACAATTTATCCATTCTCCTGTTGATGGATATTTGGCTTGTTTCCAATTTTAGGCAATGTTAGCAAATATGCTAACATCAAAACAAAATTGCATGCATTTTTGTTGGGTATACAGGGCAGCTAGGAGTTGAATGTCTGGGTCAGAGTCTCTTCAGCCTGACTAGATATTGCCAAAGTGGTTGTACTAATTTTAACTCCTATCCACAGGGTTTGAGAGTTCTTGTTACACATTCTTACCAACTCTTAAGGTTGTCTGTTAAGCTATTCTGGTGGTTTATTTATATTGAGTTTAATTTGCATTTCCATGTCTATAAATGAGGTCGAACACTTTTTATATGTTGATTGGCCATTTGGATATCCTCTGTGAGATGTCTACTCAAGTCTCTTGCATATTTTTCTACTAGATTTTTCCATATTGATTTGTAGTTCTTCCAGGTATGAACTCTTTGGTAGGTAATATATTGGAAATAGTGTGCCTGTTCATTCTATTAAGAGTGTCTTTGATGAAGAGATGTTTTTAAATCGAATGTAATTGGGACACCTGGGTGGCTCAGTCGTTAAGTGTCTGCCTTCGGCTCAGTTCATGAGCCTGTGGTCCTGGGATCGAGCCCCGCATTGGGCTCCCTGCTCAGTGGAGAGTCTGCTTCTCCCTCTCCCACTCCTCCTGCTTGTGTTCCCTCTCTCGCTGTGTCTCTCTCTGTCAAATAAATAAATAAAATCTTTTAAAATAAATAAATAAATTGAATGTAATTGTCATTACGTTTAGTGCTTTTTCCATTTTCTCTCTCTTTTTATTTTTAAGTAGGTTCCACACCCAGCGTGGAGCCCAATGCAGGACTTGAACTCACCACTCTGAGATCAAGATCTGAGCTGGATCGAGGGTCAGATGCTTAACCGACTGAGGCACTCAGGTGCCCCTCCATTTGTTTTAAAAAATCTTCTCTCACCTTCATTCTATCCCATTTAAGACTAATATTCACCTGGAGTTGATTTTTATTTATACTGGAAGGTAGGGATCTTCCATCTGGAGATTGAGTTTTTCCAGCACCATTTGTTGAGGAACTGTTGTTTCCCCACTGCTCTACAGAGTCACATTTGTCATAAATCAAGTGTCCATATTTGCAGGGGTTAATTTTGGACCCTCTCTTCTATTTATTTGTTCATCCTTACACAATACTACACAGTCTGTAGCTTTACTTTTTCTTTTATTTTTGCCAGCGTGGAGCCTCACATGGTGCTTGAACTCACAACCCTGAGATTGAGACCTGAGTTGAGATCAAGAGTCAGATGCTTAACTAACTGAGCCACCCAGGTTCCCACACAGTCTGTAACTTTTTTTTTTTAAGACTTTATTTATTTATCTGAGGGAGAGCATGAGCAGGTGGGAGGGGCAGAGGGGGAGGGAGAGGCAGACTCCCTACTGAGCGCAGAGTCCCATGTGGGACTCGATCCCAGGACCCTGAGATCATGACCGGAGCTGAAGGCAGACGCTTAACGATTGAGCCACCCAGGCGCTCTGAGTCTGTAGCTTTATAACAAATTTTGTTATCTATAAGGCAAGTCCTCCTACTTAGTTCTTTTTCAAGAGTGTCTTGGCTGTTGTTTAATGATCAGTATCAAACGTTAGGAATAGTCTGTACCAATTATTTTATGTAAGTATTAAAAATAGAAAGTCCATGTTGTAATCCTTCCTGAATAGTTATTCCAGTGACTTTCCAGTTTAGTAGCTGGCCGTGCTGTCCAACACAGTAGCCACCTGTCACTGTGGGTAGTGAGTACTTGAAATATGGCTGGTTTCAGTTGTGGTGTCCTATAAGTGTAAAGAACACCAGATTTCAAAGACTCAGCATGAAAAAAGAATGCAAGGTATCTCGGATATCTCATTAATAATTTTTGTATTGATTACATGTTGACATGATATTTTGGGTATATTGTGTTAAATGAAGTAGATTATTAAAATTATTTTCACCTGTCTCATTTGACTTTTTTAATTCCAGTATAGTTAACGTAAGTGTTATATTAGTTTCAGGTGTACAGTATAGTGATTCAACAATTCTAGACATTATTCAGTGCTGATCATCATAAGTGTACTATTTTATCCATTCCCACCCACCTCCCCTCTGGTAACCATCAGTTTGTCCTCTATAGTTAAGAGTCTGTTTTTTTGGCGGGGGTGCCTGGGTGGCTTAGTCAGTTAAGTGTCTGGTGCTTGATTTTGACTCAGGTCATGATCTCAGGGTTATGAAATGGAACCCTGTGTCGGGCTCTGTGCTGAGCTTGGAGCCTGCTTAAGATCCTCTCTCTCCTTCTCCACCCCCCCCACAGATAATAAAAATTTTTTTAAAAAGAGTCTCTTTTTTCTTTGTTCATTTGTTTCATAAATTCCACATAAGAGTGAAATTGCATGGTATTTGTCTTTCTCTGATTTATTTCACTTAGCTTTATATTCTGTAAAGCCATCCATGTTGTTGCACATGGCAAGATTTCATTCTTTTTTATGGCTGAGTAATATTCCAGTGTGTGTGTGTGTAAAGATACACACACACACATATCTTCATTCATCTATTTTTTTATAGAATATTCTTTTTTTAAAAGATTTTATTTATTTGAGAGAGAGAGTGTTCTCAAGCACAAGCAGGGTGAGAGGCAGAGGGAGAGAGAAAGGGAGAAGCAGACTCTCCACTGAGCAGGGAGCCTGATGTGGGGCTCAGTCCAAGGCCCCTGGGATCATGACCTGAGCTGAAGGCAGACGCTTAAGTGACTGAACCACCCAGGCACCCCTCATTCATCTATTGATGGACCCTTGGGCTGCTTCCATAATTTGGTTATTATAAATAATGCTGCAATAAACATAGGAGTACATGTATCTTTTTGAATTAGTATTTTTGTATTTTTTGGGTTGACTTTTTAAATTTTTTTTCATTTTTAAAATTTAAATTCAATTAACATATAATGTGTTACTGGTTTCAGAGGTGGAGTTTAGTGATTCATCAGTCTTATAACAGCCAGTGCTCAGTCTTATATAACATCACGTGCCCTCCTTAATGTCCATCACCCAGTTACTACATCCCCCACCCCCCTCCCCTCCAGCAACCCTCAGTTTCCTATGAATAAGAGTCTCTTATGGTTTGTCTCCCTCTCTGATTTTGTCTTGTTTTATTTTTCCTTCCCTTCCCCTATGATCCTCTGTTTTGTTTCTTGAATTCCACATGAATGAGATCATATAATTGTCTTTCTCTGATTGACTAATTTCACTTAGCATAATACCCTCTAGTTCCATCCACACCATTGCATATGGCAAGATTTCAGCTTTTTGATGGCTGAGGAGTATTCCATGTTTGACTTTTTTTAATGTGACTACTAAAATATTTGGAATTATAAATGTGGCTTGTATTTGTGACTCACATTGTACTATATTTGTATTGGAGAGTGTGGTGGGCTGATGAATGGCCCCCAAAGATATCCAGGTCCTAATTTCTGGAACCTGGGAGTGTTACCTTTACATGGCATGACTTTGAGATGGGGAGATTATCTTGGATTATCTGAACAGACCCTAAATGTAAATCACAAAGGTCCTCATAAGAAGGAGGCAGGGTGGGGCACCTGGGTGGCTCAGTCAGTTAAGCATCTGCCTTGGCTCAGGTCATGATCTCAGTGTCCTGGGATCCAGCCCTGCATCGGGCTCCCTGCTCGGCAGGGAGTCTGCTTCTCCCTCTCACTCTGCCTGCCACTCCCCCTGCTTGTGCTCTCTCACTTTCTATCAAATAAATAAATAAAATCTTTTAAAAAACTTTTTAAAAAAAGGAGGCAGGGTGAGATATGACATCAAAAGGGGAAAAGGCATTTGACTATCGAAACTGAGATTGGAGTTGATGTGAGCAGCTACCAGAAACGGGAAGGAAGAAGCAAAAGATTCTTCCCTGGAGCCTCCAGAAGGAACCAGCCCTGCTGGTTGCCCCTAGAATTTGTCTCTTAAAGCCAACTATACTCTCGTCTTGGATCTCCCTCTCAGAATGGTGTGCTGTCCTTCACATCTTTGACAGTGGTAGTTTAGTTTTTCCTAATACCTTTGATAATGTGCTATGAAAGCCTGAAAATTTTTGAGTAGATGGTGTGTATAATATTAACATTTAAATAAAAATTTAGAGGGGCACGTGAGTGGTGCAGTTGGTTAAGTGTCAGACTCTTGGTTTTAGCTCAGGTTGTGATCTCTGGATTGTGAGATCAAGCCCCACA
This sequence comes from Zalophus californianus, assembly GCF_009762305.2. Classification (NCBI taxonomy): domain Eukaryota; kingdom Metazoa; phylum Chordata; class Mammalia; order Carnivora; family Otariidae; genus Zalophus; species Zalophus californianus. Next base: position 104,796,133 of record NC_045598.1, read on the forward strand.
TCGGGCTCTATGCTCAGCATAGAGTCTGCTTAAGATTCTGTCTCCCTCTCCCTTTACCCCTCCCCACTGTGCTCTCTGTGTTTCTAACATAAATTTAAAAATATTTTTTAGGGGCTCCTGGGTGGCTCACTCTGTTAAGCGTCTGCCGTTGCCTTGGGTCATTGATCCCAGGGTCCTGGGATCAAGCCCCGCATCAGGCTCCCTGCTCAGCGGGGAGTCTGCTTCTCCCTCTGACCCTACCCCCTCTCATGCTCTCTCTCTCTCTCTCTCTCATTCTCTCAAATAAATAAATAAAATCTTAAAAAAAAAATCTTTAAAAAAAATTTAGTGGCTAAAAGGGACGCCTGGGTGGCTTAGTCATTTAAGCATCCAAATCTTGATTTCGGCTCAGGTCATGATCTCAGGGTCATAAGATCGAGCACCACGTTGCGCTCCATGCTGGGCATGGAGCCTGCTTAGGATTCTCTCTCTGCTGCTCCTCTGCCCCTCCCTCTGCACTGCTCGCTCTGTCACTCTCAAAAAAAAGGGGGGGGGAGAGACAATTCTACTGAAAAACAACATGGGTGTATATCCAGAAGAAAATATCAGAACTCTTACACCTCAATAAAAAGAAAACAAACAATCCAATCAAAACTTGGGCAAAAGGGCAAAAGGTGTGAATAGACATTTCACCTAAAAAGATATAAAAATTGCTGATAAGCATATGATGAGATACTCAATATCATTAATGATAGGGACATACAAATCCAAACCACATGCAAACCTTGTTACACCCACCCAAATGGCTATAATAGAAAAATCAGACAATAACAAATGTTGGCAAGGTGTGAAGAAATGGGAAGCCTCCGACTTTGCTGGCAGGAATAAAAAATGATAGAGTCACTTTGGAAAACTGACAGTTTCTGAAAAGGTTAAACATATTTTTACCATATGACCCAGCAATTCTATTTGGTATCTACCCAAGAGAAATGAAAACATATCCACATAAGGCCTTGCACAAAAAAAATTTTTTTTTAACATTTTATTTATTTGAGAGAGCACAAGCACGGGGAGTGGCAGGCAGAGAGAGAGGGAGAAGCAGGCTCCCCACTGAGCAGGGAGCCCAACGTGGTACTCGATCCTAGGACCCTGGGATCATGGGATCATGACCTGAGCCAAAGGCAGACGCTTAACTGACTGAGCCACCTGGTGCCCCGCACATAAATGTTCTTAGCATCCTTATTCATAATAACCAAAATGGAAACCAAATTGGAAACATCCTAAGTGTCCATCAGTTGGAGAATGGATAGACCAAATGTATGTCCATACAATGAACTACAATTAAAAGGAACAAAATACAGATACATGCTATGGTATGGATGAACATCAAAGCCATTCTGCTCAGTGAAAGAAGTCAAGAGACTTCATATTGTATGCTTCTGTGTATATAAAATATCCAGAAAAGGCAAAAGTCTCCCCTAATTCAATATGCCCCTAATTTATGGTTGTACAGAACAAATCAATAGCCTCATAATAAACCAAGTTTACATTTACGTAGATTTGTAAGAAATCATGAGGTGAGGTAGAATTTCCCCCTTGAAAATTTCGTTTTTAGCTACTAAACCCTAAAATTTCATTTCTAGGGCTACTAAAAACATGCATTTACAAAGTTTCTAAACTATTTCAAAGGGAGATACAAGGACCACCAAAAACCATGATGTAAAATGTCCCAGATTTGGCTTCCTATCTCTTGCTTGGGCATCCTGGGGTTCGCTGTGAGAGGGGAAGATGTGTCTTAGCTGTAGAGTCTTTGGGATTTTCTATGCATACAGTCATTCTCTGTAAATACCAATAGTTTTGTTTCTTCATTCTAATTGTTTTGCCTTTTTTTTTTTTTTTAAGTAGACTCCATGCCCAATGTGGGGCTTGAATTCATGACCCTGATATCAAGAGTCGCATGCTGTACTGACTGAGTCAGCCAGGCACCCCAAACATTTTGCCTTTTATTTCTTTTTCTTTTTCACTACTCTGGATAGACCTCCAAGTAATGTTGATGGGAAGTGGAGACAGAGGGCATCCTGACCTGGTCTTGTTCCTGACTGTGGTAGCCTGCCTCCAAGATGGCCCTCAATGTCAGTATCTCCTACTGGTCTTCACACCCTAGCGTAGTGCCTCTCATATTGTTTGTGTGACCAATTGAGAGCATGGTATAAGTAAGGGTATGTCACTTCTGAGACTAGGACATACAAGAAATGGGGACATTTGCCTCCCTCTCTCGGAAGCTAGTTCTAGGGGAAGCCACCTACCATCTTGTGAGGAGAGGTCCATGTGGTGAGAAACTGAGGACTCCCAACCAACAAGTAAAGATCTGTGGCCTCCTGCTAACAGTCATGTGAGTGGCCTTGAAGTGATCCTCTGACCCCACTCAAGTCTTCAGATGACTATAGCCCCAGCTCACTTCTCGACTGTGAGACGCTGAGCCAGAGCCACTCAGTTAAGCCACTTCCAAATTCCTAATGCACAGAATCCATGAGATAATATATATTTGTTGTTTTAGTCCACTAAGTGTTGAGGTAATTTGCTACGCAGCAATAAATTGCTGATCTCAAAGGAAAAGCTTTCAACATTTCACCATTTACATGATGTTTGCTACTGGTGCTTTGTAGTATCCTTTGTCATATTAAGAAAGTCCCCTTTTAGTCCTAGTTCACTAAGAGTTTTGTTTTGTTTATTTTTTTTAAAGAAATCTCTATCCCCAACATAAGAGTTTGAACTCATGACCCCGAGATACAGAGTCACATGCTCTACCAACTGAGCCAGCCAGGCGCCCTCGCTAAGAGTTTTGTATCATAAATATATGTCAGTTTTTTTAAAGATTTTATTAATTTGACAGGGAGAGACATCAGAGAGAGAGGGAACACAAGCAGGGGGAGTGGGAGAGGGAGAAGCGGGCTTCCCGCCAAGCAGGGAGCCCGATGCGGGGCTCGATCCCAGGACCCTGGGATCATGACCTGAGCCGAAGGCAGACACTTAACAACTGAGACACCCAGGTGCCCCTACGTCAGTTTTTTTATTAAATATTTTTCCTGCAGCTATGGAGATGACCTATGATTTTTTTTGTTTGGTTTGTTAATGTGGTGAATTCATTAATTGATATTTTAAAAAGTTAAACTTAGCTTGCATTACTAAAATCATAATAAACACAACTTGGACATGATGTGTCATTCTTTTTTACATATTGCTGAATTCAACTTCCTAATATTTTCTTTAGAATTTTTGTGTCACTGTTCATGAATGAGATTTACCTGTAATTTTCCATCCTCATAGTGTCTTTATCAGGTTTTGGTATTGAGATTACATATTTTGTGGTTTTTATGAGGTGGTCGGTCAGGTGCAGCCACAGAGGAGACAGAAAAGAGCAGAGGGGGAAAAAACCCAAAAAACACACAGGTCCTAGAGACAGGAGACACAAACCCATTTTTGCTGATTAAAAAAAAAATTTACAGAGCCACGTTGGAAAGACACCAGGGTGGTCAGGAGGCAGAAGAAAAGATGTGGGAAGATTTAGGCCTTTATTGGGTTTTCTGGGGAAAAGGCAAGGCTGGGAAGGGTTTAGGACTGGCTAGTTTGAGTAATTTTGGCTGCCTTTGGGTTACAGGGTTGGTCCCTAGTTGCCTGGCACCTGGCCCTGGGATGATTAAGGCAGAGGAGTATTGCCTCCCGGGATGCAGGGGCCGGACAGAGGAGGGACCGCCCTGGATGACGCTCCCAGCTGGGCCCTTTGCCATCTCTTAAGAATTGTCTCTCCCAAGCCAGGAAAGGTTTTTTTAGGATGTCAAAACATAGTAATATATAGAAAGTTTCAGGTTATTTACACTGATGTGTTACCTAATTGTATCTGTGGGACAAGGTGAGCTTAAGGGTCCTCCTACTCCTCCATCCTCCCTTTCTTCGAAAATTTAAATTTAAATTATGTATTTACAGTACATTGTACTAGGCTCAAAATGAGTTGGCAAAAACTCTCTGAAAGAGTTTGTACAATATTAACTTATATCTTGCATAAATATTTGATAGAAGTTGCTGATCAAGCCGTGTGGGCCTAGAACCTGCTTTGTAGGAAAAATTTTTTCCACCTTTATTTATTTGTTTGTTTGTTTTACGATTTACTTATTATTTTGAGAGAGAGAGAGTGAGAGAAGAAAGCACAATTGGGGGGCGGAGTAGAGGGAGAAGCAGGCTCCCCAGTGAGCAGGAAGCCTGATGGGGGGCTCCATCCCAGGACCCTAGGATCATGACCTGAGTGGAAGGCAGACACTCAACCCACTGAGCCAGCCACACACCCCTGTAGGAAAATTTTAAATTAGTGTTTCAGTTCTTTTGAGTTTTTGGTCTATTCAGAATTCCTATTTCTTCTTTGGTATTTTATAAACTGTCTTTTTCCTCCTTGGGAATTTATTCATTCCATAAAAATTTTCCAATGCTTTAGCGTAAAGTTCATAATATTCTCTTGGTTTCTTCTGAAGGTCTGCAGGGACTATAGTAATGCCCTGTTTTTCATTCCTGACAGGGTTCATTCCAGCCTTCTCTCTCTCTTTTTTCTATTCCATTTCACCAAAGGTTTATCAGTTTTATTAGTCTTCTCAAAGTGCCAACTTGTTTTATTTTTATTCTATTGTGTGTGTGTATGCTTTCAATTATCTTTATTATTTCCTTATTTCTAATTTCAAGTTTAATTTGCTATTCTTTTTCTACTTTTTGATGCATGTTTAGTTCATTAATGTTTGTATTTTCTTCTTCTCTGATTTAACTATGTAAGGCTGTAAATTTCCATCAAGAGAATAGCTTGTATCCCACAACTTTTGATATGTAGTGTTTTTAAATTATTTATTTCAGACTTTGTAATTTCATTATAATTTCTTCTTTGATTCATGAATTATTAAAAAAAATTTTTTTCAATTCATGAAATACTTAGAAATATATTGTTTTATTTCCAAACATCTGGGGTTTTCTAGCTGTCCTTTTGCTTTTTAATTCCACCGTAATTGCATTGTGACTAAAGATTAGCTCTGAATGATTTTAATCCTTTGGATTTGTTGAAACTAGCTTTATGGCTTAGTATATGGTCGATTATCTTAAATAATAAACTCTACCTCCAACATGGGGCTCGAACTCATGACCCTGAGATCAAGGGTTGCTTACCCTACTGACTGAACCAGCCGGGTGCCCTTTCTTTTCACTTTCTTGATGGTATCCTTTGAAGCACAAAAGCTTTAAATTTTCATATAGTCTAATTAATCTATTTTTTTCTTTAGTTGTTTATGCTTTTGGTGTCCTATCTAGAAAACCAGTGCCTAACCTAAGGTCACAAAGATTTACTCCTATGTTTGTTTTCTTCTAAGATTTTTATATTTTTAGCTCTTACACTTAGGTCTTTGTCCCATTTTGAGTTAATATTTGTATATTACATGAGGTCGGGGTCCACTTTTACTTATTTGTATGTGGATATACAATTGTCCCAGAACTGTTTGTTGAAAAGACTATTTTTTCCCTGTTGAATTTTTGGCACTGGGGTTGAAAATCAGTTGACCATCAATATGAGGATTTTTCTGGACTCTGAATTCTATTCCATTGACCTGTATGTTTACCCTTATCCAGTGCCACACTGTCTTAATTACTGTAGCTCTTAGCTTGCATTACATTGCATAGTAAGTTATTTTGGGGATTTTTTTTTTTAAGACACTGACTTTTTTTCTTTTTTTAAAAGATTTTATTTATTTATTTGACAGTGAAAGAGTGCACAAGTAGGCAGAGCAGCAGGCAGAGGGACAGACAGACTCCCCACTGAGCAGGGAGCCCCATGCAGGACTCGATCCCAGGACCGTAGGCTCATGGACTGAGCCGAAGGCAGACACTTAACTGACTGAGCCACGCAGGCGCCCCTGTAGTAAGTTCTGAAATAGGGAAGTGTGGGTCCTCTGAATGTTGTGGCTTTTACAGGTAGTTTGTCTGTTTTACTCTGACTGCTTTTACTATTTTCTCATTGTCTTTGGTTTTCTGCAGTTTCACTATGTATAAGACAGTGAGTTTCTTTCTTATTTATCCTGCTTAGGATTTGTTAGATTCTTAAATGTATGATTTAATGTGTTTCATCAATTCTGGAAATTTTTGAGCCATTTTTTCCCAAATGTTGCCTATGTCCATTCTTTCCTTTCCTTATGGACTCTTCTTAGACCTTTTCATTGTGACATCCGTGTTTCTTACCCACTCCTCTGCGTTTTCTTTCTCTTTACTCCCATTACGCATCATTGTGGGTATTTTCTTCTGGCCTGTATATTCCAGTTCATTAATTTTCTTTTTTTCATAGGTAATTTTTTTTTTACTTAAAAGATTTTATTTATTTATTTGAGAGAGAGAGAGAGAAACAGCATGAGAGGGGAGAGGGTCAGAGGGAGAAGCAGGCTCCCCACTGAGCCGGGAGCCCGATGCGGGACTCGATCCCAGGACTCCGTGATCATGACCTGAGCCAAAGGCAGTCGCTTAACCAACTGAGCCACCCAGGCGCCCCTAGGTAATTTTTTTTAAAGATTTTATTTATTTATTTGACACAGAGAGAGAACAAGTAGGCAGAGAGGCAGGCAGAGGCAGAGGGAGAGGCAGGCTCCCCGTGGAGCAGGAGCCCGACGCGGGACTCGATCCCAGGACCCCGGGGTCATGACCTGAGCCGAAGGCAGACGCTTAACCGGCTGAGCCACCCAGGCGCCCCTGGTTCATTAATTTTCATTAATTTTCTCTTCTGTTATTTCTAATTTGCTGATAAAACTCTCAGTTCTCAATTTTGGTTATTGTGTTTTAAGTTCCAGAATTTACATTTTTTTCCCATTGAACATTTACAATATCATTTTTAAAAATTTCTATTCCCAACCAAATTTTCCATTTTTGGCTTGTGTTCCTTGAATATAACAAGCATAATTGTTTTATAATCTATGCTGATCATTTCAGTACTGGAGACCCTGTTAGTCTATTTCTATTACCTATTGTACCTACTGTTCTTATTTGTGCTGTCTGATATCCTTGGATTATGTTTGTGTACTGGATATTGTTTTAGAAAATTATTTATAGAAATACCCTGACGTTCAAGATAATATTGTCTTCCTCTAAAGAGAACTTATTCTTTTGCCAGCTCTTGAGGGCACTAGCAGTGGGAACCACCTGGCTTTGAAATTTCCACCCCAGCCCCTGGAGCCTGCCAGAATTGCAGCTCAGCCTTTTCCAGAACAAAGCCCCAAGGCATAGGCCGCCTTCAGAGCAGGCTTCACTTCTCCACTTTCCCATGTCTTCAGTATCTCAGCATCTCATTTCAGCAGTTCCTCAAATCTTGTTACTTCTCTGATTCTTTTAAGATGACTTTTATAAGTTTGTTTTTATTGGTATGAAGGTTTATTTATTATCTAGGAGTCCATATCCAGAATTGGTGGACCCTTTGATTCTCATTTGAAGGATCTAATAGGCAGCAATATCTTCAGGAGAGGTAGGGTCCTCACTGTGCTGTGGGATCAATCCTGATTGGTCTTTGTCAATCATGGTAACCCCTTCTCTCTATGCCTAAGGTGGGCATATGACCCACTTTTGGGAGAAAAGACACAAGAGGAAAACTCCTGGGAATTTGTGGATGAATTTTTGTGCCCATTTGAAAGAGAGCTGCTTGGGAACTAGAGCCCTTTCTCTTCTTTGTCCTCTAAGAAGATGTTATGTAAGGAAATCACACTTGAATCTTTGGCAACCCTCTTACGACTAAAGGAAAAACCAAGAAAATTGTAGGGATATCAACTCATGGCTCTTGATATTGTTGAGCCACCTAAAAGCCCTGGAACTCTTTGCTTCCAGGCTTCTTAAGGAAATAATAAACATCCTTATGGTTTCACTGTTGGTCAGATTTTCTGTTGTGTGCAGCCCAAAGCATTCCAAACTGACATATCATCCTTCGGGACTCAGCTTGAAATGCCACTTCCTCAGGGAGGCCTTCCTGAAACCTCCACATCAACTCATTTGATATAATCTCTCTACTTTCCTTTTAGTGTCCCTCATCATATTTGTAATTATTTGTGGAATGATAGTCTTTCTCTCTGGGCTCTACACTCCATGGGAACAGAGACTATGGCAGGGTCCTAGAGCCCATCCCAGTGCCAGGCATGGTAGCCTCTAAATCAGTAATTATTCAAATAAACAAAAGAAAGGGTCAAGAGCCCAAGTAGAGGGAGATACTGGATAAAAGTCCTGGCGGATGTGAATTAAAATTTGTGCAGTTGTGCCTCTAACACATGAAAACTTTTAAAGCTCAAAGAATCATTACAGAAGGGTTGGAGTGGCCATTGTGAGCATGAGTGTGAATGTTTATCTGGCACAAGTAAGAGCTGCCAAGTTGTGTTAAAGACCCAGCTGGGATTAGACCCCATAAATGTGTGTTGGCATAAATCGGCAGAATTATGAGATTTTCTCCAGCAGTGTTCAGCTGACTAGATGTGTGAGACATGTTGGGTAATTAAGTTGATCCAAAGATGAGGACTCTCAAGACAGGCTGCTTTCTTTCTTTTTTTAAAAGATTTTATTTATTTATATGAGAGAGAGAGAGAGCACAAGCGGGGGGAGGTGGAGGAGCAGAGGGGGAAGGAGAAGCAGGCTCTCCACCGAGCAGGGAGCCCAACTCAGGGCTCCATCCCAGGCCCCCGGGATCATGACCTGAGCCGAAGGCAGACGCTTAACCGACTGAGCCACCCAGGCGCCGTGGACAGGCTGCTTTCTGTTCTGTTTTCTAGTGAAGTAAATAAAAGTAGCTATGGAATTTTATTTCCACTCTCAATAAAGTAAATCTCTTAGAATTCAAAGTCTTTTGACTTTTTGTTGACCTTTTGTTCCAGACTGGAGAATATCCCCTGGCTGAAACACTCACGCCAGGAGTCTTCCCCCATCACCCACTTGCCGTGGAAAGGCTTGAGGGGGTGTCTGAATTTCCTAAGGGGTGTCGGTGTGTGTGCATGTTTTTCTGGGGAGAGTGTCCAGAAAGGCAAGAAGCACTGACTTGGGGCTGGCTCCTAGCCGTGGAGCACTGTGTGGGTCAGGGCTTGATGGAGGGGGAGTCATGGCCCTGCTTGTTGACAAGAGGCGGCGGCACAGTGGGAGGTGCGCAGACTCTAAGGACAGAGGTATAGGCTACGCCACGTAGCTCTTGAGTTTTCTCCTCCATAAAATGGAAATGATAATCACAGTTCCTCACCTCAGAGGGCTGATACTAAGATTAAATGAGTTAATACATACAAATGCTTAGGGCCATGTCTCACACTTCGTAAGAGCTGATTTTTATTATAGCTAATTGTTAGTGATGCATCGGGATGCACATCATGGCCAAAGACATTGAATCAGGAGCAGCAGCTGAGGGTGCACGGTTGTTGCTGATGTTGTGCAAAGTACACAATCTAAGCATTTTCTCCCCTCCAGCACTTAGGGCAAATTCCTTAACTGGCCTGTGTGTCTGGGATCTCACCTGCTATGGAGATGATAATAGTAACTAGCTCACAGGACTGTGGTAGGGGTTCCAGGCAGGCTCAGAGCAGTGACTCCAACTCAGTAGATGATAGTATTGTTTTGTTTTGTTTTAATTTTTAAGTAGGCTCCAACGTGGGGCTTGAACTCACAACCCTGAGATTAAGGGTCACATGCTCTATGACTGAGCCAGCCGGGTGCCCCTCTGCTGCCTAGGTACGTTCAGTCTCCTCATTTTGATGAGAGAGGCCCCTTCCAGGCGATTCCCACAGCCTTCCCTCATGCCGAAACCTTCACAACTCACCCAGCACCTTCATGCTCACCATGTCCGCCTCCTAGTGGCCCTAAGCAGAGAGGAAGTGACTAATCTAGGCCCCTCCACCTGCCCCCTGCCTCGCCGTATTCCCTTCCAAGAGTCTTCCCCATCTCTCCTCAGTTCCCATCTGTAGCAAACGCACTCCTGAAACCCCACACCGACCACCAAGCCTTCCCAGCTGAGAATCCCTGTGCCGAACCAGTCCTGCGAGACGTGTGCGTCCCTCCTCCCGGCCAGTCCTGCTCCACTGCCAGCACCTCTCTCCGTGACTCCGTGCATAGCCAAGCCCTTCGCCAGACAGCTGCTGAATGAAGGAAATCAGGCACGGGATGATTCTACTACCCCAGGATGTGCACATATTGAAGGGAAGGAAGGAGGAGCCACCGAGAGACTGATCTGCACTGTAGACTAAGACTGAACACACAGGCAGTGGCCAGAGCAGATGGAAAGACAGCTCCGACGCAGGTCCTGCAGAAACCTGCCCAGCAAACCAACTCCTCCTCATCAACAAGAAAACACCCAGGCCGTAGGTCACATTTGTAAGAAGACAATCTCTAGTAACAATTCAGAAAAGTGAAACACCAACTTTCTGGAACAATTGGCTCAAAACGGCCAGAACTGACAACTTCCCCAAGTTTTGTCCACATTGCAACTTAGGACCAACCATCGAAAGTCAAATATGCACCCCCAACCAGTCATACAGGACGCCCAGCTTCTAGGTACCTGCCTTACAGCTTCCCCACGCCTGCAGCTTCCAGAGAAGGCACATCCGAATCCTTCCCTTTTTCCTGCTATAAATAAAGCTTTCCCGCCCCTCTGCCCTTGAGTCTCTTTGACAACAAGTGACCAAGGCTAACTGACTCCCTTGCTGTAGCAAGCTTTGAATAAATAGCCTTTGCTCTTCTCTCATTTGGTTGGTCTTGATTTATTTCCCCAAGACCCAGGAACGGCAGCTCAGGGAGCGAGGCTCAGACTATCCTCTGTCAGTACCCTCGCTCCCCCTGGGGTGGAGCTCGAGCCCTCAGACGGCAGAGTTGCTGGCTGATCCACTGGAAATGCTGATCAGACCTTTGGACTCAGCTGAGCCGGAGCTGGAGAAGCCAAATTGACTCAGATTAAATCCCCCAGGCATAAAATCACAAAAGAGTTTTTTGTTAGATGCTAATTGGGAAGGAGGGGCCCCAGAGATCTGGGGAAAGGGTAGGACATCTGGGAATAGAGAAATGAGGGAGAGGCAGGAACTTCGGGCCTCGAACAGGAGCCAGGGATCGTCTGGAGCTGCTTTGGTGGGATGGAGAAGTGAGTCCAGATTCTTATCTAACCTCCACCAAGATCCTTTACTCAGTCCACAGACATTTACTGAGCGCCTAGGGTGTACCAGGCCCAGTTCTGGGTGCTGGAGATGGGAACTCACACCCTAGTGGGGGAAGACAGTAAATGGCTAAAGAAGTAAGATAACTTCAGAGTGGTAAGTGCCCTGAGGACAATGGGATGGGATGTGCCTGGAGAGGACACGCCCTGCCCTTAGGAGGGGCAGCTGGGGAGGGCCTCCCGGAGCAATGACCTGGGCGGCTGACACCAGAGAGAACCAGCGGTGCAGCTATCCAGGGAACCGGTTTTCCAGGCAGAGGGAGGCGCTGACGCACAGACCCTGAGTGGAGACCTGGCTCTGACACGTTCAATAAGGAACAGAAAGAAGGTCGCTGTGGCCAGAGCTGCGTGGGCAGGGGGTGAGCATGGTGGGATAAGACCAGGAGGGATGTTCAGGGACACGGGGAGTGAAGGGCCTTCCAAGTCATTCTAAGAGTTGAGATTTTATTTTGGTCTCAATAAAATAGGAAGTCACTGAATGGCTGGCTTGCTGAGGCTATCTTGTCAAGGCCTTCGAAGCTCTCCTTTGTTGAAATCTTGCCCAGATCCGGGCAGGTAGGGGGGTGTGTGAATGTGGGGAGACAGCGTTAAGGAGGGAAAATGTGGGTCAGACCCAGTTGCTACAAGTCACAACCAGAATCCCTTGCTGAGCAGGACAAAAGTGGCCATGGAGTAAACCCCTGAAATTATACACTTGTGTGTGTGTGTGTGTGTGTACCCTATTTTAGGGAGGAACCCAGAGTTTTTCCAGACTCTCAGAGGAGTCTGCCACCAAAAAAGTCCAGAAAAGGAGAATATTGACCTATATGCCTGCATATGCATGTGCCCCCTCAGTAAGGACCTGCGCGAGGGGGGAAGAGGGCAGGGCAGGGCAGGGAACTTCACTGTGTACCACGTGCTTTACCTATTTTTAAAAGTCCACTTCAGTGTAAAGGACCGAAGCTGGAGAGGAACAGATGGGGGTGGGGAAGAAGGTGCCAAAGTCTTGGTGTGGCCTGGGAGGGGCAGAGACATATATGGGCTGATCCTAACTTGACTCCCCCAGCCCTGGCCTGTGCACCCACGCCTCACACACGCTCACACCGACCAACCGACCGTAGGCAGGAGGGCCTCACCCTGAGCCCACAGAGGGCTCAGCCGCCCGGTGAGCACCAACTGCATGTCCTGGGAGAGTGAAAGGAACAGGTCTCCTGGAGATGCCCTTTGCTCAGGTCACCGGAGTCACTGTCCTCCTCCGCCCTTGCCCCAGGCTCCTCGGATCCCCACACCCTCAGAGAGAGAGGCCCCAGGCCTCCTAGGCACCCTGCTGGGCCCCCCAGGAGCTCTTGGCTCAGATCCGAACACACTTCCGTTCCCTACGCCTTGGTTGGTCAATTTGCTTTGAGTAAAAGTTCCCTGGCTCTGCCTGGGTGATGGAAGCTGAGATGGGGCTGTTTTCTCGAATTCTCTCCAACATCTCAGCTTGGATATGCTTTGCCTCCCCACAAATAGGTCTGGCCGGGCCTTCAGGACCCAGCTGTTCTCAACCATCAGCCAGGGGGTAGGGACCAGCCTCCCCTGGGTATTGTGATCCCCAGTAATCCTGGGCCACGAGTCAGGGAGTGGAGTCAGACGCTGATGACAGGTCACTGGCAGGACGCAGAGCAGGCCGGGGCGTCCTGGTCCACACTTGGGGAGGGTACCAGGGTGGCCCTGTGCAGGTCTGTTAAACCCCAGAGCTCCTCTTCTGCCGTGGAACAATTCAGACCGTTCCATACCTTCCTCCTGAGGCCTTTGGACCACACCGGGAACCAGCACAGCCACTTCCACTTGCAGAGCCAAACAGAATTTTATGGCCCCTTCTTCTAACTCTAGAATAAGTACATAATAACGTCAACCAATATTTGTGGGGAGTCACTGTAGCAGGGCACGATTCAGTGAAAGACTTTATGTATATCACCTCAAAAATCCCGCAGAGGGGCGCCTGGGTGGCTCAGTCAGTTAAGCATCTGCCTTCAGCTCAGGTTGTGATCCCAGGGTCCTGGGATCAAGCCCTGCATTGGGCTCCTTGCTTGGCAGGGAGTCTGCTTCTCCCTCTGCTGCTCCTCCTGCTTGTGCTCTCTCTCGCTCTCTCAGACGAATAAATAAAATCTTTAAAAAATCCCGCCGAACCCCGAGGCAGTGGCATGGGGATGCCCCCTGGGCACATAGCCAGTCAGCCAAGCTGTGATGTGAACTCAGGCAGTCTGGGCACACTGCACCGGGGGCTGCTCGCGAATGAAAGCAAAAGGATCTGCAGAAGGGCCCCACAACCTCGCACCAGGATCCAATCTGCAGCCCAGGAACCAGGGAACAAAAGCACGGGTCCTTGACAGTTCCACACACTGAGCTCGGAGCATGCAGTGTGGGGCGCCTACCAGCCTGGAGTAAGAGCCCCTGGGCTGCCCCACCTGCTCTGCACTCTGGGACCTTATGGCCCAGGGCAGCACACAACCTCCTGGGCCCTTTCTTCTGTGTGAAATAAGGGGACAGCCTGTACTTCTCCGGCCCTCCCAGCTCCCAAAGGCTGCTCATCACTTTGGATGACAGTGTCCATCGGCCCCTCCTGCAGGGGTGCTCCTAGCTAGAAATCCTCCAAGCCTCCTCCCTGCCCCGTGTGCCGGGCAGGAGCCAGGCAGGTGCTGGGCCGGCGGGGCGGGAGACCTGAGGCTGGGCTCCAGTTCTGCTTGGCGGAGTGCTTGGCATCTCCTGCCTCATTCTTCCCATCTGATACATGGAAGGAATGTCCACCAGCACGCCCCCACTTTATAAGCTTTTGGGGGAAGATTAGATGAGATGATGCAGCTGAAAACCCTGTGGAGACCATGAGGCCCAGGACGTGTTCAAGAGTTTGGGCATGCGGTGTGCCTCTTAGCCTCTCCCTGCCGGCCTCTGAGGTGGGACAGGAGGTGCAGGGAGAGGACAGAGGCAGGGCTGGGCATCACCGCCCCTCCATCACCTGCCTCTGCCCGGTAGCAGACCCTTCCCGCGGGTGGAGGAAAGCAAGACAGCCGGTGCAAGTGCCTTTGGGAGGCCAGGGTGAGGTGCAGACACTGAGGAGGGCTGAGGAGGAGCTTGGACACAGGGTTTTCCTCCTGACACCTGCCCCTGGGCTCACTCCCAAGGCTTCCAAGGAAGAGCCTCAGGATGCTGGCCCTAAATAAGGCAACTCGGTCTCAAACACTGTAGTCCTGGAGGTGCTAGGTACCCGGCACACGAAAGCAAGCTGCAAACTGTCCAAGGTAGAAGGCCTGCTGCCGAGGTTAGCGGCACAGGGGCACTGAGCCTGTGGGGACAGGGAGGGAGCAGCCAGCAGAGGTCAGAGCGGGAAGGCCGCGGAGCCTGGCTGAAGTCCGCAGCCAACAGGAGGCCGCTGAGCAGAGGCTGCTCAGCCCCAGGAAGGGCAGTGGTCACCTGAGAGCCCTGGAAATCCCCTGGGGGCAGTGGCACATCCGAATCCGGGTGCACCTGTGCATCTGTGGGTGGGTAACCCAGGCCCCAGGCCACAGGAGCTGACCTATGTCCCCCCGCAGCAAGCCTCCACCCTCCTGGCTCTGCCTTTCCGTCCTCAACGTGTTCAGTCATCCCTCCTCTTCTGCAACGCCTGCCAGACTGATGCACCCCTTCTTTCCGCCCAGAAAGCTTCCACCACTCTTGGAGCTCGCTCACCTCACACAGCAAACACTTCCTTCTCAGTGTGTGTCCCCGGTTCTTTCAGACTAATGTCTCTGTGACCATTCCGAAGCATTTTGCCAAAGTTTCTCCTCAGCATACGCCACACGCAAGAGGTGACTGAGAGTTTATCACGTATCCTCAATGCTGGGCCCTGCAGGGGAAACCAAGAAGTCTAAGGCAAAGCCCCTGCCCTGAGCACCGGATAAGCCAGTTACTGGAAAGCCAACAGCATAAAGACACAGCCTGCTTGCCGTCCGGCGGGGCCGGGAGCTGCAGGGACTAGCAGAGCCCAATGCTGCGAGCGGGAGAGAGGTCAGACCGGACCAGCACTGGCTTCCTGGGAGAGGTGCAGTTTGAGCTGAACTTGAAGAAGCATCGGGTGCGAGGAAAGGGGAGGCAAGAAGGCATTCTGTGGATGCTGTCTATGAGCACAGTGTCACGCTTCTGTGTTGATCATCCGTGTAGCAGGTGAAGGGAACTTGATGAGGTGGTGGCCACGGAAAGGGCGAGAACACATAACTATGCGAAGGACAGGAAGTCAGTCTTCGGGCTCAGAGCACTGGATTTCGTTTGTGACATGACCTGAGGTCTAACTCTGGGTTTGCCACAGCTCTTCACATGTAAAACGAAGGACTGGGCAAAACAGCTCGAAGGTTCCACACTATTCTAGAGCAAGGAGAGAAAGGACTAAGATGAGTCTAGGATTTTGAAGGACAGTCCCGGCAACAGGAGGTGAGAAGTCGGGAGAGGAAGCAGGTGTGGGGAGAAGGCTTCAGTTTTGAGTGAACGGAGGGGACCCCACCATGACCCTTCCTTCCACTGGGTTCTCAGTCACCCTGCCATCAGCTGACCCGGTCTGTCCTGCCCGTGCATCTGCAGCACCCCTCCTCTGGGAGCATGACCCTGACGGTAGCAAGGTCAGAGCAAGGAGGAGGAACTAGCCTTTGCTCCAGGAGATTTGTCAGCTTCTCCTGTGGTGAATAAACACCCTGTCATCACCAGCACTGTCATCTAGAAGAGGGGCCAGTGCTGTTGAGTGCCCGAAGCCCAGGGTGGGATCCCCTAAATTGACAGTTAAGTTTCCATCACCCTAGGGTTAAGGGAAGCTTGAACAAGAAATTATTGAGAAATAAACTGAAATGTGGTTCCTCCATACCTGGGTTCCTGCACCCACATTCGTACCTGGTTCACAGGCAAACCTCCCAATGTGTGGTTTAGACGGGGGTGACACGCTTGGGCGTGCACACAACCCCTGTGGAGTTCAGGAACAAGATCCCCCAGGCTGGGGCCGCAGCCCCTGTAATTTAATAATCGCCACAAGCAACTGTCAGGGGACCTAGGTGAGAGGCTCCCCGGCCTGGAGAGAACCGCCATGGCCAGGGGTTTGGGCCAGGAGAGAGATGGATGGAGATGGTCCTGGGAGACAAGGAGTTGGCTCAGAGAGACTGAGCTGGGGCTTGGGGGGTGGATGCTCCAAGCGCAGAGGGGAGGGAGGGCAGAGGGCACTCCAGGCAAGGAGACACACAGGCCCTGGCTAAGGGGCTCAGCCTGTCTGGGGGGGCGGCAAAGCTGGAGAAGCAGGCTGCGGCCACAGGGCAAGGCTCTGAATGCCAAGCTCAGAGCCAGAATAGATCCTGAAGCTGCCAAGAGCAGGGAAGGCTGTGAGCAAACAGGGGAGACCCTCTCCAGCACCAGGCACAGACGTGGCCCTTGTTTGTCCACTCAGGGCCCTTGGGGTCCCCAAATGAGCCGAGGCCTGTGGTCAGAGGGCAAGCCCACACTACCTCCTGCCTCAACTCGCCTTGCCTTCACATCATGCCCCGACTTTTCTATTTCTGACTTCAAGGCCTTGGTATGTATGAAATTCTTGCCTCTCCTTTGGCAGCCCTGCCTGCCTCTCTGGCCACAGTTTTGAGTTTGTACCCTTATTCTTACCCTTTTATGTCTGCCTTTCTTGGGCCTTCAGCACAGTCTGTCAAGATTAATTTGACACCAAACTGGCTTTCTCTAGAAAGGCAGGGAAACTTCTAGGCACGAGAGCAAATTCATGTGGGAAGAATTACCATGGCCCCTTCCATAAGGCAGTTAGAGTCCTCTGTGTCCAGTGACAACCCATTGGAGAAAGAAGCCATTTCTTGAGGTGCAGGTAGGAGAAATAACTTATTTGGATTCTGGCCCATAGAACCTGATGCTCCACCAGACCTTCCCTGCTCTGCTCTGTAACTTCCTCAAACCATGAATAGGACCCCCGTTACTTCCAGAACCTGCATTCTCTGTCTACCTCTGCCCTGCTTGGAAAATTCTTAATTTACTTCTGGAATTAGGTGAGGGGTTGGTAACTGGGTCCAATTATCACATGGACCTTTATTCTCTCGTAGGAGCCTCTTTGGGCTGGGAAGATGGGTTTCTGTCACCTTCGTTACTTGGGACAACATGCACTATTTCCTGCTCTTAATTCACATCTGTAGTTGATCTTGGAATTGGTCACAGTACTCTGTGTGGCCAGGACACTGAGTGCACTTCCAGACTCAAGAACGAAACAATAGATTGCTCTGTTTTCTCAGAACGCTGGGAGTCCTGAAACCTTGTCCCCACCACCACTAGGCGTGCCTGCCCTTCTTTCTGTGCCCTGGCCCGTCTGCCCCGAGCATCTTTGCCCTCAGCTGCCGCTGAGCCCACACAGCCCACTGCACCTCACGCTCTTGTCCAGGAGCGCCAAGATAGCAAGGAGCCTGCCAAGCCGGGAAGACGTCACAGAGTCAGTCCTGGTCGTGGCTCTGCTGCCAGATGTCTCAGGAAGGAAGACAGCTTCTGCCCAGACAGCAACATCACTGTTTTCCCCAATCCCTGACGCAGAGGCTGGGCCCCGGTCTCA
The DNA here is from genome assembly GCF_009762305.2 of Zalophus californianus. NCBI lineage: Eukaryota > Metazoa > Chordata > Mammalia > Carnivora > Otariidae > Zalophus > Zalophus californianus. The sequence goes on from NC_045598.1 coordinate 104,813,904, forward strand.
AGCTGCTGTGAAATCACACGATTATGTCCACTCTGTGTCTGGCAAGTCCTTGCTGAGTCCTGCTGGGCCCCAGGAGCCCCTGCACAGAGAAGTCCGGGCATCCCGACGGGGCAGCTTCTAAGTCTTCACACAGTGCAGAGTCTTGATCTATGTGGCACATCAGCTGAAGAGCAATTTGAACAGCATCATTAACCATAACACTGACCGACTTTCCTAAGGGGCTCTGTGCTTTCACACACATGCTACCATCTTTATTTTGGTTTTCACGATAACCTAGGAAGTAGATAAGCTGGGTACTGTTGTTAGTCCATTTTTAGAGATGACAAAGCTGAAGCTGAGCATTCCTGAGGCCACACGGGTCCCCAAATGGCAAAACGGGGACCGGAGTCTGGATCGGTGCTGGTTCTCCCGCACTTTGTCTCTGCAGGACCCAGGGCTGAGCGTCCCCACCTCGTGGTAACAGCAACAGCTCGGACCACCATGGCTCCCCGGGGCCTGGTAGCTGCAAGGGCATGTGGGTACTTTTGAATGTTCCCTAAGATCCTAAAGACAAGGCTGAGTGGAAGCTTGTGTCACAGGGACAGGCCCTGGCCAATTTTTCCCATCCCTGGGGAGAGGTACCATTTTATTAAACCTGTTAAATCAGTTGTGTGGAGACTATAACAGAGGGTATGGCCTGAGAGATCTTCCAATTTAGGAGACAGTGAATATCACAAACATCTCGGAGGCCTAATCCAGAAGCCCTAGCATTATGACCATGTCTCGCAAACACATATGGAAGAAGATATGCACATGATCCCAAACCACATTACACAGTTGTCAAAGTACTGACGATATTGTAAACCTAATGGCTGCCAAAGTTGTGTCCAATCAATTCACTCGATTCCGTTGTTTACCGAGTGCATCCTATCTGCGGAATGCTGGTGGACACACAGACACATGCTCAGGGAGGTACTGAGGTAAAGTCTGTCACCAAGGACCCCAGGACCTGCCTGAGGGGCACTATTAGATTGAAATATGGAGATCAAATCGAGAAGAATTCTGATTTCGGGAGTTTCTGACCACATTTAATGTGTCCAGAGCAGTGACCAGGAAACGAGAGCATCCCATCGTGTCTTGGTCCTCATTTACCAGACAGGTCACATTCTGTTTCTGCATCATTTTACTACCCTAGAGCCAGCGGAGCCACGCTAGGACACGGCAACCACCAGAAAGTGCTGGAATGTGGCCAGAGCTGAGACAGTGCTCCCTACTTCTCATTCATGGGCTCATCGCATAAGCTTTTTTTTTTTTTAAGATTTTATTTATTTATTTGACAGAGAGAGACACAGAGAGAGAGGGAACACAAGCAGGGGGAGTGGGAGAAGGAGAAGCAGGCTTCCCGCGGAGCAGGGAGCCTGATATGGGTCTTGATCCCAGGACCCTTGGATCATGACCCGAGCTGAAGGCAGACGCTTAAGGACTGAGTCACCCGGGTGCCTCTAAATTTTTATTTTGTTTGCAAACATTCTGTAATCTCATTACCTTGTTTTTTCTTTTTCTTAAGATTTATTTGAGAGAGAGAGAGAGAGCACGAGAGGGAAGGGAGAAAGTGGGAGCAGCAGACGCCCCGCTGAGCAGGGAGCCTGATGTGGGACTCAATCCCAGGACCCCGGGATCACGACCAGAGCCAAAGGCAGACGCTTAATGACTGAGCCACCCAGGCGCCCCACATCCCAAAAACGTTTATTAAATGCCCACTATGGGCAAGGTGAGGTGGTGGATACAAAGGTAAACATGGCCAGTGGTCCCCACCCTCCAGGTTCCTGGCAGAGAACAGGTCACAATAGGCTGTTTTAATAACTTGTGGGAAGTGAGCTAACCGGGCCAAGGCAAAGCCTAATGGTCAAAAGAATGGCATCAGTGAAAGAAAACAGTGTGAACCAATGTGACAGGACATTGGGAATCAACAGCTGGAGACCAACCTGGTGTGTAGCGATTGAGAAAAGAGTGGCTCTTCTGGAACAAAGGAGTTGAGCAAACCATGATTCCGAGAGGCAGAAAAGCCAACACCAGGCTTTCTGAAAATGGTTGCTATGACCACAAACCAAAAGACAGACGGTTTCATACGGGTTCCTGGGCCCCACCTGTACACATCAGCATTATCTGAAATAGGGACAATGTCTCACAGGAAACATTAGTTCAAAATGTTACTTAATTCAACACAAAACTCCCTTAACCCACTACCAGAAAGAAAAGAAAATGATTAAGCAAACTCAGCTAAATTTCTCAAAAATCTGTACATACATACATATACAGATAATAGCTTCTACCTGTGAGATTTGGGGCAAAGTACTGCATTTCTCTTTGTGTCTTTGTTTCCAAATCTGTTGAGATGAGCCCTGTGCACAGAGTAAGTCCTGTATACACACATGTTGGCTATATTATCACTGAACGGCTGTGTTAAGTTCAAAGTCAGACGAATGCTCAGCCTGTCCCCCTCTTTTTCTTTCATCTGTCCTATCTCTAGAGATACTTTTGGGTGAAATCTAATTATCACATAACATTTGAAAAACCCTTCTTTTTATCCTTGAGGCAGTGTCCACAGATTTAATCTGGTACTTCACAAGTTGCTGAGGCCTAGGAAATTCTTTGCTTTGTACGGTATATGCAGACCACCGAGTCACGGGAGATGACAGCTGTAGTAATCTTGCGTGCTCTTCAGTCCACTGCCACTTCTGAACGGAAAGGACTATTTCTGACCTTCAGTTCATGGCAGTTGCAAATGTCAAAGGCAGAGCTTTTCCCTTCTCCCAGGCTCCCTCCGGCTCGGCTGCGCTCTGTGGCACCTTCCTGTTCGGCAGTTTGCCTCCTCCTAGATAAATGAATGCTGATGGCATATCATTCCCTGGGCACTGAAAGGTCCCAGACCTAAAATATCTTCTTCTGGTCCTGTGGGCTGGGCGTTTCGTCACCTGCATTGTGCTCTGAGGTCTGAGCAAAGGGGCTTCCCCTCCAAACTGAGGACTATAAATATGCCTCTGGGTGGGGGCTGTATCAGCAACAGTCCCTAGATAAACTAGCCCTCCTGGGGGGGCAGCATTAACCCATTATCTCCCCAAGCTCTCTAGGAACACAGGACCATCGCTAAAGATGTTTTAAGGAGAGGCACAAACTCGAGGCTTGTAGACAAGTCTGATCGATAGTCATGTTTTGTGGAGTGTACTTACTGTCCTAAGAAATTTTTTAGTGACTTTTCCATATATCCAAACCAGGGCATAACTTCTGAAAAACAAAAGCAAAATATAGATACTCTAGCAACATTGTCTTGCATCCCCAGAAAAATCACAGGGGTCCCTGGTGTCCCCAGCCTGCTTACCTACTTGCCCACAGGCCTCTGAGCTTGGGTGGAAAAGTTGGGAGAGCAGGCCTGGGCACCTGGGACTCATTTATCTGTTCTCTAACATTCTAATTCAAATATTTATTTTAACCCTACAAATACAAACAAAAACAAAAACAAAGCACAAATACAAAGTATGAAAAAAATACAGATGATACAAAGTAGCCTAAATAGTCTTTGGAAAGAATGTAAGGATTTATTGAGAAAACAAAATATGCATGCTGAACTTCAAATAAGGAAATAATTCTTGCATTTTAAGAGCACTTTATATTTTCACTTCCCTCATCTTTTCCAGATAACATTTACTTCTGTTGAATCCAAGTGCTTAGTTCCCCATGGCTAGCTGTCTCCAACTAGACCCAACTCTTTGAAGCCATAGACTGTCTTCTGTGTCCTAAGCACCAAGTGCAAAAAGGTGCTTCAGAATCGTTAGGTGGGAGTGTCTGAGACCCTGTGATTTCGTGGGGATGCAGGACGATGTTGCTAGAGCTTCCGTTTTTATGTTTTTGTTTTTCAAGAGAAGCTATGAAATATCTGGTTTTAAAATATTGACAATTCAATGTAAAAAACAAAAGCTTGAAAATACTGGGTGGTGCAGTCAGTTAAGCCTTGGACTCTTGGTTTCCGCTCAGGTCAGGATCTCAGGGTCCTGAGAGAGAGCCTGGAGTCCAGCTCTGCACTCAGCACGGACCCTGCCTGAGTTTCTTTCTCCCTCTCCTTCTGGCCCTCCCACTCAGGCTGTCTGTCTCTCTCTCAAATAAATAACTAAATCTAAAAAAAAAAGGAAGAAGAAGAAAGAAAATACTGAGTAGACCCAACAGTGCATGACTGTGGTTCATGAGCAGATGGCAATTAAAATTTTTATTTTATTTTTTTTAAAGATTTTATTTATTTATTTGAGAGAGAGAGAGCACGAGAGGGAAGAGGGTCAGAGGGAGAAGCAGACCCCCCCCCCCGCCCCGCCCCGCTGAGCAGGGAGCCCGATGTGGGACTCGATCCCGGGACTCCAGGATCATGACCTGAGCCGAAGGCAGTCTTTTAACCAACTGAGCCACCAGGCGCCCCTATTTTATTTTATTTTTAAAGATTTTATTTATTTGAGACAGAGAGAATGAGAGAGAGACAGAGAGAGAGCACATGAGAGGGGGGAGGGTCAGAGGGAGAAGCAGACTCCCTGCCCAGCAGGAAGCTCGATGCGGGACTCGATCCAGAGACTCCAGGATCATGACCTGAGCGGAAGGCAGTTGCTTAACCAACTGAGCCACCCAGGCGCCCAGCAATTAAAAATTTTAAATAGTAGTGATCATTTATTATGCACTCTATGTCAGCCATTTTGTATAAACTATTTATTTATTAACATAACTAATAACATAGATAACGCTTCTGGGTGAAAATTCAAACAATATATAGGCATATGGAGTAAAAAGCATTTTTTCCTCCCCAGGTGTCGCCACCCATTCCGAGTTTGGGGTGCATTCCTCCAGATACGGATAGACAGACCTATCTCCAACCTTATCATGTGTATCAGATTAGTCCCACTTTACAGATGAGAAAACTGCAGCACAGAAAAGGTTGAAGCCTTCATCCAAGACCAAGACCTGGTACGGGAAGGAGCTAAGATTCAAATCCAGATCCTCTGACTCACGAATCAACGCATTCCTTCTGCTATGCCCCGCGTGTAAAATTTTATGGATAAAGAAACCGAGGCTCACAGAGGTCCCTGAGCTGTCACACCGCACAGTTCACAGCCCCATCCCGGAGAGGCAGGGGTGACCGGGCTCGCACAAGGGCTGCGGGGAGCCGAGCGCAAGGACTGCCGCGGGCCCGGGGTCCGACGGCTCCGCTCGCAGCCGCGCGCCTCCCCTCCCCGCGCGGGGCTCGCCCACGCCGCTCCTGTGCAGGTGCCCCCCCTCCCTCGCCCCCTGGCGCCCCTGGTGCCGCCCGCGCCGACCCGGTCGGGATGCCGGGGTCCCTGAGTCCTGAAGCCCCAGCCGGGCCCAGCGCACTGGCCCCAGGGACCGTGCCCAGAGCGACGGCTGCCTCCAAAGCGGGCAGGGACCGCCGCGGCTTCGCCCGAGCCGTCGTCCGGCGCCCGGCACGCAGGGGTGGTCGAGGCCCGCAGCCCCGGGGTGGGTGGCCCCGGCGAGCAGGGGGTGGGGGGCCGCCGAGGGGCGCGGGCCGGGCGCGTGGCGGGCGGGGCGCCGGCGGGCGGGGGCGGGCGCGGGGGCGGAGCCGCGGCCAGAGGCGGCCGTGTCCCGAGCCCGGCTCAGGGGCCGGAGTGGCCGCCGCGGAGCCAGGCTGCCTCCAGGGAGCGCCCGGGCACAGAAGGGTTAACGGGCCGCCGGGGCCCGCGCAGAGCAGGTACAGACCCCTCCGGGACCACCCCCCTCCCCGGCCCCGGCCGCCCTCTCTCCCCGGTCCCGTTAGAGCCCCCGCCGCGCGCGCCCGCGCCGCCCCCCACCCCCGCTCCCCGCGCCCCGCGGTCGTGCCCCAGCCGCGACCCCGGCCCCAGCTCTGTAGCCTCGGAAGATCTTCCAGTTCCTGGGGTCGAATTCCTGGGGAGGGGGCTCTGATCCCGTGGAACTGTGGCCGCATCACCCGGGCGGAGAATCAGCCAAAATTCCTACTAAGTCACGGAGTAAAGTTGGAAAACATACCCAGGACCTCCCCGCACGCGCCGGCGCCTCCTGCCCTCCTCCTCTAGGAGGGTGCTCCTTCGAGGATGTGGGCCCCTGCCACCGCCTTAAGTCCTGGAGTTGCGGCCAGGGACGCTGGGAGGGTTGCCGAGGGGTGCCTTTGATCCAGCTCAGCCTGATGACTAGAAAGGAAGGACACCTGTTTGGATGGTCCTCCAGGACCCAGGAATGGAGGGCACGGTGAGGACCAAGGAGTTCTGACCCAGGACAGGGACTCTCCAACCAGCCCTGAAACATGCCGTCCCACCCCCTCCCCCTGCAGCAGCAACCCATTTCCCAGGAGTGGGTCCCTCTGGGGGTGAAGGGGTTAGCCCTGCCCAGGCCTCTCCTCCTTGATCCTCACCAGCCAGTGTGGAGGTATGGCCAGGAGGAGCCCAGGTTTGTCCAGACCAGTGTCCAGCCTGGCAGCGGGGTGACCACTTCTCACCTCTCCTTTCCTCACCCTGGGCAGTGAGACACACCAGATGAGGAACATGAAAAGGGGTGAGGAGCACAAATGTGTGTCTGTTTCTGCAGTGGAGGGGGTATCAGCCCCCTGCTCAGCTGTGCAGGGGGTGGCATAGGACTTTTCCAGAGAGGGAGCCAGGCCTGGCCAGGGCTCCAGGAGTTCACGTCACCCCCACCCCCCACCCCTCACTTCTCCAGGGAACTGCCAAAGCCAAACCCAGATCAGGACAGGATTATGTGTACTGGGTAGACCCATAGAGAGAGACAGCAAGATACAGACCCCGGGGGGGGGCGGGGGGGGCAGAGAAAAGCAGAGGCCAGGAGGGAGTGGAGAGGGTACCCAGCAGTAGAGAAGGGGAAGACAGTGACCATCACCGCCATCTCTCCTCTTCAGCCTCAAGCAACAGAGTCAGGCAGAGAGCTGAAGGTTTGGGTGGACCGTTGGCCCTTCTCTGGAGCCCCTACGCCCCCATCAGGGTGGAGCTGCTGACCTCAGTGGCCAGCCCAGCCAGGGGAAGGAGCGGCCATCAGCAACCCCTTCCCAACCCAAAACAGCTGAGGTGACCCTGTGCATTCAGATGCAACCTCTGCAAACCCTCCCTCAAACTTCCAAGTCTTGGGGTGTCAGAGAGGGGAGTGGGGCTGAGAGTGTTGCTACCCCCAAGTACATTCCTGCCCTTCGCTCTGTCATTTTCCTGCCCCTGAGCTGGCCCACCTCGGCATTAGCTCCTTGGATTCCTCTCCCGGGTGCCTTTCAGATCCAACAGAAACATTTTTTTTTTTCCTGGAAAGCAGAATTGAGAGCGGGTTGGGGAGTGCGTGTGGGAAGGGCTCACGCTGAGCAGCAGGGGGCTTTGAGACCAGGGTTGGGCTCCCAGCTCCACTTCCCTGATGATGAAAGCTAGACTTGAGGATGGACTTCCTGGCTCCCCAGAATGATAGGCCTGTGGTTGGGGAGCAAGGGCAGCTCTAGCTGCATCTCTCCTTCCCAGGTTCCCCCAGCCCATCATCACTGGGCCTGAAATAAGCCTCATTGAACCAATGCCCAGGGACTCTGGCCCCTAGAGGGAGGTTAAATAAAATGGGAAAATCACCTGCTTCTCTAGAGATTAAACCATCAGCCCATTTAGTTTATTTCTTGCTAGAAAGTGTTTCGAGGCGGGCAGAGATGCGCCTGAGTGTTCCAGAAAGAGCTTAGTTAAAAAAGGGAAGAAAAGCCTGGGAGTCAAGTAAGAAAAGGAAAGCCGAAGGGGGTTCCGGTCAGCTCCTCAGAGTGGGTATCGGCATGTTCTTACCCATGCCTCCCTCAACTGTCCAGGACCTCTGGAAGGGCAGGAGGCAAACCAGAGGAAAAATCATCTTAAGGAAGACGCGTGTGCCTGTGTGGCCTGAGCCGGCCTGGAAGCAGGCCCCAGTGGGGATGAGGGAGGAGCTGAGGAGTTCCTGCAGGCTGAGGGGAGGGGACTGTGCCCCCGTCGGGAGGCTGAGGTCAGACCCCCACCCTCTAGCCTCAGCGGTCGGGAAAGGGCAGCATTCCTTCCCGCTCTCACCCTTAGGGTCATAAAGGGGTGGGCCACACTTCCCCCACCCCTCCATCCTCACTCGGAGATGCCCTTCTGAGGAGCCATCCCCGCCAACCCCCAGCTTTCTGGAGACAGGAGAGGTAACCACCAGGCTTCTGTCCCCGCAGAGCGCGCCCCCTCCACACCCAGATGCCTGAGTAGTGTGTTTACTTCCGGTCCCCTCTCCCCGGCCCGGGGCGTCGAGGGAGGAGCGATGGAGAAGTGGGCGGGCAGGTAAGTGTGGGGCTGCCGGCCGGAGGGGCGGCTCTGTCCCTGGAAGGGAGGGAAAGGCCATTACTGGGCGGGGCGGGGGCAAGTGATGGGAAACTTCTGCTTTCTGAGAAGCTAGCCTCAGGATGTGGGGAGCCTGCTGCGGGGGAGGGGGTGTCATAACACCTCGTCTGGCTGGTTTGCAGGCCCCGGTTGTGTCTGATGCTGCTTCTGTCCCTCCCTGAGCTCTGCCTGGATCAGGAGGTAAGCCAGGGACCAGAGGTTGTGCTCCTGTCATCCTCCCTGGCGCCCACCCCACTTCTCCAGGCCAGGCGTCGGACTGGCCATTCGCGCAGCTTCTGATGAGCCATGGCGCCTTTCACATTTGCCTTCCTCCCACCCCCCAACTCACTGACTCCTTGCCAAATTACGTCAAGTCTTTTGTCTGATCTTTTTGTCCACACAGGTGTTGTCTGGACACTCTCTTCAGACACCCCCTGAGGAGGGTCAGGGCCCTGAGGGTGTCTGGGGTCCTTGGGACCAGTGGGCCTCTTGCTCCCAGCCCTGTGGAGTTGGGGTGCAGCGCAGGAGCCGGACCTGTCAGCTCCCTACAGCTCAACTCCACCAGGGCCTGTCCTTCCCACCCCGGCCCCCAAGACATCCAGAAGCCCTGCTACCCCGGGGTCAGAGCCCCAGACCTCAGACTTCCCGAGAAACCCTCCCCCTGTACAAGCCACAGCCTCGGGGAAGAGGTGGCCCACGTCGAGGTCCTGCTTCCCAACTAGGGAGAGCAGAAGCCCGGGAGATTCCAGGAGCTCGGAGGTGAGGGGTGGGGCTTCGAGGGGGGGCGGGGCCTCGGGTGAGGGGCGGGGCTCGGGAATGAAGGAGAGGGAGCAAAGGTGCTTGGCTTAGGGAGGATTATCTTTGGTGCTAGGAAGCAGGCTGAGGAGGCAGGTCGGAGTCGGCCAGAGCTGTGACCCCATGTCTGCTACACCTTCTCAGGTCCCGGGTTCGAGACTCCATCAAGCCCGGAATGTTTGGTTATGGGAAAGTGCCCTTTGCTTTGCCACTGCATCGGAATCGCAGGCACCCCAGGGGGCCGCCCAGAGCTGAGCTCTCCCAGGCCTCAGATCTTCCATCCCTGACTCCAAGGACAGAACCAGCCTCCATAAACCACACAGCTCAAACTCAGCTCCCTCCTACAGAACTTTCTGCCCACTCCCCACCACCCCCAGCAGAGCCCCCAAGCCCTGAAACTGCTCGGAAGGAGGTGCCCTCTAGAACCAGGCCTGCCCCCACACGGCCCCACCCCAGAGCCCAGGCCTCTGGCACAGAGCCCCCCTCATCCATCCCCTCCCCAGGAGAAAGTAGCTCCTTCCACATGTCCCCTCAGCCAAGAACGCCAGATTCCCAGGGTTGGGCCAGTCTCCGGGTGGCCGAGAGGCACCCTAATCCTTTCCTTTCTGTCCCTCGGGGCAGAGGCCACCAGAGCCAGGAGCACTGGAGACCTGGGGGGAATCTTCATGGGTCCCTCATGGAGTCTGCCTCCCACTACCCGGATGGCTGGTTGCCTCTGCTGAGTGATGGTCCCCACTCCAGTTCCCTCTGGAGCCTCTTTGCTCCCAGTAGCCCTGTCCTGAGATGTTCTGGGGAGAGTGAGCAGCTGAGAGCCTGCAGCCAAGCGGTGAGTTCTTCCTTGGACCATCCCCTCCCCAGACTTGCGATTCTGTTTCCCTGACCCTGAGTCTGGGTCCTCAGCTTGTCAGATCTGGACCTGAGGGCAAAGGGCCTTGGCGTCTGACCTCCTCAGGGTAGGGGCCTTTGAGCTCTTCCACAGACCTGACCTCCCCTCCCACGCCCCCAAAGCCAGCCCTGACCCACACCCCATTTTCCTCCCCAGCTTTGACTCCTCTGTATCCCCCACCTCAGCCCTGCCCCCCTGAGCAGCCAGACCCCCGGGCCCTGCAGTGTGCAGCCTTTGACTCCCAGGAGTTCATGGGCCAGCTGTACCAGTGGGAGCCCTTCACAGAAGGTGAGGTTTCTAGCCCACCCGCCCTGGGAAGCTGAGCTGGCTTCGGACTGGGAGATGATGGGGAAAGGGAGACCCTTTTTTTCTGTAGACCCTTGCATTTCCCCTCTGTGTAATATTTTCTTTCTTATTTCTCAGGGTTGGGGTGAAGAGACAGCACAGGCCAGGAAAGGGGCGTGGGTTTCAGACAGGGCCCAGCAGTCAGATGGTGATGGATAACCCGGGGGGCGGGGATCAGGCTGGGAGACAGAGTGCCCAGAGGTGCCCTTTGGCTGGCTTCCTCTGGGAAGAAGCCCGTCCCAGGAGGTGGGGCGGGCATGACGCGAGAAGGGCATGGTCAGAGAGACCCTGTCCGGTGGTGACAGCAGGGTGGGGCAGGCTGGCGGTGGACCACTTGCTCCCAAGTTACCGTCCACTTGATTTTCAGCCTGTGTCAACTCGATGCCAGGAAGCCCCTCATGAGCTCACATAATCATAGGTTTCGGGTATCTCTTCTCTCTCACGGCTCACAACCCCTTTGCTGATCTCAGTGACCTCAACTGACCTGACTCAACTTTTATGGGACCCTCAAAGCAACGTTTCAGAATATGGAATTGTCCTGTCTCCTTCATCCCTGGAGACGTAGGCGAGCTCAGGATGTTCTATAGCTAGGATGGGACTTTTGTCAGCCTCCCGCCAGGGACCCCAGCTAACCACTCTCCCACCCTGTTTCTTAGTTCAGGGCTCCCAACGCTGTGAACTGAACTGCCGTCCCCGCGGCTTCCGTTTCTATGTCCGTCACACGGAAAAGGTCCAGGATGGGACCCTGTGTCAGCCTGGAGCCCTAGACATCTGCGTGGCCGGCCGCTGTCTGGTGAGAGAGGGTGGAGTGTGTGTGCATGTGCACACCCATGCACACACACGCAGGCGTGCAGTCTCCTTAGTCATCACCACAGAGACAAAACACCAGGCTGAGATTGCAAAAAGGAAAGTTCTCACCTGCCCAGCTGGAGGTGAGAGCAGAGCCGGGAGGCCGAATTGCCAGAAGAAACCCCTCAGGCACTTCCCTGCTTTCCTGAGGCTGGCTGGGGATGGTGGGCTGGCATAGGAACATCTTCTCACTCAACAGTGTGAAGATCAAGATGCAGGGTGAGCTGGAGGGTCCCAAGAGGACCAGGCGGGGGTGCGGCGGTGTCTGGCTTCAGGCAGCCCCTGCCTCAATCTCCCCCAGAGCCCCGGCTGTGATGGGATCCTCGGCTCTGGCAGGCGTCCGGATGGCTGTGGGGTCTGTGGAGGAGATGATTCCACCTGCCGCCTGGTCTCTGGCAACCTCACGGACCGGGGGGGCCCCCTGGGCTATCAGAAGATCCTGTCGATTCCTGCTGGAGCCTCCCAGCTCCAGATTGCCCAGCTCCGGCCCAGCTCCAACTATCTCGGTGAGCTCTCCAGATTCTCTGAGTCTTGGGTCCCCGTTCCAGTCCTGGTCTCTTGGTTCAGCCCTCCACACCCCCGTTGAGCACAGCAAATGGGCCAAGCAGAGAGAAGTCAGGGGCTCCTTCCCTTGCGGAGGTGGCGGAGGAAGCCGAGAGGGTGCGGGGCATCGGGGCCTCTGTGTGGAGGAGCACGGTGTGACTGACCTCGTGTCCTGACCTCCGATCTCCAGCCCTTCGAGGCCCTGGGGGCCAGTCCATCATCAATGGAAACTGGGCTGTGGATCCCCCTGGGTCCTACTCAGCCAGCGGGACTGTCTTCCTGTACAACCGTCCTTCTCGAGAGGAGGGCAAGGGGGAGAGTCTGTCAGCCAGAGGCCCCACGACCCAGCCTGTGGATGTCTACGTGAGCTTGGGGCCTGGGGAAGCTGGACTGCTGGACGGGGTGGGGGCCTTTCCCTCTGGGGGCAAAGTTGTGGGCCACAAGATGGAGAAGAAGGCTAGTGGTATGCGCCCCCTTACCTCCCCCAGACAATTCATTATCTTCTCTCTCCCCAGGTGATCTTTCAGGAGGAAAACCCAGGCATTTTTTATCAGTATGTTATCTCCTCACTTCCTCCAAACCTTGAAAGCACCACCGCAGAGCCCCACCTCCCCCAACTCCAGCCGGGTGAGACTCTGCTCCTCAGACGTAGGAGGCGGGGAGGGGCTGAAAGCGGAGCTTCAGGGCAGTGGGGTGTATTTGATTTGCCTACTCAACTGCCCCTGCACAGAGATTTTGAGAGTAGAGCCCCCACCCGCTTCGATGCCCCGCCCTGCCCGGACCCCAGGCACCCTCCAGCGTCAGGTGCGGATCCCCCAGATGCATGCTCCACCCCATCCCAGGACATCCCTGGGTTCTCCAACTGGATACTGGAAGCGAGTGGGACACTCAGAGTGCTCAGCATCCTGTGGAAAAGGTGAGACTTCAGGCAGCAGCCTGTATTCCTGGCACCCTTAGCCCAAATCCCTGACTTGGCATCCTGATCCCACACTCTGGATTGTGGGTCCATACCTCCACTCTGTGCCAGGTCAAATTCCAGTGTCTGGGACCCCACTGACACTGGGCTCTGAGCCATCCTGCCTCTCCTGGCTTCCCTCTCATCCACTTCAGGTGTTTGGCGCCCCATTTTCCTCTGCATTTCTCGTGAGTCAGGGGAGGAACTGGATGAACACAGCTGCGCCGTGGGCGCCAGGCCCCCAGCCCCCCTGGAGCCCTGCCATGGTCCTCCGTGCCCCCCATAGTGAGTATGATCCACAGGGAGGGCTAGGGTCCTAGGAACACAAGAGTTGTCCCAGGCAGACACATCCACACTGCCTTAGGATCTCACCCTGAACTCTGCACCCAGCACGCAAGATCTCCTGGCTGCGGAGGGACAGTATTTGATTAGAAAGGCTTACATTCCCAGGGCGCCTGGGTGGCTCAGTCGATTAAGCAGCTGCCTTCGGCTCAGGTCATGATCCCAGGGTGCTGGGATCGAGCCCCACATCGGGCTCCCTGCTCAGGGGGGAGTCTGCTTCTCCCACTGCCCGCCCCCGCCCCGCTTGTGCACGCGTGCGCTCTCTCAAATAGGTAAATAAAATCCTAAAAAAAAAAAAAAAAAAATAGAAAGGCTTACGCTCCCCAGACAGGAAGAAAACCCTGGCAGCCTGAGCCCCACGAGGGCACTCAGACTCCAAGTGATGAAACTGCTCCCTCTCCTCTGTGGAGCCCCCCCACCCCGGGGCTGTGGTCCCTCACCCCACGCACGGCAGCCCTACCCATCTCGGTTTTCCTCCTCTGTGTCTCTGCCTCTTCTGGCCGCCGCCGCGCCCACAGCTGGGAGGCGGGCGAGTGGACGTCGTGCAGCCGCTCCTGCGGCCCCGGCGCCCAGCACCGCCCGCTGCTCTGCCGGCAGGAGTTCGCGGGGGGCGGCTCCTCGGTGCCTCCCGAGCGCTGTGGGCATCTCCCTCGGCCCAGTGCCACCCAGCCGTGTCAGCTGCGCCTCTGTGGCCACTGGGAGGTTCGCTCCCCTTGGAGCCAGGTGAGCGGGACCCAGCGGGGAGGCTGCTGGGGCGGGAAGGACCCTAGATGAACGGGCACCAGTGGGTGAGAGCAGTGGTCTCTCCAATCCTTTTGAATCAGCGGAGGCTTTTTTACTGTAAGAAGATCTCATGTGAAACCCCCGTCTATAAATCCGATAAGACACTGAACCAGGGGATGGGGGCCCAGAACCACCTGTTCCGCCTGCCCCTCAGCCCATAAAGCCATGTAACCCCTGAGTCAGGGACCAAAGGCAGGGCCTGGTTCGAAGACCATGGAGCTGGAGGCTGGGGAGGAAGCCGGGGAGTCGGGGTGCTCAGAGGCTCTCCTCCCCTCAGTGCTCAGTGCGGTGCGGGCGGGGCCAGAGGAGCCGGCAAGTCCGCTGCGTGGGCAACAATGGTGACGAAGTGAGCGAGAGGGAGTGTGCGGCAGGCCCTCCGCGGCCCCCCAGCAGAGAGGCCTGTGACATGGGGCCCTGTACCACAGCCTGGTTCCACAGCGACTGGAGCTCCAAGGTGGGCCCCACACCCCTTCTCCAAGTCGTGTGTCCCCGGTGCCCCACACCCAGGACCTTTCGGACACATTTCAGTATACATTTACCGAGCAAGCCCTATTATGTGCTGGATGCTGCTGATGCTGGGAACTCTAAGATAAGTGAGAAAAACCCACATTAGGGTCCTCGACCCCCAGTACAGCTTCCTCTTATCTGGCTGGTACCCGGGGCATTCCCTAACTCTGGGGATCCAGGATGCGCCACCCTCAGCCCCTCCTCCTCCTCCCCAATCCACCACCTTCTCAACAGTGCTCCGCCCAGTGTGGGACAGGAATCCAGCGACGGTCTGTGGTCTGCCTTGGGAGTGGGGAGTCCCATGGGGCGGGCCAGGAGGGAGCAGGAGCAGGGACCAGTGAGCAGAGCTGTGCACCGGGAAGCCGTCCCCCGGACATGCGTGCCTGCAGCTTGGGACCCTGTGAGAGGACGTGGTGCTGGTACACGGGGCCCTGGGCCGAGGTGAGCCAAGAGCCTGGGAGGGGGGTGCCCATCAGTGGGATTCCCTGTTGGGTGGCGGGAGTGATCCCTGTTCTCCCTTCCCCTTGCACACCCTACCCTTGCTCTGTATCAGTGCTCCTCAGAATGTGGCTCTGGCACGCAGCGTAGAGACATCATCTGTGTGTCCAAACTGGGTACTGAGTTCAACGTGACCTCTCCCAGCAACTGTTCCCACCTGCCCAGGCCCCCTGCCCTGCAGCCCTGTCAGGGGCAGGACTGCCAGGACCGATGGTTTTCTACACCCTGGAGTCCGGTGAGTGCCTGGCTCCCTTGTCCTACTAAGCAGGGACTGCCAGGGAAAGGGAGGCTTCTCTCATGGTATCGGACCGTGTCCCAGGATACGGCCAGCTGCAGTTGGTTCATCATTGTCCCACCTCCTGTAGATGTGGAGGACAGGTGGGCCCTGTCCATGTGGGATTTCACAGTGTTCCCGGAGAGGCCCGCCCCCCGCCCCGGCACACACATGCACACACTACTTTCAGAGAAGGAGGTGGCCTGGGGTTCAGGAGGAACCTGGTCATAGCGAGGGTCTGATTTGATAGCGGGGTCTCCGCAGTGTTCTCGTTCCTGCCAGGGCGGTATGCAGACGAGGGAGGTCCAGTGCCTGACCGCCAACCAGACCCTCAGCGTCCGATGCCCTCCTCACCTGCGGCCCTCCAGGAAACAACCCTGTAACAGCCAACCCTGCAGCCAGCGCCCCGGTGAGGAGACCTTTTTCCCCCCAGCCCCCAATACAGTGGAGTTAACTGAAGTATGGGGGAGATGAGAGAGGACCAGTGGGAGTGGGCACTGCATCTCCGGAGGGAAGGGTCTGCGTGACATGCCCACTGGCCTCCTCTGTCCCCAGATGATCAATGCAAGGACAGCTCTCCACATTGCCCCCTGGTGGTACAGGCCCGTCTCTGCGTCTATCCCTACTACACAGCCACCTGTTGCCGCTCTTGCGCCCATGTCCTGGAGCGTTCTCCCCCAGAGCCTGCCTGAAATGGGCCCAAGAGACCTTCTCCTCATGGTTTCCTCGAGCCACCATCAGTCACCCACCCATCGGCCCACTCTGTACTCTCTGGCTCTCCAGCCCGCCCTAGTCTCATCAGGGACGCCCCCTAGGGTGGTTGAAGGTGGCAAGGTGACTATCAAGATGTGTGGTTTGGGTGTGTGTGTGGTGTGATGGTGTGTGTGCACACACGCCCCCAGTGTGTATCGGGGCCTGCATGGATGTTATGTGCTCACACACGTATATTACTTTCCCCCAAGAAGAAGTGAAACAGACTGAAGAGGAGTGGAGAGGGGACAATGCCTGTTGCCCTGAGACTTTTCTAGGCTGAGAGGAAAGCAAGTTTGCAGCTCCTTAGTAATCCAGACTGCCTAGCAACTGGCCCCCCCATCGACCCCAACTTTGTGCCCTAAACTTCAGTTCTCATGTTGAGGCCTCACCTCTTCTAAGCCACCATTATCGTCTGACCGCTTCTCCCCACACTTAGTCTCTCTATCCCTACCTCTCATCATCAGCTAGGGATGATGGGGGTCAGCCCCTGCCAATCCTGCCTTACCCCAGGAAGAGAGACTACCTCCCCAGAGCAGGGACGCTGGGCAGAGGACGGGAAAAAGAAAAAATAGAACAAGACACCCTAGCCCCTGCTCCCACTCCACACCTCCTAAAATGGTTCCCACCCCAGAACTAATTTATTTTTTATTAAAGATGATAATGACAACTGAGAAACAGGCTCTTTATTGTCCTGATGGGAACCCAGCCACCTGGGCCACCGAAACAAGCAGCGTGAGGTCAGAATGAGGGGTGGGAAGGGGGAATAGCACCCTATAGTCCAGGCGGAGAGAGTCTGGGCCCAGAAAGGCTATTAAGTGAACCCCAATCCCGGGAGAGGATCCTGGCCAACCGTAGGTTGGTCATCGACCACTAGAGGTCACCACTTCTCCCACTTTAGGTATGGAGTTGGGAGCTTGGTTCCAGAGCTGAGGAAAAACTGCATGGCCTACGGTGGGTTTCTCCGTAGGCTGAGTCTTTCTGTAAAGTCTCGTAGAATCTAGTAACCCTGCTTTCAGTTTGGGGCTGAGTTGAATAGCGGTTGGCTTTGCAGGGGTCTTTTCTCCTGTTCTCCTTCTTTGGCCCTCCCTGCCTGCCTCCCCCGTCCTTTCTGCTATCACCCAGTTCCCTACTGAGGTCTTGGTTTACTGCTTTTGCTAAGGTGGGGGGAAAGGAAGTGATTTCTGCCCCTCCCCCCCCGCCCTCAGCGGAAACGCCCGGAGGAGGAGGAGCCGGGCCTGGCCCTACGGGACTTAGGGCGGGGTCGGGGGTGGAGCCAAGGCAGTACTGGATGTCCTGCCAAAGACACATTCTTCAGAGATGTATCATCCTAGCCTCCCTCCCTTCGCTCTTGTCATCTCTCAAGGTAAAAGCTTGCTAGAGGTGGTATGAGAGCGGGCAGCCTTTTTCATAATACAGATCCTTTCCCTGACCCCCTGCGGTTCTGAGGTCTGAGTTCCAGGTCTCTGCTTCTGGAAGCCAGATTTCTTGGGGTTCCCTGTGTCTAGGAGAGGAAGGGGGGCAGTGCAACAGAATCAGACTCATCCCCATTGGAAGCATCCCTCCCCCATCTCTGCACCTCCACAAGTCTGACCAAGTAAGACCATGAGTAAAGGCCTGTGGTAAAGTTGAACTCAGTGACTACTATTTCCTTGAACACACCAAGACCCTGTGAAGGATACCAGAGTTGCCCGAGGATATAGGATTTCTACTCTAGCAGCAAACTGGGGTCATGCTGTTACCTTGGGACGTAGACTTTTCCTGGGTTGGAAGTGGCTGAGAAGGAAGACTTTGGGCAACGTTTGGGGAGGAGAGTGGGTGAGGAAGGAGGCCAAGGGAGTGGAGGGAGAGTAAAATGAAACTGACGAGCCCCGGGGAAGGAGTGAGGAAAAGGGCAAGGCGAGCCCAGTCTCCGTGTTTCTGCTGAGCCTAAAGACGAGGTATTAGACATGTTCTTCTCTCTCTGGTGAACCTGTAAGGGGATCAGAGACGTGGGGGACCAGGGAAGTGGGACCTGAGCCAGCCCAGTAGATAACCGAGGGCTGCAGGCCGAGTCCTAAGACCAAGGGAGGGGTGGCAGTGAATAGCTGGGGCCCTCCCAGCGATTCCTGGAAGCGGCAGCCTGGGCGGTGGCCCCAGCTCAGCTGACTTCTCCGAAGTTCCCCTCCCTCTTAGGGCCTCTCAGGGCTGTTGCTGGGCAGGTTTGGAGTTTGGCCTGAGTCTGAGAACCAATCACAGGTGGGGAATGCAGCCACAACCCTTCTTAGGGCACCCCCAGCTTCAGCACCTCCTTGCTCTTTGTGGTTGCCCCTGAGCTCCCTCACAGCCACCAGCCTCTGACTTCTCAGGATATGGGCTTTCGTTTGGGGGGGGCGGTTTGCCCCCTTTCCCCTTTCATTTTAAAGCTAGGATGCAGTGCAGCCTCTTAAGGATTCTTCCCTCTGGTCGCTGAAGTCAGTATGGGGTCAATGTGGAAGCTTTCAGGAAGGGGAATTTGACCCGGAGCAACCCCTTTTCCTAGTCCCTTCAAGGGGAGTAGTGTGGCCAGACACCTCTCCTTTGACCTCTGAAACCCTCTAGAGGGACTTGGGAGAGAGGAAGCTGCAAGCCAAGGCCAGGGAGATGTGGTGGAGGGGCCCCAGGGTTTGGCGCACTGGGGGGAATTTAGGGAAGGACACAGAGGAACTGGACCCCTGAGAATTGAGGTGGGGGTGGGGTAGTTATAGGAACAATCTTGATAATGCATGAGAGAGATCAAGCGTGCAGAAACCAGCCAGCGTCTTGCTGAGTGCTCCTCATTTCTGAGTGTTTGCTGGGGCAAGGGGATTGTAGTTCTCTCTCAGTGTACTTGGGGGTGAACTTGTGAGGTCTCAGTTCAGCAGGGTCAGAATTCCTCTCCCCTCCCCCCTCCCGGCTTCCCCAGGGTAACTATCCACCCGATTAAGCTGGAGCCTTCGGACTAAATTTATCTCCTAGACTTCCCCAACCCCCTGGGCCTCCCTGCAAGCAGGTGCTCACAGCTGCAGGGGTGGGTCTGTGGAGACCCCCACTCCTCACTCAGCCAGCTTCAGCCTTGCAGCTAACCAGGAGTGAGGCAGAGCGCAGGGCCCACCGGCTGGCCCAGGGCATGTGTCACGGCCTTGAGGCTCCCTGTCTCAGTAGCCCTTCTGAGCAGAAATATGGTTGGAGGGACAGAGTGGGAAGAGGGATGGAGTGAGAACATGCAAGGAGAAGCTCCCCTTCAGATTCTCTCCAACCAGATCCTCTTTCATTTTTCACTTTCCCCTTCTGCCTAGTTTTACAGATAGACTTCGTTTTATTTTTATTTTTTAGAGACTTCACTTTAACTTAACCTGCTCCCCGACTAGAGTGAACTGAATCAGGGAGCCCTCCCCTATCCTTGAACCACAGAGAATCGGGCTAGAGATCGTAGTTTGGGTGTATGTGGTAGAGGTTCCCACGTTCCCACCCTCTCCTACTGACACCCCTCAAATCCACCATCTCTGGTGCTGGGAGGCAGCTGGGTGGGGAAGTTAGAGCAGAGGGGGCCGGTTTGTCACAGGCAGGTGATGAAGAGGTGTTAGCTTTCAAGGGTGGGGGCGGGGCATCTTCCACAGGAAGTATCTTTCTTCAGGAAAGTACCTAAGTCTGAATCTTTCAAGAGCAATAAACAGTTTGGGTTAATCTCAAACTAGACAGCACAAGTTCTGAATCTGACTTTGGGCCCTTAACCCAGGAGACTCGGGAAATTCTAGAGGGTGTTTTGGGGCTGAGGTCTGAAGGTAGAGAGAATTTGAGGGACGAATGTGCAACACTAGTCCAAAACAAGGTATGCGTGAGGCATGGCAGTCAGACCCTAGGGAAGAAAGCAGGCCTATCAGCTGAAGGGGAGGTGCAGAAGGAAGTGGACAAACCAGGGCATTTCCTCGGGCAGCACCAGAGAACTGTTGGAGTGGCCTGGGGAAGGACCTCAGTAGAGGAGGGATGGGCTCAACTTAGGAAGATCCCTGGTCGGGGTTAGGATGTGCAAAGCTGTACTTTCCTGTGCCTTACCTCAATCTCTTTAAGACACAGCTCTACAGGGGCACCTGGCTGGCTCAGTCAGTGGAGCATGTTTGGGGTCGTGGGTTCAAGCCCCACATTGGGCATAGAGCTTACTTTTTTTTTTTTTTTTTTTAAGATTTCATTCATTTATTTGACAGAGAGAGACACAGTGAGAGAGGGAACACAAGCAGGGGGAGTGGGAGAGGGAGAAGCAGGCTTCCTGCCGAGCAGGGAGCCCAATGCGGAGCCCGATGCGGGGCTCGATGCCAGGACCCTGGGGTCATGACCCGAGCTGAAGGCAGACACCCAACGACTGAGCCACCCAGGCGCCCCCATAGAGCTTACTTTAAAGAAAAAAAAGACACAATTCCACAGAACGTTGAATGAGGAGGAAACAGAACCAGGAAAGATGGTAGGGTGGCTCCTAAAAAGGAGGAGACCGTGTCCCTGGGATCCCTGGGCTAAAAGGCATGGAGGCAAAGGCCCTGCCGCTGATGAGAGGGACAGAGCTGGTCTGCCCTTGGAACCAGAGTACCCCTCCTTTCATCTCTCCCTCCCCACCCTGCTACTGATTCCTGGTTGACCTGCCTCTTTCATCACATAGTGTGACTCCTTTTTGGCTCTGGTAGAGGAGTGAGCAACCTTTTTCTCTGAAGGACCAGAGAGTAAATATTTTGGGTTTGCAGGCCATAGAATCTCTGTTGTGACCAATCAACTCTGCTCTTGTAGCACAAAAGCAGCCAGAAACAACATGTAAACAAATAGGCCACGGTTGTATTCAAATTTACGACACTGAAATTTTAATTTCATGTAAGCTTAACATGTCACAATGTTTTTCCAACCATTTAAACATGCAAAAATCACTCTTAGCTTGCTGGCCATACAGGCACTAGGGCAGATTTGGCAGGCAGGTAGTTTACTAACCCCTGGGATTTTTTCCATCTGGCTGAACTTCTGCTCTGCCTGGCCATGGAGAATCCTGTTTGTGTCACCTCTGGCCTTCACAATATAGCTATAGAACCTTTTTAAGGTCCTGCCTACTGATGTCTGCTTCCTAGTGGCTTCTTCCAGGGAATTCAGTGACTTGGAAATGGCTAATAGAGTAAACCCTTAAGCGACATTTCCTGACATTCCTTATGTTTTGTATGGTGCTTTAGGGTAAAGCAATTGTATATATTCTCTTTAAATCATCACAATAACAAAATAGGGTACAGGGGAGAAAACAAAGACCTGAGACCTAGGGTAGTCTTTTCACTCTTTAAATTCTACCTAATTCCTTTGTTCTGTTACTCAATTTCACTCCCATAAGGCACCCTTTATCAAAATACTCAGTAATTTGGGCCACAGTGATCCAGAACTTGGATGGCTGTAAGTGTGTTTGTTGTTTTCAAATGCCTTTCATGACTTGCCAGCATTTTAGGAAAACCCTAAGTTTTCTTTTTCAACCCAAAGTTTCAGGGAATTAAAAATACTTTCAAATGTATTCAGCATTTGGGGCGCCTGGGTGGCTCAGTCGGTTAAGTGACTGCCTTCGCTCAGGTCATGATCTCGGGGTCCTGGGATCGAGCCCCGCATCGGGCTCCCCGCTCCGTGGAAAGCCTGCTTTTCCCTCTCCCACTCCCCCTGCTTGTGTTCCCTCTCTCGTTGTGTCTCTCTGTCAAATAAATAAATAAAATCTTTAAAAAAATGTATTCAGCATTTTAGATCCAAGGAAATAATATACATGGTCTTTAAGGTACACTGCCATGAAACCTACACTTAGGTATTACTAGAGTCACCGTTTTTTCCCTAAGAGAAACTTTATCACTCAAAGTCCTGTACTTAAAAGCAACGCAGCTGCATTTCTTTTTTAAAATAACCTGTATCTGGGGCGCCTGGCTGGCTCAGTCAGTAGAGCCTGTGACTCTTGATCTTAGGGTTATAAGTTTGAGCCCCATACTGGGTATAGAGATTACTTAAAAAGAAAACCTTTAATAAAATAAAAACCTGTATCTGGGATTGCTTACCAAATCCTTATTCTGTCTTTGGAGTTTTTCTTTCATTCAGTAGCACTGATATATCCTTCATGGCTCATCATGGGGAAGGAAGATACAGAGACCTTTTTTGTTGCAGACCTGACCCCAACTACCGAACTCTGAGGTGGGGGAAAGGTCAGGGAAGCAGGAGCAAAAAACCTTCCTCCCCATTATTACCAAGCTCCTCCAGAACTGCTGTTCCTTAAAGCTGAAAACAAGCTACCTCATTTCAAAACACACACGCACACACACGCACGCACACAAGCACACAACATGCACACGCTCACACACAAAATATTTCATTTCGACACGAAAGCTATTTCCCCCTTTCTGTTTCTCTACTTTGCCTGATGAGGGATTTCTGAGAAATGAAATGTCACCTCCCACAACCTCAATCTGCAGTTTTGTTTTTTGAAATGAAGAGAGGGTTAGAGGAAAGGAGCATACTGCTGTAAGCATACAGTATTAATTCAAAAACTTGACCACAAAAGAAAATTGCCCTTCCTAAAACCCTTCAGCCTGGGTGGGCCCACCTTGCCTTCGATCTGGGCTTTCAGGGTCTAAGGAAATAAACAAGCTATCCTCTCAGGAAATTTCAGTAACAAAGCAGTGAAACACAACAGCTGTTCTCTGCAGCAGCCCAGCTGCCCTCCTCCCCACGATCCCACCAAGGATAGGAGAGGGGTAGGAATTGTTCCAGGCAACCTCAGAAGTGGAGGTGTGAGCGGAGGATGAGGGTGCATAGAGATCTGGGCATTGAGATTCAGGAATGAAATGCACACAAAGGTCAGGCTTCCCAGATAAAACCCCTACCTCCCCGTGGACTCTGAACATTCGAGAGTCAGAGCAGCCAAGGAGGGGAGACTGAAATGGGTAGCAAAATTTTCGAAACCAGCTCCTCCTACTAGAGAAGAAATTAACTTTTTTTTTTTAGGGGCACAGAACTGAAGGCATTTCTTAATCAAAATAAAGTGGAAAAGTCATCAAATCCCGGATGAAACCCAACAGTTAAACATTCTTTTCCTTGTCGGCTTTCCCAGCACACCTTGTCCCAGGCTAACTTGAATAAACACACACATGTGACCACATGAGGGCGGGAAGAAAACCAAGTGGGGGTGGCGAAATTCTGAATGGAATGCAGCCCCAGCTAGTTAGGGGGCCCAGGCTGAGTCCTCTGGCTCTGGCAGTGGATTTATACAGACAGGGAAGCCAAAACAATGAGCTCATGGGCAAGAATGCAGCCCGTGGGGAAGTCTGGGCAGTCAGAGCAAACTGGTTTTTTAACCAGGATGGGAATAGCTGTAATTGAGTCTCCCACGGGAATAGAATTAGGGAGCATGGAGCCACCATTCAGTATCTCGGGGTCCAGTTTAATAACTTTTGAGGGCTGTCCTTTATTCTAAAAGTCTGTTCTGTAGATAGCACAGCACTCTCCGGTCTGTGTTCAGGTTGGTTCCTTTCTCTTGTTATGTGAGATGTGTGAGGGAGCTACCTACTCTAGGTGAGGCTCTTCAGACAACCTTATTCAAAGCAACTGGATCCAAAGCAGGTCTGCCAAAGCCAGCTCTTACACCAAGATCCAGCAACAGCTATGACCCCAGAGACTGTGTATTCAGGGCTGCCACTTTAACATGATAGAGGAAACAATCAATGGCGTCTGTCTTCTTTACTTCCCAAATAAACACGATCCACCCAGCTGTGTGTCATTTACACCAAATTCAGACTTTCAAGACCAAAGACACATTCTTTTCTCTCCACCACTGTTTTTCACTATTTTTATATAAGGCCCCAAAAGGAAGAAATTGAAGATATACTACTTTCGGTGGCTATGTATGGTGAAGGGGAAGGAAGGTAGGGAGGGAAGAAATGAGAAGCAGAAAATTATCTACATCTCCCCACCCTACACTCCTGGAGGTTCTTTCCCAACTCTGTGCTTTTGTGCATTTTATTTCCTACTCATTAAGGTTCAACCTAAAATGTGTTTTTTTTTTTTTAAAGATCGTATTTATTTATTTGACAGAGAGAGACACAACAAGAGAGGGAACACAAGCAGGGGGAGTGGGAGAGGGAGAAGCAGGCTTCCCGTTGAGCAGGGAGCCCGATGCGGGGCTCGATCCCAGGACTCCCAGGATCATGACCTGAGCCGAAGGCAGACGCTTAACCACTGAGCCACCCAGGGGCCCCTAAAATGTTTCTTTTGAGGCCTTGACCATATCTGCTTCCATAAGTGGTCACCCTGCTTTGTCCCACTCCTTATCTTGGAATATCTTTATCATAGCACTTTATGCAATGTATTCTAATTTTTTGTCCATGGTTATCACTCCTACTAGACTGCAAGCTTTGACATTTTGCCACAATTGCTTTCTCATTATATGGTTGTGTGATAACATTCAGCTCTTCAGCATGTATCCCCTAAGAACAAGGACATTCTCTTATATAATCACACTATAATTAAAACACTCAAATTTAACACTGATACAGTACCATTTAACATATTGTCCATATTAAAATTTCCTCAGTTGTACACGTCCCTTAGACCTTTTTTTCACCTAGGATCCAATCAAAGATCATTCTACAATTAGTTGTCATGTTTCTTTCCACTTTTTTTTTTTTTTTAAGTAGTCTCCATGCCCAATATGGGGCTTGAACTCACAACCCCGAGATTAACAGTTGCATGCTCCACTGACTGAGCCAGCCAGACACCCCAGTTTCCTAGTCTTTTTTGACCGGGTTTCTTGAGGGGAAGAATTATTCTCTTTAGAATTCCAGTGTCCAACAGTGCCTGGTAAATAGCAAGCAGTCCACTGCCGTGTAATGAATAAATGAAGAGACTCAACAAACATCTGGCTGCCTAGAACTCATTAAATGTCCCGGCTCGGGCACCTGGGTGGCTCAGTTGGTTAAGCGATTGCCTTCAGCTCAGGTCACG
This sequence comes from Zalophus californianus, assembly GCF_009762305.2. NCBI lineage: Eukaryota > Metazoa > Chordata > Mammalia > Carnivora > Otariidae > Zalophus > Zalophus californianus. The sequence continues at coordinate 104,838,776 of NC_045598.1, forward strand.
ATCCTGGAATCCCTGGATTGAGTCCCACATCAGGCTCTCTGCTCAGCAGGGAGTCTGCTTCTCCTTCTGACTCTCCCCCCCTCATATGCTCTCTCTCATTCTCCCCCAAATAAATAAATAAATAAAATCTTAAAAAAAATGTCCCTGCTCATTGCAGAGTTGAAACGTTCTTAATAAACTAAGGTAATCCCTGAACAGGAAATGAGAGCAGGCAAAGTGAGTAATACAGAAACTAACAGCAGAAACAAGCAATGAAAATGGATACTTGGAAGGGGTAAAATCTGGAGTAGTATTCTTGGCCCCAACAGATTTCCCACCAGTGAGGAACTATTATTCTATGCAGGTAAAAAAAAAAAAGGAACTGCAAAGGGAAACCAGGTATAGTGTGGGAACAAAAGCCTGCCATATGTATTCTTTTTTTACCTCACAAGAATCATTAGTAAAGAACACTGAATTCTCAGGGCACTTGGCTGGCTCAGTTGGTAGAACATGTGACTCTTGATCTCTGGGTTTAAGGTTTGAGCCTCACGTAGGGTGTTGAGATTACTTAAAATCTTTTTTAAAAGATGTATTTAAGGGGCGCCTGGGTGGCTTAGTCGTTAAGCGTCTGCCTTCTGCTCGGGTCATGATCCCAGGGTCCTGGGATGAACCCGGCATCAGGCTCCTTGCTCCGCAGGAAGCCTGCTTCTCCCTCTCCTCCTGCTTGTGTTCCCTCTCTTGCTCTGTCAAATAATAAAATCTTTTAAGAAAAAAAATGTATTTAAGTAATCTCTACACCCAACATAGGGCTCAAACTCATGACCCTGAGATCAAGAATCACATGTTCCTCTGAACCAGCCAGGCACCCCCTTTTTTTAAAAACTAGGCTCCATGCTCAACCTGGGGCTTGAACTCACAACCCTGAGCTTGAGTTGCATGCTCTATCAACTGAACCACATAGGCGCCCCCAAAATAAAGTCTTAAAAAACAAAAAAACCACACCCACTGAATCCTCAGAGGTCTGTTCCATTTGCCTGAAGGCAGATTCCCAACCCCCATCTTTCCACATGCTTCACATAACTAAGATAACACTGTAGCAACTCTGAAACTAAAGCTGGTCTAGTTAAATTTTCAAATCTTGAAAATGACAAGCCTTTGAACAGTGTGGGAGGGTTCAAGAAGACAAAGTTCTGTAATCTTTGAACAAGTAGGGCCAAAAAGAACTAGGGATAAATTAAGACAGATCATTTTGAACTCCAGGAATTAACGGGCCATGCTCTGAGCATCTGGCTGGAGCCATGCTACACACCAGTTGTGCAAGTTATTTCACTTTTTGTAAAATATACCAGCTGTCACAACTGCTTTAACATTTTCTGAAAGGAAACAGTATGAAGCAAGAGCTCTAAAGTCGCAAAACAGGAACTGAAAGACAAAGTCTGGTTGTGTCAAATGAAGGGAAGTGTTGATTACTTTGACTCCCTCAGTGACTCATGTTACCTAGTTACCGTTTGAGCCAAGTTTTTAAGGTGTTAAAACTAAGGAACATGACCGCAGAAATGGCTTCATATCACAACCTACCAATGGGAGCAACTGCAATGCACAGAACTCAACAAGGGCCAAGATTTGGACCCCTGGATCCTATGCTACCCTCACTCCAACCCTCTGCTTAGAAGTGCCCTAGTATGTAACAGCTTTGTAATGATTAAAGTTGCCCTCTCCTAGTAGTTAGGCTTCAGAAAAAGAGGGGCTTCCAAGCAGAAATGACCTTTTAAATGCACAAAAGCACAGAATCCTGTTTGTACAATTAGCATTTGGTGCTCAGGGCTTGAAACCAATATGCAAACTTCGTATTTGCACATTTCCATGGTGATTCAGCTCCCTTTCAAGGCAGCTGAAAATAAAGACAGGATAGGGTTTCTGAAATTAATGTGCTTATCCTCACCTTTGTTTTTGGGAGAAGGGGAAAAAAGTACCAAGAACCTATCAAAACTCTTAACTGTGGGTGTTAACTCTTCTATAGCTCCTTCATCTAAGAAGGTGGAGATGGGGAGATAGAACTGCAGCAATGAACCAGCACACGGTGACTAAAAGGTGAAAAATCAGACAGGGATTTTGTTAAAATGTACAGGAACTACTCCATAGTACAGCAGTAATACATTTCAAAACCCAACACCTCTAATTTGAATGAAGGAAGGGCTTATTTGGAAGGGAACCATCCTTTGCTCTAAAGCAAATCAGCTTTAGCAGGCTTTTGCTTGTTAATTCACCTATTTATTTGCTCAGCTGACTTCCCTAAAAGGCTTGTCTAAGTGGGGGAAGGAAGACAGTCATCGATTAGAAAACACCCATACCACACCTTGCATTTGAATAAAAGATTTATTATTTTCTTCTCAGGAAAAACAGGAAGTTAGGGAAACATACTACATTTTACAGCCCACATTAATTTGTAGTTGGTCCTAACCCTTCCTGGCACAGCTGTCAACAGCATTAGCTGTTTAACCAGAACCAAGGTGTTCACCCCCCAATAAAGTGTGCATGGACACTAGAGGATTGCATGTTTTTCCCTGAGAGAAGCGTAAGACAAGTTGCTGAGAGCCAGCTTTCCAAGCAGCCCCTCCCTTTCCATTTCAGAGGATTTGCTTAAACTATGCAAGCCAGTCAGCACTTAGAACACGTGCCTCCTCTCCCTAGAAAACCACCCACCCTTCCCTAAAGCACTTGGCTCCCTAAGCCCTGATAGCCCCCCTGACACAAAGTTTCAACTAAGACCCTCCTCTACATTTCAGCAGTCACACCTAGTAAATTGGGAAGTGGGTTCCCTAAACTCCTCCAATTTACATCTATGCGCTTATTTCCACAACTGGATATGGGGAGACAGGCCTTTTAGTCATCTTTACCAGATTTTAAGATTAATTAAAAACTACATAAAGTGCTTTTAGGTCCTTAGAGATAGACAGGACATAAATAAGTGGTTCATGATCAAGAACGATAAATACATAGGTAAAAATAGCTCTAGCTAGATGACCTTATGGCTCAATGATGGGCAGGCAGGGCAATCCTTCCCTATTACATTCTTAGTCATTTTATTCATGCCTATTTTCATCTGGAGTCCACAGACTGAAGGTCTTGTTCTGCGAATGAAGCTTTCAAATGACCCTAGGTCTTCTATAGAAGCTTTCTTCAGTTGACCAGCAGTAGCTTTTACATAACTCTTTGAGGTTTAACAGAGCCCATCTCTTTCTATAATTTTAAATGAGCATTTCTGAACGCAAAGGAACATAATTTGTCATCCCCTCCTCTGAAAAATTCCTAAAGGGACTTTTAAACCTTTCCCCCCAAAGATAGGATCAATCAACAACTGAAAAGGTACCAATCCAAGGAAAAGGGACTCCCACCACATGACTGTTATGGTCATGGCACCCACTGTACTACAACCTCCCAAGAATAAAATTCATTAAGGATGAAGGTCTCTGCTGGGGTGGGGGGTGGGGGTTACGTAGGGTTCATAGTGCCAAAAACTAAAAGGGCTAGTAAGAGTTCAGGGATGGCGGGGTAAGGATGTAAGAACTGAAATAACTATCTGTAGAGGGAGAACAAGCAGCAAATATTTCAAGGAAGGACAGAAAATAAACAGTTAACTAAGTTCGATAAAATGTCAAGTCTGAAATCCAAAGAGATGCCAATGCAAAAATCTGAAACAAAGTGTGGGAATCATTAACAGAAATGAAACGTAAGTATTTGTTTTATTGATATACTAGGCTTAGACCTGTGTTTAACAAGCAAGCCTAATAATAGCACCATGGTTAGACTATAAGCCTGCTTTTCCAAGCCATCATTTTACAATTTATTAAGCAAACAAGGGATCAAGTATCTCTCATCCACTGATGTGATCTTTTTATATACATACTGTTAGTAAGTCCCATTTGGAACAGCTGAAAATTTTAGCAAAAGTTTTGAAGATGAGCTCATAAACTCAATTTAAATTTTACCAGTTAAATTAGGTCAAGTGGAAGGAACTCAATTGAGTAGCTACTCATCAGTCAGAGCCCATTATTTTGTAAGTTATCAGCCCACATGCGCCCCCTGCCCAAAACTTAAACTCCACCTTGACTCAATTATTGAAAACCCACAAGTAAGGCCGTGAAAGGATGAATTCCCATTCCTCAGTTTCTCAATCCCAGGTTTAAAAAAATAAAAACAAAAACTAAGGAATACTTACCAACCAGATAGGAAAATTAAAGTCTGCATAGTTATGAATCAGAATTGTTCCATTACAACCAAGTTGTGTACAATTATACCAATTGGTTCTGTATACAATCTAGAAGACCAGAACAATTATTTAGAATAGAAAAGCTGTAAGAAAGATTCCTAACTACAGAAGTTCAAATGGGTATGCAAAAACTGATGTATTTTGAGACTCTTCATCCCTTTACATTTCAAAGAAATAGACTTTCTGTAAAAATATATACAATTTTTACAGACAAATACATTTACAAGATGTTTTTACCTTAAAAATTGAGGATATTCTCATATTTGCAACTCTAATTATTGAGCCTTAAGTCAAGTATTCTTGGCCATCACTAGGCTAATAAACTAAACCACTCAAACCAAGCCAAAGTAGAACAGGGGTATAAAAGTCCTGAGCACTTGGACTTTCTATTCAAGAAGTATACCTGGGAAAGCTAATTACAGAGAAAAAGCTTCCCTTCACACTCTGTTGTACAGTACTGAGGCTTCTAGTCATAGTTCTATTACCTGTAGCTTAAATCCATTTGATACAGATCAATGCCATTGTTAGTGCTTCTCTTTTAACACTATAAGAAGTTAATGAATTCAGTGGACATATTTAATGGACTCTATGACTAGCCTGGCTACTGGCCACTCTCCTGTTCTGGACAAGGAAATTAAGTCTCTTCAACCCTACCATCTTCACTAAATCTAAAAGTTCTCTTCCATGGCCTCCCAAAGTTTGCCTGTTGCTGAACTAACTTGGCTTCTTTTAGACAGTGACTCTTCAAGGGGGACTACTTTTCCCATGTATTTATTCCTGTTAGCCATAATCCTCTTGCCACTTGCTGTTCTATGTTGCTAGAGTAGAACTCTTGGAGGTTACAGCCTGGACAGCTCAAAGTCCAACTTCATAAATACATTTGATTTCACAGCAGTCGTATGTGGTTTTGGTGCAGGTTGGTTAAAAGTCAATTATTGCACTTAAAAGGCTATCTTATTAGATATGCCAAACCAGCTCCTACTCCAGCAACACCTGCAAAAGCCAGCAGCACATTTCTGATGCCACCTTCTAGGTCCTCTACGTGGAAGAACTCCACAAACCCATCCTAGGAAACAAAAAAGAAAAGCACATTTTCAAGTATGGGTTTCCAAAGGCTTAAAAACACTATTCATAAAGAAAAGATGAATTAAAAAGTCTAAAGTTTCACCCCCCTCAAAACATAATAAACCAATTATTATTTACACAGGTTACAGAAGACACATTATTCAATTAAGGGGGGGGAGGTTGCCACGCAGCACTCAGAAATGTAATTTACTATCATCCTCAAGTGATTCTTACTTTTTCATAATTTGAATCTACTGAAAAGTATCCAGCTGAATTACAATACCAAAAGCAAAACACTCAACAACCGTAAACAGCCTACAGAAAACCGGATTTTTGATGCAACAATTCAAGACAGTCATACCCCACTGTCTCTGTGAACCCACTACTTAAAACGTGAGGCAAACAGAGATCCTAACTTGGAGCCTAAAACCTGAGTTGTGCATCATAAAAAGCTTTAGATAGCCCCAGACTTTCTCTATAAAATCCTTCATTCCATTTCCACTCCAAGACCCCTCTTCAACCTTAAAACAAACTTACCCAGCCTCTTTGTTTGACTAGCCAGTCTCGTTTTGTCCTTACAAGAACATCTGTGATGCTTTCTGCTAATGGTTCGATGCAGCTTTCTTGGTTTATACTCTTCAAGTGTTTGGCCACAAAGGCACCAAAAGAAATAAGAGTCACAATCCTGCCCCAGTTTGTTACTCCGTCACTGAAAACATGGACCATCACTCTAGACAAAGATTTGACATCGTCTTCGTTTTTGATGTCCAGTTTCCGAAGCATGCCTGAGAGGAAGAAAAGCATTGCAGGTTCTCACGGCCTTTGTCTAAACCAGGGCATGATTTGTCTGCCCACCCACGGCGAGGGAAATCGCTATTTGGGGTCTATAGAACTCAGGCCGACCCCAGTTGAAAATTGACATCCCACCCTTTCCGGGCTTTGAACAGAGCTGCCATTTCCAAAAGAATTAGGACGGGCGGAAACAATGACTCACGGCCAGAAAATTCTGGTTTCAGAAATAGATTGCGAGTCGTTTCAACAGACTTGTTTTCGGTTTCCACCCACCAAAGGTCCTGGGACAGGTGAAACAAGGCAGTGCAGCCTCCACGACTTAACCCCCTTACCTTGGAAGGCCGTCTCGTGGTTGCGCTGTACCCCGTCCCCGACCCGTCGGAGGGTCTCTAACGCCTTCCGGCCGGCCGCCCCAGACCCGCCCAGTGGTTTCGCGTCCTTGGCGCCTGTTGCCTGCTCCCGAAGGTACCGAGAGATAATCTCCAGCGACTGCCGGTACAACTCGTCTTCCTCCTCCTCTGCTGGGGGTGGCGTCGAGGGCAGTGAGCCGTCCCTGCAAGGGCCACTGCTGGCCTCCCCGACCAACTCCAGCAAAGGCAGGACAGCCGGCCGCTTCCCCAGAGGTTCCGGCTCGTACCCGTCCAGCTCCTCTTCGGGCGACATGATGGCGTCGGCGGCTGGGCCTTCCATCTCTTCAGGCGGCGACGCGCGGCGGGTGGGCTCGAAGAACAGCAGCCTTGGGGGGGTCGCGGTGACGTCGGGGCCCTCGGCGCCAATGGGCGAGGGCCGCGCGACCCTCCGGGCGTCCGGCGCAAGAGTGGCCGGGGCACTCGCGCCTGCGCTTCCGCCAATCACCGCACCGGCCTCCCCTCCCCCTACCTCCCGCCGGGCCGTGGCCTCCTTCCCCGAAGCCAAAAGCCGCCCTCCCGAAGAGGAGGCCCCACCGCTGCCGGCCCCTAGCCCGGCCCCCCCACAGTAGAGGTTGAGTCCAATTACTGCGTTTCTTTTGAGGCCAAACATCGCAAGCTGCCGCTGCTGCCGCTGCCGCTGCCGCTGCCGCCTCCTGGGTGAGAAAAATGGGGGAAGGCCCTGATTCCTCAGTGTAAGGAAGCGGAAGTACGACTGTGAGAGGAGCTTCTATATCATGGTTTTAGGGCCAGTCCTATGGTGGCGTCAGCAAGTTTAAAAAAAAAAAGTGTAGTCCCATAAAAGGGGAAAGGGGCGGAAGCTTCCGGAGAATTGCGCACGGCACCTCACCGGCCGGTAGGGGTAGGGGCGGGGCTTAGGGGCTGGGCGGGGTCTTCCGGCGCTCGAGGGCAGCGCGGCCGGTTATGTAAGGGCGGCCCGGGCGCTAGGGCTGGTGGGTCCCAGTTCTTCCCAGGTGCTCAACTGGGGTAGCCAGTCGTTTTCTCGCTGCTTCCCAGAGTCCTGGTTTCGAGCCCCCGCTGTTGTATCTGTAGCAAAGCCTTTTTTTTTTTTCGGTACCAAAGTCTTAACCCATTGAATCACGCAGAGACTGAGGAAAAGGGGCTGGGGCAGTTCTGGCGTGGCTGGGGAACAACGGTCTAGATAACACGGGTACTTAAGAGGGCACTGTTGGGGACCTGCGGTTATTTTGCACAACCTTTGCTCTCAGTCCCAACAATATTTGGAAATAGGGACGCTCCAAGAACTGCCCTATGGATCATTTATATGTAAGTTGACTAAATGAAATTGTTTTGCCCCTGGTAAGTTTTATTCGTGCCTCCCCAACTTGCTTTCTCTCATGCCCCATCTCTACTCCACAGTCTCTTGGTTATTTACGTGTAAGCCTTACCCTATTAGCACCTTTTCTGAGACTCCTGACACCTTTTATTTATTTATTATTTAATTTTTAAGATTATTTATTTATTTGACAGAGCGAGAGAGGGAACACAAGCAAGGGGAGTGGGTGAGGGAGAAGCAGGCATCCAGCCGAGCGGGGAGCCCGATGCGGGGCTCGATCCCAGGACCCTGGGATCATGACCTGAGCCGAGGGCAGACGCTTAACGACTGAGCCACCCAGGCGCCCCGATACTTTTTATTTTCTTACTGAGTATGAGGCACTTTTGATTCTAGTGGTAAAACCTCTTGAGGACAGGGATCCTGCTATATGCCATATATGCGAGTTAACAGTAATGGAAGCAACCCCCCCTTTTTGTTTTGTTAAAAAGATCTGTAGAAATAATAGCTAAAATTCAAGAGCCAGGTGTTTGAGGGACATAAGCTGGAAAGGTGAGCAAGGTTCCTGTTCCCCAAAATATCCCAGTTTAATAAGGAGTTAGGGCACCCATATCACATAATTATGTGGCAAGACCTAGAACCATGGGCATTTATAATATGTGGGAGAGAGGACAGAGAGAAATATCCTGTGGTTGTAATGAATAAGAAATGGTTTCTCTAAACTGGTGCAGCCACTCTGGAGAACAGTATGGAGGTTCCTCAAAAAAACTAAAAATAGAACTACCCTATGATCCAGCAATTGCACTGTTAGGCATTTACCCAAAGGATATAAAAATACAGATTCAAAGGGATATATGCACCCCGATATTTATAGCAGCATTACCCACAATAGCCAAACTATGGAAAGAGCCCAAATGTCCCATCGATTAATGAATGGATAAAGAAGATGTGGTATATATATACAATGGAATATTACTCAGCCATCGAAAAATGAAATCTTGCCATTTGCAACAACGTGGGTGGAGCTAGAATGTATTATACTAAGTGAAATAAATCAGAGAAAGACAAATACCATATGATTTCACTTATATGTGGAATTTAAGAAACAAAACAGATGAACATATGGGAAGGTGGGGGAGGAGACAGGGAAACAAACCATAAGAGACTCTTAATGATAGAGAACAAACTGAGGGTTGATGGAGGGAGGTGGGTGGGGGTTGGGCTAGATGGGTGATGGGCATTAAAGAAGGCACTTGTGATGAGCACTGGGTGTTGTATGTAAGTGATGAATCACTGAATTCTCCTGAAACCAATATTGCAGTGTATGTTAACTAAAATTTAAATAGAAGAATGGTTTCTCTAATTTTTATTTATTTATTTATTCATGAGAGTCAGAGAGAGGGAGAGAGAGAGAGAGGCAGAGGGAGAAGCAGGCTCCCCGCCCAGCAGGGACCCCAGTGCGGGACTCGATCCCAGGACGCTGGGATCATGACCTGAGCTGAAGGCAGATGCTTAACCATCTGAGCCACCCAGGCGCCCCTGGTTTCTCTAATTTAAGAAACTTCTAATCCTGCACAGTACTAACCATGTGAGATGGAATACATGCTCTATAGGAGGCATCAACAATTTATTTTTGGAGTTGAGAGGTTGGAAGAATCACTTTGGGCTAGGAGAGCTATATGACCTTTTGGAAGAAGTAGCTTTTTTAGTGGGCTTTCTAGAATGCAATTTTATCAGATAGACAAGGAGAAAGATTGAGGAAACAGCAAGTGCAAACGCTTTTTCTTTTTAAAGGCTGAAAAAGGAAATGCATTGCTGGTTTCATTTTAAGTTTATAGCTAGAAATCTCAAGTGCTCAGCATTCCTATTGCATTTCTTCCATTCACTCCCTTATGGTCCAAGATGACTATTGCACACCTTCTCTTCTGTCCTTAAACCTCCAGTGTTCCCTCTTGCCCTCCTCATTCTCAGCTGTTTAACTTACTTCACTGGGAAAATGGAAGCAATCAGAAGAGAAAAACTTCATTTCTCACCACCGAGTCTACTAATTTACTCCTTCCACCATTCTGCCTGCTTTTTGTGTGATTAAAATAAATGAACCTTTCCTGCTATCTCAGGTCAGCCTCTTCCCTTGTGCATTGGATCCCACTTCTTTGCCTCAAGTACTTGCAGTTATCCCTTTATGGTTTTTTTTTTTTTAATTTTATTTATTTGAGAGAGAGAATGAGAGACAGAGAGAGAGCATGAGAGGGGGGAGGGTCAGAGGGAGAAGCAGACTCCCTGCTGAGCAGGGAGCCCGATGCGGGACTCGATCCCGGGACTCCAGGATCATGACCTGAGCCGAAGGCAGTCGCTTAACCAACTGAGCCACCCAGGCGCCCTATGTTTTGTTTTTTTTAAGATTTTATTTTTAGAGAGAGAGTGTGCACGTGTGTGAGTGGGGCAGAGGGAGAGGGGGAGGGAGAGGGAATCTGAAGCAGAGTCCACGCTGAGCATCGAGCTCAATGCAGGGCTTGATCTCACTATCTTGAGATCATGACCTAAGCCAAAATCAAGATTCAGATGCCTAACAGACTGAGCCACCCAGGCGCCCCATCCCTTTACATTCTTCTATCAATTTCTTTCTGTTGAATCATTCCTGCCAACATACAAACCCGATGTTCTCTCTTACATCCTCTTTTTGAGGGCTTTTTGCCTTCCCTAGAACCCAAATTCTTTGATTCTCTCCTTTATAGCAAACATCTTCAACCTCCTTACCAGCTTTCTTTCTTGAACCCACCCCATTCAAGCCTACATGCTGACCATTCCACTGAAACCATTCTTGTCATGTCATCAATTGACTCTCATGGGCAAATTCTAGGGGTCAATTTGCAGGCCTCATTTTACTTGACCTTTCACAGTATTTGATGTGGTTGATCATTCCCTTCTTGAAACACTTTATTTATGTGCTTTTAGGGCACCACACTCTCCTGGTTTTCCTTTTTCCACCCTGGCTACTCTTCAGTTTTATTCACCTCTTCCACTGGCTGTCCACTTAATGGGGACATTTACTGTGTTTCCCTCTGTAACCCTAGCCATGCCTAGATACTCCATTGTTGAATGGATGAATCTGAATGTTTACTAACATGGGATATATAAAGGCTAGAAAAGTGGGATGGGGTGATATTATTGAGGGCTTTGAGAGCCAAAGAGCTTTGAACTTTTCTAGGCAGTTGGGATCCACTGAGCACTAGAGTACTGTGCTGTAGGCTCTGATTTAGGTTCATTATTCTAATTGTGGGTTTTAGAATGGATTGAGGGAAAAAGGATTGGAAGCAAATAAATTAGGAGGTACTACAATATGATAGGCAAGAATTATAGGTGAACTGTGCTTAGGTGATGGTAGTGGAAATGAAAAGGATGACATGGAGAGACACTGGAGGCAGAGTCTATAGTGCTTGATGACTAAGAGGATGACAGAACATTGTGTGACATTATCATAATGTAGGCATCCATATTACACAAGATTAACAGGTAGACCCCCTTACAGACTTCTGTGGACTGCCCTAGCGAACCACTAATCTCACCAGTAGGGGGAAGGGTCTGTACGGCTTAGAGGCAAGGAGTCAGCCTATCTCCAGGATATCTGGGAGGTCCTGTCCTCCGGGAATTTGAGTTCACTTAGGACTTCTGATCCCTAGTATTGTTCAGAGTCAGAAGTAACCTCTGGATTTGTGTACACACCCTATCAAGAATGGTTCTTGTTCTTAGGATAACTGCTTTGGCCATAGTCCTGACTCTCAGTAGAAAAGCATTGTTGACATCCTGACTGTGCCAATCTTTTTTTGTAGGCATATATTAAATCCTTTGAAACTTCCCAAAACTGTGAGCACATTTCCTCCTCAAAATGTGCCTTTGTTTCAGAGAATTCATTTACATCATTTCTTTTAAAATAGAAAAAAAAATAGGTCCCAGTGTAGGACTTACTAAGATGTGTTCTTTTTTTGTTGTTTGAGAGAGTGTGAGTTCTGGGTGGGGGGCAGAGGGAGAGAGAATCTTAATAAATAAAATCTTTAAACAAAATGAGGGGCCTGGGTGGCTCAGTCAGTTGAGCTTGGACTCTTGATTTCAGTTCTGTCTTGATCTCACAGTTGTGGGGTCGAGCCTCATGTTGAGCCCCGTATCAGGCTCCATGCTCGGCACATAGTCTACTTAGGACTGTCTTTCTTCTCCCTCTGCCCCTCCCCTCCCCTGCTATATCTCTAAACAAATAAAAATTTTTAAGGATTGGGGCACCTGGGTGGCTCAGTTCGTTAAGCGACTGCCTTCGGCTCAGGTCATGATCCTGGAGTCCCGGGATCGAGTCCCGCATCGAGCTCTCTGCTCAGTAGGGAGCCTGCTTCTCCCTCTGACCCTCCTGCCTCTCATGTGCTTTCTCTCTCTCATTCTCTCTCTCTCTCAAATAAATAAATAAAATTTAAAAAAAAGAAAAAATCTTTAAGGATTTACTTAGAGAGAGGGGGGGGGGAGGGGCAGAGGGAGAGAGAGAGAGATCTCCAGCTGAGACCCTGCCAAGTGCAGGGCTCGACCCCAGGACCCTGAGATCATGACAGAACTGAAATCAAGAGCCCCACACTCAACTGAGCCACCCAGTTGCCCCAGAACTAAGATGTCTTCTAATAGCCTTGTTCTCCATCTTTTGGGGCCTGAAATTGGGTATACTTAATATTTCATGTTGCCTTTCCTCTTCTGTAATGAAAAAACTCTTGCTCTCATCCTTATTACCTCCCTTAATTATTCATCCCTCTTTTTTTTTTAAAGATTTTTTTAAAGCTTTTTTTTTAAAGATTTCACTTATTTATTTATTTGAGAGAGAGAGAATGAGAGAGAGAGAGAGAGCACATGAGATGGGGGGAGGGCCAGAGGGAGAAGCAGACTCCCTGCCAAGCAGGGAGCCCGATGCGGGACTCGATCCAGGGACTCCAGGATCATGACCTGAGCCGAAGGCAGTCGCTTAACCAACTGAGCCACCCAGGCGCCCATAAAGATTTTATTTATTATTTGACAGAGAGAGAGACAGCAAGAGAGGGAACACAAGCAGGGGGAGTGGGAGAGGGAGAAGCAGGCTTCCCGCTGAGCAGGGAGCCCGATGCGGGGCTCAATCCCAGGACCCTGCGATCATGACCTGAGCCAAAGGCAGCCTCTCAAAAGACTGAGCCACCCAGGCACCCCTGACATTTTTTAAAAAGATTTTATTTATTTGAGAGAGAGAGAGAGGGAGGGAGAAGCAGACTCCCTGTTGAGCAGGGAGCCTGATAGGGGGCTTGATCCCAGGACCCAGAGATCATAACCTGAGCCAAAGGCAGACAGTTAACCGACTGAGCCACCCAGGCGTCCCTGAATGACATTTTCAATTTTTTTTTTAAGATTTTATTCATCTGAGAGAGCACAAGCAGAGGGAGAGGGAAAAGCAGACTCCCTGCTGAGCAGGGAGCCCAATGTGGCACTCAATCCTAGGACCCTGGGATCATGACCTGAGCTGAAGGCAGATGCTTAACCAACTGATCCACCTAGGTGCCTCCATTTTCTAAGTGTTTAGAAAATCTGTAGATTCAGAAATGGAAGAAGCAGATCCTTACATAAGCTGACCCAGATAACTGAAGCCTAGGAAAGGAGTAGTAAACTTGGTTTACTACTCAATTTCAATGTTTCTCCTTTTGGCCTGGGACATGGAACTCAGACTGACTTCACTTCTTTAAAGTCTGACAATGGGACCCGCAACTGCAGGTTCCAACTGAACCAAGCTCCTGATTGCTATAAGGTGAAAAGGCAATGTGAGCACTACCCAGAATCTCGTTAACTAATAATAGATTAATACCAAATTAGAGGTCTCTAGAACATTCCACCAGGCTCTGACCTGGGAGCTGTCTTGTTCAACGTTTGTACAAATGGTTTATTTAAGAATACTGATGACAGGGGAGCCTGGGTGGCTCAGTTGGTTAAGCGACTGCCTTCGGCTCAGGTCATGATCCTGGAGTCCCGGGATCAAGTCCCACATCGGGCTCCCTGCTCAGCAGGGAGTCTGCTTCTCCCTCTGACCCTCTTCCCTCTCGTGCTCTCTATCTCTCATTCTCTCTCTCTCAAATAAATAAATAAAATCTTTAAAAAAAAAAAAAAAGAATACTGATGACAGCTGCACCTGGCTATGGTGGTCTACAGTTGGTAGAACATCGACTCTTGATCTTGAGGTCATGAGTTTGAGTCCCATGTTGGGTGTAGAGATTACTTTAAAAATTAATTAATTTTAGAAAAAAGAACACTGATGACAGATGATCACACTTATAGATAGCAAGAATATGGGAGGGGTAATGAATATATTGTTGGAGAACAGAATCAGAATGCAAAGAAATCTTGGTAGGTTAGACCAAATCTAACAAGATTTAGTTTAAATGGATTAATGTAAAGTACAGCACAAAGGTTATGTGTGTGTGTGTGTGTGTGTGTGTGTGTGTGTGTGTGTGTGTGTGTGTGTATGATATAGGAGATATGGCATAATATGTTTTGAAATTACTTAGGAAACTGAATAGAAATATGGGCAGAATAGAGGGCACCTGGTGTGGCCCAATCGGTTAAACCTCAGACTCTTGGTTTCAGCTCAGATGGTGATCTCAGGGTTGTAAGATCAAGCCCCATGCTGGGCTCTGTGCTCAATGCAGAGTCTGCAAAAGATTCTCTCTCCTCCCTCTGCTCCTCCACTCCCCCCACACATTCACACTGTCTCTCTCTCTCAAATAAAATCTTTTTTTTAAACATTTTATTTATATATTTGAGAGAGAGAGAGCGTGCACAGGAGAGGGAGAGAGAGCAGGCGCAGGGGCAGAGGCAAAGGCAGCGGGAAAGGGAGAAGCAGACTCCCCACTGAGCAGGGAGCCCGATGCAGGGCTTGATCCCAGGACGCTGGGATCATGACCTGAGCCGAAGGCAAACACTTAACCAACTGAGCCACCCAGGAGCCCCTCAAATAAAATCTTAAAAAAAAGAAAGAAAGAAAGAAAGAAGGGCAAAGTAGGCAATTAAAATAGAGGACATACAAATGGCATATACATACATATACGCTTATACCTATATATACATATATATACATACATATACATGTATGTGTGTGTTATAACTTTTTTTAAAAAAGATTGTATTTATTCACTTGAGACACAGAGAGAGCATGAGCAGGAGGAGAGGCAGAGGGAGAGGGAGAAGCAGGCTCCTCGCTGAGTCAGAATCCTGACGTGGGGCTCGATACCAGGACCCCGGCATCACGACCTGAGCTGAAGGCAGATGCCCAACCATCTGAGCGACCCAGGTGCCCCTATATGAGATAACTTTCATTCATCTTTCTTATTGGCAAAAATTTAAGACTGCTAATACCAAGTGTTAGCAAAAGTATGGGGAAATATCCAAGGTATTCACACAAGGTTGGTGGGAATATAAATCATTTTAGGGCAATTTTAAAGTATATATTAAAATTTTAAAAGTACATATCCTGTAACCTAGCAATTGAATCTTTTAGTATTTACCCCAGAGAGTCTCTGTTGGTTAAGCATCTGACTCTTAATCTCAGCTCAGGTCTCAATCTTGTGGTTGTGAGGCCTGCGTTGGAGCCTACTTAAAATTTTCTTTTTACCCCAGAGATACTCCTGTATAGCACTAAGAGTCATAAAGAATTTTCACTGAAACATTGTAATAACCAAAAAAATGGAAACACTGTGTGTGCAACAACAGGATGTTTAAACTGATACATCCATACTGTAGGATACTAGATGGCAGTTACAAAAGGGAGATAGCTTTATACCTACTGATGTGAAAAGTTCTCTGTAATGTGTTAAAGTGAAAAAAGATGTAGAATAGTACAAATCGTTTTACATATTTCCACATGTAAATGTATACCCATGTAAATATGTAGGAAAAAGTCTGGAAGGATACATAACCAAAATGAAACAGTATGTATCTCTGGAAGGAAAAGACCAGGATTTGGGATAATGGTCAAAGAAAACTTTAGATTTGTCTGTCGTTTTTTGAATGGAGATTTTGATCCCTATTATTTACATGTTTTACAAAGTAAATGCATTCATGTTATTCACGAAGTCAAAACAAATTAAAACAACCCCACCTCACCCAATAATTATACCTGTAGGTTTTCTGTAGTAACAGTTTTATTTATTTTATTTTTTTTAAAAGGACTTTATTTGACAGAGCATGCACAAGCAGGGGGAGTCGCAGGCAGAGGGAGGGAGAAGCAGGCTTACCGAGCAGGGAGCCCGATGTGGGGCTCAAACCCAGGACCCTGGGCTCATGACCTGGGCCAAAGGCAGACGCTTAACCAACTGAGACACTGAGACACCCGTGTAGTATCAGTTTTAATGAGTCAACAGTGTGGAGCACCTGGGTGGCTCAGTTGGTTAGGTGTCTGCCTTTGGCTCTGGTGGTGGTCTCAGGGTCCTAGGATTGAGCTCAATGTCAGTCTCCCTGCTCAGAGGGGAGTCTGCTTGTCCCTCTGCCCCTCCCCCTGCTTGTGCTTTGTCTCTCGTTCTCTCTCTCTCTCAAATAAATAAAAATCTTTAAAAAAATGAGTCAACAGTGTGATAGGGTAGGCAGTGAATCTAAGGATGCCTAAGGCTCTCTTACAGTCTAAGTCCACAACCAAGCAAGTGATGGTTTAGTTCTTGCTCAGTCAGGCCACATCTGGACCAAACTTAGGCACATTGACATATTTGAGCTCTTCTAGAAAGCAGCCAGGGTCATGCCAGGAGTGCACATCACAACCAAGGAGAAATAACTGAAGGAAGGGAGAATGTTTAGACTAGTGAAATGAGATGTAGAGAGATGTAGAGCATTTGATACTTGAATAGTTTTTTTTAAATTTGTTATTATGTTAATCATCATATATTACATCATTAGTTTTTGATGTAGTGTTCCATGATTCATTGTTTGTGCATAACACCCAGTGCTCCATGCAGAATGTGCCCTCTTTAATACCCATCACCAGGCTAACCCATCCCCCTACCCACCTCCCCTCTAGAACCCTCAGTTTGTTTTTCAGAGTCCATCGTCTCTCATGGTTCATCTCCCCCTCTGACTTACTCCCCTTCATTCGTCCCCTCCTGCTATCTTCTTTTTCTTTTTTCTTAACATATGTTGCATTATTTGTTTCAGAAGTACAGATCTGTGATTCAACAGTCTTGCACAATTCACAGCGCTCACCATAGCACATACCCTCCCCAATGTCTATCACCCAGCCACCCCATCCCTCCCACCCCCCACCACTCCAGCAACACTCAGTTTGTTTCCTGAGATTAAGAATTCCTCATATCAGTGAGGTCATATGATACATGTCTTTCTCTGATTGACTTATTTCACTCAGCATGACACCGTCCAGTTCCATCCACGTCGTTGCAAACGGCAAGATCTCATTCCTTTTGATGGCTGCATAATATTCCATTGTGTATATCTACCACATCTTCTTTATCCATTCATCTGTCGATGGACATCTTGGCTCTTTCCACAGTTTGGCTATTGTGGACATTGCTGCTATAAACATTGGGGTGCACGTACCCCTTCGGATCTCTACATTTGTATCTTTGGGGTAAATACCCAGTAGTGCAATTGCTGGATCGTATGGTAGCTCTATTTTCAACTGTTTGAGGAACCTCCATACTGTTTTCCAGAGTGGTTGCACCAGCTTGCATTCCCACCAACAGTGTAGGACGGTTCCCCTTTCTCCACATCCCCGCCAACATCTGTCGTTTCCTGACTTGTTAATTTTAGCCATTCTGACTGGTGTGAGGTGGTATCTCATGGAGGTTTTGATTTGGATTTCCCCGATGCCGAGCGATGTTGAGCACTTTTTCATGTGTCTGTTGGCCATTTGGATGTCTTCTTTGGAAAAATGTCTGTTCGTGTCTTCTGCCCATTTCTTGATTGGATTATTTGTTCTTTGGGTGTTGAGTTTGATAAGTTCTTTATAGATTTTGGATACTAGCCCTTTATCTGATATGTCATTTGCAAATATTTTCTCCCATTCTGTCGGTTGTCTTTTGGTTTTGTGGACTGTTTCTTTTGCTGTGCAAAAGCTTTTTATCTTGATGAAATCCCAATAGTTCATTTTTGCCCTTGCTTCCCTTGCCTTTGGCGATGTTTCTAGGAAGAAGTTGCTGCAGCTGAGGTCGAAGAGGTTGCTACCTGTGTTCTCCTTTAGGATTTTGATGGACGCCTGTCTCATGTTTAGGTCTTTCAACCATTTGGAGTCTATTTTTGTGTGTGGTGTAAGGAAATGGTCCACTTTCATTCTTCTGTATGTGGCTGTCCAATTTTCCCAACACCATTTGTTGAAGAGACTGTCTTTTTGCCATTGGACATTCTTTCCTGCTTTGTCAAAGATTAGTTGACCATAGAGTTGAGGGTCCATTTCTGGGCTCTCGATTCTGTTCCATTGATCTATGTGTCTTGTTTTGTGCCAGTACCATACTGTCTTGATGATGACAGCTTTGTAATAGAGCTGGAAGTCCGGAATTGTGATGCCGCCAGCTTTGCTTTTCTTTTTCAACATTCCTCTGACTATTCGGGTCTCTTCTGGTTCCATACAAATTTTAGGATTATTTGTTCCATTTCTTTGAAAAAAGTGGATGGTATTTTGATGGGGATTGCATTGAATGTGTAGATTGCTCTAGGTAGCATTGACATATTCACAATGTTTGTTCTCCCAATCCATGAGCATGGAACGTTTTTCCATTTCTTTGTGTCTTCTTCAATTTCTTTCATGAGTATTTTATAGTTTTCTGAGTCCAGATCCTTTGCCTCTTTGGTTAAATTTATTCCTAGGTATCTTATGGTTTTGGGTGCAATTGTAAATGGGATTGACTCCTTGATTTGTCTCTCTTCTGTCTTGTTGTTGGTGTATAGGAATGCCACTGATTTCTGTGCACTGATTTTATATCCTGCCACTTTACTGAATTCCTGTATGAGTTCTAGCAGTTTTGGGGTGGAGTCTTTTGGGTTTTCCACATACAGTATCATATCATCTGCAAAGAGTGAGAGTTTACTTCCTCTTTGCCGATTTGGATGCCTTTGATTTTTTTTTTTTTGTTGTCTGATTGCTGTGGCTAGGACTTCTAATACTATGTTGAATAGCAGTGGTGATAGTGGACATCCCTGCCGTGTTCCTGACCTTAGGGGAAAAGCTCTCAGCTTTTCCCCATTGAGAATGATATTCGCTGTAGGTTTTTCATAGATGGCTTTTATGATATTGAGGTATGTACCCTCTATCCCTATACTCTGAAGAGTTTTGATCAAGAAAGGATGCTGTACTTTGTCAAATGCTTTTTCTGCATCTATTGAGAGGATCATATGATTCTTGTTCTTTCTTTTGTTATGTATTGTATCACGTTGATTGATTTGCGGATGTTGAACCATCTTTGCAGCCCAGGGATAAATCCCACTTGGTCGTGGTGAATAATCTTTTTAATGTACTGTTGGATCCTATTGGCTAGTATTTTGGTGAGAATTTTTGCATCCATGTTCATCAAGGATATTGGTCTGTAATTCTCCTTTTTGATGGGGTCTTTGTCTGGTTTTGGGATCAAGGTAATGCTGGCCTCATAAAATGAGTTTGGAAGTTTTCCTTCCATTTCTATTTTTTGGAACAGTTTCAGGAGAATAGGTATTAATTCTTCTTTAAATGTCTGATAGAATTCCCCTGGGAAGCCATCTGGCCCTGGGCTTTTGTTTCTTGGGAGATTTTTGATGACTGCTTCAATTTCCTTAGTGGCTATAGGTCTGTTCAGGTTTTCCATTTCTTCCTGGTTCAATTTTGGTAGTTGATACATCTCTAGGAATGCACCCATTTCTTCCAGGTTATCTAATTTGCTGGCATAGAGTTGCTCATAATATGTTCTTATAATTGTTTGTATTTCTTTGGTGTTGGTTGTGATCTCTCCTCTTTCATTCATGATTTTGTTGATTTGGGTCATTTCTCTTTTCTTTTGGATAAGTCTGGCCAGGGGTTTATCAATCTTGTTAATTCTTTCGGGCGCCTGGGGGCTCAGTTGGTTAAGCGACTGCCTTCAGCTCAGGTCATGATCCTGGAGTGACAGGATCGAGTCCTGCATCGGGCTCCCTGCTCAGCAGGGGTCTGCTTCTCCCTCTGACCCTC
Organism: Zalophus californianus; assembly: GCF_009762305.2. Taxonomy (NCBI): domain Eukaryota; kingdom Metazoa; phylum Chordata; class Mammalia; order Carnivora; family Otariidae; genus Zalophus; species Zalophus californianus. The sequence continues at coordinate 104,858,764 of NC_045598.1, forward strand.
TTTCCTCTCGTGCTTCCTATCTCTCATTCTCTCTCTCTCAAATAAATAAAATCTTAAAAAAAAATCTTGTTAATTCTTTCAAAGAACAAGCTCCTAGTTTCATTGATCTGTTCTACTGTTCTTTTGGTTTCTAGTTCATTGATTTCTGCTCTGATCTTTATTATTTCTCTTCTCCTGCTGGGTTTAGGCTTTATTTGCTGTTCTTTCTCCAGCTCCTTTCGGTGTAGGGTTAGGTTGTGTATTTGAGACCTTTCTTGTTTCTTGAGAAAGGCTTGTATTGCTCTATACTTTCCTCTCAGGACTGCCTTTGCTGTATCCCAAAGATTTTGAACAGTTGTGTTTTCATTTTCATTGGTTTCCATGAATTTTTTTTAATTCTTCTTTAATTTCCTGGTTGACCCATTCATTCTTTAGTAGGATGCTCTTTAGCCTCCATGTATTTGAGTTCTTTCCGACTTTCCTCTTGTGATTGAGTTCTAGTTTCAAAGCATTGTGGTCTGAAAATATGCAGGGAATAATCCCAATCTTTTGGTACCGGTTGAGACCTGATTTGTGACCTAGGATGTGATCAATTCTGGAGCATGTTCCATGGGCACTAGAGAAGAATGTGTATTCCATTGCTTTGGGATGGAATGTTCTGACTATGTCTGTGAAGTCCATTTGGTCCAGTGTGTCATTTAAAGTCTTTATTTCCTTGTTGATCTTTTGCTTAGATGATCTGTCCATTTCAGTCAGGGGGGTGTTAAAGTCCCCCACTATTATTGTATTGTTGTCAATGTGTTTCTTCGCTTTGGTTATTAATTGCCTTATATAATTGGCTGCTCCCATGTTAGGGGCATAGATATTTACAATTGTTAGATCTTCTTGTTGGATAGACCCTTTCAGTAGGATATAGTGTCCTTCCTCATCTCTTATTACAGTCTTTGTTTTAAAATCTAATTTGTCTGATATAAGGATTGCCACCCCAGCTTTCTTTTGGTGTCCATTAGCATGGTAAATGGTTTTCCACCCCCTCACTTTCAATCTGGGGGTGTCTTTGGGTCTAAAATGAGTCTCTTGCAGACAGCATATTGATGGGTCTTGTTTTTTAATCCAATCTGATAGCCTGTGTCTTTTGATTGGGGCATTTAGCCCATTTACATTCAGGGTAACTATTGAAAGGTATGAATTTAGTGCCACTGTATTGCCTGTAAGGTGACTGTTACTGTATATTGTCTGTGTTCCTTTCTGATCTATGCTGCTTTTAGGCTCTCTCTTTGCTTAGAGGACCCCTTTCAATATTTCTTGGAAGGCTGCTTTCGTGTTTGCAAATTCCTTTAGTTTTTGTTTGTTCTGGAAGCTTTTTACCTCTCCTTCTATTTTCAATGACAGCCTAGCTGGATATAGTATTCTTGGCTGCATATTTTTCTCGTTTAGTGCTCTGAAGAAATCTTACCAAGTCCTTTCTGGCCTGCCAGGTCTCTGTGGATAGGTCTGTTGCCAATCTAATATTTCTACCATGGTAGGTTACATATCTCTTCTCCCGAGCTGCTTTCAGGATTTTCTCTTTGTCTCTGAGACTCGTAAGTTTTACTATTAGATGTCGGGGAGTTGACCTATTATTATTGATTTTGAGAGGGGTTCTCTGTGCCTCCTGGATTTTGATGCCTGTTTCCTTCCTCACATTAGGGAAGTTCTCTGCTATTATTTGCTCCAATATACCTTCTGCCCCTCTCTCTCTTTCTTCTTCTTCTGGGATCCCAATTATTCTAATGTTGTTTCGTCTTATCGTATCACTTATCTCTCGAATTCTGCCCTCGTGATCCTGTAGTTGTTTATCTCTCTTTTTCTCAGCCTCTTTATTTTCCATCATTTGGTCTTCTATATCACTGATTCTCTCTTCTGCCTCATTTATCCTAGCAGTTAGTGCCCCCATTTTTTTAAATATTTATTTTTTTAAAGATTTTATTTATTTATTTATTTGAGAGAGAGAGAATGAGAGATAGAGAGCACGAGAAGGAAGAGGGTCAGAGAGAGAGGCAGAGTCCCTAACGAGCAGGGAGCCTGATGTGGGACTCGATCCCGGGACTCCAGGATCATGACCCGAGCCGAAGGCAGTTGCCTAACCAACCGAGCCACCCAGGCACCCCAAGTGCCCCCATTTTTGATTGCACCTCATCAATAGCCTTTTTGATTTCGACTTGGTTAGATTTTAGTTCTTTTATTTCTCCAGAAAGGGTTTCTCTAATAACTTCCACACTTTTTTCAAGCCCAGCTAGTATCTTTGAAGTCATGATTCTGAACTCTAGGTCCGACATTGTACTAATGTCTGTATTGAGTAGGTCCCTGGCTGACGGTACTACCTCTTGTTCTTTTTGCTGAGGTGATTTTTTTCATCTTGTCATTTTGTCCAGAGGAGAACAGATGAATGAGAGAACAAAATGCTAACAGGTTAACAACGTCCCCAGCAAATATACTGTATACAAATCAGACCTGAAACCAGGGGAAAAGAAAGGGAAAGAAAAAAGAAAGAGGAAAAAAAAGATAAAAACAAAAACAGAACAATACAAAAAAAGCAGAATATGATCAAATATGATCAGGCTAGTGCATAGATCAGTGCCACACACTAGATTTTGGGCGTATTTTGGTCTGTTAGAAAAAAGTGCCTCCTAAAATTTTAAAGGAAGAAAGACATATATGTACAAAATAAGGGTTGATACAATGAAGGGATGGAAGATGACTGTAAAGATGAAAATTATAAAAGATTTTATAAAAGGAATTGATAAGATAAGTTGTTTGAAAAAAGAAAGAAGAAGATTAAAAAAAAAAAAGGGAGAGAATGTGATCAGGCAGGAGACTAGAACAAAGCCAAAATCACACTAGTGATTTAGGGTATATTTTGATCTGTTAGAAGAAACTGTATCTCAAAATTTTAAAGAGAGAACTTATATATATATATGCCAAAAATAAGGGTAACTACTATGAAGGGATAAAATATGACTCTAAAAATGAAAAATAAAAAATGTTTTTTTTTTAAAGGGGATTGATAAGATGTTGGTTGGAAAAGGGAAAAATAAAAATTAAAAAAAAGTTAAAAAAATTAACTTTGATGAACTAATGAATCATGGTAAAAAAGCCATGAATTCTATGTGCAGTATTCCCCTAGTGCTGGAGTTCTCCCGTTCTCCTTGATCGGTAAACTTGGTCTTGGCTTGCTGGCTGTTCGTGCTGATCTTCTGGGAGAGGGGCCTGTTGCCACGGTTTCCAATGTCTTTGCCGTCTTTGCCCGAGGCGGAATTGCCCCGCCCTTGTCGGTCCGGGCTAAGCAAGCTGCTTGGGTTTGCTCTCAGGAGCTTTTGTTCCCTGCAAGTTCTCGGTACAGCTTTGGAGGACCAGGGCGAAAATGGTGGCCTCCCAATCTCCACCTGGAGGAGCTGAGAACTCGGGGCCCCGCTCCTCAGTGCGCCCCCAGAGAAAAGCAGTCACTCCCGTGTCCCTGGTCTCCGGCCGCACTCCGTGCTCACTCGGCCTGTGACCGAGCATTTCTATCTCTGGCACCCACCCCCTGTGGAGTCTCCAAACCCAGCAGATCCCTGCGGTGTGCGTCTGCACCGCTCCTCCCCGGGGGAGGAAGGGGAGTCTCCCCGGCTCTGCCGCTTGCTGGGTCCCTGCTTCCAGTAAGTGGTCGCTTCTCTGTTCAGAGAGTTGTTGCTACTCTCCTCTTCGATCTCCTGTTGAGTTCGTAGGTGTTCAGAATGGTTTGATCCCTATTCAGCTGAATTCCTGAGACCAGACGAAATCTCAGTCTCCTACTCCTCCGCCATCTTGCTCCGCCCCCCCCGATACTTGAATAGTTTTAAAGATTTATTTATTTGAGAGAGAGCGAGCGAGAGTGCACACGCACACGAGTTGGGGGAGGGGCAGAGGGAAAGAATCTTCAAGCAGAGTCCCCGCTGAGCGAGGAGCCCCACATGGGGCTTGATCTCACAACCCGTAAGATCATGACCTGAGCCAAAACCAAGAGTCATACATGCAACCAACTCAGCCAACCAGGCACTGCTTATACTTAAATAGTTTTAATGAGGATGAAGATAGTAAATTTCAAGACACTGGAGTTATTCAAGAAAAGCCTGAATGATCACTTGTCAGGGATGCTGCGGAAGAGATTAATTCAGGAGGAATTAGCTGGAACTAGATGATATTCAAGGTTTCAACTAACTTTAAGAATCTATTTTAGGCGATTAACATAACAATAAAAAATTTAAAAAAAAAAGAATCTATGTTAAATTCCCTTGGCCTCAGCCACATTTGCCAAACCCCAAATCCCTAAAACTCCTTTCTTTTGAGTTGTCTTATTATAGAGAGGATGTTAACTTTTCCTTTTTTTTCTAAGATTTTTTTTTTTTTTTAAGATTTTATTTATTTGAGAGAGAGAGAACGAGAGACAGAGAGCATGAGAGGGAGGAGGGTCAGAGGGAGAAGCGGGCTCCCCGCTGAGCAGGGAGCCTGATGCGGGACTCGATCCTGGGACTCCAGGATCATGACCTGAGCTGAAGGCAGTCACTTAACCAACTGAGCCACCCAGGCGCCCTCTAAGATTTTTTTGTTGTTGTTATTTTATTTTGTCTTGTTAAGTAGGCTCCAAGCCCAGCGTGGGGCTTGAACTCAGAACCCTGAGATCAAGACCTGAGCTGAGGTCAAGAGTCAGTTGCTTGACTGACTGAGCCACCCAGGCACCCCTTTAAGATTATATTTTTAAGTAATCTCTACACCAAATGTGGAGCTCGAACTCACAACCCCAAGATCAAGAGTCTCATGCTCTACTGACTGAGCCAGCCAGGTGCCCCAGAGGATGTTAACTTTTCAAAGGTACTTTGGCATACTATGAACTGGAAAGAGTAGTCTCAATTCCATGAGTGCCAATTAAATGTCTCAAAGAATACAAAAATGATTATAATTGGAATGTTTAACAAGTACCAACTGAAGGGATATAATAAAAAGTAAAAGTTTGTCTCCCCCTGCCTCTGCAAAATTTATTTCAGTGGGAGAGGTTTTCCTCTGACATGGATGAAAATTCCAGCATCCCTCCTATCCTTTCATTACCTTTAGGTCACAGTCTTGCAATCACTTTAAGCAAAAGACACTCTTGATTCAGAAATATATTAAGAAACACATAAGTCTTCATCATATGTGAGGATTTCTACCCGCCCCCCCACACACACAGCTGGGCCTGCCTTTATGGAAGAGGGGTGGTTGGCTTCTCCTTCCCTTCTGCTGCAGGTCCTTCTTTACTTCCTGGGTGCTGACACTGCCAGCTCCAGGAGTGGAGTGGAAGGGAGACAGTGAAACGCTTCCTAGGCCTGGCTGATGGCGAAGGCTGATGGTCTCATGGGCATTTGTACGGATTCATCAGAGGCTTCCCTGCTGGGCCTTTCCCATGGCAATGTCAGCTTTCCTGACATGGAGATGACGCAGTGTTTTTCTACGGCCACCACATCCCCTCTCATCCTTTTGTTTTCCAGAGGTCCATTCTATGCAGAACCCTCTGTGAAGAATCCCACTATGCTTCCACAAAGTTCTCTTGAGTAGGATTTAAACTGGCTCCAGGGGCGCCTGGGTGGCTCAGTCGTTAAGCATCTGCCTTCAGCTCAGGTCATGATCCCAGGGTCCTGGGATCGAGCCCCGCATTGGGCTCCCTGCTCTGCGGGAAGCCTGCTTCTCCCTCTCCCACTCCCCCTGCTTGTGTTCCTGCTCTCCCTATCTCTCTCTCTGTCAAATAAATAAATAAAATCTTTTAAAATAATAAAAAAAAAAAAAAACTGGCTGCATACTTGGTTTCCAGGATTAATGCATATTTGACCTTTGTCAGAAGGGAGTGCAGTTACTATCAAGATGTTGTAGCTGTTTACTTGGTCAGGCTTTGTTGCCAGCCAACCTTTGCCTTGAATTTTCTCTGCCATGAGTCACACACAGTCTAATGACCATCCTCTACCCAGAGACAAATATCAAATGCTGCAGTGGTTCCCTCAAGGCCTCTCTTTCTGGGTTTGAGGAGAAGAGAGAAGTGCTCCTGACTGCTTCTCCTTGGGATTTGGTGCAGCTCACAACAGGGTAGTAGCTGTCTCCGAAGAAATCTCTTTTGAAAACCCTGTGTACCTACTTTTTATATGAATAGAATTTCATATCTATTATATGTTGGTACCCCAGCTGAAACATCCAACTTAAAATCTTTTTCTTTTTAAGACTGATTTGAGAGAGGGGCACCTGGGTGGCTCAGTCAGTTAAACATCTGCCTTCAGCTCAGGTCATAAATCCCAGGGTCCTGGGATTGAGCCCTGCATCGACTTCCCTGCTCAGCGGGGAGCCTGCTTCTCCCTCTTCCTCTGCAGATCCACTCCCCTGCTCATGCTTGCACTCTCTCTCTCTCAAATAAATGAAATCTTTTTTAAAAAAGGATTTTATTTATTTGACAGAAAGAGAGAGAGAGCATGAGCAGGGGGAGCGGCAGGCAAAGGGAAAGGAGAAGCAGACTTCTCACGGAACAAGGAGCTGGACTGGGGGCTCCATCCTAGGACCCCAGGATCACGACCTGAGCTGAAGGCAGATGCTTAACCAACAGCCACCCAGGCGTCCCTAAATAAAATCTTAAAAAAAAAAAAAATTGAGAGAGAGTGAGAGCGCATGTGAACGTGAGTGGGGGGAGGGGCAGAGGAAGAGAACTTCAAGCAGACTCCCCACTGAGAGTGGAACCCGATGTGGGGTTCGATCTCATGACCCATGAGATCATGACCTGAGCTGAAACCATGAGTTGGTTGCCTAACCAACTAAGCCACCCAGGCACCCCCAATTTAAAATCTTACTAAGGGGCACCTGGCTGGCTCAGTCCATAGAGCATGTGACACTTTTTTTTTGGTAAGATTTATTTGGGGCGGGAGGGGCAGAAGAAGAGAGAGACTCCAGCAGACTCCCTGAGTGAGGAGCCTGACACTGGGCTGGATCCCACAACCCTGAGATTGTGACCTGAGCCAAAATCAAGAGTCGGATGCTTAACTGACTGAGCCACCCAGGTGCCCTGAGCATGTATGTAACTCTTGATCTTAGGGGCATGAGTTCAAGCCCCACATTGGGTGTGGAGCTTACTTTACAAAAAAGAAAGAAAAGGGGTGCCTTTGGCTCTGGTCATGATCTCAGGGTCCTGGGATTGAGCCCCACATGGGACTCTCTGCTCAGTGGGAGTGTGCTTCTCCCTCTCCCTCTGCCTCTCCCCCCAGCTTGTGTGTGCCCTGTTTTTCTCTCAATCTCACTCTCTCAAATAAATAAATCTTTAAAAAAGAAAAAAAAGAAAAGACAGGTACTCTAAGCACCTTGTCAATAAATCAGTAAGTAAATAAAATTTTATTAAATATAGGGAGCCCGGACTGGCTCAGTTAGTGGAATGTGTGACTCTTGTTGATCTCAGGGTTGTGAATTTGAGCCCCATACTGGGTGTGGAGATTACATAAAAATAAAATCTTATTAAATATAAAACATAATCTGCTTTATTAATTCTGCTTTACAGCCTTCCCTTTTTCCTACCTGGGGTCTATGTGATTCAGTCATACTTCACAGACCGACTCATAGGGTAGTCAGCAAGTTATTCTGACATGGTCTGGGCATGTTCCCCTTTAGCGATAAAAAAAAAAAGAAAAGACAACCCAGGGCCTAGGGCTATACAACAATTCCACTGCCCATGAGATGGAAAGTTGAGGACTCCCTCCCTGATCTAAACCTAGTTTTCCATGAGGGTTGAACAGAGGGCATTGTGATTTGGTAGAACAGCCATGGACTTTGAAGTCTGTCAATTACCACGTGACCTTAGATAAATTACCTTTTTTGAGCTTCATTAAAGTTTTGTAAAATATAAAATAGTCCTTTAATTTACTTTTTAATTACACAATACATATTCTCCTTGGAAAAAAACAAAACATGACAGATGAGACTAAATTTCCTTTGATCACCACCTTCAAACGCACTCCTTAACCCCCTCCCCAGTGGCCTCCCCAAGGTAACCACAATTCTCAGTTTAGTATTTATCTTTCCAGGGCTTTTTCAATTAAAAAAAAATTTTTTTTTTCCTTAAGATAGAGGGGTGGGGGTGGGAGGGCCAGAGGGAGAAGGGGAGAGAGAGAATCTTAAGCAGGCTCCACAACCAGTGTGAGCCTGATGTGGGGCAGGGCTTGATCTCACAGTCCTGAGATCATGACCTGAGCCAAAAACAAGAGTCGACGCTTAACTAACTGAGACACCCAGGTACCCCTCAATCAAATCAGTTTTACCTGTAAAAATAGGATAGTACTATCCATTCTGTGAGATAGAACAGTGGTAAAAATGCAAGTGCATAATGTTTTCTTCTTTCTGTTTCCTCAGTGTGTTGGAAGGAGCTGAGACCTCCTGCAGGAAGAGAAATCTTACCTATTTCCTGGGGTGGAACTGCCTGCCCTCTATCTGGTATTAGGTCTGGTTCCCCCCCCCCCCCCCGCCCCTGCCCAAAATTCAACAGACATCATGCACAGAATCTGCAGTAGGAACACGTCTCAGCTTGTTACATTGACAGAGCCAGCCTCTTCTTGAACAGGGGTCTGTTGAAGGAGGGTAGCAGGAGCCAAAGGTCCAGACAGTATTCTGCCTCCTTTTTATTCTTCCATTTTAGCCAGGCAAGGATAAGTTAATGTCTTGTGTCTTCTCTTCCCTGTGGCTTTCCTTTTAAATTGCAGAAAGGAAGAGATCATACGCCCAGATTTTTCCTCCAAAACAGCTTTCTGAGTACAAAGACAAAGCAACCCCTCACCCCCCAATTCTGCTCTTCTATCACTCCACAGGACAAGGGGTACTCCCACAATAGCTTTTTCCTACTATCAGGGAGGAAGCACAAACCAAGATTTCCAAAGGCACTAGGGGTTGGTTCCCAGGTGCCCCGGAGCAGGATTTTATTTTAGCATAAGAACAAATTCCATTTATTGAGCATCTACTTTGCCAGTCATGATACAAGTTTCTTTACATATATCTAATTAATTCTAACAAAAGCCATATAAGTTTTGTATTATAATTATCTTCTTATTACAGATGAAGGGACTGATGCTCAGAAAGGTTAAGTACTCTGTTTTTTTGGGGGGGGGGCAAAGGGAGAGCGAGAGGGATACAGAATCTTAAGCAGGCTCCATGCTCAGCACGGAGCCCAACGCAGGGCTTGATCTCACAACCCTGACATCACGACCTGAGCCAAAATCAAGAGTTGGGTGCTTAACCGACTGAGGCGCTCAGGTGCTCCCCAGTTCTTCTGTTCTTAAACTGACTTCCTGAGGCAAAGGAGATATTTAAGAACAGTACTTGTCAGTAGGAAGTGGTATATGGAAGCAGGAATGAGAAGCATGGAAATCTGTGGAGAACAGAAGAGGTAGGGTAATAGCAAATTAAGAAAAATGCATGTCCCAGCAAGAACTGCCATTCACCCCTACCACTCAGCCTGGGCCATGCTTTAGGGGTGTGTATAAACAAATCTCTATAGCAACCATCTGGTTTCTGTCTTTCTACAACAACACAGGCTTGCATGTGTCTAAATATGGACACTGGTGAGGATGAGTGTAGCTGGGGAGGGGAAGTCGACGGCTGAGTCAAGAGAAAATTGTGCAAAAAAGGCAAATTCCTTTGGTATGCCCTCGTCTACTTCTCCCAGCCCAACCCCAACGTAGGAAAGGGCTTAAGGCCCTGATCTCCCCTTGATTCACAGTCACAGTTAAGAGCTAAGCCCTGCATACATTTGGTCTTATTTTAACCAAGTATGTAAATTCTCATGCAGTCAGGGGGATCCCCTTGGTGCAAGAAGGGGAGGGTAGAAACTTCTGCTTCCCATTTCACCCCAGGTGCCACTTTCGGGGCCACTGAGGGTAAGAAGTTGGAGGAGCCCATCTGCTGAAGGCATGGTAGCCCCAGAGGGAAAGGTGAGAGAGAGAAGCCAGGCACAGGGGTATAGGAGTAAGGATAGGCCCTGCTGAGAGGATTAAATGGGACTGGGACTGAGTTACAAGAGCCCCTAAGTCAGCACAGGGGTTCTCAACCAGGGGACCCCAGGGGACACGTGGCAATGTTTGGGGACTTTTTTGTTGTTCTGACTGAGCACCTAGTAGATAGAGGACAGAACTACTGTTAACATCCTAAAATACACAGGACAGCCCCCAGAACAAAGGTGTGTCTGGTCCAGAATGTCCATAGTCTCAAGGTGGAGAAACCCTGAGTTAGAAGAGCCTTCTCCTTGGTCCACTGCAGGACACCATCATATGTTACTTGAAGGGGATACCACGGATGCCAGCTTGTTCACCTGGGCCTTGAGTTCCTCTCAGACTTCCAACCCAAGTATTTAGTTTGTTTACTTCTAATAAAAGTAAATGAAAACCAGAGTCTCAAATTTGCTGTGAAATCAGCCTCTATTTTTTTTAAGATTTTATTTGACAGAGAGAGAGAGAGAGCGAGCACGGGAGCGAGCACAAGCAAAGGGAGCGGCAGAGGCAGAGGGAGAAGCAGGCTCCCCGCGGAGCAGGGAGCCCGATGCGGGGCTCGACCCCAGGACCCTGGGATCAGGACCTGAGCCGAAGGCAGACGCTTAACAACTGAGCCACCCAGGCGCCCCTGAAATGAGCTTCTAGAGAAGAGAGCCTTGGGTGTAGGAAAAGCCGCCTGATAGAGGTTGTGCAACTAGGCAGAAGGTACCACCATCTCTTGGCCTCAGCTTTACCATTTGTGAAATGAGCACACTGAACACAATGACCCCTGGTGTCCCATTAGTCCCAAAAGTTGTCCTTCTGAATATTTCCCATATGTAGTTGTACCAGTGTAGGTCATTGGAAAAGGAAATGAGTCAGAATTTCAAGAAGGTAAGTCTGAGGGTGACTCAGACTTTCCTAATCATAAAAGATGTTTCACACATGGCCCTTAATGCTGAGCCAGGACTCCTGATCCCTGAATGATGCCAGGACTTCCCTTTGTATATCTGAGTAGGTGGTCTCCTCATGGGGTAACTTTAACAACAGTAAGAGGCTTCTGCCAAACGCCCCCCCCCGCCCCCTGCCAACAGGTCTGCTAGTGCATGAGAGTTTTCTTTCTAGTTGAAAATATAAATATTCTAGTATAAGTATCAGTTTGATGTTACTAATTGGGTTTGAGGCTGTAAGGCAGGTAGCTGGCATGAGATCAAGAATGGTGCTTGTTCATGGGTATGTAGTCCTAGCAGTTAATATGAATACTTTGAGAAAAGTTCATATACTGTGTCAATTCTATTTAGTTCCAGCTTTTCAACTAAATATTATAATAAAGATTTAATAACCAAGAGTTCGTATTTTGTATTAGTCTCTAGTATCTACCTATGATAAATATGTCAAAACAAGGCTCAAAAGAAGTCCATCTAAATACACTAAGTGCCTCTGTCACCAAACGTCCATTTATATCAAAACTTTTTTTTTTACCTGAAGGGGCCACTTTACCACAGTGTGGTTATCAGTACTGAGCGCTCTCTTCCTGTCATAAGGAGACATTTCAATGTCTTGAAGAGAAGCTATCCTTGGTTGATAGAGTATTTGGCTTTTTTTTTTTTAAGATTTTATTTATTTATTTGACAGAGCGAGAGCGAGAGAGGGAACACAAGCAAGGGGAGTGGGAGAGGGAGAAGCAGGCTCCCCACTGAGCAGGGAGCCCAATGTGGGGCTTGATCCCAAGACCCCAAAATCATGACCCGAGCTGACTAAGCCACCCAGGAGTCCCTTGGCTCTTACTTGTTCTGAGTCATGTGGCTCATCTACAAGTTTTCCAAAAGAGAGGCCCAGCTTTGTCTGGGGAGAACCTTCCAATGCTGTTCTTCCGTGAGAGGTTTCATCTCTCTGCTTACCCACTACAGCTGCAGTTCAGAGACTGCCGCAAGACACCAGACTCGTTGTAATCTTTTCTGAATAGTGACAGACTCACAATGAACAATTCCGTCCTTCAACAAATATTTATTGAACACATATTATGTGCCATTCTTGATGGTGGGGATATACCAGTAAATAAGACAAAGTCCTGGTAGTTCAAGACGTACTTGTGAGATGAGTGAAGGACCCTCTTCCAGTTGTTTGCTTTAGTCTAGCCTGCTTGTTCCTCTTTGTAATCAGTTTAAAACTACTGCTCCATTCTCTTTTCTTCCCTAGGATGCCTTCTCAGAGGTGCAAGGCTGAACCTACCACTCAGTACCTATCACTCAAGGCAGGCCTGAGGAGACTGGGCTTCATAATCCTCTGGGGTGTTCAGTCAACACGGATACCAAACAGCTTGTAAACCAAAGTTGGGAACCTTAAGGCTAATCCATCGCACAAGTGGTTCCCGTCTTTCTATAATCTTTGGATTCTGCCCAAAATGCGGAACTCTCCCACTTAAACCCTCACCCCTGGTCTACGCATTTCTCTGATGCCTCATACAGAAATTCTTTAGAGAATTTCCCTCAACCCACTCATTCAAATTATATCTGGGTTTCCCCTAAGACATTGCTTTGTTTGCAGCCCTAGAGGTCCCCCCCACCTTCCAATATCAGAAAGTGGGGAAATTGAGATACTTCTAGTTCCCTAAGGTCATTTTCAGGTCATTATTCTTCCAAGATATTTACATGCCATTCCTCCTGCTTTGGAGTTCATTCCATCAGGCTAAACTCTCTTTTACGTTCTTTGCTAGCCTTGGTCACTTCTATACCAGGATGGTACTAGGCTTCATCTTTTCCCCAATCCTGAATAATTCTGGATTCATTCCAACAACCTGATTTGCTGATCCAAACATTCCATGCCCATAATTCTTTGTTGTTGTTTTCTAAGCTAAAGGCTTTAATCTTTTATAAAAAAAAATGCAGTTGGGTTTAACAAGAGATAACAACAAAACCACAAATACATGAGCCACCTACCTTTGCAGCTGGATGTGGGAACTCCCTTGTTCTTTAACACTCTAATGACCTTTACTTTTACTTCACTTCTGATACCCATCCCTATGACCCATGTCGTTACATGGACGAGTTCCAACTCTAAAATCCTCAACTCTTAATGTCATTCTGACTACCAGGTACTGAGCTTCCAGCTTAATCACTTCTTTGACTTCTAAATCATCAGCTCTTTGACCTTATCAAGACTCCTCTTGACCAGAGCTGATCATACCTTCCTTAGCCTACCTTCTTACCTGGTCTAATCAGATAGATTTCTTGATCTCTCTCCCCAGCACCTTTCATTCCCTTATTCCCTTGTGAGTCCACTTCCTGTGTCTACAAATCATGATCCAGGAGCTAAATGGTAATGTATCTTCTCTGCTTTTGTTCCCAGGCAGCTGGGTGTTGCTAGAGAAAGTAGCAGAAATATATAGACTGGTAACCATTCCAGTAGCTTACACATTCCAAGGATTATACATTCATGGTTTCCAATCTGTTAGGCCCTTGACACTGTTCCCTAAACCTTTTACTTAGTATTATTGTCAGCTCTCTTCCATTTCCCTCCCTTTCATCAACTCTTCTAAACTATGGCCACTCAAAAAATCCCCGACTCCCACCTCCCTCTCAACTAGCAACTTTACATCTCCACAAAGAACAATGAAACTGTCAGACAAGGACTCCCATCAATCACCGACCCCCAGTCACAAACAGCTGTGAGTTTACCCATTGTTATATCTTCACCTTGAGTCTCAAGCAGGATGCAGTATACATCTTCCTGCTTGAGACCAATTTCCTACTTAGCTCTGGCTTCCCACTAGACTAACCCCAGCACCTCCCCTTGCATAGTGGTTGGCGCATAATAAGTGCTTAATAAATGTTTGTTGAAGTGTTTAATTGACCACATCCACCTGAACTCATTTTCATCCACTCCTTTTTCTTCAGGACCTGTTTTAGTTATCATTCTGTACTGAGCTTCAACTTTTACTTGTTCCTTTCACTCAATCAATGTGCCTAAATCAGTCCCATCCTAAAACAACAACAATCTTCCCACACTACTCAGTTCGATAGGCAAGATTCTACCTCTACCAATCCATTGACACTAGTGGATCAAAATGGTTACTAACTGCCAAATCAAATGGACACCCTTTAGTCCGTTTTTTAAAAAAACATTTTGAGATTTTTATTATTGTTTTTAGAATTAAAGTGACCTCTATCAAATGTATGCTCATTGCCAAAATCTTGAAAAGTACAGAAAGTGGACATACATGTATACTCTAAATTATATTCCTGACCAATAGTTACCCACTATTGTGGCATATTTCTTTCTTGGACATTTTTGGGTACTTTTTATTACAGAGGTGAGATAGTCTAATTTTTTGCTTCATCAACTTCCAATAGCATTTTCCATTATTGACTGACCCAGTTCTTAGAATAAACTCTGTCACTGGGCACATCTTCCTGATTCTCCTATTTTGTTGGGCCCTTTTTATTCCCTTCACATGTTAGCTTTCATCAGGGTCAGCCCTCCAGTCTTTCTGCTCTATATGCTTTCACTTCCATGGTTTTACTAAGTATATCTTGAAATCCACAGAATCTACATTTCCTATTTTGACTTCTCCAACCTCTAGACTCATAAATCCAGTAACTTCCCGGTCATCTACTCTTGGATGTCCTAGAGGCACCTCGTATCATCCCTTCTGCAACACTGAACTCATTATCTTCCTTTTTAAACTTGCTCTTCCAGTAGTAGTGTCTCTCTAGGTTATGACATCATCCTTTACCCCATAACCCAGGCCAGAAACCTAGGAGTTTTTTATTAAAGTCCTGTCTCTTCCCAAGTCGCACACCCCGCCCCCCCATCAAGTTCTGTTGATTGTTACTTTCCGTGTATCTCTTGAATTTGTCCACTCTTCTTCATCCCCACTGTCCTTACCTTCTTCAGTTCCTAATCTGTAGTAACACGATAGTCTGTCTTACTCATAACTAGCCCATGGTAACAGTTAACTAAGTGGAGTGTCCGCACTTAGGTGTTGCATTGCTGCTTCGAATTTACTATGCCACAAATTGAATCATCTTTCCCTTCATAACAACCATACCCCTTAACTTTTCCATCCTGTTAATAGCACCTCTAAATACATCAATTTCACCCTCTCCAGTCTCTTGCCCACACCGTAGTCAGAAAGATTATTCTAAAGAGCCAATCTGATCATGTCATCACCTTGCTTAAAAATCTCAGCAGCTTCTCATTGCCTCCAGGATCAAGTCCAAAGGGCCCTTTGTGATCGGACTCTCCCCTCCCTCCACCCATTTCTCTGCACCCTGTCTGCTGTTTGGTATGCTCCAGCTACTCTCAATTATTATTTTTTAAAGATTTATTTATTTTAGAGAGAGAAAGAGAGTGCACGAGCAGGGGGAGGGCAGAGGGAGAGGAAAAAAAATCTCCAGCAGACTCCCCGCTGAGTGGGCCCGATCTCATGACCCAAGCAGAAACCAGAAGTCGGACACTCAACTGACTGAGCCATCCACACGCCCCTCAATTATTTTAAGTTCCCAAAACACAATACCTCTAAATCTTTTCACATGCTGTCCTTGCATTTGGGAGACCCCCTTTCCCAATCTAACCCCTTAGCATGACCATGTCCTACTACTCCATCAGATTTCAGCTTACAAGCTACTTTCTGTGAAAGGATTTTCCTGACTATTCTTCCACCTCCCAAATTGGTGAGTGCTTTCAGAGCATTTTGTGCTTATCCCATCTTGTATTCTGTCTGCCTACCCATCCTTATTACATCCCCCTATAGTTTGTAAGCGCCTTGAGGGCAGAAACCATTTCTTAGGTGCTGTTACATCCCTGAAGGGCTTTACATGCCTTATTTTGTTTAATCAGCACAACCACCCTTTATGGTAGGTACCACATCATTCCTATTTTACAAATAAATAAACTGAAGCAAACAGAGTTTAGGAAACTTGTCCTGAGTTACCAAAATATATCAAAATCAGAATTTAAAACCAGATAGCTTGACACTAGAACCAGTCCATCCCTAGATCCTTCACCTTTAATTTAAAGCCCTTCTCCACACAATTTGGCAGTAACCTACCTAAAACACAGATCTGACCAGGTGTTTTCTCTGCCATCCCCTCAGAGGTCCCTAGGCTTGCCTGCCTGCCATATCCTCTGTGACCTGGCTCCTGCCTGCCTTCTTGGCCTTGGACCAGACACTCCCTAGGACCCAGTACTGCTGCTGAAGCACCACCCATTCCACACTCTCTCATCCTTGTCTAAGTGTTGGTCTGTCTACCAAAATGCCCCGATCACCTTATCTTTCTGGAGAAATCCTGCTCCTCTCTCAGAACTTACTCCATGAAAGTATTCCTGATTACTCTTTCCCGAACCCCTTGCAGGCACTGGAGTGACTCCTGCCTCCACTTTCAGAAGCTGTGTGACTTGGGCAAGTTATTGTTTTAGTTTCCTCACTTGTATAATGGCAGCAGTCTGACTGCCTACTCGTAGAACTGCTGTGAGGAATAAATGAGAGGGTGTAAATTAAGCACTTAGCATGGGGCTTGACACATCCTAAGTACTCAAAACATTTAGCAATTATTTACTCATCCCCGTTTCTCTATGTAGCTAGACCTCTACGACCCAAGTTTAACACTATAGTATGGTTTCTTCGTGTGGAAAAAGAAAGCACCCACATATCACTTATATTTTAGCACAGTGCCTGGCATATTTTGGGCTCTTACTAAGTAACTGAACTGGACTATTCATTTATTATTTTTTTAAAGATTTATTTATTTTTAGAGAGAGACAGGGCGGGGGCAAAGGGAGAGGGAAAGTCTTAAGCGAATTCCATGCCAAGCATGGAGCCTGACCTGGGGCTAGATCTCCCGACCTGAGCCGAAACCAAGAGTCAGAGGCTTAACCGACTGGGCCACCCAGGTGCCCCTTGAACTGGACTATTTAAGTACTACCCAACTTTCAAGGCCCAGGTCAATTTCCATTTCCACCAGTAATATTTACCTAATGATTCCAGCTCTTTGGATTTTCCCTTCTGGGAATTTTTTAAGATTTTATTTATTTATTTGACAGAGAGAGAGAGCACACACAAGCAGGGGGAGAAGGCAGAGGGAGAGGGAAAAGCAGGCTCCCTGCTGAGCAAGGAGCCCAATGTGGGGCTTGATCCCTGGACCCTGGGATCATGACCTAAGCCAAAGGCAGACCCTTAACCGACTAAGCCACCCAGGCACCCCTGAGATTTTTTAAAAAAAAGATTTATTTATTTGAGAGAGAGAGAGAAAACCCAAGCGGACTCTGGGCTGAGCATGGAGCCTGACACAGGGCTCAATCTCATGACCCTAAGATCACGCCCTGAGCCGAAACCAAGAGTTGGTCGCTTAACCGACTATGCCACCCAGGCACCCCTCAGAATTCTTTTACCACAGCCTGACTGATGCGATGCAGTCTTGCATCATATGTACAAGTTTTGTCTCAATGAGGCTTCAAGTTCCTCCAGGGCAGACACCATCTCTTACATTGTCTATCTGCCCAACAATAGCTAATATTTCTAATTGCAAAGTGAGTGTTCAACGGTTACATGTGAATGAACGTATTCTTGACCAAGCATGGGAGGCCTCACCGTATCGTTAGTAAGTCCCCCATCTCTAAGAAAATTTCAGCTAACAACTCCTCTCCTGACTCTCCTTCCCTTGGCTCTTGGTATTCTGCGTAGAACTACATGAATTTGCATTTATTTGTATGCGTCTGTCCTGGCTTAGCTTCCCTTTCCTTGGTCACCCCCCTCAAGGCCCAGCAGAGGGCACTACACACCCGAGGGCTGCTTGCTCACTGCAGATATTCTCAATGGTGACTCTCCCAAGTTATTTTGCTTTTGCCTGCATTTTCCATGCCAGGCCACATTAGCTTAAAATAAATGCTGCTGGACAAGAATCATGGTGACTTCATCCCTGCCACCCTATATATCAGATGGCTGAGAGGCTTGTCAGCAGAATCATCACTCAGCCATGTTGGGAGGAATGGAAGAATCTTGACTCCACTCTCTGGAATATGGGCAGGAATCGCCATTTGGAGCAGTGCAGAGCAGTCTGTTCTGGTTGCGTGGCCCCGCAGTATGGGAGTAAGAGAGAGAAGGAATGGCAAGGTTTTACACCACAACAGAGATTGCCACAATCCTTTCTTGGCACCGCAGGATTCGTAAGACTACAGCTTAAAACTAAGGACCAGGAAAGCCAGGAATAATGGAAAAGTCATATAAAAGCCTAGATATGGGACGCCTGGGTGGCTCAGTTAGTTGAGCGTCCGACTCTTGATCTCAGCTCAGGTCCTGAGTTCAAGCCCTCCATGCCCAGCGTGGAGCCTTCTTAAAAAAAAAAAAAAAAGCCTAGATACTATCTCAAGCTCTTCAGCGAACTAATTTTGCCACCTTATAAGTAATTTATTTCTGTACTTCAACTTTACCTGTATTAAAAATGAAACTGCACTGAATGACCCCCCCACATTCAGCCTCACTGATCTCACTCCCCAGCTGTATCCACCTGGCAAACATAGACTAGGGATGGCATGCTCAGAAGTCATGGGATTGGTTTAAGGGGAATAGGGTTGAGAAGACTCACTAACCCCACCACAGTAAACATTCTACTCATTTGTGTATGTGTAGCTCCTTGCTTTGAGTTTATAACTTCTGAAGCATGTGAACTTTTGCATAGCTTTTCTTCCACAAAGGCAATAAACCCCACAGAAGTAGGGAATGTTTTTAATGTATCTCCATACCACTGGCTCACTCAGAAAGGCCAGTGGTTGGGAGACATCACAATTCCCTGGATAAATCAGGAGAGCGCAAGTCAGTAACATCCTGAGTAGCTGAAAACATATTTGGAAAACTTCTGATTAAGGAGAAAGAATGAGTCAGATACTGAGAACATCATTCCTAGTCCAGTTTAGAAGTGCCCTTTCCCTTCAATAAGATGGAGAGTTCTCTGGAATATCTATGTCTACTGGACCTTGTTTATCTTCCTTGATGCATACTCATTTGAGAAACCAATCACATTTGGGAAAATATAATATACTTGGGCAAAATAGGCAAATAGACTATCACATGTGAATGTTGGTGTGTGTCGGGGAGAGAGGTATGAGTTTGTTGGTAACATTCTTTTCTTTAACACATTCACAAGCAGGTTGTAACTTCTTGCAGTCGATGCTTGGGAGGTGGGGAGGAAAGAAGTCACTCTGCCCCCTGCTGGCCACAAGCAGAAAGGCTTGAGTTCCTTTTGGCTTATTACTGGAGGTCACATTTCTCCTTCACAGACATGAGAACTTGTAAAGGAATGGAAGACTGAAAGGGAAAAGGAAGAGTGGGCTTCTCTTTTCTGCTTAGCCTGAACTAAGTTCTAGGTGTTAATAAACTATTTAGATCAAATTCTTCATTTTGTGAGCCAAAACCTGAGGCTGATGCATCTTCTACATTAGCTACGGAAACAAAAGGATAGACGGGAGTCAGGAAAAGCCCAGATCTATATGCTAACACCCCTATTCGCTCTCCCTGAGTGATGGAAGTGGGGAGCCCAGTCACATCCCCTATTAAGGGCCCCTGTTCCTTAGAACTCAGGGCCCCACACCAGCTTCTCCCCTGAATGGTGTCTTCAGTTTCATTTTCTTCCCTTTCCCCAAACCCCAATAAAACACACCAACTGCTTCAGAATATTTCTGGGTTGTGTTTTTTTGTGGGTTGTCTTCTTTTTTTTTTTATTTCAAATACTGAAAAAGTCTCCTGGGCTCTGTGGGGCTCCCCACGCTCATGGCCCCCTTTCCCCACACTCACTGCCCTTCTCCCCACAGTAAATCTATTTCAAGGACATAACTTTTTTCAATGAACAATTAACATTAATTGTGTTCTCAGCTTGCTCTGCAGAACCAGAGGAGCTGTTTGCATCTGTCATATTTAGACGGACAGTTTCTTTTATCTGACACCAGATCCCCAGCCGCATCCAAGCAAACAAGGCATTTTTCTACAGAGCTGAACTGGAACTCCTCCTCTGGAGTCTACTCCACTCCTCCCCCTCACACCCATCCCACACCAGCCACATGGTTAGGAATGAGGACAGTCAGGCATGTTTTTATCAACTCCAAGCCCTATTTCATATTCCCCCCAAATTTCCCACCCCACCCTCTCAAACACCACACCCGCACCCCACCCACCCCCTCCCATCCCCGCCAGGATTTCACTGAGATTTCTCCCAACAGTTATTTGGAAAAAAGGTAAAACAAAAAAGGTTCAGGGTCTTGGTGCTCAGCCCAAGGGGCCCCATGCGCTGGGACACCGCCGGGCAGGGGCTTCTGCCTCTCCAGCCCACGCCCGAGCCACCTCCTGACCCCTGGCTGCAAAAGCAGGGAGGGGCAGGAGCCAGCACAGGACCCAGGAGGGCAGCATCTCAGGATCTGGCGGAGCCCCGGGCAACATCATTCAACTTGGCCGCTGCGGACGAACACAGAAGAAGAAAAAGAAAACACTGTCAAGTAATAAGGGAAAAAACCAGAAGTTCCATCCCAGTCCCTACCCCGTGACTCTTCCATACTTAACAATCATTGGGCTACCTGGCACAAGCCTGAATCCGATCCGCAGAAAGTTGGAGAGAGAGAGACAGAGAGAGGAGAGAGGAGGGGAGAGGGGGAGGGGAGAGGGAGGAGAGGGAGAGATAGGGGGAGAGAGAGAGAAGGGGGAGAGAGGGAGAAAAGGGAGGAGGGGAAGAGAGAGAAGGAGAGAGGGAGAGAAAATTCCAGTTTTTTTCTATCTACAAAACAGTGTTCTCTGTCTTTCTGGAGATAGCCATGAAAACAGTACAGAAAATTCTTTAGACAAGATCAAAGTAATTGGAGGTCTGCAGGGGCTCAGGATGCCTGGCTCCGAGCAGGCTTCCTTCCACAGGCATGGCACAGGCACGTGCAGCAGCAGGGACTGAGGGGGCACACAGTGATGAGGAGGTGATGGCATGGAAGCCAGGGCCCGACAATACACAGGCTGTTTGAGTGGATTTAATAATCCAGGTTTAATCGAAGCAATTTGGATTTGGATTTGGGAATGAGCCTTCTTGCCATGGAAGTGATGTATTTCATGCTGTGGAAACAGGTGGCGAATACAGAATGTGGCTTGTTTCTTTGTTTTCTTAGCCTTGAAGATGACCAGGTAGAGAGAGAGCGAGCAGGACCAACAGTTTTCTGATTTCTCTATTTCTTCTATTCCTTACTAAAAAACAGACTTGTGACCTCAGTCTTGAGGATTCAAATGACCAATAGAGAAAGCAGCTCAGACAGAAAAAAGTACAAAATTCGAGAAGATCGGAGATGAAGAAAACGTACAAAATTATATATATATTTATATATATAATAACATGACATATCTATGTACAACATGGCTCGGACAGTTGAGGAAACTATACAAGGATGTTCAGCATTTTCCCCTTCCCACACGGACTTTAGACTAAGGAAGACAGCATGAGGAATGGTGCAAGAAACACAAAAATTATATACAATTACAAGTGACAGTCAAACGAGTCTGGGGGCCAGGGAATCCAGGGATCCTGCTCTCTCCATTCCTTCCTCACCAACTCTCTCCTATCCAATCTGAGCGACAGCCTGAAAAGTGAATGGCCGGTCAGGAAAGAAGTATACACACCTGCCATCACCCCACGTGCGCATCAGCAAGTTCATGGTCATTCTCATCAGGCCAAATGTTTGGCGTATCAGAGTTTATGAGGTGAGAGGGCAGGAGAGGATTATAGAATCTTGCCCTCTTGAACACTTAGTTCTCCCCCTGGCCCTCTCTGTCCTAACTGGGAGGAGGAGTCAGGCCAAGTTAAATAGACTGAAGGTGCTGGCCACCTGCACCCCTCTCCTCTACCTGCTCACGAATCCACATTGCTGCTTCTCATCCCACAGGAGCTGAGTTACTGAGCTCTAGGAAGGCAGAGATTTCTTAGAGATTTCTCTCTCCCTGACCACCTTCCCCCACCAGCTTCCTCCCAGGTGAATCATCTCCTAAGAACCTGCTGCTCTAGCCCAGTCATAGTACCAAGGCCCAGAGGCTGGCTTCAGCTTGTCCCTTTTCTTCTGTTCTCCCTAACAATACTATCCCTGACATCTGATTACATCTCAAACGTGGGACTCCACCACATGTGCGTGACTGAGCATGTGTCCTCAGGCCCACAGCTGGGCTGCCAGAGCAGCTTTTTAGCAGCAAAGGTCCAGACTGGAGGCCAGGAGAGTGGGTGGGGGCAAAGGCACAAGGTTCCATAGAAGCTAGCTTCTTAAAACTTTTTCCTTGACCCTTTAGACCATGATACCTATGAGGCCCTCCTGACTGAATTTATAACTCCCAAATCTCAATGTCCTCTCTCCCCATGTAGTCTTCAAACAGTTCCCCTCTGTAGGCTCACCCACAGGTCTTCCTCGCTTAGTTTTACAATGAATAGCAAAGACTTTTTTTCAGCTGGCAGTTATACGATTTTTTAAAATTTGAATCAATCTATCTACATTCAGCTCTTTTACAGATGAGAAAATAGAAATCCACAGAGGTTAAATGACTTGACCAAGGTTACACATCAGTTCTGCTCAGACAGAGTGCAACTGGAACCCAGATATCTTAACTCCAAACCCAGTACTCTTTCCACTACCCCATACTTGCAAAAGCAACATGCTGGAAGAGAGAGAGAAGGTGCCCATTTCATGTAAATGATGTTCTCCAATCTTTACATTACTTAAGAGTCAGGGCAAACTGTCAAAGACACTGAGTAAGGGAGGTTAAGTGGGCATTGTAGTTTTAGGCAAGCAAATCACTTTTTCTTTTTGAGGATTCTCTAAACCTGCCATAATGGAAACACGAAGCAATAGCAGCCTAAGGGAAAAAACACTTAGAAGCACAGAAAACAGATCTCATTCAATCTACCTTTCCCAACTATGTCAGGTTAGCCTCTGGATGTAAACCTACCAAATTATTCCCAAGGCTTAGCCTAACCAATTTTGGGATATGCTCTTCCAAAAGGAAAAATCACATCTCCCCAGTTTCTCATACAATAGGAAAAAAAGCATTTGCAGCATTATCCAATCCTAGTCTCTGACTCCTGGGCCCCTACCTGGGCTACAGTGAGGGTGTGGAAATCTCAATTTAATCAAAGAAATGAACTCAGAAACCCTTTCCAACCCACATCACCTTCTCAGAAGCCCCCAGCAGAATCAGTCATTTCTGGCTAGCAAGCTGAGAAGAGCTAACTAGGCGCTCATTCCATCCCTGCCTGTGATATATAAAAGTCCAGTGGGTGAGGAAGGGGACGGGGTGGGGGGGCCCAGGTTACCCCGCAAGCTTGCTGGTGACGAGCGAGGACTTTCTCTGGGGCAGATCCTGTGGGGTGGGGATGTGGTCACCAGTCACCAGGTTCTTGTCTGGTCCTGCACTTGGCAGCTGCTTATTCTTCATCTTGGCTTTGGCCATGTTGTAGTCTCCTGAGTCAAAGTACTTTTGCTAAGAGACAAGAGGGATGTTTAAGTGAGTGAGGAACTCTGGCCTACCTCAAAAGCAAGGAGACCCATATTCGTTATAAACCCTCATCAACTTAGATCTTTCCAGTGTTCCTTGATTAACCTCATGCACACATAGTTTAGCATTAATTACATGTACTTATGTCTTCTCCCCAATGTGTTCTGACCTTTTTAGGCATGTAAGCAGTTTCTTAGCTACGGTACAAATTTTAGGAGTTAAGAGACAGCCTCTACATCCTTTATACACCCATCAGTACAGGATGGTTCAATCAAATTACTGACTATTCATAAAGGCTTACTTAGGACCAATCTCCAATGGACTTGGTGCTGAGGAAATAAATGGTAAGATATAAAGAATCGTCAATCTGGGGCTATCCTAGCAACCAGCAGGAGATCAACCTCAAGTCAACAACCTCAAAATTAAAAATTATTCCCTCAGACCATGAATAGAAACTGGGCTTGTTCATGAGGATAAGGTACTTTTCCTCTGACCCCCACTGCTCCCACACATGTTCCATGGCTGTGACAGCCTGCCCACGCCTGCCTTGCCTACAGCAAGGTAAACTGCAAATCACCATCACATCATCATCTGTGACTAAGACTCAATAACCAGGACTCTCCACAGGGATCTGTTTTACGGTTCATTTTATCCACACCTAGAAACACACTCTAGTTTAATGTCTTACAATCCCTCAGTTAGTTTTAGGTACATCTGGGGACAGAGAAACCTGATCAGGAGCTAGATGGCTATGAAGGCAGATCCTCCCTTGGTAAGGAGGACCACTCTGGATGGAAAAATAAGTCTCTTGAGGGAGTATAGTTAATGGCTGGTACTAATTTCAAGGGTCTGAAGAAATCTATTCAGGTTGAAGAAATCTATAGGACAGATGGTTTGATCCTTTTTTTGAAATCATGCACCCCAAAATTTAGCTCTAATCTTAGAAAGTGCAGTCCTAAAACTCCCACCATCCAAACACACAAATGCCTGGAAGCGTCAGCATTTCAGTTTCTAATGTCTTTCTTTCCCTCAATCCCCCAATGCCCCCGTACCCAAATGTCTCAACATTAAGCCTTAATAGCCTGTATGATACCATATCAGGGATTTACGATCATCTGCCTTGCTCTTTACAAGTTTCTAATTCCTCTCTACTACTGCCCAACAACAAAACCTCCAGATAAGCATTCAGGAAAAGCTCTACAGTTCTCATCCCTAAAGCCCCCTTTGGCTCCAAAGTAAAAGGATAAGAGATTGCGTCCCATACCCCTTTCTGGAGTCTCTTCATGAGGAAGTCGGAGCCTCCAGGCTTTTGTCCTAGGCTTGGATATTTGGCCTTTAGCTTTGCTTCCTCGGCTCTCTCAGGGAGAATACCTTCTTTCTCCTGTGTGTCCTGAAGGAAACAAATGGGCCAATTAAATTAAAAACTGAGAAGCAACTGCTTCTAATATCTAA
Organism: Zalophus californianus; assembly: GCF_009762305.2. Classification (NCBI taxonomy): domain Eukaryota; kingdom Metazoa; phylum Chordata; class Mammalia; order Carnivora; family Otariidae; genus Zalophus; species Zalophus californianus. The sequence goes on from NC_045598.1 coordinate 104,883,706, forward strand.
TAACTTTTATACTATTAACTTTTGCTAGAGGTCCACCCTCTTGTGAACATACTGTCTCTATTCTGCTCCTAAATATAGCTAGACCTTTGTTCAAATCCCTGAAGCTCAAGATGACTGTATTGTGAGGAAAAAACAAAAACAAATACAAACAAACAAAAAAAACAAGCTGCTTCTCACACTATGCCCAAGGAACCACCTCAGTGACTTAGGAGTATTGGGTTAAAGATAACACCTAAACAAAATACTTCAATCAAGAGCAAACCATAGCTCATTCAGCACAGAAGTTAGGGAAGACAAAGAGGGAAAAGAGCTAACCAGGGCTTCTGGTGACCCAAGATGAGTAGGAAAGTTCCCTGGCTGTCCCTAACACACAGTACAGGTCAAACAGAAAATCAAAGGGGATAATTCCACTGAGATGTTCCTTCTTATCCAGAGTCTAAGGTAGTCATCTGATAAGTCTCTCTCTGGAGAGACTAGAGCTGTGTGGCCTTCTCCAAAAATCTCCACCTTAGTAATGAACAATATCGCTTTAGCATTTCCATAAACATTAGGTAGGAAGGTGACCGGTAAACAGAGATGAAAATGACACTATTTTTAACCTCAGGAAAATCAAGATACAGGAGGTTCACTAGTATTTACCCAGAGTTGTTGCCCAAAAGTCAACACCTTCCCAACTGGGGCAAGTGATGGAAGTTTGGGGAACATGCCAAGAGCGTGCAATTGGTTTGCAGGAGGCTCACACTGTTATTACTCTCTTCTTGCTTTTTGTGGCCCTGATGCTCTTTTCTTTGGTGACTTTTTACAAGGACCTAAAGCCAAATTTGTGGCTTTTTTTTTAAATGGAATTATATTCCCTTCCCTTGACAATCCGGCACAGTTATAACCAGGTGCCTTTCATGAATCCCTGAGCCCAGTACTAAATGTTGTAAGTCAAATACAAGCCCCAAGAAGAGGTTTACTTGGGGTGTTTTCATCACAGAATTGTGGGTGAATTAAGTCCCACTGCCTTGGAAGTCGGGGTGGTGGTGGAAAGAGGGTGGCGTCTTTCTTGTCACGACTCTTTCGGTGTCTTTTCTAGGTTTAACCTCCATTATTCTGTATGGAACTCTAGTCCTCTTCAAGCCTATTCGTTCGTGCCTGAGGATGGGCAACCGACCATCCCAAAATGTCAAAATAGGTCTCTTGAGAAAGTTGCCGCCTTAAACTAGCCATGATTATAATTACTTCTTCTCCCTTCTCCCAGTGCTGGCCTTTTAAACGTCTTGACCTCCACCCCTATCTTTCTGATGCGGGCCCCAGGCTGGTTGTTGGGTTATTTGCCCCCCTTAACCAGTAACAGACATCACTTCCCGGTACCACAAGCCCCCTTCCATTCACCCAGTCTTTCCAAACACCCGCCCCGCGCCCAAGCTTGGCCAAAGATAGCACAGCTTCAATGAGTAGAGCGGTAGGCCTATTGGCCAATCACGAAGAGCACAGCCCTGACTGACAATGGGCCCAACCAATCAGCGCCAGAGCTGCAAGCTGTGTTGAAGCTCACCAGGCGTGATGCAAGAAGTGGCCAACCCCTGCAGAGCTTGAGACCATGGCGACCAATCCGCACTGGTGGGAGACCGTCTCCCGCCCCATCACAGTCGCCCCCGGCTCGCCCGCCCGCACCCCCTCCATTTCACCTGCTTCTCCTCGCCGGTCTCCTCCGCAGGGTTCTCCTCTTCTTGTTTCTGGGACATGGCGGGACCAGGACTGTGGAGTGTAGGGGGCCCGGGAAGTCAGCCGGAGAAGGGAAGGGGGAGGGGAAACGGGGACAACCTGCACTGCTTCTTCGGCTCCTGTCACTACGGTTGCTCAGTCAAAATGGCGGCCCTTGCCTGTGACGTTGTGGCCGCCCCTTCCAATGGGAGCCAATGGGAGTGGGGTAGATGGGGCAATGACGTAACGATCTACCAATAGTCACCGGCTAAAGGTGGGTTCTTTGGAGGCGACGGGCAAGCTGAAACACCAATCTGGAAAGAGAGTGAGCCCAATTGGAAGCCCGTGGGGGGATTTTAGGGGCGGAGCTGCTAGCTTTGGCATTTTTGCTCCTTTGGTGGGACCAGATTTCCTTCATCGCTAGCACCCGGTGCCCGGAAGGCTTTGCTGAGCTTTAAACTGGAGAGGAAGGCTGGAGAATTTTTATTTTCAGATGGAGAGGGTTAAGCTTTGCGCAGTGTTAGCAGAAAATTATCAATCTCCAGAAAATAATTTGGAGGTCAGAGTGCACCTTAAATTGGTACAAATTACTATTGCAATGTATGTACTTGGCGTATAGAACGGAGAGACTGGGACCTCAAACCAAGTTGTCTTGCACAGATGGCTTTATGTTCCATTATTTAACGCATCTGTACAGTTTTATACTTGTTTAGGGTCAGCCCATGGAGAATAAGTTCCTTGAAACGGAAAGCACTGTTCTAGGTACCTGGTAAACGTTTAGTAAATACAGTTAATACTAGTTAACGTATCCTGAGTCACAGTTCAACAATATTTCTTTTTTTTTTTAAAGATTTTATTCATGTATTTGAGAGAGAATGAGAGAGAGCACGAGAGGGAAGAGGGTCAGAGGGAGAAGCCGACTCCCTGCTCAGCAGGGAGCCGGATGTAGAACTCGATCCGGGGGACTCCAGGATCATGACCTGAGCCGAAGGCAGTCCCTTAACCAACTGAGCCACCCAGGCGCCCAACAGTATTTCTTTGAGTGTTTGTGTGTAGATGGTAACGTATTAGTTTTACAGGGGTACGCATAGAGTAAGAGTCTCTGCCTTTAGAAAGCTTAGTTTAGTGGGCATGTGGGGGGGTTTTCACAGGTATAACCTAAATCCCCGAGACAAGACTGTAGACACATCTTAAGGGAGCGTTAGTCCACAGTTTTATATTAAAAACAAACATTAGTCTAATACTGATTAACACTGCAAAATTCATAATAAAATTTAATTTTCCAGGTAGCTTCTTGTGACAACCTCGGGGCTATCTGCTCACTTTTCTGTATAATTAGGTGTACTTCTGGAAAAGTTTGCAAAGCACAGATTATTACAGAAGCAAAATCTGGTAAGCATTGAAATAAAAGTGTTAAAGTGTTTATAGGGGTTCAAAGGAAGACCAATTCAGTTTAGATTCCAGCCCCCCCCAAAAAAAGACTTCATGAGGGAGGTGATATTTGAAATAAGTTTTGGTTTTGTTTTTTATTTAAGAGAGAGTGCAGTGGTGGGGGAGGGGAGGGGCAGAGAGAGAATCTTAAGCAGGCTCCAGGCCAGCGCAGAGCCTGAAGTGGGGGGCTCAATCCCATGACCCCAAGTTCATGACCTGAGCTGAAATCGAGTGGGACCCTTAACCAACTGAGCCACCCAGGCACTCCTGAAATAAGTTTTAAAGAACTTAGCAGTTTGCTGGGTAAAGATAAAGGAAGGAAGGGTATGAAGGGCTCAAAATGAAGGCCAAAAAAACAGAATTGAGTGCAGATATGTAGGGCTTTCAATGCCAGGATAAAGAACTTGTGAATAATTCAGTAATCCATCAGAGACATTTAAGATTTTTAGGCCAGAGAGTGGCAGATCAGAACTGCCCTTTAGGAAGATTAATTTGGAGGTTAATGAATAAAAATAATTCAGAATTCCAGGCAGAAAGACATCAGACACCTGGCACTCTAGCCAGGAGTATACTGCAATATTCCAGGTGGGAGATAATTGGGATTTAAACTAGAAATGTGATAGTTGAGAGTAGAAAACTGAGAACCTAACTGAGAAAGTCTGTGGCAGTGGAGTCTATGAGATTCATATCTGTGTGAATATAGGGAATGAGGAGGCCATTGGCTTCAGGGTGACTGCAGAAACAATAAATTCAAGAAGAGGAGTCAATTTGGGAATGGAATTGAAAGAACAGAAAATGAGGTGTTCAATTTTGACTTTTTAAAACCAGTGGGACTTTTGTGGAGATATCCAGGCAATGAAGTCTTTATAGACCTCTGAGATCTCCTCCAGAGCTAAAATTTTAGAGGTCTAGGAAATGTAGATGTAGAGTTTGGGAGAAAAGTAGAAGGTAACTATGAATAAAGCTTCTTCACATAAATGTAAATAAAGTTGTGGAAGTAGATGAGATCACCAAAGGAGAAAGAAAAAAAGAGCCCCAGGATGGAAACCTGGGCAAAAGTTGGCAAGGGACACAGATACACACGATCAAAGGGGTAAGGAGAAGAACCAGGAGAAAAGTGACAGAGAAATTAAAAGATGGAGAGGACAGGGGCACCTGGTGGCTCAGCTGGTTAAGCACCCAAGTCTTGATTTCACTTGGGTTATGATCTTGGGGTCCTGGGATCAGGCCCTGAGTCACCCCCACCCCCACCTGCATTGGGCTCTGTGCTCAGCAGGGGGTCTGCTTGAGGATTCTCTTTACCTCTCCCTCTGCCCCTCCCACCGCCTGTGTGTGTGTGTGTGTGTGTGTGTGTGTGTGTGTGTGTCCTTGCACAGGCATGTGGTTAAAGAGTGAGGAGGTAGTAACAGTATATTTTTTTAAATATTTTATTTATTTATTTGAGAGAGAATGAGAGAGAGAGAGCACGAGAGGGAAGAGGGTCAGAGGGAGAAGCAGACTCCCCGCCAAGCAGGGAGCCCGATGCGGGACTCGATCCCGGGACTCCAGGATCATGACCTGAGCCGAAGGCAGCCGCTTAACGAACTGAGCCACCCAGGCACCCGGTGGTAACAATATTTAACAATAAAGCAAAGAAGGGCATCAGGGCAATGAATTGAAGAGGAAGCAGCAGAGGATTTTCTTTTTTGGAAAACAGGAAAGATTCAAGCATGTTTTCAGAAAGGGCAAGGGGCTAATTGAGAGAAAATAAAAATGTAATTACCCATTTTTAAAGAGCAGATAAAGAAAGAATTAAAATCTCAGAGGAGATCATTAGATCAAGAGGGAGAGAGGCGGACAGGTTAGAGGAGAAATGTACAGAGAGATTTTGAAGTAGCTAAACATTTAGGGAAGTCACATTGAATGGCCTTGCTTTTCTGAGGTCAATCTTTTGAGAATAAAAAGGATGGTGGGGTGGGATAGAGAATCTAGGAAAAATGGGGGTGGAAACCACTATAGAAAATAGCAATGGTTCAAAACAGCAAGAAAGATCTGAGATTAGATGGGTATGGATTTGTAATAGTCCTAATCACCATGGCTTTGGTCAATAACTCTTGATTGCCTTGGAATGAAGAAAACAGACGTCCTGTTAACAAGGGCAAAAGACTGGAAAAGAAGGAACAGTGGAGGGAGGACAATGAGGAAGTCTAGATTGCTTTGCTGGTTTGTTGAAATAACTGATCATGGGGCATCTAGGCTTTTTAGGAAAGACAGAATAGAAAGGAGATGGGGGCACCCGGGTGGCTCAGTCGTTAAGCATCTGCCTTTGGCTCAGGTCATGATCCCAGGGTCCTGGGATCAAGCCCCGCATCGGGCTCCCTGCTCAGCGGGAAGCCTGCTTCTCCCTCTCTCACTCTCATTGCTTGTGTTCCTTCTCTTGCTGTGTCTCTCTCTGTCAAATCAATAAAATCTTTAAAAAAAAGACAGGAGATGAAGAACTGGTCATGACACAGATGAAGCTCAGATTTGGTGGGAATGACAGGGACAGGCAGAAGAGTAGGAGGTTGCAGTGAGAGGGGAATTTCAGTGTGGATCTAGGAAGGTGGAGAAATTATAGGTTATGATGAGCTCTAGCCTATAATTATAATTGATGGCAGATATGGCACGGCTATAAAGTCACCGACTTTGATGTAATCAAGTAAATGTGAAGTCACAAATGTTGAAGTCTCAGAACATAATCATAGGGAAGGAGGTTAGGAGAGGGTAACTGTGACCCCTATGTTGGGAATGAGCTATAGGTCTCCAACATATATATGTTATTTAAATATGTGAGGCACCACACTGTAATACCTACAATATTAGCTAAATATCTATGACACTTACCAAATGAGTTGTATTTGTAAGTGTTTAAAAGAACATTTCTGGCTGAGCTGGTCAAGGAATGTTTCAGACAAGGTAGAACCTAAACTGGGACGATAAGGATGAACAGGAAGGTTGGAGATTGGCAGGGGGTGGGGAGGGAGGAAAGGAAGACAATTTAGAAGACCACCTTATCTTATAAAAGGTTAGAGGGTAAATGAGGACAGTGGAAAAGGGAGACAGAAACTATAGCAAGAGTAACAACTTCCTAGAGAGAGAGCGATCCTACTAGCCCAATCTGTATTTTTGAAAAGTCCCCTAAAGAGAGTCTACAGATAAGGCTGATCTGGGAACCTATGTAGAAGCAGCAAAACATGAAGCTGTTTAGGTTGCTGGGGTCCTGGGGTGACTATAAGTCATGCTAACGTTTTGGGGTTTCATGAAGACAAAGGGGAACCTGATTTCAAGCAGGAAAATGGTATTGTTAGAAGGGATTTGGAAAGATTTATCTGGTAGCTGCGTGAAGAGTGGACTGGAGGGATGGGGGAGGCCAGTTGGACCTCCGACTGTGGTGGCTCAGGGAAGACTTGAGAGGCCTGATCAAAGACAGAGGCCATGTGAATGGAGAGGAGCTGAAGAGACAAAGGATATTGGACGTGGGGAATAAAGATGAGGAGAGAACCAGGGATGAATCCCAGGTTCACGAGTGAAGTGCCATTTACAGAAAAGCAAATCCAAGAAGAGCAGATTGGAGGAAAGGAAGTAGGGAGAGAAGGGGACTTGAACGTCTTACCTTTCAGGGTTTTTCCTTTCCTGTGTCTGAATTTTTCAAGTCAGGACCCAAATCTGTTCACAGAGTATGGAGATGGGGTATCTGGGAATGACACTGTAAAATGTGTCAGTGCTTTAGCTACATTCTTCAGAAGAATGGCCACTGAAAAGAAGTGAGACTGCAGAGATACCGGGTTGAAGACCTATGCTATCAGCACCCTCTGATGGGCCAAACTGAGAACACCAGGAGATTAACCAAGCTCTAGCCTCTCCTTGCTTCCTGTACAAACTTATACTCTTAGAACGGGCCTGAGGTGTAGCCTCAGTAGCTAAGTGATCCGACTAGTACAGTGTTAAAGATAATTTTCTTTCTTAAAGATTTTATTATTTGTCAGAGAGAGAGCACAAGCAGGGGGAGCGGCAGGCAGAGGGAGAAGCAGACTCCGCGCCGAGCAGGGAAGCCGATGCGGGACTCGATCAGAGGACACGAGGATCATGACCTGAGCTGAAGGCAGATGCTCAACTGACTGAGCCACCCAGACCCCTAAAGATAATTTTTTAAAAAGATTTTATTTATTTATTTGACAGAGAGAGACACAGCGAGGGAGGGAACACAAGCAGGGGGAGTGGGAGAGGGAGAAGCAGGCTTCCTGCCGAGCAAGGAGCCCAATGTGGGGCTTGATCCCAGGACCCTGGGATCACGACGCGAGCTGAAGGCAGATGCTTAACGACCACCCAGGTGCCCCGCATGCATGTTTTCTGACATCAAATTTTTAAAAAAGTGTGAAGAGGATTCTAATTAAAAGATTAAAAATTTGTTCTTCCCCTTTTCCACATAGCTAAAATGCCTGTAGACATATATTCATATGATTTCTAAAAATGTTTTACTCCCTAAAATAATAAAAATAATTGTTTTAATGCTGAAATAAATTAGGTAGAGCTTTTTTCCCCTATTATCTATTACATGTATACATGGATCTCTGTTCCTGTGTCCCCGATTCTTCCCCAGGCTTTGGTCTGTCTTCCTTTTCTCTTCACTGAGTTCCAGTAAAAAGAGACAGACAGACATGACTGTGTATTAAGCGAGAAAGGAAGCCATCTCTCCTAGGAAGCAGTAAAATGATCTCAGAATGCAAGTCCAACAAAGCAAGGGTCACCTCCTGGCAGAAATCGCCTATTTCTAGCAGTCCAACTTACTGCCATTAGTTTCCTTTACATCCCAAATTATAAAAAAGTAGATTCAACTGGGGAGGAGGGATCAAGTACTCCCTAAGAGCTTTTCAAATAGATATATTTTGTGTAGATTTTTTTCCCCTGAATATCAATAATTTGTCCACCACTTTGGTTTTTTCAACCTACTTGAACCTCCCTCAGTGTAATAGCATATTTTATCTGAACTTACTTTAGAAATCAGGAATCTAGGGGCTTTTACCCCTTCAGAGGGACTTCTTGGCCAATCTACATGTTTCTGCCACATAAGTAGGCCCAGTAGATGCACATCATTTTCATGATTTGATGGGAAAAAATTCAAAGCCAAAATTTTTCTTGCATTTCAGAGATGTTGAAATTCCTCCCACTCCCATGTTGAGTACTTCTTCAAAGATTTCTGGATATTTAAAGCAATAATACCTCAAAATATTTCTGAGTTAGCCTAATATTAAAAGCAAAAATTTCAGGGCGCCTGGGTTGCTCAGTCAGTTAAGCGTCTGCCTTGGCTCAGGTCATGATCCCAGGGTCCTGGGATTGAGCCCCGTATTGGGCTCCCTGCTCAGCAGAGAGTCTGCTTCTCCCTCTCCCTCTGCTGCTTCCCCTGCTTCTGTGCTCTCTCTCTCTATCAAATAAATAAATAAAATCTTAAAAAAAAATTTCTCTTCAGCTCTGTCACCTCAGCTTTTCTTAAAGTCCAGGTGGAGGCCAAAAAGTTTTTTAGATAACTTAGGCTAAACTGATTTATATTAAACTAAATTAGGGGCACCTGTAGGTTAAGCATCAGACTCGTTTCAGCGCAGGTGGTGATCTCATGGGTCGTGGGATCAAGCCCAGTGTCAGGATCTACACTCAGTGCATCGTCTGCTTGGGTTTCTCTCTCCCTCTCCCTGTGCTCCTCCCCACCCCCATGCTCACTCTCTCTCTCTCTCTCTCAAATGAATCTTTTAAAAAAACTAAATTAGACTTCTGTTTGGGTGTGGGAGAGATGGTTATGATCAAAGAGGGAAAAGTACAGAAGGTAGCAGAATAGCTGAATGGATTTTCTTTTTTTAAGGTTTACTTATTTATTTGAGAGAGAGAGAGAGCAGTAGGGAGGGGCAGAGGGAAAAGGAGAGGGAGAACCCCAAGCAGACTACCTGCTGAGTGCAGAGCCCAACACCAGGCTTGATCATGACCTGAGCCAAAATCAAGAGCCAGTACTTAACCAGCTGAGCCACCCAGGCACCTCAGATTCTTAAGAACATCAGGAACATTTAAAAGACTGAGCAAATATTTATTTTAAAATGCTTAAGGCAATACAAAATATGTTCTAAAAATAGATGATTTTTTGGGGTGCCTGGGTGGCTCAGTCAGCTGAGTGTTGTACTCTTGGTTTCAGCTCTGGTCATGGTCTCAGGATCCTTGTCTGGCTCCAGGCTCAGCTCGGAGTTCTGCTTCTCTCCCTCTCTCTCTCCCCGTCCCTCCCCTGGTACACTCTCTCTCCCTCCCTCTCTAAAATAAATAAACAAAATCTTAAAAAAAATAGATGGCTTTTTTAATTGAAGTGTAGTTGACATAAATGTATATTAGTTTCAGGTGAACATAGTGATTCAACGATTCTATACATTACACAGTGCTCACTACCATAAATGTGGTCACCACACGCCATACATTATTACAAGATACTGACTATATTCCGTATGCTGTACTTTTCTTTTTTTTTTTGCTTTTTAAAAAAAGATTTTATTTATTTATTTGACAGAGAGAGACAGCGAGAGAGGGAACACAAGCAGGGGAGTGGGAGAGGGAGAAGCAGGCTTCCCGCCGAGCAGGGAGCCCGATGCGGGGCTCGATCCCAGGACCCTGGGATCATGACCTGAGCCGAACGCAGACGCTTAACGACTGAACCACCCAGGCGCCCCCGTAATGCTGTAACTTTTCATCCCCATGACTTTTTATAACTGGAAGCTTGTAACTTTTAATCCCCTTTATCTATTTTGCCCATCCCCCAAACCTCTCCCCAGTTTGTTCTGTGTATTTGATTCTTTTTGTTTGTTTGTTTAAGGTAACTAGGATAGCTCATTCTTCTGTGCCTTTCCATTCCTACTGCCACTGCCCCTTGTCAATAAGCCAAAACTGGAGTCATGAGACCTTGGGAACGGTGGTTGGTGATTGTGGGCAAAAATATGAAGATCATTTTCTACACTCCTCTATACCCTCTTTTATTATCCAATCACTTCCTGAAGCAAGTGAAACAAGGGGGGATGTTTGTTTTTCTTTAGCTTAAGACTTATATTGAAATATACTTACAGAAAAGTACACATGTAATAAGTGCACAGCTCAGTTTTCACAAACTGAACACACCCAAGTAACCAGCACCAAGATTAAGAAACAGAGTATTAACTAGCACTTCAGAAACCCGCCTTGTGCTCCCTTCCAGTTACTACCCTCTGAGGGTAATGTCTAACAACACTGACCGGTTTTACCTTAACAGCGTTTTTCAGATAAATGGAAAAAGCTTAGTGGAGGAAAAGAAGTTGGAAAGGAGAGGTCCAGACAATCTAAAAAGAAGAGGAGAAGGGAGGAGGGGAAGAAGAAGAGAGAATGAAGATGAGGAGGGAGGGAAAACAGAGGTTTGAAGAAAGAGAATCTGCTACCTGCTTGGCTGCCCAAGAAACCCAACTGTGATACTCTCCTTAAGCTTGCCTCTTTCAGGCGCCTGGGTGGCTCGGTCGTTTAAGCGTCTACCTTCAGCTCAGGCTCAGGATCCCAAGGTTCTGGGATCGAGTCCCGCATCGGGCTCCCTACTCAGGGGGGAGTCTACTTCTTCCTCCGCTCTGTTCGTGCTTTCTCTCGCTCTCCCTCTCTCCCAAATAAAAAAAAAAAAAAAAAAAAAAAAGCTGGCTTCTTTCTCCTGCTCCAGCCTCCCACGTCTTTCTCCAACCCACTACCCCACCTCCATTGACAGGGTTTTAAGGTTGAAAGCCCTTTGCTCCAACTCTTCCTCACAAGTCTTAGGTAGCACATTAAATTTCATTAGTGATCCATTCTTTGGGGTTATAATTGTCCCCTTTTGACTGAATACTCTTTTAAATACAAAAACTACAACAAAGAGTAAGCCACTATCAGCTGACACTAGGTAATTTTCTTCCTTTTCTGTGATTTTCTCTAGGGTCTTCCCTGGGCCAATATTTCACACTGTAGCTGTTAAAGTTTCATGGTCCTGGGATCAAGCCCCACATCGGGCTCCATGCTCAGAGGGGAGCCTGCCTCTCCCTCTGCCTGCTGCTCCCCCTGCTTGTGCTCTCTCTCTGACAAATAAATAAATAAAATCTTAAAAAAAAAAGAGAGAAAGAAAAGAAATGAGCAAAGACATTGTTGGGTATTGTCTAGAGGAGTCTTCAGACTTATGTGATCTATGCCTTTCGTTGTCTTTGAACTATTTTACAATTTTTAAGTTGAGAAAACTGATGGCAATGCAAATGATTTTTATTCATAGACAATTGAATTTTGTCTAGCAAGATACAACTGATTTCCACCCTGTGAAAAAGTTCGTCCTAAACATTATATTTTATACACTGTAGATATTGATTAATTTTACCTCTATTAGCAAGTTCATTTCAGCATTCTTAATTGCCTATGTATATATCTGTCTTCAGATTTTCTTTTGAGCTGGTTTAACACCTTATTAGTTCCATCATTTGTGTAAGTTATGATTTTCCCTTTTTGAAAATTATCTTTAGGGGCGCCTGGGCTGGCTCAGTCGTTGTCTGCCTTCAGCTCAGGTCATGATCCCAGGGTCCTGGGATCGAGCCCCGCATCGGGCTCCCTGCTCGGCGGGAAGCCTGCTTCTCCCTCTCCCACTCCCCCTGCTTGTGTTCCCACTCTCGCTGTGTCTCTCTCTGTTAAAAATAAATAAAAAAATCTTTAAAAAAATAAAAAAACCCACAAATATTAAGTTTATGTTTCTATTAGAGCACTTATCAAAAAGTATCTTATTTTTCCAGTTTACTGTGAGTTATTGGGAGTGAAATTGTATCCTACACAACTTTTTATTGTCAACACCCAGCAAGTGCCAGTGTTTGGCACTTGTGCCAAATTTGTAAGTACTCAATATTTGGGGGATTAATGAATTACAAGCAATAAAATATCAAGCAGTGTTCTCAAAATTTAACATGCAGCTTTTGGAGACTGTGTTTATTTATTTATTTTTTAAAGATTTTATTTATTTGAGAGAGAGAATGAGAGAGAGCACATGAGAGGAGGGAGGGTCAGAGGGAGAAGCAGACTCTCCACTGAGCAGGGAGCCCAATGCGGGCGGGACTCGATCCCGGGACTCGATCCCGGGACTCCAGGATCATGACCTGAGCCGAAGGCAGTCGCTTAACCAACTGAGCCACCCAGGCGCCTGGAGACTGTGTTTAAAATGCAGCTTCCTAGAGGCGCCTGGGTGGCTCAGTCGTTAAGCGTCTGCCTTCGGCTCAGGTCATGATCCCAGGGTCCTGGGATCGAGCCCCACATTGGGCTCCCTGCTCTGCGGGAAGCCTGCTTCTCCCTCTCCCACTCTCCTTGCTTGTGTTCCCTCTCTCGCTGTGTCTCTCTCTGTCAAATAAATAAATAGAAATCTTTAAAAATAAAATAAAATAAAATGCAGCTTCCTAGCCCTTAACCTATACCAGAGACGGATTTATCAGGAACCTGCATTTTAGCAAGGTAACCCCCACCCCAAGATGATTTTGGTGCAGTACTCTTTGCACCACATTTTGAGAAACATTGTATAAAGGATGACTTAAGGGAACAATGCTTTGCTTGAAATAAAATTAACAAGTATAAACAATCCTGGTAAATATATTTCTTATTGTCCCCTGTGCTGTAGACATTATAAAGAAGGGAAGAACAATAAGCCAATTACAAGCACAATTATCTTTTTGTAGACGCCACTTTTAGGCAACAAGCTTCAGCAATGGAAACTTGAGCAAGGCACAAGGGCCCACCATAACCACTGGCTGAATACAGACAGGCCATCAGGTGACCCACCTCAAAATATCCAAGGCCCTAACTAACCAATGGGCTACTTACAACCAGGCAGAGTTACCTAAAAGGGGAAAATTCCCTATGTCCCCATACCTCCTCACCTTCTCCCTTTAAATACAGTCCCCACAGTCTCTGCTTTCCTGTCCTGCCCACCACTCCCTTGCAATGTATTCAGTAAACTTCTCCTCTTTCTGCTTCAGGTGAAATCCTTTCACCACCTGCACCTCCAAATTCCACCCGATCGGGTTGCCTCACATTTGGGGGCCCCATCTAGTTGGGAGAGACACCATACTTTTCACATGTTGTTAACTCTGTCACAGTGAGGTATGTTACCTGTGTTGCGAACTTAAAGACTTTCAGCTCTTAGGTAAGTTTAGGTGTCATTTGCGAGTAGATAATAGGATAGAACATACTCCTTTTCTTCATGATAATAATATTATAATTGGGTAAATTATTTTGATTGAGGGGACATTTTTCAGACCACGACATTAGCTACTCTTCAGGTTAGCCTTGATGTGCCTGCCCACCCCCCGCCCGGCCTATCTATATATGTTACGACTCCACATATTCCTAATTTTCTACACAGGATGAAACAGGCTGGTCTCCTAGTGTAAAGGGATAGTGTTATTGGCCTTGTGTGGAAAGTTCTTATTTCCAGTTAAAATAACTGAAGTTGTAAAACCAGAGAACCAAAAATTGATATTTATTGTACAGAAATGTGAAGGCCATATGCATTAAAGGAGAAGGTGTTTTGCAGTGAATACAGATTCAAACTGAAGAAATCCTCATTGAGATACAATATAAAAATAAACACTGACCAAGAGTTGCAAGAAAGAACTCAACTCAACTTCTGCCCCCCATTCCCCCAATCAAGCTGATACTTTCCACAGGAAAACCTGGTTTCAATTCCTGCTGAATTGTTCAAATGGAAAGGAAAACTAAGTCAGGTAGATACAACACATGGACTGGTTTTTGTACTTTCAGAGAGCCAGACTGAAACTCTACTCGGGCTCACATTTAGAATTCATTTCACACAAAAATTTGTATCTCTAGTCACATAAGCAATACCTGAAGTGAAAAACTTAATTGAGTTAATTGAGTTGGGGAATTTTGTGGGGCTAAACAGGTTTGCGGTAGGAAATCAAAGTTACAATCATTCTTGTAATTACTGAATATCTGGTATCAGGTCTGGGTTGTCTGTATTAGCTCTCTGACAACCTGTTTCTCTGTAATGGTCACGAAGCATGCTCCCTTAAAAAATATTAGCATAATAAATGCTAGACCTTAGCACAACTTGGTGCCTGTCCTCTTTATATTCCCAAACACTAGACTTTATATCAGCATGCTTTTGACACCAAATTGCTCTTCTAAATAGGATTTATCTTAATCTTCTCTTTGCACTCACTATTGAATTGAAAAAATTGAAACTTTTTAGAGATTTGGGTAGATAGATGGTTGTGTTGAAACAAGACTAATGACTAGGAGGGTAACTGTGAATTAAATGTAGACAAAAATACTCCTACAACCCTTAAATATAGACAGAATCTATCAATTTATGAAGCAAGTCGAAGATAGGGAACAAGAACTTCTGGAGTTTAGATAGACTGGACTCAGGATGCTGCTACTCAGCAACTGAAATTTATAACTCCCTCAATTCAGAGACATGTAGAGTCTATCTGGAGGAATCAGGACAGTCATGTGCTAATGAGTGGAAATTCTCATGCTACCTCCCTCCCTTATAAATCATATAACTAAAGGCTGAAGGACATGGTTGATACATTTTTTTTTTCATTCAGACTTTTGTCCTAATGAATGAAGGGGTAGGATAATGCTAAGAGAGAGTATAGAATATATTTCTGATTCTAGGGCTGTGAGAACCAGGCAATCAAGTTTGCAATCTTTTCATTAGGTTAGAAAAGGAAAGAAGAAAAAATCATTAGTGGGACATACAATCCCAGAGACCATCTGCTCCAAAAATTAGTTTTGTTTCCACTGCCCCTTATTCAAAGAAACAGTTATTTCAATAACTACATTACTTAGTAGAGTCTGAGAGACAAAGACTGTGAAAACATGTATTTAAGGTAGAAAATAGGGGCCGCCTGGCTGGCTCAGTCCATAGAGTATGTGACTCTTAACCTTGGGGTCATGAGTAAGCCCCACGTTGAGCGTGGAACCTACTTAAAAAAAAAAAAAAGATAGAAAACAAATTTTAAAAAACTTAATAAATGGTTTGCTCTATATCTCACTCACATTTTCTGACTGGAGAACTTCAAATCCCACTTAGATATTCCTGCTTATCCAAAAGCACACTGGGTGGAAGTAAACCAAGAAATGAGAAAAAATGGTGCCTGTTGGGTGTGTGTGGGTTCACCTAGTTTATTCACCTCTGTAGTGGAAAAATAAGGAGAAATAGTCTGTTTACAATGGCCAAAGTTTATGGAGAAGCCCTGAAGCTGCTCTCCCCAAATCACAAATCTGATTCAAGAGAAGGAAAAAAATGATGAAAAACATCTCATCACACAAAACTCAGTGTGGTGTCTCTGACAGTCACCAGCCGGCAGGGGAAAAGGAGAAACCCACCCACTGGCTTTAGGATTTATTGAAGGCTGCCAGCACAGCCCAGATCATCTCTGTGGCACTGTGCTTTGTCCCCTCCACTTCAGGGTCCAGTTCTACTAGATCCTTGGCTCGATTCATTGCCACATCATACTTGTCATCTGTCAGTGAGGAGAAGACATTCTCTAGCACGTCAGAGGAGTGGGCTAGCACCAGGAGTGCTAGTGTTCGCTTGTCCATACGCTGAGGGTCATTTACCCACCGCTCTAGGACACTATCTTGAAGTTTTTTGACTAGTCGTTGTTTCTCTGTTGTATTGGTCACTGGATGAGTAGTCATATCAAATAGGAGGAAATTCTGCTTCTCAGTGGTTAGAATACCCTTTTCTACTAGGTTCTTTGCAATTCGCTCTCTTACATTTCTCAGCTGGTACTGTAATTTGAAGGGGTTCCAGGTCTCACCTTTGGGGAAAAAAAACAAAAGACTTGAACAACACTATAAGCCAACTAGACCCAACAAGATATCTACAGAACATTCCACCCTAACAGCAGAATACATATTTTTCTCAAGTGCACATGGAACATTCTCCAGGATAGACCATATCGTAGGCCATAAAATCGCCTTAATAAACTTAAAAGGACTGAAAACATCCAAAGTATGCTCTCCAACCACAACAGAATTAAATTAGAAATTAACAGACAAAAATCTGGGAAATTCAAAAATATGTGGAAATTAAGCAACACACTCCTAAATAACCAATTGGTCAAAGAAAAAATCACAGGGAAATTTAAAAAATACTTTGAGCTGCATGAAAATGAAAACACAACAGACCAAAATTATGGGCTGCAGCTTAAAACAGTGCCAAGAGAGAAATTTATGACCCCAAATGTTATATTAGAAAAGGAGATGTCAAATCAATAACCTAACTTCGTACCTTAAAAAAGTAGAAAAAGAAGAGCACATTAAGCATGAAGGGAGCAAAATAAAGCAAACAGTAAAGATTAGAGAGGAGATAGATAGAAACAATGAAAACAATAGAGGAAATCAATAAAATCAAAGTTGAAAAGATCAACAAATTGACAAACCTAGATTGACCAAGAAAAAAGAGAGGACTCAAATTACTAAAATTAGGAATGAAAGAGGAAACATCACCACTGACCTTAAAGAAATAAAAAGGGTGGTAAGAGGACACTATAAACAACAGTACGCCAACAAATTAGATAACCTAGACGAAATGGACAAATTCCTTGAAACACACAAATTATCTAAATTGACTCAAGAAGAAAAAGTCTGAATAGATCTGTAACAGTAAATAGATTGAATAAGTAATTTAAAACTCCCCCCAAAAAGCGTGGTTAAGATGGGTTACTGGTGATTCTACCAAATGTTTAAAGAATACTACTAATCCTTCACAAACTCTTTCAAAAAAACAGAAAAGGGAACACTTCCTTAAGTATTACTCTGATACCAAAACCAGACAAAGACATCACACAAGAAAACTATAGACCAATACCCCTTATGACTATAGGTACAAAAATATTCTACAAAATACTACCAAATAAAATCCAGCAACATATAATAAACACTATGTAACAAAATTAGGTGGGACTTATTCCAGAAATGCAAGGTTGCTTTAATATCCCCAAACCCAATTATGTAACACATCATATCAATAGAATGAAAAGCAAAAACCAAATGATCATCTCAATCAACACAGAAAAAGTATCTAACAAAATTCAACATACTTCCATGATAAAAATACTCAACAAACTAGGAATAGGTAGAATCTTCCTCAACCTGATAGAGGACATTTACAAAAAACCCACAGCTAGCTTCATACTTAATGGTGAAAGAGTCAGTGTTGTCCTGCTAAGATGAGGTGTAAGACAAAAATGCCATTTTTATCACTTCTATTTTTTTTCCTGGAGGTTCTAGTCGGGCAATTAGGCAAGAAAAAGAAATAAAAGCATTCAGATCAGACAGGAAGAAGTTAAGCTATTTTTATTTTCAGATGACATGATCTTGTATACAGAAAAATCTAAGGAATCCACTTAAACTATTGCAACAAATTCAGCAAGGTTGCAGGATACAAGATTAATATACAAAAATCAACTGAATTTCTATTCATTAGCAACAATTAATCTGAAAATAAAATTAAGAAAACAATTACATTTATAACAGCATCAAAAGGAACAAAATACTTAGGAATATAACAAAAGCAGTGTAAGATTTGTACACTGAAAATTATAAAATATTGTTGAAAGAAATAAAGATTATCTAAATAAATGGAAAGGCATCCCATGTTCACAGATTGGGAAACTTCATTTTATTAGGATAGCAATATTCCCCCACACTGATCTACCGATTCAATACAGTTCCTATTAAAATCCTCCCCTGCTTTATTGCAGAAATTGACAAGCTAATTCTATAATTCATATGGAAATGCAAAAGGCCCAGCATGGCCAAAAAAATCTTGAAAAAGAAGAATAACGTTGGAGGACTCACACTTCCCGGTTTCAAAACTACTATAAAACTACAATAATCAAAAAAACAAAACAAAAACCAAAACCTACAATAATCAAGAGAGTGTGGTATTGCATAAGAATAGACATATAGATCAAAAGAAGAGTCCAGAAATAAACCCATACATTTATGGTCAAATGATTTTTTACAATGGTACCAAGATAAATCATGGAGGACAGAACAGTATTAGGACAAATAGTGCCAGGACAACTGTATTTCTATCTTCATGCAAAAGACTGAAGTTGGAGCTCTATCCCATACCATATACAATTAACTCAAAATGGACAACAGACCTAAATGAAATAGACAAATCTATAATCTCTTAGAAGTAAATGCAGGAATAAATTTTTTAAAGAAGATTTTATTTATTTGAGAGAGAGAGAACACGTGCATGCAAGAGAGAGAGCATGAGTGGGAGGGAGAGGGGCAGAGGGAAAGGGAGAAGCAGGCTCCCTGCTGAGCAGGGAGCCCAATGCAGGGCTCAATCCCAGGACCCTGGGATCATGACCTGAGCTGAAGGCAGAGGCTTAACCGACTGAACCATCCAGGTGCCCCCGGAATAAATTTCCATGATGTTGGGTTAAGCAATCATTTCTCAGATATTACACAAGTAATAAAAGAAAAAAAAGTTTAATTGAAAAGTATTAAAATTGAAAACTTTATGCTTTGAGGGACACCATAAAGAAGTGAAAAGACATAGAATGGAAGAAAAGTTTTGCAAATCCTGCACATGATGAGATTTGTATCTAGAATATATTTGAAAAGTACAACTCAATAGTAAAAAAGGTAAACCTAATTAAGAAATAAGTTAAGTATTTGTTTTGGGTTTTTTTTAAAGAATTTATTTATTTATTTGACACACAGAGAGAGCGAGAGAGATCACAAGCAGCAGGGGGGCAGTGGGAGAGGGAGAAGCAGGCTCCCGGCCAAGCAGGGAGCCCAACACGGGGCTCGATCCCAGGACCCTGGGATCATGACCTGAGCCAAAGGCAGATGCTTAACTGACTGAGCCACCCAGGCGCCTCAAAAAATAGGGTGAAGTATTTGAATAGACAATTCTCCAAAGAAGATATACAAACGGCCATAAGTACATAAAGATGGTCAACAACATTAGTATTAGGAAAATCCAAATAAAAGTCACAATGATATACCACTGCATATTCATTAGGATAGATAAAATAAAATAAAGCAGGGAATAACAAGTACTGATGAGAATGTAGAAGAATGAAAACTTATACATTGGTGTGGAAATATAAAATGGTGTAGCCACTTTGAAAAACTGGCCCCATCCCTGTCCTTAAGATGTTTAAAATCTAGGGCGCCTGGGTGGCTCAGTTGGTTGGGCGACTGCCTTCGGCTCAGGTCATGATCCTGGAGTCCCGGGATCGAGTCCCACATCGGGCTCCCTGCTCAGCAGGGAGTCTGCTTCTCCCTCTGACCCTCTTCCCTCTCGTGCTATCTCTCATTCTCTCTCTCTCAAATAAATAAATAAAAATCTTAAAAAAAAAAGATGTTTAAAATCTAATATGGGGTAATAGTGGGGAGACAAAAATAATATCTGAAGTGGGCCCTAATGACAACCTCAAACTGGACATAGATGATAAGATTCTTTAAATTGTTAATCACTGAGGTATGACATCAGGGATGAAGACAGAGTAGGAAGTGCCAGACATTCCTCTCTTCACCTAGACAACAATTATACTAGAATCTAGAATCTTTTTTTTTTTTTTTAAATTAGGCTCCAGGGGCGCCTGGGTGGCTGTCAGTTAAGCATCTGCCTTCGACTCAGGTCATGATCCCAGAGTCCTGGGATTGAGTCCTGCACTGGGCTCCCTGCTCGTCAGGGAATCTCCTTCTCCCTCTGCCCCTCCCCTTGACTGTGAGCGCTCTCTTTCTCTCAAATAAATAAATGAATAAAATCTTTAGTAGTCTTTCTTCCCCTTTCCTTAAAACAAACAAACGAGGGCACCTGGGTGGCTCAGTTTGTTAAGCGACTGCCTTCGGCTCAGGTCATGATCCTGGAGTCCTGGGATTGAGTCCCACATCGGGCTCCCTGCCCAGCAGGGAGTCTGCTTCTCCCTCTGACCCTCTTCCCTCTCATGCTATCTCCCATTCTCTCTCTCTCAAATAAATAAATAAAATCTTTAAAAACAAACAAACAAACAAACAAACAAACAAACAAACAAATGAACGAACAAACCCAGGAAGATAGAAGTGAGTCGTTACAAAGAAGGGATCCTCAGTAATATTATCAGCAGATTTCTCATCAAAAAATTTGGAAGCCTGAAGGCAGTGGGCTAATATATTCAAAGATATAAAAGGGAAAAAAAAACTGTCAAATGAGAATTCTATACCCAGAAAAACTGTCCTTCAAAAATGACTTATACTTCCCAACTTCAAAACTTACTGTAAACTATAGTAAGTAAAACAGTATGGTATTGGCATAGGACAAACGTAGATCAAAGCAACAGAACAGAGAGCCCAGAAATCCTCGCATCTATGATCAACTGATTTTCAACAGGCTACTTAAGACTATTCAATGGGGAAAGGGCAGTCTTTTCATGGATATGAGACCAAGAGTGCAGGCAACAAAAGAAAAAATAGATAAATTGGATTTCATCAAAATTAAGAACTTTTGTGCATCCAGGATTACCATCAAAAAAGTTGAAAAGACAACCTACAGAATGGGAGAAAATATTGGTAAATGATGATGGATCTGATAAGGGATTAATATCCAGAAAATATAAAGAACTTCTAAAACTCAACAGCAGTAACAATAGGGAGCCAACAGGGTGGCTCAGTTGGTTAAGTGTCTGCCTTTGGCACAGGTCATAATCTCAGGGTCCTGGGATTGAGTCCTGTGTTGGGCTCTCTGCTCAGTAGGGAGTCTGCTTCTCCCCCTCCCTCTGTGTATTCGCTAGCTCTCTCTCTCTCTCAAATAAATAACTAAATATTCAGATAAATAAAATCTTTAAACAAAAACAATAACAACAACAGAACCTAATTTAAAAAATGGGCAAAGAACTTGGATAAACATTTTTCCAAAGAAGATATACAAATGGCCAATAACCTATGAAAAGATGCTCATCACTGGTCATTAGGGAAACGCAAATGAAAACAACAATGAGATATCCCTTCATGCCTACTAGGGGAGCTAATAATTAAAAACAAAATAAAACAAAAAATAGAACAAGTGTTGATGACAATGTAGAGAAACTAGAAAGCTCATGCATGGCTGGTGAGAGTGTAAAAGGGTGTAGCCTGTAGAGGAAATAGTTTTATGGTTTCTCAAAACATAGCACTATCATATGACCCAGCAATTCTACTCCTAGCTATATATCCAAAAGAATGCAAAGCAGGGACTTGAACAGATATCTGTATACTAATGTTCACAGCAGCATTATCCACAATAGCCAAAAGGTGGAAACAACCCAAGTGTCCATCAACAAATGAATAAAAAAAAAGGGTAGATCTGAACAATGGAATATAATTTGGCCATAAAAAGGAATGAGATTTTGATATATGCTACAACATGACCAGACCTTGAATACATTATGCTTAATGAAATAGGACAGATATAGAAGGACAAATATTGTAATTCCACTTATATGAGTTACCTAGTACAGGCAAATTCATAAAGACAACAAGTAGAAAAGAGGTTGCCAGAGAATGGGGGGGCGGAAAGAAAGGATGTTTGGGATGATGAGAAAGCTTTGGGTATAGAGAGAGGTGATGGTTACATAACACCTAGAATGCATTTAATGTCACTGAATTATACATTTATGAATGGTTAAGACAATAAAGATAGTTATGCATATTTTACAATTAAAAAAGTTAACTATATACCCAAAAGAAATTAAAACACATCCACAAAAAACCCATCTGTGAATGTTCATAGCAGCATTATTCATAATAGCCTAAAAGTGGAAATAATCCAAATGTCTATTGACCGATGAATCAATAAATAAATGTGGTACATCTATACAATGAAATATTATTTAGTGATAAAAAGGAGTCAAGGTGAAACTCAGGAAGTTCTAGTAAGATTGGTGGATTTTATCAATGTCAATATCCTGTGGGTCATATTATACTATAGTTTTCTAAAAGGTTATCACTGGGGGATCTGGGCAGTGTATAAGGGATCTCTCGGTATTATTTCTTACAACTGCATGTAAATCTACAAATATCTCAGTAAAAATTTCAATTAAAAAATTGTCCCAGAAGGTGACACTGGTGATCTCAAAGTGTCCTGCTTTTTCCTAAAATTTTATACCACAGATCTATATATATATATATCTATATATATATAAGTAAAGACCACTTTACTTATATTAAAGTTTTTGAACTTGCCCTTAAAAAAAAAAAGAGGATGAAGTACTGGAACATGCTAAAACATGGATGAACCTTAAAAATATTATATCTTAAGCCAGTTACACAAAATGTTATACATTTCATTTATATGAATATCTAGAATAAGCAAATCTATAGAGACAGAATGTAGATTAGTGGTTGCCGAGAGCTGGGCAGGAGGCTTGGAAAAAACTGCTAATTAGTATGGGGTTTATTTTTGGGGTGATGAAAATGTTCTAAATTTAGATTGTGATGGTTGCACAATTGTGTGAATATACTAAAATCCATTTAATTGTGTACTTTCCATGGGTCAACTGTATGGTGTGTGAATTATATATCAATAAAGATGTTAAAATTTTTTCTTCTGAAGAATATTTTTAGAGAACTTATAGGGTGGGGTGGCAGAAGTAAGGTGAAACTTTGGTGGAAAACTTTATGTATTGATTAACCATGCCTTTTCTGTCCCTCTTTAATACATTTAAATAGTGAACCATGTATTTCTTTTTTTTTTTTTTAAGATTTTATTTATTAAGGAGAGAGAGAGAAAGCACAAGCAGGGGGAGTGGCAGGCAGAGGGAGAAGCAGGCTTCCCACTGAGCAGGGAGCCCAGGACCCTGTGATCATGACCCGAGCCGAAGGCAGATGCTTAACTGACTGAGCCACCCAGGTGCCCCTGAACCATATATTTCTTACCCAGCAGCTTTAATTCCTGTACTCCTATTCTTGAACTAGTAGCATAAAGATTACAAAGTGTGGGATTTTTGAACCATTTTGAGCCATTTTACCTGTGAGTAGCTCTATCCATGTCTGGACGGTTTCTGTGGGTTCAGTTGCTTTGATGTGTTTGAGAGTTTCATCCAGTAAAACATCCCCTGTTGGGCTATCTGACTTTAGCAGTACCTTTAAAAGAAGAATCAAGGGACCCTAGTTCATTTCCTTAATTCAAATTAAAATCTTTCAGTATACCATATACGTATTATTGGTTAAGTGTTGTAGGAAATGCAAAGCAACTTAGTATACTGTTCCTTTCCTCAAGAAATTTAAAATTTAGTATGGGGTAATAGTAAGGAGACAAAAATAACATTTGAAGTGGACCCTAGCGACAAACTGGATATAAATGATCATGGAGACAATATGCAATAATAAGTCTTTGGGTCTGGAAAACCAACTTTTTAAAAAATATATTTGAGAGAGAATGAGAGAGAAAATGCGCAGGGGGGAGAGGCAGAGGGAGAGAGAAAAGCAGACTCCCTGCTGAGCAGAGAGCCTGATGCAGGACTCGATCCCAGGACCCTGGGATCATGACCTGAGCCAAAGGCAGACGCTTAACCAACTGAACCACCCAGGTGCCCTGGAAAACCAATTTATGAAATAATAAATATAGGAAAGTCAGGAAAGGAACCAGTTTTGGGGAAAAGTTGATAGGTTTGGTTTTAACTGATAAGGGATAGCCAGGTTAAAATGCCTACTCAATACTTAAATAGGGTAGAAAAAGAAGGCCTAGGATTTGATAGGTTAATATCATGGAGGTGATAGATGAAGCTGTAAGGTAAATGATATCTCCAAAAGGACAGGAAGTTATGCAAAAGGATACAAACTGAGACTTAGATGTGAAGGAATGGAGAAGTACAAGAAATAGGGTATAGCCAGAGAAGCAAGAAAATGTAATTTAACAAAGGCCAAGAATGGAGAAAATTTCAAGTAGGAGGAGGTGGTCAAAAATGTCAAAGGCCACATATAGCTTAAAAGAGAAAAATAAAGACAAAAGAGAGGGTGGTGATGGAGTACCTGGCTGGCTCAGTTGATAGAGCATGTGTCTTTTTTTTTTTTTTAAGATTTTATTTATTTATTTGAGAGAAGGGATAGCGAGAGAGCACGAGTGGGGTGGAGGGTTACAGAGAGAGGGAGAAGTACGCTTCTGGCTAAGCAGGGAACCCGATGCAGGGCTCGATCCCAGGACCCCAGGATCATGACCTGAGCAGAAGGCAGACGCTTAACAACTAAGCCACCCAGGTGCTCCCCCCTTTTTAAGATTTTATTTATTTGACAGAGACATAGGGAGGGAGGGAACATAAGCAGGGGGAGTGGGAGAGGGAGAAGCAGGCTTCCTGCTGAGTAGGGAGCCAGATGTGGGACTCCATCCCAGGACCCTGAGATCATGACCTGAGCAGAAGGAAGACACTTAATGACCGAGCCACCAAGGCACCCCCCCTTTTAAAAATATTTTATTTATTTATTTGACACAAAGAGAGAGAGAGAGAGAGAGCGTGAGCGAGCATAAGCAGGGGGAATGGCAGAAGGAGAGGCAGAAGCAGGCTCCGGATGAGCAGGAAGCCTGACGTGGGGCTCCATCCCAGGACCCCAGGATCATGACCTGAGCCAAAGGCAGACACTTAACCGACTGAGCCACCCAGGTGCTCAGAACATGTGACTCTTGATCTCAGGGTTGAGTTCAAGCCCTACATTGGGCACAGAGCCTGCTGGTGATACCTAAAGAATGTAGTTTTGGTAGAGTTCTGAGTATGACAGTGAAGTTATGAGTGGAAAAAATAAGTAGTAAAAAATGGAGACAGGAGTATAGCTCATATGGTGGACCCGACTTGCTATAAATGGAAAGAGAAAAATCTAATGGTTATCTGAGCATGACTAGAGTTAAACAAAGACTCACCTGATGCATGTGTTTGCCCCCCTCTATATAACACTCTATTTCATAATGTTATAGTTATATAGAGGGAGTAATAACAGCATCCTAAAGTGATTTTTCTGCATAAAAAAGACAAAACCATAACCTTCTTAAAGCTCTTTAGATGATGGATATTTGAATTTCTCCCTCTGCTATAGGTTAATTAAAACTGTTAGACAATGGAATAACTAAGTCAGTGATATTTATCTTGTCTCACTACTCAGATCTTCCCATTCCCCCCAGGGGCACCTGGGTGGCTCAGTTGGTTAAGCATCTGACTCTTGATATTAGCTCAGGTCTTGATCTCAGGGTCATGAGTTAAAGCACCCCCCCAAAAAAAACAACAAACTTCCCATTCCTCCAGAATGGACCATTGATATCTGCCCTTTCATAAGTTAGGAGGATGTCCACAGAGGTGCTGTACCTTTCTGTCCAGTAGTCGCTTCTTACGCATCGTGGGGGGTTCCAGATAGATTCGACCCCGCATCGCCAGCTCTATCAGGATACCCCCTCGCAGGCCAGATGATATGCAGTCATTCCAGAAAGATGTGTAACCCTAGAGAAGGCAAAAGAGAAGAGAAAGAATTTTTTTTTTAAAGCAGAACATTATTATATTTGAATACACAACTTCTGTACAACCAAAAAGTAAAACATCACAGTAAAATGGTGGTGAGAACACATGGTATTTCTTTTGCAATGCATGGCAAATGGTTAACATCCTTAGTCATAAAAGACCTTTTAGAAATCAGTAACAAAAACACTAATATTCTGAGGGAAATGAAAAAGAAAACACAGAAGAAAATGAAATAACAAGTGACTAGTAAGGTTTAAGGACATATGAAGATGAACAGTAAGAGAAGAAAAGCCATTTTTTTTTTGTAATACCACGTTTTCAAAGATTAAAACACTGAAATGTAATGTTTGTACTGGTTAGGGAAAATTTCCACTTTTGACTCAGAATATAAATTTTGGATATACTTAATTCCAATAAGGTGGAAATACTAGGACTATTTTCAATAAATTAGCCAGAGAAATTAAAAATAATTTCTATATAAAGCATGTAACCACCTAGAAAATTTGTAGCTAATATATGGGTCCAAAAGACTACTAGCATAACAATTTGTTCATCAATATACCCCAAAAGGATACACACAGAACTCCATTAACAGTAGATCATGTTGGGAAGTAGAATTAGGAGGGGAAAAAAAGCATTTAAGAAGTAAAAATACTATCCTTCACAAATTTCTGTGCTTTTTGAAATCTGGAAAAAGGTAATTTTTTTTATCAATCAATTTTAAATTTACCCTGTAATAAGTGAAAATTATAAATAAGTACACTATATTTATACTTATGGAAGAACTGAAATGAAGCCTTGCAATCACACCATCCTGAGCTTCTCTGCGAAATAACATCTCCACCATTCAAGCTCCTGAGATTTAGTCCAATGTCAATAATGAAAACAGTCAACATGCCTGGTTACAATTCCCCTCCAAGGACACTCTTTAGGTAACTTTCAAACTTGAGCTTTCTCGGTCCAGTTTTTCTGATCTGTGAGGAGTATCACTCCAACACATGAAACAGAAGTCTCCATACATTATGAAGACCGTCTTTTGGATTTGAAGATGGTGGCAGAAGCAATAGCATCAGTTTTCTGTTTAGTCATCACAATAATTTTGCCAAAGGGTATTCTGGGACCAGAGATTGGAGGTGAAGAACACTTGAATGAATAATACTGCCGAGAGGTATTTGAAATTTTAAAGATATTTCAAAAGGAACATTTAAACAAGAAAAGGGAATTTTAAAAATACAACCAATCTCTGCCTCTCTATATCCTTGCCTATTGACATCTTGGGAGTATTGGGCTGTTATATCCAATTTTGTATTCCCAGTGGCCATTATGAAGAGTTTGTGAGTGATCACAAAGAATGTGTGATTTAGAGACTCTAGTACAGCAGAGAATTATACACACTGAAACAGTGTTGTGGGATCCAAGAAAAGAATATGGGAGAAGATAGGATTTGAGATGTACATGATGAAAAGAGATTTATAGATAACCTGAGGACAGCTAACATCAGGAACATTCCTCATGCTATGGACTTCCTTAATTTAAGTCTTAACTGGGAACCACAGGAGATGATAGTTCCATGAAAACACACTTCTGCCCTCTTCATTTGGAATTGCAAGAATTGGTATCACCAGACCTCTCGTTGAGAAAGAATGTTCTGAAAGGGTTATGGACCTGCAGCAAGCACCTTAAGGATGGTTCACTTTGTTGTGATTCATTTCCTGTCATAGTACATGAACTCAAAGCATAGAATAAGAGAACAGAATCTCTCTCTAATCCCCTTAATCTAAACCCCCTAAATAAGGTTTTCTGTCTGACATCCAGCTCTTTGTGAATTCCTATGTTTCAGCTGTTAGTTGATAACTGGCATGTCAAATTTTAATTTTTGAAAAGAATTTTGGCTTCTTGGAAATGTTTCCATGACACCCTAAATTTCAGAGTAGAATATAAATAAGTAGAAAAATGTATAAACCATTTGAGCCTTTTACTCCTCCAAGACATGTTTTATTTGCAAGCTATTTTGATGGGTGGTGTGGTAGAAACCCAGCTCTGCCACTGACTAGTTAAGTGCCTTGGGTATGTTATTTAACCATTTTCAAGTGCAATGTCCTCAGCTGTAAAACAGGGACACTAATATCTATCTTTCTAAGTTTGCTGTGAGGAATAAGTTAGATGTTACATATAAGAAGGCATTTAGTAGAGTGCTTGGCATATAGTAGGCACTTAAATATTAGTTTCCCTTCCCTAGGAGCTATACAAAGATGTAAAAGAAATACCCACTGTCTTAAGGAACAAAAAATCTAACTGGAAATACCACGCAAATGTGAGGAAAATGCTGTGATAATATAAATTTTAAGTAAAAGCTCAATTGAAAAAGCAGCAGAAGACAGGCAAAAATGACTACGCTTAAGTTTGGTTTAGATGATAGTTTTTCAAATTATAAATCATTTTTGGAATAGTCAAAAACTTTTACGGGACTTGAACTGGAGTTTGGAGACTAGGTTGAATTTTTCAGAAAAGGGAGGGTTTTGCAGAAAATCACCCAAATTCTACTATTTTTCAAAAGGGCATTCTAAGCAAAAGTATAAAGGAAAGAGACATCAAATATGTTTAGAGATCCAACTCAAGGACGTGAGATCAAGTTGGTTGGGGCCAGGCTGTGGAAAGTCTTGATGTTCTGACTTATTACTAATAAGTTACTTAGTAACTTATTAGTTAGTTAGTTAGTTACTTAGAATAGTAATTATTACTAATAATTACTACTCTGACTTAGACTAATTCCTTAGTCTAACACTATTTACTGAAAGGCAATACTGAATTCTGAAGGTTCTGGGCAAGGAGTTACGATTAACACAAGATGACCCGTCAGAGTTATTAGAACTGTTCAACACTCTAGCCATCTTTGGGTGTAGCACTCACTCTCATGGAAGAGAAGCTGGACGAGATGTTGGCAGGGAAGTTCTAGCATGGCTTTAAAGTACCACCTTTAATGGTCACTATATAAATTACTATTTAAAACATTTTTAAAAATTTACTTATTTAATTTTTAATTTTTTAAAAACAAGCTCCATGCCGAATGTGGAGCTTGAACTCATGACCCCAAGATCAAGGACCTCATGCTCCACCAACTGTGCCAGTCACGTACTCCATAAATCACTATTAATAGTAGTAATGTCTAATATTTATTGGATACTTACTATGTAGATTTGTGTTCAGCTTTTTTGCATGCACTATCTGATCACATATTCACAACAACCATATAAGGGAGGTACTACTATCCATATTTTAAATGTGAGGAAACTAATGGCGGTTCTGTGACATGATGGGGGTTAGTTACAAAGCTAAATAGTGGCAAAGAATTTAAAAAAATTTTTTAAAATTCCACTCTTCCTCTTTATTGGTTTAGAAGTTATGCAATTTCTTTACTTTAGGAAAGTTATCCTCGAAATTTTAACATGCATGACAGTTAATTTAAAATTAATACAGGGCGCCTGGGTGGCTCAGTCATTAAGCATCTGCCTTCGGCTCAGGTCATGATCCCAGGGCCCTGGGATCGAGCCCCGCATCGGGCTCCCTGCTCCGTGGGGAGCCTGCTTCTCCCTCTCCCACTTCCCCTGCTTGTATTCCCTCTCTCGCTGTGTCTGTCAAATAAATAAATAATCTTTAAAAAATAAAATAAAATTAATACAAAATTTAATTATTTAAAAATGAATCAATATTTAACCACTCTTCTAGTTGACCAATATTTTATCTTTTTTTTACCTCACATATTAGACATTATTATTTGCCTTAGCATTATTATTTTATACAGGTGGCACTTGTTTAGATTTACTCAGATGCTTACCAACGTCTGCTCACCATTCCTACCTGCATCTTAGACCTCCTTTCTGATACTATTTTCCTTTTTCCTAAAGCAGAATTTCCTTAAGTGAAAGTCTTTTGGAGGCAAATTATTTTATCTGAAAGGTCTTTATCTCAACATTGTTTTTTAAAGATAGTTTCTCTGGACATAACATTCTAGGTTGATAGTTTTCTCATATCACACTGAAGATATTAAGCCCTCCTCTTTCAGCATCCATTGTTGCAGTGAGAAATGTATCATTCTTATTGATTGTGTAGGTGATTTGTCTTTTTTCTTAGGTCCCTTAAGATCTTTCTTGGTGCTTTGTAGTTTGACTATGGCATGACTGTGTGTGAATTTACTTTTCCTTTTTGGCATATGCTTCTTGTATCTGTAGGTCCATTTCTCACTTTTCAAAAATTCTCACTTTTTATCTCTAAGAATTTTAGCTCTCCTCCATTTTCTTTATTTTTTCCTTCTGGGACGTCAATCTTCCTTATTCTAACCCCCATGTCTTTTAATCTCTTTTATATTTTCCATTTCCTTTGTCTCTAAACTGCTTTCTGAAGACTTATTTCATGTCTGGTTTCTGATTTATTCTCTCCATCTGTATCTAATATGCTAAACCAACCATGAAATTTTGATTTCAACTTTGATTTTTTCATTTCTAAAAGTTCTATGTTGTTATTTTTCACATTTGCTTGGTCATTTGTGATTTCTTTTTGTTGTTCATTTTGTGATTCTTTCATTTAAAATGTCATAGATATTTTATGTTGTCTGATCATTTTAATATGTGAGGTCCATGAATCTTTGTGATTTCTGCTGAATCTTTCTCATGGGTATTTGATTCTTTGTATGTTTAATATTTGATTAAGAAGTGGCCCAATTTTGTTGTGAATCTGTGAGATCCTGAAGGCCTAAATTAAAGATGTCTTCTTTCAGAGAGGAAGATCTGTATTTGCTTCTGCTGAGAGTCAGGCATGAGGGGACTGGGGGACTGCCACACAACTGGGATCACATTTATTTTTTTAAAAGATTTTGAGTAATCTCTACACCCAACGAGGGGCTCAAACTCACAACCCCAAGATCAAGAGTTGCATGTTCCACTGACTGAGCCAGCTAGGTGCCCTCAACTGGGACCACATTTAAACCTAGCTTCCCCATTTTTTCTCAACTCAGGTTTATTCCTGAGTGTCCAATTCCTGGATCTCAGGACTGATTTGATAATTTGTCCCAGAGCAATCTGGTTTTCATGTTTGTTTATTGCTCACCTCTAGGATTTTAAGTTTGGTGTTTGTTTGGGGACCCTGAAGATTTCTTAATTTCCAAAGGCCCAACAGTACTTTAGAAATTGTTTATTCAAGACTTAATATCTGACCACTATACTGCCAGAGATAGAGGTCTTCTAATTCCAGTTTTCTCATTACAGCCAGGATGATCTTTATGCTCAGATCTAATGATATAACTCTCTTCCCCTCTACTTAAAAATCTTTGAAATGCTCCTCCCAGTCAAGTCTAAATTCCTTAGTCTAACACTCGAGCCAAGAGGCTACTCACTGGTCTCTCCCTGGCCTCTTTCCCCTAGAACACTATGCTCAGCTTTCCAGAACAATTTTTTTTTAAGTTTATTTTTTTTAAATAAAGATTTTATTTATTTATTTGACAAAGACACAGCGAGAGAGGGAACACAAGCAGGGGGAGTGGGAGAGGGAGAGGCAGGCTTCCCGCGGAGCAGGGAGACCAAGGGGCTCGATCCCAGGACCCTGGGATCACGACCTGAGCCAGAGGCAGACGCTTAACGACTGAGCCACCCAGACACCCCCCCTTTTTTTAATAAAGATTTTTAAATTTATTTTATTAGTAATATCTAAAACCCAATGTGAGGCTCAGACTCACAACCCCGAGATCAAGAGCTGCATGCTTCTCAGACTGAACCAGCCAGGCGCCCCCAGAACTATTTTAAGTACTCTCAATGTATCATTTTTGCCTACTGGCCTTTGTACACATTGTTCTCTCTGTCCAGAAGAACCAGTACCCTTCTTTCCCCAATTCCCCCTTGTTCTTAAGGATTGTGTACAGGGATCGTATCTCCCATGTACCTTCTCTAACAACGTCTTTCCTTCTACTCCACCCTCAAGGTTAGGCTCTTCACCTGGGTGTGCCTATATACACTTACCCCTTATCATTTATCACACTGTAATCAGCTGTCCTCAGTAGACTATAAATTTCTTAAGGAAAGAGTATTGCACTAATACATAGTATTTCTCAATGTTTCTTCACAGCATAAATTTATGATTGAAAGTAAATACGTTAACCTGGCAAAAGCTCAGTTTGAACCATATACATCCCTAAACCTATCCACACTTCCTGTGGGCCTGATCTTAGATTCAAAGCTGGGATCAGTTCCATCCACCACCTGCCTCTTTAAGGAGGGAGCAGGCTTTTTTAAAGATTAATCCTTGGGTTTATGCAACTCAGCTGCCTAATTAAGGTTAAACTTTCTTCAGGACACATAATTTATTTAGGCGTAACTTTTATATAATCTTGGTGATTTTATAAATCTCAACAGGTGTGCAAACACATCTGCCAGTATTAAAGCAATTAGAGGAAACTAATTTGTTTTTTCATTTCTTCTTGACCACGTAACTTCTGTTACAGTAACAGTGATGTCAGATTGTCAACAGAACTGTAAATGAGAAGCACCGTAAATAAAGAAACAATGGATAGCAGGATGTAGAAATTGTTTTTTAATATCATTCCCATCATAGCACCTAATGTAAAACTACCCAAATGAGTTTTTTTAAACTTTCTTTTTATGAGTCAAGCATCATAACAGAAAAAAGCTTAAAAATACACGTGGAGTTTAAAGAAATAGTTATAATTCTAAGGTCCATATTCTTCTAAATAAATATATCCAGCTGTACTGGTGAATTCTTAAACCATCTATAGTAAAGATTCTTTGTTAAAGGGCCAATACTTTACTATGCAGGATGATCTAGCACATGCATACTAAAGTTCACCATTCAGGGCACCTGGGTGGCTCAGTCGTTAAGGGCTCAGGTCATGATCCCAGGTCCAAGGATCGAACCCCGCATCAGGCTCCCTGCATTAGGTTCCCTGCTCACGGGGAAGCCTGCTTCTCCCCCTCCCACTCTCCCTGCTTGTGTTCCTGCTCCCGCTGTCTCTGTCTCTGGCAAATACATAAATAAAATCTTAAAAAAAAAAAAAAAGATAGTTAAAAAAATAAGGTTCACCATTCAGTCATTAAATGTAGTTATCAAAGGCTACACACACGAGGGAAAAGAGAAAGAGGAAAATTTTAGGATCTACTAAAACAAATGGAATCGCACATTGCCTCATGACCAACAGAGAATCTTGAAGGCTTGGCAGAATGAGATCTTTGAATAGTGGACTTGTCTTTTTTTTTTTTTAAAGATTTTATTTATTTATTTGAGAGAGAGAATGAGAGACAGAGAGCACAAGAGGGAAGAGGGTCAGAGGGAGAAGCAGACTCCCCGCTGAGCGGGGAGCCCGATACGGGACTCGATCCCAGGACTCCAGGATTATGACCTGAGCCAAAGGCAGTCGCTTAACCAACTGAGGCACCCAGGCGCCCCGGACTTTTTTCTGTCTTAATTAGAAGTGTAATAAATGACTGTAAAAAAAAAAAAGGAAAAAAGATATTATAGAAATAGATAACTTACAAAGTGAAAGTTTATCCAGAGGGGATAAGTCTAGTGTGTATTTTCTAGATTTTATCTACATATTCTATCTTTATTATTATTATTTACAGAAACAAGATCATATTGAGTGGCAACTTTTTCACTTAACCATTATTTTGGCTATCTTCCCGCATGAGTTATAGAGATCTACCTCATTCATCGTAATGGCTACGTAGTATTGCACTATAGATGTACTATAATTTATCTATTCAAGACGTTACTGGTGTACATTTGCTTAAAATTTTGTCATTACAAAAAAAAATGCTATGAAGAAATACTCATTGTGTGTTCTTCCTAGAAGAAATTTTGGGGTCAAAGATTATACATAGTTACATTTTTTAAAAAAGAGTTATTTATTTGAGAGAGAGAGAGAGAGAGAGCGCACCCACGGGCATGGTAGTGGGGGGTGGTGGGGGGCGGAGGGACAGAAGGAGAGGGAGAGAATGTCCTAAGCAGACTCCCCGCTGAGCCAGGAGTCTGACTTGGGGCTCCATCCCAGGATCCCAAGATCACAACCTGAGCTGAAACCAAGAGTCGGATGCTTAACATACTGCGCCATCCAGGTGCCCCACATATTTACACTTTTGATAATGTCATTTTGTTTTTATAAAAGGTAGGGCAATGAGATGTCTTTTTTTTTTTAAGATTTTATTTGAGAGAGAGAGAGAGAAAGCACAAGCAGGGGGAGGGGCAGAGGGAGAAGCAGACTCCCCGCTGAGTGGGGAACCCGATGTGGGGCTTGATTCCAGGACCCCAAGATCATGATCTGAGCCGAACACAGATGCTTAACAGACTGAGCCAGCCAGGCACCCCAGGCAATCAGACTTCAATAAATTCAGACAGTCAACATTTTATGCTGAATTTCCGTCTAGTCAAGTATTCTTTATTCAAACTTCCTTAAAGACACGCCTTAAAACAACTCTGAAAGTTAAAGATTTTAAAGTTGCCTGCTTGGGATAAAAAGGACAGAAAACAAAGAAATTTAAAGCATCATTAAAAACTATGCTAACAAGGAGTTTTAAAAAATGTTAGAAAAATTCTTATGATGGGGCACCTGGCTGGCTCAGCTGGTGGAACATGCGACTCTTGATCTTGGGGCGGTAAATTCGCACCCAATGTTGGGTGTAGAGATTATTTAAAAATAAAATTTAAAAAAAGAGAGAGAAAACAAAAAAAGAAAAATCTTGTGATAAAGTTTAATGAAAAACAGCCAAATTGTATATTCAAGATTATCACAATTACGTAAAATACCTTACTTTAAAAAATGAGGCTGCTTTAAAAAATGGTTTTCTAATTTTTCCAAGTTACATACACTGAGAAAATATCATTTTTTTTTTTTTTTTTTTTTTAAAGATTTTATTTATTTATTTGAGAGAGAGAGAATGAGAGATAGCACGAGAGGGAAGAGGGTCAGAGGGAGAAGCAGACTCCCTGCCGAGCAGGGAGCCCGATGTGGGACTCGATCCCGGGACTCCAGGATCATGACCCGAGCCGAAGGCAGTCGCTTAACCAACTGAGCCACCCAGGCGCCCGAGAAAATATCATTTTTATTGGGAAAAATCTCAGAAAAAAATCTTTCCCTCTCTCCAAATCTGAAGATTCAATATTAAAACTGCTTCACCTTCCACGAGAAAAGGAATCTTACTGTGTCTTTTTTTTTTTTTTTAAAGATTTTATTTGTCAGAGAGAGAGCCAGCGCACAAGCAGGGGGAGCCAACAGGCAGAGGAAGAAGCAGGAGCAAGGAGCCTGTTGCGAGACTCAGTCCCAGCACCCTGGGATCATGACCAGAGCCAAAGGCAGATGCTTAACCAATTAAGCCACCCAGGCGTCCCCTTACTGTGTCTTCTTAAAGCCTTTTCTATATGCCCAATGTCTGTGTAATGATCTCTAGGGGATGTCAAGAATTACCAGAAAAAAAAGAATTATCAGAAAATTATACAAGCAAAACTAATTTTTTTCCTCTAAAAATTATTTTAAAAAAATAGTAAATGTACTGTTTTTCTTTAAAGTGCTCTACTGAAATATTAGCTTCCAAGATTTGAATTAAATTCCTCTTTTATAAAGTAATGTGATTCATTCTAACTCCAGTTAATATTTCTATGTCCACATAGCCAATAGTGACATTTCATAAAAGAGATTAAGCAGTAAAAAACTCACTCTGCTTAATCATAATGGGGAATGAGGAACTGTGACCTGGATGTTATTCTGGTTTAACACATGATTTCGGCATGACTAAGGATGGACTATTAACCTAAACAAATGGACAAAATTTCTCAATCAACTTCATGAAGATTATATCCTTTCAGGCTTATTCAGGAAGTTGGGTGAAATATAAAAGCTAGTCATAATGATCAGTTTATTAATTTTCTCAACACCAGTTGAGGTTTTTCTTAAGATAAAGCTATTATCAAAAGTTCAGGAAAAAAAACCATGATAATGCCTTATCAGTGAAAAAGAAATTCAAAATAAAGGAAAGCAACTGGTAATCTTTGTATATTCCTACATAAGCTTTAAGTCTCATTGCCAACAAAAATATGCTTAATTTTTTACTCTAAAAATTTTAAAAGTGATTATAGCATCAAAACCGGTAACTTACATGCCTTTCTTTTCCCACACTTTGCTACTTATGAGAAAAAAGGATAGTGCTACACACTATCCAAAGAGAAAAGAAAATAGTTGAGAAAAGGGAGTAAAAATCTGAAAACACATATGTAGCTCTAAATCTATTTCCCTATAACTCTCAAATAATTTAAAATAGATTTAGAAACACTTTAAGGCAATTACGGCATCAAATCTCAGAAGAGAAAAACTTAAGTAAATACAGATTCACTTTGTTTTCAAACAGCTTTCTCCCTGATTAAAAAGTAGTACAGATATATTTTAGAAAATTTGGAAAGAAAAAAATTATAAAAAATTAAAATGACTCAGAAATTTCATCATCCTATTATCTTATGTAAAACCAGATTTTTCTTTATACATACAATATACATTTCTTCTCTCCTAACCACTAATTTTCCCATACGCTTCTTCCCCAACTTCAATTTTGGAGCTTTCCTTCAAAGAACAGCTTTGTGTGAATTATGAAACGACAAAATGTATATATTACAAGTTTTCATAAAACATTGGGGAATAGAGGTAGAACAAACTGTGAGAGTGGTAATTTCATCATCTTTCATAATAGGGAGTCAATAGGATATTGTGTAAAATGGAATCATACAGTTAAGAAAATGTCATTTTTCTTTCTTTTTAACATTTTTGGCTTAATGTTCCCAACACACACAAAGTGGAGAGACCTCTATATATCCATCATCTAGCTTTTAACAGCTACCAGTATAATCATCTCTCTTCTATAACTCTCCCTGCTCACCAGATTATTTCAGTACAAATCGAAGTTAACATATCATCTATAAAATATTACCGTACTTTCCCCAAGGCAGGAAGGTTTAAAAAAAACAAAACTGTAATACTAATATCACACCAAAAAATAAGAATTTTTTAAAAATTAATAAGAATTCCTTAATTTTATATTCAGTAAGTCTTCAAGTTCTACCAATTGTTTAATACATATATATATAGTTTTAAAGACTTATTTATTTTGAGAGAGATAGAGAGCATGCACACACTGGGTGGGGGAGAGACAGAGAGGGAGGGAGAGAGAAACTCAAGCAGACTCTGCACTGAGCATGGAGCCCGAAGTGGGGCTGGATCTCATGACCCTGATATTATGATCTGAGCCAAAACCAAGGGTCAGCCGCTTAACTGACTGGGCCTGTATACATATAGAGAGATATATACATACATATAAGTATATATTTACATATATACATACATACATCTATCTATCTATCTATCTATCTATATATATATATATTTTTTTTTTTTTTAAGAGAGGGGAAGAAAGGGAGGGGAGGGGCAGAGGGGCAGAGGAAGAGGGAGCAAGAGAATCTTAAGCAGACTCCATGCCCAGTGTGGAGACTGACTTGGGGCTCTATCTCACGACCCTGAGATTATGACCTGAGCCAAAATCAAGAGTCAGATGCTCAACTGACTTAGCCACCCAGGTACCCTACTTAACACTTACTTTATTTTATAGAGATATTTTATAGAGATAATACTGACTTCATAGTGCTATTGTGAGAATTAAATTACATATATAAAATATTTAACTCAGGATCTGACATGTACAAATATTTTCATAAATAAAGTAAAATAAGACAAAGAGAAATACTGTGTAATCTCACTTATATGTGGAACTGAAACAAACCAGGGATTGGCAGGGGTAGGGAGTGAGGGGGCTGTTAAAAGGCACAAATTTCCAGTTATAAAATAAGTAAGTCTTGGAGATGTAATGCTCAGCATGATGACTATAGTTGATAATACCGTACCATATATTTGAAAGTTGCTGAGAGTTCTCATCACAAGAAAAAAAAATTTGTAACTGTGTGGTAATGGATGTTAACTAGACTTACCATAGAGATCATTTCACAATGTATACAAATATTGAATCATATGTTGTGTACCTGAAACTAATGTTATATGTCAATTATATTTCAATTAAAAATAACCATATAAATTTATAATTTAAAAATTGGGAAGTAAAGGAATAAAGATGGGAGAAAGTATAGGAGATATATTAACTTTTATTTTTTATAGCAAGAAGTCAGCTGGATACTGTCCAATATTGAAACATTTAGTTAGAAAAAAATGACCCCAACCTCTTAATAATCTTTCTTAAGCTTAGAAAGTAGTGTTTTAGGAGATACTTCTTATAATAAAGAAATGTTTGAAGTTCAATAATTCCATCAGTTTCACTTCATTTTCTTTTTCTTTTTTTTTTAAAGATTTATTTATTTATTTATTTATTTGAGAGAGAGAGAATGAGAGATAGAGAGCATGAGAGGGAAGAGGGTCAGAGGGAGAAGCAGACTCCCTGCTGAGCAGGAAGCCCGATGCAGGACTCGATCCCGGGACTCCAGGATCATGACCTGAGCTGAAGGCAGTCGCTTAACCAACTGAGCCACCCAGGCGCCATTTTCTTTTTCTTATGCTAAATTTAAGTAAAACTATATTTACTACATTTTACTTTTAAAATAGCAATATGAGGGACGCCTGGGTGGTTCAGTCAGGTTAAGCATCTAACTCTTGATTTCAGCTCAGGTAATGATCTCAGGGTCCTGCGATCAAGCCCCAGGCTGGCTCCACACTCAGCATGGAGTCTGCTTGAGATTCTCTCTCCTTCTACCCTCCCCCTGCTTTCTCTCTAAAAATAAGTATAAAATCTTAAAAAAAAAAATAGAAAAAAAAATAGCGGGGCACCTCAGTGGCTCAGTTGGTTAAGCAACTGCCTTCGGCTCAGGTCATGATCCTGGAGTCCTGGGATCAAGTCCCTCATCGGGCTCCCTGCTCGGCAGGGAGTCTGCTTCTCCCTCTGGCCCTCTCCCCTCTCATGCTCTCTCATTCTCTCTCTCAAATAAATAAATAAAATCTTAAAAAAAAATAGCACAACTAGAATATTGATTCCATTTTGTTAGAAAGGTAGTAAGTGTAATGTTATTTGAATTTTACACAAAAGGGTAATTGAGGTTAAACTGAATATTGCTTTTGTCACAAAATACTGTTCACTAAAAGGCCCCACTAAGGTTAAAAAAAGAGCTTTTGAAAAACATAAAGCTATGTGTATGTGGACCTTGTTTGGCTCTGGATTCAAACAAACCAGTTATAAAAAATGTCTGCTTGGGGGAGCCTAGGTGGCTTAGTCATTAGGTGTTTGCCTTCAGCCTGGGTCATGATCCCAGGGTCCTGGGATCGAGCCCCACACTGGGCTCCCTGCTCCGTGGGAGGTCTGCTTCTCCCTCTGCCTCTGCAACTCCCCCTCCTTGTGCGTTCGCTCGCTCTCTGACAAATAAATAAATAATTTAAAAAAAAAGCCTGCTTGAAGATTTTCTCCCTCTCCCCCCACCCTTCCCTTCACTCTCCAGCACAAGTGTTCTCTCTCAAATTTTTAAAAAAAAATAAGTATAAAGAAAAAAATGTGGAAAGTGAAGCCAAATCATATATTTTGTAAGTGCTAGACTTTTTTTTTAAATAGTAATTTTTAAAAAAATATTTTATTTATTTAAGAAGGAGAGAAAGGGAAAGCACAAGCAGAGCAGCAGAGATAGAGGGGAAGCAGGCTCTCTGCTGAGCAGGGAGCTCAATGCGGGGCTCGATCCCAGGACCCTGGGATCATGACCTGAGCCAAAGGCAGACACTTAACCGACTGAGCCACCCAGGTGCCCCTAAGTGGTAGACTTTGAATCTGAATGTAGATATATCTGATTCCAAGTCCTGTGTTTTTATTTTTATTTATTTTTATTTTTTTTAAAGATTTTATTTATTTATTTGAGAGAGAGAATGAGAGATACAGAAGAGGGTCAGAGGGAGAAGCAGACTGCCCGCTGAGCGGGGAGCCCGATGAGGGACTTGATCCTGGGACTCCAGGATCATGACCTGAGCCGAAGGCAGTCGCTTAACCAACTGAGCCACCCAGGCGCCCCCAAGTCCTGTGTTTTTAAACAATGCCTATCAGAAAATAAGAAAATACAGTAACTAAGCACATTGGTAGATAAATGTAAGGGAACTTAAAGAATGGGAAGGTCATTGTTTGGTGATGTTTCATCACTGGATTTGTGATGGGCTTTAAAAGGAAAGGCAGAATTTATTTAAGATTTATTTATTTTTAATTTTTTAAAAAAGAGTTTAATTTATTTATTTGAAAGAGAGAGACAAGGATAGCGAGAGTGAGCACGAGCAGGGAGGAGAGGGAGAAGCAGGCTCCCCCAAAGCAGGGAGCCCGACGTGGGCTTCAATCCCAGGACCCCGGGATCATGTCCCAAGCTGAAGGCAGACGCTTAACCAACTGAGCCACCAAGGCGCCCCAAGATTTATTTATTTTAGAGAGAGAGAGAAAGAGAGAGTGTGAGCAGGGAGAGGGGCAGAGGGAAAGGGAGACTCTCAAGCAGAATCCCTGCTGAGCGTGGAGCTGACCTAGGACTGGATCCCAGGACCCTGAGATCATGACCTGAGCAGATGCTTGAAAAACTGACTCACCCAGGAGCCCCAGGAAATGCAGAATTTAAATTAAAACAAACTATAGGGAAGGTAGCAAAACACAAATGTGGGGATTCTGGGAAGATGACAGAGCAGAAAGACCAGAAATCTTTGTCTGATATGATCCATTTTTTTTTGTAATTATGCATCTCTGTGTGTGTATATATGCACAGAAAACAGTCTATAAGCATATATAAAAATATTTTAATAGCAGTAATCTTTCAGTGGTGACATTATGGGTGATTTTTATTTTCTTTAAACTTTTTATAAAAAATTGAGGTAGGGTACCTGGGTGGTGCCTGGGAGTCTGCATCTCCCTCTGCCTGCCACTCCCCCTGCTGTGCTCTCCCTCTCTCTTTCTCTGTCAAATAAATAAATAAAATCTTAAAAAAATAAAAAATAAAAAATTGAGGTATAATTTATATAGTGTGAAATGCACAGATGTTAAGTTAGTTTTGACAAATGCGTATATCCACATATCTCATTCCCCTATCACTAAGTTCTCTCATGTAGACTTCTGAATTTTTTAGTATAAACATATTTTGTTTTTTTAAAAAACATTTTAAAGACTTTTTGCTTATTTATTTGAGAGAGAGTGAGTGGGGGAGGAGGGAAGGGCAGAGGGAGAAGCAGACTCTCCACTGAGCAGAGCCCAATGCAGGACTGGATCCCAAGACCCTGAGATCATGACCTGAGCCGAAAGCAAATGCTCACCCACTGAGTCACCAAGGCACCCCTATTTTGCTTTTAAAATAATAAAAATAAAGCTATTATTTTTATCTTAGACATATATGTATTTTTTAAAGTCAATAATAGCAACAAAGGGTGAGCACAATCTACCAATGAACATATGGAAGCCTGAAAACCGTTGATTCAGTTTTTTGTTTTTTTTTTTTTCCCATTCCCATTTAAACCTTCTGGACAACTGTGAATAGGTGAAGACAAACACAGAAAGTAAAGAGTAACCTCCAAGGAATTTCCTCCTTTTCCAGGTTTTTTTTTCCCCCTCTTGCATGTTCTTATAGCACTTTTTGTACCTTTCTTATAGCACTTACATATTGTATCTAGTAGTATGGTTATTGTATACATATCTTTTCTCCCATATCAGATTCAAATGCTTCTGGAGGAAATATAAACACATCTTAATTACTTCTCTTTTTCCTTATTTTACTCAGTGCCTTGGACAGAGCAGGTGCTCAATAAATGTTGGCTGACTTGAACTGAAGGAAAAATCACATCATTATATAGTTTTAATAACACTTCCTGAAGGTGAACTGCACTCCAGGTGCATATAAGTAAATAATTACAAAATTATCTCCAAAATCTTTCTATTTCTTCTCAAACCTTTCTAAATCATTGTTATGGGGTGAACTGTGTCTCCCCAGAATCCATATATTGAAACCCTAACCCCTAATACCTCAGAACGTGACTGTATTTGGAGATAATGCCTTGAAAGAAGTGATTAGGTTAAATAAAGCTGTTAGGGTGGGCCCTAATCCAATCTGACTAGTGTCCTTATAGAAGGAGGAAATTTGGACACAAGGACATTAGGGATATACACACAGAAGAAAAACCACATAGGGACACAGTGAGAAGATGAGTAGAGAGGCCTCAGGAGAAACGGAATCTTGGACTTCATGCATCCAGAATTGTGGGGGAAAAAAAAGTTCTGTTGTTTAAGCCACTCAGTCTGTGGTGTTTTGTTATGGCAGCCCTAGCAAACTTACCACAATATACTCCTGCTGAAAAACCTAGAAGAAACTTAAGTTTTAAAATTCAAGAAAAAAGTACACTATCTACTCATTTCTATCTTTTTAGTATAATAGCCCACTCCTTCTATAATGAAGATACAACATGGGTTGTAATCTATGGCTGGCATTGTGAACTGAGAAGAAAAATATAAAATGCCTATCTAATTATAAACTAAACTTTCTGAAGATATGGTTATAATAAATCAAATATTATTTACTGCTTTTTAAATAATTTTTTAAAGATTTTATTTATTTGTCAGAGAGAGAGAGAGCAGCAGGCAGAGGGAGAAGCAGACTCCCTGCTGAGCAAGGAGCCCGACGTGGGGCTCGATCCCAGGACCCCCAGGATCATGACCTGAGCCGAAGGCAGATGCTTAACTGAGCCACCCAGGTGTCTCATATTTACTGCTTCTTTAAACATTTTTCATTTTGCAAATTGGGTTCTTTTAAACTTCTTACTTGGACTTATTGTTCCTTATGACCAGAATATCTTGTTTGACAAAAGAAAAGAGAAAAAAATATACATAAGACTTTCATATTTCCTCCTTAAATTTGAGGTAATGGGATGAAATATGAAACAAAACCATATCATCCACACTTGCTAAGTGATACTTTCCCTTAGTTTGCCATTACTGAGGTCAACTTAATATTTTTCATGGGATCCCAAAATCTTTAAGAGTGAGCTTTGCTAAAAAAAACAAACACAAAACAGAGTGAGCTTTGCTAGAGTATTAAACATTGAAATAAGAAAGCCGTGAATAAGACTTGAAAAAATAACTTGTGCCAAATATTACCGCAGAACGTAATAATCTTTTTTTTTTTAAAAGATTTTATTTATTTATTTGAGAGAGAGAGAGAAACAGCATGAGAGGGGAGAAGGTCAGAGGGAGAAGCAGGCTCCCCGCTGAGCCGGGAGCCCGATGCGGGACTCGATCCCGGGACTCCGGGACCATGACCTGAGCCGAAGGCAGTCGCTTAAACCAACTGAGCCACCCAGGCGCCCGAACGTAATAATCTTTTATCTTACTAGGAGGTATAAAGTTAAGCTCCATATGAAGCTATCCTAGGAGATGAAATTCTTGGGTTTCCATTAAGCATTAGCAATCCTGAACAATTAATTCTCTTTGTTCAGCAAGAAATACAGAAAAATATGTCATACATGCTTTGCAAGCATGTCCTTTTAAAAACTATCCTTAGAGTCAGTTTGAACATAAATTCCACCACTTATTGGCCAATTAACCATCTAACTTTGCTTTCATAAAGAGAAGACAATATTTGCCCCGTAGGATCAAGCGAGAGAAAGTGAGAA
Source organism: Zalophus californianus (assembly GCF_009762305.2). Classification (NCBI taxonomy): domain Eukaryota; kingdom Metazoa; phylum Chordata; class Mammalia; order Carnivora; family Otariidae; genus Zalophus; species Zalophus californianus. The sequence continues at coordinate 104,927,047 of NC_045598.1, forward strand.
AGTGCAAAATGTTTTGAAAACTCTAAGTTATACAAACAAAAAAAATGAAGGAGGTGACAAAAGACATGGAATGGCTCACATCAAATTTATAGGTTCAGTGGCTACAGCCAAAGGTCCAAATATAAGTAAGTGGTTTTTATTTTGATATCTATGCCAGATATTTTGGAAGAGAACAGTGTACAATTAGGGGTTGGGGGATAGGGAGAGGCAAGCTCTCAATGAAATAGCTTAAACTATATTTCCTAGTGTTAAAATATGACTTTGGTCTCCCAGTTTATTCCCTTTTGTACCCACAGTAAATTAACTATGGGGGGTTATATGAATGGATATAATAAAACAAAAGTTTTTTTTTTAACAGCCTATGTTAATAAAAACCACAAAAAACCTGACAAACAAGTCCTTCTGATACAATGGCCATAACTACTGACAAGGGATTTATTGTTCATTTTGTGCAATCAGGAAACTAAAAGCCCAAGCAGTGAACTAAATGAGACTTTTAATCTTTTGATTTTAATAAAATGTTTTAGGACTGAGCAACTTTTTAAGAGTAGTTTTCTCCATTGATAACCAGTCATTGACAAGCTGTATACTGACTTGTGATTTTTTTTTTAAGTTTATTGATTAGTTCACCAAATTTTTTTTTACCAGCTTTAAAAAAGCTTGTCCCAGGGGCGCCTGGGTGGCTCAGTCGTTGAGCGTCTGCCTTCGGCTCAGGTCATGATCCCAGGGTCCTGGGATCGAGCCCCGCATCGGGCTCCCTGCTTGGCGGGAGGCCTGCTTCTCCCTCTCCTATTCCCCCTGCTTGTGTTCCCTCTCTCTCTGTGTCTCTCTCTGTCAAATAAATAAAATCTTAAAATAAAATAAAATAAAATAAAATAAAATAAAATAAAAAATAAAAAAGCTTGTCCTTCTAATCTCCCGTTGCTAATAAATTATAATGAGTGAATTAAAACTGATGGGTGATCATTAGTAGCTTGAAAAAGTTGAGCATTAACATATTTTATATTTATAACTTGTAAGTTTTATCCAGTCTGATTTATCATTTTTCTTTTTAAGTATTTTATTTATTTATCTGAGACAGAGAGAGAGAGCACAAGCAGGGGGAGCAGCAGGCATAGGGAGAGGGAGAAGCAGGCTTCCCACTGAGCAAGGAGCCTGATGCGGGGCTCGATCCCAGGATCCTGGGATCATGACCCGAGCTGAAGGCAGATGCTTAACTGACTGAGCCACCCAGGTGCCCCATATCATTTTTCTGTATGTATGAGTAGTGGCATTGTTTGAAAGAAAATAACTGATAAGTACAAGAATAGTCTTAGAGGCACTGTTTATAATGGACTCCTGAATGTCTGTTAACCAGTAGATTGAATGAATAGTGGAATAGTGATATAACTGAAATTCTATCACTGAATGAATTTCGAACATCATATTGAACAAAAAAATACCTAACAGTATCAACCCAAGAACATACAGTTTAAAAATAGGCAAAACTAAAATACATTGTTTAGGAATATACACACACATTTTAGAAATATAGGGAGGTGAGGCAGCATGTGATTAGGGAAGGGCACAAGAGGATGACCCACGATGCTGATAATGTTCTTTTGGTGGTGGTTATGTGAGTGAGTGCTTTAAAATTACTTGTTAAATTGTACATATGTGTTTTATATTTTTTTCTAGATATGCTATATTTAGCATATACATGACTTAGCAAATACATGACTGAATACTGAATGTCTAGCTAAGTTCTGGTAGTTCAGTTTCAAAACATCTGAGTTCATTTAAAGGAGATGAGATGCTTTCAAATATCTGTGGTTATTCCAGTTGCAAATCACTGAAATTATCACATACATTCAGCTGATTTTTTTTTTCCTAGAACCTGTTTGTCTTCACAAACTAACTCTTGCTCATCTTCAGAATTCAAGTTAAGAGTTATCACCTCCCAGAATTCTTTCCCAGTTATCTCTTTCCTCCTCTCTCCCACTAGCTCTTTCCACCACCCATCTGGATTAGGTATCTTTCCTCTTTGTTCCCTCAGTATCCAGAACACAGTCACACACACATCATATGTACTGCAATGGTCTGCTAACATTCCTGATCCCCTTCCCAACCTCTCCAGCCACTCTTACCCCACTAGACTATAAATGATCTCAAAAGCTGGGATAATTGTCTTTGTTCTCTTTCAATATCTAGCACTTTATATATGAGACATTCAGTAAGTTTTTGGTAACCAAACGAATGAAAATCTATTTCCATAATTCCAATGAGCAATACTTCCTGCCAATTTTGACTCCAACGACATGAGAAATAGGATTAAAACCTTTTATGTCACAGCACATAAGTATTCAATAAATGGCATTACTAGGAGAAAGCTTTGCTTTCTTTTTAGGGTTAAAACACTATCCACAAACTAAAAAGATTACTGCCAAAAGTCAAAAGCATTAATAGGCTTGCTCCTCTTATAAGTAACTTAAGATTTCATAAAGGAGAAGTTTTAAATATCCTAGCAATGTAACTAAAGCATTAACTGTCCACGAGTCAATAATATTTACATTAAAACTCCTACCAAAGGCAATAATGACAAATAAATAGGATCTTGATTTCAACAGAAAATAAATCTATATTGTTTTGGTCAGGGTGGTGCTCAAGTTTAATTTTCTCAGTTGAGGGCAGTGTTATTGAACTGAGATTTCAATTTTATTTTAATTTAATTTTTTTAAGTAGGTTCCATGCACAACGTGGGGCTTAAATTCACAACCTTGAGATCAAGAGTCTCATGCTGTAACAAATGAGCCAACCAGAGGCCCCTGATAACATCTAATTTTAAATGTGCTTAAAAGGTCAGACTCTTCAACATATATTTAGATTTCTCAATTATTTTCACAAGACAGTAAAGCTTAATACAGTTGACCCTTAAACAATAGTAGGCTATTTGTAGCTAAGTTTTGGAGGAGCAAAAAGTTATACATGGATTTTCAACTATATGGGTAGTAGGTACCCCTACTACCCCTACCCATGTTGTTTAAGGGTCAACTGTATTTTTTTAAAGATTTATTTATTTATTTATTTGAGAAAGAGAGAGAGGGAGAGGGAGAGGGAGAAGGTGAGCGTGTGGTGAGGAGGTGCAGAGGAAGAGAGTCTTAAGCAGACTCTTTGCTGAGCCTGGAGGCCCAAGCGGGGCTTGATCTCACAATCCTGAGATCACGATCTGAGCCAAAACCAAGAGTCAGATGCTTAACTGACTGAGCCACCCAGGCGCCCCTTGCCACAGAATAGTTTTAAAATAGTTGACCCTTGGGGCATCTGGGTGGTGTAGTGGGTTAAGTGACTTTTTTTTTTTTAAGATTTTATTTATTTATTTGACAGAGAGAGACACAGAGAACAGGAACACCAGCAGGGGAAGTGGGAGAGGGAGAAGGGGGGCTTCCCACCAAGCAGGGAGCCTGATGCGGGGCTTGATCCCAGGACCCTGGGATAATGAGCCGAAGGTAGACGCTTAACGACTGAGCCACCCAGGCACCCCTGGGTTAAGTGTCTGACTCTTGGTGTCAGCTCCAGTTGTGATCTCAGGGTTGTGATATCAAGCCCCACTTCAGGCTTCTGGCTCTGGACTCAGTGCAGAATCTGCTAGTCCCTCTCCCTCTGTTCCTCCCCTGGCTCTTGCACTCTGTCTCTCTCTCTCTCAAATAAATAATTGTTTTTTTTTTTTAAGACTTTGTTTATTTGTCAGACAGAGAGAAAGAGCATAAGCAGCAGAAGCGGAAGGGAGAGGGAGAAGCAGGCTCCCTGCTGAGCAAGGAGCCTGATGCAGGACTTAATCCCAGGACCCCTGGGATCATGACCTGAGCTGAAGGCAGACACTTAATGGACCGAGCCACCCAGGAGTCCCATATAAATAATCTTAAGAAAAAAAACCCCAAAAACATTCATTCTATTGCAGCTATCCCTCAGAGGAATCTTTTTTTTTTAAGATTTTATTTATTTATTCGAGAGAGAGCAAGAAAGAGCATGACCAGTGGGGAGGGGCAGAGGGAGAAGCAGACTCCCTGTGGAGCAGGGAGCCAGACACAGGGCTTGATCCCAGGACCCTGGGACCATGACCTGAGCCGAAGGCAGATGCTTAACCGACTGAGCCACCCAAGCACCCCTCCTCAGAAGAATCTTAAGAAAGGGATGGTAGTAATATTTCACAAGTGATTTGACTATACATGACCTACTGTCATTCTTTTCTAGGCCTACAATTCTTGAAATATTAGTTTCTTTATATTATTTTCTACTTTTTTTTAAGATTTATTTTAGAGAGAATGTGCACAAGCAGAGGGAAAGGGACAGAAGCTCAAGCAGACTTCCTGCTGAGTGCAGAGCCTGACATGGGGCTTGATCCCAGGACCCTGGGATCATGACCTGAAGGCAGATGCTTAACCAACTGAGCCATCCAGGCACCCCATGTTTCTTAAAATAGATATAATTTAAAAAATTATAGTATTGGGTTCTAAACAAAGAATGTTATGAAAATCTTCAGCAAAAATTAACTTTGGGACTTTGGGATGCAAAGCTTAACACAAGATTTTTTTGACACGTCACAAACCTCAAGCCATGTGAAAACAAGAAATTATATACATATTAAAACATATATTCACAAAGAACATAGAGCAAAAATATCATTAAGTCCTTTTTTGGACAGAAAAATGAAATGGGCTTTGCTGTTTTCATTAGGCTGATCCCCCTACTTAAAGGAAAGAATCTACAACTATAGAGAAAAAAATTGATCATTATGAGGGGACGTGGGTGGGAGGATGGGTGAAATAGGTCAAAAGAATTAGAGTACACTTATCGTCGTGAGCACTGAGTAATGTGTAGAATTGTTCAGTCACTATACTGTACACCTGAAACTAATATAATACTGTATGTTAACTATACTGGAATTAAAATAAAAATAAATAGTCTAAAAGTCTCTGCCTGGCACTCAAAATCTGCCACACTCTAGTCTGAATCTAATTTGCCAATTTTGACTCTCATTGTTCTCCAAGAATACCACCCACTTCAGTCAGTGGTTACTTAATTATGTCCCAAACTCATCAAGCTCATGATAATTTCAGGTTCCCTCATCCAGAATGTGTTTCCTTCACTCCATTTATGTTAATCCTACCTGTTCTTTTTTTTTTTTTAAGATTTTATTTATTTATTTGACAGAGAGAGAAACAGCAAGAGAGGGAACACAAGCAGGGGGAGTGGGAGAGGGAGAAGCAGGCTTCCTGCGGAGCAGGGAGCCCGATGCGGGGCTCGATCCCAGGACCCTGGGATCATGACCTGAGCCGAAGGCAGACGCTTAACGACTGAGCCACCCAGGCGCCCCAATCCTACCTGTTCTTAAAGGCCCAACTTGTTTTACTGCCTTCTATTCTTCCCCAGATTATTCCAACCCATTATATTCTCTCTTCCTTCCAACTCTCTTGGCTCTTACTGTTCTAACATGGAAAAACTCGTTGGATTTTTACTGTTGTTTATCGCTTTAGAAATCTTTTGAACTGTGAAATATAATGCACACACAGAAGAGTGCATGAAGCAAAAGTGAAAAAAACTCAATGATTTATCTCTAAGTGAATATACATGACACTTTCCCCAAGTACAAAAACAGAAAACTGTTAGTACCCAGAAAGCCCCCTCATGTTCTTTTCTAATCACTAATACCTTCCTCCTCTCTCAACCCTATGCTTAACAACTATGGTAATCTCTTTCTTGCTTTTCTTTATAGTTTTAATCACCTAAATATGCAACCCCAACACTATAGTTTTTCTGAATTTTATATACATGGAATCATACAGTATGTCTTTTGTGTCTGGCTTCCATCACTGAATATTACATGAGACTCATACATGTTTTGTAACAATGTTCATTTTCATTCTGTATAGAAAAGATGTTTATACTCATTTAGATAAATGGACAATCCATTTTTATCCCTTCCACAGCTGATGGACCTTTGGGTTACTTAACTTTTAAAAAAGTATGTATGCCTGGGTGCCTGGCTGGCTCAGATGGTTAAGCATCTGCCTTCGGCTCAGGTCATGATCCCAGGGGATTGAGTCCCGCATCAGGCTCCCTGCTCCTTGGAAGCCTGCTTCTCCCTCTGCCTCTCTCTCTTGTCTTTCATGAGTAAGTAAATAAAATCTTTAAAAAAAAAAATAAAAAAAAGTATGTATGCCTTGTCTCCCCAGCTAGAATGCAAGCTTCATGAGGGCAGGGACCATATATTAATACTGTTTTACATTTACTTTAGTATTTGTGTAATGCTAAGCACCATAATGGGTGCCCCCAATCACACTAAATAATGATTAAATAAATCTGAGTAATTTAGGAGGTGAGAAGAAAATAATTAGTGCTGGAAATCAATATTTTTAAAAAAGATTTTAGTTATTTGACAGATAGTGAGTGAGAGAGAGAGAGAATATGAGTGGGGGGAGGGGCAGAGGGAGAACCAGACTCCCTGCTGAGCAGGGGGCCCAATGCGGGGTGAAATCCCAGGACCCTGGGATCATGACTTGAGCCAAACGCAGAGGCTTAACTGACTGAGCCACCCAGGTGCTCCATTAATTAGTATTTTTAGAGATAGTTATATAATTGGCATTTTGGAACAGCACTACTGCTTTAATAAATCAGAAGGTTTGACCTCTTCTATTTATTTACACCCAAGAATTTATCATTTCTTTTTCTTCCTGAGCCAAATGAAAGCTAAAAATGTAATTTATCAACTATTTTCAAAAATAAAATTAGAACAGGGGCACCTGGGTGGCTCAGTTGTTAAGCATCTGCCTTCAGCTCAGGTCATGATCCCAGGGTCCTGGGATTGAGCCCCGCATCAGGCTCCCCTGCTAGGCCAGGAGCCCGCTTCTCCCTCTCCAGCTCCCCCTGCTTGTGTTCCTTCTCTCGCTGTCTCTCTGTGTCAAATAAATAAAAATCTTAAAAAATAAAAAAATAAAAAAATAAAAATAATATTAGAACTCAAAAGGTAATTATTCAAAAGCTTAATTATCTGTTCATCTTTGTATAGTATCTCACCAGAGCTCCTTTATTTTTATATTCTATTTTCCTATATTTATATTAACTATTATAAATTAAAAAAAACACACGAAGAGAAGTCCAAAGTTAGATTCCCTACAAAACAGAAGCAAAAATTCTAGTATCTAGGGTCAGCAGGAAATTAATCACTCCTATTCAAAAGTAAAACAAACCAAATAGCTTTTTAGTTCTAATATGCTCTTCTACAGTCAGTGAACATTTCCTAAGCACTGTGTAAACATCTCAAAACGGTATTTATACCACCTAATCTTCAGACCTACTCCGATATTCTCTTGGAGAGTCAGCTGCGCATTTTTATTTGCTTGATTTTCATAAAACTAGAGCTTCATCAACTTTCTCAGCAAACAGGAAACTACACTTGCGGGCAAGATTTTCTGATATATCTATGTCTTGGCCAAGTACATATATGCATGTCTCTAATATTAGATTTAATATTAATTTTAACAATACACAGGCTGTAAGAAGTCCTGTAAGTTTTGTTCAAGTCAGTAATTTGATGTGACCAAAAATAGAGAAGGTAAAGTGGTAAAGAAAATGTAAAGTCTAAGAAACAAGGATAATCCCAAATTATCAATGGGATTCAATGCAGAAAAGAACAGATGTTACCAGATGAATGTAGCCAATTCATTACTAGCTAAGGATAATTATCAAAGCCAAATTTAGTCTTTTTTAATGTAAAGTAACATTTTAATTTGTTAAGTTTTCAAAACCAAGGCAAATAATAAATGTGTTATTATTATTATTATTATTGTATGTACTAAAGGCTTTCTTGGAAAAGAAGTAGGTTTTTAAAAATAAGTTATATTTCTTCATAACCTCTTCATGAGGGAAGAAAGTAAAATAATAAAAAGTTAAATTACAAATGAGGGATAATGTACTACCGTAGAAAAACCAACAAATATGTGGTTATACCATAAGACTTGCTATCTCAAGACTAATTCTATTATAAAGTGTTCTCTTAATAAGGGAAAACTTAGAGAAATCTGCAATTAATTTAAAAACATTTTCTAAAATTAAAATATTCCTTTATCAGTTGATATTTAATTTCTAAAGATCCACAGAAATGAATTAAAAAAAAGATTTCTACTGCATTGTTAAGTTGAAACCTATCCACTGTTTATTTTTGTAAAACAGCTAATCATACATGTTTCTTGTCTTGTCATTTAAAAGATTTTCCTCGTCATAGTTCAAGAGAATTTCAATGTGTGGGCCCTCTTTCTTAGTTTAACAGGAGGCTACTTCACCATCAGTCTCAGTTGGGAAACTAAAGTACAGAAATTTTACATGTGTTATACTCTCTCGTATCTTCTAAAATTTTGGAGGAATTTTGTAATTAAATTACACTTCAAGTAATTATACTTCTGGATTTTATCCTCCAAGCATCAGCCACCCTCCCAAACTCCCCCAACCCCCAGATAGCTAGAGCACAGTTCTAAGGGCAACTTAGCATTAATGAAAACATTCTGTCAGATTACTTCCTAAAAACATTCCAATATTCAAGAGTCTTTGGGAGAGTCCTAGCAAACCCAACTGTGTTACCTCTTTATCTTTTAGTCCCAGGAGCAATACTTCTTCCATAAGGGTGAGGCGAATATCCTTAGAGTCACTAAAGTCTTCATGGTCTGGACTCCTGTCTTGATTAGTGTCTTCCTCACTTTCCACTTTCTTTTCAGAGTTCTTGCCTACTTCAGTGCGACGGGCCCGGTGAGTTAAAGTGGTCATTCTCACCTGTTTCTGGAGGGGGTGATGAAAAAAAATATCTGTAAGTGAGCATATGTAAACAAAAACATACATATTCATACAGACCTACCACAAATGTATACAAATATGAAATATATACATAAACTTAAACAGAGAAAGAAAGGGGTAATAACCAGAAAAATTAGGCGGATAACACAATATGTTTTCCAAAGTACAATAGCTTGAAGGCACAGAAGGCATTGACAGAAAATCAAATCAGTAACCTTAAAGACCAGTACAAATGATCTTTCTTTTTTTTCTTTTTAAAGAAATGATCATCTCTTAAGCCTGCTGATTTTGTGTGCATAATCTATAATCCAGGAGTATATATGCATCATTGTAATTCCTTTTTCACAAAATGGATCCTCCCCAAGTTAAATAATATGGGACAGCAAAAAATTGTGAGAATCCAGGCCCAAAATGCATTTAATAATTTATATGCAACTTATATAAACATTCAATGGCACATAAAATATAAAAAACAGAAAGTAAAAAAATAAGAAAAACTAAATATATATATTCTCAGATTTTCTTCTCATAATAACTCATCTCACGCACTCCCTTTGGAAATCACATCTACAGAGTATAACACTCAGAAGATCATGTGTAGTAATTCCATATGGACAGAAAACTTTCATCTCTATCCCTAGCTAGCCATCTTGCAAATAGTCAAATAGCTGCCAACAAAAAGTATCAGCAAGAGAATGTTAAAAGATTAACAATTTCTTTCTCAATTGCAAAAAAAAAAAAAAAATCAAAGCACATGCCCTTTTACACTACGTACTACAAATGTTTTAAAAAATTTAGTCAAGAGAAATGGCACTAAATCATGTATGATAAAGTTTAAAGTTAGCATACTTTATTTTAAAATACATCTAAATGCCAGTTTTTAAGATGATATACAATAAATATTTTAATCAGTAATTATTTAAAATATTTTTTTCAAGATCAAAAGAATGCATTCAAGAGCCTCTGTGATTGGATCCTGTTCTAGCAATATTTCCCATTCATTACTCTCAATTATGTACTGTTAACAAACCATTTCTCAAACATGTCCCATGCTGCCATTTCAGCTCCTCTGTACATGCTGGTGCTCTCTCCCCTTTCCTTTCCTCTTTATATTTTCTACCCATTCTTCAAAGGCCTATCGAGGATCCAGGTAAAGCCTTAAGTGAATCCCCTTCTCCATTACCCTTATGTCCCATGGCCAGAAACGGTCTCTCTCTCAGCTGTACTTTCACAGAACTTTATTTATACTTACATCCTTTATAGTATTTATTATAGTCTTTCTTTTGGTATGGCTGTCTCTCAACTGTAAACTTCTTGAGGGCAGGGATAGTGTCTTCTTGGGTTTTTATAGTCTCCATAGCAACTAGCACAATGTCTTTAGCGTTGTAACTGCTCAATAAATATATACTGATTAAAATGAATACTCAGAAATGCATGTGAACATTTTTAAATAGAAATACAAGTGAAGCGACTTACAAAAGATTCTTTGTACAAGGCTACATTTCAAATACAATTCTTGGTGGGAGGCGGGAAGAAGTGTGAAGGAGAAAAAAACAACCATGACATAATGCTTAAGGGCATTAACCCTATCTGGCACTGTAAACAGGGTTTACTTCCTATCCCAATCCAAGAAACTTTAAAGTCTTCAGAGAAAAAAAAAGGGGGGGGGTAGATTTTGAGGAACTAAGACATTTACTAGTTAAAAATCCTCTTTGAAAAAAAAAAATGACCAAAAAGTAACTAAATAAGAACCTCCCTCTCCCCATAAAATAAAAAATCTGAAGGCTTTTTTTGGACATTAGGAAATGTATATCCTCCGTTGCTTACCTGACGTTACTCCTGGGTTACGGCTGGACACAGGCAGCAGCTTGCGCTCTATTTTAGGGGGACACCTGTTCCCCCACGTCCCTCCCCCAACCCCGTCCTAGTAGGTAAAAAAACTTCTCAGCCACGCAGAGAGCACAAACTTCCTGATCCTTCGATGCAGAGAAGGAATAACACATCAGCTTCCTCAGAATCCCTAGGCAACCTACCTTGGTGTTCCTTCATTGGACCAATCAGAAACCGCCAAGGTTGAGTCCAGCCAATCGGGGCTTACAAGGGGAGGCTCTCCTCGGGCTATTGTGTTGCGATCCCGACAAACACCACCAAAAGGAGGCAGGTTTGGGTCAACCTGACAGCTGGTCAATCCAATGAAGTAACCTTGGTAGAAGAGAGGAAAGGGAGCTGTGCTCCCCACCCCCATTAAACTGGCCAATCAAAGCGTTCAGTGAGCGAGCACAAGCTGCTGATCTACAAAGGTTTTTGTTGGTCAATCTCTGTAGCAGGTGTGTTAACTGTAGCAGTGTGTTTTAGGACAATTAGGTGAGATGTGCTGGGATCCAAAAAAGCTAAGAATAAATAAACATTTTTTAAAATTGGTTGTTTTCGACAATTAGCTTGTCCCTAACTTTCCTGTTTCAGAAAAACCTGATCTGGGTCAGTTTGTGGACGTTTATTTGGTTTACATTAAACAGGATAGGTACATTTCTACCATTACATACACACGAACCTTCTATATTAGCGCTTGTTACTGGCAAACCTATGGATAATCTTATGTTTTATAATATGGCTGCTAAAACTGCAAGAAGCAAACAGACCAAGTTTTAAGTCTTCCTTTTTTAAGGCAAAGGAAATGGTCAAAGCTGAAACCAGGTCCCATGTTTCTCACTAAACGCGCAGTATCTTTCACACTACCACTCAAAGTTCTGGGAAGTGTGCTTAACTCTTGCGAAGTATCATCTACCAAAATGATCTCAAAATTAGTACCTAAACACTTTCTGCTAATTAAATAAAAATTAGAAGCCATGGAATAGTCTAGATGCTGAACAATATTTTATTTATGCTGCCCAAAATGCCAGACCTTAAAAATCAGTCCTCATTTTGCCTTGAAGTAAAAAAAAAGTTTTAAAAGATTAAAAAAAAAAAAAGCACAACTAAATTTTACTTAAGTCACTCGGATAGGAAGTAGAAAATGTTGTCCCAGAATAGTAATTTTTTATCTCCTCTTCCCTTCCTTGTCAGCCCCTTATTTTGCCTCTGCCTTTACAAAATCCTCCTATCAGATGCCAGCCTTGTTCCCAGTTCTACCACCTGGCTCCAGAAGTATGCAGCTGAGAAGGTCTCCAAGCTCTGACCCGAGTCATTGTCTCAATTCCTTGTTCTTCTAGAGTATTCTGTTGCCACTTACGCCAGTTCTTTTGGCAGTTGCGCCCAACATAGTAAATCCAGACACACAGTGACATATTTAAAATATGACCATTACCAATTTTTAATGGTATGTTCTGTATTACTATGTTAATATACTCTATCAAAGCACCGAAGAACATTGTTTTAATGACACCGGGACAAACAGCCAGTTAAGTGTTATAGTTTTAACATAAGTAAAAAGTAAATTCCTACCAAAATTTAATAACAAAATAAACATTATTTGTTTTTAAAATTGGCTCTAGAGGGCCTTAAAAGTTAATATATGTTTAAAGGAAGTATCCACCAAAATGGAAGATAGATCAATATTGAGTAGATAATGAGCAAAATCAATTATGACACTGGTACTTTTGGTTTTATTCAAAAGTTCTCTTGCATTGTCTCAGATAAGACTAAGGATCACAATATATGACAGCTAAAAATTCATTTTACTGTACTAACTGCTTAAGATTACATATAAATTTTCACAGGTAGGGCAAATACACGTTAAAATAGTAATACAGTGTACTGTAGTTTAAATGTTGAATACTTCGCAAACGTGCAGAAGAAAAAAATAATTTTTATATACGCTCCCTTGGTTCACTAAACTTTCTTCTTTTTGGCACTGACTCTTGACTAGAAGAATCAAAGTGATGAAGGACCTGTCAAAAGAAAACAACTACTAAGGATACTTTCCAGTTTACATGTCTTTACTTTTAGATTTTTTTTTATGTTTCTGAGATTTGTTGGTTTGTTCCTTCCTTCCCTTTCTTTTTAAAATTATATGTAGTGTAACTATTTCCTACTAAGATAGGATACCTGAGTTCTTTAAAAATTAGGGTAAATTTTATTACTGATATATCTTCTGGTGGCTGCTGAAAGTATATATTTATAAAGTGTAAGGTCTTCATTAGGGTTGTTGGAGAAGTCAAAAACATAGATCTAACATTATGCCCTCAAAATAGTAAAATATTTTTGGGGGATAAGAAGGAAAAAAGATTTTTATTTTTATTTTTTTTAAAGATTTTATTTTTATTTACTTGACAGAGAGACACAGCGAGAGAGGGAACACAGGCAGGGGGAGTGGGAGAGGGAGAAGCAGGCTCTCCACCGAGCAGAGAGCCCGATGCGGGGCTCGATTCCAGGACTCTGGGATCATGACCTGAGCTGAAGCAGACGCTTAACGACTGAGCCACCCAGGTGCCCCGGAAAAAAGATTTTTAAATGAGCTGCAGATAGAGAAATATTCTACCTTGGCACCATATAAGATTTAAATCATGTATTCCTTTTGTATCCCTGGTACTTAGCAGTGCCTGACATATATTAGACATTCACTGCACACTTTTGAATGAATGGGAGAACAAATAAAGAAAATTCCTGGGGTGCTTGGGTGGCTCAGTCCGTTAATCATCTGCCTTCTGCTCAGGTCATGATCCCAGGATCCTGGGATCGAGCCCCACATTGGGCTCCCTGCTCAGTGGGGAACCTGCTTCTCCCTCTCCCACATTCTCTCTGCTTGTGCTCTCTCTCTCTCTCTGTCAAATAAATAAATAAAACCTTAAAAAAAAAAAGAAAATTCCTAAAAGTATTCCCTGAGTTACTCAACTTTCATTTTTTCTGAACTCACTAATGATACAAATTGAATGATTTTGGGGAAAAAAATCAAAGCTTAATACACTGGGAAAAGTTAGACAACTTAATATATTAATGAAGTATCAGTTATTTAATCCCCTTAAGTTATGTAAATTGAAAATGATATTAACTATATTTTTGAGATTACCCCTTTAACATTTGATTTTTAAAGCAGTCTTAGATATTCAGTTGTCTAAATGTTAACCTACTAATAATACTAAAAATTCTAGTTGAAAAATATAAATATTTATCTCAGAAATGACAAATACATGATCTGATTGGGTAAAATAAGGTCCCAAATATGAAACAACTGTTAAAAAAATTTAGGTCAAGAAAATTTTTTTCTCCTAAGGTACTAAGAGGAGATGTTATTTTTTAGGGAACAAGTTTATATGGTAACTTATTTATACTTCACTTTTGTTCTCTAGGAAGCTCAGATCAGATTTGTGGCCCAACTTTAGCTCTATGTAAATAAAATGGCCTAAATATTCTTATACTCTCATTTTCTCATTCTACTCATATTTTTCTGGATGTACTGATTTTATTTTTTTATAAATTTCTCCAACTACTTGAATCATTCATGAAATCAGTAAATATTTATGTGGAAAAAATTAATTAACATAGCACATCTTATTTTAAAATCACCTCATGTTTTAGAACCAATTACATATAAACAAGATTTGGATATCAGTACTTTGAGGTAATATCCAGGGATATTATCATATTTATCATTTAAAATTTAATCTAGGGGCGCCTGGGTGGCTTAGTCCGTTAAGCATCCAACTCTTGACTTCGGCTCAGGTCAGATCTCAGGGTTGTGAAATTGAGTCAGGCTCTGCACTGGGCATGGAGCCTGCTTAAGATTCTTTCTCTTTCTCTTTCCCTCTCCTTCTGACCTTCCTCCCTGCTCTCCCTCTCCAAAAAAAATAAATTAAAAATAAATAAATAAATAAAAATAAAATTTAATCTATAGTAACGATAGTCTGATACTTGCCGTTTTATTCAATGGCAATTGAATTATATAACCTATATATTATCATAAAACTTACTGTTTTCCCAGGTTCGAGTTGACTTCTCTTCCGATTTTCTTTAGAAGATTTTACTGGTTGATTTCCATTAGCCTCCACAAAGATGGAATAATTACTAATTGGTTATTTCTCAAAGAACAACCAACACTTGATTTTTTAACTATGGGCAACTATATGCAGTTTTTTTTTTTAAAAGCTTTCCTGAGATATAATTCAGATGCCATACAATTCATTTATTTATAATTTTACAGTTCAAAAATTTTAAGTATATTCAGAGTTGTGCAACATCATTGTAGTCAATTTTAGAACACTTTCATCACTCCAAAAAGAAACCCTGAGGTTGATTTCTTCCCTTTCTTCATTCTCTTTTTTTTGAAAATTACACCTAGTATAACTATTTCCTACTAAGATAGGATACCTGGGTTCTCTGAATGTAGAGTAAAGCTATCACTTCCCAATTCCCCCCTTCTCCCACTAGCTCTAAGACTTTCCCTCTCTATAGAAATCTCTTTTCTGGACTTTCAGATAAATAGAATCATATAATATGTGGACTTTTGTAACTGGTTTCTTTCATTTAGCATGATTTCAAGGTTTATCCAGGTTGAAGCATACATCAGTACTTCATTCCTTGTATGGCTGAATAATATTCCATGGTATAGATATACTATATTTGTATATCCATGTGTCTGTTGATGGATATTTAGGTTTATTCCACCTTTTGGCTATTGTAAATAATGCCATCTATGCAGTTTTTAAAATGAATATTGGATGATGAAACATTATTAGCTGTCATATTACTATTCTCTAAAAGGACATACTTATTTTCCAATGCTGAAAATGTACTTTTCAATAACTTTCTTAGTGTATATACTATTAAATATTTTCATTTCTTGCCCTTTCCTAACAATAATTCAGCTATGATTCTCAAAATCAGGAGTACTGTGACAGAGAGGTCATATCCAAAACCATGGGCAATTTCAGAAATGAATTTATGTCCCTGAAGTATCTTAATGTCATATTACAAGAAAATCGTTCCTAATACTTTTTTTTTTAATTCTTGCTTTTCTTGCCATATTCTAGTAAAGGATACTCATCCTAAGTAGAAGTTGCCTAGAAGACCATTTTGCTGCAAGCTGTACTAATTTTTGAAATTCTTTTATCTCTTGCTTTCATCAGCATACTAGTTTGAATACTGCCTTCTGCCAGTTCAAACTTCCTATGGAGAATGTAGGAAAAGGGGACCTGGCCGGCTCAGTTGGAAGACTGAGATGACTGATATGACTCTTGAACGTGGAAAAAAGGGCACCTAAAAATGGCACTATAATCATTGGTGTGCTGGTAAATGTTTAACAACCAGTTCTCTAGGAGTAACAAATCCTGAGTTGAGGCATTTGCTGATTTCCATGATGTGAATATTCTCATCATGTCCAATTTCAAGCTACCAACATGACATCACTGAATGAAGAGTTGGGAAGAAATGCCCCTATACCACTGTTAGAGTGTGCTATTTGTTTCCTAAATTTAGATATAATATTTTACATAATGGTTTTTCTTCATCTCTGAACCTCTGAGTAACTTAAAGGTCTAAAATAAAATACAAATTTCCATTTAGAAAAATAGAAAACTAAAATAAAGCAGTGGGTTTTTTGCTTAAAAACATGAGATTCATTTTATGCAAAATATATACAAAACATTCATTTTTAATGTCTTATTAACAAGTCAGAACATGAGAATATTTTGGCATTCGAGGCAATTCCTTGGGAGTCTGGAGGATAGTGTCATTTCTCAAAGCCTTTCCTGAATTCTCCTCTTTTATGTACCTTCAGTAAAATTCACCATTCTTTCCTTTGTTCCATGTAGCCTATTCAAACTGCTATCATGGCCCTCTATCACTGCTTGTTGACTTCCAATTACTAAACTTTTAGCTAAGGTCAGGAACTATGTGTTATTCATGTTATATCTCCAGCACCCAGTAAAATATCTGACACATAATAAGTGCTTACTAAATATTAGTCCAATAAAGGAAGGATTAAGAAGTCAAATAAACTCACATGTAGGAAAAAATTATACGGTTAGAATGGAAAAAAATCTAAAGGTACACTTACCATTTTATTCTGAAAGATTTTTCCACTTCTTGTTTTACTTTCAGACACATCAAGTTCAGATGTTTTACTGACTAACTGTTCAACCTAGAAAATAATAACACAAAATCACATAACATAATAAAAACTTTCCATAACATAATAATGGGGCTCCAAAATTCAATAAGATAAAATCTAGGGTCTTATTATGTTAATGAAAACCATTAATTTTAAGTAGTTCTTACTGTCACAAAAAGGGCAAAGATAAAGATAGTGAAACTGACACTGTATATAATTGATCATTCACTGAACTGAAAAAGTCCCAAATGATCATCAGGCACTACACTACTCTTCCAGAAGATAAGAACTTTAGCTCACTCCCACTAGAGAAAGGGAAAATGCAGAGGAAGGTGGACAATAATCAGTCCCATTATTTTCAAGTTCTTTTTATCTAAATGTTATATCAAGATTTTATTGTCTATGGAAAATGAAATTAATCGTGCCTGCTCCAGGCAACAAAAAGTATTATATACTCCATTTGTAAATACAAAAGGTGGTGGAATAATTGCTTAAGATTCTATCTAGCTCTGAAATTCTGAAATTCTATGAGCAGTATTTAGGTTTATTACTAAATAAACCCACAGTAATATACTCAAAACTTTCAACATATTTTTCAAATTTTGTTAAAAAGCATTCTTAAGACCTAATTTTCTTCTTCTTCTTCTTCTTTTTTTAAAGATCTTATTTATTTATTTGACAGAGAGAGACACAGCAAGAGAGGGAACACAAGCAGGGCGAGTGGGAGAAGCAGGCTTCCCGCTGAGCAGGAAGCCCGATGCAAGACTGGATCCCAGCACCCTGGGATCATGACCTGAGCCGAAGGCAGATGCTTAATGACTGAGCCACTCAGGTGCCCCAAGACCTAATTTTCTTCTAAAAGACCTTGAATATAATAAGAAAACCTGAAAATTAACTAAATAAGCATATGTCATAGTCTTGTGAAAAAAATTAAAAGTGAGATGAATTATCAAATTTATACCTGAGAATGAGAAATTGAAAGATCTAGACTTTGTTTAGACCTCATAATTTCATCTTCCTCACAAATTAAACTTGGTTCTGTTAAAAAAAAAAGAGTTAAAATGGCATAAAATTGAATTATAAGTAAATTAATCTATGTTTTCATCAATTTCTTACCTCCAAGTTCAGAAGATCCAGGGTTTTTTTTCTGCTCTTCCATTTTAGTTTCAATGTCAAAATCATCCTACATAATTACATGAAGAAAAAAATGGACACATTTCAAAAAGCAATTAAAACAACTGGGTAGAAGTATTTATGAACAAATGTGTTTTACATGAAGGTTAAATATAACATAACACTACAACTACCTTACACTTGCTAGAAATAAAGTCCTATAATTACCATAACAAGGTACCATATTTATCCAAATAAAGTATAAACTACTACTTTACTTTGCAGGGTTGCTTTAAGGACAAATACACAACTCTCTCAAAAATATATAATGGTTCTAAGAACCCTTAGTTCTTACTATTGTTTGAGGGCAGTGAATTAGACAAGTTCATAAAACTACTACTTCTGTATCTCCGGAATCGCTACACAGATGTTATCATATGCTCTGGATAAAAAAATGCCCCAACCCTCTTCAGGGAGTTTGTGAAGAAAAAGCTCAGTCATGGTATGGTAGAAATAGCAAAAAGTTTAAGGTCTACTTTATAATTATTTTTCTCTTTGTGACATATGTCAAAGAGCTTTAAATATTTTAAAGAATGCAACATAAATCCCAGCTATATTTGTTTATAAACCATCACCGGGATTTAGGTTTTGAGAAGACTTCTTGAACTAAACTGGTTGAAAACTGAATTTTCTATTTGTTAGGATGTGGCAGAACCTAAATTAGAAAAGTCAGTCTCTATACATAAGTACTGAGGTTATAATTTAGAATAAAATGAGGTAACAGAACAACAACAAAGATTAGATTAAAAAACAATCATGTTAATGTGAAAGATTTCCTGGGAGGCAACAATTAAAAAAAGACTTTTTTATATTTCTAGTCATCCATTCATTCAACCAATACTGAGAATGCACACTGTACACTTAAATGCTAGGCACAGGAGAATTACGAAGATGAGACACATTTCCTGCCTTCCGGGAACTTCCAGGCTGCTTCAGGACAGTGACTTTGCAGGCCCCAAGGAAGTTCAAGCACAGGTCTAAAGTGAGCACCTAGTAGGGGTATGGTAGAAAGGATTCCAACATTAGCTGGGCGATTGGAGTAGGTTTTCAAATTATGCTCCAGACCAAAGAGTTTCCTTAGAGTCCACTATGAGGGTAGTTGAGGTGGTGAGTGGCTGGGCCTCCAGGACCATTCCCTGCTTCATTCAGAATAGTTGTGCTTTTAAATTTCTGATAATAATGTTTGTACCAAGGTAGAGAGTTTTAAAACGAAAAGCCGATACTTTCTTTAAGGTCCCTACCAACCTTGAGTTTATGATTATAATATAGTTTTTACATAAATATTAATGAGAACTAGAATTAGTCTTCAGAATTGAGTCAAACATTTGTTACTATTGTACTTTATAACTCTTTAAAATGTACTGACACTTATATAATGCTCCTGTTCATCTTCTACATCATCTTTGTCCATGAGAATTTTTTGAAGTGGTGTTTTTAATTGTTTTGGAGACAATATAGCTGAATCAATATTTTCCATTCGTTCTTTCTCAGTAGTCACTTTTACTTTGAAGGTGTGAAAAGGTGTTGGGACTTCTCCCACATTTAAGTACATAGGCTCCCCTTCAAATATCACTCCTTCACAATCACCATCCTTAAAACCTGGAGGCTGGTAATCTGGGGGTGTAACTGCAAAAAGTAAGTATAAACTGTGATCATGAAATTGAAGAGAACATAATAACAATAATAATAAATACAGATTGAAGACATTTCAAATAGTATAGAAAGGCAACCTTTTTTTTTCATTTGACTATATGAACCTGAATAAATTATTTATCATCCTTGATTTGGTTTTCTCATCTGTGAAATGGGTATAATAATAGTACCTACCCCATGGGGTCATTGTGGGTGTTAGATGAATTAAAGTGTGTAAAATGCTCAGACCAGAACTGGAACATTTTAAGTATTCAATAAATGTTAGTTGTTATTATTGTTGTTGCTTTATGTACTTCTAGAAGATATTACACATGTAAAATATGTATTTCATATATATGTATATCCTTAACAAAACACAAATAAGATCATACTGTTCAATACCTAGCTGTTTTTTTTAAGATTTTATTTATTTGAGAGAGACAGAGCATATGTGTGTGTGTGTGTGTGTGTGTGTGCATGTGGGGGGTGGGGAGGTTGGGGATGGGGAGGAGCAGAGGGAGAGGAACAAGCAGACTGGTGCTGAGTGCAGAGCCCAGTGGGGCTCAATCTCATGACTCTGAGATCATGACTTGAGCCAAAATCAAGAGTCAGAGGCTTAACCGACTTAGCCACCCGGGTGCCCCTATACCCACCTAGCTGTTTTTAACATTTCTTTTTAATCCATTTTTAATATTCTTTGGATAAATTATCAGCATATTCTTTTTAATAGTTTGCATAGTATCCTTATAAACCTATAATGTTGCATGTTTGTGTTAAGTATATTCTCAAGATACTTTTCTAGCTATAGAATTTCTGAATTAAAGAGAATGTGCATCTAAAATTTTGATACTGCTAAATTGTCTTCTAAAAATGTTGCACCTATATACATTCCCTCAAGAATTTATAAAAGTGCCTGCTTTTCCCCACACCCTTGCCAATAATTGGTTTACAAATTTTACTGCTCTGGTAGGTGAAAAGTGGCATCTCAACTGTTTCATTTCTTTTATTAGTGAGGTTGTACCTCACATGGATATGTTCATATCACTGGAAAAGTTTGTGTATATTTGAAAGTCTATTTTTTCAAATTTTTCTCTTTCTTTAAGATTTTATTTATTGGATAGAGAGAGGGAGAGAGAACACGAATGGTGGGGACGTGCAGAGGGAGAGGGAGAAGCAGACTTCTCGCTGGGGGGCGGGCTGATGCGGGGCTCAGTCCCAGGACCCTGAGTTCATGACCTGAGCCAAAGGCAGACGCTTAACTGACTGAGCCACCCAGGAGCCCCTGAGTCTTTCTTTTTCAAATACTGATATTAATGGAAATTTTATAATTTCAAAAAATATATTACAATTTAGGTGCTTAAAATCATTTGGGATGAAAACCAATTGTTTCAATAATAAAACATATAGGTACCAACAGGATGTATTATAAATAGTACCTTCATCGTAGTAAAAAAGTTTCATGGTCAAACAAACATCATTAGGTAAAGGTCCCAGATTTTGCATTAGAATATAAATCTTGCGAATGAGGAGAATACTTGCTTTCTTGGTGTCAGCAGATGACATACTAGATTCACTATTTTGGTTTTTACTAGAAGAGAATCACACATTAATTTCTTTTATGACACCATGGCTTCTGATAACAACTTCACATTTTACTACTTGACATTCTTATTCCTATTATACCATTAAGTTTTTAAGTTGAAAGTTACCATAAAATGTTTTAATGTCACTATTATTAAAATTAATATCATTATTAATAATGTTATAAACCAATAATTTTATTTAAATTAATATGCCTTTTATATAAGATGTTTAAAGGAAATGAATGAGGGACTTTAATTACATTTCTAATCACTCAAGCATACAATAGCTTTCCTACTCTTTGGCTCCTTTCACATTAAAATAGTATAGAATTAGCCACATAATCTGGGCTTGCAGCTACGAAGGATATTTTGTACAGCCACACCTCAATGGTTAATTGGGGATGTTTGAGAAGTTTAAGAAATAATCCTGAAGTTTAGCAATATAGTATTAATATGAATAAGTGGTAATCTGTAATACAAAAAGAAAATGATAAAATACCTTATGAAGTCCATGATTGGTCCATTACTAGAGTACTTGAATTTAAATTGGTAACATTCTGAAATTGTCTTAAATAGAAAACATTGCAGTTATGTATTTGATATACAGTACTGGTGGCCAAGTAGCTACATACAGCTTTTGTATGACTCTTAACATTGATTTAATAGTTTTTTCTGCCATGTTAATCCTTATTGGTCCACTGAAACTTTCAAGTCCTAATAGTAAATTCCCATGATTTGGGATTTGGGGCTTCAGTCTTAAGTGAGATACATATTCTCCCACTAATTGTAATGTATATCATATATATCAGAGGGGAGGAAATCCTTAGCAGCAGGTAAGAGGGGCAGTATTATCTCTTACTCAAGCAGAATGGCTTTAAGCACAGGGCTTAAATCCTTGCTGTATATAACCGGAAGCAAGTTATTTAAGCCTTCTTAGGTTTAGTTTCCCCAGCTAATAAAAGGGGTTGAAAATAGTACCTATCTCATTGGTGGTTGTGAATATTTAACAAATCGGATAATTTATACAGAGCCCTTAAAATAGTGCCTCGCACACCAATCAATAAATATTAGTGAATCAACAAGGTTGCTCTTTTACTGAAAGAAAAAATGTTCAACTACATAAAACATCTGAAACTAAATGAATATTTTTTGAACAATTAGTTAGCTTCTGAACAATCAACTAATTCACAGCTTTTGCCCATGAGATTTTTTTTTTTGTCACCATGGACATATATTAAGCATTAACTGCAGGCATGAGTATCAAAGAGAAGACACATTGCTAGCCTTCTTGAAGCTTTTTTTATTGCTTTCTTTACATTTCAGTGCTCACACAGGAATGGGGATCAGCTCTCTCTTTTTTAAAAAAATCTGCTTCTCCATGACTGAATGAAAAACTATATTATAATAGGGATAGTGTCATGGTTAAAGCACCAAGATCATGGACTGGCGTCCTTAGGTCCAAATTCTGGTTCTGCCACTGTGATCTTAGGCAAGAAACTTTGTATCTAGGTTTCGTTACCTATAAAGTGGAGATGATAATGGTAGTTACCTTATGAAGTTTATGATGATGAATAAATGAAACAACTCAAAGAACAGAGTCTAATAATAGTAGGTACTCAAATATCTTTCTGCTTTGTTTCTTATTGGTTTTCCCTATCACTTCTTGTAATCCCTTCTTTAATTGTCAGATGAATAGGTGGACGTGACTGGATTGGGATGAATATTCAAAGTTCAAGGATAAGTATCTTATTTTTTGTCAAACTCAACCCCTTTCATAATTTTATAAAAAGAACGTTATATAGAAGCAGAAGTCAGGAGATTAAGGTTATTTCTAAGGGGTTTTGGATTTGTGGCCCAGGATCAGTCACACAATCTCTCTGGTAGTAAGTATATTAATCTGTTTAAAGATAACAATACAATCCTTGGCTTACCTCAAAAAAGCCTTTATGAGGTTCAAATGTGAAAATACATGTGAAAGTGAATACAATTAAAAGCATAAGATAAAAAAAAGAAAAATAGAAGCATAAAATATTATAATTTATGTTATATTTAGATATTAGAGATATTATGTTTCTTTACTAACTTAAGCACACCTACCTGAGGGTCTTCTGGATTGGTGTATACCTATTTAAAAATAATTTGTAATTGAGTTATAAAAGACTAAGTATTCAAGGAGAACTAAATTGGATGTTTAGACTAAACTTTTAAACGGATTCAGCAAAAACAAAGTACAAAATGACCCACCAAAATATCAATTTGTTACTTTTTTCCACTGAATAGATCATTTGTTTGAGTAAAATGATATAATCAATTGCTGGTTTTACTGTTATTTAAATAAGCAAGGCTGAATTTGAAAGTCTTTAAGAAAGAACATACAATTTAAAAATACTTACAGCTAGAACAACCATCCTTAGCTGAAATATAACAAAGAACAAAAATCTTACTTTTACTCTATAAAATATTTTCTCATGATGGATCACAAGAATTCTTTGTCTTATTTCAACATTTATTCCTAATAAGAAATAATCTTGCAGAAAATATGATGTATATAAAGCACCACCTTGGATGTCCTTCCTTATTCCCCCAAATCTCTTTCTAGTTGACTTACTGAAGGTTGACATTCATGACATTGACGTAAGCAAATACAGGCATTTCTGCCAGTTACAAGGAAAATATATATTGTGAAATAACATATTAAACCTTACCAATGTAAGAACTGATTTTGAAAAGAGAAAAGTAGAGTTCAGGACTCTGCTCCTTAAATAAAGGGAAGAGGCTTTAGAGACCATAGGAATAGAGAATCACAGGAAATAAACCACTCAAGTTATCTGCCAAAAATCTGAGTCATCCTTGATTTGGATCTTTTCCTCACACTCTACAACCAATCTATCAAGTCCAATCAGTTTTACTGCTAAATAGATCCTGAATCTTTTCATTTCTTTCCTTCTCTGCCATGCTGGTCTAAGCACTGGTGATTTTTCACCAGTACTGCATTAACAGATTAAGCACCATTCTCCTGGATTCCAATCTTATTCTCCTTCCATTGTATATTGTCTTAACAGCAGCGGGAGTGATTTTTAATTTAAAATATAAATCAAATGATGTTACATTTCTACTTAAAACCTTCAAGGGGCTTTTATTTGCACTTAAAATAAAATTCAAACTCCTTACCTATACAGTCCTGAAGGCTCTGGCCCTGCCTATCTCTTTAGGCTCCTCTGGTCTATTCTCCCTCCCCTACTGCTCATTGCATTCCATTCCCATTAACACTGGCCTTCTTTTTGTTCTTGAACTCTAAACTCCCCTTCAACTCTTTGTATTTGCTGTTCTGCCAGAAATACTCTCTCCCAAAGTCAATGCCTGGCTGGTTTCTTCTCAATCAAGTCTCAGCTTAAATGTCACCTACTCAGGACCACCCTATCTAAAGTTACCCCACCTCTCCACCTATGACGCACTTTCTCTCAGTATTTTATTGGCATTTAACGTAATTGGAAATTATCTGATTTACTTGTTTTATTGACTGTTTTCCCACTACAGAAGGGACCCTCTTTGTCTCATTGACCACTGTTAGTTCACCCAGCTCCTACCTAGAATATGTGTCTAGCACATAGCAGGCACTCAATATTTAATTAGTATTAAATATTTAATGCCTTAATAAGGGAAGTTAGTGACCATGCATAAAATTTTATCTTTTTTACAATTTTGTTCAGAACTTGACTTCTTTATATATGCTGATATAAACATAAATATATAAAAACACTTACAGTCTACAGTAAACACTTATTAATTGAAATTTCACTTATTCAGAATTGGTGACAATTTAACCTAGACTACACAGAAATTTACTTTTCAACTCTCACAAAGAAATAATTTATTAAATTATTAGTATAAACAAAATTGTAGAAGGAATGTGAAACTAATAAATGAAGTATTTTAAAAGACTTTTTAATTCATTAAGTTTTTGAAGTTAGTATGTGTTACTAAAACAAATACATGTTAACAATTAAAACTAGCTTGGCAAAATTTGTTAAGTATTAATTCTATTGGCTTAAAATGATTGAATATTAGTCTTTAAAATATTCAAATGTTCAAACTTTTGAGTAATTTGGACTGGCCTATACCCAAGTTAGTTTAAATTAATGTTTTACTTTGTGTCAATTGCTATTACATTTGTAGAGTATAAACTGTAGGAAAAAAGATAAGGAGATATTGACTTACGTATTTTTTTTGTAAAGCATCATAGCATCCTAGCATCCTAAAAAATAACAAAGCATTCATTTTTAGACTGAATGCATTTCCAGAAAAGAATTCTTTTAATAAGTCTCCATGTTATCTCATTGCTAAAGAATATAAAATTTTCTTATTAAAGCTCCCTTCTTTTTTTTTTAAGATTTTATCTTTTTTAAGTAATCTCTACACCCAATGTGGGGCTCAAACTTACAACCCTGAGATCAAGAACAAGAGTCATATGCTCTACTGACTGAGCCAGCTGGGCTCCCCAAAGCTCCCTTCTTATTAACCAGCTTAAAATAATAAAACAAAACAAATAGTGGCAGAAATATAAAATGTTGATAGAGGATGGTTCGGGATAGGAGGTAAAATGTCTGGTAACATTAAAAAATGTTATTTAAGAAAAAAATAATTTAATATCATTAGGTATTCTTTTACTTACCACTTCACTAACTGTGTAGATCCTGGACAGTTTTTATCTTCTCTCAGAATTTTGACACAAAGATCTAAACACCAAAATGATATAAATATAGGGTTGCTTAAGATTAGTAAACAACTAGAAATTTAACTGAAGATTATTTTCTTCAGCTGTGTATTAGAGATATATCATTAAATGGCAATGAACTTCCAGATGATTGGTAGTAATATAATTTAAAAGAAGAAAGGTTTTATGGAAACAAAGAATCTTTTTATCCTTACTATAAAATGGCTTCATAATGATTAAGATACATGTTGATGGGTAGAAAAAAATTATTTTTTAAAAGTTATAAAATGTTTGGGGCGCCTGGGTGGCTCAGTCGTTAAGCGTCTGCCTTTGGCTCAGGTCATGATCCCAGGGTCCTGGGATCGAGCCCCACATCAGGCTCCCTGCTCGGCGGGAAGCCTGCTTCTCCCTCTCCCACGCCTGCTTGTGTTCCTGCTCTCGCTATCTCTCTCTCTGTCAAATAAATAAATAAAATCTTTAAAAAATTATAAAATATTTAAAGTTAGATATAATGCTTTCACACCATCATTATCCAAGAGTCTTAGAGTATTTGCATGGGCCCTTATTCCAATTAAATACTTGTAAAAGACCAAGAAGTTAACTGGCTATCAGAGATAGAGACCTGCAAGAAAGCAACAGGTAATACAATGGAAAGGACTGAGATCTCTGTCTCAGGTTCCTTATCTGAAAAATAGATATAATATCTAACCCACAGGTCTGTAATATGAATTAACAAGATAGAATACATAACATAGCGTAACATATTGCCCCAGCATATAGTTAGCTCACAAAGTTAGGTACGTACCATGGGCTGGGTAATGAATTATTACTGTAGTATAAATAGGCTTTATTATTTTACTTCCTTAAAATAACACAAGAACATATACTACCAGTGTACAAAGCTAATAATAATAGAATGCTTTTATCTACTTAGTTCATCAATATAAGAGTAATCTCAGGTAAAATTAAACTTGCGAAACTGAGGAAAAATTTTATGATTAAGTGCTTCCAAAGGTATTAAATATACTTAAAAAAAGATTTATTTATTTATTTATTTATTTATTTCAGTGAGAGACAGAGCATGTGCGCAGGGAGGAGGGGCAGAGGGAGAGGGAGAGAGAAACTCAAGCAGACTCTGTGCTGATGGCTGAGCCCCATGTAGGGCTCGATCTGAAGACCCTGAGATCAGGCCTGAACTGAAACTAAGATTCGGATGCTGAACCAACTGCACCACCCAGGCACCCCTTAAATATACTTTTTAAAAACCACTTAGTCCACACAAAAACTTGTACATGAAAGTGGCATTATTTATAATAGCCCAAAAGGTGGAGCGCCTGGGTGGCTCAGTTGGTTCAGCATCTGACTCTTGATTTTGGCTCAGGTCATGATCTCAGGGTCGTGAGATCAAGCTCCACGTCAGGCTCCACGCTCAGCACAGAGTCTGCTTGAGATTCTCTCCCTCTGCCCCTCCCCGCTCCTGCTCATCGGTCCTCTCTCTCAAATTAAAAAAAAGAAAGAAAAAATATGTAATAGCCAAAATGCATAAACAACTGAAACAAATGTTCATCAACTGATGAAGGAATAAATAAAATGTGGTATATCCATCTAATGGAATATTATTCAGCAATAAAAGAGAATGAAGTACTAATTCATGTTACCATATGGATGAACCTTAAAAACATTAAGTGAGAGAAGCTGGTCACAAAGGACCACATATTGTATGATTCCATTTATATGAAATGTCCAGAATAGGCAAATCCATAGAGACAGAGTGCAGATTGGTGGATGCCTAGGACTGGGGAGGTGGGAGAAGTGGAGAATCACTTAGTGGGTATGGAGTTCTCTTATGGGTTGATGAAATGTTCTAAAATTGACTGTGGTAATGGTTGCACACCGATTTGAATATACTAAAAATCTTTCAACTGTGCACTTTAAATTCATGAATTGTCAGGTATGTGAATATATCTTAATAAAGCTGTTATTTAAAAAAATCTCTAAGCAAAAATTACAGTTTTATCTATTATTTTTCCCCTTTTACTTATTTTATTTTTTAATTTAAATTTAATTAATATATAGTGTATTATTAGTTTCAGAGGTAGAGTTCAGTGTGATTCATCAGTCCTATATAATATGCAGTGCTCATTACATCACAACGTGCTCTCAGTGTCCTTCACCCCTTCCCTTCCAGCAACCCTCAGTTTGTTTCCTATTTAAGAGTCTCTTATGGTTTGTCTCACTCTCTGATTTTGTCTTATTTTTCCCTCTCTTCCCCTATGATCTTCTGTTTTGTTTCTTAAATTCCACATATGAGTAAGTTCATACGATAATTGTCCTCTGATTATTTCACTTAGCATAATACCCTCTAGTTCCATCCATGTCATTGCAAATGGCAAGATTTCATTTTCTGATGGCTGAGTAGTAGTCCATCTTTATGGACTACTACTAGGTATCTTTACTATACTACTAGGTATCTTTACTAGATACCTAGTAGTGCAATTGCTGGGTCAAAAAATTACAGTTTTAAAGCAAGCCAAAATAAAAACATGTTTAAAGAAAGAGTTTTGTGTGTGTGTTTTTTAAATAGGCTCCACGCCTAGCATGGAACCCAACATGGGCTTGAACTCATGACCCTGAGATTGAGACCTGAGCTGAAATCAAAAGTCGGACACAACACACTGAGCCACCCAGACATCGCTAACGAAAGTTTTAAAATAAACATTACATTAAAAAAACTGAAACAAACAAAATATAAATATGACATTACCATCTAGATATCTTGTTCCATAAGCACATTCCGGAAATATTCCTCTCAAATATGTGATGCAGGATACTGAAACTGCTAGGAGCCTCTTCACTAACACTAGAGACTGTTGCTCTGTTGATATCTTATTGGGAAACACCAATGCACTCTAAATTCAAGGAAAATTAAGTTTATTTAATAATAAATTTAGATTTATTAAAAATAACATCTTCCTGAACTTTGAGTAGATCTAATTTTGCATAAGCATGATACTTTACCAAAGAATCCTAACCATAAAAGAAAAAAAAATTCCTAACCATAGTGGTTAGTAATCCCCAGAAAGTCAGGGTGGCTTCTAAGATGTGAGGGTTGCAGTCTAAAGGTAAAATGCAAAAAGTGGTTAAGAATCATGTTAAAAACCCTCCTGAAGGTTGACTGTAAGTGCATAATACATGATAGATAACACTTCTTTTCTCTTTAGTTACTGACTAGGTTTGACACAGGTAACTATAACACAAGAACTGTGCAAAGATGAGAATTTTATCTTTGTGAGGAATGGACATTCATTTCCTAGGAATGGACTGCTAAGAATGATAATTTCATCAAAGCAACAGAATAGCATTTATTAACACCTAATGTGAATTGAATATGAACCAGTTATTTAATGCAATGCATCAAATATCTAATACAATTCTCCACTGACTCTATAAAGAGTTTAGTAAATATCTTCAGTTCTTAAAGTATGGAATTTCCTGATCTCATTAAACCCTCAAACAGTTGACTCTAACTTCAGAATATAAAAAGAGTTGAGACTTCAAGAAACAATAAAATTAGCTAAATTAAAATACAGTAAAGTACACAAACTCATACCATGGAAGTTCTTTGCAATTGTGCAGTGGCCATCTTCCGATAAAGTCTTTTCTTTAATTCAACCTTGTGACACAAACACAAACTTTAACTTCAGATCTTATCTTTATCCCTAATATTCTAGTTTATTCCATGTAAAGTCAGAAAGAACTTTATGCAAATAAATGAAAATAAATTTTACATGAATTTCATAAATAAACTTTACATAAATAAGTAAATCACAGTATTCAAGCATTGAGTACATTGCTACAGTTAGGTAGGTATCAGGTAATGAAAACTGCCCCTGCCAAACTCTTTAAAATAATCTAAAATTTTTGTTCTGGATGTGTCTGGGAGGGTGCTGTGGATGAGATGAACATTTGAGTTGCTGGACTGAGCAAAGGAGATCACCCTCCCTAGTGTGAACACGCCTCACCCAGTTAAAAGACCTGAATGAAACACAAAACCTGAAAAAGAAGGAACCCCTTCTGCCTGACTGCTATGCTGGGACATCTGTCTTTACCTGCCTTTGGACTCAAACTGAAACTTCAACTCTTTCTTAAGTCTCCAGCTTGCTAACTGCAGATCTTGGAACTTTTAATTGTGTGACTAATTCCTTATAATAAAGATCTTTTATATATGTATACCTAAAAAAAAACAACCCAACAACTGTTGGGGCGCCTGGGTGGCTCAGTTAAGCGTCTGCCTTCAACTCAGGCTCAGGTCATGAAGCCCCTCCCTCCTCTGACTCCCTGCTCAGCGCAGAGTCTGCTTCTCCTTCCCCCTCTGCCCCTCCGCCTGCTCCTGCTCTCATGTGCGAGCTCTCTCGCTCGCTCTCTCTCTCTCAAATGAATTAAAAAGAAAAAAACTTAAAAAAAGAAAATAAAAAAATCTTAAAATTTTTGTTTTAAATTTGTAGTTTTGACTGAATCCGGTAACGTTCCTTCACTGAACTTCAGCATGGCTCTCGATATAATGACATATTGTCCTACTCTGTGGAACAACCATAAAAGAGGAACAGAAAATATTCCAGATTTTGGCTGATTCCAATTTCTCGATTATAACTGTTATTTTCATGTGTTTCAATTTTTTTGGTCCCCAGTTTCACTTTTCTTAAATCAGACAATTCAACTGGAAGAGGTCCCATAAGAGACGATTTGCTGTACGTTTTAATTGATCCTGACAAAGCCTGGACCAGACGCCAGAGTTAACCTCGTCTCAAGAACCTCTTGTGAAAAGTAGGTCTACATTTCCCCCTGTGTGTTTCACCATTAAGACTTTAAGAAACTTAAAAGGAGTTGGGAGGTGTTAGAAAATGAGATTAAAAAGCAAAAAAAACAAAAACAAACACGAAAGAAAACAAACAAACAAACAAACAAACAGATACATTACGGAACCTCTGAGGGCTGGCGCCAGCGACCACCAAAGCTGCACCACGCAGCACGCGCTTCGCCTGATGCGCAGGCGTTTTCCTTCAACTGTCGCTGTTGAAGGCGCGGCAGCAGCCTTGTGACTTCCAGTTGCTTTCCCGCCAAGAGCCGCGCGAGGCGCTCTGGGAATCCCGAGAGGCTGAAGAGTCAGCCTCAGCCAGAGAAATGCCAGTTTGCCAGCAGGCTAAGGTTAAGTAATTACATGTACCAAGCCTTCCCGAAATACTTAGCTTTCCTACAGTGACTAAAGTGTTCTCAACCGCCGTTTAATTAATCCTGTTAATTTCTGATTGTTTTCTAACTTTCGATTTTGTTGTTGGATCTGCCGCAAATGCATTTCATTCCCACCTTAGTCTCCTGTGTCTTCAGGAAACCAGGTGATCCGGCAGTCTCCTACTTAGATATTTCTACTGTGCTGTCTGTGGG
Source organism: Zalophus californianus (assembly GCF_009762305.2). Classification (NCBI taxonomy): domain Eukaryota; kingdom Metazoa; phylum Chordata; class Mammalia; order Carnivora; family Otariidae; genus Zalophus; species Zalophus californianus. The sequence goes on from NC_045598.1 coordinate 104,958,458, forward strand.
GACAGTGGATAGCTTCGAGTGTAGTTAATGTCTCATTTAGAAGCAGTAATAAAATCAGAGCTGGTCGGTAGTTGGAGATTGCTGAAGAGTACAAGCTGTTTACAAATTGTTATACATCCAAATAAATTGTGTTAGCAGTGTAAACATATCATAATTATTCATTAACTTTGATATGTCTGCATTACCCGTTAGAAAACAGCCACCCCAGTATGAAAAGATTTGCCCAGAGTCAGTCAGGAGAGGAATGAAGGCTAGAACCTTGTTTTCAGTCAAAAATTGTGAAATCCCCTGGTCTAGTGATTATTTTGCTTCATAGTTCTTTCACACTTGAAGTTTACAAGGGGCTAAAATTCACTATCTTATTCTTCTATCTTACTCCTACTTTGCTTCTTCTAAGACCTTTGTCTTAGGAAGAAAACAAGTATTTCTCCTATTTTAGAGGTGACAAAACAGATCCAGGTAAACTTGGTTTCCTGAGACCACAACCAATTTCAGCCTTGCCAGAGGGGGAGCGACGACACCATAATAATGACACGTTAGGTTTATGATTCGGTGCTTCTTATTACATTTACTTTTGAGTTATTAACAACAAACAAAAAAACAAAAAAATAAATAGTTCCTCTTGAATCACAGAATCAGAATAATGCTGTAGGGGATGAATAATTTCTCCTCTAGTTTCTTAGGGTCTCTGGCTGGACCTAAGAATTTAACTGACAGAAAACCGATTAACAGGAAAAACATACAAATTTTAATTATACCTTCTTTACATGCACTTGGGAGTCTTCACAAGAAAAGTTAAGACCCAATTGAGTTGAATGCTTTATATACTGAGTTGGACAAAGAATAATAAATTGTGAAAATGTGACTAGGCTGGAGCAGTTATATGAGTGAGTGACTAGAAAGATAGGGGTTAGGTTAACAAGGTTTGTATAGATTTATCGTGGCCTCGACCTCATGCCTTTGGTGACATGAATTTCTCTTTCCTTCTGAAATAGGGACGATATCTTTCACATGGGAATTTTATCTCCTGCTTTTAAGAAAAGGAAGGAGAATCAGAATGTCCTTCTTGCAGCTGCTATTTTTCAAGTGCTTTTAACTCAAAATAGTACGCTGGAGCATCATGTTTTTGGGTGCTGTGTTCTGAACTCCTTCAATACAATCAGTAACTACTGATTTAACTAACTATATCATTGACTATATTTTGAAGATGAGAGTGGAGAAACGGGTGGTGTTGATGCATCAATTACCATAATAGTAAGTAGATACCATTAAAAAGAGCAATACAAATATATTAGAAACCTGAAGGTAAATACTAAAAGAAACAGCTAAAATAATTATCATTGATTTAGAAGTATTACTGATTTTAAAAATAATTGGTTAAGGGATGCCTGGGTGGCTTAGTCAGTTAAGCAACTGCCTTTGGCTCAGGTCATGATCTCAGGGTCCTGGGATTGAGTCCCGCATCAGGCTCCTTGCTCAGCTTCTCCCCTTGCCTGCCTTGCTCAGCTTTTCCTTCTGCCTGCCCCTCCTCCTGCTTGTGCTCCAGCTCTCTCTGACAAATAAATAAAATCTTAAAAAAAAAAATTGGTTAAGAGAATGGGATGTTAGGCTTTTACAGATACTCACTATAAAACAAACAGCCTTCAGTTATGCATAGTGTTAATCACAGTACCATTTTGAATGTGTCTCTGAATTGTTTGATAACAGCTACTAGGTACTTACTGTAGAGAACATAACATTTTTACTGTCTAGAAATTGATAAATTCTTGGTTATATTACACAAGTACTGCCCAAATACACATATCTATGTACTATGGATCGATTTTTGTACAATTTATCATTTGCTGTTTGAAATTGTTGGGGAGGAAAATCTTTTCCTGTATCCTTTTCGATTTTGTACTTGGGAGCCTGCATTTTAAATGCACAACAGACAGCCTAGCAAGAGGGAAAAACAAATTTAAGTATGTATATATGCACAGGCATTCACAAAGAAACGTGACTCAAGGATGTGGTTAGATTTTGGAGTTTATAAGCCATCTTAATAGGGGAAGGGGAGGAGTAGAGGGGAACTTATGAGAGAACGTATGACTTGTAGGAAAAATGAATGGGCCCTTAGGAGAATAGGTGGGATATATGATAGTTTTATGACAATGTCTCTTTAGGTGTTTTCTTATCCAGGGGCTGACTTGTGCTGACTTCTTGTCTTTGGTAATAAGAGTTAATCGTCCCCTGTTGTGAAACTCCTTGGGAGGGGATTCAGGACAATTGAATTCTTTTTTTTTTTTTTAAGATTTTATCTATTTATTTGACAGAGAGAGACACAGTGGGAGAGGGAACACAAGCAGGGAGAGTGGGAGAGGGAGAAGCAGGCTTCCCGCTGAGCAGGGAGCCCGATGCGGGGCTCGATTCCAGGACCCTGGGATCAGGACCTGAGCCGAAGGCAGACGCTTAATGACTGAGCCACCCAGGTGCCTCCAACTGAATTCTTTTGAGAAGCTTTGCTTTTAAGAAAATAAAAGGAATGGAGGAAAAGCCTCTTCCTACAGTCATTGATTTTCAAATTTCTTCAGTTCAAAATAATCCTTATGTCACTGGAGCATAGTCCAGACCCCTTCAAAATTAATGATAAAAAAGGGGCATCTGGGTGGCTCGGTTGTTAACTGTCTGCCTTTGGCTCAGGTCATGATCCCGGGGTCCTGGGATTGAGCCCCGCATTGGGCTCCCTGCTCCTCAGGAAGCCTGCTTTTCCCTCTCCCACTCCTCCTGCTGCTTGTGTTCCCTCTCTCGCTGTGTTTCTGTCAAATAAATAAATAAAAAATCTTTTAAAAAATTATTAATGATAAAAATGATAAAATGATAATGATAAAAAGTAACATACATGTATGTTTAAGTTACCAGTATATGCATAATAAATTCTAGAAAGATATACAAGAAACTCATAATAGTGGTTACTTCTGAGGAGGAGGGATCTAAGCCTTTAGGGGAAAGGAGTGGAATAGAAATTTTTCAGTTTTATATAGTCAATCTTCATTATTCACAGACTTCATAAAAGTGAATTTGCCCAGTTACTAAAATTAATTTGTAACTTCCAAATTAAAAAGCAATTCAACCATAACAAAGTAAATCCATGGAATGGAGCTCTTCTACTGGAAGACATGGAATCCCCCAATATCATGAGGACACATTAGAGTTCCAGGCCAATAAGCCAGCACATATCTGAGCAGAAAGAAAATGCCAGTAGGTAACTATTAGAGCAGCCCATTTATGTGAGCCCAAGTGGTAGTTCTGACAGCCCAATTATGAAAAGTGACATATTTACAAGGTGCCAATCTGTCAAATAAATGGAGGCTAAATTAAAAAAAATAAAAGCAATTCAATATAGTGCTTTTGAATTCATTTGCAGACATGTGCAGAATGGCAAAAAAAATTTGCATCTTTCTACACATACACATTCCCAGCAGAGGTTGAACAACATGATGTTCAGCCTTCTAGTTTCAGCTCTCATATTGTAAACAAGTGTCTTTTTTGTGGTCTATTTAGTACCATGTTTTTACATTTTTTTTTTATGTTTTTGCATTGCTGTGACTTTTTCTTTTTTTTTTTTAAGATTTTATTTATTTATTTGACAGACAGCACAAGGAGGGGGAGAAACAGAGGGAGAGGGAGAAGGAGGCTCTGCACTGAGCTGGGAGCCCGATATGGGGCTCGATGCCAGGATCCTGGGATCATGACCTGAGCCGAAGGCAGACACTTAACTGACTGAACCACCCAGGTGTCCCCAGGACTTTCCATTCTTCATCAAATGTAGTATAAAAAGTCAAGTTTATTTCTTGTGGTCTTCATTTCCTTATGAAGGCTCCCGTGTCATGTAAAACTTATATTAAATATGTATGGTTTTCTATTGTTAATCTACCTTTTGTCAGTCCAATTTACATAGCTCCTGTGAGAGAATCTAGGAGGGTAGTAGGGAAAAAGATTTTTTTTTCCTCCCCTGCAATCCTTTTTGATTTTTGAGCCATGGTGAATATATTAGCTGTACTAAAAAAAAAAAATTAAACAAGTAAGTAATCTCAGGAACTGATAGCTATAAAATTTTAGCTTACTGTTTTATTAAAGCAATCTCAGTGAAGTAGAAAGGAAGAGGAGCAAAATCCAGATCAAAGTATAGGCCTAGGAGGGGTAGGAAAGAGACGGAAGAAGGAAAAGAAAGTTTTGAATGATGGGTTCCTTTAAATTTTAATAGAAGTTTTAAAATAGTTTCTACAAGTGTTAGATTTCCATTATTGTGAAAGAAATATTAGGACATAGTTTTACTTCTAACTCTTATAATGTGCTGGTCATTCATTTGCATTCAATTTGCACCAATAAATGGTGACAGACTACTTTCAGGTAGGCACTGGGCTATGTTCTAAGTACAAAGTGCTAAGTAAACAAGAGTCATGATTTCTGCCCTAGTTCAGCCTATGATCTAATGAAGGAGAAAGATGTTATACAAATAAGTATATAAATACATATATAATTATAATTTGATACAAGTTTTGAAAGAAAAGCACTGGATTCAATGAGAGTCAAAGGAAAAGAAACAATTTATAGGAGAAGGTGGGTCAGGGAAGGCCTCTCTAAGGAAATGACATTTGAGTTACAACCACAAGCTGAGTAGAAGTTATTGGAAGAGTGTGGCGGGAAAGTATCCTGGGCAGAAAGAACAACACTTGCAAAGGTCCTAATAAAAGAAGTGCTTCAAAAACTGAAGGAAGCCCAGTAGGGATTAGCGTATAGCAAATGAGGAAAACTGACTCCAGATGAGATAGGAAAGCCAGGATATGCGGAATTTAATAGTCAATGTTAAGGAATTTGTGTTTTATTTCAGGTGTCATGGGAGCTACTGAATGCTTACAATTGGGAAAGATATTATCAAATTTATATTTGTAAATGATCACTTCGGCTGTTGGGTGGAGAATGAATTGAAGGTTGGGGAAGGGGCAGGCATCAGCAAAGATACATTGATTCATCTTGAGTCCTTATGTTTCTTTTTTTTCTTAAAGATTTATTTATTTATTTGAGAGAAAGAGTGTGGGGGTGGAGGAGGAACAGAGGGAGAGACTCTTTTTTTTTTTTTTAAGATTTTATTTATTTATTTGAGAGAGAGAGAGAGAGAGAAACAGCATGAGAGGGGAGAGGGTCAGAGGGAGAAGCAGGCTCCCCGCCAAGCCGGGAGCCCAACGTGGGACTCCATCCCAGGACTCCGAGATCACGACCCGAGCCGAAGGCAGTCGCTCAACCAACTGAGCCACCCAGGCACCCAGAGGGAGAGACTCTTAAGCAGACTCTGCTGAGCGCCTGAGGCGGGTAATCTGGTGATCTTGAGATAGCCAAAACCAAGAGTTGGACACCTAACCAACTGTGCCATCCAGGCGCCCCAGAGTAGTTATGTCCTCTAAGGATTTCTTTCATTTTTAAAGATGGACCTGTTCTGATTTATATAGTCTCTCTGGTAACTTAGAGTGTGAATATTTGAAGCATCATCAAGATTCTCATCTAGAGGGACGCCTGGGTGGCTCAGTCGTTAAGCATTTGCCTTCGGCTCAGGTCATGATCCCAGGGTCCTGGAATCGAGCCCCGCATCGGGCTCCCTGCTAGGTGGGAAGCCTGCTTCTCCCACTCGCCCTGCTTGTGTTCCCTCTCTCGCTGTGTTTTTCTCTGTCAAATAAATAAGTAAAATGTTTAAAAAAAAAAGATTCTCATCTAGAACAATAAAAAAAGAATAATTTTATTCGAGGAAATGATCTCTGTCTTCATATTTTTCTTATATGTTCATAGTGGTGTTGTCCAGTGAACTCCTAGTTCTGCAATGTTTAAATCCTTGTTTCTTACCTTTATTGTCCAGTTAAAAGATTTCTCAACTTTTACTCTATAATGACTTCCAAATTTGCTCCTTGTTTGTTTTCTTTTTCTTTTTTCACAGCTGCTAAAGTTGTCCAAGGTTTTATATCACCTCACATATGTACTTACTGTAGTACTTTCTAGCTAGTATCCTTTTTATTTTCTTCAAATCATCCCTATATATAGGTTCCAGAATAAGTTTATTCTTTTCCTTTTTGCTTTAAACTTAATTTTTTAAAAAAGCTATTTATTTCTATAAGTTTGAAATTACTTATTGCTAAATATTTCCCTTTATGTTGCACATAGAATAAAGATCTTTGTTAAATATTTCATTACTCTGTTTATTTAGTTCAAGGGTTCTTCACCTGGCATCCAGGGTCCATGGATAGAATTCAGAGAATTTGTATGGGAAAAAAATTACATCTTTATTTTCACTAATCTCTAACTAAAAGTTATCATTTCCTTCAATTCTGAATATAGTCCATAAAACAATAATATTAGCAATACTTGTAAATTTATCACCAAAAGTCAGATTTTTTTATATGTAACATTATAGTTTCTGCAGATACCTGTCAAATATCATTTATACTCATCACTACTTCAAATTTAAGATAGTTATTAATTCTTGTTATAAAGAAGCATATGTATTACTGTGGCACAGATATATATTTTAACATTTTTAAAAAAGATTTTGTTTATTTATTTGACAGAGAGAGAGGGAGAGAGAGCACAAGCAGAGGGAGTGGCAGGCAGAGGGAAAGGGAGAAGCAGGCTCCCTGCTCAGCAGGGAGCCAGACTCAGTGCTTGATCCTAGGACCCCGGGATCATAACCTGAGCTGAAGGCAGACACCTAACCAACTGAGCCACCCAGGTGCCCCTATATTTTAACATTTTTTTTTTTTTTTTAAGATGAATTTAGAACTCCTTTTTTTTTAAGATTTTATTTATTCATCTGAGACAGAGATACAGAGAGAGAGAGAGAGAGAGCATGAGCAGGGAGAGAGGCAGAGGGAGAGGGAGAAGCAGACTCCTCACTGAGCCAGGAGCCCGATGTGGGGCTCGATCCCAGGACCCTGGGATCATGACCTGAGCCGAAGGCAGACGCTTAACCGTCTGAGCCACCCAGGCGCCCCTATTTTAACATTTTAATAACTGTATTTCAATAAAGTTTTTTTCCTTTGTATTCCTATATATTTTATTTTATGTATTTAAAAACATTATTTTAAGAAAAAAAAAAACCATTATTTTAAGTAAGTGTTTATAGGCTTCATCAGACTTACAAAAGTTAAAACCCACCTATTTTTTTTTAAGATTTTATTTATTTATTTGAGAGAGAGAGAATGAGAGAGAGAGAGCACGAGAGGGAAGAGGGTCAGAGGGAGAAGCAGACTCCCTGCCGAGCAGGGAGCCCAATGTGGGACTCCATCCCGGGACTCCAGGATCATGACCTGAGCCGAAGGCAGTGGCTTAACTGACTGAGCCACCCAGGCGCCCAACCCACCTACGTTTTTGTTCCATTTACAGTGCTTAAAAAATTGTGGGCAAAATAAAAACTAAAGAATGATCAATTAAATATTTTTTTAATAAATACTTTCATTTTTCTTTTTTTTTTTTTTTTTTTTTTTTTTTAAGTAAGCCCTACGGCCAACATGGGACTTGAGCTCACAACCCTGAGATCAAAATCCCATGCTCTATGAACTGAGCGAGCCAGGCACTCCTTGACTAAATACTTTTTAATTACAATGTTTCTCTACACTTTTGATGGTAGTCATATATTATGTTCATGTTTTTACAGTTAGAAATTCTTGTTCTTTAAAATGTTCTTTATGGGGGCACCTGGGTGGCTCAGTTGGTTGAGCATCTGACTCTTGGTTTCGGCTCAGGTCATGATCTCAGGGTCGTGAGATTGAGCTCCACGTCAGGCTCCATACTCAGTGCCGAGTTGGCTTGGGATTCCTTCCCTCTTCCTTTCCCTTCCCTTCCTCCCCTCCCCCAGCTTGCACACTTGCCCTCCCTCTCAAATGGATAAATAAATATCTTTTAAAAAATAAAATGTTCTTTATGGAGGGGGAACCAAAGATAATCAAATTAGTTTAAGTTCATTTTAAGATCAACTAATTACATCATCCCACACATTTTTCATGTGTAGTCATGAACTGATTAAAATTTATGTATTTATTTTTTTAGAGGGGGAGGGGCAGAAGGCGAGGGAAAGAGAGAGAATCTTAAGCAGGCTCCATACCCAGCATAGGGCCTGTTGCGGAGCTCCATCTCACAACCCTGAGATCATGACCTGAGCTGAAATCAAGAGTGGGTGGTTTAACTGACTGAGCCACCTAGGCGCCCCAAAATTTAAAGTTCTTACTGCATCTTCAGAATCTGTCTACTATTCTAGAGCAGTTGGGACAAAGCTCAATCTGAATTAGATAAAAATATCAGTAATGGAATTTTTTTTTAAAGTAGTCTCCACGCCCAGCATTTATTGACTGAGCCACCCAGGTACCCCAGTAATGGAATATTTTAAAAGAGATGCAGTTTGGTTATTTTATTCAGGTTGACTTAATTATTTGCCCCCAAAAGGTTTTGGCCAAATTGCTAATAATTAGTATATTAATTGTTGATCATTAAAATGATTCTTCTAAAGTGCTTAAAAACAGATTGCATCTTAAGTATTTGCCTACTTTAAAAAAATTATCTAATCCTTTAATGTGCAAAGATACAATCTGAGCCCTCACAACATTAATAACCTAGTAGTTTCCTCCATTAAATTTGCCAAAGCCCTTCACCAGCATACTATAATTTACATCCTCATGATAGGTTATAATAGTTATCTAAGGATAAGAAAAGAATGGTATGTGGTAATGATACAAAGTTGAAAAGACATATTTATTAAGCATTTATATGCCATCATATTACAAAAGGGTATCCGGGAACTTAAAAAGACAAAGCATGTAAAATAAGAGTGACAAAACAAGCATGACAGATTTCTTCAGTTGACCAGTTCTCATACAGGTATATCTATAGTGCATTATTAATTTATGTAGCAAAATTTTTCCAATATCTGCAAAGCTAAAAAAAATAGAAGAGTCAAAATATATTCTATTAGTACAGTAAATATACACTGGCCACACATACTTATTTCTACAGGTTATAGCAGGTAAAATTAAGTTAAGAGAAAGTGTTTTGTTTTTTTGGACTTGTTATAAAATGAAGAGATCCTCTAGATTTCTGGGTAAGAGGGATAACTAGCAATCCCACAGTGATTTCCACTGTTTCTTGCCATCCGAATATATCCTTGTTCACCAAAGTTGAGGCCCCAGCTTTAGAAAAAGAAATAACACAAAATTACAAATGAATATAATCAAATCATATTATCAACTTTTTATCTCCTAGATTGTTTTTCTCCTAAAGTGATTATATATGAAAAGCTATAAAACAAAATTAGAACAAAATAATATAATAATTTCCCCAGGGCTTTTAGGCAATTTTCAAAGGATAGTCTGGAAAGCTTTAGTGCTATATTGATGAATAGACTTAATACCTAAGGAAAACAATACAAATTCCATCCCAAACCGTTAATCCCCCTACTTTGTAAATATGCCTCCTGCAGGAAAAGGGTGTTATTGTCCTTTCCAAGACCCCATCGCTAAATGTTTTTGCATTACAGGATCATAGGTTATAATTTTTGTCAAACTTAGATTCCTTTAGAGAATGTCAATTAAGAAATATTTTTGAGTGACTACCATGGAAAAGGCATAAAGTAGGGAATTCTGAAGTAAGCAATAAAAAGTGCAGCTCTCAAACAGCTTTTTGACCTAGAAGTGGAGCTGAGGTAAGATTTTTCTCACAGGTAAAGCTGTGAAAAAATGGAATATGCTATCTTAGGAGGAGGTGGCTCCTAACACTTCCACTGGCTCTGGAAGTGTTCAATCAGAGGTTTGCATAACTTGTTAGAGATGTTGCAGAGGGAATTTGTGGGTCAGGTAAGGGTTAGAAGAGATCAATGGTTCTCTCGCTTTTTTATTTTATGAACTTTGAGAATTAAAAAAATTTTGCAAATTTACATAAAGTTACCAATATTTTACAGGTATTTTAAAGATCAATATTTTATAGGTATTTTAAAGATTTTATTGATTGATTTTGAGAGAGAGAGAGCGAGTGAGCAGGGATAGGGGCAGGGGCAGAGGGAGAGGGAGAGAGAATCTCAAGCGGACTCCACACTGAGCACGGTGCGCAATGTGGGATTTAATCCCATGTCCCTGAGATCATAACCGAAATCAAGTCGGATGCTTAACTGATTGAGCCACCCAGGCACCCCAAAGTTACCAATTTTTAAATTAGCAAGTACAGACATTAAAAAAAATACTCTTTATATCACCATCATATTGTAAAAGAAAGGATGTCTCAACACCAAAACAAAACTTAAAAGGACATAGTCTCCAATTAAAGGATAGTCCTTTGAGCCAAATAAATTTATATATTTATGAAGGATGCACCAAAATATTCTTTTTGTCTCATTTTGCCACAGACTAGTGAAAAAACTGACAAGATTTTTGTGAGAGAAATATTTTCTTAAGTTTTCTTATGACTCTGAGATTTTGTAATTGCAGATATACAAATAATTATGAAGCAAATTCATTAAGTGCTATAACTAGGATACAAATAAAAGCATGAATTTGAGAAAATGCCTACTGAAAATGCCTACTGAGGACAGCAAGACATTTAGTTGAAGGGAAAATTGGATGTCTTTAGGGTAGTAGGAGACAAAAAAGATAGAAAGTTGGTTTGGGGCTATGTTGTGAAGAGCTTAGAACAACAGGCTAAGGAGCCTGTAGTTTGAATTCCATAGGCAAAGGGAAGCCGTTGCAAATTTTTGCTCAGGACTCAAAGGAAAGGTGGGTTGTGTCTTTGCATGCGGTGGAGAAACTAAGAAATGTTGCTTTATTGCAAAGCAGACAAATAGCATCATTTAAAATGGCTGTGCTCTAATGGGCCTGAAATATTCTCTGTATCAGCCATACAGTGGACACTTCGCAGGTCTTATTTTTCTCTTATCACTTAACGAGGTTGTCTCCACTTCTCTCCTGGCCTTAAGATAATAACGTGTCCTGTTTTTTCCCTTCTCTCTCTGCTCACTCCTTCTTAAACTCTTTCACGGCTTCTTTATTGTTTCCTTTCATTTATTGCCACTTCACTGCTTAAAATCCTTTAATGCCTCCCCAAAATCTTTAGAATAAAATCCAAACTCCACTGTTACCTCTTATCAATGGATGCAGTATTCTTTTAGTATCCAAAGACAATAATAATAAATTCTGGTGAAGCTATTATTAATATTAATAGCCATCATTTATTGAGCACTTAGCTCTGTGCTAAGCACCTTAACATATACTACCTCACTTTATTACCACCCTGTGAGGTGGGTAGTATCTTCTTTGTACTGAAGAGAAAAATGGTCAAAGTGGTAAAATGGCTTGCTCAGATGGTTAATCATGAAGCCAGAGCACAAATCTAGGATTGTTTTACTCCAAGGCCTACTCTAACATTTATACTATCCCTAACCCTACATTATTCCTGTGAGTGAGGTAGCATGAGGGATGAAATTCAGACCAGAACATCCAGGACCTTATATAATCGATATCTTACTATATCTTGCTTTGTAATTATTTCACTGCCTTAAAAAAGTATGTAAATCTCCTCCTCCGATTTCCCCCTCTTCATTTTTCCCTTCCTATTATCTTCTTTTTTTTTTTTTTTAACATATAATGTATTATTTGTTCCAGGGGAGATGAACCATGAGAGACTATGGACTCTGAGAAACAAACTGAGGATTCTAGAGGAGAAGGGGTTGGGGGGATGGGTTAGCCTGGTGATGGGTATTAAAGAGGGCACGTATTGGATGGAGCACTGGGTGTTATATGCAAACAATGAATCATGGAACACTACAAAATGATGTACGGTAATTAACATAATAAAATAAAATTTTTAAAAAAGTAGGTAAAAAATTTTAGACAAATTGAATTTGAACCTAAGTTCTGGTAACGAAAGTTGAATTGAGTTCTAATTACTAACAGTATGAACTCAGTGAGGTCCTATTCAGAATCTGGATAGCTTACTCTTCCCAGCTTCATAAACCAAGATCAACTGTCCCAAACTTTGTAGAAATCCCAGACCTCTTTTTGACTGAGTCCTGCTAACCCTCCCTTAAAGAATAAAACTGATTAAAAATCTCAAGCTAAATAAACATGAGGACAAATTCTTTCCTTCAGAACTATGCAACGTCTGCTCCAAATGTTCATTCTAGTCCTTAACCAAGTTGTTTATTGTTACTGGCTCTATAGCCCTTTCATTCAAACCGTTTACCTGCAGGCAAGTTTCTTAACTCTCTTAGTATCATGAGTTTCCTATTCTGTATTATGGAGATAAAATGCATATCTCGGAAGTTACCTTAAAAATTAAGTGAGAAAATGTATTTAAAGTACTTGCACAGTGTCTGTATATGTAGTAAATACTCAGTAAGTAGAGGTGGCTATGTTTGTTATTATCCAAGTCTGAGTCCATTTGATTGGACTCAAGTAGAGTCTATCCCCTTTAAAAAAAATACAGCCTTTTTCTAGAGTAACCAACAGTCCAGTTTGCCAGGGACTATTCTGGTTTAAAAAAAAAAAAAGCCCTGTGGCCTAGGAAACCCATTAGTATTTGACATGGTGAGATGGTTGGCCACCCTATCTTCTCCCTGCGTATTGTAGACTACTAACTTGTTAGACATTCCTTCTAGAATGTATGCCAGTTTCTTTTGTAATAAACTGCAGTTCTGAGCTTCCTAGGCTGTGCCAGATACTATTCTAGGCATTAGGCAAACAAGATAGACGAAGTCTTTTCAAAGCCTACATAGGAAACATACAATAAACAAATAAATAATATGATAAAATAGAAGTACTATAAAGAAAAATAAAGCAGAGTAAGGAGATATGGAATGTTGGGAATTGGGGCTACATTTTATTTATTTATTTATTTTACTTATTTATTTTAAAGACTTTATTTATTTATTTGTCAGAGAGAGAGAGAGAGCACACCCACAAGCAGGGGGAGTGGCAGGGAGAGGGAGCAGGCTCCCTGCTGAGCAAGGAGCCCAATGCGGGACTCGATCCCAGGACCCTGGGATCAATGACCTGAGCTGAAGGAAGATGCTTAACGAACTGAGCCACCCACGCATCCCTCAGGGCTACATTTTAGAAGGAGTAGTTAGGGAATGCTTCTCTGAGGAAATATTTGAGCAAAGACAGTAAGTGAAGGTGCAAATGATGCAAAGATTTGGAAAAAGAGCTGGAATAAACCTGATGTGTGAGAAATAGCAAGTGTACCTTGAGAAAAGTTACTGAAAAAAAGCTAGTGTTCTTGGAGCTGAGTGAGACAGGTGAATGTAGTGGGAAATGTCGTTGGAGATACAGGCTGAGGCCAGAAATTGTCATGGCTTTATAGGTCATGGATTTTGTTCTGTGTGTAAAGGAAAGCCATTAGAGCATTTGGGGAGAAGTAACATCATCTGCTTTATGCTTCAGAAAGATCATCCTGGCTACTGTATAGAGGATTCACTGCAAACAAACAAGAGGGGAAGTAACTACCAGTCAGGAGACTATTGCAATAGACCAAGAGACAGATGGATGGTGACTTGAATTAGAGCAGTAACAGTAGAGATATTGAGAAGTGGTAAGATTTGGGAAAATTTAATGATGATAGAAATGACAGAATATGCTGATGGGTTAGGTGTGAGGTATCAAACGAAGAAAGAAAGGATGGTTCCAATATTTTGACCTGGGGTAAATGCTGTTGGCATACACTGAGATGGGAAAAATTGGAGCAGTGGGCAGGGTGTCAAGAGTCTGTTTTGGACGTGCTAAGTTAAAGGGGCCTATAGATACTCAGGTGGAGAAGTCAAATAGTAGGCTTTTGGATATGGAGTCTGGAGTTCAGAAAAGAGATAGGGCTGAAGGTGTAAAGTTGAGAGTCATCATCTGCTTGTTGTTTAAAACCCTGACACTAAATGAGATCATCAAAAGAGTATAAAGAGAGAGAGAAATTGAGGCCTGAGGCATTATAGTATTTAAAAGTGAGGGGGCGCCTGGGTGGCTCAGTTGTTAAGCGTCTGCCTTCGGCTCAGGTCATGATCCCAGGGTCCTGGGATCAAGCCCCGCATTGGGCTCCCTGCTCCACGGGAAGCCTGCTTCTCCCTCTCCCACTCCCCCTGCTTGTGTTCCTGCTCGCTCTGTGTGTGTGTGTGTGTGTGTGTGTGTGTGTGTGTGTGAAATAAATAAATAAATAAAATCTTTAAAAAAAATAAATAAAAGTGAGGAAGAATAAGAGGAACTATAGAACTCAGGAGACTGAGAGGTAAAGTAGGAAGAAAATCAGGGGGGTATGGTCCCCTGAAAGTCAAATAAAGTGTTTTGGAAAGTAGAGAGTAACCATACATCAAACGTTAAGAGTGCAGGAAGATGAGACCTGACAACTATTTAATGAGGCAAGATGGAGGTGATTGTTGATTTTGACAAGAGTGATTTCAGTGGAGTAGTGGGAATAAATATCCTATTTGAGTTATAAATCAATATGTACATTCCTAATCTCTTTGTAGAGAAATCTCTAAGAAAAATCATTAGATTACAACTTTTTCCTTTTTTAACTCTTTTCCAGCCTCTGATTCCATGGAGAGGAGGCAGTACATATGAGTTTAATGTAGAACATTAACTCTAAGAGTCAGGATCTCCTGAAAGATCAGACAGTAGCTTTCAGTGAGGGAAAATGGAATATGTTCTTTTTTTCCACCTTGTATTTTACTAATTTAATCCATTTATGGATGAAAAGGAGGCATTCCAGTCTCCCATCCATCAGCTCCATTGACTTACCTCATTATCTAGAGACCCATCAATTTTGCAACTATTTATCTTAGAGAGTTCACCAGATATTGCTTAAAGGTGTTCTGGGTGCTTTCTTAGTTTTTGGGGAGTGTGTGTCACTCACATTTAAGGTTCTCATTAGCTTATGGTTAATGCTTTTAATTTTTTTCCCCAGGCTAAAATTATTCTATGCCCAATAACTTTGGGCCATTACTCATTGATCTGTAGATTAGATTAAACTCCTCCCTTTTTAAAAAGAAAAAGCATAATTGACATACAATATCCTATTAGTTTCAAGCGTGATTTCGCAGTGATTTGATATTTTTATACATTACAAATGATCCTCATGCTAAGTCTAGTTACCACCTGTCACTATACAAAGTTATTACAATATTATTGACAATATTCTCTATACTGTACATTATATCCCCATGACCTATTTATTTTATAACTGGAAGTTTGTACCTGTTAATCCCCTTTACCTATTTTTCCCATCCACCCAAACCCTTCCCCTTCTGGTAACCACTAGTTTGCTTCTTGTATCTAGGACGCTATTTCTGTTTTGTTCTATTTTTTAGATTCTACATATAAGTGAAATCATATGGTATTTGTTTATCTAACTTATTTCACTTAGCATTATGCTAGGTTCATACATGTTGTCATGAATAACAAGATTTCATTCTTTTTCTATGGCTGAGTAATAGTCTATTGTGTGTGTGTGTGTGTGTGTGTGTGTGTGTGTGTGTGTGTGTCCCATCTTCCTTATCTATTTATCTATTGCTGAACATTTAAATATTTTATTTATTTATTTATTTGAGAGAGAAAGAGCAAGTGAGAGAGTGCATGCATGCACGTGGGAGGGGCAGATGGGGAGGGAGAGGGAGAAGGAAAGAATCTCAAGCAGACTCCCCGCTGAGTGTGGAGCCTGATGTAGAGCTCAAATGCATGACCCTAAGATCATGACCTGAGCCGAAACCAAGAATCAGAAGCTTAGCTCACTGTGCCATCCAGGTGCCCCAAGGGAACTAGTATTCTAACCAAGATCTGCCTGGCTTCAAGGCATCTTCGCTGCCAAAGGGAAGTTCAGTATACTTTGAACATGTGGCAGCTCGATTTCTTGAGTCATACCTGCACTTTCCATCCTGCCAAAAAAGGTATAAATCAACTTCCTTTATATTACCAACATCCTAAGTCTGGATTTCAAATATGCTTTCTTTCCTCATTTAGCCTTTCCGATGCCTAAGGTTCCTTCTTCCTTTTAAAGGAAGAAAAATCAAATCTTCCAAAACCCTAACAGTTCCATGTTTCACCAGTAACAGAGGAAATACATAATGATTATATTGTTTTAAATTGTGAACATCTTCATGCATGCAAAAGTTGCTGGATAATGTCCCTCTCAGGTGGATTGTAGGGGTATACTATGTAAAGATCATTATTTATTTATTTGACAGAGAGAGACACAGCGAGAGCAGGAACATAAGCAGGGGGAGTGGGAGAGGGAGAAGCAGGCCTCCTGCCAAGCAGGGAGCCTGATGTGGGGCTCGATCCCAGGACCCTGGGATCATGACCTAAGTCAAAGGCAAATGCTTAATGACTGAGCCACCCAGGTGGCCCAGTATTCTCCATTTAAACATCTATTATAATAATGCAATATATGTTAAGAAAAAAAAAAGAAGAAGATAGCAGGAGGGGAAGAATGAAGGGGGGGAAATCGGAGGGGGAGACCAACCATGAGAGACGATGGACTCTGAAAAACAAACTGAGGGTTCTAGAGGGGAGGGGGTTGGGGGGATGGGTTAGCCTGGTGATGGGTATTAAAGAGGGCACGTTCTGCGTGGAGCACTGGGTGTTATGCACAAACAATGAATCATGGAACACTACATCCAAAACTAATGATGTAATGTATGGTGATTAACATAACAATAAAAAAATTTTAAAAATCTATTATAAGTATTTTATCAGGTTATTAATAATAGTCTGAGTAAATATAATTTCTAATACATGGACTTGAGTGTGTAATAGTTTAATATTGTCCCTATTAGGTATTAGCCAAAGGCAGACACTCAACCATCTGAGTCACCCAGGCGCCCTGGTTTTCACTATTAAAGAAGAAGAATGAATGCTACAATTTACATAAATTGGGTATGAAGCTTTCCCCATATTTAGGATTATTTTCTTCATATAGATTCAAAGAAATGAGAAAAAATTGGACAAAGAAAGTGAACATTTAAAAAGGTTTTGATTCATATTATCGAATTGCTTTCAAGAAGGATTGTGACAATTTATTCTTCCACTGGAATGTATGCAAGTGCCCATTTCACCATAGACAGGTGGGATTTCTGTAGGCAGCAATGGGCTTTAAGGGTATTTCAGAAAGATAAAATAGCATAAGAAACAGAAATAGCTAAGTGTCTATAAACTTAGGAATGATGAGTAAGTAGTTCACTGTGGCCAGAGTGTAAATATGGGTGCATGAGAACATAGGGGGAGAAAAGTCTAGAAAGCTATGTTGGAAACTAGATAATGGAGAATCTTGAACACCTGATTAGGAATTTAGACTTCATTATGATGACAATGGTAAACTATTTAGAATTTTTGACCATGGGTTTACATGATCTATATTTTAAGAAGATACTTCCGAGGCTGGGTGAGAATGGAATCTGAAATAGAGCAGGAATAGAAAGAAATATAAAATATGATTCAAAGGCCGAATGGACAGGGCTATATGGATTGAAGGAGAGACAGGAGAGTCCAAGATGATACCAAGGCTTTGATAACCTGAAGATGGTGATGCATTACTCAAAATAGGGAATTATTTTCCCTTGGGCTTATTCTAAAATACTTTTCAGGGGTGGAGAGTGGAAGGAAAGTTTAGATGGAAGGAGAGAGGGAATTTGAATTTAGACTTGTTGAGAGAGAGAGAGTATGTGTGTGTTGTGAGTAGCAGTAGGGTAGGCAGGTGGGAAACTTGCATTTTTTTAAAGATTTTACTTATTTAAGAGAGAGAGGGAGCAAGAGAGAGAGAGAACACAAGCAGGGAGGGGCAGAAGGAGACGTAGACTCCCAACTGAGCAGGGAGCCTGACATGGGACTCCCATGGACCCTGGGATCATGACCCAAGCTGAAGGCAGATGCTTAACCAACTGAGCCACACAGGCACCTGGAAATTTGGATTTTTTAAAAAATATTTATTTATTTTTTAGAGAGAGAGCACATGTGAGTGGCGGGAGGGGCAGAGGGAGAGACTCTTCAAGCAGACTCCCTGCTGAGTGTGGAGGGCAGGGCAGCTGGGGGCCCGAGGTTCCATCTTAAAACCCATGAGACCACAACCTGAGCTGAAACCAAGAGTCAGTTGCTTAACTGACTGAGCCACCCAGGCGACCTGGAAATTTGGATTTTTTCACAAAGCTGTCAAGTTGGAAGTTGGACATGGAAGTCTGTTGCTTAGTAGAGAGATCGTTTTTAGAGTTTGTGAATTGGCTGTCACCCACATAATGGCAATAGTTGAAACTAAAGTTGCAGATGAGTATTCGTTAGTACAGCTAGAGCTTGAGCATAAGGGACAGGTGGAAGAAAGTAAGAAATGAGGCTAAAGCTGATACAGCAAAATGAGTCAGGATAGTGTTATGTCTTATTTCGTAGATGCCAAAGAAATAAATGCAGTAGAGAGTTCATAAAGCCGAGAGATTTTTCACATTTGTGTGCCATTGCATATCCTTTTTAGGTGATTGGGCCATTTATTTTCCTCCTCTAACACATGAACAATTCCACTCATCTGAAAACTTAATGCAAATAAGTAGCGCCTTCTCTGTGAAACTTTTAGGCAGTTAGGCATCTCCTCATCTATGGCCCCATAGCCATTGAGACATGTATCATTATACCGTGATGTGTTGTGTTTTATTGTTTTAAAAATATATCTAATTCCCCACTGGACTGTTATGTGAGCTTTTTTTGGGACAGGATGATTTCTCATTAATTTTTGTATTTCCAGGGCCTAGATAATGCCCATCACATTGTAGATGCCTAGTAAATGCTCACTGAATGAGTAAGTGCTGAGAAGGAGTTTTGAATTTAAACACTAAAAGATATAAATGGTCTTCCAGAAGAGCAGTTTCAATAGGGAAGGGAAGTTAGAATACATACTGTAGGAAGTCAACAAGAAAAAAGATGTAAGTGAAAACATTGCTTCATATAAAAACATTATCACTGGTCCAGGCCCAAGCTGATCAGTGCTGTGAATAGGTTACAAGTGAACCAAGATATTGTTTCCTCAACTACTTTCCCAATAGGCCATACAAATACTACCATCTTCTATGTGTGCCATGTATTGTGCTAAGGACACAAGGACAATACAGATCTTTACCCCAAAGGTGCATACCGAATATTAGTCATAGATAGGTAAACATACAATTTAAATATAATGTATAAAATACTCCAGTGTACATAAGACATTTTGCAAACATAGAAAAAAGACATTTTACCCAGCCCAAGGATTTAGAAGGAAATTTCTGGTATACGAGAATGCCTTAGCTGGTTTTGAAGGAAAAGGAGAAATAAACCAAGTGAGGAGAAAGAATGTTCCCGGCAGAGGGAATAGCATAACCAAGACATGAAGATATTAAAGACAAAATGGTATGTATAGGAACTCTGTGTATAATTCAATGTAACTGGAATGAAAAGTGTGAGACAAGTGCCAGCAACTGAGCCTGGCAAGCCAGGCAGGGACCACAACATAGATGACTTGTCTTCTCCACTAGGGAACATTAATTTTATACCAAATGGTACTCTGTAGAACAATTATAAGCCCAGTTTGTCATATCTGAGACATACCAGTTTGGAAGCAGTTTACAAAAGATGGATTTGAGAGTAAAGGAGACCAGCTTGAAGGCTACAGGAATAGTCCAGGCAAGAGATGTCTGAACCAAAGCAATAATGGAAGAAATGGAGAGGTGACAGAAGCAAGGACAGATATGTGGGAAATTAGTTTGACTTATTGCTTGATTAGATCTGGCCTACAACAAATCTATAGTATCTAATTGGGTGACTGTGTTGTATGTCGTTGCCATTTAGTGAGATAGGAAGTTCTGGGGAAGGACACAATATGGTAGAGAGGGTACTGAATTCCTTGAATATACTGAGTTTGGAGAAACTAAGATACATGGAAGTGGATATGTCCAGATAAATAAGTCCGAATTTCAGGGCAGAGGATAGAGCTAGAGCTTGAGCTTTAAAGTTATCAGCATATAGGTTATGGCTAAAATCACAAGAAAAGTGTAGGCTAAGAAGAGTAACGGGCAAAGGATGGAGCCCCGGAGGAAAGACCAACATTTGGGGACTAAGCAGAGGAATAGATATTTATAAAGGAGACTGAGAAGGAACGGTCAGAGAAGTATTCTAGAAGAAAAATCATGAAAATAAACTGCTGAAGCCAGAATAGGAAGTGAGGAAATGGGGGCACTGAGTAATTAATTTATAATGTTACTTTATAAGAAGCTATGAATGTTTATCATTGTCATTATCATAATCATCATCATCATAATCACAGGAAAGCATTTGTTGAAGCACCATCAAATTCCTTATTTTAATTAAATATGCACTAAAGTGCAAATATATTACCTGTTTTTCACAAGCCAGTAGTCTTTCCCATTAAGGTTACCATAGCCAACCACTAATACACCATGATTCACATTCTGAGTACAGGATGGGTCATAGTAGACACCTGAGAATAAAATATAGGTGGAGAAAAAGAGTGAACGGTATGTGATAATAAGGACATTTGAAAATGCTATTGCTTTTAGTAGACTGTTTTATATACATGGCAAGCAAGTTGAATTATGATTTTAGGAACATATGCTCTCATTAAACTATGTGGAGTTCATAATTCTTTGCCATCAATTCTGTATTTATTGGTTTTCTTGCCAAGTTTGGCATTGATCCAGTCACAGTTCCCTCAGAAATCTTTGATAAACAGCTACCTTTTTCTAATTACTTTTTAAAGATTTTATTTATTTATTTATTTGAGAGAGAGACCACGAGTGAGCACGAGCAAGAGGAGGGGCAGAGGGAGAGAGAGAGAGAGAGAGAATCCCAAGCAGACTCTGTGCTGAGTGTAGAGCCTGACATGGGGCTCAATCTCACTACCCTGAGATCATGACCTGAGCTGAAATCAAGAGTTGGATACTTAACCGACTGAGCCACCCAGGTGCCCCCTTTTTCTAATTATTTTTAATTTATATAGACTCAGTTATGTCAGTTACTGTATTTCTTTGTATATATTCCTAAATTGTTTATTCCGTATATTTTTATTCTTTACTAGATGAAATGATCTTCGGGTGAGGCTTTTTTTTTTTAAATAAAACAGTATAGCCATTTACTTGGTTTAACACAATGCTCTAACACTGGCGGGTGCCCTCCTTGTATCCCGCAGTGCTGCACCTACAGTGCACAGTGGCTCCAGGGGTTAGGAGCCCAGGCTCTGGAGTCAAAGTAGCATGGTTTCTAATCCTAGCTGACCACTTCCAGACTATGACTTTTGGCAAGTTAACTGCCTAAGACTTGTTCATCTCTAAAATAGGGTTATTGTGAGGATTAAATAAGATAATGCATGGAAAGAATTTATCATAGTACTTGGCCTATAGTACTAGGAAATTTTGTTGAGTATTACTTTACTAATTAGAACTGGATATAAAATACATATATGAAATGAAGGATTCTGTTTAACCTGAACAATCAGAGGTGGGGTGATGGGGAAGGATAATATTCTTTCTTATGGTGCAGGGGCCGCATATAATAAGAAGATAGCACATCTGAGTTTTTACCACTTCTGTACAGGTAGAAAGAAGAGTGTTTTGCATCAATAGCAACAGACACAGGTCCTTTATTGGCCACAGCTTCCTTCAAGGCATCTTCGCTGCCAAAGGGAAGTTCAGTATACTTTGAACATGTGGCAGCTCGATTTCTTGAGTCATACCTGCACTTTCCATCCTGCAAAAAAAGGTATAAATCAACTTCCTTTATATTACCAACATCCTAAGTCTGGATTTCAAATATGCTTTCTTTCCTCATTTAGCCTTTCCGATGCCTAAGGTTCCTTCTTCCTTTTAAAGGAAGAAAAATCAAATCTTCCAAAACCCTAACAGTTCCATGTTTCACCAGTAACAGAGGAAATACATAATGATTATATTGTTTTAAATTGTGAACATCTTCATGCATGCAAAAGTTGCTGGATAATGTCCCTCTCAGGTGGATTGTAGGGGTATACTATGTAAAGATCATAAACTCTATACTAGAACTTCTTTAAAATCTTTTTGATGATATAATGCGTGCATAATGATGGTTTATAAAGACCATGTAATCTGAAAAACACTTAGAGTGCATATTTTAGTAGGAAAGAGAGGTTATAAATATTCACTTTTGTTGTGCATACATGTATGGTTTTTTAAATGCTTAATAGGACAAAGAACTTGAAAGAAATAAACCAAAATAATGGTGGTTAAGGTAGAATGTTTTGGAGTGGTATTTTTATGTTTTCTAAATTTTCAGTAATATGGATATATTAATTCATTTAACAAAATATGTCATGAACTTGTGAGGAGAAAGAAGAGAGCATTATTTAGCTTTTTAGTAGGTAGGAGAATGATGTGGTTGATGATCTGAGAATGAGGTTGAGCATGGGAGGCCGTAGGAAAAACAAGTTGAAATACCAAGCAGATGAACAGAAAGAAATCTCAGGTTTACTGAAAATCCATTTTTCATGAATTCTACTTGTTTAAGACCATTGTGCCACTGATGAATTAAGAAGACTACTGACTAATGCAGCGAACTCTTGAAAATTTAAGAATTCTTGATCAGGATTTTCATACACTGCTTCTCAAGCGATTGGCTTGGTTGTGAGTTTAATTCAGTTAGTCAAGGGATAGCATAAAGTCCCAAAAAAGTTTGCTTGTGACACACCATAGCTTTGTAGGGATAGGAAGCTTCCGAATCGATGCCCTTGTTATCAATAATATACTGGAAAGCCTCTGTCATGAAGCCACCATGGCAGCCTTCATTCCTGTATTTTTCAGTTGAGCAATCTACCAGGTTCTGTGCACTCAGGGATACCAGCTTTCCTGTTTTCAGCTTCAGCTGTGCTTCCAGGGCCCCCACAGCGCTGAAAGCCCAACAAGCACCACAAGCACCCTAAAACAGAGACAAGGTCACAAAGGTAATCAGAGAGTCGGGAAGGAGGACTTCCATAACACAAACTGGGTACCTCCCAACATGTCAGTTCTGTCGGTTGTTACAGGAACAGCTCCCCGCACTACAGTTTCTTCATTTCTTAGACATGGACATGAAGATGAAATACTTGATTATTCTCTGAGCAAGGTCCTATATTGGGAGAGATTTGCAAATGGCTGAGCTCAGAGCATAATTGCCATAATCAAATATATTAAGAAACAGTACCTACTGAGCATGCACTAGATCCCAGCTATCTTCACCCATAAGTAAGGTAGATAGTCATCTACAGTACAGTGATTTTGAGAGGAGCTCTTGACCTAAAATACCTTTTCTCCTGTCAAATAAGGCCTGAAAATATATGGTTAAATATTCTCAAACTTTTTTTTTAAAGATTTTATTTATTTGACAGAGAGAGGGAATACAAGCAGGGGGAGTGGGAGAGGGAGAAGCAGGCTTCCTGCTGAGCAAGGAGCCCAATGCGGGGCTCGATCCCAGGACCCTGGGATCATGACCTGAGCCGAAGGCAGACACTTAACGACCGAGCCACCCAGGTGCCCCTTTTTCCACACATTTTTAGCTTCATAATTTTTTGATCAAAGATAGTTTACAGGGAAGCATAAACAAACAGAAAAACACAAAGCTGCTTTAGTTAAAAAAGATCCAGAGCCTTATCATAATTGTTCTCTTCACTTCTTCCTTCATTCCACCTTGCTCTCTACCCAAAGGAAGCAAATTGAATTTGCTTTTGGTTAAAGCAAAATCACCCATTAAAATGCAAGCATCCAGGGAAAGGAGCTCCATTAGATTGTTTATATTTAATACCTAAATGTGTACTTTACTGGATCTTCCCAAACTTTTATTTTCTTATTTTTTTAAGTAGCCTCCATGACCAACATGGGGCTTGAACTCATGACCCGGAGATTGAGTGTTGCATGCTCTACTGACTGAGCCAGCCAAGTTCTAGTAAGAAACTAGAAATTGCAAGAAAAATATCTAGGAAGAACAGAATAAGATATTAGCAGTACCATTCACTTCTTAATTTTTACTTTTGGGACACCTGGGTAGCTCAGTCAGTTAAGCGTCTGCCTTTGGCTCAGGTCATGATCCCGGGGTCCTGGGATGGAGCCCTGTGTCAGGCACTCTCCTCAGTGGAGATTCTGCTTCTCCCTCTCCCTCAGCCCCTCCCCGCACCTGGGCTCTCTCTCAAATATAAATTAATTAATTCTTTAAAAAATATGTTTACTCTCTTTCGCTTTCACTCTCTCTCAAATAAGTAAATAAAATCTTTAAAAATAAATAAAAGGGGCGCCTGGGTGGCTCAGTTGGTTAAGTGTCTGCCTTCAGCTCAGGTCATGATCCCAGGATCCTGGGATCGAGCCCCACATCAGTCTCCCTCCTCAGCGGAGAGCCTGTTTCTCCTTCTTCCTCTGCCTGCCACTCTGCCTACTTGTGCCCTCCCTCTATCTCTCTGTCAAATAAATAAATAAAATCTTTAAAAAAAAGTAAATTAAATAAATAAATAAATAAAAATAAAAATATATGTTTACTTTCTTCATTGGTTACCAGCTGGGGCAGATGCTCAGAACACTCGGCTTCTTCTCCCTTACCCTCACCTATAAGGTGATACATGTGTTTTACCCTTATTTAGGATTTTTGCCACTCTTTTTTTTTAAAGTAGTCTCCATGGCCAGCATAGAGTCCAACATGGGGCTTGAACTCACAACACTGAGATCAAGACCTGAGCTGAGATCAAGAGTCCGATGCTTAACCAACTGAGCCACCCAGGCACCCCTTAAAGCGAACTAAAGGAAATACAAAAACATAGGAACAAATTTATAAAACCCACACTGTATTTCTTACTGTAACAATGCAAGCCTAGTCATGAGTTGACTGGTACAATTTACAGGCCACTCTCAGCTCTGGGTTTTCCCTCTCCTTCAATCCTGAAATGTAGGGAGAAACTTCCTGATCAATATTCTCTCACATACACAATACTGTTTCTCAGGCAATTGGCTTGGTGGAAGGTCCAGTGCAGTTGATCGATAGTATGAGCACTAAAAATCTGTCTTAAAGAAACATATTTGCTCAGTTCACAGTTTTGTCTAATGTGGCTCTAACCATTGGTATTCTAATTATCAATTTAGATTTATGTAAGTATGGTAACTTACTCTAAAAGATTGTGAGTAATCTTCAAACAAGGCTTTCTAGAATTAATAAAAAAACAAAAGCAATAGTAGCCCGCAAGTTTCAAATATTCCTCTAAAAAATTTGTTGAGGAAAGTGGTTACAGCAGGACTAAACAAGGACTAAACTGTGGAGAATACAAATAAAGTATGATATGTGGACATTGTCCTCAAGGAGCTTACAATTTAGTTGGGAAGACACGAATAACAAAAATCATTAGAAATAACATTAGGGAGATTCTGCTGCCAAATTAGGTAGCTGGACTAAGTATTGACAGAAGAGAGAGCTCTTCCGGGTGTACAGAAGCCTGAGATAACAATACTCACCTGGTATTTCACTTCAGTAACACACCCCTTCTCTCTCCAGTCCACAGAATCAGGCAATTTCTGATTAGAGTTTGACTTGTAAGTGATATTTCTCTGCCATTGGCTGGGAACTCTCAGGGAACTCATCAAAGATATCACTTCTTCACTGGTCTACAAGACAAATATATATATATCTCCTTTTACTTATGACCTTCTTTTCAATATTCTAATAACTGTAACTGTGAATAAATTTAACAACCTAGAAAAACTAGTGGTAGTTGTGACCAACATAGGTATTGCTAAGTATCTGATAGGTGAATTATCTGGGTCTCTTTCACACTCTGTCCTAGCAACCATTTAGGCATTGGGAAGAAGAAGAAAGTGATAAAAACTAGAAGTTACAGGAAGGCAGATTTTTGGTTTAAAGCAAGGCAGAATTTTATACAAGGGCTGTCTAAAAAGTGGACTGAACTGGTTTTCCTTGTGAGAAAGAATTACAAAGAAGATGCCTGCATTTAGGTAGAAATTTAATCTACCCAGGGTGTTCTCTTCCAAGAGGTACTATGATTCTTAATTTTGGCCTCAACAGTAAAGTTTTGTAGGGTAGAAAACATTTTAAAAACTAACAGAAGAGTATTTGTGATATTAAATACCCACACTCTCTCATTAAGAAGGCAGGTGGACCATACTGAATTATCAGTTCAGATGTACATAAGTATGATAACTTACTCTAAAAGATTGTGAGTACTCTTTGGGCAGTGCTTTCTAGAATTAATAAAAAACAAAAGCAATACTAGCCTCTGAGTTTCAAGTATGCCTCTAAAAAAATTATTAAGGAAAGTGGTCACAGTAGGACTAAACAAGGAATCTGCAAATTCTCATGTCCTTAAATTCTACTGTTTTCTAACTTTGTACACACACACATTCCTTTGCTGTTTACCTTCAGATTGCCTTTGGGGAGATGGAAATCATGCGTACCCAGAGATGAAAGTAGGATTATTTGTAATTTACTTACCATGTCTCCCAGATGGTTCATGCCTAGATCATATGAATGCATTCCCATTGAGTGTTCCAGATTGTGAAGCATCACAAATTTTAGATTCTTTTCCCAGATAAGACGCCTTGCTACTTCCTCGTTCTAAAACGTAAGGAAGAAGAACATAGTCACAGGCATATCTAAAAACTACTGTAGGCTCAGCCCCAGACTACTGCAGTAAAGCAAATACCACAGTAAAGTGAGTCAAATAAAAGTTTTGGTTTCTCCATGCATATAAAAGTCACATTTACACTATACTATAGTTTATTAAGTGTGCAAAAGCATTATGTTATTTGAACTTTGAAATAAATTATAAAAGTAGAATACTAATCAAAAGTTATTTTCATTCCTTCCAAGGGACTGGAATCATTAAAAAGAGAGATAGTATTCATCTAACCAGATAGTGGTGCTAACTGAACAACTTACTCTGGTTAACCTTGAAATTAGAGGCTTGTTTCTAAAGGGGATTGGATGAGGGTAAAATTCATCACTACTAAGAAAACAACTCAGTGCACATCCTACTAAAAGTGTCATTTTTATACAAAAATAATGTATCAAAGAAGTTAATACATAATTCTTGCTTACAAAGTCAGAGATATATATATCTTAAAGATTTTATTTTTAAGTAATCTATACCCAACGTGAGGCTCGAACCCACAACCCCGAGATCAAGAGTTACATGCTCCACTGACTGAGTCAGCCAGCTGCCCCTCAGAAATATTATTTTGAGTAGGCTCCATGCCCAGCATGGGGCTTAAATTCACGACCCTGAGAATAAGAGTTGTGATTAAGAGTCTCCTGAGCCAGCCAGGCACCCCCAAACTCAGAAATAGTATGTAGTTATAAGACTCAGTTATTTGAAGCGCTAGGGTTAAGGTCTTTTTTTTTAAAAAAAGATTTCATTTACTTGACAGAGAGAGCATGAGCGTGGGGGAGGAGCAAGGGAGGAGGGAGAAGCAGACTCCCTGCTGAGCAGGGAGCCCAACAGGGGGCTCAGGCTCGATTCCAGGACCCCGGGATCATGACCTGAACCAAAGGCAGATGCTTACCCGACTGAGCCACCCAGGTGCCCCATATATTTCCTGATTTTTAAGACCTTAACCGGGACACCTGGGTGGCGCAGTGGGTTAAGGATCTGCCTTCAGCTCAGGTCATGATCCAGGGTCCTGGGATGGAGCCCTCCTTGCTCAGCGGGGAGCCTGCTTCTCCCTCTTGCTCTGCCTGTAGCTCCCCCCACTTGTTGCTCTCTCTCTCACTCTCTCTCTCTATGTGTCAAATAATAAATAAAATCTTTTAAAAAATCAGTAAGTATTCATTGAAATAAAAACAAAAGTACACCATGGGAATTGAAAGTCAAAAAACAACATCTGGTAGTGCTTCTATGCCCAGGGACTGAAATAGGTCTTTTTGTCCCCAAACATGTACTTTATCCCCCTTGACCTGGAACCTGCATTCCCATTACAACTTTGTTTGCTCCCTGGTTTCTGTGAATTCTTGGCTCACGTGTCACCTTTGATGAGGGTACTTCCCTGAGCATTCTGTTGTATATAAAGAATAATCACTTCCAGCCCCTCACAGCCATCTCCCAGAGCCCTCCAGATCTAGGTCTCGCTAGACCCCCATGCCCTGCTTTATTTTTCTCTACTGCAGTTGTCACCACCTACCATACTATATATCTGCTTATTTATTTACTTAATTCCTGTCTCCCCTGCTATCATATGAGCTCCACAAAAACAGGAACTTTGTTTCCTGCTATATCTCTGGTACCAAGAATAGAATCTGGCAAGAAATGAATGCGTAAACATTTATTGAAAACATTGCTTGTAAGAATATAATTTTGAGGGGGAGAAAGCATAGGATACTCGAGCAAAAGCAAATTGTCCAAGTAACAATCCCACGTACTTTTTCCTTGTATTGTTTGCCATAGGTTTTCTTCCAAAGATTCCAGTGATGGTCCAGAGTGGGATCTTTATGCAACTGTGCCTGTGCACAGGAGCACGCCAGGAGCATGCAAACCAGCCATTTCCTTCTGTTAAAGGAAAGGTAACATAAGAAAAGTAGCTATTATCTGCATATATTGTGACCAAATTTTTACATTAAAAAAAAGCACTGTAAAGTCTGTCAAAAGGACAATACAAATCAGAATTATACAGGAAACTTTCTGGGATTTATTGTCACAAGGAGTAACCTGTAGATTTATGACTGGAATACCACTTCCAATACTTAGTAGCACTTTAGAAAGTGATTTTCAGAAATTTCCTGATACCTGGTATGCCAAACTTTCATCCAAAGTAGGGGGAACTGGGTAGGAGAGGGAGGCAGGGACTTTACAGGATTTGCCAACAAATCTAATCAAGGGAAATCGCCCCCCACCATTCTCAAGGGGCAGACCTTTGAAAAATCAGTTTATCTGCATAATTTTTGAATACATGGGCTCTTCTTAATTGGTCTATTTAAGTATCCACATTGTTTAGAGGTAATTGAAAGACACCTCCCATATATTGCTTTCAAATCCTAGAGTCATTTTATTTTTTAACCAGTTTTTCTAATAATCGAAATATCTATTTCAAAGGAAGCGCTTAAGTACTTTTGAAAACACCACTTCTATATCTAATGCAAAAAGACTTGAACAGAATTCAGTGACTACCTCCCTCAAACTGGATTCTACTTTCTTTTCTGATTCTTTTAAATTCAAAACAGCTGCAAGTTCAGCCATGTAAATCTTCAGATTATATTCCAAAAAAAGCTACGTTTCAGCCCCAGGTTTAGATGTGCAAGCAGACATTTAACTTTTCAAAAAAGATTTTCTTTAGTCAAAAAAACAAGAGGCAAATTGAGCGGCACAATATTTTCGTTTACTTCCTGAAACCAACAGTTTAAAGCCTGGCAGGCACGGCAAGCTAAAGACACAAACGGAGGGTTTAAAGACCAAGCGGTAGAAAAAGACCAGACAGTACGTACATCATAGAACCGGCAGGTGCTCCCATACTATGAATGCGGGAAGGCAAGCCCTCTCCAAAGGTTTGAAGGCAGCAGAGGGTCTTTAGTCACACTGACTTTAAAAAGATACCGGGCTTGTCACATGAGGTATCCACAATGAGGAAGTGAACTTTCATTTCAGTTTCATTTAAAAATCTAACCGCATCAGCTATCTTCTGGCCCTCAAACCTCTGGTTTTGGAGGGTACAGTGGGTACAGTAAGCCACCAAAAAGCACCCCAGTGGAGCCGATCAGTAGAACAAACTCAGCAAAATAGGAGCACAATTTGGATGATTCACTTTACCTCAAAACACCAATTTTCAGATGGAAAAATTTAGTTATGAAGAAATTTGGATTAAGCCCCTGAAATCCCAGTTTCCTCCAGAATTTCCTCCAAAAATCTGTAACCATCTGTGATTACTGTTGTCTCATTCTCACTCAACTATTCTTTGGTTCATCAATTCAAAATATCTTTTTTTTTAAAGATTTTATTTGTTGGGCGCCTGGGTGGCTCAGATGGTTAAGTGTCTGCCTTCGGCTCAGGTCATGATCCCAGGGTCCTGGGATCGAGTCCCGCTTCGGGCTCCCTGCTCCTAGGGAGCCTGCTTCTCCCTCTGCCTCTCTCCCTCTCTCTCTGTCTGTCTCTCATGAATAAATAAATAAAATCTTTTAAAAAAATAAATAAAGATTTTATTTGTTTATCATTTGAGAGAGAGAACAAGCCGAGGGGAGAGACAGAGCAAGAGGGAGAAGCAGGCTCTGCTGAGCAGGGAGCCCGATGTGGGGCTTGATTCCAGGACCCTGGGATCACGACCTGAGCCGAAGGCAGACGCTCAACCGACTGAGCCACCCAGGCACCCCCAAAATATCTTTATTGATAGTAATATTTGTTAGCATATTCATGGAAAGAAAATAGGCCTAGGTACATCTAAGTGCTAGAGTGGTTAGCTGGGTGGAGCAGGGGCAAGATGAACTAGCATTTTTAACAATTTGTGTATTCTTAATTACTAATGAGGTTGAGCATCTTTTCACTCATTATGGACCATTGGAGTTTTCTGTGAAATGTCTGTTCATATGTTTTCATTTTTCTAATGTATTGTTGCTTTTTCTCAGTGTTTTGTAGTTGCTTTATATATATATATTCTGGCTATTAATCTTCGACAAGTCTATATACTAAAAATGTCTTCTCAGTCTTTCAAGGGGTCTAACATATTGATTTTTACTATATGAAATTTCACAATGTTGATGTAGAAAAATTTATTCACTTTTACTTTATGATATATGCTTTTTTTGGCTTCATTTAAGAAAATGTTTTTCAGGGGCACCTGGGTGGCTCAGTCATTAAGCATCTGCCTTCGGCTCCGGTCGTTATCCTGGGGTCCTGGGATCAAGCCCTACATCGGGCTCCTTGCTTGGCGAGAGGCCTGCTTCTCCCTCTCCCACTCCCCCTGCTTGTATTCCCTCTCTCACTGTGTCTCTCTCTGTCAAATAAATAAATAAAATCTTAAAAAAAAAGAAAATGTTTTCATTCCAATGTAAAAAACATACACTCACCTAATTCTCATAGTTTTAGAGTATTATATTTTTCTTTCTAATAGTTATTGCTTTTAGGTCTTTATTTCATCTGGAATTTAGTTTTTGTTTATGATGCAAAGTAGGGAGTTTACTTAATTTGTTCCCATTGTGTTGGGAAACCTCTATCATATACCAAATTCTCATATATACATAGGTCAATTTCTGAGCTGACTGATCTGCTTTTCTCTATTGCTGTTTCAATACCACACAGTTTTAATTAAAATACCTTTTTATATCTCTTTTTTCTTTAAATTTTTTATTGTTATGTTAATCACCATACATTACATCATTAGTTTTTGATGTAGTGTTCCATGATTCATTGTTTGTGCATAACACCCAGTGCTCCATGCAGAACGTGCCCTCTTTAATACCCATCACCAGGCTAACCCCTCCCTCCACCCCCCGCTTTTTATATCTCTTGATGTTTAGTAGGACAAGTCACCCCTATGACTCTTATGTTTGTTTTTCTTTTTCAAAGTTGTCTTAGCATTTTGTGCATGTTAACTTCATCACATGAATTTTTAAAATCAGTTTATCAAGTTTTCTGAAAAATTCTGTCAGTTTTTATTTGAATTACTATATTTATATTTATATTGAATTGCTATGTATATAATTGAATTGCTATATATGTAATACATACATATGTATATAAATTTGGGGAGACTCAATGTCATAATGTTGAATCTTCTATTCTGTAGTAGACATTCTCAGGTTTGTAGTCATTTAGCTTTAAAAGAATCTTTTTTACATATTTTAAACATATATACAAGTAGAGATCATAGTGAAATGAGCCTCCATAAAACCATTATCCTGCTTCAAGTTATCGATACCTGACCAATGTTGTTTTATTTACACTCACACTATCCAGATTATTTTGAAGTAAATCCTAGACATCAGATTATTCCCTATATAAATAGTCCAGTGTGTATCTTTAAAAGATAAAGAATCTTAAATGTAACTACAATACCATTATCACATCTGAAATAAATTAAACAATAATTTCTTAATGCCATCAAACATGTCAGTATTCACATTCTCCTGTCTTAATACATTTCTAAAAATAGCTTGTTTGAATTGAGATCCAAATCAGATCCATACATTACAAAACACTGAGCTACTTTTGTGTCATTATGAATTCGTGGATTTAACCATATTTGATGTGTTTTGATCCATTACAGTTTTATCTTTATTGATACTCATATTGTCTCACCTTTGGGCAGTGGAAACTTATTCAGATTGGCTCCTGAGTTCTTGAGTCTCAATATTTGGCATGACATTCGTACTCTTTAATAGGTTCTTTTCTTTCTAGTATGACAAGCCATTGTAGGCTTATTTTGAACAATTTCTGCCCTAGACCTAGAATCAGCCATTTCTCCAAGGGGATCTGGTTCCTTTTAGTGGAAATGATGTTTAAATACATAGTCTAGGCACCAGGAATGTCACTGAACCAGATCGACCATTGTTTCTAAGCTTTCAATAGACAGAGCTAGGGAATTTTATTTATATGTAATTGTATATCACATATTATATAATTATTATGTATATTATATATAATTATTATATAGATTAAATAAATCCCAAGCTCACACTGATACTTCAAACTCAAATTCAAAGCTATGGAGTTTTTATCTAATTTCACTAATCTTTCATCTATATCTCTTTCAAACATGATAAAATTTCAGTTCTTTAAAAATATCAACATAGGGCGCCTGGGTGGCTCAGTTGGGTAAGCGACTGCCTTCAGCTCAGGTCATGATCCTGGAGTCCCTGGATGGAATCCCGCCTCGGGCTCCCTGCTTGGCAGGGAGTCTGCTTCTCCCTCTGACCCTCCCCCCCATGTGCTTTCTCTCTCATTCTCATTCTCTCTCTCTCAAATAAATAAATAAAATCTTTAAAAAATACATCAACATACTCATTTAATTTATCCAATAATATTCTATAATAACAATACCAAGCCTACCACCAATAAGATTATTACTGAGAATAATTTTAAGATCTTAGAGGGGGACAGATTTCCCCCTCCCCCGCTCAGGCCATATTCAGCTAAGGATGTAAGCCGATCATTTTGTTTTAAGTCACCTGGAATAGTTCCCTGTATGGTTATGCCACCACCTGTATACCCAGTTAAGTTCATTTGTTTCATTTTACTTCTGATTTTTTCTTGTTTTGAGAGAGAGAGAGAGAGACAGAGAGTGCATGCACGGGGGAGGGGAGAGAGGGTCAGTGGGAAAGGGAGAGAGAATCTTGCGCAGGCTCCATGCCCACTGCAGAGCCTGATGTGGGGATCTATCTCTCAACGCTGAGATCAAGACCTGAGCCAAAATCAAGAGTCAGACGCTTAAATGACTGAGCCACGCAGGCACCCCTCATTTTACTTCTGATTTTTAGAGACACTTTTTAAATTTATGTAATTTTGTTTTATAATTATGTAAAACATATATGTGGATCCAAAGCCAAATCAGCAAAATGAGGTATATTCAAAGAAGTCTAGCTTGTAGTTTTGTCCTCTCTACACGACTCCCTTCCTCCCTTGATAATAGGTACCCATTTAAACAATTTATGGTTTATCTTCCCATTTTAAAAAATAAGAAAATATGCAAATATATTAGTATCCCTCCTTTCTTAAGTGGAAGGTAATATAATATACATATTTTTCTCCACCTTGGTTTTTTCCACTTAACATTGTATTAAGAAAATTTTTCAATACTTAGAAATAGGCAAAAGAGTCTGGACATTGTCAAGTAGACCCTGAGGGCAGGAGGAAGGATTATGTGATTTTATGAGTGCACAACTTTGATGGACTTTATATTGACTAGGCTATTTTACAACTCTGTAAGGAGAGTTAGGTTGTAAAAAATTAATAACTAGGGATGCCTGCGTTACTCAGTCGGTTAAGTGTCTGCCTTTGGCTCAGGTCATGATCCCAGGACCCAAGATCGAGTCCGGCATCAGGCAACTTGCTCAGCGGTGGGCCTGTTTCTCCCTCTGTCTGTCACTCCCCTTGCTTGTGCTCTCTTTCCTTTCTCTCTCTCTGACAAATGAATAAGTAAAATCTTTTAAAAAATGAATAACTGTGCAGATGATTCCTGTACATAGCAATGCAAGTGAATTCTGTCTAGTAGATTCTACTGAATAGAGAATGTAAATAACTGTCATTTCAATTCTTATTTGAACCAGTTTTAATATCTTACTGATCCCTTATCAATTGATGACTTGAATAAAATACTGACACATGTTCATTTTATATTTGTACAAGTCATATTCTCAAATTTTTGGAAACTATACGTTAACAATTAAATCCTGAAATAACTCCACAGTAGTATATATAGTCCTCATTTATTTTTATGGCCATTTAGCATCTTTTGATCAATCTTATGTTTGGAGAATTCCCCACATTATAAATTTTTTTAGGCTCTTAAACTGTGTGGAATAAATTCTGTTGTTACAAACCACCTAATTTATGGTATTTTGTTATAGAAACCTGAACAGACTAAGACATCTATCCTCACATATGCACCTCATACTTAAAGCAACTAGTTTTCTTCATGTTTCCAGAACATCTATGCTTATCATCCTCTGCACTTTATACTCACTTTATTATTATAACAGTCCCAGCTAACATTTGTTGGATGCCAATTATATGCCAATGTATGTGCTATACTCTTTATGTATTATTATTCAATCTTTATGACATAATAAATTAGGTACAATTATTGTCCTCATTTTACAGAGGGGAAATTAAAGTTCTGAGTGGTTATAAAACTTATCCTCTGTCAAGAGGACAGAACTGGTTGCTAACCTGGGATTGAAGCCAGTTTTAAAAGTAGTGCTTTTCCAACTGTTGTTTTGCTGAGCAGGGAGCCTGATGCGGGGCTAGATCCCGGGACTCCAGGATCATGACGTGACCCAAAGGCAGACCTTAATCGACTGAGCCACCCAGGCACCCCTAGAACAGATTTTTAATTCTCAGCCTCTGTTGTAGTCAAGATGGTCTTGTGGGCCTCCCACATTGTGTGGTCATTCATGTCTTTCTCAAATGGCTCTCTCCTTCCTTGACCTCTCTAGCTTGCAAGACCTACCTCAAGTACTGCCTTTCCATGGAGCCGTCTCCAAGTATCTCACTCATCTTTCTTTTCTATATACTTTTATGACACTTACAAATTATACCACCCAGTTTGAACTTACTCTATATTTTTATTATGTAAGATAATTTTATCTCACCAGCTAACTTGAGAATACAGAATTCTGTATTACTCATCTTTGCATTGTTCTGTGGCTTAACGCATGTTTAGGCCATAACTAATAAATACTTGTTGGATTAATTTTCATAATTACAATCTTCTACATGTTTTAGTTTCATTTCTGATTCATACTTATTTGGCAGTGACTCCTGAGGCTTTTCTTTTCTTTCTTTTTTTTTTCCTGAGGCTTTTAGCCTTAGGTTTCTCTGCTACTTTTGTTCTGCTGGTATATAAAAGCCTATAAAAATATAGTATTTATTTATTATTTTAAAATATTTTATTTATTTATTTGAGAGAGAGAGACAGCACAAGCAGGGGGAGTAGGAGAGGGAGAAGCAGGCTTCCACTGAGCAGGGAGCCCGATGCAGGGCTCTATCCCAGGACTCTGGGATCATGACCTGAGCCGAAGGCAGATGTTTAACTGACTGAGCCACCGAGGTGCCCCCCCAAAAATATAGTATTTAAATACACTGAGGGAACATGTTATTACATAGTCCACCCCATGTACACTTAATGCATTTTATAAAATTAAAAATCATCCTGCAACATTCTATAGCTGTAAATAGGGTTTTTGTATGGTAGCTTCCTTTGAAATGGGGCACCCTTGCTGTTGCAAATTTATTTAGCTATAGATGGTCCATGACTTACAATTTTTCAACTTTATAATGGTGCAAAAGTGATATGTGTTCAGTAGATACCTTACTTCAAATTTTGAATTTTGATCTTTTCCTGGGCTAGTGATGTGTGGTACGATACTCCCTGGTGATGCTGGACAGCAGCAGGGAGATGCAGCTGTGTGTCAGCCACACGGTCACGAGGCTAAGCAGCCAATGCACTTGTAACTATCCCGTGCCCACACAGCCATTTCGTTTCTCACTTTCAGTACAGTATTCATTAGATATCCAACACTTTATTATAAAATAAGCTTTGTGTTAATGTTGTTACCCAGTTGTAGGCTGATATGAGTGTCCTGAGCATGTTTAAGGTAGGCAAGGCTAAGCTACGGTGTTCAGTAGGTTAGATGTATTAAATGCACTTTCAACTACAATATTTTCAACTTATGATAGGTTTATGCGGATGTTACCCTAAGTTGAGGATGATCTGTAGAGAGATTAAAAACAAAACAAAAACAACAACAACAACAAGGAAATCTGCTGTATTACATTTCTAAATCTTACCTAATTTTAGAATGCTGCCTCCCTTCTTCTATCACAGATGATCACAGATAAACATCTGAATGATATGGAAAAGGGAAATGAAAGTAGAATAAGAAAGCTTAGAGCCTTCTCCAAGTTTTAAAGTCACCCTCTTTTAGCCTCACACCCTCTCAAAGTTAGATCACTTATTACTGACCCTTCTGCTGAAGAAATACACAAAGATGAGATGAATACCCTTAATAGAGTATAGGAGACTAGAAAACAGTAGAAGAAGGGATGCCCTTGGCCATCATGGCACAGCTTCCCAGAGGGGCCATCCACTGTCTTCTGGGTGACAGTGATGGCATGGATTGTGGTCATGTGTCCCTCCACAATGCCAACTTTGTCATGGATGACTTTGGCCAGTGAGGCCAAGCAGTTGGTGGTGCAGGAGGCACTGCTGACAATCTTGAGAGAGTTGTCATAATTCTCATGGTTCACACCCATCACAAACATGGGGGCATTAACAGGAGGGGCAGAGAGATGACCCCCTTGGCCCCACCCTTCAAGTGAGCCCCAGCCTTCTCCATGGTGGTGAAGACCCCAGTGGACTCTACAATATATGTCATAATGTGAACAGCATCTGTCTTTTCTTTAGTGGTGAAGAAAAGTAAGCGTCTGCTTTCGGTTCAGGTCATGATCCCGGAGTCCCCAGATCAAGCCCTGCATCAGGCTCCCTGCTGGGCGACCCTCTGTCACTCCCCCTGCTCGTCCTCTCTCAGATAAATAAAGTCTTAAAAAAAAATACCTGAGCCAAAGGATGTCTGACAGTGTAAATTATTTTTGTCAACTAGCTTCCATTTCCTGTTCTTGTGGCAATAAAAAGGGATTTTAAAATGGGGACCATCCCCCAAAACACACAGACTCCTAGATTTTAGAAGCAACTTCACCCTTAGTTCCAGGGATGGGTGTATGTCGAGATTAGCCTGTCAAAACTTTGCATCCCTTTGACTGGAAAAAAAATTTTTTTTGGCTGTGGTAAATAGCAGAAGGAATTGAACCTTTTATGGAAACTCTGTTGCCAAAGCAACCCAAGCCTAACAGTCTGTTGCTTGTCTAGGTTCCCAGCTTGTACCACAGCTGAAGTTGGGTAGTCTCCAGAAAAGGCATTTTCCCTATGCCCACTTCTGGCATAGCCATGAAGAATAAGGACAAGCAAGATCATCTAGCAGGAAGAAGCAGAGGTCATGGTGGACAATAAGAAAGATCCTTATAGGCCACAGACCTGGAGATTCCCAACTGGCTGGCCAAGAAACTCACTCCACCACCAGGGAGAATCTTTCATATTCCTGCCTAGAAGGATATAATATATGCTGTAGAATAAGGATAGCTGTGTGCTATTTCCATCGATTTTTCCCTTCCCAGAATTAGACTTTTCATTGTAGTTACCTGTTTCTTCTTCATCATCATTTTTAGGTATGTTAGATATTAGGTAAGTTTTAGGTTGCCAGGCCTCAAGGGGCCATTTCCAAATTGATGAATAAGACTATATACGTCAGCCAAAAAATCCTGGTCTTATAGCTGAGCACAACAACCAGATAAAGCCCTGGGTTTTCTCTCTGGGAAGGGGGCATTGGTAAGTACTCTTTTATATAGGCATGAACATTTAAAAGAAAGTATTTTATTAAGTAACCTCTAACCCTCAGCGTGGGGCTTAAACTCATGACCCTGAGATCAAGAGTTCCATGCTCTTCTGACTGAGCCAGCCAGGCGTCCCTAGACATGAACATTTTTTAACAATAACCATTTACCCCTTATTTCCTTTTCAGCAGAATTCTTATTTTCTTTAGAGAAATACTCTTCATAGGACCATGGGCTGAAATGAAGTCAGGGAGGTAGCCTAAGACCAGATCATACTTGTAGCCACTTAAGAATTTTGTACTATATTCTAAATTCGCTAAAATATAAGCCCCGTGAGGTCATGGATTTTTGTCACTGCTGAATTCCCAGAACAGTGCCTATCTTCTTTTTTTTTTTTAATATTTTATTTATTTATTTGAGAGAGAGAGAGAGAATGAGAGATAGAGAGCACGAGAGGGAAGAGGGTCAGAGGGAGAAGCAGACTCCCCCCTGAGCAGGGAGCCCGATGTGGGACTCGATCCCGGGACTCCAGGATCATGACCTGAGCCGAAGGCAGTCGCTTAACCAACTGAGCCACCCAGGCGCCCCAGTGCCTATCTTCTTAAATGAAAGTATAGTGGGAGGGCTTTGCACAGGGAAGTGATGTGATTTGTTGTACAGAGAATATAGTGCGGGCTACAGTAAAGCAGTGTTACATGGGAATGGGGGGTTAGTGGGGCTACCACAGAAGTCCAGGCGAGAAATGATGGGGACTTTAACTGGGGGGTCATGATAGAGGTAAAGGAGTGGCCAGATTCACATATTTTGAAGATGAAGGGACAGAATTTGCTAATATAGGCCATAAGAAAAGTAGAGAAGATAGGAATAACAAACAGTGATTGAGCAATGTTTAGTTCAAAATTACATGGCTGGGTAACAGTTTTCAGTAGTCCCCAGAACTTCTCTGATTCTTTTAAAAAATTTGTGATAAAATACACATAAAATTTACCATTTTAATAGTTTTTAAGTATACAACTTAGTGGCATTAAGTACATTCACAATGTTGTATAACCATCACCACTATCTATTTCTAGAACTTTTTTTAAATAGATGTTGAGAGTTCTAGATTTACAGCAAAATTAAGTGGAAAATAGAGAATTCCAAAATATTCTTTTAAAAAAAGATTTTATTTATTTATTTGAAAGACAGAGAAAGCACAATCAGGAGGAGGGGCAGAGGAAGAGGGAGAGGGAGAAGCAGACTCCCCACTAAGTGGGGAGCCCAATGTGGGGGTTTGATCCCAGGACCCCAAGATCATGACCTGAGCCGAAGTCAGACACTTAACCAACTGAGCCACCCAGGCATCCGCCAGTACATTCTTTGTCCCCATAAACCCACGACCTCCCCTTTCATCAAACAGAAATGTTGCACCCATTAAACCATATCTCACCATTCTACCCCCTCCCCAGCCTCTCCAAATAGCTATAGCCTATTCTACTTTCTGTCTCTAAATTTGCCTATTTTAAATGCCTCATATAAATGGAGTTGTTAGTCCTTTTGTGTCTGGCTTATTTCATTTATCATGTTTTCAGTGTTCTTCCATGCCATAGTATGTATCAGTTATCATGTTGTAGTATGTAGTATATATCATTTAATTCTTTTTGAAGGCTGAATAATATGCCATTGTATGTATATCCCACATTTTCTTTATCCATTCAACTGTTGGTAGAGAGTTGAGTTGTTTCTTTTTGGCTATTGTGAATAATGCTGTGAAGAACACTGTCGTGCAGTATCTGTTTGAGTTCCTGATTTCAATTCTTTTAGATATATATCTGGAATGGAATTGCTAGATCATATGGTAAATCTATGTTTAATTGAGGAACCATCATATTGTTTACACAGCAGTTGCACCATTTTACATTCCCACCAGCAACGTTTCAGAGTTTCAATTTTTCCACATGCTTGCCACACTGTATTTTTTCGTAATAGCCATTCTGTTTCATAATAGCCCCATGTGAAATGGCATCTCATGGTTTTGATTTGCACTTCCCTAATGATGAGCATATTTTCACGTGTTTATTGACCATCTCTATACCTTCTTTTGAGAAATGTCTATTTAAGTCCTTTGCCCAGTTTTACATTGGGCTGTTTTGCTGTTGTTGAGTTGTAGGAATTCTTTATATATTCTGGATATTAGATATCTGATTTGCAAAAATCTCCCCCATTCTGTGGGTTATCTTTCACTCTTTTGAGTGACAGTTTGATGCACACTTTTCAATGTTGATGAAATCTATTTATCTGTTTTTTTCTTTTGTTGCTTGTACTTGTGGTGTCATGTCTAAAGAGCCAAGATTTAGCCCTATATTTTTTCTAAGAGTTTTATAGTTTTAGCTCTTACATTTAGATTTTTAAACCATTTTGAATTAATTTTGTGTATGGTGTGAGGTAGCATTCCAACTTTTTCTTTTACATGTGGTTATTCACTCGTCCCAGCACCATTGTTGAAAAGACTATTCTTTCACCCTTAAATTGTCTTGGCACCCTTACTGAAACTCAATTGAACATAAATAAAAGAGTTTATTTCTATATTCTTAATTCTATTCCATTGATCTGTAGCTTCTTGACAGTAATACACTGTCTTGATTACTGTTGGTTTGTAGTAAATTTTGAAATTCGGAAGTGTGAGTCCTCCAACTTTATTCTTTTTCAAGATTGGTTTAGCTATTCTTGGTCCCTTGGGTGTCCATATGATTTTAGTGTCAGCTTGTTAATTTCTACAGAGAAGCCAGCTGGGATTTTGATAGGGATTGTTTTGAATCTATAGATCAATTTGGGGAATACTGCTGTCTTAAGATATTATCTTCCAACCCATGAACATGTGATGTCTTTCCATTTATTTAGGTCTTTTGAAATTCTTTCACCAATGTTTTGTAATTTTCAGAGTGTAAATTTTGCACTTTAGTTAGATTTGCTCCTAAGTATTTTATTCTTTTTGATGCTATTGTAAATGGCATTTTTTTAAAGATTTTATTTATTTGACAGAGAGAGAGAGAGAGAGAGTGCACAAGCAGGGGGAGTGGCAGGCAGAGGGGGAAGTAGGCTCCCCACTGAGCAGAGAGCCTGATGCTGGGCTCGATCCCAGAACCCCAGGATCATGACCCAAGCCTAAGGCAGACGCTTAACCAACTGGGCCACCCAGGCGCCCCAATGGCATTTTTTCTTGATTTCATTTTGTTTGTTCATTGCTCCTGTATAGAAATAAAATTAATTTATTGATCTTGTACCCTGCAATTTTGCTGAGCTCATTTATTAGTTCTAATAGTTTTTTAGTTAATTCCTTAGAATTTTCTATATATACAATCTTGTCATCTGCAAAAGCATAGCATCTTTACCCTGCAAATCTATATATAGAAAAAGTCTCAGGAAACCAAGCCTTTAAGCTTAGGTTTCACCCAGAAGTGAAGACCTGGTTCCTGGGCGCCTGGGTGGCTCAGATGGTTAAGCGTCTGCCTCCGGCTCAGGTCATGATCCCAGGGTCCTGGGATAGAGTCCCGCATCGGGCTCCCTGCTCCTTGGGAGCCTGCTTCTCCCTCTGCTTCTCTCTCTCTCTCTCTCCGTCTCTCATGAATAAATAAATAAAATATTAAAAAAAAAGAACTGGTTCCTGAAGTCCTTGGACAAACTCAGCTTATAAATATTATGAAGCCTGTCAATGATTCATAAAGGCTTTCCAAGAGCTAAAGAGCCTGAACTTTCAGCCAAAAGGGTATATACTGTAAAAAGAATAACACTTCCAGGATTTCTAGAATATCTGTGCCATGGGGCTGTCACTTGTAAGTTTTCATTCCTCATCAAAGGATAGTGAGAAACAGGGCATATTGCAGTGGTTAAGCACACTAGGACCTTAGATTCAGAAAGAACAAGCTATCAGCCAAATCTAGAGTATGAGACATTCTACTGGGCAAACGATCTGGCTTCTCCATGAAATCAATTATAGGAAGAAAAAAAAAGTATGTGTGTTTGGGGGAGTGCAAGTAGGGATGTGATTGTCAAAGAATACAGTACACTTAATAACAACCAAGTGCAATGTGTAAAATTGTTTGGATACTGATTTGAATAAACTAACAGTAAAAAGACACCTTTAAACAACTGGAAAAATTTAAAAATGGACTGAAAAGTAAATGACAGTAAGAAACAATTGTTAATTTTGTTTGGCATACTAATAGCACGGTGATTATATAAAAAAAATCCTCCAAGATGTATAATAACTCTGAGTGAAATGATATCTGGGGTTTGCTTTAAAATACTAAATTAAAAAAAAAAATGGAAGAGGAATGGATGACATAAGATTGGAAAATGTTGATAATTGTTCAAGATGGATAATGGGTACATGAGGCTTCACTCTGCTACTCCCTCTCTTGCGTATGTTTAAAATGTTCCATAACATAAAGTTAAAAATAATGATAAAATATATAAAAGGAGACAGAAAAACAAAAGACCTGTGTATGAGTCCTAGCTCAGCCATTTACTGGCTAGCTTATCTTGGGCAAGCTATTTGACATCTGTAAAATACCAATAATAAGAGTACTATGTGTAAGGCATTTAACATGGTATAAGCGGCATAGTAAAGCTCAATAAATGTTAGCTAATATTGTTATTATTAAAGAAATAAAAAATTATATAATGACAGATTTAAATGTATGATCACTTTAAAACTTTGTGTTAAAATATCAATCATTAATTGCAGTCTTTTTTGTAACTGAGAACACTGGAAATATAAATTTTGACTTACTGGGATTCAGTTAAATTAATTGGAATTTCATGCATCTATAAAAATAATAACGTTTCTAGGCCAGGATCTATCAACTCTAGCATCATTTTGGAAGTTTTATCTAATGCAAACAGACAGGAAGAAATTAGAGATAAAAATCAGGAAGAAAAGGGTAAAATTTACCTCTGTGGGTGATACACTTGTGTATTCAAAAAAATCCAAGAGAATCAACTGAAAAATGTATAAACAAAAAGAGAATTCAAGGTAAGGTATCTGAGTATAAAAACTAACATAACAGAAATCAACAGCTTTGGGCGCCTGGGTGGCTCAGTTGGTTGAATGGCTGCCTTCGGCTCAGGTCATGATCCTGGAGTCCCTGGATCGAGTTCCGCATCGGGCTCCCTGCTTGGCAGGGAGTCTGCTTCGTCCTCTGACCCTCCCCACTCTCATGTGCTCTCTCTTTCTCATTCTCTCTCTCTCAAATAAATAAATAAAATCTTTAAAAAAAAAAAACCAACAGCTTTCAAATATACATCTAATTAGAAATTATGTTAGAAAGACCCCATTTAAACTGCAAAAATTAAAAAAAAAAACCTGCAAAAAATAATAATAATAAAAGGTAAACATCCTGGGTTGCAAAAAGGTTAGCAAGAAATGGGCAATATCTTTAAGGGCACAAAAGAGTACTTGAAAAAATATAAAGGCATTTCTTATTCTTAGTAAGAATCAGTAGTATAAAGAGGTCAATTTTCCCTAATTAAGATATAAATTTAAAGTGATCTAGATAAAAATACTAGCGGGATTTTTGATAAATTGACAAGCTGATTCTAAAGAGCACATGGAAAAAATAAAAAGCAAGAATATTCAGGAAGAATTCTAGAAAAGGAGGGTAATAAGAGGAAGACTAATTAGATATGAAAACACAGTATAAATGTGTGACACTGATCAAGTATACATATTAATGTACCAGAATAGAGAATCTAGGTATCAATTCAAATACATACAGGAACAGAGTAAATTTGTTGTTCACTTATCCGTACAAAAGGAAATTCTAAAGAATGTTCTTTAGGCAGAAGGAAAAAATCCCAGATCAAAATGACCGAACAGTTTGGATTTGCCCGGTGGGGAGTCAGACATCTCTCAAGCTCATCTTTAGCACTTCCAAAGCTCAACAAAAACTACTTGCAGATTGCTGAAAGTTCTCTTTCATGCCTATACATTTGAATATGCTACCCTTTGGGCGTGGAAGGCCTTTTCCCACCTTCCCATCTGCCAAACTCATACTTAAACTTCAAAAACGTTCAGGACTCATTCTTCTGTGCAGTATTCTTTCTTTGAGAAGAAGTAGAATATGTGCAGTGTCTCCTAAATGTTGACTTTTCTCCAATTTCTTGCATCTCCATTTTGTTCTCCATCTGTTATTTGTTCTTTACAACACTGCCTGCCGGAGGGATGTTGCTAAAATATAGATCTGATCATGTCTGTCTCCGGCTCAAAAATATTCGATGCCCACTAAATGCCTGTGTATCTATAAAATAAAGTATGAAGTTCTTGAGACATAGAAGGCATTCAAGGCCTTCCAGGATTTAACTCCAATCCACTTTGCTCAGCTCAGTCATCTGTAGTAGACTATAGACGCCTTTGCACCCTACTCTGGGGTCACACCAGCCCTCGCCATTCCTGCAGCTCTCTAGGCGCCCCTGTTCACCCAAAATTTTCTGCCTGATATTCCCTTCCTCCCTCCCTCTATCCCACCCCCACACCCATTTTTCTGCCCATTCAGATCTTTCAAAGCTCTGTTCTCATTGAAGCCTCATCTAAAAGCCTATTAAGAATTAATGATTCATTCCTGAGCTTGCATAATTAGGATTTGTTTCATTATGGGTGGTGGTGTTTATATGTCTGTCACTAGTCTATAACATTCTTGAGGTCAGAGCCA
Organism: Zalophus californianus; assembly: GCF_009762305.2. Classification (NCBI taxonomy): domain Eukaryota; kingdom Metazoa; phylum Chordata; class Mammalia; order Carnivora; family Otariidae; genus Zalophus; species Zalophus californianus. The sequence goes on from NC_045598.1 coordinate 105,003,238, forward strand.
TGTCTTACTAATTTGTTTCATCCTCCTACCCTGAAATACACTGCTTACCACAGGGTAATAAATATTTACACACAAAAATAAATAATTTTTGTGTAGAATGAAATAACATAGTGCCTGACACCTGGTAAGTATTGAATAAATGTGAACTCTTTCTAGTGGTGATAATAGGTGCTCAATAAACATTTTGTGAAAAATGGCAAAACTGGTTGTGCTGATTTATTATTTTTAGTCAGCCACTTTCTTTTAGAGTTAATACTGCTTGGAAACCATTATAAAGAGTTTTAGTGTCCTCTTTTGATGACAGCAAATGTTTAGATTGTAGAACCTCAGAAAGGGCCCTAAGATATTTTTCAAGACCCAGGTTTAATCTGGTACCCCTATAGATAGAATTAAATATTGAAGTCTCTTTATATCCATGGAACCCCTAAAATTTAGAAAGCTCTTAGTACATAGTAAGCACTTCATAAATGTTGAAGAAATGAACAAAATAAATGAATTAGGATGAACTGTTTATGTGAGAGACTCTCCAAGCAAACTGGGAGCACATCAAATATAAGGAATATATATTTTTTGTTTTTGTTTTGTTTTAAAGTTTTATTTATTTAAATAATCTCTACACCCAACATGGGGCTCAAACTTACAACCCCAAGATCAAGAGTTGCACACTCCCCCAACTGAGCCAGGCAGGCGCCTCAGATATATGTTTTTTTCCCCATCTTTCTGTCTCCAACACCTAGCAAAGTATCTGACACAAAATGAATGTTTACTAAATAGGTATTTATTAAATTAGAGACAAGAGATAAATACTTGGTTTACTTTAAAAATGCAAAGAAGGAAAAACACATTTATTGTATCACATAAACTTGTACCAAACATCTATGAATAGATTTATGAATTGGGGTGGAAAACATAGAAATTTCTATCTTCGTGATATAGAAGAAGTGAACTTGGAGACTGAGAGGTCAGGTCACCTTATTCCTTTAGGTGGTTAAAGCTAACTAGTCACTGTGAATGAGAATCTACCTGAAGATCTCTAGCCTCTGATTTTGCACAGCATCAGCTCCAGGACAACAGTCCGCAGGCTGTGTCACACCTCCTAGCCTAAGAATGCACACCTGTTAGGGAAATTCCTACTGCGGCCACAGTGAAAAATAAAGGCCTTGGGTGGAGAGAAGGAAAGTAGTAGGGGTGTCACTTGAAGCACAGACGGGGAAATTGAATGGACAATCTCTACATTGCTACATCTGCTTCAAGAAAAGCACACCGACTCCCTTCCAAAAGTACATTAGTATGTCACACCATCGTGGAAGGAATGGAAAAGCAGGATGAGGTTGGCTGGCTGAAGTCACATCTTGGGGAAGCTGGCCAGGTTGGCAATGCCACAAGCGTTGTTCTTATTCCGAGCCATGAAGATATAGCCTTTGTTTCCCCAGTTTTCTCCCCAGCTGTAGGACCAATGAAGGAAAATACTTAGTACCCTCAGTTTATTTATTCATTAAAATACTTACTGAACATTGTGCTGATGGTATAAAAAAATGAATAAAATAGTTTTTACCTTTGAAGAGTTTAAAGGAATGGAGAGAAGGCATAATGCTCTATAGGCCTCAAAGGTAGGACAGATTGCTTGTGATCAAGGGATCAAAAAAGGCTTAATTCAAGAGGTAGCATTTGAAGTGAGCCCAAAGAAATGGGATGCCAGCAGAGGAATATTAAATGAATACTAGAGGCAGGAAAGTACGGGTCATGTGTTAAGATAATGTGGCTGAAAAACAGGGTGCCTCACAGGCACACAGTAGGAGATATGTCTGGAAAGGCAGATTGAGATCGGGTTGAATTATCTTTACTGCCAGCCTGAAGAGTTCGACTCTGTGGCCCATCCTAGTGGAGGAGACACTGAAAGTTTCAAATTGGGAGTGTAATATGGTCCAATTTGTGTTTAAGGAAGTGTAATCTTGAAAACATGAGTCTAGAACATAAGAAAGAAATAAGAGAGGCTGAAGCAGGTGATCTTGGTCTTAGTGGGTAAACCCAAGAGGAGAGATGAATGAAACTATGAGAATGAATTAGATTGCTAAGGAAAGAAGTGGAGAGAATGGAAGACAAGGGGGCGCGGGAGAGGAGACTGGTCAATATATCTTCCTAAATTGTTTTCAGTCTTTCCCCCAACCAGCAAATTCTCCAGTTACCCAATACCTTTTACTTAAGACCTGTACCCTACTCCTATTCCCTTCTCTAGGAGTCTCCAGTGATCCTGATCCTGCTTAAGTGTGTCCCTTATTCCTCCCAGCAATCTTGGATGCAGGCTCCACCCTTGGCACCTGACCAGGCAAGGACAGAATAAGTACTTGGGGCTGGGAGTCGAGAAAGGGGGGAAATGGACAGAAGCTGTGGGAGAAGGAGCACCTTCTTAGAAAGGGGCTTGGGTTCGGCCTTAGTTGGGACAGTGATCTGCACAGTCTACCCTGCCAGTCCTCTAGGCAGCAGCCCCACTTGCTTATAGCACTGTTTTGGCCTGTGAACTCCCCAGTGTTTAGGACTCTTGTTCCCTGAGGGCACCAAGGACAGAAAGTTTAGTTAGTGTTGTTGCCAAGCTGGTATTGGCCAATGAAGAAAGGAAAAGTGTAATTCTCATTAAGTCTGCCCCCTAAAATCACAAGGGGCTAAAGAGGACTGGGAAACCGAAGTACTGTGTAGTTTTATTTATTCCCAACAATAGGGAAGGAAACACTAATTTTTGTTGTTGTTGTCATATCTACTTCCCAAAAAGTGTTTCTCTTCACAGACTTCAAAATCTTTGGCCAGTTTTTATATATGTTATCCTAAGTATATCTGGACAGGCAAAAAGTTGCACAAGAGGATAATAAACCTTTACACTGGTTCCTTACTGCTTTCAAACAGACTGATGATGGAAAGCTTCCTAAGAAATTGATCACCTTATAGAAAAAAAGAAAGAAAAAACTTCGTAATTCTAAACCTTCTGCTGGTTTCTTGGTGCTATTGTATGTTCTGGTTAGTTAGGTCTGTCTTTCTTAGGGGGCTCTGAGATCACTGAAGGCAAACATTCTGTTCCTTTCTGTACAACTAAGCACCTTGCATGTGGAGCAGCTGCCCGACACAGACTCTGAGTACTACTGTCTGGCCATTAAATGTTAGTTAATAGCCTCTAATTGGGAAGGGAGAACTAAAAAGTCTGAGACAACGACAACCTTCTCCTGAAGTGAGAGAAAGAAATATTGGGAAATTGGAGTTGAGGTTGAGTGTTAACAGGGTGATTGCGTGACAAACTTCGTATCCCCATCATTACCTGTTTTTAATGATCCAGTGCTTGTTTCCTTTCTGGATGCCATAGCCCACGGCCAACACCGCATGGTTCAGATTATCGCTATTACAGTTTTCATCATAGTACACACCTATGGAACAAACTATCAAGGTGAAGCTTTCTGTAGTCCAAGGGCCACCCTGTAGAATCCTGCCACGTCAAGAGGACTGGTGACAGAGAGATGGCTGCACTGTAGCAGCTGTTCCGTTTCCCTCGGTCAGACTCAGTCTCAATGCGGAAACTAGTACTGCAAATGCTCAGTGGCCTTCGAGAAGGTGCCAAGCCCACATCGTAAGAGATGGTTGATTGTGCTCTCTAGGAACAGATCCTTACCTTTGCTGTAAAACTGGAAGGAGGTCAGGCTTGCATCGATGGCCACAGAGATGGGTCCCACTCGGGCCACTGCCCTCTTCAGGGCCTTCTCATTCCCCTCAGGGATCTCTCTGTACCCTCTGCACTTAGCTGCCTTGCCTGTTGGGTTGTACATACAACTTTCATCCTGGAAAAAAAGGAGGTTAAAACAGGACTAGGACAAAACAGCAGGCCAGGAACTCGTGGGTGAGAAACTCCATCAAGGCTGAGTGATGTCGGTGAACTGACAGGGGCAGCAGACCTAGGGTCTTTAGAGAGGGTCTGTTCTCTCCTCACCATTTTAGACAACTATAAAAAAAGAACATGAAAAAGTGGATACCTTGCACATACACAAAAATCAGCTCTCGGTGGTTTTAAATCATAAATGTGAAAGGAAACATTGTCAAACTTAAGAGAGAGAACATTTTTATTCCCTCAGGGTAAAGACAGACTTCTGGAACAAGGTGCTTTTAAAAGCACAGATCATCTTCTGGCCACGTAGTACGTGTAAGCCTCAGAGGGCAGGGAGTCACCAGCTTCTCTGTGGGGAGGTGGCCAAAGCCAAGGCCCAGCTAGAGGGAAGACCTGGGCCCCATATATATATATATATATATATACCAGGGGAACTAGTATGAGGCAAAGAGTTTTGGCTTGTGCTCTTGAAAGCACATAACATGACATTAAAACAAATTAAAAAGGAACTTAGCAATTTAGTCTGTGGATTTCCAACATTATGTTCTGGAGGTCCAGTTAACAATAATATGTTTCATTGGCAAGCCACAGTTACGAAGTCTTATGGCAAACCATGTCAAGGTGGTGTATTCTTTTTGGTAATTCATTTTCCTACAGACTACCCCTTCAAAACCCTAAAGTTGAATCTATAGGAACATGTTATCTAACTATTAACAATAATGGCAGCATTTGACATGATATTCTAAGATTACAGTAGTTTCCTGTCTTAATTTCTCAGGATTCCTTTGTTTTCTGCCATATAATCCAAACCTTGATGCCTCCTAGTGCCAAAAATTGTGCAAATCTATAAGTAATTATCTCGGAAATGGCTTTGGAAGAATGTCATGTGATGATACTTTGAAGTCAGAATAAGCTGTATTATGGCTGGAATGAGCTTAAATTACTATATTACCTGACTGCTGCTCTATCAGATAGATCTCTTTTCAAGTTTTATTTTTCTTTACTTCCCTCCATTCATTCATGTGTTAATGTGAGAAGTTCTTTTAGTTTTAGATAATTTCCTTTAAAAACTGTAAAGTAGATACACGCTCAAGATTCAGAATATTAAAAAAAAAGAATATGGGTGTGCCTGGCTGGCTCAATCAGTAGAACATGTGACTCTTGATCTCGGGGTTGTGAGTTCGAGCCCCACGTTGGGTGTGGAGATTACTTAAAAATAAAAATCTTAAAAAATAATAAATAAAAATGGAATATGTCTCTTACATGGCTCATTCTTTATTTTAATTGATTATGAGACCAAAATCATTCCACATTGCTCTCAAATGTTGAAGAGATCATTTGAAGGGGCAGGAGAACAGAAAATAGAAGTCAAATGATCTTTCTATTCCAAATTAAGGTTTCAGATATTATGTAAATTTCATTTATTCAAACTCTCTGAGCTATTAAACTGTCTCTCAACAAACTGATTAATATAGTACCATGTAATCGATATAAGCTGTCAATGGATGAGTAATCAACTATTAGTTCTGATGGCATTTAATTTTTTTAACAGAGTTACACAATCCTTTAAATTGGCTGTCTGGATTAATCAATATGGAAAAAATTGTAAACGTAGACCTGGTTTGGGGTGGGGGTTTTTTTGTATATACTGTTGGGATTTAATTTTTTTTATGATTTATTTGAGAGAGAGAGAGAGAGAGAGCATGAGTGGGACAGGCAGAGGGAGAGGGAGACAAAGTCTCAAGCAGACGCCACACTAAGCGTGGAGCCCCTTGCAGGGCTCAATCTCACAATCCTGAGATCATGACCTGACCCAAAACCAAGAGTCTGACACTCAACCAACTGTGCCACCCGGGTGCCCCAGGATTTGCATTTTTTTATATCAAGTGACAACAAAAAGTCGTCAAAAGAATAACAATTTAAAAAAGAATATTTTGGGGCGCCTCAGTGGCTCAGTTGGTTAAGTGTCTGTCTTCCCCTCAGGTCATGATCTCAAGGTCCTGGGATGGAGCCCCACATCAAACTCTCTGTTCAGTGGGGAATCTGCTTCTCCCTCTCCCTCTGTGCTCGTGTGTGTGCGCACTCTCTCTCTCTCTCTCAAATAAATAAATCTCAAAAAAAATAAAATTAAATAAAAAAGAATATTTTGCCACATTCAGGTTATCTTACTGACTGGCCTGATGTAGTCAGAATTTAAAAGCTAATCTGTTAGGGCAGCTTTAGTATGGTGCCCTAAAGTTCGCACCTTATTGTAAGTAGCAGCTCCAGAATTCAAATACGGACTTAGGACCCAGGGGTTCTGAAAATTGTATTCGGATTAAAGAATTTTCTTTTTTAGGTACAAACTCCAATTTCTCTGCCTTGTATACCTGATAACTAAAAAACCACAACATGGAATAATAATGGGATGAAATTTACAAATTAATATCTGTTTTGGTGTGGCCAATGTTCATGAAAATATGTTGAAGTGACTTTACTATATTGGTTGTTGAGTATCCAGTGAAATGGATTTGTTCATTTACATTAATGAGCATTTATTGCAACAGACATCATTTGAGATAACTAAACATGAATAAAACTCATTGCTACTGGATTTTTTAAAGACACAAATTACAAAGGAAAATAATTTTACTAGTCTGAAATTAAGAACTTTACTGATTTGAAAGATATAAAAAGACAAATGTTCAAAAAAAAAGACAAATGTTCACCTAAAACACACACAGTATTCGTATCAGATATCTTTTTAAAATTCCTAAAAATCAGTGAGAAAGAGAAAAACAACCTAATTAAAAATGTACAAAAGATATAAACAGTCAATTCACTGAAGAAGAAATGCAGATGGCCAGAAAAACATTAAATATACTAATGAAGATGGGACAATGGGAATTCTTATACACTTCACGTGGGAACATAAATGTTTCCAAACAATTTGGTAAACAATTTGTCATTATCTAATAAAGTTGAAGATGCATGTACCCTAAGACTCAGACAATTCTGTTCCAAGGTATTATATTCTACTAAAGAAAATCTTGCACATTTACATAGAAGACATGTTGGAAATGTTTGCAGCAGATGAACTGATACAGTAGATAAATCTTGGTGCTGCTACATGACTAGTGGTATGAATTTGAGCATACTATTTTATCTCCTTCAGTGTCAATTTCCTCACCTATAAAGTGAGGATAAGTTTACCTTACATGTCTGTTATGAAAATTAAATGGGAAAATGAATTAAGTACATGGCTTAGTACATAGTAGCCATCAATCTTTTTTTAAGATTTTATCTATTTACTTGAGAGAGGGAGAGTGAGTGAGACAGAGAGAGAGAGAGAGAGAACAAGTCGGGGGGGAGCAGAGGGACAAGCAGACTCCCCCATGAGCGCAGAGCCCGACGCAGGGCTTGAGCCCAGGACCCCAAGATCATAACCTGAGCAGAAGTCAGATGCTTAGCCAACCGAGCCACCCAGGTGCCCCATAGCCATCATTCTTTTTTTTTTTTTAATATTTTACTTATTTATTCATGAGAGACAGAGAGAGAGAGAGAGGGAGAGAAGCAGAGGGAGAAGCAGGCTCCCAAGGAGCAGGGAGCCTGATGCGGGACTCGATCCCAGGACCCTGGGATCATGACCTGAGCCGAAGGCAGACGCTTAACCATCTGAGCCCCAGGCGCCCTAGCCATCATTCTTATTACTCAAACTTGCTATCTCTGCTTCAAAAGCTCCTACTGCAAAAGCCCTATGCAACCCTATTATCTATCAACCCCATGTATATAAAAACCCTTAGATCTTCCTTTTAGATAAGAAAGGTCTTCCTATTACTAATGGAGGAAGTGAATTAATCTCTAAAGTTAAAAACAAGTATGAAGCAACTTATGTTTTCTCTCATTTTGTACATATCAGCATGTTATTTACATAATACATACATAATTTACATAAATATTCCCAAAACCCATGCTGAGATCATGCAAAATAAAGGCACATGATTCAGTAAATTAGTGTGGCAGGTTTGGGATCTGTGACAGGAGTGGTGGAGCTGAGCAGGAGGTTGTGGAGGCATACTCAGATGTCTGTGGGGTCACCCGTGCTCTCTTTTCCTCAGGGCAAAGAGACAGAGTTATGATGGCCTAAGCCCCCCAAATCTCCTGGGCTGTGGCAATCTTCTTGGCCTTCTCTGGGAAATTATCCTATCAAGAAGGCAGAATAGGGGAACAGAAAACAGTATTTCTGGAATTGTTTCCAGTACAAACTATCATGTTGGGGGAAGGAGGAGCCATTACTGAGCTGTATAACTGTGTGGTGTGGTCTCACCTGTCCCACATATGGGTAGGCATCTTCAGAGTCAATGCCCCGGTTCTTCTGCACATACTGGAAGGCATTGGTCATGTAGCCCCCTCCACAGCCATCATTCTCAGAAACACAGTCTACCAGGTTCTGCGGACTCAGATTTAAGAGTTTGCCAGTTTTCTTCTTGAGTTGGCCCTCCAGGGCACCCACAGAGCTAAAAGCCCAACAGGAACCACACTGACCCTGAGAGGCATAACAGAGCAATTATCAATCACTGCTGTTCACCTTTTTGTTTCTTCCCTCTAAACTGCCTGATGAAATTCCAGCACACATGTCCCCTTTTCTGTGAAGTCTTCCTATTTCCCTTTGTTTAATATTTGTTACATTTTTCTATTGTTTTTGTTTGCATTGATAACTGTTGTTACCATTGTTACCATTGGCTGTAGGGGGGCGGAGCACTGGCTTTGCAACCCAGAAGATCTGTGACCTTGAGGAAGTTACTAAACCTCTCTGTGCCTTATCTGTAAAATGTGGAAAACTGCTCAATTATGGATTATGGAGATTTAAAAAGTTAATTCATGTAAAGGATTTAGAAGTTTCTGACACACAACAATCTCTCAAAAAGTGCTATTACTATTAGTGTTTGTTCAGCTAGATAATACATTTTTCTTTCTTCCCTGTTCTATTTTTTAGGACTGAGAATTTCTTGAGGACACGGGTTATGTCTTAGTCATCCTGAATCTTCACTGCCTAGCACTGTACCTGGTGGGTTCTGAAAAACATGTTTGTTGGATGAATGTTAACTCAGTTGTTGATCTAGTTGATATAATCAGCATTGCTAAGACTGAGGGGAAAGTGGCATTCTCCTGCTGGTTAGAGTGTTAAGATCGTAAAAAAATTTTTTGGAAATGGTTCTCTGTGACCTAGCAGTTCCAATTTAGGGTTTATTTTGCATAAATATTTGCACATGTACATGAAAACATATGCACAAGGGTGTTTACAGCAAGACTACTTGTAAAAAAGAAAAAAACAGAAACATAAATGTACAAAAATAGGCAATGACTTAAATAACAGAATAGGCTATATTCTCTTAGCACTGGGAGAAATCACTTAATTCCTTACCCCCTCTTCCTAGTTCCCTCCTACCTTAAGAACAAAAGAAGCAGAAAGAGGTCATCAGGAGAAAGGAGGGTACCTGGTTCTTGACAGGAGTAACATATCCTTTCTTTCGATAATCAATGGAGTCTGGAGTTCTGCTTTCCCAGTCTGGCATATAGAGGGTATCATTACTGTGGGAATGAGAGGGGGGTACTTTGAGTCCAGTCATCTTTTGAACCACCTCTTCACTCGTCTGGGACAAAGAACAAAAAGGCAAGGCATTAGCAGGGAACTAAGGCAAACAGGGCAAGTAGGCCAGGAGCTGAGGTTCAACTCACCATGTCCCCCAAGTGGTTCATGGCCAGTTCATATGTATGGACACCAAGAGAGGCCTCAAGATTATGGATGGAAATATGCTTCAAGTTTTTTTCCCAAATTAAACGCCGAGAGATTTCATCCACCTAAACAGAGCATAGTCAATACTGGCACAGACTGTGTCCTGTGTATAAAGTTACATAAGTAATAATGTGGAGGTTTTTAGAAGAGGAAACTTAAAATCATAGAGTTTACCGCCTAGTTGGGGAACTCACCACGGAATTATTAAGAGCATACAAAAAGAAATATGCAAACAAATACAAAAAATAGAATGCAAAGCTCTGGAGAGATGTACAGAAAATTGCTTATGGATGAATAGCATTAATCTGAGAAGCCCTCCCCAAAGAGAAATGTGAGTTATAAAGAAAAGGTCAGAACTTGAGGGAGGGTGAGTCAAGGAGTAGGAATGAAACTGTATGTTAAGTTAGAAAACAGGGGCAGGTTTCCTTGGTTGGAGTGGTTAAGGTATTCAGATTAAAGAAGGGAGTCTGGAAATTAAGACTTGAGGTCTCCAGTTTCAGCTCCCCGACCATGCTCCCCTCTATGTCCCCAGCCACCTTGCTGTTATACTGCTTCCCGTAGGTCTTCTTCCATAGCTCCCATTGGGTGTCCAGTATCTCCTCAGGATATAGAGCAAAGCTTGCCATGGGCAGCAGCAGCAGAACCTCGAGCCCCCACATCCTGGGGAAGGGGATAATTAGAGGAGATTCTTCTGTTTGCCAAGGGGTTCATAGCCTGGCTTGGGATGAGGAAACAGCTGGAGCTATATTCCCAGACAGGTGGTTCTTAACCTTTGGGAGTCATGGACTCCTTTGAGAAGCTAATAAAATATTGTAACCCATTATAGTCCCACTCATCCGAAAAATTCATGCACACACAATAATTCTGAGGAATTCATGAACCCAAAGATAAGAACGCCTTCCTTGGGACCATGATGCAAAGGAAAACAAGGATTTATAAGAATAAAAGAATTGAGGGTGATTTGCATATGATAAACAATGATAGGAAGGGTCTGGGTTTGGACTGGGTGCTGATACATTTGGTTCCAGGTATTTTGACCTAGGGAGATTACACTTACACACACACACACACACACACACACACACACACACACACACACACACAGAAAACCAGAAATGGGCTAGAAAAAGGACAATCAGAATGGACTCGGCACCTGTTTCCTCCAATGTCCCCTGCAGACTTGAAGGAGATGGACAAGGTTGGAGGTTGGAAGGGGGTTGGAGAATACACAAAGGAGAGATTTCCAGCTAAGTTTTGCTTCCTGACCATTTCTTCAAGGCATTATTTACTCCCTTGCCCTAAATTCTGATACTTTCCCAGATCTTGCCAGGAGAGGACCCGAAACAGCTGACAGTATCTCCTATATTCTAGATGTTTACTGTCTCGTCTTGGGCATTTCTTCCTCTTTCTCTTCCTGCTCCCTCCTCAGGCAGGAAACTGCCAGTAATCTCAACCAGATGCTGTGGGCAGTAAAGTTTTTCTTTTTCCGACAACAAAAAATCTCTGTGATTGCCTCATAGGCCAAAAAGCTTCAGAACCAAAGTTTGTTAGAAGAATGTAAGACAAAAAAGCAGTGTTCTATGATCATTAAATTCACAGCTTTCAGAAGTTTACTCTAGCTTCACTCATTTTTTACAGCGGCTTGCTTAATTCCATGTTCCCCATTTTAAGAACAATTTACAGTCGAAGCAAGTTATATAGCTTGCATCATTTTTGATTTTACAGTCCCATTTTTGTGTAATCTTTGTAGACTGGCAAAACATTCAATAAGACATTTAATATCTGGAGAGTTAAGGGCTTTGAGACAGAGTATAAAAGCACCTCTGGGCACCAGTCCTCCTCCCCGCTAGCAAGTTAACCCTTTTGGTATCTTTGGCCAAAACAGAAAACCCTACAAGGAGAGGCCACTCTTTTAAGAGATGGGCAAAGGATTCCCTATATCCTTAGCTTTCACTAACAACTATGTATACATACATATAAATCGTAGCAGAAATCCTAAAGATTTCCAGGCAAATTTTATTTGGCCAGGAAATGACCCAAGATGGGCATATTGCTGTTTTCACCTACACAGCCTACAAATCTCAACCTTATCCCCAAGTCACTACATCCCTAATATCCCTAAAATGGAGAAAGGAAGGAATGAGAAGCTAAAAGATCTAGCAAGTAGAAAATGTTACCTTCTGATAGGGATCTGTGCTCTGGGCTCCGTTCGCTGGGGAGTGTGGATATGTGGGCGGAGAACTAGGGGTGCTGGATTTATTCCATCAGGATTACGGAAGTCAGTTTCAGCTGTGGGCTGGAAAATTTGAATAGGGGAGGGAGGCGGGGAAAGAAATGCTGAGAGAAGCAGGGTTGGGAACGGAAGGAGGCAGCGGATTTGCAGTGTATCTGGGTGAGTATGGAGTGTGCGTGCCAGGGTGGAAAGTTGCTAGGTATTTAGTTTCACATGACTGTCTCTGAGGACAGACAAAAGACTTCAATACACATTACACAAGTTGGGGCTTACCTTCACTTTGATGGTTAATAGGACACAGTCCTGGTCTCCCCCATCCTTCTTTATTGTATTTATTATATTGGGGATTACATCTTCTCCTGTCCTTTTCCTGTTATCACCCATCTCTCCAACTTTGAAACCTTAGTTTTCAAATTTGTCTGACCCTCACAGCAAGGATGAGGGAATAAATACAAAAGACTAGAAAAGAGTATGCAGGAAGCCAAAGGCTCCAAAATCACTTGTAGTTTATAAGCTTGTTGGCTAAAAGTTGTCAGTAGCGCTCCCAGCCTAATAAGGTTTTGCTGAGGAAGGATAGGCCCAGAAAGTCCAGATGAAACTGGTTCTAAAAGTAACAACAACAACAAAAACCCAAAAAGAAACAGTACTCTGAGTTATTAAGGACTTTACTTGAATCAATGCCATAAGCACTGACAAACTCACATGTGACTTCTTTGTTGCTAAAATTCTCAGATGGTGGGATGCCTGATGAACACTATCTGTTTCAATTATTAAAATCCCTGATCCAAGACCAGTCATGTGAGCTTCTCCAAATGATTCCAACATCCAGGCATGTGACAGATCATAAGAGTCTAGTTCAGTCCCTAAACCACATCCCCAAACTCCCATTTTCTTCCATAAATAGAGACGGGGGAAGAGGAAAAGATGGTCCTTGGAACAGAAAAGATAATACATAGGACAGATTCAGTTCCACCAAGATTGCATACATAGACCCTCAAGAACACAGGTTTATGCCTGTAAGTTTTAAGATTTGCTAATGAACCATATGGTCCTAGAGGGAAACCAAGTCCAGACCTGAATAGTTTAAATTTCCCCATCCCTAAGTCCTTTTAATCCAGGAGAGCAAGACATACTAGGGGGAAGGGATCCGATGTGCCATACTGATCTCAAGTCCCATCTCTGTCTCCTGTGGAGGACTTGGGCAATTCCCCAACTCCCATCTCATGGTCAGATGTCCCTGCTGATTTTACTCAGAATGAGTCAGGATCAGGAGGACAATCAAGGAGTGCTGAGTGATCAGAGCCCTATGATTTCTGAATCCTGAAATTGTAGACACACTGTGCTTTATGTCTGCATATTTGGAGTTCAAGCTATGGATTCAACTAGTTGTGGGTATTTGTTGTTTATGAGCTGGAAAGGAATAATAAAAGCCGCAATCAAGATCACACAACACAAGAAAGTTTACAAAAGGAAAATATTTTAAAATCTTTGCTACATGTCATTATTTTTGCCACTGTAAAGCTCAGCACAGATGCCAGCAGTACAGAAACGGCCAACAAGAAAAAAAACAAAACAATCAAAAATAAAACCCTGAAGGAAAAGCAGAAACAAAACCCCCAGAGCATCTTTGCCCTCCCCTCCTTCCCCAAAAGCCCTATAATAACTGTACAATATTATAGTCCTGATCACATTTAAAAACAGTCAATTATTAAAAAACAAGGATTCCATTGGAAACTCAACTTTTTGGTTTCTCAAATTGTGATATAAATATATATGTATACGGTATGTGTGCACATAGAATAAAAAAATAAACTGTCTCCTTTTCAACTCCACTACCTGGCACCAGAGGTTTTCAACACCAAAACTACCTGTTTTGGAGACAAAAGGGAGAGAAACCCAGTAATGATGCTCTCTCAGCCTCTCTAAGGCCACTGTGCTCCTCAGTCTCCTATGGCTATGTTTAATATGTCTTCTCCTTATTTAATTCAGTCTTGCACTTAAGATACTGGCCTGAGCCAATCAAAAAAAAAAAAAAAAAAAGGCTGATACATACGACTGTTACCTGAGGAAGGTAGAGAGTGAGAGGAGTAACCGCTATCTGCATTTTATATGGCTATAGTTAACTCAGTGACCCTGTCACAATGGGAGTCCAGGCCCCATCTATCACATGGATTTATACTCTTGCATCAGAAAGCAAAATCCAATCTTAAGCCTGGAGGGAGTAAAAGGAAGAACTATAGGTCCAGAAAAGACCTAAGTCTCAGTTTCTAGCCAGACTGAATTGAGCATGGTATGAAAGAGGCTACTTTGCAAAAAGGCTTGGTATTTGGTTTGAACTCCAGCAGTGAAGATTTCACTGGGACTGCTAATCCAAGAAGTTGAGTTTCCATGCAGAAATAACCTCTACAGAACACACATCATATGTGATTCTGACAGAAAAATGCAGCAAGTACGGCCAAGTATGGGGCTTTTGAAAGGGGTTTATCTTCCCACCCTAAACACCTATAATGTTTACAGATCTTCCATATAAGGTGAGAGCACCAAAAGCAGGAACGACCCAGCTTTACCACTAAATATGTTCGATGAGAGAGAGACCAACCGTATCAACAGAAGACTTTATATATGTGCTTACAGTTGCATACTGGCTGGGCACTGATGTAAGTGCAGCAAAGACATTTATTTAAATACTCTTTGGCTGCAATACTAAGTGGAAAATACCTAGAAGATTTAACTCCTTAGGACTCTTTGAAGAATACACAGAAAAACAAAGATAAAATCTGGGACAAATTTTGCATAACTCCCTAATAGGGAGAAAAAAAACAAACATAGAAACACACGTGTGCACATATATGGGTGTGCACACACACACTCTTTCTCCCTCTTCCTCTCTCACTTCCTCACTCACCAGGCAGCAGAAAGAGCCTACACTCACTTCCTGAAGCCCTACATATACCTACCATGTTTCGTGATCCTCAAATATGAAGACATTTCTCCTTTCCCCCACCTTATTCAGAATTTCTTTCCAAAAACAAGCCACAGTATCCAAGGCAAATAGTGGATGCCAGGTTCTCCAACCTGCCTCTTGACCCTAGCACAATCATTTCTGCACAAATCTCTGGTCAGGAGACATAAGGAAAGGCATTAACTTCACCCAGCCTCAGTTTTCAAAGGATCCCCAAAGCCTTCAGGATTTGCCCCATTTCTTCTACAAATGTTATCTCAGAAGCAGAAGGGCAAGGAAAGGCCCAAAGGGGAAGGGGGTACACATTAGGGGTGAGGGAAGGGAAGGGAGAGGGACTTTTATTCTCTTTACAGAAAAGATTTGCTTTTTAAAAACAAACAGTGATTTTTCTCCCCCACCCCTTATCCTCACCCCAATAGTTCTATTCTGAAAAGGAGGGAAACATAGTTAGGTCAGGGAATTCTTCGTTGTTGTAGCTGTTGCTCTGGTCTCCCAGCATGGACAGCATCTCCTGATAAGAGAAACAGAGCAAGTCTGGTCACAAACCTTAGTCCCTCACATTTACCGAGCTTCTTCCCAACATCACCCCTAGCCCCACAGAGTTCCTGTGGGGCTGAGCTCCCTGAGCCTTCCCTACTCCCAGGAACTCTTGGATTCCTTTACATAACAATTTTGGTTCCTAGTCCCTTCTCTGGCTTCCTCCTACAGTTCCACATTTTTCCTCTTTTCTAGTCTTCCATATTTTCAAAAGGAGAAAAATCTGCTCGCCACATTTCATATAACCCCTATGAACACATATGCAGTACCTCTTACCCTATTCATTTTCCACCAAAACCTGTTTTGCCTTCTTTCAACCTGTGTTTTAAATGAGCTCTTCTTTTGTCCTAAGATTACTCCATGTGCTCTTGCAGTCCCGTCAGGACTTAGGCAAATGGGCCTTTATAGCTACAATCAGTATGTTTATACCCAAGCTACTGTGCAGTGGGGATGTGGCTCTCCTTAAATGGGCTAGAATGACTTCCTTTAACATCTTCACATGGTGCTTCACATCACTAACAATGGTCTGGTTAAAGGCTGTGCATCACACATAAGTTCCAGTTAACGACATCTATCCCTACACGTCCCCACTCTGGCTTCTCCCACGAACTCCCAAACACCTCAGTCCATATGCATACTTCCTTCTGTCTCTGCTCCCTGACCCTTTCTCCTCCAGGTTCTGATTTTCTGAAGTCTTTTCACCCTCTCACCTGGAAGACCTCAGGCTGGCCAGGTTGCTGTGCTGATGGCTGTTGAACATGTTGTTCATTAGAACTCGACCGATGATGAGGCTGCTGGCCCTGCCACTGTGGCCAGACACCTACACCCTCTGCTGTCCGTGTCTGGAATTGTCCTGTAGTCTGTCCAGTCTCAGGAGCTAGAAATATAGCAAGGATGAACAACCAACCTTAAGCCACTAACTCCCCTCGTGAGGAAAAACTAGCACTTAAATACTTTCTGCTCTTCTGTTAATCAATGCCTCTTCTTTTTCAAAAGCCCCAAATTAATTCTTCTCTGGGTAGCCTTTCCAAAGAGTCCTTTGATCATGTAGATTAAATTTGCTTATTATTTAATATATAATACCTTATGTGTTTTTTTTTTAAGATTTTATTTTATTTATTTATTTTTTTAAGATCTTATTTATTTGAGAGAGCGAGAATGAGAAAGAGAGAGAGGACATGAGAAGGGGGAGGGTCAGAGGGAGAAGCAGACTCCCCGCCGAGCAGCAGGGAGCCCGATGCGGGACTCGATCCTGGGACTCCAGGATCATGACCTGAGCCGAAGGCAGTCACTTAACCAACTGAGCCACCCAGGCGCCCTTAAGATTTTATTTTTTATTTATTTGACAGAGAGAGACACAGCGAGAGAGGGAACACAAGCAGGGGGAGTGGGACAGGGAGAAGCAGGCCTCCCATGGAGCAGGGAGCCCGATGCGGGACTCGATCCCAGGATCCCGGGATCATGACCTGAGCTGAAGGCAGACACTCAACCGACTGAGCCACCCAGGTGCCCCACCTTATGTAGTTTTTTAATATGTTCTAAAGTCTTCCTCATGTGGGTACATTTTAAATTCCAAATGGACTGTCACTGCACCCAGGACACAAACAAACTGTTTTAACTACCAAATCCTTTCTCTTTAGTGGTGTCATTTTCCTGTTTACCCTCCTTTCTCATCTGAAACTTACCAAAGTTGGATCCACGATTGGTGAGATTAGGGTAGGCAGCAGCACCAGGTGATGCAGTAGAAGCACCAGGAAGGGACATGGGGCTGAAGGAGGACGGAGTCTGAAAGTTGCCCACACCAAACTGGGAAGAACGAGTCTTGGCTGTAGCCTGAGTAGCCACCTGCTGAAAGAGAGAAAGGGATAGAGAACAAATGGAACATTAACATTATTGCACAAGCCATTCCTATGAGTCAACCCTCAATCAATCACTGGATTCTTCTGAGCTAAGCTCATCATTTATTTCTTACTCTTTCTTCTAATTAATGGCAGTCTCCTTTGACACTACTTTTAGACAGGTATGGCAATGTGCAAACAGCAAAGAACTATGGGATTAATAAACTATACACTGAGAGTTGTGAGAATTTTTCCAGTTTTTATTTTCCTATACATTTCTTATGCAATTGAGATCATACTACATATAACAATTTTGGAGTATGCTTTTTGCTTTGGGCTTTTTTACTGAAGACATTACTGTGTAATATAAGCATATGTTAATATATGAAAGAATATTAGCTTTAAGCTTATCATATATATATTACATATTATATAAGGCTTTTAAACACTTTTTTTAATAAATAGACATCACTGTGTGTAAATCATAGTTAATTTTCTCCTTTATTCCTATGCTTTCTAGTACAAAATGGAAACTCAGAATTGACTCCAAAACAAATCTGTAAATCAAACCAGTTTAACATGTTCTGTGTGAGCAATTCTGAATAAAAGTATATGAAAACCAGAGATTCTGAGATTTGGGGACTATCTATGTTTTTAATTATCTAGCTACTCCCAACAAAGAGAAAAACTGTAAGGTGGGGGGGGGGGCGTTGGGGAGAAGGTATCTAAGATAGAGGACAGTAATTTTACATATGGAAAAAAGCCCAACCAACCAAGGAAAAGCTAGTACACAGGGGACAGACAAAGAAGAAGCTTTACCTGGGCAGAGAAGCCTGGACGGGTGCTAGGGGTCCAAGTTGGGGCTGCTCCCTGGGGGGGATTGGAGTGGCGGGAAATCTGGGCCAACATCTGCCCTGCAGAAGCTGATGGCTGGACAATGGTTACAGGAGGGGCCAGACCACTATTTCTAGGAGTGAACAAATAGTGTAAAACATTAAAAGGATGGGTTTACCATTTCAAAATCTAGGAATCACGGGACAATCTAGTGCTATTACTAGGTCCCCTTGACTTCCCTGGGGTTAAGGAAAACTTGATAACAAAATCTGGAAAGATGAGAAAAACTGACAGTCACACACCAATCAGGACAGAGATGGAACCTATAACATAGCAACAGGACAGGTGCAAAGAAAGAGGAGGAAGAAAAGCAGCTTCCCTCATCTTAAACCCTACAAATTCTACTGCTTTGTCTGAAATAACCAGAGAAAGCTAGGGAAGAATAAAACTTGGATTCAGCAACTGAATGCCTCAGTTGCCCTGTAAAGCAGCACATACATAAGGGGCTCACCTGAAATTCTCTGCCGGCCGGGGGGTAGGAGGGAATGTGTTGCCCTGTGAGAATAGCTGTTGGGTGGCAGGGACAGTGCTGGAGGAGATGCCTTTACTCTGATCTGTGGACCAAAAGGAGTGGGGGGAGGGCCAGTCAAGGGGCTGTAGTACATTAGTTCAGCAAGTTCCTATTTACTCATGAGGTATTATGATTAAGTGGAAAGATGTCGGGCAGCAGCAGGCACATCAGTAAGTGATCTGAATGAGAATTTAAAAGGAGAGTGAGGAAGAAACATACCCGCATTGATGTTGGAGTAGATTTCTGAAAATCTTGGATCTCTATCCTGGGCAAATAAACCATCTGTCTTCTCGAGGGGCTTGCTGTGTTCTGGCCCTGCGGTTGTCACAGGCTGAACAGAAACGTTTACTCATTTTACAGTGATAAAAATAACCATGAAAGATTTAACATGACATTCAATAACCCTAACATTCACATAAAGATACACATACACTCTAACTGGCACTGGAGGACATTTCTTAAGGAAATGATCACAGTCTTCTTCAAAGAAGACAACACACTTACCTGGGAATGATTGTAGCCAGCCAGTCCATCTCTTGCTGATACCACATCCAGTTCTGTTTGCTGTTGCTGTTGCCTATATGTTAAAGGCCAGTGAGGAGAGAAAGATTTTTTTTTTAATGTGGGGAAAGGGCTTAAAATAAACAAACAAATGGGATTAGAGATGCCCACTCCCTGGGCCACTGATCATTTATGATTCTTCTACCATTTCTCACCTGGATGCCAACTGCCCTGAGCCCATCTCCAGGGGTAAATTAGCTGTGGGACCTAGCTGTGGTCTCTGGATTGTGTTGGACAGTGTAGGCCTTGGCTCCTGGCTGGAGTTCCTGAGAAAATGGAGAGCAGACAGAGGGGGAAGAAAGGATGTAACACTATACATAAAACTGTATATACTCACTTGTAGGTAAGGCAGTAACTAATAAATTCCCTTTTGAAGTCTAATCCTTTAAGTAACATATGACTTCAAATTCAGCAGGTATTTCATACCATGGGTGACAAGGTACAAACAAAAACTATGTCCTGTGGCACAAGGGTTTATCCTGTTTGGGTTCTAACTCCTTTCAGGTATTCCATACCCAATTGGTATATATGTGTGTATCCATATATTGTGTTTTTTAAAAGCGTAAGTAAAAAAACTGACAGTACATATACAAACATTAACAAAGACTCTTTTTGGGTAGTGAAAATTTTTTTCCTTCTCTTTATAGTTTTCCATACTTTCCAAATTTTCTGTAAAAAAAATGTTTCTTTAAAAAAATGTAAGAATTAAAATAAACTGTGGTGGGGAAAACAGTATGTAAAAATGGGGAACACCATTATTTCCAAAAACAAGTTCTTAAAAGTACTTAAAAATTCAAAATGTAAACAAAATGGAAAAACAAAACAGTGGTTATTCTGTAATATAAAGATGCAAAAACAAAAAGAAACCCCAGAAAACTACAGTGACCATGACCATTTACCTAAGTCCTAAGTAAATACAATTTCTAACTCAATCCACTCTGCTATACTAATTAGAAAAGAATTAAATTTTAAAAGCCCTAAAATAAGGAGGACACAGACTCAGTGTTGTCACCAGGTATTATTTATACTTGATAATCAATTCTAAGCAGATCTTCAAGAGCTAGGCTCAGGGCCAATTCTATATAGATAGAGTAAATGAAAAAGAAGTAACCTGTCAACTGACATCCACTGGGATGGGTATAATAGAAAAGATAGTAAGAATGTGGAGAAACTGGAACCCTCATTACATTGCTGATGGAAGTGTAAAAGGGTACTGAAGCTTTGGAAAACAGTGTGGCAGTTCCTCAAAAGATTAAACACAGAGTTACCATGTGACCCAGCAATTCCACTCCTAGGTATATACCCAATAGAATAAAAACGTATCTACATAAAAACTAGTATATAAATGTTCATAGCTGCGCTCTAGTCAGAAAGTAGAAATAACCCAATGTCCATCAACTAATGAATAAATAAAATGTATCCCCATACAAAGGAATATTATTTGGCAATAAAAAGAATTAAGTACAGATAAATGCTACAACCACAGATGACCCTTAAAACATTATACTAAGCAAAAGAGGTAACAAGGAATCATGTATTGTTATGATTCCATTCATATGAAATGTCTAGAATAGGCAAATTTATAGAGACAGAGAATAGATTAGTTGTCATAGAGGGCTTGGGGAATGGGGAGGATGACTGTTAATGAGTACAGAATTCCTTTTAGGGGAAATAAGGATGTACTGAGATTAGGTTGTACAACTCTGTGACATACTAAAAAAAACTGTACACTTTAAAAGGGTGTACTTCATAGTATGTGCAATCTATTGCAATAAAACTGGTTTTCACCAAGTTGAGAAAGAAAAGCTCAAACAGAAAGGAATCAAGGAACAGAAACTATGCTCTAAAGTAAACTATGGTCCATGGGCCAAATCCAGTCCACTGCCTGTTCTTGTAAATAAAAGTTTGTTGGAACACAGCCATCTTTGTTCATTTCATTTGTCTAGGACTCTTTTCATGCTACAATAGCAGAGTTGGGTAATTCAATAGAGACCATATGCCCCACAAAGCTAAGATAATTACTATCTGGCCTTTTACAAAAAGAGTTTGCAGACACCTGCTCTACAGGAAAATCCTACCAGAACACAGCAATAAACTGGTATATAAAACAATATCCTTTCTAGAAAGCATTGAAGCATAAAATTAAAATACAAACCCTTCACATCTCAGAACTTACTCTCTAAAGTACTGTTTGTTAAAAATCTTATTCTACCTGGATGAACTAGTCTACATCCTATAGTAAGTTGGAAGATGAGGAACTTCAAACCAATGGTGTTTAGTAGAAGAGGAAACAGCTTGATAAGGCTAAGCAGACTTGGCCCACGAGAAATCCCAACATTGTAAAAGGCCTTTATGGTACATACTTCACATTGGTGTTGGTACAGATGATGTACTCAATTTCATCTGAGTAAGGGTTCTGGAAAGTAAAGGAGCTGGTTCTCATCCAGAGCCATTCTCGGTTCTTAGACCGGAACCGGAACATGACAGACAGCACCTGGCCTTTTAACTTCACCACCTGAAAAAGTTTTCATGCTTTCAGTGAAATCCATAAAAAATTTTCTTTAGAATTTTTTTTTTAATTTCCCATTTCTACAAAGGTAAGATTGGTGTGTTACTGTCCTTGAAGTACCAGTCTCTTTCAATGTTACTGATGAAACAACACACGGAGTGAAAGCTAAGTGCTAAATAATGAGGAGGTATATTTATTTTTCTTCCTAGAGTCCCAAGCAGCTAACTGACCACTCTAGTCAAAGTTAAACAGAAGTAACAATTTTTTCCAGGAAAATAAAGACTATTTCCCCACTTCTCTTGGAAAATCCCTTAAAGATATGTGGATCTAGCTTTATAAGTCTATCACAGAAATTTGTAGTTTGATACTGAAATAGCTTACATATTGCTCCTCTATCCTAGGTTTTCCCCCCAAACCTGAGAATTTGTTTTCGCAGCACCCTTGGAGGTTTCCATAAATAAAACTAAGTTGGCTTTAGTCTTGTTTTGTTTTTGTTTTTTTTTAAATAAAGTAATTTTAGGGGCACCTGGGTGGCTCAGTCATTAAGCATCTGCCTTCGGCTCAGGTCATGATCCCAGGGTCCTGGGATCGAGCCCTGCATTGGGGTCCCTGCTCCTCAGGAAGCCTGCTTCTCCCTCTCACACTCCCCCTGCTTATGTTCCCTCTCTCACTGTGTCTCTCTCTGTCAAATAAATAAATAAAATCTTAAAAAAAAAAAATTAAGAAAAGAAGTGATTTTAGATTTTAGTTCCTAGTTTTATGAAATAGAAAATCTTTTGACCCTCCCTCCCTAACAATAAAAAAATAAGATTAGAAGCTAACATTTATTTTGTAGTTACGATATGTCAAGCACTGGGCTATGTGCTTTTCTTTATTTTTTAAAGAACATCAAATCTGGGGTGCCTGGGTGGCTCAGATGGTTAAGCATCTGCCTTCAGCTCAGGTCATGATCCCAGGGTCCTGGGATCGAGCCCCGCATCAGGCTCCCTGCTTGGGGGGGAGCCTGCTTCTCCCTCTCCCTCTACTGTTCCCCCTGCTTGTGCTCTCTCGCTCTGTCAAATAAATAAATAAAATCTTAAAAAAAAAAAATCAACATTTATTTAACATGATAAAAAAGAAATGAGATATGAACAGGCATTTAAACAATACTAAACAGCCTTTAATTCTAACATGTGCTCACTGTGTAATATACAGAATGAATATAATTAAATTTGTACATAAATAAGTACTGGATTTGAAACCTGCTTACTGAGGTATATATTTATATCTACTCCAATGAAGTATAAGCCCAGTGCTTCAAAATACCTACACTTTATATATATATATATATATATATATATATATTTTTTTTTTTTTTAAGAAAAAGTAGTAACATTTGTGTTTAAGTGTGGAAATAACTGTGTGGAAATAACTGCTGACATTAAAGCTGACTGAGAAATAATTACAGCAGAAAATGGGACATACTTCACTTAGCAATAATAAAATGGTACATTTTATATATACATACACACACATTTATAAACACACACACATACACTTTTCACAAGTCAAGTGTGAAACACACCACTGCAGTAACCAAAACAGAGAAGAAAAAAAAGGAAAACAGGCTTTGTTGGAAATAACTAAATTTATTACTGAAAAAGAAATATAAATCCAACTAGACTTAAGAAATATCAAAATCAGGAAATCAGCAGCTAAGTAAGCAGCTGGAGACTGCACATTAAAAAGCACCTTTACCTAAGTACCCTAGAACCACAGCAGCAACTAACGTCAAAATAATAACCTTGAGATTATGTAGAGTATACAGGAGTCATTAAAGCTGTATTGGAATAAACATTTTCCAGAAGTGATGAAATGATACTCTGTGGCCAAAAGTGGTCAGAATTAGGAATTTCAAGAATTAAAAATACACTGTACAATATCTCCTCCCACTGCTGAAGTTTCATGTTCTTAGTTCTGAAAGGATTCAACAGAAGTCAGAATAGTTTTTCTGAATGGTTTTTCTGAGCCTACACATATACAAAATGTGATTCTTCTGTGAGCTGCAGCTGAGTGCTGAGTGCACGGAACTGGTAATGCTGAGGACTCAGGAGACAGAGACATTTTACTGCCATCATCTGATTTCCTCTAGAAATTAGGCTTTGTGCTTTAAATGCATTATCTTAATCTTCCCAATAACCCTGTGAATTTAAGTACTGTTATTATACCTATTGTGTAAGAACACTACTGAGGCTCAAAGAGGGAAATCAGTCTAATATAAAGAACTCCTTCCTAAAGCCAAACCTGTACTGAAATTAAATTCACCAGGTATTTTCAGAATTTGGTGCCTGAAAATAACAGTCAGTTTATTCTCGGCCTTTTGGCTAAGATCAAGTGTAGTATCTGTTCATATCAGTTTAATATCTGACATGTCCTCTATCCAAGGGCAATATATTAAATGGATTTTTGGAGCAGGGAGATGGAACGGGAGATTGTTCCGTCCACTCCATGCATCAACCTGGTATTAGAGTATCTCCAGGAACGGTGCACTCCCTCAGGGGGAATACTTAGGTGCCTAAAGTTAGCTTGAGTTACAGGGGCAAAGTATCATGTGGGATTATGTGCGCTGGAATGTTTCTGCCTCTGAGAGCAGGCGGCTTGTGTCAGCCTCCTGGAGGGCGAAGTATATATCTATGTACCATAGTCTTCTTACACTGTACGAGGAGCATGAGTGGAAGCATGATTATGCCAATGGTGGAAATGGTTTTTGTTCATATTTCCTTTCTTTTCATTTCTGTCTTCAGTGATTTCCTCTCCAAAGTTTGCTTTCTTGTACTTAAGCTGACTAATTTTTGAGTTTCTTAGGAAGATTTAAAAAAAAAAAAAAAAAAAGAGCTTACAAATAAGTGAACTCTTGCTTTTTGGCTTCCTGAGCAGTGCCATGGAGGATGGCAAGAACAAGCACCTAACAAAAGGCACCAAAAAGGAAGCCAAGAAGAAAGTGGTTGATCCATTTTCTAAGAAAAACAGGTACGATGTGAAGGCACCAGCTATGTTCAATATAAGAAATTTTTGGAAGAACACTAGTCATGAGAACTCAATGAACCAAAATCACATCTGACAGCCTCAGGGTCGTGTTTTTGAAGTGAGCCATACTGATCTGCAAAATGATGAAGTTGCACTTAGAAAATTCAAGCTAGGGGTGCCTGGGTGGCTTAGTCGGTTAAGCGTCCGCCTTCGGCTTGGGTCATGATCCCAGGGTCCTGGGATCGAGCCCCACGTCGGGCTCCCTGCTCAGCAGGAAGCCTGCTTCTCCCTCCCTCACTCCCCCTCCCCTGCTTGTGTTCCCTCTCTCGCTGTATCTCTGTCAGATAAATAAATAAAATCTTTAAAAAAAGAAAAGAAAATTCAAGCTAATTACTGAGGATGTTCAGGACAAAAATGCCTAATTTCCATGGCATGGATCTTACCCACGACAAAATCTGCTCCATGGTCAAAAAATGGCAAACCACGATTGAAGCTCATGGTTGTTTTTTTTTGAATCTCATGTTGATGTTAAGACTACCAATGGTTATTTGCTTTGTCTATTTTGTGTTGGTTTTAACAGAATTTTATTAAAAGATTTATTTATTTGAGAGAGACTGTGTGTGTGTGTGTACACAGATTGGGGAGGGGCAGAGGGAGAGAGAGAATCTCAAGCTGACTCCCGGCTGAGCGAGGAGCCCAACCCGGGCCTCGATCTCACAACCCTGAGATCATGACCTGATCTGAAATCAATCAGACGCTTAATCAAATGAGCCACCCAGGCGCCCCTATTTTGTGCTGGTTTTACTAAAAAACGCAACGATCAGATTCAGAAGACCTATGCTTAGTACCAACAGTTCTGCCAAATTTGGAAAATGATAATGGAAATCATGACCTGAGAGGTGCAGACAAATGACTTGAAAGAAGTGGTCAATAAGTTGATTCCAGACAGCATCAGAAAAGACACAGAAAAAGCTTGCCAATCTGTCCACTCCATGATGTCTTTGTAACAAAAGTAAAAATGCTGAAGAAGCCCAAGTTTGAACTGAAAAAGCTCATGGAGCTTCACAGTGAAGGTATCAGTTCTGTAAAAGCCACTGGGGATAAGACTGGTACTAAAGTTGAACGAGCCGATGAATATGAGCTACCAGTCCAAGAATCTGTTTAAAATTCAGACATTTAATGGTGACAAATAAAAAATCTTATTCGTGAAGAGTTAACTCTTACTGATCTATAAAAGAACCGTGAAATGAATACTTCTACCACCACCCACAGTTCAGTGAGGCCTAGAATATTTTAAGTACTTTAAAGAGTCTCTTGGATACAGCTAGCTGGATACAGGACAGTGAGTAGCCAAAGCCAAAATACCTCGGACATTATCCATAGTTTCAAAATACTGGTCCTTTTCTGTTCCTTAAAAGTACAGGTTTTGTACTAAAGAACATAAGATTATGATGCCTGTCACAGTACTTAATCAGTGGTCAATAAATGTTTGAGGAATTACTATGATAACAAATATTAGATAAAAATATTATTCAGATCCAAACCAGGGGAAAAAGTTACCTGTTGGAAGCTATCTCTTAGAAGCTGCTGGTCTTCAGGATGACAGAATTCTACAATATTCTTTCCTAAGAGTTCCTAAAAGTGAAAAAAGAAGAGTAAGATGGACACTTCTATGATCTAACTTTCCTGGCCTATCAGCAAATGACTTGAATTTTATTTCCGTGTCTTTAGCCAAAGGCTATAGTAAGTGTGGAGGGAAAAAAAAAAAAAACAAAAGAATATGGAACCTGCTAAGCAAATGGCCTCTAAAACATTTTTGTCTTTCAGAACATTATATATTTATTTTAGCTGCATTTTTTTTTTTAAAGATTTTGTTTATTTATTTGACAGAGACACAGCGAGAGAGGGAATACAAGCAGGGGGAGTGGGAGAGGGAGAAGCAGGCTTCCCGAGGAGCAGGGAGCCCAATGCAGGGCTTGATCCCAGGACCCTGGGATCATCACCTGAGCCGAAGGCAGATGCTTAACGACTGAGCCACCCAGGCACCCCTTTTAGCTGCATTTTTATAGATTTGAGGTCTAATGTACACATATAATTCACTCACTCTAAATCTACAATTTGATGGCCTCTTACATATTTATTCAGTTGTGCAACCACCGTTATTACCACAAATCCAGTTTCACAACATGTCCCCTGCTCCCAAAGTTCCCTTTTACCTGTTTGTAGTCAACACCTGCTCCCAACCTCCTAGCCAATCAGTGACCTGCTCTCTGCTTTAGTGCTGTCTTTCTAGAAATGTCATACAAATGGAATCATATAAAATGTGGTCTACTGGGTCTGACTTCTTACATGTAACTTAAGATTTTTGGAGCTCATCTGTGTCATTGCACATATCAGTAGTATATTCCTTTTTATTACTCAGCAGTATTCTAACATGGATATTTCACAGCTGTGTATCCATTGACTAGTCAATGGACATTTCCAGTTTTTCCACTTTGGGGTTACTGTGAATAATACAACTATGAACACATACATAAATCTTTATGTGAACACAGGTTTCATTTTTCTTGAGTAAATGCTTAGAAGTGGAACTGCTAGGTTGTAGGGTTAAGTATACATTTAACTTCTTACAAAACTATTTTTCCATTTTTCCAAAATGGTTTTCCAAAGTGGCTATACCATCTTATAGGTCTGCCAACAAAGTATAACAGTTGCAATTTCTCCCCATTATTATAACACTTTTCGATTATAGTGGACCTATAGTGGTATCTCACTGTGCACATTCTAGTGGGCATACAATGGTATCTAATTGTGGTTTTAATTTGCACTTTTCTACTGACTAATGATGATGAGCATCTTTTTTTATGCCATTCATGTTTCTTCTTTGGTGAAATGTCTATTCAAATCTTGTGCCCCCCCCCCCATTTTTTTTTACTTTGTGTTTATCTTAATCAGTTACAAGAGTTCTTTTGTATATTCTGGATACAATCCTTTTTCAAATATATGATTTGCAATATTTTCTCCCGGTTTGTGAATCGTCTTTTCACTTTAATGATGTCCTGTTAAGAGGGTAATTTTAATTCTGATGAAATCCAACTTAAGAGTTTTTTTCTTTTGTGAGCCATGCTTCTGATGTTACAGAAAAAATCTTTGTCTAACTCAAGATCACAAAGATAATCTCCTATGTTCTTCTAGAAGTTCTATAACTTTAGCTCTTGTGCATTTATGTTTTTGAGTTGATCTCTGGTCTATGGTATGGGGTAAGAGTCTATGTCCTTCTGTGTGTGGGGTATATCCAACTTTTCCATCACCATTTGTTGGAAAGAATCTTTTCCCCACTGAACTGTCTTGACATCTTTGTTGAAAATCAGTTGACCATAAACGTGAAGAGACTCTATTCTGATCCATTGACCTATATATCTATCCTTATACTGCTATCACACTACCTTGATGACAACAGCTTTATAACAGCTGTTGAATCAGGTAGTGTAAATCCTCCAACTTTGTTCTTTTTCAAGACCTCTTTTTGCCAACTTCTTCACAGAGCCATAGTCTGAAGTCTCTCCTGGCTAGAGTTTTGAAGGTTTGTATAATGATTTATTTCTCAACTTTGGTATAGCTACCTGCTCTGCTGAATGAGAGATCTCAATAAAATCCTAATAACCAGTGCCAAACTTGCATATTTTGTAGGTTACTAAGTATCTAACCTAAGTGATTACAAAAATTAACGATGGTCATGCCATTATAACTAATTAAAATGAACACTTTTGCATTATCTGTATTAATATCAATAACAAAAAATAAATACATATTTATGCCCGCTGCTCCCACATAATAGCAGCCATATTTTTCTAGATTGGATAAATAACAGCGGTAGCAACCTGAGAATAAATTTAACTACAGATGGAATAGGATCATCTCTTTTTCTGATCTGGGCCTGATATGTTTTGGCTATTCTGGAATAATCTGAACAAAGCCAAGGGAAAACAGGCTTAAGTATCAGTAGCATAACAGCTCCAGCTCTTCACCTGTGGTTGGTAGCCAACAGTAGCCACACAGCGGTGATCCACAAAAGTGAAGATTCCCTCAATGTTGTGCCGAGAGATGAACTCTGTTGGTTGACAAACATTACTCATGTCTGTACAGTTGGGAGAACTAGTTACCTGAAAGTAAAGAGAAAAACAAGATAAAATGACACCATTCTTTACAGAGGCATTTCCCATCTCCTTATGGTCCTATACATAGGCATGAGGCTCCCAATTTTAGGAATTTCTGAGCTTCCACATCTCATCCAGAAAGGAAAAAATGACAATCACAATCAGAGAGGGCAAAAGGGCTAGTTCCACTCCTATACATGTACTCTTTACCAATTTTGTGAAGATAAAAATTCATTCAACCCAAAACTCATCTATTTTCATTTAGCTAGGTTGTGTTCTTTATTGAGATTGGAAAATTAGTCCCCAGTAACCAAAAAACTTATCTAATTTTATGAGAAGAATAAAAATAATTCCACTTTTCTAGTCATGTAATGATAAAATGAAAAGATCTCTCTTCTCCTGAGATGCCTGGGTGGCTCAGTCGGTTAAGCATCTGCCTTCAGCTCAGGTCATGAACCTAGAGTCCTAGGATTGAGCCCCGCATCAGGCTCCTTGCTTGGCAGAGAGCCTGCTTCTTCCTCTATCTGCCGCTCCCCCTACTTGTGCTCTCTCTGACAAATAAATAAATACAATCTTAAAAATATATATATATATCTCTTCTCCTGTATAGAAGCAGAAGAAATTAGTTAGAAATAGAAAATTCAGTACTGTGAAGTTCACAGTATGAAAGATAAGGGGGAAAGATCTCCCTCCCTCTCTCATCCTTTTCAGCTTCTGCTGTCCAAGAGAGAAGCAAACTATGAATGCCATGTTCTTCCCAAAATCTGGAGTTTCACAGAATTCATTTATATTTAGAGAGTAAAAAAAAATTCTGAAAAAGTTCTGAAGTAGATTTCTTCTCATTGAAAAGGGATGATATATGGGACTTCCAAGGAAGATGGTGGAGTAGGAGGACCCTAAGCTTACCTCATCCCATAGATACAACTAGGTAACAGCCACATCAGTGTAAATAATCCAGAAAAGGACCCAAAGACTGGCAGAATAAGCTCTCCCCAGCTAAATGTAGAGAAAAGGCCACACTGAAGAGAGTAGGAAGAGTAGAGACGCAGCCAGGAGCTAAAGGGATCCACTAAAAGGACCCGTGGACTGTCCGCAGGAGGGAAGGACTCCGTGGGCACACAGAAGGGAGCAAAACAGACTCTCACACCAGGGAGCCCCATGGGGAAGACAAATCCCATTAACATTTGGCTTTGAAACCAGAGGGGCCGAATTTCAAGAATTCTTACCAATAGCAGGGATTAAAATCTGGAACACTAAAAATTAGCAGGCTCATGGGAAAGCTGGAAGGGGAAGAGGAAACTAAGTCCCCACCCTTAAAGAGAGAGCACAACAAATAGCCCCATGGAGATACAACATAGAAGCAACACTCTGAAAAACACCTGGGGTATATAGGAGGGAGATTTGTTTACTAATTTCAGAGCATGTGCTAGAGGGGCAGGGATCACTGGAAAAATTCTCCAGTACTGAAGGAGCTGGCTAGTGTCATTTCCCTCCCCTGCCAGCACCCACCCTTGGCACAAACACATGGACACCTGCAGGAGCCCGTGTGATACCAACACTCACTACTTTACTTGCTAACTACTTTCTCTTTACTTTCAGGTAACTAGTTCTCCCAACTGTACAGACATGAGCAAGTAAATGCCCACCCATGCATACACCTGTGAGCATACCCCCTCCAGCCAGGCTGCAACTCCAGGTCTCCTTCCATAGCAGACCCCTGCAAACATTGCTAACATCATGCACCCCACCCCTGCATTCTCCTACAGTTCAGTGCTACTATATCAGGAAAATGCCTGGTCTGACTCAACTTAAGCCCATGGTAGCCCAAGACTGGCCCACTAACAATACAAAGACCAAACATTGCCCACAATAGACAAAGAAAACCATTGCAAACGACTGGACTAAAGGCAAAAGCTGCTCAGCCACAACAGCAGGGCACCCGTAACACATACAGGAGACAACCCTGAAGTGCCAGATTCTGGTGAAGAGGGGACGTTGCACTGCAGGCCACTATTCTCAAGAGCAGATGTACCTGAATTTCCTAATACAAAGAAACAAAGAGACAAAATGACACAGAGGAATATGTTCCAAATGAAACAACAGGACAAAATCAAAGCAAGAGACCTAAACAAAACAGAGAGAAGTAACATGACCGATGGAGATTTTAAAGTACAGTGGACTTGTGTCCACCTCAGTGAGACACTTAACCAAGACAGCTGAAAACATAAAAGAACCAATCAGAGATGAAAAACTCATTAACTAAAATTAAAAATACACTAGATGGAATAGTAGACTGGAGGAAGCAGAAGAACAGATCAGCAAGCTGGAGGACAGAATAATGGGAAGCAATCAAGCCTGCTTGAGAGTGAGGGAGAGAAGGAAAAATACAAAAATGAAAACAGACTTAGGGAACTCAGTGACACCAGAAACCATAAGAACATTCACATTATGGGGATCCCAGAAGAACAGAGAGGAAAGGGGGGGCAGAAAATTTATTTGAATAAATGATAGCTGACAACTTCCCAAATCTGGAGAAGGAAATAGAAATCCAGATCCAGAAGGCACAGAGAGTCCCCAACAAAATCAACCTAGGGAGGTCTACACCAAGACATACAGTAATTAAACTGGTGAAAAGTAGAGATAAAAAGAGAATTTTAAAAGCAGAAAGAAAAAAGAAATAGTTACATACAAGGGAAAACCATAAGGTAATCAGTAGATTTTTCAGAAGAAACTTTGCAGGGCAGAGGGACTAGCATGATACATTCAAAGTGCTAAAAGACAAAAACCGGCAGCCAAGCATGCTCTATCCAGCAAGGCTATTATTCACAACAGAAAGACAGGTAAAGTTTACCAGACAAGCAAGAGTTACAGAAATTCATGACCACTAAACCAGCCCTCTAAGAAATGTTACAGGGCACTCTTAAGACCAAAAGTAGGAGTAAGAAAAGTAGGAAACACAAAACCAGAAAAATTAAGCATGTTTATAAAAATCAGTCAAGGTATTCACAAAATAAAAGGGTATAAAGTATGACACCAATATACCTAAAACTTGGAGGGGAGAGGAATAAAGAATGAGTTCAAACATAAGTAACCATCAACTTAATATGAACTGCTATATGCAAAAAGTGTTATAACACAAACCTAATGGTAACCACAAATTAAACCAGTAACAGGTACACAAAAAAATAAATAGAAAGGTGGGGCACCTGGGTGGCTCAGTCAGTTAAGCATCTGCCTTTGGCTCAGGTCATGATCCCAGGGTCCTGGGATCAAGCCCCACATCAGGCTCCCTGCTCAGCAGGGGAGTCTGCTTCTCCCTCTCCCTCTGCCCCTGCTCACATTCTCTCTCTTGCTCACGATCTCAAATAAATAAATAAAATCTTTAAAAAAAAAAAAAAAAACAGAAACAAAAAAACAAGAAACAAGTGTTGGCCAGGATGTGGAGAAAAAGGAACCGAATGCAAACTGATGCCGCCATTGCAAAAACAGTATGGAAGTTCCTCAAAAAATTAAAAAGAGACCTACCATATGATCCAGTAATTCCACTACTGGGTATTTACCAGAAAAAAAAAACAAAAACGCTAATTTGAAAAGATACATACACTATGTTTACTGCAGCATTATTTACAACAGTCAAATTATGGAAGCAGCCCAAGTGTCCATCAACAGATGGATAAAGATGTGTGTATATACATATATATATACACATGGAATATTACTCAGAGAATATTTAAGAAATATAAGAAAGAAACATAAGAAGTAATGAAATCTTGCCATTTCCAACATGGATGGATCTGGAGAGTATAATTCTAAGTGAAAGAAGTCAGTCAGAGAAAGACAAATACCATTTCACATATATGTGGACTTCAAGAAACAAAACAAACAAAGATAAAAAAGACAAACACAAAAACCAGACAGAACAAACTGATAGTTACTAGAGGGGCGGTGGGTCTAAGGATAGGTGAAATAGGCGAAGGGGATTAAGTACATTTTTTTCCTTTGCAAGTTTTTATTTGAATTCCAGTTAGTTAACATACAGTATAATATTAGTTTCAGGTGTTGAATTTATTGACACCCAGTGCTCATCACAAGTGCCCTCCTTAATACCCATCACCTATTTAACTCATCCTCCCACTCAAGAGTACACTTATGATGAGCACTGAGTAAGGTATACCCATGTTGAATCAATGGGCACCTGGATGACTCAGTTGGTTAAGCGTCTCTTGATTTCAGCTCAGGTCATCATCTAGGGTCACGAGATCAAGCCCCATATTGGGTTCCGTGCTGGGTGTACAGCCTGCTTAAAACTCTCTCTCTCCCTCTCTGTCTGCCCATCCTCCCACCTCTTTTCCTCTCTTAAAGAAAAAAGAATTGCTAAATCACTATACTGGACACCTCATATAACTAATATGCTAATAAATCAATGTGACACCATATGTTAACTACACTGGAATTTAAATTTAAAAAAGTAAATATACAAAGAAGACTAAAAAAAAGAAAGGAAAAAGGAAAGAAAACAGATAATACAGATGTGGAAAATTCATACTTGCCTGCAGTCTGCCAATGGCCACTAGGCAAAATTTGCTCCCCTGGCCAGCCTCTGGATCATCATCTGGAAGGGAGACACCTTCAAGAAGGTGAAGTTAAAAGGTTTAAGAAGGATCTCAAACTCAATTACCTTTAATTCAGATCAAAAAAGATTTAAAATACATGTAGGTACGAAGAGACTAGTTTTAAAACAACAGAGTGCTGAATAAGAATAAAGATAAACAACTGCACAGAATTTACCATATATAAAACTATGATGGTCAAACCAAACATATGAAGACAGTCATTTATTCTATGACTATACCACAGGCAGAGAACAGAGGTCTTGCCCAACCTGTGGTTTTAAAATAAGCAAACAACCAAAAATGAAATTAAACCAACATCAACAGTTAGTTACTTATGTCTTTTGGAAAGAGAGAAGCCAAAGTTTCAATGTTTTATGTGGAAAAGGGAAGGCTGCATTTTCTCTCTAGTCTTTGCATATATATCGTCTTTTTACCAAGAAAAATATTATCTGAGAGCAATACAGAAATATAAAAGACCATATATGGCATATGTATGGTTTATTCAATATATAAACTAAAAAGCTCAAATGTCACTACACTTAGAATTTTTCTGAATTACACTTAACTACCATTTATTGAGTGCATACTACATGCCAGGCACTGGGCTAAGTGCTTTTCTTACATTAACTCTAATCCTCAAAATAATTCTACATGGGATATATTATCTCCAAATTATAGATGAGAACACTGAGGGGTTCTTTTTATAACGGTCAAGTGTCTTACTCTAAGTTATACCATTAGTAAGTAACAATGCCAGAATCAAACCCAGGTTTTTCCGAATACAAAGTTTAATCTCTTCCCCAAATATACCACCTTGCCTCCCTTTTCTCTTAGTTTCCCTCTCCCTATAATCCCACTTCCCAATTACACCCATCCAGCAGGGAAGTAATAAAGTTGCTAAGATCTGGAAATTCTGACAAACCAGTTTAAAAGGCTGATCCCTGCACCCCAACCATCCTTCTCACATTTTGTTTGACTTCAAGTTCTAGTAAAGCTAATGTGCTCACATCTTGATTTAAAGCCTTTAAAGAGAATATCCCACTTACAAGTTACTACAATTAAGTCATTTCCTTCTTCCTCAAAGCCATGCTCCTACTAAAAAGCTTTCCCAAATTAACTGCACTCAATGCCAAATGTTTCTTTGCACACAAATACTTAGAAAATAGGTATTCAGTATATATTATTATGAATCTGCACGTTTTTAAAAATTGCATTCTGTGACACAGCCACCACTGAATCATTTTCAAGTCTGAGTAACCCATCTCCCCAACTGGAATATAAAGGAGGAGCAAGAGCCTGCTTTTTCTTTCCTATTTTCTTATAGTTGATACCACCGTACATTTCACACACCAGGTACATGATAAGTGTTAGCTAACTTTCTCAGACTCTGTGACAAACCTGTTGCACCATGGGAGAAATCCAACT
This sequence comes from Zalophus californianus, assembly GCF_009762305.2. Taxonomy (NCBI): domain Eukaryota; kingdom Metazoa; phylum Chordata; class Mammalia; order Carnivora; family Otariidae; genus Zalophus; species Zalophus californianus. The sequence continues at coordinate 105,038,122 of NC_045598.1, forward strand.
TTCCTACCTGCTGGGGGCCAGGCCTTGATGTAGCCTGTGCAGTGGACCACCACAAAGTGAGGTTCCCCATCCTTCACAGTGCCAAGTCCATTCCTAGAAGAAGTACATGTGTGAGGAGAAAACCCTACCCAGTAACATTTAAAAGGCAATGCTGGCTTAGTCCCCATAACTTCAGGCTCTTGGATGTTTAGAAAACTGGCCACTTTTTTACCTCTCCCACCCAAAAGTGACCACCATATTTCTGACCCTTGCCAAAGTAAAGAAACAGAAAGGTACTGTAGCAGGAAGAAAGTTGGTAAAGTGGTAGGGCAACTTCTTTAAACAAGATGAGCAAAAGAAACTGTAAAAGTTCAGGAAAACATTGCCAAAAAAAGGTAACTGGGAAGTGAAGGATACAAGTGAGGGCTGCTGAAGAAAGTACTACATTAAGATAGCTGAAAAAGTGACGATCTTTACAGGTTATTGGCCATCCCTTTGGTTTTTCATTGTTTAGGATCTCACCGGCATCTGTTCCTCACAAAGCTCAATCTATTCATGGAGACTGGGTCCACCGAACTATTACCACACCTGTTTCAAAGAACGGAGAGATTAAAAGCAATTAAGCTGTGCTATTAAAGAACTTTCCATCCATTAACAGCCAGAAAAAAGGGCTCTGGACACAACTAGACACAGAAGGATAAAGAAGTCAGGTTTGATATTTCTAAAACTTGGAACTGCCCAGAATTTGAAGTTCAAAATGTTGCACATACTCTTCAAATGCAGAAATTCTCTACGTTGGGGTCAGTATACTTTTTGTGTAAAGGACCAGATGCTAAATATTTCAACTTTTGTGGATCATACAATCTGTTGCAACTAGCCATCAGAGCAGGAAAACAGCCATAGACAATACATAAACAAATGCACATGGCTATGTTCCTATGAGGCTTTATTTACAAATAAAGAGTTGTGGTTTGCAGACCCTGGTTCTATACCACAACCCAATCTATTTGCCACATTTCTTTATTACTTATCTTGCTCTTGCCATGTACATAGGCTGTGTCCACATATTGGGACATTCTCTCCCACCCTCTCTACCTTATCTCGTTTCTTTAAAATAATGGATAAAACTTACCTAGAGTTTAGTATGTGCCACGCACTATTCCAAGCATCTTTACACATATTTATTATCTCATGCTTATAACAACTTTACGAAGTTAATATAATTCCCAATATTAGATGAAATCACAACACAAAATAGTCATGTAATCTGCTCAAGGTCTCAGAAGAGAGTAAGCGTCAAACCTAGTAGTCTAGGTTCAGAAGTTACTCTAAACCAGTAAGCCATATAATACTCAATTCTGTAACTCTCTCAGGAAACCTTTCTTAATATCCTACTCACCATTTCTAATAAGCATCCTGTCAGTACAATGTAGGCAATTCCCACTGTATGACCTGAACTTATTTTGTGACTTCAAGAGGTATCTTTTCTACCTATGTAGAATGTACCACACTTTCTTCAGAATACTAAAAAAGTATAATTTATAATTATAAACACTAAATACTAACCAAAAGATATAAGATAGTATCAATACTCTATGAAAAAAAGAAAAATGAAGATATGGTCTAGTACATGGATGTTGTCTTGTGATGTACTGGGAAAATACTGCAGATTTTGGAATCCAACCACTCAGGATTTTTTTTTTTTTTTTTTAAACAACAGAACAGTAACCATGAATTCAACCCCAAAGAACAGATGTGGGAAATGACAGCAATAAGTCTCTGATCATAGTATCTGGCATAGGAGGAATTAATTAAATTTTAGTTCCCTTATCAAACATTTTATTCTGTTATAATCCATGTGAGTCTTGAGAGTTAAATTTAATCCAACTAGAGCTCAGATTTAAAAGTTTAACTGACCTAACCAGAAATCAAAGCCCCTGCTCTTAATTTTTCTTATGTCAAATCACAGCCCTCAGCCTGACACTCACCTCATACGGCAAATAAATGATCTCCTTGAGCCCATACACATCCTCATGGAAGACTGCTGACCTTCTTTTTTCACTGTTCCAGTCTTCAGATCAAGGATACGCCCTGAAAAATGATGTGAAAAACAGTCTGGTGTGTTTTCTTGTATGTGGTGAAGAGGGAAAGGAGAGACACTAGAGGCAAAGATAAATAAGTATCCTACTGATGTCCTCCAATCTCATTTATAAAAGAATAGGCCAAGTAGGGAACGGATATTTTTCAAGTCCAAAATACCTCAACCCCCATCAATGAATGTTATTCTTAAATGCAAAGGCAGCACTGGAGAAAACCTTGTGCAAAGAAGAAAGGTGGGAGTGGAAAGTGGTGTTGGCAAGCAAGAGGCTAGGCTACATTCTTGGGTCTCATTTTTATACACATACACATGCACGTGTGCGCACACATGCACACCGAGGGAATGTCATTGTTTAAAAACAAATAATTTGGGGCGCCTGGGTGACTCAAGTCAGCTGAGCATCTGCCTTTGACCAGGTCACAATCTCAGGGTACCAGGATCAAGCACCACATCAGGCTCTCCGCTTAGTGGGGAATCTGCTTCTCCCTCTCACTCTTCCTCTGTGTTCTCTCTCTCAAATAAGTAAACAAAATCTTTAAAAAATTAAAATAAAATAGGGCGCCTGGGTGGCTCAGTTGGTTAAGTGACTGCCTTCGGCTCGGGTCATGATCCCGGAGTCCTGGGCTCGAGTCCCACATCGGGCTCCCTGCTCAGTAAGGGAGCCTGCTTCTCCCTCTGACCCTCCCCCCCTCTCATGTACTCTCTCTCTCTCTCATTCTCTCTCTCTCAAATAAATAAATCTTTAAAAAAAAAAAAAAAATTAAAATAAAATAAAAATTAAAAAAAAACAATTTTATATGCTATAGTAACACAATATCTATCTCCAGCCAAAATTTTCTTCCCTTTATTATATAGAAATGAATGGCAAGAGCGCCTGGGTGGCTCAGCTGGTTAAGCGTCTGCCTTCAGCTCAGGTCATGATCCCAGGGTCCTGGGATTGAGTCCCGCTTCAGGCTCCCTGCTCAGTGGACAGCCTGCTTCTCCCTCCCTCTGCTGCTCCCCCTGCTTGTGTGCTCTCTCTGTCAAAGAAAGAAATAAAATCTTTAAAAAAAAAAAAAAAAGAAATGAATGGCAACTTTTGGAAAAAAGAACTAGAAACATGAAACCCATAAAGACCTGAAAGAAGGGAAAACTAAAACACAATTAATAAAACCAAAACCAAAAAATAAAACCAAAATAAAACCAAACATGAAACCCATAAAGACCTGAAAGAAGGGAAAACTAAAACACAATTAATAAAACCAAAATTAATAAAACCAAAAACCAAAATAAAACCTTGCCATTTGAAACGACATGGATGGAACTAGACGGTATTATGCTAAGCGAAATAAGTCAATCAGAGAAAGACAATTATCATATGATCTCACTGGTATGTGGAATTTAAGAAACAAAACAGGATCAGAGATGAAGAGAGGAAAAAATAAGACAAAATCAGAGAGAGAGAAAAACTGTAAGAGACTCTTAATCATAGGAAACAAACTGAGGGTTGCTGGAAGGGAAGGCAGTGGGGGGATGGAGTAACTGGGTGATAGATATTAAGAAGGGCAGTGATATAATGAGCACTGGGTATTATATAAGACTGATGAATCATTGACCTCTACCTCTGAAACCAATACTACATTGTATGTTAATTAACTGAATTTAAATAAAGATAAATAAATAAATAAAACTATAATGGACTTCCTTGTATTTTATTACCAAGTTTTTTAAAAGATTCTATATATTTATTCATCTATTTAATGAGAGAGAGGGAGAGAACACATGTGTACATGTGTGTGCATGAGCACAGGTAGGGGCAGAGGGAGAAGGAGACAGGAAATCTCAAGCAGACTCCAGCTCAGTGTGGAGTCTGACACAGGGCTTGATCCCAAGACTCTGAGATCACAATCGGAGTCAAAACCAAGAGTTGGGATACTCAACCAACTGAGCCACCCAGGCCCCCCTTAATTACCAGTTTTGATCTGCTTTCACTTTAAATTTTTTTCCAGAGTTGCTTAAGAAGCAGATGTGTTTCCTATAGCCAAACTCTGCAAAAGGACTGAATAGCATTAAAATAGGGTGAAGAAAAAAATAAATAAAAATAAGACAAAAAATAGTACAGATACAAAAAATAGTAACAACTTTTATACTGATAACCACTCCTCTTTAAAATAAAAATCTATTAAATAGAACCCAGTATATAAAACTATATATATACTTTATATATATAAAGTATATAAAGATATGCACAAACAGGTAGAAAAAAATACCAGGTAATTACCCATACAAATGAGAAACATGGATAACTTAATTCTTTTAGAATGGAAAAAAAAAGTTCATTGTAGATTTGGTTTTTACTGTTTTATTTACAGTAATTAACTTATATACGTGCACTGTCACTCAAGAAACATTTTCGGGCGCCTGGGTGGCTCAGTTGGTTAAGCGACTGCCTTCGGCTCAGGTCATGATCCTGGAGTCCCAGGATCGAGTCCCACATCAGGCTCCCTGCTCAGCACGGAGTCTGCTTCTCTCTCTGACCCTCTTCCCTCTTGTGCTCTCTATCTCTCATTCTCTCTCTCTCAAATAAATAAATAAAATCTTTAAAAAAAAAAAAGAAACATTTTCTAACAATAAGCTACAAATTGTATTATCTGCATGTGGATAGAAAAAAATGATTATATTCATTATGGGAGAATATTCTAGAAGGTTTGCCACATTCAATGAACAAACTGAAGAGCTAAAACACCTCTTCTGTTTCAGGAAAAAAAGAAAGGGCTTCCCATTCATTTTCCATCCACATAATTCGTACCTGTCAGGGCATTTTCTGAGGTGGAAAGCTGCTCACGAAGTTTGTCCACATCATCTGGATGCACCTGATCATAGAGTGTGCTACCAAACCATTCAGACTGTGGCTGATTCAAAACTGGGGTCACTGAGTCAGAGACATAAACCACCCGGCCTGTCTCACATGAGACAATAAACAGAAAGCCATCAGCTGCCTCCAAGATCAAATGTTTGAGTTCCTGCCCAAAAAAGAGAAATGAAAGTTAATACTGAACTCTTAAAAGTCAAGAATTATTCATGGAAAGAAGACATTTCAGGCCTTATGCACCTCTCCCTAAGCAATTGCTGGCTCCTGCCTGATCCACAGCCCCAGCTTTGCACTCTAAATGTAACTGCCTTCAAAATAGGTAAATTTTCTAACAGTATTTCTTCAATCTCTCTGTCACTATTCACCTCCTCCTCTTTACCTCAGGACGCAAGATGGGAAATAAAAAGGTTTCCCACTAACAAAAATTTAGTCCTTGATCTCACCCCCTCTGGTCTCTTTTTAGAATCTTGCTCTATAAATACTCCCATTTTCACTCTTTCCCCTCAGATCTATAAACACGATCAGGTTTTCTCAATTCTATACAAATCTTTCCTCAATTTTGCCCAACTCATCTCTTTTTCAGTGCCGAGTTTATATTAAGAGTAATGTTATATTCACTGGTTTTATTCTCTTACCCTTCACTTATTTCTCAATCCCACTACAACTGTCACTCTAAACCATTCATATTGTTTGCAGCAGGTTAACAATGTTCTCCTGACTGCCAATTCAAGTCTCCTTTCCTGGGTCTTTATCATGTTACCCAATCTCTCTCTAGAATCTGGTAATGTTATCCATTCCATCCTTTTAAGTTTTATTTTCCTCTAGCTTCTACTACACCCTCCTCCAACTTTGGCTACCTTTCTAAACATCCCTTCTCTGCTTCAGGCACCCTTCCCTTTGTTCAAGTCTTAAGTATATATATTTCCAAGGTTCTATCTTAAGTTCTCTTCTCTATTTATACCATATTCTCTCCCTGAGAAATTATATCCACTCCTCCCTGCCATGAAATGATGCCCAAGTCTGTATCTCTAGACTCGCCTAAACTTTTTTCTTTAGCTTTAAGCAGACCTAAATTCCAACCAACTGTTAAAACATTTGCAATTTAGATATTCTACCAGCAACTCAATTTCAACATCTCAAAACTGGTCATATTTTCCCCTCCAAAGAATAATCCTCTGTGCTCTTCTAGCATTTCCTTTCTTGATTAACAGTATCACCTTCCTCTCAGGCTACAAGACTCAAAATCTAATTACTCTCTCTCCTGCTCCAGTGGTAACTGTTTTATTAATTCTATTTCCAATAACTACATCACTGTCCTAGTTATCTTATGCCAAGTCTCAAATCCAGCCTTAAAATGCTCTGTATCAACAAATATAATTTTTTGGGGGAGAGAGATGGGGAGGGACAGAAAGAGAAGGAGAATCCCAAGTAGGCTCCATGCCCAGCGCAGAGCCCAACTCAGGGCTTGATCTCATGACTCTGAGACCATGACCTGAGCCAAAATCAAGAGTCGGGACACTTAAAACTGACTGAGCCACCCAGGCCCACTGACTGACACATTTTTGACGGCTCCCTACTGCCTAAAAATTAATATCTAAATTCTGTAACATAACACCTAAATACTACATGATCAGGCCCCAGCCTACCTCCCTATTGTCATCTCCCAAGGCTTGCTAAACTATTTCATTTGCCTTGAATAATCCAATCATTCTCACTAGGCATTTGCTCAAGTTATTCACAGTATTTATGACACTAATCCCTTACCTTTCCTTTTCCATGTTTATATTTCTACAGGACTTTAATACTGCACCTCTATGATAGAACTAATCGTGTGTTTATATTGTGATTTATTTATTTACATGTCTCTTTCCACTAGTGACTATCTCTTATCTCTGTTCTTCTCATAGCACAAAGCACCTGGTTAGCCCACAAAAGGCGCATAAACTGGAGTCTGTTCAATCAATATCTCTATGTGTATTGTTAGATTAACTGATTAACTATTTCAAAGTACATATATCTAAAATCCATGCTGTATGTTTTCATATAGAAACTCTTATTTGGAAAATCATTCTTATTGCTTTCTTCCAAACCACATTCCTTCCTTCTAATCCTCTGAATAAAAGAGTGACATTATAGGTCAATTTTTTCTTCCTTATATTTCCTGTAAAATTTTCTGCAACAACCATGTGTTATTTTTAATAATCAAAAGAGAACATACCTTTCTTACTCTTAGAAATCTTTGCTAACCATCCCCACTCAAACCTGGTCATTCTATTCACTTTAGCCGTCCCTCCACTATATATTTATCTAGTCCCATATAAATTATTAGTAAGTTTTAAAGAAAGATTATTTCTCAGGGTGCCTGGGTGGCTCAGTCAGTTGTGTCCGACTCTTGGTTTTGGCTCAGGTCATGATCTCATGGGTCGGGAGATCTAGCCCCACACTGGGCTCCATGCTCAATGGGGAGTCTGCTTGAGATTCTCTCCTTCTCCTTCTGCTCCTCCCCCTGTTCACATTCGGTCTCTCTCAAATAAATAATCATTTTAAGAAGATATTTCTTCTCTGTATGCATTTTCTTCTCATTTTTCACTATGTGTGTATCTAGACACTCAAAAATTCATATTCAGACTCACTTCCACTCACTCACATATTCATACTCAGATTAAGTTCCTGAGAGGCTAGAAACGTTTTTGCCTTCCCTATTTTTCTCATTACATTTAACAGAGCACATCTCTAAGGAACAATGACTGCCTTGTCAGACTCCTTTTATCACTAAAACTAAAAGCTGTTTCAGGAATAAGAAACAGTTTTCTTCCATCTTCTATAACCCTAAAGCCAAGGAAGAGAACAGGTTCCATGGACACAATCATCTCTTCTTCCTACAATTCTACTCTTGTTTCACCTTATAGGCTATATTCATGAGTGAAGTTTAAAATACATATAAGCTTGGGGCATCTGGGTGGCTCAGTTGGTTAAATGTCTGCCTTCAGCTCAGGTCATGATCCCAGGGTCCTGGAATTGAGCCCTGTGTTGGCGGGGGGGGGGGGGTCCCCTGCTCAGCGGGGAGTCTGCTCCTCCCCCACCCCCACCTGTGTGCACATGCTCTCTCAAAATAAATACAATCTTTAAAAAAATTAATAAAATAAAATACCTAATAAGCTTGTTAAATAATTTGCACAAGTCTTCTGTACTTCTCACTGTTCCGATGCTAATGAATATAATAGCCAGGAATTGAAACTACTTTCCCATGTGTGAATTTTTCCTTAACAGGTGAATTCTTGTACTTTAAGCAATCTACAGACTCAGCTTGGCTCTGACTCTCAATATAAGGCACTAGTTAGAATTATGGTCATCTACCCCGCAAAGATAAAAATTTTCAACAGATTCTCGACTATCTCAGATTTGTACATCCCAGAGACCTGATCAGTGAGGAATGAAGGCTTGTAGGTGCCATCAGTGGATGTATTCCCAGTTCCTCTCAAGGACTTCATGTGAGAGACTGCCATGCGTAAGATGGTTAGCTTGTCTGGTTTTCGAGCCAGGGCACTACAGGTGGGCACCATGTCTGACAGTTCTGTGATGTAGGCTGTCATCTTGTTCCGTCGCCGCCGTTCAATTTCACTGTGATTTTCCCTGCATGGAGAGAGGAGAAGCCCCACCCAGGTGGTCACATCTGGCCATTTGGGAGGTGAGAAGAGTCATATAAATACGGAGTCAGCTGCTGAAGAAATGTAGTTTTTAGATTTAGGAGTGTTTAAGTCTCGGAAGATAGAGTCAAGTTTGCCAACCTTCTCATGCAGAACAAGGATGAAATAGAAACCAACAAGGCAGACAGAGAATAAACAGATACCAGCAATTCTCCCTATCTCCTGGAAACTTCACTTCCTATGTAAATTACCACTCCCCCAAACAAAACAAAGCAAAAAATGTTTTAAAAAGTGATAGTCTTAAAAGATGTTGATTTTACTCATGTTATTTCCCGAGACAAATAATCTTGGTTTGGCTGACTCCATGTTTACTAATTCAACTTTTTAAGGCCGAAAATAAAATGACCAGTTTTTTCCAACACAAGTATACTGCCCAACAACTGATAAATGAATTGATAGTACAGATTCCTTGTTCTATAAAATGTTGCCTGTTCTAAGCTTCTCTCCTACTCTTAACACTAGAAGGCAGAACTGGAAGATTTTGAAGTTTTCTTTGTCTCACTAAGGCATAAAGTCCTAGCTTCTCTATCTGGGTGTGGTGCCAGTGTACTGAGCTTAAGAGATTTTAAGATAACTCTATGGTCAAATAATCTTCAACAAGGCAGGAAAAAAAATTGCAATGGAAAAAAGACAGTCTCTTCAATAAATGGTACTGGGAAAATTGGACAGCCACATTCAGAAGAATGGAACTCGACCATTCTCTAACACCATACATAAAGATAAACTCAAAATGGATGAAAGCTCTCAATGTGAGACAGGAATCCATCAAAATCCTAAAGAACATAGGCAGTAACCTCTTCCACATCGGCGACAGCAACTTCTTTCAAGATACATCTCCAAAGACTAGTGAAACAAAAGCAAAAATGAACTTTTGGGACTTCATCAAGATAAAAAGCTTCTGCACAGCAAAGGAAACAGTCAACAAAACAAAGAGGCAACCCACTGAATGGGAGAAGATATTTGCAAATGACACTACAGATAAAGGGCTGGTATCCAAGATCTATTAAGAACTTCTCAAACTCAACACCCAAAAAACAAATAATCAAGTCAAAAAATGGGCAGAAGACATGAACAGACACTTCTCCAAAGAAGACATACAAATGGCTAACAGACACATGGAAAAATGTTCATCATCATTAGCCACCAGGGAAATTCAAATCAAAACCACACTGAGATACCACCTTAAACCAGTTAGAATGGCAAAAACTGACAAGGCAAGAAACAACAAATGTTGGAGAGGTTGTAGAGAAAGGAGAACCCTCTTACACTGTTGGTGGGAATGCAAGTTGGTACAGCCACTTTGGAAAACAGTGTGGAGGTGCCTCAGAAAATTAAAAATAGAGCTACCCTATGACCCAGCAATTGCACTACTGGGTATTTACCCCAAAGACACAGATGTAGTGAAAAGAAGGGCCATATGCACCCCAATGTTCATATCAGCAATGTCCGCAATAGCCAGACTGTGGAAAGAGCTGAGATGCCCTTCAACAGATGAATGGATAAAGAAGATGTGGTCCATGTATACAATGGAATATTACTCAGCCATCAGAAAGGATGAATACCCAACTTTTACATCAACACGGATGGGACTGGAGGAGATTATGCTAAGTGAAATAAGTCAAGCAGAGAAAGTCAATTATCATATGGTTTCACTTATTTGTGGAACATAAGGAATAGCATGGAGGACATTAGGAGAAGGAAGGGAAAAATGAAGTGGGGGTAGAAATCAGAGGGGAAGACGAACCATGAGAGACTATGAACTCTGAGAAATAAACTGAGGGTTTTAGAGGGGAGGTGGTGGGGGGATAGGTTAGCCAGTGATGGGTATTAAGGAGACCATGTATTGCATGGAGCACTGGGTATTACAGGCAAACAATGAATCATGGAACAATACATCAAAAACTAATGATGTACTGTATGGTGACTAACATAACATAATAAAATTAAATTAAAAAAAAAAGATATCTACTAGTGGTCCCTTCTGGGTCCCCAGCTGGAGCAAAATGAATTAGAGAGTAAAAGTGGAGTGGGGAGGAAAAGGCCTGAAAACAGACAATTTGGATCTCAACAGGGTACGTGGATCACATCTCCATAATAATCCAGTAGTTTTCAAGTTGGATTTCTAAAAAGCCCCATAGTTCCTCAGTGTCTTCTACGAGGATGCCTCAAAGAAAGAACGAAACAACACACTGCATTTCTGCTTCTCCTTGAGCAGCTTTTGCTTTATCTTTTTTATTCACTTCCATTACCACTTAAGGATCCTATCTGAATAAAAGTTCTTTGTCAAAACAAAAAGAAAAATAAAAACAACTGGTCTAACATAAATCTCTTCATGAGAAGAATTAAGGTTAAGAAGTTAACTAAATGACTTTCCCAAAGGCAGCATTCATTCCCAATTAATGCAATGGTTTTCCCACCATACCATGCCAAATCAGCTTTCTGAAGACTTAGCAGGAAATGACAACAAAATGAGCTTGTGGCCGCGCTGAAAAAGGTAATGAGATGAGGGGGTAAAGTAGCAAAAACAGGTATTGGTATCAATGATCTATCTCCTACTGAATGGTCCCAAATCACAGAAGCAAGAAAATAGAAAAATTTGGGCACACCATTAGTATCCTAGTATTTCTACCTTATTGACAATAGTCTCCAAAGAGAACTCTAGAGTCTCCTTTCCAAATGGCAAAAAGATCTCACCACGTAAGTTTGTATTTGTTAATTTGCCTGAGAAACATAAAATTCTACTTTCAAACTTAAAGCACCCATCCTCCTAGTATCTGACAGATTTCTGACACCGAAGTCCAGAAGGCTACTCTTTTAAAAAGCCACATCAAGACTGCTAAAACTTTTCTGGAAAACCATAAAAGATTCAATCACCAAAGCAAGACCAGTACTGTATGACACAGTAATCTAGCCTGTGAGTCTACACAGGAAAATAAGGGTGTGCTTTCTAGAGAGGTACAGAATAAATGCTAAGGCCTAAATATTGGGAACCAATTGCAAACACAAATATATTTATTAGTCTTCTGATAAAAAAGTATGCCCCTGCTAAAGCACCAACTGGCACCACTGCCCTGCTTCTAAAGCCTTTTATTCTGTGAAACAGTGCTGAGATTAAAGAGGAAAAGAGAAAACTATAAAACTAATAGCAATTTCTTAAATTCCTTAGTAAAGTTCCCTCAACTCACCCACTTTCTGATGGGGGAGGCCAAAGTTCCTGTTACACACAAACTTCTAATAAATCTTGTCCTCTCTTGCCACAGATAAGGAAAAACACAAAGAGAAAGGGGAAGAAAAGAGCAGAGTAAGAAAAAGGAAAAAGCAGCATCATCTGCTTCATCATGCTGAAAGACACTGTTCTCCTACCTGGCAAGTCTCTCTTTATCCGCAGAGCTCTGCTCATCATCCGACCTAAAAATAGAATTAATGAACTAAGCTAAAATTAAAATAAAAAGAAAGAAAAAAAGAGGGATGGATGGATGGATTGATGCAAGGAAGTAGAGGGGAAAGGAAAGGAAAAAGGAAATAGAACAAAATAGATGCAGAGAAGGGAAAATTAAAATATGGACAGGAACCTTGCCCATAACTCTACAAAGCCATTTGTTAGGATAAAAAAAAGTAACTCACAGGACAAAGGCTGACATAAAAGCAAGGCCAATATTCATTATAAATTAACACAGTCTGAACACAGAAAGCATTTTGCCAATCAATCTCTATACAGACCAACAATATATAGTTTGAACAAGAACCAAACGAGGGAATACCATTCTCACACACTGCTCCCAATCTGGAAATAAAATGATATCCACATATGCTATTCTTTTTTTTTTTTAAGATTTATTTATTTATTTGAGAGAGGGGGGAAGGTGCAGAGGGAGAGGGAGAGACAGAATACTCAAGCAGACTCCCTACTAAGAGCAGAGTCTGACGTGGGGCTTGATCCCAGGACCCCGAGATCACAACCTAAGCCAAAATCAAGAGTTGGCCACTTAACCAACTGAGCCACCCAGGTGCCCCCACATATGCTATTCTATAATAAAAAAACAAAGAGTAAATCATGGTAAGAATGTTAAACAAATGATCACAAATACAATCTCTCTGTTAATACGCAGACACACACATATGCTCTCATAGACAAAATAACCTAACAGGTTTCACTGGATAAATTACATAAATAAAACTTAAGAATTAGGTTTCTGGCACATCCCCTACCATTGACTGGATACTAAAGTAGTAAATTTCTATTTATTCACTCTCCCATTTCTTTGCAGTAAAGCTCCAAAACTGCTGGATCCCCACTGTCAACTCCCCCTCTCCTGGAGGGGGCTACAAAGGATTACCATTTAAGTTTTTCTGGAAAACTGAGAACTATAAGGGTTGGTGGCAACTGAAGAAACATCAAGGTGTTGGTAGGCCAGTATATCAGTAATCAATTCCATTAAAAACAATATATATAGATATAGATTAAGAAGCCTCAAATATGTCTAAGTAAGCATGATATATTAACAGGCTGAAACACTATTTCATTATTAAAAGTGATAGGTACAGAGGCACCTGGGTGGCGCAGTCGGTTAAGCGTCCGAATCTTGGTTTTGGCTCAGGTCATGATCTCAGGATGGTGAGATGGAGCTCCATGACAGGCTCTGTGGTTGGTGGAGCCTGCTTGGGATTCTCTCTCTCTCTCCCCCTACCCCTCCCTACCATGCTCACTGACTTGCTTGTTCTCTTTCTCACTCTAAAATAAATAAATCTCAAAAAAAAAAAAAAAAAGACATGTACAATGAATAGCAATACCTGGGAAACAGGAAAAAAAGAGACCCAAAATAACACAGTAATAAGAACATAAATATGAAATTTACCTATACTGATAAGAAACACAAGAGAATTGCCTTATATTCAGTAAAGTTTCATGTTCATTGGTTATTATGGTTCCTTAACAAACTACAAATCCTTTTTTCAAAGAATTGAGAAAATAGATACATTTTCAGCTTTATAGACCTACTGAATTCCCAAGGAGAATATGTGAGGTGAATTGGCACAATCTAAGTTGTCTGAAAGAAAGTTAAATATCTAAAATTCCTATTATTACTACTACAAATCCATAATCCCTTAACCACTCTAGTATTTCTGAATGAAATATGTGAATGTATAAATATTTATACTAAGTACAACAAATGAAGACTAAAATAATTCAGGTCATGTCTTCATAGCTTTTTGGAATTTCAGTCAAGAGACTGTTAACCTGTATGACCAGTACTACTTGATGGCTTGACTATCTTTCTATCTATCTTTCTTTTCTTTTCTTTCCTCTCTTTCTTTCTCTTTCTTTCAGCAATCTCTACATCCAACGTGGGGCTTGAATTCAGGACCCTAAGAACAGGAGCTGCATGCTCTACTGACTAAGCCAGCCAGGTGCCCAGGATGGCCTGACTTTCCAAAGCAGCTTCAGAAACTATTCCCCAAATATCTATAATTAACTTCTCATTTTAGAGACGGTTTATACCCTAAAGTATTTATAACTATCTATTTCAATAAATAAATTACTTGAAAATGTCTTGAATTCACTCCTTTCCTATTGCCATTGCTTCCACTCCAGCCCAGGCACTCATCATTTTATAGCTATCTTATTATTCACCCTTGCATCTACCTCCCTGACTATTGTGCTTCTTTTTAATCAATCCTATACACTACTACTAAAGAAAATCCCATATGCATTTTATTTATTAAAATCTCTTATTCAAAGCCCATGATGGCATCTTACTGCTTCAGATAGTTATAAGCCACTCTGACTGGTATTAGCCCTCTACATCAGTGGTTCTCAAGGTTTGGTTCCCAGACTAGCAACATCAGCAATAAATATAAGAACTCAGTTAAGCTCTGGATTTTTGATTATTCATTTTTCTGAGATGGCTGCAAACTCACTTTTTACAAAACAGACTAATTTGGGCGCCTGGGTGGCTCAGTCGGTTAAGCATCTGCCTTTGGCTCAGGTCATGATCCCGGGGTCCTGGGATCAAGTTCCGCGTCGGGCTCCCTGCTCAGCAGGGATTCTGCTCCTCCCTCTGCCTGCCACCCCTTATTTATTAAAATAAATAAGATTTTATTTATTTATAATAAATATTTATTATAAATAAATATTTATTTGTCAAATAAAATCTTAAAAAAACAAATGTACTGTTTAAAATATACAGAATGAACTTTCTAAAAAAAAATCTTGCTTTTTATTCATAAATCCTTCTCAATTTTGTACATCTGAGTTGATGAAAAGCGAAGTATTTTTCATAATCTTCACAAAATTTAAATAAATTTATTAAAATCAAAATTCATCTCCACAAAAATTATTTCTTTTGCCATTTTTAAAGGAAAACTATTACCTGTATAGATTTTGTGGACCCATTTAATAATAAATACAACCATGAAATCCATAACTTGTGTTCCTGTGGACACCCAGCAAGCACACTGTATAGCTGCCTACCATATACATAAAAACACTGTATAAACTGTACCATCAGTCTGAAGTCATGTTAACTGAACATAAACAATAACTGTCATACTAAATTTTGTCAGCTTTCAGAGTAAGGAAGAAGACTGACAGAGAAATTAACTCCTAATGAGATCAAATTAAACTCAATACACTTGAACTGCCTGGTTCCACAACATGGCCCAAGATGCTCTACTACATTACCTGGCAAACCGCTCCTTATCATTAGACATCTGATCATCATCACACCTAAGAAAGAAAAATAAGATTAGCCCAAAACATTATACTTGTTATATCTACTTCCTCTGAAATAAAAACTAGAAAGGAGTAAAAATATTCAACAGAAAAAAAAAAAAGCCAATGGAAAACCATCAAAAGCGATAGAGATAGTAATACCATCCCAAAGAACTTAAGAGACCCATGACTATTATTTGTCAGGTTTCCGATGTTCTCCTTTACCTTTACTTATGAGACACTCCAAAAAAAAGAGAATGATCTCATGAGGGCACAACGGACTGCCCTGTCAGCACCACTCTGAGATTGGGGATAGTTTTAATTATGGCAGAAAAACAAGGAACATAAAATTGACCATCTTAACCAATTTTTAGAGTACAATTCGGTAGTGTTAACTACATTTACATTGTTGTGCAACAGATCTATAGAACTTTCTAATCTTGCAAAACTGAAACTCTATATACACTAAACATCATCTTCCCATCTGCTCCCCACCTAACCCCCAGCTCCTGGTAACCATCACTGTACTTTCAATCTCTAATTTTGACTACTTTAGATACCTCATATAAGTGAAATTACATAGTCTCTTTTTGTGACTGGCTTATTTTACTTAGTATAATGTCCTCAACATTCATCCATGTTGTAGCATATGCCAGGATTTCCTTCCTTTTTAAGGCTGAACAATATTCCATTGGACATATATGCCACATTTTCTTTATGCATTCATCTGCCAGTGAATATTTGGGTTGATTCCACCTCTTGGCTATTGTGAAAATGGGGCAGTGCACATGAATGTGTAAATATCTAAGACCCTGTTTTCAATTATTTTGGATATTTATAACCAGAAGTGGGGCTGCTGAATCATACGATGATTCTGTTTTTAGTTTTTTGAGGAATCTCCATACTGTTTTCCAGTAGTTAAATTTACCATTTACATTCTGACCAACAGTGCATAAGGGTTCCTTCTTTTTCACATCCTTACCCAACATTTATTTTCTGTTTCTTTGATGGTAGCCCTCATCATGGGTGTGAGGTGGTATCTCACTGTAGTTTCAATCTTCATTTCTCTAACGATTAGTGATGTTGAACATCTTTTCATATGCTTGTTGGCCTTTTGCATACCTTCTTTGGAAAAACGTCTATTCCAAGTCATCTGCCAATTTTTAATCAGGCTGTTTTTTTTTATTATTGAGTTATGGTAGTTCTTCATATATTATAGATATTAACCTCTTATCAGATATATGATTTGCAAATATTTTCTCCCATTACATGGGTTATCTTTTCACTGTTTTCTTTGATACACAGAAATTTTTAAGAGATAGTTTTATATTATGACATGAACAATGTTCTTTATCTCTCTAATCAAGGAAACACAATCCATTCATCCCAACAACTTCTACTTAATAAGCCAATAAATCATATCTGCTAAAGAAAGAAACTACAGGATTTGTTGAGGGAGGAAAACCTAACTTTAAAAACATTACTCTACTCTCTGGATGATCTAAATTTTCCTCTTCTCACTGCCACAGGATATAGCAAAGATCTATCAACTCTGGACAGAAAGTGCTTTTGGGAGATAGGTAAATGTCACAAAATTTGCAGTTAAGCCAGTTATTAAATTAGAACCAAAATTTATACTGCTCCTTCACAGGCTGTAAATCCTCAAGTAATCCAACCCCAAGAATTTTCAATTTTTGAAAATAACAGAAGAGAAGAAGAATGGGCAAAAATGGAGATGTAACTGAATTCCAGCTCAAGTACAAATGGTCTGTTCCTAGGACACAAAATATGCTTTAAATCAGATGCTACTAACTCCTAGTGAAAACATGTAACCTAAACTGAAAAGAGAGACCTATAATTTATATGTTAACTTTGAATCTCAAGAATGAGTCTTCTAGATCCTTACTACTGAAAGTATGGTCAGTGGCAGATTCCAGAAATGAAGCAGAACACAGAACCTTGGGCCCTACCCCAGGCCTACTGAATTACATTTTTTTGGTAAGTAATCTCTAGGCCCAATGTGGGGCTTGAACTCACAACCCCAAGATCAAGAGATGCATGCTCTACCAACTGAGTCAACCCAGACCAAATTACAACTTTCAAAAGTAGCATCAACCAAGGAGATTTAGTGCTGACTTAGGGATACAATGCAAGTAAGGCTTTCACACACTGACCAGAGTGGAAAATTCCAATTGTTTTAAAAAAAAAAAAGATAAAGAAATTTGGTGATGCCTCTCTCGGGCATAATGACCCACTAGGTAAAATGAATTGTGACAGTCTTTTTTTATGGTTGGGGAAAGAACAAATGAACCTTTCTGGATCTGCATATAGTTTGTGACTACTAGGTTTTGTGGAAATAAAGACAATGACTCAGGGCCAGAGCTAACTGAGAAATATTTAATAAATAAGACTAGCAGCAGGGTGCCTGGGTGGCTCAGTCGGTTAACCATCTGCCTTCGGCTCAGGTCATGATCCCAGGATCCTGGGATCGAGGCTCCTTGTCGGGCTCCCTGCTCCACGGGGAGCCTGCTTTTCCCTCTCCCACTCCCCCGTGCTTGTGTTCCCTCTCTTGCTGTCTCTCTCTCTCGCTGTCAAATAAATAAATAAAATCTTAAAAAAAAAAAAAAAGACTAGTGGTTACTTCTATGCCATTCATATGCACAATACAGTTCCACCAATAGCATCTATCATTACAATTATGGATTCCCAATTGGAAGAATTCCCAGAACTGTTTGAAAAACAGTTTGGGATGCCTGGGTGGCTCAGTTAGTTGGGTGCCTGCCTTCAGCTCAGGTCATTATCCCAGGGTCCTGGGATGGAGTCCGGCATCAGGCTCGGCGGGGAGCCTGCTTCTCCCTCTGCCTGCTGTTCCCCGTGCTTGTTCTCTCTCTCTGACAAAGAAATAAATAAAATCTTAAAAAAAAAAAAAAAAGTCTATCCTTCCCCCAAAATTGAAATATCTTCCCCTCTTCACATTTATTAATACTCATTAAGTCTCAAGAGCTCTCTTGGAGAATTATTTTCTCCAATGTTCTGCAACTATTTCTTTACGGTAGCCAAGTTACAGTTGTTTTCAAGAATATCTGGTAGGACTCAGCAACTAGTTAGTAGTGAGAAATATAAGCCTAAATAAAATTTACTAAAATGAAAAAAAACAGATGTCTCTGATGGAACTTAAGCATTATAAAACTAAACAATGGCAAGGAATTTACAATACGGACATCCTCCATACAAAAACAAAAACTTAGGACATTATGAATGTATGTACACACATATACATTTAAATATGTGTGTACATATTTAGTACATACACTTACATATGTACTAAAATTTCTAAAAGGATACTCAATATAACTGGAAACTGTAGCTGTCTAAGGGAAAGGGTCTGAAGTGAAAGGAAGACATACCTGCACTACACATAACTACTTTGCACTGTTTAAAAACTTAAAAAATATATTACTTTTTAAAAGATCTACTTAATAAAGCAAATGAAGCCACCCAGGCTCAGTCGTTAAGCATCTGCCTTTGGCTCAGGTCATTATGGTTGGGGAAAGAACAAATGAACCTTTCTGGATCTGCATATAGTTTGTGACTACTAGGTTTTGTGGTCCCAGGGTCCTGGGATCAAGCCCCGCATCGGGCTCCAAGCTCTGCGGGAAGCCTGCTTCTCCCTCTCCCTGCCGCTCCCCCTGCTTGTGTTCCCTCTCTTGCTGTGTCTCTCTCTGTCAAATAAATAAGTAAAATCTTAAAAAAAAAAAAAAATGACAAATGAAATCTGGACACTCACATAATAAGCTTTTTTTTTAAATAGGGCTCCTTTATTTATTAAATATTTGTTACTCAACAAAGTAGTCCCACCTAGGTAGGTGGACAAAATTTTCAACTTTGGAAAGGAAAAACAGCAAGTTGCAGTCCAGGTTATCTCCCTTTCTTTGACTCTTACTGCTTTGGTCTTTAGCAGGAATAAGTATTTCCCTTCTCTGAAAGAACTCCTCCATTAATATAGCAAAAAGTCCATATTCAGTGCTCCAGAAGATTCATTATTCAAGGATACAAATTCTAATTCCTGCTCTGTAGAGGTCAACAGGTATCAGAACGTATGAAAGGTATATGACCCCCCAATGAATTACACCTTAGCCTCCTAACACACTGATTCAGGACTTGGGACATAAAATTTACTTTGGCCAATGGAACACCAGCAAATATCAATATAAAGCAGAGGCTTGATAAGCACTTAGACTGGGTTTTGCCTTTCAGATTGTAGCCATTGGCATGTAAAGAAATTGTTTGACCTCCTTAAGGATAAAAGACCACAAAGAAAACAGAATAACCATCCAGCCAATGCACAGCATTTGAGAAATAAAAAATTGTTATTGTTTTTAAATCACACAGCAACTAACTGTAACAAAGGGTCTTGGAAATTCTCTGCCCTCTCTTCACTGAGCTCCTTCCTCTGGAACCATTACATTAACAAAATGCTTGAAAACTTTATGAGGTATAATACAACAGGAAACTTTAGTTTTAGGATACAGCACTCACCTCAGGCCTAAGGACAAAAATATTACAAGTCAGAAATAAAGATCATGAATTTTTAGTATCAGAAATCTAGAGAAAAAATTAAAAAATCTTACCTCAAAAATTTACTGTTCCCTTCTCCATCATCATCAAAATCCAACCTGGGAAAAGCCAACAATAAATATTATAAGCCCACTGACAATACAGAACACTAAGAAATTAAAAATTCTCTACCCACAAACTATCTGAACACCCACCCAAATGGAAGAAGGAACAAGAAATGGACAGAAGTCAAACGAAGATATGTGACTTCCCCCTTGTACCAAACTGGGCAGTCAAAAGAGTGCCCACTGCTATCTTACATTTTCCTAAGTTGGCAGTCCACCTTTGCCAAAGTTTTATATCAGAGTACAACCTCTACCAAAGGTACAGGAATCCACTCAAAAATGAAATTAAAAAATGAATAAGTCAGGTCCATTTTTCAATTCTACAGTTTAAAGTATGTTACTAGATTTCTGAAACTTATTCCAAAACAGTGATGTTACACATAAGGGAGCAATTTACTCAGAAGGTTATTAATTAATGCTTCTTTACATCACATATCTAATATATATGTAATATATGATACATTCAAGACAATGCTAGATGAGAGGAAAACAAGAGACTTGCCCTCAAGGGACCCTCTACCTAGACAAATACAAATATAAAACAAATGAGAATAGGAAAGTGCCATGTGAGGAGCACAAGCAATATGCTATAAGACATTTAGTGAAAGCAGCAGTGACTTTCATTTCAAGGGATTAGGGAAGATTATAGGTAACAAGGTAGGCCAATCTCCTATTAAACTAAAATGTTACCACCTTAACCCAGTGATCACTCTTGGCATCTCTACTAGCCTCATAACCTCACATTCTGGGTCTCTAGATGGATTACATATGAAGTACACAGTGTCAATTCTGAAAGTGTTCATTCCTCTTCCTCACTGTAGCCCCCTAATTACTTGTCAAAATCTACCCAATAACTCCGTTTCCATGAATCTACCCTAAAGAAAATAACTCAAGGGCGCCTGGGTGGCTCAGTCGTTAAGCGTCTGCCTTCGGCTCAGGTCATGATCCCAGGGTCCTGGGATTGAGTCCCACATCGGGCTCCCTGCTCGGCAGGAAGCCTGCTTCTCCCTCTACCACTCCCCCTGCTTGTGTTCCTGCTCTCGCTCTCTGTCAAATAAATAAATAAAATCCTTAAAAAAAAAAAAAGAAAGAAAATAACTCAAAAGAGAGAAAAAATTTATGTACAAAGATGTTCACCGAGCATTACATAATAGCAAAATCTTCAAAACAACTTAAATATTCCAAAATAGGAACTGAATACATCCCTTTATGTAATTTAAAAATGTTTCTATAAAATATTTAATAATATGAAAAAAAGGTTATATATGGTTAGGTGAAAAGACCAGGCTATATAAAACTATATAATTATAGATTACAACTACTAAAAAGATCTACATATAAAGAATGAAGAAATTATACTAAAAAACTGATAGGAGATAGTAGGATTATTGCTATTCTTCTTTCTTACTATTTTCCAATCTTTATAATGTGTACTAATGAGACAGAAGAAAGAGAAATTAAGGAGTCAATCCCACTTACAACAAAACCATAGAATACCTAGGAATAAACCTAACCAAAGAGGCAAAGAATCTGTACTCAGAAAACTACAGAACACTCATGAAAGAAACTGAGAAAGACATAAAGAAATGGAAAAATGTTCCATACTCATGTCTGTACTACCTAGAACAATCCATACATTCAATGCAATCCCTATCAACATACCATCAACTTTTTTCACAGAGCTGGAACAAATAATCCTAAAATTTGTATGGAACCAGAAAAGACCCCAAATAGCCAAAGGAATGTTGAAAAAGAAAACCAAAATTGGTGGCATCACAATTCTGGACTTAAAGCTGTAATTATCAAGACAGTATGGTACTGGCACAAAAACAGACACATAGATCAGTAGAAAAGAGAACCCGGAAATGGACCCTCAACTCTATGGTCAACTGATCTCCAACAAAGGAGGAAAGAATATCCAATGGAAAAAAGACAGTCTCAGGGGCGCCTGGGTGGCTCAGTCAGTTAAATGGCTGCCTTCGACTCAGGTCATGATCCCAGGATCCTGGGATTGAGCCCCAGGTCGGGCTCCCTGCTCAGTGGAGAGCCTGCTTCTCCCTCTCCCTCTGCCTGCCACTCTGCCTACTGTGCTCTCTCTCTCTCTGTCAAATAAATAAATTAAAAATCTTAAAAAAAAAAAAAAAGAAAGAAAGAAAAAGAAAGAAAAAAGTCTCTTTAACAAATGGTGCTGGGAAAATTAGACAGCCACGTGCAGAAGAATGAAACTAGACCACTCCTTCACCATACACAAAAATGAACTCAAAATGGATGAAAGACCTAAATGTGAGACAGGAATCCATCAAAATCCTAGAGGAGAACACAGGCAGCAACCTCTGTGACCTTGGCTGAAGCAACTTCTTGCGAGACACATCTCCAAAGGCAAGGGAAACAAAGGTAAAAATGAATTATTGGAACTTCTTCAAAATAAAAAGCTTTTGCACAGCAAAGGAAACAGTCAACAAAACCAAAAGACAAATGACAGAATGGGAGAAGATATTTGCAAATGACATATCAGATAAAGGGCTAGTATCCAAAATCTATAAAGAACTTATCAAACTCAACACCCAAAGAATAATCCAATCAAGAAATGGGCAGAAGACGTGAACAGACATTTCTTCAAAGAAGAAATACAAATGGCCAACAGACACATGAAAAAATGCTCAACATCACTCGGCATCAGAGAAATACAAATCAAAACCATAATGAGATACCACTGAGATACAGTGGTCAGAATGGCTAAAATTAACAAGTCAGGAAATGACAGATGTTGGCGAGGATGTGGAGAAAGAGAAATTGTTGGTGAGAAGGCAAGCTGGTGCAGCCACTCTGGAAAACAGTTTGGAGGTTCCTCGAGAAGGTGAAAATAGACTATCCTACGACCCAACAACTGCACTACTGGGTGCAAAGATACAAATGTAGTGATCTGAAGGGGCACCTGCACCCCAATGTTTATAGCAGCACTGTCCACAATAGCCAAACTATGGAAAGAGCCCAGATGTCCATTGACAGATGAATGGATAAAGATCTGGTATATATACAATGAAATACTACTCAGCCATCAAAAAAAAAAGAAAGAAATCTTGGCCATTTGTAACGACGTGGATGGAACTAGACGGTATTATGCTAAGCAAAATAAGTCCATCAGAGAAAGACAATTATCATATGATCTCACTGATATGTGGAATTTAAGAAACAAAACAGGGGTGACTGGGTGGCTCAGTCGGTTAAGCGTCTGCCTTCAGCTCAGGTCATGATCCCAGGGTCCTGGGATCAAGCCCCAAGTTGGGCTCCCTGCTCGGCAGAAAGCCTGCTTCTCCCTCTGCCTCTGCCTGCTGCTCCCCCTGCTTGTGCCCTCTATCTCTCTGTCAAAAAACAACAACAACAACAACAAAAAAACCTTAAGAAACAAACCAGAGGATCATAGGAGAAGGGAAGAAAAAATAAAACAAGGTGAAATCAGAGAGGGAGACAAGCCATAAAAGACTCTCAATTGTAGGAAACTGAGGGTTGCTCGAGGGAAGGGGGTGGGGAGATGGGGTAACTGGGTGATGGACATTAAGGAGGGCATGTGATATAATGAACACTGGGTATTATATGAGACTGATGAATCACTGATCTCTACCTATGAAACCAATAATACATTATATGTTAATTAACTGAATTTTAAAAAATTAATTCAATTAAAAATAAAGAATGTGTATTACTTTTTTTTTTTAAGATTTTATTTACTTATTTGACAGCGAGAGAGACACAGCGAGAGAGGGAACACAAGCAGGGGGAGTGGGAGAGGGAGAAGCAGGATTCCCACTGAGCAGGGAGCCCAATGTGGGGCTTGATCCCAGGACCCAGGGATCATGACCAAAGGCAGACGCTTAATGACAGCCACCCAGGCGACCCTGTGTATTACCTCTTTTAGTGTATTTTCCTGATTACCAATAATACCCATTCATTTCAGAAAATCTGAAAATAAAGACAAGTCTCCCATTATCTCATCATCCAGAAATTGATGAGTATCCTTTCAGTTTTGCTATGCACATTACACATATTTCTTTCTGACAGAGTAGTATGTTACATAAACCGTAACCTCCCAACATACTGTGAACATTTTTCTGTACTGATACATACCTGTCACCTCCAATGGCTGTACAGTATTCCATTTCAAATATACTATAATTTACTCAATCAATCCCAATTTTGATATTTATAATGCTTCCAATTGTTTGTTATTACACATAACCTTAACACTGTGTTTAAGAGAGTGAACTCTAAAGCTAACCTCCCAAGGTTCATATCAAAGATCTTCCACTTACTGGCTTTAGAACCTTCAGTAAGCTACTTATTCAATGAGTTAAAATGTGTAAAACTCTTAGAGACACAGCAAGTCTTAATATGTTACCCATGTTACCACCTAAACTCAAGAATCACTCTTGCATTATTATTAGTTGGTGAAATTTAAAGACTAGCTATATTAGCTACCCAATTTTTCTTTCTGAGAGAGAGAGAGAGAAAGCTAGCGGGCATGTGTGAGTAGGGGGAGGAGAAAGAGGGAAACAGAGAATCTTAAGCAGGCTCCAGGCCCAGTGTAGAGCCCCAAGGCAGGGCTCCATCTCAAGACCCAAGATGAAATCAAACTGGAAATCCAGGTGCCCCTTAGCCACACAATTTTTAAAAAGAAAGCAAAAAGAGAAATTTAACAACAAAAAAATGGGACAAAATACTACCCATTCTCCCAGGCTTTTTTTTTTTTTTTTTTTAAAGATTTATTTATTTACTTGGGGCATCTGGGTGGCTCAGCTGCTTGGGTGTCCGACTCTTGGTTTCAGTTCAGGCCATGGGTCATGGGACGGACCCCTGAATCAGGCTCTGAGCTCATCGGAGATTTTCTCCCTCTGCCCCACACCCACGTGCATGCACTCCCTCTCTCTCCCAAATAAATAAATCTTTAAAAAAAAGATTTACTTATTTACTTATGAGAGTAATACACAAACTATACTAATAAAGAAAAAAATTGTAAAACAGCAAGACAAAAGAAGTCCCTAACTTACAAGTGAAAACCTGTAAGGCTACAGGAGATTTCTCGACAGAAACTTGGCAAGCCAGAAGAGAGTGGCATGATATATTCAAAGTGCTGAATGGGAAAAATCTGCAGCCAAGAATACTTCCCAAACAAAAACTAAAGGAGTTCGTGACCACTAAACCAGGCCTGCAAGAAATATTAAAGTGGACTCTTTGAGTGCAAAGGAGAGACTGAAAGACAAGAAAGGATCAGAGAGGGCGCCTGGGTGGCTCAGCTGGTTAGGTGACTGCCTTCGTTCGGCTCAGGTCATGATCCTGGAGTCCCGGGATCGAGTCCTGCATCGGGCTCCCTGCTCGGCAGGGAGTCTGCTTCTCCCTCTGACCCTCCCCACTCTCATGCTCTATCTCATTTTCTCTCTCAAATAAATAAATAAAATCTTTAAAAAAAAAAAAAAAGGAAAGGATCAGAGAAAATCTCCAGAAACAACGACAGAACAAGTAATAAAATAGTTATAAATACATATCAATGATTACTTTGAATGAAAATGGACTAAACACTCCAATCGAAAGATATAGGGTGTCAGAATGGATTAAAAAAACAAGACCCAACTATATGCTACCTATAACACACTCATTTTAGACCTAAAGACACCTGCTGATTGAAAGTGAGGGGGTGGAGAAACATCACACAAATAGATGTCAAAGGAAGTCAGAGTAGCAATAGAAAGACAAAGTAGACTTCTAGATTCTTGTATTGTTTTAGTCCTGCTTTGGTATCAGGGTAGTATTAGCCTCATGGAATGACTGAATGTAATACCTCTATTCCATTATTTGTAAGATTTTGATAAAGACTGTTATTATTTTTTAAATTTTTGTGGGGTTCGCTAATGAAGCCATATGCCTTAGGTTTCTTTGTGCTGGGAAATTTTTGATTCCTAATTCAACTTTCATTCATGTTACTGGTTTAATAAGATAAAGATAAAGAAGTAAAAATACTTCTTAAATTCATGATTCAATCTTGGTAACTTGTGCATTCTTAGAAATTATGTTTTTTTCCTAAGTTATTGGATTTGTTAGAACATAATTATTTACAATAATCTGTTATCACACTATGTATTTCTGTGGTTATCTACTGTATTGTTTCCCTTCCATTTTGGTTCTCATTTTGGTTTCTGAGCCTCCTTTTTTTTCCTTAATGTAATTAAAGCATTGCCAATTTTGTTTATTTTTTTTTTTTAAAAACTGGTCATTACTTTCAATGTTATGTTATTGTTTATTATGGTCTCTTATTTATTTCTGATTTTTCTTTGTTATTTCCCTCCTCTACTAAATGTCAGCTGTTTCTTCATCTTCTAGTTCCTTGTGCTATAATGTTACCTTGAGTTTTTTAATACAGGCATTTATAGCATAAATTTCATTCTAACATCTGTTTTCACTGCCTCCCATAGGTTTTAGAATATTGTTTTCTTTTGTTTTGAGGCATATTTTGATTTGCTGTTTATTTGGCCCATGGCTTGTGCAGTAATGTGTTGTTTTTTAAATATTAAATATTTAATATTTACATTGCACGTTTTCCAGCTTTGTTGTTGATCTTTAGTTCTGTATCATTGTGGCTGGAAAATACACTTGGTATGATTTCAGTCTTCTTAAATTTGTAATATTTGTTATGCTTCTTTTTATGTGATTTAACCAGGGGATTCTTCTGTGTGTACTTGAAGAAAATGTGTATTCTATTTTTCTTGGATGGAATGTTTTACATATATCTTTTAAAACCATGCATCCTGAAGTATGTTTCAAATAAGAAATGCTCTTGTTGAAAAAAAAAATAACTTTGAGGGTACTCATTTAAAATAAAGCATAACAGAGAGAAGGTGGGGGGGATGGGTGAAATAGGTGAAGGGGATTAAGAGTACACCTGTCATGATGAGCACCTGAGTAACGATGTATAGAATTGCTGAGTCACTATATTGTACACCTGAAACTAATATAACACTGTATGTCAATTATATAGTAATTAAAGTAAAAATCTTAATAAAAAATAAAATTAAAAATAATTTTTTAAAAAAACCCTGCATATAAAAAATATATATATGTATTATAAAAATATATATATAAATAAAAACAACAATTCTGTATAAGGAAAAAAATCCAGGGACTAAAGAGAGGTATCTGACTGCAGTGTAGTTAGTAACCAGCTGAAATGAGAGGGCTGCACATAGCAAAGAGGATTCAGTCACTAACTAAATCAGGCTGGCTTATAGGAGAGCCATTCATGACACGATACCCAAACTCACCCTGGTCGCCGCTTAATAGCCCTGTGGACAATGGCTCCTCCACCTTGAATCCCAGGCCCAGGGTTTCCTGAGGCAATGGCTGGACCCAGTGATGGTACATCTGATGTCATTTCTATCAGAGAAAAATGGAAATATACATTTAAGAAAGATAGTCCTTTCTTATCATCAACATCATCACCAAGTTAGCTGGAAGAAAGGCTCAGGTAGGGATGAAATCCCAGTAGTTTGCTAGAAAACCCATATGCTCATATCCAGATTTCTCTTCTTGAATTCTTACACTGGTGAAAACATACATTCCCTGTACTTCAGTACCCCCCCGCCTTCACAGAGTCTGGAAGAGGGAGTACTATATTCTATCTGCAGCCTTCACTTTTAAAAGCTTGTGATAGTGACAGAATGTTAATCTAAAACAAACACACACTCACAAAATCAGTTAATACATTTTACTCATGCAACAAACATACGTAACTTAGATCCTTTTTTTATTTTATTTAGAAAATACAAAAAAGAACCCAAAATAACTGGAATTCTAACCCCACTTAACAATAACAAAGCAGCACTCTCCTTTCCTCTCCCAAAGTGGTGTCAGTGACAGCCAACTAAAACAGATCTTTTTTTTTAAGTTTCATTCATTTATTTGACAGAGAGAGACACAGCGAGAGAGGGAACACAAGCAGGGGGAGCGGGAGAGGGAGAAGCAGGCTTCCCGCTGAGCAGGGAGCCCGATGCAGGGCTTGATCCCAGGACCCTGGGATCATGACCTGAGCCGAAGGCAGACACTTAACGACTGAGCCACCCAGGTGCCCCGTTAAAACAGATATAAATAAGATCCAACATCTGGGACGCCTGGGTGGCTCAGCTGGTTAAGCATCTACCTTCAGCTCAGGTCATAATCCTAGGGTCCTGGGATCGAGTCCCACATCAGGCTCCTTGCTCAGCAGAGAATCTGCTTCTCCCTCTGCCTGCCGCTTCCCCTGCTTGTGTGAGCACTTTCTCTCGCTCTCGATCTCTCATAAATAAAATCTTAAAAAAAAAAAAATCCAATATCACATAATACAAAAATATTCAAACTTCAATTTTAAGAAAGAAAATCACTCATCATACCAAGAACCAAGATCTCAAACTGAATGAAAAATAACAATGATACGACATAAATGTTAGAACTATCTAAGATTTTAAAGGCAGTCATGATAAAAATACTACAACAATTATTAACACAGTTGAAATAAATAAACTGAAAACCTCAGCAAAGAAACAGTCTCAACAAAGAAATAGGATATAAAGAAGAATCAAATAGATATTTTAGAACTGAAATATAACTGAAATAAAAAGTTAAAAGGATTGATTCAACAGCAGAATGGAGAGAACAAAGAAAAGAATCAGTGAAATGGAAGACAGAACACGAGAAATTATCCATTACAGGACTGGGAAAGAGAAGAGAAAAGAGGGCAAAGCTAAAAAACAATGTCTAAAAATTTCCCAAATTTGACAAGAGATGTAACCCACAGATTCAAGAAGTTGAGTAAACCCCAAAAGGATAAACCTAAAGAAATGCATTCTAACACACATCATAATTAAACTTCTAAAAACTAAAGATAAAGTTTTGGAAGTAGCTAGAGAAAAATTACACCTTACCTACAGAAGAAAAATAATTCAAACAACAGCAGATTTTTCACCTGAAACCATGGAGGCAAAAAGACCATGGCACAATATCCTTTAAGTTGTAGGGAAAAAAGAACTTTCAACCCAGAATCCTACAACCAGTGAAAATATCATTCAGGAGTGAAGGGGAAATCAACACACTCTCTGATGATGTAAAACTAAGGAGAACTTGCAACCAACAGACCTATCCTTAAAAAATGACTAAACAAAATTCTCCAAACAGGGAAGAAATTATAAAACAAGGAATTTTGGAATATATCAAGAAATAAAAAAGAACACAGTATGCAGAAATATGGGTAAAATCCATAGGCTTTCCTTCTCCTTTTGAGTTTTCTTAATTACATTTGGTGGTTGAAGCAAAAAATACAACACTGTCTGATATGTTTCTGAATGTATATAGAGGAAATATTTATCATAATTAAATTATGAATCGGGATACTAAAGGGAGGTAGGTAGGTACTTTAACACTTAAAGTGGTAAAATGACACCACCCATAGACTGTGATGTTATAATATATAATGCAATGCCCACTCCAGCAATTACCAGAAAAGCTATACAAGGAGATACACCAGCAAACATTGCATATAAATCAAAATGCAATTCTTTTTAAGATTTTACTTTTATTTATTTTTTTTAAGTTTATATATATTTTTTGGTAATCCCTACACCCAATGTGGGGCTCAAACCCACAACCCCAAGATCAAGAGTCACATACTCTTCCAACTGAGCCAGCCAGGCACTCCTCAAAATGGAATTCTCAAAAATGTTCAAATAACCTACAGGAAGGCAGAGAAAAAAATAGAGAAACAGAAACCCAAACAAATGAAAAAGAAAACAGCAGACTTAAGCCCTAACATACCAATTTTATTAAATGTAAATGGTCTAAATATACCAATTAGTAAAAAGAGATTAGCAGAACAAACAAAAAAACATGACCCAGTCTATAAGAAATGCTTCAAAAAAAAAAAAGTTGCTTCAAATGTAACAGTACAGACAGGTTGAAAGTAAAAGGATGAAAAAAGATATATAATACACTGATCAAAGGCAAGCAAAAATAACTGTATTAATAATAATCAAGTAAACTCCAAAGCAAATAAAATGACCAAAGACAAAGCACATTATATAATATTCAAGCCACCAAGAAGACATTTGGCAGCTATGCACCAAACAAGAGCGCTGCAAAATCTGTTAAACAAAAACTGATAAAACAGAAAGGAGAAAATAATTATAGCTGGAGACTTCAACACCCCTCATTCAACTGACAGAACAATTAGAAAATCAGCAAAGATATAAGAGATCTCAATGACACCCTCAACCAACAGGATCTAATTAACATTTACTCAAACACTCTACCCACAATAGCAGGTACACATTCTTTCCAAGTGTCCCAGAATATAAACCAAGATAGGATATATCCTGAGCCGTTAAGCCTCAACAAATTTAAGAATGAAATCATAGATTACATTCTCCAACTACAGTGGAATTAATCTAGAACTCAGTAAAATAACAGGAAAATCACCATACACTTGGACACTAAATGACACATTTCTAAATAATCAATGAGTCAAAAAAGAAGTCTCAAATGAAATTAAAAATACACAGAACTAAAATGCAAATTAAAATACAAGATAGTAAAATTTGTGGAACACAGCAAAAGCTGTACTCAGAGAAAATTTTATAGCACTAAAATGCTTACACTGGAAAAGAGGAAAAGTCAAGTCAATCATCAAAAGCTTCCACTTCAAAATAAACCCAAAGCAAGCAAAAGGAAGGAATAGACAACGTAAACCAATGAATTTGAAAGCAGAAAAATAGTTTAAAAAAAAAAATCAAAAGCTGGTTCTTTAAATAGATCCCAAAAATGGACAAGGCCTAGCAAACAAAAAACTACCAATATCAGAAATGAAAAGAGAGGGAAAAAAAAAACCCGAAAAGACACTATCACCACAGACCTCAAAGAAATGAGACAGAAGTGGTAATACTAGGAATAACTAACAAACATAAATTTGACAACTTAGACAAAATGGACCAATTCCTTGAAAAAATATAGACCCAATACAAAACAGATGACTTGAATGGCCCCATAAATATTAGGAAATTGAATCCATAATTTAAAAGCTCTCAGGGCGCCGGGTGGCTCAGTCGTTAAGCATCTGCCTTCAGCTTAGGTCATGATCCCAGGTTCATGGGATCAAGCCCCGCATCAGACTCCCTGCTCAGCGGGAAGCCTGCTTCTCTCTCTCCCACTCCCCCTGCTTGTGTTCCCTCTCTCGCTGTCTCTCTCTCTGTCAAATAAATAAATAAAATCTTAAAAATATATATAAAAAATAAAAAAATAAATTGCACCCAACCTAAAAACATAAAACCTCTTTTATGCATGTCTTTTATTACAAGCCCAAGCATTCATAACTGCCTTTAATACTGGATAAAGAATGTACTTAAGTACTCATCATTAAAATGATGATGCATTATCACAAACTAGTAACCAAAATAGTATGGTACTGGCACAAATACAGACATACAGGCCGAAAGAAAAAGACAGAGCCTAGAAATAAACCCTCACATGTATAGTTAAATGATTTAACAAGGGTTTCAAGACAATTCAGTGGGGAAAGGACAGTTTTTTCCAACAAGTGGTACAGGGAAAACTGTATATTCACAAGCAAAAGAATGAAGTTGTACTCTTTATGACATACATAAAAATTAACTCATATAGATCAAACTCCTAAATGTAAGAACTAAAACTAGTTAACTCTAGAAGAAAGCACAGGAGGAAAACTTCATGAGAATGAATTTGGCAATTTCTTGAATATATCAAAAGCACAAGCAACAAAAGTAAAAAAAAATAGATAAATTAGACTTTATCACTAGAAACTTTTATGCATCAAAGAACACTATCAGGGCGCCTAGCTGCTCAGTTGGTACAACATGTGACTCTTAATCTCAGGACTGTGGGTTCAAGCCCCACGTTAGGTATAGAGATTACTTAAAAATAAAATCTTAAAAAAAAAAAAAACCACTATCAAGAGAGTAAAAAGGCAACACACGGAATAGGAGAAAAAATATGCAAATCATGTATCTGATATGGAATGAATATTGAGACTATGTAAATAACTCCTACAACTCAACAATAAAAAACAAAACCTGATTTTAAAATGTCCAAAAGACTTGAATAAACATTTCCTCAAAGAAGATACACAAATAGCTAATAAGCATATGAAAAGATGCTCGACCATTACTAATCATTAAAAAAATGCAAATCAAAACTACAATGAGACAGTTATCACCTCACACCCATTATGATGGCCACCACCAAAAAATTTTAAAAATTATTTTAAACATTTTTCAAATAATAAAAAATAAATGGGTGCCTGGCTGGCTCAGTTGGTAGAGCATATGACTCTTGATCTTGGGGTCGTGAGTTCTGGCCCCATGTTGGGCACTGGGCATACTTAAAACTTTTTTAAATTAAAAAATAACAAGTATTGGGGCACCTGGATGGCTCAGTCAGTTAAGCAGTTGCCTTTGGCTCAGGTCATGATCCTCCTCAGCAGGAAGCCTGCTTCTCCATCTTCCCCCCACCCCCCACTCATGCTTTTTCTTGCTATCTCTCTCTCTCAAATAAACAATCTTTAAAAAAAAAAAGTATTGGTGAGGATGTGGGGAAACTGGAACTCTTATACTCTGTTGGTGGGAATATAAAATGGTGCAGTCACTATGGAAAACAGTATGGAGAGTCCTAAAAAAATTAGAAACAAAACTACTTTATGATCCAGGAATTCTACTTCTGGATATATGCTCAAAAGAATTGAAAGCAGAATCTCAAAGAGATACTTAGACAACATCCACGTTCATAGCAGCAATATTCACAATAGCCAAGAGGTGGAAGTAAGCCAAGTGTCCACTGACAGATGAATGGATAAACAATTGGGTCATATACATCGCCTTTTAAAAAAATGAATCCTGCAAAACACGCAATACAGATGAACCTTGAAGATATTAGCTAAGTGAAATAAGCTAGTCACAAAAGGAGAAATACTATATGACTCTACCTCATTTAAGTAGAGTCACTGAGAAAGAGCATAGAATGGTCGTTTCCAGGGGCTGGAGGGATTTGGAAAATGGGGAGTTATTATTTATTGGGTACAGAGTTTCAGCTTTGCAAGATGAAAAAAGTTTTGGAGGTGTATGGTGATGATGGCTGCACAATATGAATATACTAAGGCCACTGAACTGTACAATTAATGTTAAAATGGCAAATCTATGTTATTTGCATTTTGCCACAATAAAAAAAAATGTAATATATCAGAAAAATTTTAAGGTGGATCTATACCACTGAAATGGAAAGTTATCTACCATATATGACTATGGAAAAATAAGCTACAGAAAAAAATACATATAATATATTCCTTTTTTAAAGTTTATATGCAGGACGCCTGGGTGGTTCAGTTGGCTGAGCGTCTGCCTTCGGCTCAGGTCATGATCCCAGAGTCCTAACCCTTACAAACTTTACATGCTAGTGGGAGAGAGAGATCAACAAGAAAAATAATTAAAATATAAATTGGGATGACAATATGAAAGTAACATTTTATAGGTAAAAAATGGATAACCAAATTTCAAAATCAAATTTCATATGATTTAACCTAATAATACATTATATAGTGATAGATGTGGAGAAAAATAAACCAGGGGAAGTCAAATCACAAGTATGTAATGGTTAGGGGCGCATGGGTGGCTCAGTCAGTTAAATGTCCAACTCTTGTTTTCGGCTCAGATCATGATCTCAGAGTTCTGAGATCGAGCCCCGCATCAGGGTCCATGCTCAACACTGAGTCTGCTTGAGATTCTCTCTCCCACTCCTTAGGGGAAAAAAAAAGTATATAAAAGTTGAAGGATAGGAGGACAGCAATTTTAGATAGTGAGGAAAGACATCATTGAAAGGTAAAAGGAGAAAGGAATAGGAGACAAGAGATAAGAAAAGGAGATAAGGGAATAAACCATGCAGGTATCTGGGGGAAATGCATTGTAGGCAGAGTGCAAAGATCCAGAGGTGAGAACATGCCTGTTAAGTTCTAGAAACAGTATGGATGACATCATGGCTAGAATGGAGTGAGCAAAATGTTACAGAATAAACTAACACTGGTTATCTCTGGGATGGCATTTAGAGACTTCTACATTTGATTTTCTGTATATCCTTATTATTTTGTCTTTTACATTAAGGATATATTACTTTTATAACTGGAAAATGCATGATCCCAATTTTTTAAAAGAAAATGTGGGGGGGGGTGGCATACACTGAAAATCTAAGAGAACAAAGCTTAAGCTTTAAAATTAGGTAAATCTGGATTCCAATCCTAGGGTTGCCACTTAACCACCTATATGACCTAATCTCTGAGTTTATCTGTAAAAAGTAGGTAACAATACCGACTTTTTCAGAAGATTTTAGATACTGCATGTGAAAATAACTTAGCATAGCACCTGAAACACTGTAAGTACTCCTTAAATAGTAGCTTTATAAAAATATATCCAACACCAGGGCGCCTGGGTGGCTCAGTTGGTTAAGCGAATGCCTTCGGCTCAGGTCATGATCCTGGAGTCCCGGGATCGAGTCCCACATCGGGCTCCCTGCTTGGCGGGGAGTCTGCTTCTCCCTCTGACCCTCTTCCCTCTTGTGCTCTCTATCTCTCATTCTCTCTCTCTCAAATAAATAAAATCTTTAAATATATATATATATCCAACACCAAATTGTTAATTGATTTTGCTATTAATTTTTTCACTACAAAAGCAATATATTAAAATATGGATACACAGAAAACCAAATGTAAAAGTCTCTAAAAATATTCAACAATACAAAAGTGAACAGGGGCACCTGGATGGCTCAGTTGGTTAAGCAACTGCGTTCAGCTCAGGTCATGATCCTGGAGTCCTGGGACTGAGTCCCGCGTTGGGCTCCCTGCTCAGCAGGGAGTCTGCTTCTCCCTCTGACCCTCCTCCCTCTCATGCTGTCTCTCATTCTCTCTCTCAAATAAATAAATTTTAAAAAAATCTTAAAAAAAACAATATAGAAGTGAACAATCAAAAGTAAAATCCTCTACACACATCCTCCAATCCCATTTTCCCCCAATCCCATTTTCCCCCTGTGGGTAACTGCTATTAACATTTTGATATGAATCTTTCCAGATCTTTTTCTATATACCATATATCAAAGGTTTTTTGGTAATTTTTACATAAGAAAGGGAGCAATCATATTATATTTATTCTGAATGTTTTTTTCCCTATAACAATAAATTTGGAATGTGTATCATGTCAATAAATAGTTAGCTCACCCTTTTTAATAGTTATATAGTACTTCTTAGTACAAATATATATATTTATGACATTCAAACAATCAGTATCATAAATAATGTTTCAATGAACACCACTGTGTATTTTTATGCATGGTGCCAGTGTTTCTACACTAATAAATTTCTGAAAATGACCCCCTGGATATAAGGGAACATATTTAAAACTTTGCCCATTACACTCTAAGAAGGCTATACCAATTAAAGAGCCTCACCAACCATATCAAATTATTCATATGTCCACCTGCATTGAGTCCTAGCAATCCTTCAAATTTTTGCTAATTTTCTAGGTATAAAATGATTATTGTTAGTTTAATGTTCATTTATCTGTCATTAGTAAGACTGAATATATTTTTTATTGCTCATACTTTTTCTATTTTGTCCTATAAAATTTAAATAGTGATTACATGTAACTTCCCTAAGAAAAAACAAAATCTCCAATTAAAAATAAAGTTCACACTTTTAGTAATAGGTTTATATAGAATCTGAGTTAGAGGAATTTAGAGAAAGAAAAGATGATTCTGAGATGGTTTAAATTAAGAAGTGGCATAGTTTGTAGCACAGAAAAGGTACTCAATAAGAAGGAAAAAGTAAAGGAAACAAGGCAGGCAGGCAGGCAGGCAGCCAGCCAGCCAGCCAGCAAGTTTCAAAAAGGTAAATGAAGCTGGGCCTCAAAAAAAGTTTAAGGAGTGGAAAAAGGCATTCCACACAAAGGACATAAGCAAATCCTAAAGGGAGGTATGAAAATAGGTGTAAAGAGCTGTCAGGCCTAAATAGAGCACACAGTCTGTATTTGGGAGAAAAAAATAAGATGTCAAGTGTTACCCAGTTGTGAAAAGACCTTGAATGACAAGATGAAATCTTAGATTTGATTCAACAAGCAACCAAAAGATAAAATACACCTTTAAATCAGAGTGACAAGAAGAAAACATAAATTAAAAGATTAATCTGACAGATTTAAAGTTTGAAGTAACAGAAGAAGGAAGATGAATTATACTAACCATAGATGAGGTGATACAGGCATAGTGTTATAAAAAATAAGGATAAAAAGGTTAAAAGAACTTCTAAAATTTTAAGCTATGCAACTTCTGAATAAAAATAATGGAGTAAATGCATACATCTACTTTTACTCTTCCCCCCCCCAAAAAAATTACATAAGGAGAAAAACAATTTTATACAAGACATAAAATCCATGGACAGAAAAATGGAAGAAAGGAGCAACAAATTTTTGGAAATGGACCACTGCCTTGATAGATCCACAAGAACTGAATCCTAAGCCAGCAAGGGGAAAAGCAAAAAACCACCCCAATTTATATGTCAGAATCCCCCAAAGTCTCAGGAATTGGTGATTCTAGGTACGGGGGAGAGGGTGTGTGTGAATGAAAGCTAAAATAAAAAGAATTGGTTCAACAATGTTTAAGCAGCAGGTGGGTTTCCAGATCCTCTCCTTGTTCCTTTTAGCAAGGAAACTGCCTTATTCCCCAATAAAAGACTATTTTATTCTCTGGAGAATATAAATATTCATTTCTATCTATTTGCCCTGGCCCAAGGAACACCAGGCAAAGTTGAAAGTGAGACTACCATACTGAAAACAGGGAAACTAACAGCAATGTATGCAAAATGGACGCTTCACTCTTCCCTTGTTGCGCTGCCTCGCCTATATTCCATGTTTTCTCTTTCTTGGATTACTGGTGAAACACATCCTCTACTAAGCTCTTAAGAAAGAGTGTAAGTGAGACCTTGGATATATGAAAATATCTTTCTTATATTTCACTAACTGATAGTTTGCCTACGTCTGCAACTCTAAGTTGGAAATTATTTTCCCTATGAATTCTGAAGGCATTGCTCCATTGCCTTCTACTTTCCAGTGTGACTAGTGAGAAGCAAAATCAATCTGATTCCAGATTCTTCTGAAGTGATCAACTTTTTTTCTTTGCAGCTCACAGGATACTTTTTATTTGATGCTGAAATCTCATGATACTGTGCCGAGATGTGGGTGTGTTTTCATTCACTGGTCTGTCCCTTCAATTTGAAAACTCATGTCTTCTACTTCCCGAACATTTTATTCAAACAAAAACAAAAAAATTAAAAGAGGTAAAAATGGTTGTTACTGGGGAGAAGAAACAGAGAACGGAGTGGAGGACTGTTGTTTTTCTAAGAAATCATGTAAAACTAAGTCTTTAAATAAATATACGCATGTATAATTTTGATTAAAATTACTTTATACATATACATATTTAAACATCTTTTAAATATATACTTTTACATAATCAAAACATTTTATATGTTTAAATATATATATATGTTTTAGGGGGAAACATATATATTGGTTATTTATCTGATAAATACATGAAAGAATCCAAACATTTCCAGCTGCTTAGCCTGGGGAACTGGAAAAACTGTGATAGTCATGGAAGATACAGAAAAGTTAGGAAGGGTAGAAGATCTGAAGGAAAATCTGAGCATATTATGTAAATTGTATGTTAAAGATTATTCAAATAGAGATGCATTTTAAATAGATGAAAATATAGTAAACAAGCTATGTGAGAAGACAGGAATGACAATTTTAGAGAATCTTTTTTTTTTTGAGAATCTTTAATACATGGAAGATAAATGAAGGGAATGGGATATAAGTAGTTAGCAAACAAATATTTAAGGTAGGAAAGCAAGTAGGTGGGCAAATAGAAATGAAGGAAACTTATTCATTATAAGTTCTAGCCCCAGCAATGAGACTAGAAAAGAAGTATAATGAACAAGAAAAAGAAAATGAGCAGGCAAAAGAGAAAAAGAAGAGTCAGTGGAAAAAAAAAAAAAAGCAGAGCAGCATATCCAAGAGACTCATCAAAAAGGCACAATTATGGGGTATGAAGAACTAGGAGATGAATTCCAGTAAGAAGCCTAAAAGTTATTCAAAGAGCTGAGAAACAGGGGCGGGCACCTGGATAGCTCAGTTGGTTAAGCGTCTGCCTTCAGTTCAGGTCATGATGCCAGGGTCCTGGGATCCAAATCCCGCATCGGGCTCCCTGCTCAGTGGGGTGTCTGCTTCTCCCTCTCCCTCTGCTCGCGCTCACTCCCAAATAAATAAATAAATAAAATCTTTAAAAAAAAAAAAAAACACTTATCTCCTAAAAAAAATAATAATAATATTGACTACGGGGGCGCCTGGATGGCTCAGTCAGTTGAGCGTCAGACTCTTCATTTCAGCTCAGGTTATGATCTCAGGGTTGTGAGTCCAGCCTCAGGATGGGTTCAGTACAGATTCTGCTTGAGATTCTCCCTCCCTCTCTCTGCCCCTCCCCCTACACATGAATGCATGCATGTGCACTTGCTCTCTAAAATAAATAAAGAAAAGTGGTGCTTCAGTGGCTCAGGTGGTTAAGCGTTCAACTCTTGATTTCAGCTCAGGTCATGATCTCAGGATCCTGAGATGGAGCCCTGAGTCAAGCTCTGCACTGGGCATGGAGCCTGCTTGACAGTTTCTCTCCCCTTCTCCCTTTGCCCCTCCCCCACCCTCTCTGAAAAATAAAAATAAAATAAAAAATTTAAAATAAAAGAATGTTTGTTGACTGTGTAGACAGATTGCCAACAATCAAATTGTCTCTACCCCCTACTAGCTATGAGATTTCAGACAAACTATTCACTCTCTGCCTTAGTTTCCTCATTTATAAAACAGTAACATTAGTACATACTTCATAGGACTGTTGTAAAAATTAAAAAAGATATTACATATGAGGATTAAACGAAATAATGTATTTAGAATAGAACAATTACTAATAAATGCTACTTATTATAAATTAATTCATGTTAATGGCTTAATTAGTATTACCCTTGCAGAGGTATTTTCATGTTTTTTTTTTTTTTTAAGATTTTATTTATTTATTTATTTATGTGACAGAGAGAGACACAGCAAGAGAGGGAACACAAGCAGGGGGAGTGGGAGAGGAAGAAGCAGGCTTTCATGCTGAGCAGGAAGCCCAATGCGGGCTCAATCCCAGGACCCTGGGATCATGACCTGAGCCAAAGGCAAATGCTTAATGACTGAGCCACCCAGGCGCCCCGAGGTATTTTCACGTCGACAGTGCATAAAGATATGAACCCCCAACATTCACTTACTCAACCAATACTTATTTAACTCTAGTCCTACATCCTTGGCACCACTGTGAGCGGTGTGGCGCTGTGGTGAAAAAGGAAGGTAAAGGTCCTGCTCTCGTGAAACTTAAATTCTAATTACATTGTTAAAATCATAAACTTTGTCCATTCAACTACAGTGAAAATGTAGAGGAGAAAATACAAAATGAAGAAATGATGAAGAGGGGCACCTGGCTGGCTCAGCTGGTAGAGCATGCAACTCTTGATCTCGGGGTTATAAGTCTGAGGCTGATGTTGGGTATAGAGATTACCTAAAAATAAAATATTTTAAAAAATGATGAAGAGATGTAAAAGTTTATAGAGAATTAATTCGAAAAATCAGATATGGTTTCTAACATACAAACAGGAAAGCGCAACCTGGCATAAGTAGGAACTTAATAAATGTTTAATCATTCTTAAAAACAGATGGCTCTAGAAGCAGGGCCTATCACTGGGTGTGGATGATGGGCCCAGATACACTCCAGTGAGCTCAAGCCTTGCATTTCAGAAAGGCTTTAAATGTATTCTTTATTCTTTTACTGTTACATCTAAATGAAATCCGCTAGGGGCGCCTGCCTGGCTCAGTTGGTAGAGTATGTGACTCTTGATTTGGGGGCTGTAAGTCTGAGCCCCACACTGGGTGTAGAGATTACTTAAAAATAAAATCTTAAAAAAAAAGGTTATTAAATACATACATACATAAAATCAGCTCTATACCCCCCACATAGGACAGTACCACCAGGGAATTAACCTTTAAAATAAATACTGTGGGGGCGCCTGGGTGGTTTAGTCAGTTAAGTGTCCGACTTTTGATTTCAACTCAGGTCTTGATCTTGGGGTTGTGGGTTCAAGCCCCACATTGGGCTCCATGCTGGGCATGGAGCCTACTTAAATAAATAAATACATACATAAATATTTGAGTGAATAGTTTGAAGGAAAAAAAAATGGTTCCAAAAAGTTTCCACAGTCAGGGATTCAAATTTTACTAGTTTTGGAATGAAATACCCACAATGTGTCACGGCCTAAGTAAAATCCAGGAAAAAAGGGTTTGTTCCCTTGACTCTTACAACTTAGTTGTTGTTTTTTTTTTAAGATTTTATTTATTTATTTGAGAGACAGAGAATGGGAGAGAGAGAGAGAGAGAGCACATGAGAGGGAGGGAGGGTCAGAGGGAGAAGCAGACTCCCTGTTGAGCAGGGAGCCTGATGCGGGACTCAAACCCGGGACTCCAGGATCATGACCTGAGCCGAAGGCAGTCGCTTAACCAACTGAGCCACCCAGGCGTCCCTAGTTTTTGAAGATGAACCACCGTTTGGCACTGTGTTGCTACCAATAACCTACTGTTATTTCCTTAGAAGCCATCCTCTATCACAGAGAACCACAAAAGACTTTCATTAAACATCCAGGAAACAGTATTTTCATCTGTTAGTGGACTGTTTGAGTAGAGGGGTAGGGCTATAGTGCAAAAAACTAAAATTAGAGACCACTACTTCACAAAAATAAGAAAACTAGAGTTCCAAAAATGCAGAAGTATCTACTTCTTAATGTTTAAGAAAATAAAGATTCAGGTTGGCACCACAAATCTAATGCATGAGCTACACAGATCTAATAGGCAGATCAAGGTTCTTTTTCAAAATGTTAATTGTATTTCAATTGTTGAATTAGTAAATTATATTTAATATACTTTCAAAAAGGTTTTTGCAATAAAATATCTTGACATCTTAATTTTATACCACATAAATTCCTATCTTTCCCATATCTGAAAAAAGGTAATGGGTATGAATATTGTTAATTAATGCTTTCAAAACTGTAATTTACATAGGTGAAAATTATGGAAAAAGAAAAATCTTTCCTAAATACCAGCTTCACAAACCCAAACAATGTTCATTCCTTTACCTTCTGCCACATTCTCCATCCACAATAAGTGGTACCTACTAGCACAAAAAGAGGTGAGATGAGACTACCAGAATCAAGAAAAGAAATACCTACATGCCTACAAATTCATTCAAATCTCTGGTTTGAATACTGAACTGGAAGTCAAATACCTAATCTCTTCCCAACCAGTGCCTTAGCCAATGCATTATGAATCATGCATGCAATTTAAAAAGTGTTCATCAAAACTGTTAGTATTTCATAAACAAAAAAGGCAAGCCTCCTAACAATTCACGGACCACCTACCACCCACTTCTACAAGTAAAAGTAATGAAAAATAATAGAATACGGGGAATTATCAATTCATGCAGAGAAAAGGCCATTATTGCATTAGACCTATTACTTTAACATAACTCTTAGAGTAGAGAATAAGCCATATCTTACTCTACTTTTGATCCAGCACCATGTTAAGACATAGTGAAAATTCAAAGGAACCAGGTCCCCTACAAGATACTGAAGGGCCACCAAAAGTCTCTAAATCACACTCTAAGTAAAATTAACATGATCACCAAGCATT
This sequence comes from Zalophus californianus, assembly GCF_009762305.2. NCBI lineage: Eukaryota > Metazoa > Chordata > Mammalia > Carnivora > Otariidae > Zalophus > Zalophus californianus. Next base: position 105,080,041 of record NC_045598.1, read on the forward strand.
CTTATTAACGATGAAGATTAAGTTAAATGGAGCTTAGAGAGAAAAGTTAAATAATGATTACACAAATCTTTGCAGACAGTTGTGAAGACAGAATTAACAAGAACTATAGGGAATCTTAACCAGCAAAAAGATAAAGTAGAAAAAAACTCAAAGAAATAGGTATGTATCTAGTGCCTAAAATGGCTCTAAGGAAATGTTTGACCATGCAACAAAGAATTCTGACCTGAAAACCATTTACTTTATTTTTTTTTAAAGATTTATTTATTTATGGGCGCCCTGGGGTGGCCTCAGTTGGTTAAGCGACTGCCTTCGGCTCAGGTCATGATCCTGGAGTCCCGGGAGTCCCACATCGGGCTCCCTGCTCAGCGGGGGGGTCTGCTTCTCCCTCTGACCCTCTTCCCTCTCGTGCTCTCATTCTCTCTCTCAAATAAATAAAATCTTTAAAAAAAAAAGATTTATTTCAGAGCTTGCAAGCGTGCAGCTAGCAAGTGGGGGGGGGGGGCAAAGGGAGAAGAGAGAATCTCAAGCCGACTGCCCACTGAGGGCAGAGCCTGCTGGAGGCTTGATCCCAGGACCCTGAGATCATGACCTCAGCAAGAGTCCAAGGCTCAACCAACTGCACCACCCAGGAGCACCAAAAACATTTACTTTCTTTTCACTCGGCACAGTACATTTCCACCTGTGACCCTCCATTCATAGTCCACATTTCCCAAAACGCAACAAGCTATAAAAGTCTACAATGTGTCTATAATCGCTTCCTTTTGCTCAAAGGAGCAAAAGAAGAAATGAAGGAAAAAAATAAATTTATTTTAATTACCAGGTGTTGAATGTTGTACCAATAACGTGGAAGAGATGTGAGAATTTTTCAACATCAAAAAGGAAATCTAAAAATTGCAGAAGCAGGCTGTCAAAGGATAATAAAATCAAATGTTTCATAAGCAAGGATTCTACGCAAATAAATACCATTTTCTGCTTCAGATTTCAGCTGATATGAATCAGCTAATGAAATGTGATCAAGAAACTGTCATTCTGGTCATTGTTGTTGAAAAAACAAAATAAAGCAGCCCCACCCACACTGCTGGAAAAAAGGTCCCGACATATGCACTAAACTTGTTTACCCTGGCCACCTCTTAATAAGAGAAATGCTTTGCAACTTGACTAGGGTTATGTAACTATTTTGCAATGTGTTATCAGTTTAAAATCCTGTTTATTTACTCCCTAGTTTTAACACATAGGTTATTTTATTACACGGTCAGGTTTGCCATAATAATAGCATCTTTCCAATTTTATTCCATCATCAGCACTTCCTGAAATAGAACTTAAGCCATTAATTTTATCTACTTTTCCTCTAAAAAATTTTAAAAGATTTTACAATATATTGGCATGTGACAAATTAACTTCTTTAAATAGCTCTGTTCCCAGAAACAGGGTAGTAAAGACAGTAAATTTCACAGTGATTCAACTGTTACAGCAAAACTTGGGTACCACAAAATAATACTCATTTCAGAGACATGGAAAAAATCCAATTTCAGTTTCAACATGGGAACCCCAGTGAATCCCTTTCACTGCTGTATTTTCAAGTAATTCAGCCCCAACTTCTGGCTTCTTTTTTAAAAGACTATCAAAGACAGGGATTTCTGGAAAAGGATTTTATTTCACAAGAGAATGGCCAAGGTCTGCAAGGTAATCTAGGATCCCTAAAATGAAATACTTCCCAGGGAGAAAAAACTAATATAGTGGAAAGAGGGCTGGGACTAGGAGTTTGGAGATCTGATCTGTCTAGACCTGACTCAATACACCCCACTCCATTGCTTAGACATGACTGGCTAGATTTTTTAATATTCAAGCTCCCCCTTTTGAAGAGATGTTCACTTAAAAATGACATGAAACTGAGTTTTTCTTTCAAAAGAACTCTCAAACCTTTTTTTTTTTTAATTTTTTAAAGATTTTATTTATTTGACAGAGAGAGAGCACAAGCAGGGAGAGTGGCAGGCAGAGGGAGAGGGAGAAGCTGGCTCCCCGCTGAGCAGGGAGCCCGACCAGGGCTGGAGCCCGACCAGGGCTGGATCCCAGGACCCTGGGATCATGACCCTGACCCGAAGACAGACGCTTAACCGCTTAACGACTGAGTCACCCAGGCGCCCCCCTGAACTTTTCTTAAAGAATGGGAACTGCCTCGATCTACACCCAACAAGATTTTAAACCTCGGTTTCTGGATGCTTAGCTGTTGGCAAGATCTGCCCTGAACACCAACCATTACACAAACTTCTGTCCTCAGCAGCTGAAGACACTAGAGGCACTTAATATATAAACGCGTTTCAAAGGATAGTGGGGGGGGGGGGCGGTGGGGTAGAACAGTCTAGAGAAACTGAGTATATATTCAAAGATTTTTAAATTTAATTTAAAATTTAAATGTTTAAACGTTTGGAAGTTCAACACTTCAGCTAAACAGCAACGTGGTCCAGTCTTTATAAATCCAATTTAAAGTAAAACAAGCCATTCTGCCCAGTTATTCTGCATCAAGCAGCTCCAGTGGGCAGAGTTGAAAGAGGACCACATCACACACCAGAAAGCCGCCAGGAGAGTGGAGGCAGGCCAAGCCCAGAGCGGGGAGCCGCTCCAACAGAACTCGCCCCAAGAACTCCCACCCGCCTGCTCCCTCCCTCCACCTCGGGTCTCCCCAGTTCCCTAGGGTCGGCCCCTCCCCCCCCACTACCTTCCCCCACAAACCTCTGGCCACCGCCGCTCGTCCTAGCGCCCTCAGCCCCAACTACTGCCCCTGAGCCTGGGTCTCCTCAGCTGCCAACCCCTCAGCCCCTCCTCCGTTAGAGGCGCCCCAGTCCTCCGTCTACTCACCGGGGTTAGCAGCAGTCGCCGCCATGGCCGTAGATGCCACTGCTGTCGCGCCACCCCCCGGTGGGAGGAGCCGCCGCCACCGAACCGAGGGAGGGGGAGGGGAGAGCCACTCCCCAGACGCTGCACCCTACAGCCGCCACCGCTACGGCGGAATCAAAGATGGCCGCTGCGGCAACCCCCCACCGGCCCCAGCCCCTACGGAGAACAGACCCCGCCCATAGAGTGGGTGGAGTCATCCCCCACGGCCCGCCCGCTCTGGGAAACTGACCAATGAAAACACCAAGAGGTAGGGCTGGCCACTGTGCCCGCCGGTCCATTGGAGGAGGGAGGGCAAAAAAGAAGTCCAGCTGTCTCTCTGATCCCGCCTCCTGTGCGTCAGAGGTCAGTGATCGAGTGACGTAAGTGAAAAAAATTTTACTGAAAAGCTTGGCTAGGTGGTGGATTCGCCCGGCTGACAACTGTGCAGACGAGTTGTTTAGTAAATCCTCTTTAGGTGCTCTAATGCTTCAACTTTACACAGTGATTTGTAAATCACTTTTTAGAATTTGTTCCTCCTTTCAGGACGTTTGTCCGTGGTGGAAAAAACTCAATTTTTGAGTGCCTGGTATGGAACTGGTTGTGTAAAACCATCTGGGCGCTTAAGGTCTAGTGAGGGAGATGCACACAGCCCAAACAGAAGGCAATGTATGAAGAAGGTTTTTTTTTTTTAGATTTTATTTGTTTATTTGAGAGAATGAGAGAGAGAGAGAGAGAGCACGAGAGGGGGTTGGGTCAGAGGGAGACACAGACTCCCCGCTGAGTGGGGAGCCCGATGCGGGACTCGATCCAGGGACTCCAGGATCATGACTTGAGCCAAAGGCAGTCGCTTAACCAACTGAGCCACCCAGGCCCCCTGAAGAAGGTATTTTGATCAAGAGTGGGATGACTTCCTTTGGTCAATGATAGGGACACAATGATGGGCTTTTAGTAGGGAAGTGATAAGATGAGGACTGAACAGATTTTTTAATAATAGGAAGCACTGAGCATTCGGGCCGGACGCTATCCAAACTGCTTTGTGCGTTTACTCATTTAATCCTCACAACACTGTAATGTAGATTCTACTATTTCCATTTTGCACATAAGGAAACAAGCAAAGAGATTAAGCAAGTGATAACCAACTAGTAAGTAATTGTGTGTGATGCAAACTGAAGAAGTATGACTCTAGGAACATGTTTTAGCACTACAAGATACTACCACCTTACATATATTTCATAAATTGTTTAATATAAATTTAATTCGAATTTTAACAAATTCCATTACGCTACTGAGCATATTCACATTCTTATAGGTTACATATGTACTACAAAGATTACATCCATTTCTCTCATTAGTTAACAGTACATTTTATTGGGGCGCCTTGGTGGCTCAGTTGGTTAAGCAACTGCCTTCGGTTCAGGTCATGATCCCTGGGTCCTGGGATTCAGCCCAAGTTGGGCTCCTTGCTCAGCGGGGAGCCTGCTTCTCCCTCTCCCACTACTTGCTACTCTGCCTGCTTGTGCTCTCTCTCTCTCTCTCTGTCAAATAAATAAGTAAATAATCTTAAAAAATAAAAAAAGCACAGTTTATCTCTGCTGAGGTATTTCAACATAATTTGTATATTATTGTTTACATTGTTAAAATTACTTTTTTCCTTTGTTGCTATTTTGTTGTGTTGTATTTCCAATTCATCAAAAGAGAAAAATCATCCACTCAAAAGAAGTAAGTTGACACATAAGAAGTAGTGATGAAAAAAGTAACAAGTACGGAATTTCAATTCCCAAAATTATGTAGTAAGAGTGCCTGGGTGGCTCAGTGTGGTTCAGGTCATGATCCCAGGGTCCTGGGATCTAGCCCCACATCAGGCTCCCTGCTCTGCGGGAAGCCTGCTTCTCCCTCTCCCACCCGCCCTGCTTGTGTTCCCTCTCTCGCTGTCTCTATCTCTCTGTTAAGTAAATAAATAAAATCTTTAAAAAAATAGAATATCTATTTTTTAAAATTATGTAGTAAAGGTAGCTAGCTATTAAACAAGGCTGCAGTTTAGATATAGACTGCAGGTTTTGTGCCTGTACATGATAAGTTCATCCAAGCAGCGATAAATAAATGAATAAATAAAAATATAAATAGAGGGACGCCTGGGTGGCTCAGTCGTTAAGCATCTGCCTTCGGCTCAGGTCATGATCCCAGGGTCCTGGAATCGAGCCCTGCATCGGGCTCCCTGCTCTGCCAGCAGCCTGCTTCTCCCTCTCCCACTCCCCCGTTTGTGTTCCCTCTCTCGCTGTCTCTCTCTCTGTCAAATAAATAAATAAAATCTTTAAAAAAAATAAATTAAATAAAATGTAAATTGAAAGACAACTATGAATATCTATGGGGCACGGGGGTGGTTCAGTCAGTTAAGAAGTTAAGCGTCTTGCTTTCCCCTCAGGGCATGATCTCAGGGTCCTAGGATCAAGCCCCATGTCAGGCTCCCTGCTCAGTGGAAAGCCTGCTTCTCCTTCTCCCTCTGCCTCTCCCCCTGACTCGGGCTGCTTTCTCTCTCTCTTAAGTAATAAATAAAACCTAAAAAAAGAAAAGAAAAGAAAGTACAACTATGGATATCTAAAAGTTGGATTTTATTGGACCAACAATCTATTTGTCCATTGCCCACTACACTTTGGCTGTTAAGAACTTTTGCCAAACAGTGACTCGAAAAGCCATCAAAGCTTACAAGTCATTTTTGAACCAAATATAATAACCTCATTGACTTGTAAAATGTATTTTTCCAGAATGTATGTAAAATAATGTTTTCCAGTATGAAATGAATGAATTTGTGGATAAAAAAAGGTCAACTTACAACCCTGGTTAAAAAATGGCAGAAGTCATTTTGTTTCGGTGATTAGCTACAAAGTTAATCACAAATGTTTTGCTTGGAGAAAGTATAACAAGCTATTGGCAAAAATCCCTAATCAAATACCACTTAGAATTATGCATGGTATACAACATGAAAAGGCAATATTAGCCCTGTACTTGCTAACAGTGGTTACCACTGATGCAGATAATATGAATCATTTCGCAGCATATATACAGTACGTAAGGAAAAATGCCCAGAAACTTCTTGTCTGGTTTATCATTCAAAACTGAAGTTACACTAATTCTAAAAGATATATGCACCTCTATGTTTACTGCAGCAGTATTTACAATAGCCAAGATATGGAAGCAACTCAAGTGTCCATCAGTAGATGAATGGATAAAGATGTGGTATACAATGGAATATTACTCACCATAAAAAAGAATGAAATCTTGCCATTTGCAACAACATGGGTGGATCTAGGTAAATGAAATGTAGCTAGGATCTAGCTAAATGAAGTAAGTCAGTCAAAGACAAATACCATATGATTTCACTCACGTGTGGAATTTAAGAAACAAAACAAATGAACAAAGGAAAAAAGAGACAAACAAACAAAAAAAAACAGACTCAAAATATACAGAACAAACTGATGGTTGCCAGAAGGGAGGTTGGGGTGGGGGGATGGGGGAATGAGTGAAATAGGTGAAGGGGATGAAGAGTACACTTACTGTGATGATCACTGAGTAATGTATAGAATTGTTGATCATTATATTGTACACCTGAAATAACACTGTATGTTAATTACAATGGAATTTAAAAATAAATAAAAATTTGTTTAAAAATAAAATGCAAATCACATATATATTTTATACATTGCTATAGTATGATATATGTCATAATAAAGATAAGAAAAAAGAAAACTTTTGGACGGATCCACAGAAAGCCATTACCTATACTTAGTTCTGGGGCAACAAATTGGAGTCTAAATGGGACAAACACTCTCCACTAAAATTTTTTGTAATATTCAAAAGGTTAAAAAGCTTATATATAGGTTGGGAGAATGCTAAGAGAAATAAAAATATTGAAACAGTAAAATAAAATTGAAGTTACAGAAGAGGAAATTTTCATTCAGAAAAAAATTTCATTTAAAAAAGAATTATTTGGGGGCACCTGGGTGGCTCAGTCATTAAGTGTCTGCCTTCTGCTCAGGTCATGGTCCCAGGGTCCTGGGATCGAGCCCCGCATTGGGCTCCCTGCTCAGCGGGAAACCTGCTTCTCCCTCTCCCACTCCCCCTGCTTGTGTTCCCTCTCTCGCTGTGTCTCTCTTTGTCAAATAAATAAATAAAATCTTTAAAAAAAAAGAATTATTTTGTGAGTATGAGAAAGTCTGAAAAAGATATCTTGGGATCAGCACTGAAGGAGTAGAAAGGCCATTGTTATAATAAACAAAATGTCAGTCCACTTTCTGTTTTAATTAGAGAACAATTGGTAGCCAAACAGCATTCCTCCTGATTCTGATTAAGCATAGAAGAAATTAGTACAAACTGTAAATATAGTAAAATAGCAGCCAGTAAGCATAATCTTTGAGAAGAAATAGGTAAATATTAGAAGACTGCTTTTTCTGCAGTGAAGTAAGGAGATAAGTAATGAGGAAGATGCTCTCACAAATTTTCTAATAAGGACTGGAGTAAAAGATCCCCTTTGGGGGATGCCTCTGCCTTCTGCTCTGGGTCATGATCCCAGCATCTGGGTCATGATCCCAGCATCCTGCATCTGGGTCATGATCCCAGCAACCCGCATCGGGCTCCTCGCTCAGCGGGGAGGCAGCTTCTCCCTCTGCCTTTGCTTGTGCTCTCTCTCTCTTTCTCTGACAAATAAATAAATAAAATCTTTTTTTAAAAAAAGGTCCCTTTTCTACTATAAGATAATACTAACAAAAACCTTTTTTTCTAAGTAGGTTTATCTGAGCACTGTTTTCATTTATTAACTTGAATTTATTACTTCCAGTTCTAAATGACATGAATTTTTTTTTGTTTCCAAATGGTTATTTTATCAGTTGTTTGAATATTAAATTTATCCTCCTTTGCAATCCAAAATAGTTACCTGAAGTTTGCTCTGTGTGTGTGTTTACTTTTATTGTTTATTTGTTTTCTAAACTCTTTGGCACAATTTTCTGGGGGTGTTCAGACTGTCATGATACAGGTCAGGAGAGAACTTTCCTTTTGTGCTGCCAATTCTGATAAATGCCATGATTTTTAATCTTAAGAACAAAGTATCAGGATTTTGTAAGAAAACCAGACTATTGTGCAAATGGCTTGACTGCCAAGAATTTACTATTTCCCAACCCATGATAATTTTATTTCTTCATCAGAGAAAAAAAATGAATGACACATTATTGAACATATTTTAAACCACATCAAAATGTTACAGTTGAATGGGGGAAAAATGCTTTCAGAGCTGAATGTAATCCGTGCAACTGAATACAATGCCTGCTCCCTCCCACATTGAAACATTCAACTTTTGAGGTTGCTGTATTCCCTTTTACATAAGATCTAACAAACTATTGAAAGCTGCCTTCAATTAAAAACTCTCTATAGAGGCACCTGGGTGGCTCAGTTGGTTGAGCGACTGCCTTCAGCTCAGGTCATGATCCTGGGGTCCCTGGAGTCCCTGGAGTCCCGGAATCAAATCCCACATCGGGCTCCCTGCTCAGCGGGGAGTCTGCTTCTCCCTCTGACCCTCCCCCCCTCATGCTCTCTCTCTCTCTCTCTCATTCTCTCTTTCTCTCTCAAATAAATAAATAAATCTTTTAAAAAAGAACTCTCTATAATACTAGGTCCATGTTAGATCCAACTATTCAGAATGATCTGAATGAGTGGTAGCCGTCACTCATTGCAATATCTGACAAACCCACTGTGAATTCAGATTTTCTAATTTTAGTAGAAATGAAAATTAAGAAGTTGACTAAGAAATGACCTAAAAAAAAAAAAGAAAAAAGAAATGACCTATTGTGAGGGGCTTGGGTGGCTCAGTGGGTTAAGCGTCTGCCTTCAGCTCAGGTCATGATCCCAGGATCCTGGGATTGGGCCAGGGTCACTTTGGGCTCCCTGCTCAGCAGGGAGTCTGCTTCTCCCTCCCCTTTTGCTCCTCCCCCTCCCCCTGCTCATGCTCTCTCTCTCGCTCTCTCACTCTCTCTCTCAAATAAATAAAATCTTAAAAAAAACAGAAGAAATGACCTATTGCACATGTTTTCAGCTTACCAATATTAAAGTTATTATTACTACTATTAATTTTTAAACTATTATAAGTTGTTTCCCTATTGTAATGATGATGGTACGGCAATTTTTTTAATTATTTACAATGGTGGTCTGCAGATGCACCAGTTTTATTGTCTCCAGATAGAGTTGCCAGATTTAACAAATAAAAATACAGGTTGGCAGGAGGCCTAGGTGGCTCAGTCATCAAATAAATAAAATCTTTAAAAATAAAAAAATAAAAAGTCATCTTTTATCTGTAAACCCTATTCCTGGAGGTTAAAATTTTAAGGAACAGTGATCCAGGTTATTTGTGGGGGGGTGGGCGGAGACTAGAAGCAGAAAATCTACTTAGATAAATACCTACTGTAGAGACCCAGGGGAGCAACTACAAGGATCAGACATAGGTCAATGAAACTGAAAAGATAATGATTGCCATAATACTGTTGTGACAAAATAACAGGTTTGCCATGGAATTCTATGCATATGGAGTGAAAAGGAAGTTGTGATGTCAAAGAAGGCTTTTGGATGATATCAATATCAGAGACTGGTGATGTGGGAAACAAAGGCAGAAGAAAAATTTCCTTACTGCCTACAGCCCATTGACAAGTCCTTGAAACAGGTAGAGTGACATATTCCTCTAGGAACTCAGCTGCCTCCATGTTAATGCTTTGCTAAGGGCAGAAGACAATCTTAGCCCAACCTCCAAGACCCTGTAAGTCTACTTTAACATATAAAAATTCCTGTGGAAACTTCCTTTATCTCTATGCCCCAAGACACATGTTGGCAATCATCCCCCAAGTATATGACACATCGATATACATCTGAAGGGTCTCATGACTTGGGTTTTACTAGACAGTAATAAATGACTTTTCCCAACAATAGCTACCCCCCTAAAGGTCCTGGAAACCTTGCTTCCAAAATTCCTTAGAGACTTACGCTATCCCTAACCCCCTTGCAATGTGAAAGATTATAATGTGCCACTCCTCATGACGCTGGTGCAGCTCTTTCTGCCCACAGATCCTGTCCCCTGCTTTAATAAAACCACCTTTTGCACCAAAGATGTCTCAAGAATTCTTTCTTGGCCATTATCTTTGAACCCTAATATCTTGGGCGCCTGGGTGGCTCAGTTGGTTAAGCGACTGCCTTCGGCTCAGGTCATGATCCTGGAGTCCCGGGATCGAGTCCCGCATCGGGCTCCCTGCTCGGCAGGGAGTCTGCTTCTCCCTCTGACCCTCCCCCCTCTCATGCTCTCTCTCTCTCTCATTCTCTCTCTCAAATAAATAAATAAAATCTTTATAAAAAAATGAACCCTAATATTTTTTCCTAACTGGAAGTTCAGGTTTGTTTGGTTGAAATTTGTTTGTTGGATTGGTTGGTGGGACAGCCAGGTAAAAATGCTTACTAAGCAATATGAAATCAGAGGGCATGTGCCCAAAAGAGAGGTTGGGATCTAGACCTAAACTTATGCATCAACCGCAAGAGACTGTGGTTGCAGAAAATGATAGCACCATACTTAAAAGAGATAAGCAAAAGGACACAAAGAATGCTTCATGAAATGCCTGTTTCAGACTTCTGAAGAATGTCAACTATTCAAGATGGAGGCAGAGGTCAATAAGATGGAACTCATGTTCCAGAAAGCTGACTCTGATCCTGATTACATTCAGTACAGACTAGAAAATGAAATCAAGACTAATCATCCTGATTCAGCAGGCAAGAAAAATCTAGTTACACTCTTAAAGGAATTGTTAGCAATAAAGTATCAATATCAAACTTTGCATGCATGCTTTAAACCAATCGCTGTCAAGCAGAAAGAGACTAAGAGCTATGTTTATGCTACTGTTCTTAGTGACCATAATACAAAAACTACAAAAGCAAACAGACCTGGGGCATCATCATGGACTAAAGAAGAGAAAACTGCAGCAGAGCAATTAAAATCTCACATGTCAGACTTATGAAGAAATGGACTTGCAAAAGAGAACTCTCATGGAGAAGAGATCCATTCCAGAAAAATTTAGGAAGGTGTCTTGTTAGCCCTTGGTGACTAGAGGTGGGGGGATGGTGAAGGAGAAAGAGGTTTGGCTGAGTGACTAGATATTTGATGCCTTTCACAAGAGAGGGGAGTACAAGAAGGGCAGATATTAATAAAGTTCAGCCAAAAGGATGGAAAGGGAATAAAGAGATTTTCAAAACATATGCACACATATAGTCTTATAATTTCAGGCAAGGAAGTTTCTTAACACTATTTTGCATCTGTTTTTCTATAATTAAGATAACATAGATGTCCTGGCCTATTGTAAAAGAATATTTATGTACTATCAGTCAGTCAAATGTGAATGGACGTGCTTTGGAAATTAAAGGATAGAAAGAAGAAAAAAAAAGAAAGAGAGAAGTACCTGTTTCAGATGATGGAAGAAGGAAAAGGCAATCTGGAAAGAGCAGGGCAATGGAAGCCAAAGGAGTTTCAAGATAAAAGAGTTTGGGCAGCAGCACTACATCTTCAGAGATGAGGAGAAAATCTAAGGAGAGTAGAGAGTAAGAGAGTAGATGGAGTGGAAACCATGTTCAAGTGAGTGAGAAGTGTATAGAAAGTGAGTAAATATAGACAGATAGTTAGCATACAACCTTTTTTCAAGAAATATGGTATTGAAGAAAAAGTAATCAAATGGTGCCTGGGATGGGGGATAGAATGGGGTGGGAATAGAAAAATATGTCTACAGACTGAACTTGTGAAAAGGGGCAAATTAAAGATGAAGAAAATATATACGCCCAAGAAAACAAGTAAGACTGGTGCTGGGGGAGACAAAGAGACAGGTTAGGGCTGTGTGTGGAAGTATTAGTCTCAGAAAAACCAAGACACCTTTTTACAGAAAATGTGCAGACATTTTGAAGTGGAAGAAAGAAAAATTGAAAACTCATGTGCACTGGCTTTGATTCTCAGAGTAATAATAAGGTCAAACTGCTGAGAACAAGAGGTAGACATGGTGTTGGTTCTAGCTATAGAGCTGTGGGTAACTTGGGAAAGTGTATGACTAAAATTGTATGAATAGACTGTTTAATGCTCTGAGACCCCAAAGTGAAAAGGTATAAATGTTCATGACACTATGGAGCATTGTTATTACTTTCTCTGCCAACACTCAGAAGCTGGAGGAAAGGAAGTAAACAGAGAAATTTATCCAGAATTGGAGTACTGATTGACAAATTAGATCAGTATCTTAGGATGGAAGATTCTAGAGCTGCAAAAAATGAGAGGGAAACAAGAGAAGCTAGAAGGAGGTTATTGGGCTGAGACGAAAGGTTGAATTCTGGAAGCTGTTGTTGACAGAGAGCAGCTTCAAAAGTGAGGGAGCGGGAGTGGTAAAGGGTAGGAAATGATAACATGTATCACAAAAAATTATAAGTAGAAATATATTGTTAGGACGCCTGGGTGGCTCAGTTGGTTAAGTGTCTGCCTTTGGCTCAGGTCACGATCCCAGGGTCCTGGGATTGAGCCCCATATTGGGCTCCCTGCTCAGTGGGGAGTTTGCTTCTCCCTCTATCTCTGTCCCTCCCCTTGCTTGTGCTCTCTCTCTCAAATAAATAAATAAAATCTTTTTAAAAAATAATAAATAAATAAGAGATGAATAGCCCCATGAAAAGAAGGGAAAGGATAGGTATAGGAAATCTGAAAAACATGTACAAATAATAAAAATTCAAATACAATACCATTTAGGAAAATGCAAGTTTTTAAAAACTGAGATGTTATTTTTGCCTATTAGCTGGACAGATATTTCAAAGACTGAAAGTAACCTATATTGGTGGCACTATGAAAAAACAGGCAATTTCATACCTATTTTGCACATGCAATTAACTTTTTAGTGTGTAATTTGGCAGTACCTGTTAAAATTCTAAATGTTTATATCCTACAACTCAGCATTCATATTTTTAATATTTTGAGGAATTTATCTCACAAAAACATTTCCACAGATGCTCAGAGAAATATGTGCAAGGATATCCATTGCGATGTTTGTATACTATTAAGAAATTTGAAACAACCCAAATGCCCACTAATAGTGAAAATAAATCAGGGATATGTATGTAATGGAGTACTTGCATACTCAGCAGCCATTAAAATGAATGAAGTGGATCTAAAGGCAGTTGAATGGGGGGATTGCCTGGGTGGCTCAAGCCGTTAAGCGTCTGCCGCTCAGGTCATGATCCCGGGGTCCTGGGATCGAGCCCCACGTCGGGCTCCCTGCTCAGCGGGAAGCCTGCTTCTCCGTCTCCCACTACCCCTGCCTGTGTTCCCTCCCTTGCTGTGTCCCTCTGTCAAATAAATAAAATCTTTTTAAAAAGTATATTCTGTATATTTATAAAGCACACGCATATGTCCTATAGAATTTTTTTTTTTTTAATCACATAAAACCTTAGAGGAGGGGCACCTGGGTGGCTCAGTAGGTTAAGCGTCTGCCTTCGGCTGGAGTCATGATCTCGGGGTCCTGGGATCGAGCCCTGCTTGGGCTCCCTGCTCAGTGGGGAATCTGCTGCTTCTTCTCACTCTCCCTCTCTGCTCTCCCAATCTCTCTCTCAAATAAATAAATACAATCTTTTAAACAAACAAAAACAAAAAACCTTAGAGGAAATGATAGTAAGTTTTGCATTCAAGGTATATGTGAGCATGTATAATACCTAATACTAAGTGAAATAGTTTTGACTTTTCTGATTCAAATGTTCTAAGTAAATTCTTTTTGAGGAAAAAAGGTTTTAGAGCTTCACTGATCTTGTTGACAAATAGTTCTCAAATTTGAGCATACATCCCAGTCCCCTAGAGGGGCTGGTTAAAGCACAGATGACACCACCAAAGCTTCGGATTCATTAAGGCAGGGATACAGGTCCAAGAATTAGCATTTCTAACAATTTTCCGTATGATGCCCCTAATCCAGAGAACGATTGCATAGACCAAAAAGCTGGCTCCTGACCCATCTTCTACCACTCATGTGATCCACTTACATGGTATTACTTGAGCTATTAACCTTGGCTGCCCCAGCACTGGCAGAGCTGTGGAAATATTCTTCTCCTGACCTGGGCTCCAATTTAATCTAGTAGGATCATTTTCTCACTCACTATGGGAGTGTCTGAAACTTGATCCTGTTTTAGTTGAACTATTCATGAAGCTTCTGAGTTCAGCCTGGGAGTGGGGAAGGAACAGAGCTACCACCACTTTCCTTTTTGTAAGAGTGGGTTGATAAAAAGGGGTGAGGTTGCCAAGAGATGTGCTTGAGCAGGAGGAGACTGCCCTGCCAACAGCCAGCCTTGGGTATCACTCTCTCAAAAGGTAAATAACTGTCCGTATTGTCTTTCTGGTGAAGTTTTTATGGGAATAGTTCCAACAATTCTTCTGAGTTTCATAGCACTTCTCTACAAGCTTGGGAAGTACTTAGGGAAATGACTGAGGGAAGTAAAGAACTTTTTCTTTCCTTAGAGCTTTTCTGGAAAAGTGAAACTTTAAGTAAGAGGCACAGTGTTGTTTTGAGGCAAACCAGGGGAACCTCTGTTGGTCCCATTGCCTAGAGGATGTCTTTGATTTTAGGGATTATAGGAAGAGAGTTTCATTTTTCTATTTCCTCACCATCACCTCTCCCTTTAGAGTAAACTTATGGCCAGGAGAGAAAAGCTGGGTCGTTTTAGGTGGTTTTTGTTGTCCTGTTTTGTTTTTGTTCATTTGTCTTTAAGAAATATAGGGCCACAGATGGGGAAAATGAAGTGATTTGGGAAGGGAACATGGGAAAGGAAGAGGGGATTGATCTTTCTGAGAAGTGTTAAGTGAAAGCGAACTAACTACTGCTGCAGATTTATAAATGCTCTTATTCTGTTTCCTACTTTAGCAGTATCAGATTTTACATAAACCAATAGATTCATGCCCCACCTCCTTTTCCCTATTCTAGTCCTAAGCAGTACTCCTGTTTATCTCAAACAAAACAAGAACCTTTTTTAAAGATTTTATTTATGTATTTGTCAGAAAGAGAGAGAGAGCATAAGCCGGGGGGGGGGGGGGGGGGGGGGCTTGGGGTGGGAGCGCGGCTGGCAGAAGGAGAAGCAAGCTCCCTGCTGAGCAAGGAGCCCAATGCAGGGCTCCATCCCAGAACCCTGGGATCATGACCTGAGCTGAAGGCAGACGCTTAACCAACTGAGCCACCCAGGCATCCCCAAAACAGGAACCTTAAGAATCACTAAAAAAATTACAGGGGAGGTCTTTGCTTTGGAAAACAGATTTTAGAATTACCATGGTATCTGTCACTTCAATCTGTCAAGAAAAGTGATTTTGCCTGAGAGGTCTTAGAAGAAAGGAAACTGAATATCCAAGGCTCCAATAATTTGTGATTTTTTTTCCATTCTAAGAAACTTTTTACGTAATTTTGTATTCAAAATCTTGCATTCTTTTTCTGAAAGAGAGACCTCCAACTTGTATAAACTTTCAGGATCTATAAAACCTAGATCTGATCCCTGCATATGAAAATAAGAGCCAAGAACATAACATGACATACTTGGAACCAAAACATCAGTCTTCTTCTTTTCTTTCCCTTTCTCAGTAAGGATGTATTTTACTTTTTGAGGTGGAGAGAGGAAAGATATCAGCGTAACAGTAGCAAAATTAGCTTTTTGGAATTTGGCAGCTATGAGTGAGAAGTTTAAATAAGTAAACTAGATACCTTTCATTCAAAGTCCAGGAATTCAGATTTAATTAGACAAGGAGAAGGAGAATCACAGATGACTTGTTTTCCAATTTCCAGATACTGAAGGTTTCCATATCTCTGCAGCATTTGAGGCTGTTGGCAATACCCCTCCTTGAAATTCTCTCATCTGTTCAATTTCATGACTCTACGCTCTTCAGGTTTTCCTACTTATAACTATTCCATCTGTGGTTTCTTGAACTCTTTCCTCCGACATAAAAGCAGGCATTCCCTTGTTTCACATTCTCCTTTGGCCATCTCATCTATTTCCATGATTTCAACTACCCTGAACTCAGGTGACTCAGCTCTAAAGATCTTGCTTTTCTTTACCCTAAACTTAAGTCCCACATTTCTGCCTCCTGAGCATATCATACCAGTACCTTCAAATTCAACCTACTCAAACTGGATTCATCATAGTCCCTTAAAGTATCTGCTAATTCCTAAAATAAATAATTCTATGAACGGCAACATTTTTCTTTCAGCCATCCAAAGTCAAACCCCAGGATTTTCTTTATCATTTCCTTCTTCCCCCCACTATATGTCCATTTAATTTATAAATCATGTCAAATCCTCTTTCACATCCATTCCTTCCTTTCTTTCACTATGTCACCCTAGTTTATACTTTTGTTGCCTCTTAGCAAGACTGCTGCAACTCCTTCTAATTGTTTTTCGCCCTGTGGTGTCCAATATCTCTTACATACTGTTGCCAGTTATCTTCCGTAAAGTATGGCTTTGATGACTTACCTTCCTTCAGCAAGCATGAATTGTGTATGCTTAATATGCCGGGCACTGATATAGATATTAATTCATTTATGTAGGCATACTAAACACCTACAATGTGCCAGCCCTGCCTAGGCACTGAAGCTATGCCACTAATGGGACACAGACCTAACGCTTAGAGCTTACATTCCAGTTAGAGTCAGTGGAATGCACAGGAAGATAGGGGCGCTACTCTCATTTATCTGCCCAAAATCCTTCAATGTTCCCCCATTTGAATAAAATTTTTTTTATTAAAAAAAATCTTTTTTTTTAAGATTTTATTTATTTATTTATTTGATAGACAGAGAGCACAAGCAGGGGGGAGTGGCAGGCAAAGGAAGAGGGAGAAGCAGACTCCCCACGGAGCAGGGAGCCCGACATGGGGCTCGATCCCGGGATCTCAGGACCATGACCAGAGCAGAAGGCGGATACCTAACTGACTGAGTCACCCAGGAGCCCCAAATTCTTTTTTTTTAAGATTTTATTTATTTATTTGAGGGAGAGAGAGCGAATGAGAGAGAGAGAGAGAGAGAGCATGAGTGGGGTGAGGGGCAGAGAGAGAAGCAGACTCCCAGCTGAGCAGGGAGCCCAATGCAGGGCTCAATCCTGGGACATGATCCAGAATCATGACCTGAGCTGAAGGCAGACGCTTAACCGACTGAGCCACCCAGATGCCCCTAAAATTCAAATTCTTTATGCTGACTTTCAAAGCTCATTATGATTTTTTTCTTCCAAGTTTTAATTTAAATTCCAGTTAGTTAAAAATATGGAATGATTAATGAATTTGTGTGTCATCTTTGTGCAAGGGCCATGCTAATCTTCTCTGTATCATTCCATTTTTTAGTACAAGGCTCATTATGATCTTATCTCAAACAACAGAAGTATAGTACTAGATGAATAATCTTGGGTTTACGTGGGTCTTCTATTCTATATTTGGCACCACGTTTTAAAGGGGATGTAGACACACTAGATTCTTTTCAGTGGAAAAAGACTAGAGTGATAGAAAGACCATATCCTCTGGGAAATGATTAAATTATTAAATGATTGAAGAAATGAGTCAACAAGTACTTGATAACTATCTTCACATCCTGAAAATCTTGTGTAGGAGAAGATATGTGTTACCCTATATGGTCCTAAGTTAAAAGTGGAGCAGTGAGTGCTAAGGAGACAGATTTGGCTCAATGTGAAGAACTACTTTTATTATTGTGGCATTATTTACAATAGCTGAGAATGGAAGCAACCCAAGCGTTGGATGGATAAAGAAGATGTTGTGTACACACACACACACACACACACACACACACACACACACGTATAATCAAATATTACTCAGCCATGAAGAATAATGAAATCTTGCCATTTGCAACAATATGGATAGACCTAGAGGATATTATGCAGAGTGAATAAGTCAGAGAAAGACAAATACCATATGATTTCACTTATATATGGGATCTAAAAAACAAAACAAACAAAAAGCAGAAACAGACCCATAAATACAAAAATAAACCGGTGGTTGCCAGAAGGAAGGGAGGTGAGGGGATGGGCAAAATGGGTGAAGTGGGGTGGGAGGTCCAGGCTTCCAGTTATGGAATGAATAAGTCATGGGGTTGAAAGGAACAGCACGGGGAATATAGTCAATGATATTAAATTGTGTTGCATGGTGACTACCCTTGTGGTGAGCATAGCATACATATAGAATTGTTGAATCACTACACTGTATACCTAAAACTAATAACATTGTGTGTCAACTATATTTCAATTAAAAAAAAAAGAAAAAATAAGTACTTTTAAAGAATGAGACACCTTGGAAGATAGTCACTTCTGACCCCTGAAGGACCCCGAGGACCTCACCCAAGTAGTTAAAGCAGGGACTTTGCAGGAATGATTAGAAGGCTAATGCCACAACATGACTTTCAAGGGTTCCTTCCAACTATGAGATTCTATGATTTTATACCTTTCACTTTCATGCATTGTGAGCTCTACCATACTGAATTAAGCAGCATTTCCCCAAAAGTTCCATGCTTCTTTGACTCCATCACTCTTCCTTCATTTAAGTGTTCTTTCTTTATTCCAGATTGAGCTCAGCCATCACTTTTAGAAAGATTTCTATGACTAATACTACCCCATCTGAGTTTGTTCATCAGACAAGGGTTATACTGTCCATTCTCTACACCCACGAGAAGCAGAGTGTTCCTTCTGACACTGGTTTCCACATCAACAAACATTTCCTACTGAGTGCAAGCACTATGTTAATCTATGCTGTGAGAAGTTTAAAAAATCAAAACATTTATATTTTTGCCCTCTAGAAGCTGTTGTGGAGCAAGAAATCCTGTCCCCTCGAAGGTCCTTCTAGCTGGATTAAGAATCAAACTGACATGGGACAGATTAACAGGAGAAAATCAAATTTAAATAGGTGTATGTAGGGGACTCCCCATAGACATGGAAATTCCAAAGGCAGGCAAGATGAGATATTTATCTCATTCTGAACTACAGAGAAGGGGGTAGGGGTCTGGGATTTCAGAGGAAAGGAATGCACTTCAGAGGGTAGTAAGAAGAGCAGATGACCCTTATTTGGGGAAAGACCGCCAATTTAGATTTTTCTGTGGGGTTAAGAGAGAGACAAAAGTTTCTCTTGAGCCCACAGGATCTCAAGTGCCTTCAGCTCTGAATGACCCACTTGCCAGAGTGACACGGGGGGGGGGCGCTGTCCTGAATCCCTTCAAACCTCATATTTACAGAAGAATATCAGGTTAGTTGTTGTCTCGTGCATCCTCCACATTCCTGCCAGTCTGATATTTCTAACACAAATATCTAATGGTATAATTTCCATGTTTAAAAGCTTTCCAATGGCTCCCCACTGATTGAAAAGTTGAGTCCAGAGTCTTTAATGTACCATATAAGGACCCTGATGAACTGGCCTAGGCCATGGCTCCTGCCTGTTCTTCAATAGAATACATTCCCAATACTTACTGAGCGCTTACTGTTTCTCAAACATACTATACTGTCCTCCCTTGAAGCCCTTGTGTTTGTACTTGAAATATCTTCTCCAGCTTCTCTTTCTTGCTTTTATCTGCCTGGTAAACTGCACTCATTCTCAGGCCGCAATTCAGTTCATGTATTTGCCCCTTCAGCAAAACCTTCCTTAAAAAAAAACAAACAAAAAACCTTCCTTGAGTCTTCCCTTTGGATTCCTTCCCCACTTTTACCAGCAGATTGTTATGGGATTATTTGTTTTCATTCAGGAAGTACATATTTTTGTTTATTTTTCTCTGCAACTTAATCTAAAATCAAGACAGATTATGTGGTGTAAAATCATACCTAGAAACCTGTAATAAGAGAATAAATGAAAGAAAATTAAATAAAGATGCAAGTCTCTTGAAACGCAATAATTAAAAGAAGTTGAAAAATCAATGAAATATTCCGGCTGTAAGGGGACTAGTGAGATATGTAGATGCCAGGGTAAAATAATATGATCTTTTTGAGAAAGTGTAGTAATGAATAAAGGGAAGATATGTGCTGGCGTATATAATGAGATAGTAAAGAAATATATCCAGGAGCGCCTGGTGGCTCAGTCCTTAAGCGTCTGCCGTCGGCTCAGGTCATGATCCCAGGGTCCTGGGATCAAATCCTGCATTGGGCTCCCTGCTCAGTGGGGAGTCTGCTTCTCCCTCTGCCTGCCGCTCCCCCTGCTTGTGCCCTCTCTCTCTCTAACAAATAAATAAATAAAATCTTTAAAAAAAGAGAAAGAAATATATCCAGAAAGTGGCATCTGAGATGTACACAAATGGATAAAGCCAGAAGTGGGTATTGAAATTGCTTTTCTCATTACAACGCAGTTATCATCAAGTATGTATTAAACACCTAGTATGTCCGATTCCAGTTACAAAAATTCAAGAGAAGAGCTTCAGCCTAACTTCTACCTACCCCAGACCATTGAACTGTGGCAGCCAGCATCGTGGGGCCATGTCAGAATATGGCAGCTTCCACGATAGCCATATGGATGGACAGGAGAGGAAGTGTGGGGCAGATGATTTCAGAGAGATCCACTACTTTCTGTTTTGACATCTAACCACTTTATACCTATGTCATAATTATGTGGCTATGTCTTATCTCCCACATCAGACTATAAGCTTCCTAAAGACAGAAACCAGACCTTATGTATCGTGTTATGCCTATAGGACCTAGTTTTTGTACTGTACTTATTAAATGGTAAATGATGCATCCAAATTAAAGTTGATAGAGTTCAAATAATATTAAAGGAAGAGCTCTTTGTAATCTCCATTTCCCAAATCACACAAGTATGTAGGTAAAATAAAATGACAACAGCAACTATAAAGGAGTATTTATTGTCTCCCTTGGGACTCAGGTTTCAGTGAGCCCCAGGGAGGTGGGTCAAACAACACTGCCTCACAGATACAGTATTAGCAGAATCCTTCCTCAGCTCAGACCCCTGTCAGACCCAGGAACCCAGACTGCCTTTTCACCTAGGGTGAATTTTTCATCAAGAAAAGGGAGATTGTTTCTGTTGCTTGCAAACAAGAATCTTGACGAATAGAAAAGTATTCTTTCTTCCTCTGGAATTGGGGAGGAGAGACTGTGAAGAGGTGATATGAGAGGTCTGGATTTGTTGGAGCCATTCTTGCTACCATAGGGAAGTCAGCCTGTGCAGAAAATCAGCATAGAAGGTGGGACTGCAAAAAGTCATAGACATAGAAAGTCAGAACCCTGATAATACCTTCAATCTCTGGATCCAACGATACCTAAAGTTAGCCTTATTCTGGACTTCAGCCTCCTAAGTTAATAAATTCCACATATTGTTTACTATCACTTAAGTGGACTTTTCTGTTACTTGCAACCAAATGCATCCTACCTGATACCTTTTCATTCTGCCTTTGAGAAGGAATCCTTGGGATGCCTGGGTGGCTCAGTTGGTTAAGCGGCTGCCTTCAGCTCAGGTCAGGATTCCAGGGTCCTGGGACTGAGTCCCACACTGGGCTCCTTGCTCAGTGGGGAGCCTGCTTCTCTGTCTGCCTGCAGCAACCCCTGCTTGTGCTCTCTGTCTCTCTGACAAATAAATAAATAAAATCTTTTTTTAAAAGTTTAAAAAAAAAAGGAATCCTTTGCTAGATTCTGCAGTAGGCTTTTAACTGCTATTCGACTTCTCTTCTTTCTTTCCTACTTGAAGTCCTTATAAATTATTTAAAATCTTAGTGTCTTCATTTCCTTACTGCTCTTTCCTGCTTAATCCACTAAAGTCTGGAGTCCCTCTTTGCCACTTTGCTGACACTATTTTCTTTAGATTGCCAATAGGCTTGTCTTAATTCAAATGCCACATTCTCAAAGTCATTCATTCACTCAGCAAACATTTTTTACATGCCCACTTTAGCAAAGTGTAGTGCTACATCCATTCATTGAACATATATTTATTGAACAGCCAATATATCCCAAACTTTTAGGATAAAAAAACAAACAAATTAGATACGGGCTCTACTCTCATGTCAGATTACTATATTACCAGAGAAGACAGACTGAAGTAATTGTAGTAAAGTATAGTGAATGTTACTGGAATATCTCCCTGGGAAATTAACTTAGTTGAATATAGAAGATGGGAAATAATAAATAAAGGATGTTAATGAAAAGGCTTAGACACAAATGAGGATCATGCAAAACTCATAGAATTGTGAGAAGTCCAGCATTACTGGGTCAAAAAGTACAAGGGAGACAAAGACACAGATGTAGTGAAAAGAAGGGCCATATGCACCCCAATGTTCATAGCAGCAATGTCCGCAATAGCCAAACTGTGGAAAGAGCCGAGATGCCCTTCAACAGATGAATGGATAAAGAAGATGTGGTCCATATATACAATGGAATATTACTCAGCCATCAGAAAGGATGAGTACCCAACTTTTACATCAACATGGATGGGACTGGAGGAGATTATGCTAAGTGAAATAAGTCAAGCAGAGAAAGTCAATTATCATATGGTTTCACTTATTTGTGCAACATAAGGAATAGCATGGAGAACACTAGGAGAAGGAAGGGAAAAATGAAGGGGGGAAATCGGAGGGAGAGATGGACCATGAGAGACTATGGACTCTGAGAAACAAACAGGGTTTTCGAGGGGAGGGGGTGGGGGGATGGGTTATCCTGGTGATGGGTATTAGGGAGGGCACGTATTGCATGGAGCACTGGGTGTTATACGAAAACAATGGGTCGTGGATCAATACATCAAAAACTAATGATGTATTGTATGGTGACTAACATAACATAATAACATTTTAAAAAAAGAAAGTACAAGGGAGAGAGTGAGTGGCAGGCAAAAAACAAGGTTGCCAGGGCATCTGGGTAGCTCAATCCGTTAAGCATCTGCCTTGGGCTCAGGTCATGATCCCAGGGTCCTGGGATTGAGTCCCACATTGGGCTCCTTGCTCAGCAGGGAGCCTGCTTCTCCTCCTGCTTGTACTCTCGCTCTTTCCCCCGCACTCTCTCTCTGGCAAATAAATAAATAAAATCTTTAAAAAAATCAATTGACAATAGGTATATGAGTTTATTTCTAGACTCCTAATTCTATTTCACTGATCTTTATGCCTATCCTTATGCTAGCGCCACACCGTCTTAATAACTGTAAATTTGTAGTGAGTTTTGAAATTGGGAAGTGGGGGTACTCTGATTTTGTTCTTTTCAGTGTTGTTTTGGTGAGCTAAGTTTTAATCAAAATCAATCCTTTCTGAGCTATACCTGATTTTTCTTTTTTTTTAAGATTTTATTTATTTATTTGAGAGAGAGAATGAGAGACAGAGAGCATGAGAGGGAGGAGGGTGAGAAGGAGAATCAGGGAGCCCGAAGTGGGACTCGATCCCAGGACTCCAGGATCATGACCTGAGCCAAAGGCAGTCGCTTAACCAACTGAGCCACCCAGGCGCCCCTACCTGATTTTTCATTAAGAGATGGGAATGATAGCACAGTTAAACGTAGTGATTAGAAAAAATAAAAATAATTTTATGTTTACATAGTCTTTATGTTAAGACTCCAGAACAAATTATTTACAATAAGTACTCAGAATTTAAAAAAATCATAGAGTGGGATTTGGACTTAACACAGAATTGGGATGTTTAAGGCAGTTGTACCTGGATCTTACAGGGCCAGGAAGCCCCAGTTGATTTCTGAGTTAAACATGTTTGCTCATGTTTTGCTTTGGAGCAATTTTCCAGCAATTTTATGCTTTATGTGTGTATATATTTTGAAAGTCACCCATACTAACTTTACCAGTTTCATAAGTGCTTCTTAAATAAATCTTGCTGCTTTATTTTTGTTTTTCTAAACCTTCTTTGGTTTTGACATAATGTTATTAAGAAAACACATACATACACATACAAACCAATAAACTTGCTTTATCCTCTTTTGTCTAGGAATATGACTAACCTGAAGACATACCTGAGGCGGTAGCTATAGCTGAACAAGGGAAAAGAGGCGTGTGTTCCCATGGATGATTCAAGCCTGTCCAGCGGTGTTGACATAGACAAAGGCTTTGCCATTGCCTTTGTTGTTCTTCTGTTTCTGTTCCTAATTGTGATGATTTTTCGGTGTGCCAAGTTGGTGAAGAATCCCTACGAGGCCAGCTCCCCAACCACAGAACCATCTCTGAGCTGAACTATGAGAAAGCCTGATAGACTCCCCCTCAGAGGAGGTTTGAGATCTTCTATACAGATACTTATGACCCACACTTTATATTATTTCACCTCTCTATGTGTCAGCCTTCTCATTCTTGCATTCCACAATAGGCACATGAGGTGAGTTGAGAATAATAAAAAGGATGAAACACGAGCCAGTTTATGTTGTTCCTACTCAGGGAAATGGTTACAAAATGGGACCAAGACAGGTTGAACTCATTGATTAAAATAAGACCATGGGTTTCAATTCTCCAGTATCAAATGTCCTTAAGGTAAGATAGTTGGACATAATTGTATGATGTAACGTAATATAATGATGCTTGGTGAGGCCCACCTAAAGCTAGAACTCTTAGAGGCAATCTTAGGAGATCCCTTTAGTTGTGCAAATATAAGGCCAGCAGGAACAAATTGTCCTATGATGAGAGTCTAAAAGGACTTTAAAAAAATTTTTTTTTAATTTACTCATTTATTTGAGAGAGAGCTGGGTCGGGGGGAGCAGAAGGGGAGAGACAAAGAATCCCAAGCAGACTTCGTGCTGAGTGCAGAGCCCCACTCTGGGCTCAGGCTCCACAAGGGGCTCAACCCCACAACCCTGAGATAATGAACCCAGCCAAAATCAAGAGTCAGAGGCCCAACCGACTGATCCGCCCAGGCACCCCTAGCAGGACCTTTTCAGTGTATGTGGTTTTGTAAAATCTGCTGCCATTCTCAAGTGGGCAGAGCTCTGTGGTAAAGGGGGAGTCATTTGCCTTTAGTGAATCTCTCAATCTTTTTCACTGCACAATTCCTTTATAAAATAACATCTAGTAGATTGAAAAGGGGCCCTCCAAAGGATACATCCACGTCCTCACCCTTGAAATGTATGAATGTGACCTTATTTGGTAAAAGGATCTTTACAGATACAAGAAGAATCTCAAGATAAAGTCATCCTGGATTATCTGGGTGAGCCCTAAGTCCAACGACAAATGTCTTTTATAAAAGACAGTAGAGAAGATAGAGAGACACAGGAAAAGGCCATGTGAAGACAGAGGCAGAGATTGGAGTCATGCAACCACAAACTAAAGGACCCTTGGCTGGAACCACCAGACACTGGAGGAGGCAAGGAAAAATTCCCCTCAGAGCCTTTGGAGGGAGCTCAGCCCTGCCAACACCTTGATTTTAGATTGCTAGCCTCTAGAACTGTAAGAGAATAAATTTCTGTTGTTTTACGCCAAACAGTCTGTAGTAATTCATTACGGCAATCACGGGAAACTCATATATAATACACAGTGATGATGGTAGTGGTTAACATCATCATCCCAGGGATCGTTTAAGAGAAAAGGAAAGGAAATCATAATCTGTTCTCTCCAAAGTCTGAAGTTAGGGAAATTTGGTAGAGCAGACTATAGCCAACTGGCAGGAAAGTCCATAAGAGAATTCACTGGAAGAAAAGAAGGCAGCTAGGCCACTGACCAAGGCCCAACACAGGTTTGGCTGAAGAGGATTGAGTCTGGCACAGTAAGTGATAGGGATAGTGATTGTAAAAGCTCTCAGGCTCAGCCATGCTGGCCAAATGTTCCAGGCAACAGTGACCTAGCATGTGGATGTGAACTGAGAGAGCCATTACCTTGGAATCTAAGTGTGGGGCATCACTTGTGCTTGTGCAGGGACTTGGACCAGCATGCAGTCATATCAGAGGAGACACATTTTCATGGACCATGCTGAACCAGGCTTTAACAGCAATACCAATTGGTATGGAGACACAAACCTATCCATGCATTGTTAGCAGAGACTTGATAATTGTCTCTGTTTCTGACTCCTGGAAACAGGACTGCCCCCTCCTTGGCCTGAGTAAGTCCCCAGGGTTATTTGAAAATGGAGGCAGGGGAACCAAAGCTTTGCAATGGGGTACCAGACTTTGCCTTCACCAGAACCCTGTTCTGGTGCTATATTGGTTAAACTAAGGAAAGAAAGAGAGCAAGAGAGAGGGAGAGAGATGATTTGTACACTGTTGTGATAAAAAGAAATTCAGGACAAGGTGCAGGTCAGGGTCAGAGGAAAGGAGATTAAGATCGATGTCAGTACTGGAAGTCTCCCATGTATTCCCTCCAGGAACTCAGAGAGGGGGAATTCACCTTTCCCCCACCCCCTAAAGTAAAATGCGAGCAAACACGTGATTAATGAGAGCATCAGGATGCAGCCACTAGAGACTCACAGGCTTGACTTTCTACAGTAACCTATCTAAGAAAAAAATGCATCAGTCAGAAGAAGTGGATTATCTGTGGAAAAAAAAAAAGGAGGAGCGACCCAAGGCAAACTCACGCGGCCAATGTGCATGCTATTCAGGGGAGAGGGCAGCTTAGCCATTGGTCGGTAGAGTATTTCCAGTCTCGGTGGTTAGATAGTCCTTGGTGTGTAGATTCAGGGAGTTGTAACCCACATACCTTGGGTCTCTCTATTTTATTTTTTGTTTTTGTTTTTGTTTGGGGGGGGTCCCTCTGGTTTTATTGCTCATATTATCTCTGTTAATCTGATGTCCTTAAACATTCCTTTCACTCACCTTAAACTGACAGCTTACAGATCCAAGCAGTCTGGGAAATTTTATTGGTCAGACACTTTTCCAGTTTTTAAAATCTACGAAGTGTATGTCTGTGTGTGTTGGGATCTGTATGTGTTTCTTGAGTCAGTGTTTTAAAATTATTATTATAAAAATATAAATGCACACAGTAAAAAAATTTCTCAAACATTACTGAAGCGCTGGGGCACCTGGGTGACTCAGTTAGTTAAGCATCTGCCTTAGCTCAGATCATGATCACCAAGTCCCAGCATAGAGCCCCACATCAGCCTCCCTGCTCAGCGGGGAGTCTGCTTCTCCCTCTGACCTTCACCCTGCTCGTGCTCTCTCTCTCTGTCTCAAATGAGTAAATAAAATCTTTAAAAAAAAAACAAAAACAAAAACAAAACAAAAAAACATACTGAAGGGTAAAAATGCAGAAAGTTCCTAGATGCTGTCATGTTTCCCAATCCTTCTATCCAGAGGTAACTGCTATTAAGGTAGCTTGCTTTTACATGTATGAATGTAGAATCTTTCCAGGCATGTTCCTTTTCTTTTAATTTTTAATGTAATAATTTTGAATGAACTATCCATTTTCATGTTTCAAAATTCAAAAGTTATAAAACAGTGTACTGTGAAAACCCTTACTCCTTACAGATTCTTGTCTGCCACCTTCCATTTGCCCTCTTCTCAGACACCCAGTATGAGTCTCTTATGTACCCTTCCAGTGATCTTTTATATATATGTAAGAAAAAAATGTTTTTTTAAAAGATTTTATTTATTTATTTGAGAGAGAGTGAATAAGAGAGAGCACAAGCAAGGGGAAGGGCAGAGAGAGGAAGACAAGCTGACTCCCCGCTGAGCTAGGAGCAGATCCCAGGACCCTGAGATCACAACACTTCACGGACTGAGCCACCCAGGTGCCCCGAGGAAAAAAACGTTTAAAAATGTATTATTTACACAAATAACAGCAGCTATATACCATGTTCTATACCTTTTCTTCTCATTTAATAATGTTTCTTTTTTTTTTTGAGATTTTATTTATTTGAGAGAGAGAGAGCCCAAGTAGGCAGAGCAGAGGCAGAGGGAGAGGGAGAAGCAGGCTCCCCGCTGAGCGGGAAGCCCGACACAGGGCTCCTTGCAGGACTCGTCACAGGGCTCGATCCCAGGACCCTGGGATCATGACCTGAGCTGAAGGCAGACGCTTAATGACAGAGCCACCCAGGCACCCCTTCTCATGGTCAAGTATTAAGTAGCACATGGTTGTGGTTTTTCAATGTATCACAATGGATTACAGGAATGACTGTGCTGAGCACACCAATGTGAGTAGTCCAAGTGGCATATCAGTTATTTATTGCTTTATTCAACTGGCAATAAGCTATCTATCTCAATAATTTGTACATTTTAATAATGTGAGTCATTTATATCAGGGCCTGATCATTTCTTTTTTTTTTAATTTTATTTATTTATTTCAGAGAGAGAGAGAATGAGAAATAGAAAGCACGAGAGGGAAGAGGGTCAGAGGGAGAAGCAGACTCCCCGCCAAGCAGGGAACCCGATGTGGGACTCGATCCCGGGACTCCAGGATCATGACCTGAGCCGAAGGCAGTCACTTAACCAACTGAGCCACCCAGGCGCCCCAGGGCCTGATCATTTCTGATAGTCTTCAGACCTTAATAAAAACAAAGCCAGAGGGGCGCCTGGGTGGTTCAGTCTGTTAAGTGTCTACCTTTGGCTCAGGTCATGATCTCAGGATCCTGGGACGGAGCCTGGCACTGAGCCTGCATTGGGCTTCCTGCTCATTCGGGAGCCGGCTTCTCCCTCTCCCTCTGCCACTCCCCCTGCTTGTGCTCTCTCTCTCTCTCTCTCTCTCTCTCTCAGATAAATAAATAAATAAATAATCTTAAAAAACAAAAACAAAAAAACCCAGAGCTTGTTTCCCTAAATATTGAGGCCCTGCCCTAGAAAGGATTACAGAACTCAAACTTGCCTTTCCTATAGTGCTTCTAAATTTTAGCAAGCAAACACATTACCTGGAAACCTTACTAAGATTCAGATTCTGATTTAGTACATCCCACGTGGGGTCAGAGATTTAGAATCTCTAAGAAGCTCTTTGACTGCATGTTGAGTAGCAAGTGTCTTAGAAGATACTTCCTGAGTCCCAATGCTGATTTCTACCAGACTTCTCAGGACATTGAAGAAATCAGACTGGATATGCTGCCCTAAATAGCTCCTGTTTCTTTTCAACATTGTCCATTGCTCATTTCCATCTCCACTCCCCCCACACATGCACACATACATCAGAAAGCTGAAAGACTCTAACTAACAGAAACATAATCAGGGCAGAACAGATTTCCCTTCATTTATCACACATTACAGAACACCACACATACAGGGCAATATGTCAGGTGCTGGGGGAAACAAAGACGATCTAGACAGGTCCTCAGCTCAAAGCTGATCACAGACCAGCAAAGGAGACAGAGACATACAGAGATAACTCACAAGTGGAAGGAACTAAGATAATGGAAGCACACAGATGGGAGTTAGTTCGGCAGAGTGTGAGTGATAGTCTAAGACAGTCTAGGATAGTCTAGTGAGTGATTTCTTTAATTGATGTATAATTGACATACAATTTTATATTAGTTCCAGACGTACAACATAGTGATTTCACAATTCTATACATTACAAAATGCTCACCATGATGTGTAGTTACCATCTGTCATGATACAAAGTTATTGCAATATTATTAACTATGTTCCCCATACTGTACTTTTCATGCCCACGACTTGTTTATTTTATAATCAGAAGTTCATACCTCTTTTATTTTTTTTAAAGATTTTATTTATTTGAGAGAGAGAGCACATGAGAGGGGGGAGGGTCAGAGGGAGAAGCAGACTCCCCGCCGAGCAAGGAGCCTGATGCGGGACTTGATCCAGGGACTCCAGGATCATGACCTGAGCCGAAGGCAGTCGCTTAACCAACTGAGCCACCCAGGCGCCCCTCTTTTTTTTTTTTTGTTTTTAGTTTACTTATTTAAGTCATCTCTACACCCAATATGGGGGCCCAAACTCACAACCCTGAGATGAAGAGACACGTGCTTGTCCAACTCAGCCAGCCAGGCATGTTGTGAAGATCGTACTTCTAAATCCCCTTCACCTGTTTTGCCCATAGCCCCCCAGTCCCTCCCCACCAGTTTGTTCTCTGTACTTATGAGTCTGATTCTACTCTTCGTTTGATTTTTATATTGCACATAGAAGTGAAATCATATGGTAAGACAGTGTTTCTTAAATTCTGGTCCCCCTACCAGTAGCACAGGCGTTACTGGTAAAATGTTAGACATGCAGATTCTCAGACTCCACCCAAATCTACTCCAATGGTGGGGTGAGGGTGGCAGTCTGTATTTTAACAAGCCCTCCAGCTGATTCTGATACATGATAAAGTTTGACAACCGCTGGTCTATGAAAACTTCACAGAGATATTTGAGTTGGACCTTAGAGAATTCATATTACAGCAGACAGGAAGAGAGGGGGCATTCCAGGAGATAGACCACAATGAACGAAGGTATAAGTGTAAAAGTGAAATGTGTAAACATGTTGGGGAAATAGCACTTAACCAGGGGTGTGAAGGGAAAAATGGGAAACACGGCGAGAGAGCTAAGTCAGGACCAAATTTTGAAGAGCCTCAAATTCTATACTGTGAAGTTTGAACTTTATTTTATAGACATAAAGAAAACATAGTTTTAGGGGCGCCTGGGTAGCTCAGTCATTAAGCGTCTGCCTTCGGCTCAGGTCGTGATCCCAGAGTCCTGGGATCGAGCCCTACATCGGGCTCCCTGCTCCGCGGGAAGCCTGCTTCTCCCTCTCCCACTCCCCCCGCTTGCATCCCCTCTCTCACTGTGTCTGTCAAATAAATCAATAAAATCTTTAAAAAAAAAAAGAAAAGAAAACATAGTTTTAAAGCAGGGGGGTGACATGATCAGAACTGTATTTTAAAGCTCTATATGGGCAGTCCCACAAGGCTACCAATTAAGAGGCAACAGTCCTGGCAAGAAATAAGAGCCAAACAAGAACAGTAAAACTTAAAAAGAAAGGAGGAAAAATATATGATAAACATTTCCAAACTAGGGTAAACAAGCTGTATTGAATAATGGTTTAAGACCACAAGTTCTAGGGCGCCTGGGTGGCTCAGTAGTTAAGCGTCTGCCTTCGGCTCAGGTCATGATCCCAGGGTCCTGGGATTGAGTCCCACATCGGGCTCCCTGCTCG
Organism: Zalophus californianus; assembly: GCF_009762305.2. NCBI lineage: Eukaryota > Metazoa > Chordata > Mammalia > Carnivora > Otariidae > Zalophus > Zalophus californianus. The sequence continues at coordinate 105,110,930 of NC_045598.1, forward strand.
GCAGGAAGCCTGCTTCTCCCTCTCCCACTCCCCCTGCTTGTGTTCCTGCTCTCTCTGTCAAATAAATAAATAAAATCTTAAAAAAAAAAAAGACCACAAGTTCTAGGGCCAAACTGCCTGGCTCTGACACTTAATGTAATTGTGTGTCTCAGTTTTTTCATTCATAAAAAAGAGACAATAACAGTTCCTACCTTATAGGACTATTGTGAAGATTAAATAAATTAACAATTGTAAAGTGCTTAGAACAGTGCCTGATATGAAGTAAACATTCAATAAATATGGTATGTGTGTGCATGTGTGTTTTACAGGGAGGAGTAGTCTAAAATTTCTAGCTCATGTTAGAAAATAATATCATGAGTTAGGAACATGCTGAATTTGAAATATCTAGAGGACACTTTCATTTCTCTGTACCTCAATTCCTAGTGTCTTAACAGTTGGAAATAGGGACTTACAGGACACTGGTGGACAGGTGAAATGAGCAAAGATAAAGTGTGGTCACAAGGAGAGGATTTCAAGGCTGCCTGGACCTGTTTCCAGTCTTACACAGAAGGTTCTGGTTTATACCCTTTTTTTTAAAGATTTTATTTATTTGACAGAGAAAGACATAGCCAGAGAGGGAACACAAGCAGCAGGAGTGGGAGAGGGAGAAGCAGGCTTCCTGCCAAGCAGGGAGCCCAATGTGGGGCTCAATCCCAGGACCCCGGGATCATGACCTGAGCCGAAGGCAGACGCTTAACGACTGAGCCACCCAGGTGCCCCTGGTTTATACCTTTTAAATGAAGTTAGGTGCGGTTAGTGTAAAGATAGCTGAACAAATTAAAGCAATAACAAAATAATGTAGTAGTCAATACTGCCGGTTCATCAAATACAACCGGTTCCCTCCTTCCAGATATGAGACATGATTGTTCTTTTCAGCCCCCTTGTGGTTGGGTAGGTCCTTATGACTCAGTCAGAACAATGAGTTGTTAATGAAAGTGTCCTGAATCACTTTAACTGCCAATATGAGACCGTTAGCGATCTCCTTCTGGCCTGACTTACTCATCAGCCTGGGTTCCTGAGTAGATATCCTAGCAGAGCTCCAATGTCAACTAGAGATGATTATGCAGCATGAGCAAGAAATGCATGGTTTTTGTTTTAAGCTTTTGGAATGTTTTCACAACACAACTTAAGTCTATCCTGATGCAGCTATTACTTTAAGACCTATCAAATGCTTAAAAATTAAATAGTTAACATCCAATCTTAATGAGGGTGTGGGGAAACATACTTTTAGAGACTTGCTAGTGGGAACAAAAATTGTTTCAACCTTTTTGAATAGTAATTTGACAATAGATTCTATCAAAGTGAAAAAAAAGAGTACCTATGTGTATATATACCTTTTACTCAGATTCCATTTTGGGGCATCTCTTCCACAGAAATAAAAGTACTACTTCAAAAGGATGTTAATGTTTATTGTTGTACTATTTGTAGTAGCTAAAAACTGAGAACATCTTTCTAAATATGATTTAGCCACACTCTTAAGTATTATGCAATTGTCAAAAAGACAAATTTTATAGTTTTTATTGTCTTCAAGGGATGTCCACATGTGAAATAAAAGCAAAACAAAACAAAATCCACATTCAGGGCTGCCTGGCTGGCTCAGCTGGCAGGGCACGCAACGCTTGATTTCAGGGTTGAGTTCAAGCCCCACACTGGATATAAAGATTACTTAAAAATAAAATCTTTTAAAAAAATCCACATTCACAGGGCGCCTGCGTGGATCAGTCGGTTAAGCGTCTGCCTTCAGCTCAGGTCATGATCTCGAGGTCCTGGGACCGAGCCCCACATTGGGCTCCCTGCTCAGCGGAGAACCTGCTTCTCTCCCTCCCTCTGCTGCTCCGCCTGCTTGTGCTCTCTCTGTCTCTGATAAATAAATAATGTTTTTTTAAAAAAAATCCACATTCGTGACCTTGTACATACAAACCTAGAAAACTAAGCTATTTTACCTCAAAGGAGCAGGAGTCATACGTGATGCAGGAAGGCGAGGATATCACCACGTTTTTCCTATTACATCTTGATATTCCTCCACTTGTTACAATTTGTACCACTTGTGCAATAAAACCAAAACTGGGTAAGGAAAAAAAATCTAAACCTAAGCGCTTGCCTACGATCAACTTAACATTGCTGCCATTAGTTGGGGTTGGCGGAAAAGGCGGAGCTTCTACAATATACTCCAGGCCACGCCTACTTTACCCGGCCATTTGTCTCCCACGTGTGCCCTGGGCGGCTGTGCTTTGACGCATGCGTACTTGCCAGAGTTTGCCGGGCCTTGGAGGGGCGCTCAGAGGCCTTGGGTTTGACCCCGTCAGGCCACCGTCGTGGCGACCGGAACGGCACCTGAGGTTTGCTTCCGGGCGTCTCTTTCGCTTCCTTTTCCCTCCCTCCCTCACGTTTCTTCCCCTCCCCCTGCTCCCTTTCCCTTACGGTTTCGTTCTCCCCCATCGAGGCCGACCCCTGAGTCTCGAGTCTGGGGTCTGGCTGGTGGAAAAGAACTGTTGTAGCTGGAAGCAGGGAGGTGTGGGAAATACTGTTAATTGAGGTATTTGGAGACCAGGGGCCTGTCTGGAATGTTTTGTTTGTGGGAGGAGGTTGGGCGAGGGTGGGAAGGAAGTCTTCTCCGAGAGGCGAGCGGGGGCGGGGTTGAGCTGGGTTTGCGGGGTGGGTGGGACGCACCCCCAAAAAGGGTAGCGCGGGGGTGGGGCGGTGTGTGGGCAAAGGAGAAATGGAGGCGGTGAGAACTGGCCTTGGGGTCGCACGGCGTTCTGGCATCAGTTTTGCTTTAACCGTTTGATCAGAAAAGTTAACACCAATGTATGGGTTATTTGAATTGTACTTTTTAGGTAGCCACATTTTATTCCCAGATTGCTTTAATTTCTCTTTACTTTTGGGAAATCTCTTTGCTTTTGTATGCTTAAGGGTTAATAGACTTTAAAAAATAAATTTCCACTTGGAAGCAAAGTAATGTAAGGTGAACAAGTAGTTAAAGAGGAAACAACGAGTTAGTGAGTTATAGACCAATCGCTTCCCTCCAGGTGGAGATAAGTGTTCAAACTGGCATAGCATGCAAACAAAGATTTATCTCTTTGGTGAATTAAGGAACTCAGGTCACAGAAATACCTTCCTCAGCAAATTGGTTCTCTTCCATTTCCTAAAACATTATTTTCGGTAGCTCCCTGTTGCATAATATATGTTTTCCATACCCTCAGACTTTTAAATCTTAGGCCCATAGTCTATAGGATAAAATAAGAATGCTACAAAATCTAAACGTCAGATACAGGAAAATGGAGAGAGAGAACATAGAATCAAACTTAACTGTATTTGAATAACAAGTAGTAGTGTAGGAATGAGTTTTATTAGGATACTGAAATTTGGTGGTGATGACTCCAAAGGTAATCTTAGTTTTCTCTTACATGTAGAGGACAACAGCATGTCCTCCCTCCCTGGGTGCATTGGTTTGGATGCAGCAACAGCTGCAGTGGAGTCTGAAGAGATTGCAGAGCTGCAACAAGCAGTGGTTGAGGAGCTGGGGATCTCGATGGAGGAACTTCGGCAGTTCATCGATGAAGAACTAGAAAAGATGGACTGTGTACAGCAGCGTAAGAAGCAACTAGCAGAGTTGGAAACGTGGGTAATACAGAAGGAATCTGAGGTGGCCCATGTTGACCAGCTCTTTGATGATGCATCCAGGTGAGGACTACCTGGAAAATAGGAAATCTCCCCTTTGGCAGACATTTTAGAAGTATAATTGTTCATGACATTGTGCTAAGCACTTTATACTTTACAAGGTACAAATGTATAGAACCTTCCTTAAAAAAAAAAAAAAAAAAAGAACCTTCCTTCATAGGTTAGGATCCAAAATCTGACCTCATAACCACCCATATATAGAATATTCATCTATCAGAAGCTAATGTATGGTCAGCAGTAGGGGAGTTCAGGTCTTGAGTCCCTTCCCCTCCTTTCTTCTCTACTCTCCTTGCAAACAATTGCTTTGTTTTCTTAGTAGGATGATCTAGGGAGTGAGGATTGTAAAGTATTGCTGTCTTATGTAACTGTGGAGCCCTGTATCTACTCCAAAAGCCCCAGAAGATTTGTGTCTGGTACCTTAGTTGTCACTTAGAACACATTTTCAACTAATAAGGTAAATGATGAAATGTGGTTGAGAGGACTGTACTCAGGGCTTATTTTGGATTTTTGAGGCACCGGTCTGGAAACCACTATTTAAACATTTTTCTATGAGAAAAGCATTTTAAATTCTAAATGAACGGTGGGCCTGGGTGTCTCAGTTGGTTAAGTGTCCTACTCTTGACTTCAGCTCAGGTCTTGATCTCAGGTGGTGAGTTCAAGCCCCACATTGGGCATGGAGCCTATTTAAAAAATGAAAATAAAAATGAATTCTAAACGGAGACATTTGGCCTGTTTGAATTGAGATCAGTGTATGCTTAAATATATATAAATTCTGATGGCTTTTACACCTATTTCTGCTGGCTCTGACCTTTTCTACATGTGTTCCAATATTAGGGCAGTGACTAACTGTGAGTCTTTGGTGAAGGACTTTTATTCCAAACTGGGTCTACAATACCGGGACAGTAGCTCTGAGGATGAAGCTTCCCGGCCTACAGAAATAATCGAGATTCCTGATGAAGATGATGATGTCCTCAGTATTGATTCAGGTAAGAGATAAAGGTCCAGGTAGAAAGTCGAGGATTGAAATTGAAAGACAGGAAGTTAAGCAGATAAAAGAAGAAAGGAAAAACCATTGTCACTGACTACATATTCCAAACTGTTGGAATTGTCTGTTACCAAAGAAATAGAACATTATTAGTATCATAGATGTCCCCTATGTACTACTTCCTGATTGAATGACCTTTCTTTCCCCATTCTGTGTAACTTCTATTCTGAACTCCCTTTTCTTAATAGGTGGCATTAGCACCTATGTATATATCTCAAAATGGTAGATTGTTTGATTTTTGTTTATTTTTGAGGGGCTTTTTTTTAGGTATAATTTATATACTATAAAATTCACATACTTTTAAGTGTATAGTTTGACTTTTAGTAAATTTATACAGTAGTGCAGTCTTCACAGTCCAGTTTAAGAATACTTGGCATTACTCCAAAAACATCCCTCATATCTTTTTGCCTACATTCTCCATTTGTTCACCCCCAAGTAAGCACTGATCTGCTGCTTGCTTCCTTTTTGCCTTCTCTATAAATTTTGTGTAAAGACAGCCACAATTTAGGGGCGCCTGGGTGGCTCAGTTGGTTTAGTGACTGCCTTCGGCTCAGGTCATGATCCTGGAGTCCCGGGATCGAGTCCCACATTGGGCTCCCTGCTCAGCAGGGAGTCTGCTTCTCCCTCTGACCCTCTTCCCTCGTGCTCTCTGTCTCTCATTCTCTCTCTCAAATAAATAAATAAAATCTTAAAAAAAAAAGACAATCACAATTTATTGTCTTTTGTATCTGGTTTCTGTCACTTAGCATAATGTTTTTGAGATTTATCTATGTTATTGCATGCATCCATAGTGTGCTCCCCTTTTTTTTGCTGAATAATATTCCATTTTATAGATATACCACAGGTTTTTATCCATTCTTTAATTGATAAATATTTGGGTTGTTTCCAGTTTGGGGGCTATTAGGAATAATGCTGCTATGTACATTTCTGTATAAATCTTTATATGGGCATTATGTTTCATGTCTCTTGGATATTCCACCTAGGAGTAGAATTGCTAGGTCTTAGGGTAGGTGTGTGTTTGAATTTTTAGGAAACTGCCTTACTGTTTTCAAAAGTGGCTATACCATTTTACATTCCCACTAGCAAAGTATGGGGTTCCAGTGTCTTTACATCCTTGTCAGTGCTTGGTATTGTCAGTCTTTTAGCCATTCTAGTGTGTGTGGTATCAAATTGTGATCATAGTTTGCATTTCCCTAAGAAAGTTGAGCATCTTTTCACATACTTACTTGCCACTTATGTATGTTCTTTGGGGAAACATCTATTCAAATCTTTAGTCTTTTTTTTTTTTAATTGGGTTGTCTTTTTATTATTGACTTAGAGAACTTAGGCTTTAGGTACAGTTCATTTATGAGATATATTTTATACTTTCTCTCAGATGTGATCTTTTCATTTTCTTAATGGTGTCTTTTAAGAGAAAACTTCTCAAGGTAAGAGTTGAGGGTGGTTCGGGGCGCCTGGGTGGCTCATTCGTTGGGTGTCTGCTTTCGGCTCAGGTCATGATCTCAGGGTCCTGGGATCGAGCCCCACAACAGGCATCCTGCTCAGCGGGGATCCTGCTTCTCCCTCTCCCACTCCCCCCGCTGGTGTTCCCTCTCTCGCTGTGTCTCTCTCTGTCAAATAAATAAAATCTTTAAAAAAAAAAGAATTGAGGGTGGTTTGCTTATTTTGCTTATGGCTATTCATTTGTTCCACCACCATTTGTCAGACTATCCTTTTGGTACTCCAAAAATCAACTGGCCATGTATATGAGGGTCTATTTCCGGATTCTATTTTGTAACATTGATCTAAATATCTCTCTTTATATCAGCACCATACTATAAACCTGTATTTCATATAACTTCCAAATAAATTTTGGGATCAGCTTGTCAGTTCCTATCAAAAACATTTTTTTAAACCTGTTGGGATTTTTAATAGGAACTATATTGAATCTAAAGCTCAATTTGGGGAATACTACCTTTTAACAAATACTCAGTCTTCTAATGCATTAATATGGTACATCTCTCATAAGTGTTTTATTTTTAATGCTAATGTGAAATTTACTTTATTTGAAGAGTGTTGTTAGGATATGAAAGTTTAGTTGATTTTTATGTATTAATCTTGTAGCCTGTAACCTTATTAAGCTCACTATTCTAGAAGTTTTTTGTGGATCCCTTCGGATTTTCTATATTTTTACCTCATGCTGTCAGCAAATAAAGTCAATTTTACTTTTTCCTTTCTAATCTAGATGTCTTTTATTTCTTTTTCTTGCCTTATTGTACTCTGTAGAGCCTCCAGTACAAAGTTGAATGAACGTTTTGAGAGCAGACATCTTTTCCTTGCTCCTGATCTTAGGGGGAAAGCATTTGGTCTATAGGCATTAATTGTAATGTGAGCTGTAGGGGTTTTGTAGATATCCTTTGTCCGGGTTGAAGGAAATTGCTTCTATTCCTAATTTACTGAGTTTTTATCATGGCTCGATTGGATTTTAGATTTTGTCAGCTACTTTTTCTGTATCATCCTCAGATAATCATACAGGTTTTTTTCCTTTTTCTTACTAATAAGGAGTATTACAATAATGATTTTTTTGGATGTTAAACGAGATTTGTATTCTTGGGATGACCTCCCACCCCACCCCTGCCACTTTGTCTTAGTGTATAATCCTTTTTATATGTTTCTGTATTAGATTTGCTAATATTTTGTTAAGAATTTTTGCACCTATGTTCATGAGAGCTGTTGTAGTTTTATTGTAATGTGTTTTTTTGACTTTGGTATTATGGGCCTTATAAAGTTGAGTTGGTAAATGTTTCCCTCTTCTGAGTTTGTATGAAATAGAATTTCTTCCTTAAATGTTTGATAAATTCAGCAGCGAGGCCATCTTGACCTGGATTTTTCTTTGTGGATAGGTTTTTTTTAAATAAGATTATTAGTTTGGAATAGTTTTATATTTTTGTATAAATTGCAAAGATAATACAGAGAGTTCTTGCATACTTTTCATCAGTTTTTCTAATGTTAGTGTTTTATGTTACCATGGTACACTGGTCAAAACTAAGAAGCAAACCTAGGTGCATTACTTTTACCTAATCTCTAGACTTTTGATATCTGGGCTTTTTCCATTACAGGATACCACATTGAATTTATTGTGAGAAAGTTTTTAATTACTAATTACTTTTCTTTACCTGCTATGCCCATTTGGATTTTCTATTCCTTCTCAAGTCCTTTTTGTTAATTTGTATCTTTCTAAAAATTTTTCCATTTCATCTAAGTTGTCTAAATTATTGCCATAAAGTTCATAGTATTCCCTTATGATTCTTTTGAATTTCTGTATGTTCTGTAGTAATGTCCGTTCTTTCATTCCTGATATTGGCTATATGGATGTCCTTTCTTTTTTTTTTTTTAAGGAACCAGTTTTTGGGTTCATTAATTTATTTTTCTCTAGTGTTTTCCTGTTTTCTATTACACTGATTTCTACTCTGATCTTTATTCCTTCCCTGTACTTGGATTTGATTTGTTCTTCTTTTTCTAGTTTCTTAAAATTAAAACAGATTATTGATTTTATTTTAAGATTTTATTTATTTATTTGATAGAGACACACAGTGAGAGAGGGAACACAAGCAGGGGGAGAAGGGAGAAGGAGCCGATGGTGGGATGATGTGGGGCTCGATCCCAGGACCCCGGGACCATGACCTGAGCCCAAGGCAGACGCTTAACGACTGAGCCACCCGGGCGCCCCTTATTTATTTATTTTCTTAAAGATTTTATTTATTTGACAGAGACACAGCGAGAGAGGGAACACAAGCGGAGGGAGTGGGAGAGGGGGAACCAGGCTTCCCTCTGAGCAGGGAGCCCGATGCAGGGCCAATGTGGGGCTGGATCCCAGGACCCTGTGATCATGACCCGAGCCAAAGGCAGATGCTTACTGACTAAGCCACCCAGGTGCCCCTTGATTTGATCTTTTTTTCTTGCTAATGTAAACATTTAAAGCTGTAAATTTCCGTTTAAGTGTCGCTTTACTGCGTCTCATAAATTTTTGTGTGTTATATTTTCATTTAACTCATAATTTTTAAAATTTCCTTTGTGATTTTTCTTTGACCAGTTGATTATTCCAAATATTTGGGGATTTCCCAGATTTCTTTCTGTTGTGAGTTTTTTATTTTATTTCATTGTGGTCAGAAAATATATATTGTATTACTTTAATCCTTTTAAATTTATTTAAATGTTTTTTTAATGGCCTAGCATATTTTCTGTCCTGGAGAATGATCCATGTGTGCTTGAAAAGAATTTGTATTCTGCTGTTGGATGAAGTATTTTGTAAATGTTGGTTAGGTTAAGTTGGCTGATAGTGCTGTTCAAGTTTGTGTCCTTATTAATTTTCTGTCTAGTTGTTTTAACAATTACTTGGAAAGGAGTTTTGAAATCTTGAACTAAAATTATTGAATTGTTTGTCCTTTCAATTTATTTCAGTTTTCGCTTCTTGTACTCTGAAATCTGTTATGTATACATTTATATTTGATTTTCTATTAAAATATCTCTCTGTGTCTCAAGCAATATCGCTTTTCTTAAAGTCTGTTTTAGCAGATATTAATATAGCATTTCCAGGGGCGCCTGGGTGGCTCAATTGGTTAAGCGACTGCCTTCAGCTCAGGTCATGATCCTGGAGTCCCGGATCGAGTCCCACATCGGGCTTCCTTTTCAGCAGGGAGTCCGCTTCTCCCTCTGACCCTCTTTCCCTCTCGTGCTTTCTCATTCTCTCTCTCTCTCTCAAATAAGTAAATAAAATCCTAAAAAAAAAATACATAGCATTTCCATTTTTATTATGATTACCGTTTGCATGTTGTGTCTTTTTCTGTCCTTTTACTTAAAATCTGTTTCTGTCTTTGAATTTAGTGAATCTTTTACAGACAGTATATAGTTAGATCTTGTGGTTTTTTTAAATCCAGTCTCACAGTTTCTGGCTTTTAATTAGTTTTGAGTCCATTCATGTGAATCCATATGGGTGGATTTACATCAATCATTTTGCTCTTTTCCCCCCATATTTTTTGTATTTATCTGTTTTTTACTGCCTTCTTTGTGTCAAACAAGTATTTCAGTAAATCATTTTAATTCCTCTGATTTTTTTTTTTAGCTTTTTAAAAAGTGCTTGCATATTTATCTGATCATTATCTACTACAAGTTAATACTGACTTAATTCTGGTAAAATAGCAACTTTGCACCAGGATAGCTCCATTTTCACTCTCTTCTTGGGTGATACTGTCGTCAAATATATTGCACCTGCGTATGTTTAAAGCCAACAATTTAGTGTTATTATTGCAAGGACCAATCTTATTTTTAAAGAAGTTATGGGAAGAAAAGAGAAAAATATATATTTACCCAGATGTTTACATTTTCATTGCTCTTCATTCCTTCCTGTGGATCTGAGTTACTAGTGTCATCTTTTTCCAGTCAGAAAGATTTCCTTTAATATTTCTTGTAATTCTGCTAAAAGTGGATTCTCTGCCTTTGTTTACCTGGGATATAGAATTCTTTTTTTTTTTAATTTACTTTTAGAGGGGGAGAGAGAGAGCAAGCGCGAGTGAGTGCACGCACAAGCAGGAGGGGCAGAGGGAGAAGGAGAGAGTATCTCAAGTAGACTCTGTGCTGAGCATGGAGCCTGACACGGGGCTTGATCTCACAACCCTGAGATCATGATCTGAGCCGAAACCAAGAGTCCGACGCTTAACCAACAGTGCCACCCAGGCACCCCTGGGATATAGAATTCTTTTGTTTGTTTTAAGATTTTATTTACTTATTTACCTGACAGAGAACACAAGCAGGGAGAGCGGCAGGCAGAGGGAGAGGGAGAAATAGGCTCCCTACTGAGCAAGGAGCCCAATGTGGGGCTTGATCCCAGGACCCTGGGATTATGACCTGACCTGAAGGCAGACGCCCAACAGACTGAGCCACCCAGGCACCCCATGGGATATAGAATTCTTGATTGGCTGTTTCCTTTTGGCACTTTGAATATGCCATTCCAGTGCCTTCTGGTCTCCATTATTTCTGATTGAAAGTCAGATGAAATTGTTGTTTGTATCCTGGATATGAGTCATTTTTGTCTTACAGCTTTAAAGATTTTCTCTTTTGATTTTAGTAGTTTGACTAGGGTGTGTCTAGGTGTAATTCTGTCTGTTATTTGTCCTACTTGAGATTCATTGAATTTGGACTGTAGATTCAAGTTTTTCATCAAATGTAGAAGTGTTTCAGTAATTTCTTTTTTTAAATACATATTTTTTTCCAGTACATTTTTTTAAGATTTTATTTTTAAGTAATCCCTACACCCATTATGGGGCTCAAACTTGTGACCCCAAGATCAAGTTGCACACTCTACCAACTGAGCCAGCCAGGTGCCCCAGTCATTCTCTATCCCCTTGCCTTCTCAGATCCATGTTACATATGTGGTAGAATGCCTCACATTGTCCCATATGTCTCAGAAGCTGTTCATTTTTCTTCAATCTTCTCTTTGTGCTTTGAATGGGACAATTTTTCTATATAGGAATTTGTATTCTAGTTTACTTATTCTATCATTTTAAATTTGCTTTTTTAGCTTCTCTAGTGAATGTTTCAGTTTTTGTAATTTTAACTCCAGAATTTCCATTTGCTTCCTTTCATAATCAGGTCTTTTGTTTACTAAGTATTAGTATATTTTTCTTTGTTTTAAGTCTTTGAATGTAATTTCTTTTAGCTCTTTGAGCATATTTATAAATCCAGTATCTAGGTCCATGCAGCAAGTCAGTTTGTTCCCTGAGTATAGGTCGCACTTTCCTGTCTCTTTGAACGTCACCATTTTTTGTGTTGGAAGCTGGACATTTTAGATAATGTAGCAACTCTGAATTTTAACTTAAAGCTGCTATTTTCTTTTTCTTTTATTTGGTGGGGGAGGGGCAGAGGGAGAGAGAGAATCTTAAGCAGGCTCCATGCCTAGCACAGAGCCTGATGCGAGGCTCAATTTCATGATCTTGAGATCATGACCTGAGCCAAAATCAAGAGTCAGACGCTTAACCAACTGAGCCACCCAGGCACCCCTCTGGTTTTGGTTTTGGTTTTCGTTTTCGTTTTCGTTTTCATTCTTTTTCTTTTCTTTTCTTTTTTTTAATAATTATACTGCCAACTCTCTCTTCCCTTTATTGTGCAGCTGATGTCTCTGCTTGGTTTTTAAATTTAAACTATATGTTAGATTGGATCCCAACAGTTGCCCCCTTTTTTAAAATAGTTTAGCCGGGGCGCCTGGGTGGCTCAGTTGTTAAGCATCTGCCTTTGGCTCAGGTCATGATCCTGGGGTCCTGGTATTGAGCCCTGCATCTGGCTCCTTGCTCAGCGGGAGGCCTGCTTTTCCCTCTCCCACTCCCCCTGCTTGTGTTCCCTCTCCTGCTGTGTCTCTCCCTGTCAAATAAATAAATAAAATCTTTGAAAAATTAGAACAAAGTAAAATAGTTTAGCCATTCAGTTTTACAGAAGTATAGAGAATACATTCAGAGTTGCATCTAGTTCTCAAGTCTCCATTGGGTTTCTTGGATCTTTCCCGTATGTACATTTTTAGCAGTCACCCACAGAATTCATATTCGCTTTTATATACATTAGCTTGGCTCCTAACAGTTGCCCCCCCTTTTTTGCAGAGTTTGTCCCGTGAGTTGTGGGTTTTTTTTTGTTTTTTGGGGTTTTTGTTTTTGTTTTTCCCTAAGTATTTATTTATTTATTTTAGAGAGAGTGTGGAGGGGAGGGGCAAAGGGAAAGGAGAGAGAGACCTCAGCAGACTCCACAATGAGTGCAGAGCCCAACATGGGGTTCGATCCCATGAACCTGAGATCATGAGCTGAGCCAAAGTCAAGAGTCAGATGCTCAACAGACTGCACCACCCAGGTGCCCCTAGCCAGTGAGTTTTACAGAGGTATAGAGAATGCATTCAGAATTGCTTCTAGTTCTCAATCTCTATTGACTCTCCTGGGTCTTCTCTGCATGTGCATTGTTTAGCAGTCACTCAAGAATGTATAGAGAATTTATTTAAGCCTGTCTGTAGCTGTCTCATTTTCAGGATCTCCTTGTTAAATTTCTGACTGGTTTGCTGCTCACACTAAACAAGAGCTGCAACCTCAGACTAACAGAGCTGTTCCTTGTCATGGCTAGCACCTCAATGGTAAAGCTGTAGTTTCTGCTCATCCAACTAGAGGTGGAGTAGGGATGGGAGCTGCCCCAGGCAAGAGGTCCACAGACTTAACCTTCCTTGCCAGAATTTTAGCAGTTTTTCAAGAACAAATACTTCTCAATTTGTCGTCTTTGGTCACTTTCCAGTGCCCTGAATTGATTTTAACAATTTTTTTCTCGTTTTATACTTGTTTTCTGCATAGGGGAATCATCCTTTTCATATCACTATTATCAGAAGTGCCATAATTTTGCTTATTTTTTTAACTGTATAAATGGAATCTTAGTATATGCATTTTGCAATCATTTCTTTAACATCATGCTGATGTGTGATGCTTAGTTTGGTAACTACTACAGTATACTATTCCATCTTAATGAATAATACTATTCCATTTTCCTGTCAGTTGACATTTCATTTGTTTTCAGTTCAAATAATCTATTTATTTATTTATTTATTTAAAATTTTTAGTTAACAGTGCAATATTTCTGTAAACACTTCATCACAACACCCAGTGCTCATCGCAAGTGCCCTCTTTAATACCCATCACCCGTCTAGCACATCCCTCACCCACTTCCCTCCATCAACCCTCAAATTTGTTCTCTACTGTTGAGTCTCTTGTGTGCAAGAATCTTTCTATTTTGGCAGTCTTAAACTAAATTTTTAGGATATATATACTGTAAGAGGGGAGTTGCTAGTTCTTAGGATATGGAAATTCTAACATTACTGGATAAGTAACAAACAGCTTTCCAAATCAGTTGTACCAATTTATAACCACCAGTGGATGAGTGTGTCCTATGTTCCACATCCTTGACAACACTTGGTATTGTGGTTTTTTAATTTAATTTATTTTTAAAGATTTTATTTGTTTACTAGAGAGAGAGCGTGTGCACAAGCAGGGGGAGCAGCAGGAAGAGGGAGAGGGAGGAGCAGGGTGCCCAACGTTGGGCTCAATCCCAGGACCCCGGGATCACAACCTGAGCTGAAGGCAGGCTATTAACTGACTGAGCCACCCAGGCACCCCTTATAGTTTTTCTTTGATATGTCTGTTCATATCTCTTGCTTGTTTGCTCAATGATCATTTGTCTTTTTCTTGATTCACAGGAAGTCTTTATATGTCACAAATACTAATCCTTTTAGTTATGAGTTGCAAACATCATTCCCAGCTTATGGTTTATCTTTACTTTTTGTTATTCGTTGATAAACAGAAGTTATAATTTTAGCATTTTCTTTTATGGTAATTGGTTTTTATAGCCTTTCTGCCCTGAGGCTTTATTATAAAGATCTCTTATGTTGCCTTTGAAAGTTTCATAGTTTTGCCTTTAATCCAACTGAAGTTTATTTTTTGTGTAGTATTTGAGGTAATATCTGAATTTTTTTTCAATGGTTATTAATGTTCCAGTGCCACTTACTGAAATGAGTCTCTTAATTGATTTACATCGTCTGTTTGTCATAAATTATTTCCATATTTGTGGGTTTATTTCTGGACTTTCTATTCTGTTTCATTTCTCTGTCATTTTTTTCTTACGTCAGTTCTGTATTGTGTATACTGGGCTTTGTATGTTTCTACATCTGTTAACGCCGGGAACCTCACTGTGGTTTTCTTCTTTATGGATGTCTTGGTTTTTTTCACCTGTCGTGCTTTTATATGTATTTGAGAATCAGCTTGTCATGGTCCCCTCTCACCGCCCCAAAAAAACCACTGACAATATTAAAAGATCATTTTAGGGATAGCTAATCATTTCATACTATTTAATTCTTCTATACAAAAACAGTTTATTTAGTCCTTAACATTTTTCAGTAAAGTTGGTGGTTGTACAATGATATCAATGTACTTAATACTACTGAACTGTATGCTTAAAAATGGTAAAGGTGGTATATTTTATGTTACGTGTATTTTACCACAATAAACAAAATTGGGGAAAAACGAATAAGATTTATAGATACTAAGAGGGAATACTTTTCCTGGATATTTGAAGTGTGGGGATAAAAAGCAACATAAAAAGTGCATGTTGAATACGAGTAAAAGATTGGAGAGGGGAAAGAGTACATATGTACATTTACAGAATATCTTTGGCTGCAAAAAAACTGATATTGATTGCTTCTGAGGAGAGTAACTAGAAGCAGGAGTCTGAGGGTGAGCTATGTTTTACTGTGTGTCCTTTTATAATGTTTGAGGTTTTTTTTTTCCACATGAATATTTTTACTTTTAAAATGCACTTTTAGGGCGCCTGGGTGGCCCAGTTGGTTAAGCAACTGCCTTCGGCTCAGGTCATGATCCCAGAGTCCTGGGATCCAGCCCTGCATCGGGCTCCCTGCTCAGCAGGAAGCCGGCTTCTCCCTCTCCCTCTGCCTGCCACTCCCCTTGCTTGTGCTCTCTCTCTCTCTCTGTCAAATAAATAAAACCTTTAAAAACAAATAAATGAATAAATAAATAAAATGCACTTTTATAGTTGTAGAGGTCTAAGTTAACAGGTATTTAGTCGTATACTATATTCACAGCTCTTTGAGGAATGCTTGTGTATGCATAGGGGTGTGTCTGTATTCTCTCCAAGGTTTGGTTCATCTCAAATAAATTACTATGTATCCTAACTTTTGAAACTTAATCTATTGTTAGCAGTCTCATGTTATTAAAGATTCTTTGTGAACCTCCTTTGGAGATGTTACAGTTTGTGTAACCATTTTGTTAAATGGACTTTTTTTTTAGGACATTTGCATTGTTTTCCTTTTTTTTTTTTTTTAAGATTTTATTTATTTAAGAGAGAGCAACAGAGATAGGGAGAGAGAGCATGAGCAGGGAGGAGAGGGAGAAGCAGGCTCCCAGGGAGCCCGACTTGGGGCTCGATCCCAGGACCCTGGGATCATGACCTGAGCCAAAGGCAGACGCTTAATCAACTGAGCCACACAGGTGCCCCCCCATTTTTGTTTTTTATTTTTTTGCTGCCTTTTTCTCCCAGTTTTATTAAGATATAATTGACATATAACATTGTATTAGCTTAAGGTGTGAAAATAGTGATTTGATATATGGATATACTGTTAAGTGATTACCACCATTGCTTTCCATTTTTTTAAAAGATTTATTTATTTGGAGAGGGGAGAGAGAGCGTGAGCAAGAGTGAGGGGAGGGGCAGAAGGAGAGGGAGTAGCAGGGTGCCTGCTGAGCAGTGAGCCGGTTGTGGGGCTTGATCCCAGAGCTCTGGGATCATGACCTGAGCCAAAGGCAGACGCTTAACTGACTGAGCCACCCAGGCGCCCCTCTGTTTTTAAAATAGTTATAAATCACCAAAACTGCATTGTCCAATACAGTAGTAGCCACAATCCAGATGTAGCTATTTAAATTATGCAAAATGTGAAGGGTCTATTTTTTTCCAGAATATATAAAGAACTGTTGCAACTCAAGAATAAAAAGACAACC
The DNA here is from genome assembly GCF_009762305.2 of Zalophus californianus. Lineage (NCBI taxonomy): Eukaryota > Metazoa > Chordata > Mammalia > Carnivora > Otariidae > Zalophus > Zalophus californianus. The sequence goes on from NC_045598.1 coordinate 105,127,256, forward strand.
CAGTTTAAAAATGGGCAACGGGCACCTGGGTGGCTCAGTCGTTGAGCGTCTGCCTCCGGCTCAGGTCGTGATCCCGGGGTCCTGGGATCGAGCCCCACGTCTGGCTCCCTGCTCCGCGGGTAGCCTGCTTCTTCCTCTCCCACTCCCCCTGCTTGTGTTCCCTCTCTCGCTGTGTCTCTCTCTGTGAAGTAAATAAATAAAATCTTTAAAAAAATAAATAAATAAAAATAAAAATGGGCAAGATATTTGAATAGTTATTTTTTCAAATAAGATATGTAAATGACCACTAAGTATATGGAAAGATGCTTGACATCATTAGTCATTAAGGAAATGCAAATCAGAACCACTTTATACTAATTAGGATGGCTGTAATAAAAAAGAGACAGTAACAAGTATTGATGAGCATATCTATCACAGTAGGAAGTTCTGTTGGACGGCACTACTCAAGAATAAACATTTTTACTTCATACATTGACCACTTTTCATTTTTCAAATCATTCAAATAATCCATAAGCAAATTGCTGTTATAAAAACAACAAATTTAAATATACAAGGTGCTTGGGTGGCTCAGTCGGTTAAGTGTCTGCCTTTGGCTCAGGTCATGATCCCAGGGTCCTGGGATCGAGTCCAGTGTTAGGCTTCCTGCTCAGTGGGGAGCCTTATTCTCCCTCTCCTCCTGCCCCTCCCCACAAAACCCTCTGCTCATGCTCTCTTTTTCTCTCTCTGAAATAAATAAAACAATAAAAAAAATTTTTTAATATACAGTGAAAAACCCAAATCCTGTAGACTACCACCTGTCACAGTACTTTATCCTCAGGTAAGCACTGTCACCTATTTGCTGTGTATCTTTCTGGACCATTTACTACTTTTACATATATATTTGTGTATGGTTGTCAGTAGTTATTAGTAATAGTTCCATGATAATGTTTTTAAGTAGTTTAGTTATATATAACACATGCAAATAAAATGGTTCAGTGGAAAAAAAAAAAGTAGCTTAGTTTTTGATTTCTTGGAAACTCTTATGAGTAAATCCCTTACACTCATTAGAGCTTTTCTCATCCATAGGTGATGCTGGGAGCAGAACTCCCAAAGACCAGAAGGTGAGTTGGGACCGGGAAGGTAAAGGTGAGAGTTAAGAATATGAAAATGGGAGAAACTTCTGGCCTGACCACTTCAGCCATCAACATAATTATCCACTCTGTAATCAGCCTTGTGAGTTCCAGTCCTCTAATAGGTGTTCTAAGGATGCAGCAGAGGTTACTTAGAGGTGCATGCACTAAGTGCTACAGCAATGTAGAATTTGGTAGTGATTGGCTAGGTGAGCTTAATAAGGAAAGTTCCCTAAAGCTGATTTCTGAATTAGATTTATAAGAAAGGACCGTTTTGCCTGATAAAGTAACCATACCTTCCCAACCATAATTCATTCTGTTTTGTTTTTTGAAAGACAAGTTCTTATTCTCAAGTCTAACCCATGCTATTTTAAAACTTGTTTCCCTCATCACCTTTCTTACAGCTCCGTGAAGCTATGGCTGCCTTAAGAAAGTCGGCTCAGGATGTCCAGAAGTTCATGGATGCTGTCAACAAGAAGAGCAGCTCCCAGGATCTACATAAAGGTTAGGGTCTGGAGGTGCCTTGGTATAGAGGGTGGGGGCGGGGATGGGAGGTGAATTCCTACAGAGATTTCATGGGTATCTGGCTTTGTTTTAGCTCCTCAGAATCCTCTTCCTCACCTCTGTTGGGTTCTTTAAACACCACAGGTTTTCCTTGTCTGCTTAAGTTTTTTGTCTGCTGATTTTCCAGTGTGTGGTGGCTTTACCCAAATACCTTTTTAGCTCTGTGCTCATGACTACTTCTAGATAGAGTTTAGAAGAGAGCAACTCAGACTTCTTTTTTTAAGATTTATTTATTTGTTTGCCAGAGAGAGAGCATGCACAAGCAGGGGGAGTGGCAGGCAGAGGGAGAAGCAAGTGCCCCTCTGAGCAGGGAGCCCGATGTGGGGCTCAATCCCAGGCCCCCAGGATCATGACCTGAACCAAAGGCAGGCCGCTTAACTGACTGAGCCACCCAGGCATCCTGCAACTCAAACACTTATGAAGAGGTCCAAGGGAAACTGTCCAGTGGAGTTGTTAATAGATCTCCTACAGGAAAATGTTTTATAAATACTACTTAGCACTTAGTGTAATTAATATTGTTAATAAGGAGTTGGAAATACTTGGTTAAAGTGAGATGTTCTTGAATTACATGTGAATTTCAATTATGCAAGTATTTCCTGTTAGCATAAATAGTTGAGTCAGCTATGTTTTTGTCTGCCCAAGAGAGCAGCAAAAGTGACTAAGGATCAATGATTACCCCTTTTCCCCCAGTTACTATATTATACCCTCTTTACTTTCCCATTCACTCCCCCCAATCTATGCCATATCTCTTTACGACAGCTTTGCTTTCTTTTGTAGGAACCTTGAGTCAGATGTCTGGAGAACTGAGCAAAGATGGTGACCTGATAGTCAGCATGCGCATCCTGGGCAAGAAGAGAACTAAGACATGGCACAAAGGCACCCTTATTGCCATCCAGACGGTTGGTATGTTCAAGCTAGAAGAAGAGCTAATGAAAGGCAACCTGCAGGTCTCCGTTGCCGATCATTTCTTTTCTCCACAGCCTTGCCTTTTGTCTCTCATGTAGCAGTCAGGATTTGCACAGAAACTGGTGGTTTTTAAAAATTTTTGTCCATCTTTTCCTTTTACTCAGGACCAGGAAAGAAGTACAAGGTGAAATTCGACAACAAAGGAAAGAGTCTACTGTCGGGGAACCATATTGCCTATGATTATCACCCTCCTGCTGACAAGCTGTTTGTGGGCAGTCGGGTGGTGGCCAAGTACAAGGACGGGAATCAGGTCTGGCTCTATGCTGGCATTGTAGCTGAGACACCGAACGTCAAAAACAAGCTCAGGTACCTGGACAGAGGATTGTAAAGAGAGTGGAGGCCAATAGCAAAGCACCTGCCCTATTCAAACCGTAGTCCAGATCTCATGGTTAGCTTTTGTGTTTAGTCCCCAGTGACCAGAGAAACCCTTGCTCTTTTTTTGTGTGACAGGGATCGTGTGGGTGATTTCTTCCTCTTTTTTTCCTTTTTTTTTTTTTCTCAAAGGGAAAACTTGGAGGAAAACTAGGAGGAAAGTTGTCAAGATTGTTTAATGGTTAGGGGAATAGGAAGGAAGGGGAAACTATGGTTTTAGCAAGATAGGAGTCTGATAGACAAGAATAAATAGCTTTTGGAAAAGTAGAGGTAAGTTCGTTAGATTGAAGGAGAATTCCTAACTCTTAGACGGAAGGATAATAGGAAGGAAGTAGTAGACTGGAACATTTTCCCCGGATTGTGTCCTATTTGTGATCAAGAGTGGAAGCTATGATAATTTCTGTAGGTCATGTTAAATATTGTAACCCCTGATCTTTCTGCCATCACTCTGTCCTTACAGGTTTCTCATTTTCTTTGATGATGGCTATGCTTCCTACGTCACACAGTCTGAACTATATCCCATTTGCCGGCCACGTGAGTGTCCCTTCTTCCTTTCTGAGTTTTATCCCTTCCCTCTTCTACTTTGTATTTCTTCTTAAGATAATCAGTTGAAAAGCCCTGATATTAAAAGAAAAGAAAGGGAGGGAGGGAAGGAGGAAGGAAGGAAGGCCCTGATGTTTGTGGTGCTTCCATCTCGAAGAGCATAAGTTTGAGTAATGTCTTTTGGGAGATCCAGTTCTATTTGCTCATCTCTAGTGCTGGATCTTTGTAGTCAAAGAGTGGGACACTAGGAGATTATGACTGACCTTGGGTGGATTCTCATATTGTTTTGTATTCTCACTGTGTTTTGATTTCATTTCTGAGTGATTTAGGCTTAAGAAGATGTTACTTCTTTCCTAGTCTTATCCTTCATCTAACGTTTATAAAAATCTGTAGTCTGCGTAGTGCTCTCTGCAAAAGCTGAATTAGATGGAGGCTTCAGGGTGTCTTCTATACTTGGGTCTATGGCTTGGGAACAGACTCCTACAAAGCAGTTCTTTTTAATTACAAAAGAGTTAACTAACACTGCTCCTTCTCCACATGACATGGCAGTAAATACATTCAGGGTCCCTTAGAAGTAGCCTGATACAGAATGAGAAGGAAGGACAAAATTTTTTTTTATCAATTTCACGATGCCATCTGATATTTTTTATTTATCTCTAGACTTACATAAAATTAGCAAGAATTTTCACTTGAATTTTCCTAAACAAAACATCTATCTTTATGAAATAAGTGATTCACCTATATTTGCATGTTGCTTAGTTAGTATTTACTTGATCTGTATGTGCATTTACACAATAGGTTCCATATTTTTAGGTAGTCTTGGTTTTGTTTTTGAGGTTATGTTGTCTTCATTTATTTTTTCTCTTCCTCCCAACTTGAAAAATGCCCAACGACTCCTTGCCAACCATTTATTTTTTCCTATCAAGACATGCCCTGGGGCACCTGGCTGGCAAAGTTGGTAGAGCATGCAACTCTTGATCTTGGGGTCATGAGTTCAAGCCCCACGTTGGGCATAGAGATTACTTAAAAAAGAGAGAGAGAAAAAGACCTGCGCCACTTACCCTCTCTCAGCCCTCTTTCTTCCTTGGGACAGTGAAAAAGACTTGGGAGGACATAGAAGACATCTCCTGCCGGGACTTCATAGAAGAGTATATCACGGCTTACCCCAACCGCCCCATGGTGCTGCTCAAGAGTGGCCAGCTTATCAAGACTGAGTGGGAAGGCACGTGGTGGAAGTCCCGGGTCGAGGAGGTGGATGGCAGCCTAGTCAGGATCCTCTTCCTGGTACTGTTCTTCCCCAGAGTTTTGGAGGCAAGGGTCAGGGTGGGATGGGGGAGCGTAAGAGGCAGTAATGAGGATGATTTTGTAGTCCTCCGTAATTTTCCTCTTTCTTATCCTGTCTGTTCTCACTGTTTTGGGTCAAATTTTACTTGGTCTTTTTGTTTCTCTCTGATGGTTATTGAAAATAAGTTGCCTGGGGCACCTGGGTGGCTCAGTTGGTTAAGTGTTTGCGTTCTGCTCAGGTCATGATCTTGGGGTCCTGGGATTGAGGCCCTGCTCAGCAGGGAGTCTACTGCTTCCTCTCCCTCTGCCTCTCCTCCTCCCACCCCCCGCTCGTGCGCATGTATGCTCACTCACTCTCTCAAATCTTTAAAAAAAAAAAAAGGGTAAAAAAATAAATTAAAAAAAATAATAATTTTTAAAAAGTAAAATAAATTCCCTGAATTTAATTATGAGCTAATTGCATGTTGGTTGGTTTTTCTCTCTCTCAGAGTACTTGCATGTAGGCACAGAGAAGGCAGTTCCATTTGTCCAAGGTCAGGGTTTTGGTTAGCATAGTGAGACAAAAAGGAGGCATCAGAGAATTAGAGGTCTTGATGATCTTTTTTTTTTTTTTTAAGATTTTATTTGTTTATTTGAGAGAGTAAGTGAGAGAGAGAGCGAGCAGGAGTGGGAGAGGGGTAGAGGGAGAAGCAGACTCCCCACTGAGCAGAGAGCCCGATGCAGGGCTCGATCCTGGGACTCCAGGATCATGACCTGAGCCAAAAGCAGATGGTTAACCGACAGCCAGCTGGGCACCCCTTGATGACCTTTCAAGGCCCAGTTTAACTCTTGGCTCGTCTGTGCCTGTCCTCTTCTCCCCTCTCCTGCCTTCCTTAGAGTTACAGTCCTTTGAGCTGTCCTCAGCCCTTTGTTCCTAAGGCGTTATGGTCCATGTCACACCACTTATACTAAACATAAACATTTGTCTCTTGGGGTGCCTGCGTGGCTCGGTCGTTAAGCATCTGCCTTCGGCTCAGGTCGTGGTCCCGGGGTCCTGGGATCGAGCCCCGCGTCGGGCTCCCTGCTCGGTGGGAAGCCTGCTTCTCCCTCTCCCACTCCCCCTGCTCGTGTTCCCTCTCTCGCTGTGGCTCTCTCTGTCAGATAAATAAATAAAATCTTAAAAAAAAAAATTGTCCTGTAATTTCTTAAATAAGGAGCATATGGTTTTCTTTTCTCATTTTCCTCATGGCTGTCATGGAGCCTGGAACATAAGTTTATTGAATAGATAGGGAATTTGGGATTCATCAGGGAGACTTCGTTCAAGGAGGCACCTGGAGGCATATTCTCCACAGATGGCAGGATAGATTCTAGCCTTTAATTCATCTCCTTCCAACCTTCCTTCCTCCCAATCCCCTAGGATGACAAAAGATGTGAATGGATCTATCGAGGCTCTACACGGCTAGAGCCCATGTTCAGCATGAAGACATCCTCAGCCTCTGCATTGGAGAAGAAGCAAGGGGGACAGCTGAGGACACGTCCAAATATGGGTATGTCCTGAAGGACACCAAAGGAGAGGAAAGAAATGGACAAAGCAGCAAAGGAGAGTATATACAATAGCTATCCTTTGTTTACCAGATGACACTACTGACTCATTGGAAACAGGATGTGCCCTGAGTTGTTTCCAGTAGTACCGATGGATTTGTGGTGCTGCCTCCACATGCAGTGGCTCTGATTCATTCTAGACGACCCCGTAAAAATCTGAAACAACTGTTAGGGGCCAATGTGGTAGTAGTTACCTCTGTTATCCACATGAGGATTATCTGCTTTGTATGTGATCCATGGTCATTTTTTTAAAGCCCAAACTGCTTTTGTTTTTATATGTTCCTGGCATACTTTTTGGTTGATTTTTTCCTGATAACGTTACTTGATCAAAGAACGTATTAAAATTTTTCACCAAAGAATAACCTAATTACTAACGTAAACTGTGTTTGAGGCAGGAAGATAAAACCTTAACTGAGTCAAAGCCAGCCTGTGCCAGTATTTCACCCGTTGGTGTAAATAATGAGAACCGACAGTCTTAACACTTACTCAAAATGTTTCCATTGCTGCTTGTTTACATTATGTAAATTGAGATCAGATATGGGCATGAATATACTTGACACAGCTGTCATCTTCAGTGGTCAATTTCCTTTTTCCTCTAGGTGCTGTAAGGAGCAAAGGCCCTGTGGTCCAATACACCCAGGATCTGACCAGTACTGGGACCCAGTTCAAGCCAATGGAGCCCCCGCAGCCTACAGCCCCTCCTGTCTCCCCAGCTCCCCCTGCCCCACCTGCCCCCCCTGCTCCCCCTCTGTCCCCACAGGCAGGTGACAATGAGTGAGTGATACTCTTTTTTATTTACTAGTTTCCTTCACATTGCATTTCTGTATTCTTTACTGTATGATGTCTAATCTTTTAGCAGCTTGGAAAGTCAGCTTGCCCAGTCTCGGAAGCAGGTAGCCAAAAAGAGCACATCCTTCCGGCCAGGTTCTGTGGGCTCTGGTCATTCCTCCCCTACATCTCCTGCACTCAGCGAAAATGTCCCTGCTGGGAAACCTGGAAGCAACCAGACATACAGGTGAGAAACTCCCAGGCTCTCTGTGGGGAGGTGGCAGCGTGGACTAAATGGTCACTGTATGGGGGATGTTCCTTGGTTCCAAGGTGCTTAGTTAAGGTTCTGATGGTGAGGGGTTTGGACTTGAAAGCTTTTTGTTTGTTTGTTTGTTTTAAAGATTTGTTTATTTATGGTTTGGACTTGAAAGCTTTCTTTTTTTTAAAGATGTATGTATTTATTTATTTGAGAGAGAGAGAGAGAGAACCCATATAAGTGTGGGGAGGGGCAGAGAGAATCTCAAGCCGACTCCGCACCGAGCGAGGAGCCTGATGCAGGGCTCAACCTCAGGATCCTGAGACATGACCAGAGCTGAAATAGAGTTGGACATTTACCCAACCAAGCCACCCAGGTGCCCCGAAAAGAAAGCTTTAACTTGGCAGGTTTCCAACAAACGGGGTGTAAAAATAATTGAATTAGAAATTAGGTGCCTAGAACTATGGACTCACTAGAAGTTATTTGGTAAAACTTGTCATTGAACACGGTGTCATGATTGGGACAATAGAAAGGGATTACTACTGCTCCTTTCCTTGAATCACAGGAGTGAGTAAAGACGTCTGTAGGACACATAAAAGTAGAAAATTGGACTGTATATAATTCACAGGCAAAAAGTTAGGAAAAGTTATGCTGTTGAGGTAGAGATATTTTCAGTCAGTGAAGAGTGACCAGAGCCTTTCATTGTCCAGGCGAGGGGAAACGTGACTTCTCTGTGTCATCTGTAGCTGCCCGGGCACAGCTGTTAGAAAGATCCATGGGTTAGCCAGCTGCAAGGGTCCTTCTGCAGCAGGGAGGTCCTGTTGTCCTCTTGCCTGATCTTTTGCATGTCTCTTGCAGATCACCTTTAGGCTCCACAGCCTCTGCCCCAGCGGCACCCTCAGCACCTGCAGCGCCCCCCGCCTTCCACGGCATGCTGGAGAGGGCCCCAGCAGAGCCCTCCTACCGCGCCCCCATGGAGAAGCTCTTCTACTTACCTCATGTGTGCAGCTACACCTGTCTGTCCCGAGTCAGACCGATGAGAAGTGCTCAGTACCGGGGCAAGAATCCTCTGCTGGTCCCACTACTCTATGACTTCCGGCGGATGACAGCCCGCCGCCGAGTTAACCGCAAGATGGGCTTTCATGTTATCTATAAGACGCCCTGTGGCCTCTGTCTTCGGACAATGCAGGAGATTGAACGCTATCTTTTTGAGACTGGTTGTGACTTCCTCTTCCTGGAGATGTTCTGTTTGGATCCATATGTTCTTGTGGACCGAAAGTTTCAGCCCTATAAACCTTTTTACTACATTTTGGACATCACTTACGGGAAGGAGGATGTTCCCTTATCCTGTGTCAATGAGATTGACACAACCCCTCCACCCCAGGTGGCCTACAGTAAGGAGCGAATCCCAGGCAAGGGTGTTTTCATTAACACAGGCCCAGAATTTCTGGTCGGTTGTGACTGCAAGGATGGGTGCCGTGACAAGTGAGTTAGTAGGGTAATTGCTGGCCCTGCCTCCAACTTCCTTATCCTTGTCTTGTCTTTGTTTTGCCTCATATCTCCTTTGTTTCCTATTTACGTCCCCCCTCGGCTGGAGTCCCTGCCATACGGCCTCCATGAAAGCTGTGAGAGAGGCTCGGGTCTGACCCAGCCCCCACTGCATGCCCCCGGCTACTCGTGTCCTGGGTTTGTTTCTTTTCTCTGATCCTCCCCCTTTTCCTTCGTGCCCCTCCATCGTGCTTTGGGTTGCCACTCGGTTTCATTCTATCTTACTCCCACTCTGTCATGTTCTTACTGTCTTTTCCCTTCTGATTTACGTGTATGACAGAAAAAAATTTCACTACCTTCTCCCTATCCTTTTGTAGTACTTCCTGCCTCTAAAGAAAGTCTCACAGCTCTAGCCATCATACCCTTCTGTCTTTTTCAGGTCCAAATGTGCCTGTCATCAGCTAACTATCCAGGCCACAGCCTGTACCCCCGGCGGCCAGATCAACCCTAACTCTGGCTACCAGTACAAGAGACTAGAAGAGTGTCTGCCCACAGGGTGAGTAGGGGAAAGCAAAGTACCTCGGAGATGGAGTTCTAAAAATCAGAACCAAAAATAGAGTAACTGAAACCAGGTTTTTTTTATCAATTAAATCTTATTTACTGGGGCGCCTGGGTGGCTCAGTCGGTTAAGCGACTGCCTTCGGCTCAGGTCATAATTCTAGGGTCCTGGGATCGAGCCCCACATTGGGCTCCCTGCTCAGCAGGGAGCCTGCTTCTCCCTCTGACCCTCCCCCATCTCATGCTCTCTCTCTCTCTCTCTCTCTCTCTCTCTCTCAAATAAAATCTTTAAAAAAAAAAATCTTATTTACTCAATTTCCAGCACCTGTTTCTTCCTTGGGCTTTCATTTAAATGAAGACTTCTAATGATTGAATAGGATCTAGCAATTGCAGTTAAAGATGTTCTTAATTTCATAGTTGTATGTATATCCTAACAGACTGCAGTTACGCTAGCAAGGGAGATGTGTTCAGAGAGAAATATGCAGGGACCTGATTATGTAGGACTTTGTAAATGAGAATAAAAATTAGAACTAAATCAGGGTGTGATAGGAAACTGTTAGAAAATTTTAAGCAGGGGTGCCTGGGTGGCTCAGTTGGTTAAGCGACTGCCTTCGGCTCAGGTCGTGATCCCAGAGTCCTGGGATCGAGTCCCGCCTGCATAGGGCTCCCGCTGCTCTGTGGGGAGCCTGTTTCTCCCTCTGCCTACCACTCCCCCTGCTTGTGCTCTCTCTCTTTCTCTGTCAAATAAATAAATAAAATCTTTAAAAAAAAAAAATTTTAAGCAGGCAAATGATGCCATCTGCTTTTTGAAGGTTACCGTGGCTTCTTTGTGGAGACTAGGTCTTAGGGCAACAAAAGTAAAACTGAGAAATCCACTTAGGAGATTAATTACGGGAATATAAGTGAGAGACGGTGGTTGCTGGGGCTTGGACGAGAGTGCACACAGTGAGTAGAGCTGAAAGAGGGTCGAGTTGGGATTCATTTGGAGGTAGAGCTACAGAACTTGATAGATTGACTGGGGTGGGAGGGAAGTGGCAGAATCGAGGACAAGTCCTCCAAACTTTATACTTCAGCAACAAAGTGGGTGTTGGTGCTTTTTACTGAGTTAGAAGAGTAGAGGAGTGGCGGGTCTGGGAGAAATTCAGCTTCTGCTCTGGCCATGTTATGTTTGAGGTGCCTCCTAGGCACTCCAAGGAGAAATATCAAGAAGGCAATAAGATTTCTGGGAGAAGTATAAGGGCTGGACATAAAGAATTAGGAATCCTGAACACAGAGGGGAGAGGTGATAGTTAAAGCCTGGATGAGTTCACCTAGAGAGAATATTGATAAACGATAAGGGGGCCCAGGAGTAAGCCCTGGGCTCTCCAACTAGAGACTGAGCAGAGGAGGTGAAGCCAGCTTATAAGATTGAGAAGGGCAGGGAAAGAGGCAGACAATGAAAGAAGGGGATATAAAACTTGGTAAATGGTTATATATGAACATGGAAACTAACAAACCTGGTGCTCAAGATACATAAGTAGCAGAGAGAACAGAAGAGAGGAGAAAAACATCAGTGAAATAATTCAGAAATTTTCCCGTAATTGAAGGGTCTGTTTCCAAATGGAGAATGCCAGTCATGTCCCAGCATAACAGATGAAAATAGATCCCCACTAAAAAACGTGATAATAAAATGCAATCATTGTGTCCACAGAACACTGAAGACAAAAAAAAAAAAAAAAAAAATCCTAAAAGCTTCTGGAGAAGAGAAATAGACCAAAAAATAGAGTCAGAGTCTATCTTCAGCATTCTCAAAATAACATTGGAAGCTAGATGGAAATTAAGGACTCCATTCAGAATTCTAAGGGGAAATTATTTGTAACCTAGAGTTCTAAGCCCCAGGCTATGAGTTTGTTAAACTAAAGACATTTTTTAGACATGAAATACCTCAAAATTGTCAATTAGTCCTTTTCCCAGAAAGTTAACTGGAGGGGCGCCTGGGTGGCTCGGTCAGTTAAGCATCTGCCTTCGGCTCAGTTCGTGATCCCAGGGTCCTGGGATCAGGCCCCACATCGGGCTCCCTGCTCAGCGGGAGGCCTGCTTCTCCCTCTCCCTGCCGCTCCCCCTGCTTGTGCTTTCTCTCCCTTTAATAAATAAGTAAAATTTTTTTAAAAAAGAGAAGAAAGAAAGAAAGTTAACTGGAATTGTTTGCCAGAATAAGGGGAAAAGTCAAGAGACGGGAAAGCATACTGACCCAGGAAATAGCGGCTCCAACTCAAAAGAGGATTGAGGGGGCACCCACAGATGGTGGGGTGAAGGGGGCTTCCAGGCTGACAGCTGTGCACCGGCCAGGACAGCCAGTGTGAGAGCAGCACGCATCCGGCTGCAAGAGAAGCTCTGGGAGAATGGGCTTGGTAGAAAACCTGGTATGTCTGAGGATCTTCACAAGAAATGGAGGCTACCAGGGAAGTCAGGAGATGAATTTGTGCTGAATGCAAATTGAAAACTAAGCAAAGGAAAAGACAGTTAATAACTTTAGCTGCATCCCTGTATCATTTATGTTTTAATTATAATAAAACTTGAGTCTTGTAACAATGTTTAGATTTGCTAATGCTGGGCAGTAGATGAGTGTTCTTTTTCCGTGTTTGAAATGTTTCATAGAAATATTTTCAAATGACCACAAATACTATGTCACTTCCCTGCCTAAAACTTTAATAGCTTCCCACTGCACTTGGATTTCATTCTAACTCTTAATCTTAGGTCACAAGACACTGTACTATCTGGCCCCTTCCTATCTCTCTCCCTCCAAAACTGTTCTAGGCACATTGATATTCTTCAGTTACTGAATCCAGTTTGCCCAGTATTTGCCAGCCTACCTCAGGGGCCTTTGTACATGCTGTGCCCTCTGCTTGGCATCCGTCCACTGTTCTTTGCATGGTATCTTCTTTAACCTTGAGCTCTCAGCTTTAATCTCACCTCCTCAGAGAGACCTTTCCTGGCCACCCTAAAACTAGGTCATTTTTACTGCCTTCGTGCTCTCATTTAGCACCCTGTTTGTGTTTTTTATAGCATCTGGGGCAACTTTCATTTATGTGTTGACTTGCTTTTGTTCTTTTTCATTAGCATATAAGCTCCATGGGGATGGGAACCTGTCTGTCTTGCTCAGCATGGTGTATCACCGGCAGCTAACTGACCCAGTGCCTGGTACATGTAACCACTCAAACAGATTTTGTTGAATGACTGAATGATACAGTATAGCTTCTCTGGAAGTTTCATAGGGTGGTGAATAGACCTAAGTTCAAATTCTGACTTCATCCATTCTAAGCTGATCTTGTTTTATTAGCTGTAAATGGAAGAATTGAACACAAACACCCCCCATCCCTACTGAGGTTTTAAGGGACCTAATGAAGTTATTTCTTGATATGGTGCTAGTTACATGGTGTGTTCAGTTTGTGAAAATTCATTGAGCCATAGACATGTATGTGTACTTCCCTCTGTGTATGTTATGCTTTCATTATTTTATTTTTGGGTAATCTCTACAGTCAATGCAGGGCTCAAATTCATGACCTCTGCAATTGAGTCACATGCTCTACCCACTGAGCCAGCCGGGCACCCCACTTCCCAAGATTTTAAGGTTAAAAAAACATCCTTATAGGGCTGCTCCGAGGATAGAATAGAGAATGTATATAAAGCCTATTAGCACAATGCCAAACACAAAGTATATGTTTATATGTTCAGTGAATAGAAGCTGCTTTTACCAACTTTGTCTAAAAGGATAGGACTAATGTCATCAACTCTCAAATCGTACTAGTGTCATCTTTCCAATAGTAGATGGAGCAGAAACATTGATGCCTGAAAAGATAACTTTTCTCAGTATAACTATTAGCTAGATCTCTCTAATTTTGATAGTTTTTTAAATAACCTGTGCAGTGCCTTAAACTTGATAGAATATGAGCTCCCTGAGAGGAAAGATTATGACTTTTTCCATTATTGAGTTCCCAGTGTTTTACGTAGAACAGCTTTTGGTAGTTAGTAAATGTTCACAGGATGAAAGTCAGCTATACCCAGACTTTTGTACCAATTCCTCCTCTTTAGTCTCTTTTTTTTTAAGATTTTATTTATTTATTTGACAGAGATACAGTGAGAGAGGGAACCCAAGCAGGGGGAGTGGGAGAGAGAGAAGCAAGCCCCCCACCGAGCAGGGAGCCCGACTCGGGCCTCGATCCAAGACCCTGGGATCATGACCTGAGCCGAAGGCAGGCGCTCAACAACTGAGCCACCCAGGCACCCCTTTAGGCTCTTTCACTATCTATTAAATTGGTTTTTGCTTTTCTCACATACTTTATTTTTACATATCTCTTTCTATAAATTGATGTAGTCTGCTATTTTAACGGCTCTTAATCTGTATTCACATCAGTTTGCTTCCTTTTCTCCAGGTGTTAGGTATTCTGGTATTCATTGTTACTAACTAGTGCTATAAATTACCTGTATAAATCACTTTTCCCTCTTCTGAATTATTTCCTTGGGCTCTATTCCCAAATGAATCAAAGAGCATAGTTCCTAAATTCACTCACTTAGATCACTACCTACTAAATGATGAAACCTTAAGAATTGTAACAGTTCTATGGACTGAACGGATGCTCTGGTGATCATGTTATGATTGAGTTTATTGTCACTCGTCCCAGAGTTTACGAGTGTAACAAGCGCTGCAAGTGTGACCCAAACATGTGCACAAACCGGTTGGTGCAGCATGGACTCCAGGTTCGGCTACAGCTATTCAAGACGCAGAACAAGGGCTGGGGTATCCGCTGCTTGGATGACATTGCCAAAGGCTCCTTTGTCTGTATTTATGCAGGTTGGTGATGAAACAAAAGAGTTGCTGGGGTTAGGACACGGTGGGGAATTGAATCAGAGAGGAGCTGAACAGAAGAATAAAACTTGGGAGTAAGAGGAGGCCAGGATTTTCTTCTGTAAAGAACAGGACAAGTGATGATGTGCCTGTCCGGGTGGACCAGGAAGGGACAAAGAGCTTTATAAGGACAAGAAGGAAAAGGGATGAAAGTGGACGTGAGGATTTTTCAGACAAGGGACATGGGAGCAGAGCCCAGTGTGTTGTTTTCTCCCACGTCTCTCCACCCACAGGCTTTTAGCATAGCTGCGGACACCCTTTTGGTAAACCAAGAGGAAAATGGGATGGCAGAAAGGGCAAGATTTAAAACTAGAGGAAAGCTGCCTGTCTTCTCATAGTTAAGACACTGAGGAGACAAGGGAGAGCCCATAATGGAGGTGTTTTGACTGTGTGCTGGTGGGCTCGGTATTGCTGGAAGGACCCCTATACTTTCTAAAAGATCCTCATAACCACAGAAGGCCTTTAATTCTCTTCACTCCCAGGCAAGATCCTGACAGATGACTTTGCGGACAAGGAGGGCCTGGAGATGGGTGATGAGTACTTTGCCAATCTGGACCATATCGAGAGCGTGGAGAACTTCAAGGAAGGCTATGAGAGTGATGCCCCCTGTTCCTCGGACAGCAGCGGGGTAGACTTGAAAGACCAGGAAGATGGCAACAGCGGTACAGAGGATCCCGAAGAGTCCAATGATGACAGCTCCGATGATAACTTCTGCAAAGATGAGGACTTCAGCACCAGTTCTGTGTGGCGTAGCTATGCTACCCGGCGGCAGACCCGGGGCCAGAAGGAGAACGGACTGTCTGAGACAGCTTCCAAGGACTCCCGCCCCCCAGACCTAGGCCCCCCTCATATTCCTGTCCCTCCAGCGATCCCTGTCGGTGGCTGCAATCCGCCTTCCTCTGAAGAGACACCCAAGAACAAGGTGGCCTCGTGGTTGAGCTACAACAGTGTCAGCGAGGGTGGCTTTGCTGACTCTGACAGCCGGTCCTCCTTCAAGACTAGCGAAGGTGGGGAAGGCCGGCCTGGGGGAGGCAGAGGGGAGGCTGAGAAGGCCTCCACCTCAGGGCTGGGCTTCAAGGATGAGGGAGACATCAAGCAGGCCAAGAAAGAGGTAAGTGGTGGCAGGAAACTCTTGAGAGTGGTAGCTTTTGTGTAACTTTGGTGTAGTGACTTAATGTGACTTACTCTCACTCTTCAACATGTAGATTAGGTACTGGATGGATATTTGTGGCAAACCAGATTAACTCCCCCCTCCACCCAGCACATTTCCGGTGCTTAAAGGACCAAATTATCTTAAAATCAACCTAGGGAAGAACTGTCTGGTTCATCCCAAAGTAAAGGATTTATAAGTAGGTGTTTTTTTTTTTAAGTTAAGTGTTATTTCAAGTTATCTACAGCATTGCTGTCTTTTGTTATACTTAAAAACCAAGAATTGAGGGGCGCCTGGGGTGGCTCAGTCAGTTAGGCATCCAGCTCTTGATTTCGGCTCAGGTCATGATGTCAGGGTCATGAGATGGAGCCCAGCATTGGGCTCAAGTCTACTTGAGATTCTCTCCCTCTGCCCCCTCCCCCTGCTTACACTCTCTCTTTCAGTCTCTCTCTCTCAAATAAATCCTTAAAGAAAAAAACCAATTGATTCTAGATGTATTTTTATTGATGTTGAAACTTAGCACATTATGGGTGGTAAACTGTGTCTCTTGTCCTTGTAAGATTCTGCCCACAGTGTTTGCCTTGAGCATCTTATGCCTGTCATTGGAAAGGCTGGAAACCCCCTCTCAGGTGGTGTCCTCATGAGAACATGAGTGTTCCGTCAAGCTGCAAAGCAGTCTCTAGATAAGCTTCTCACTAGCTGAGGTCTTTGGAGGTCATTTGAGATCAAGTCTAATTGTTGGATTTGTTACTCAGGACCATTGAAAACATTTTAACCTTTCACTTGCTCTCTTTTCCAGGACCCTGATGATCGAAACAAGATGTCAATGTAAGAGCCTCTGTTTCTGACCTGTTTCCAGATTTGCCTTGTTTCAAGCCTGTAAAAGAAACTCATCATCTGACCCCCCTTCTCATTCCTTCCCCTCCCGGTAGAGTTAGTGAAAGCGCTCGAAATTACGGTTACAATCCTTCTCCCATGAAGCTCGAAGGACTTCGCCGCCCACCTAGTAAGACTAGTATGCATCAGAGCCGACGACTCATGGCCTCTGCTCAGTCCAGTGCTGATGTAAGTGACATTCTTCCTCAAGCTGTACCTCACCTCTCATCGGGGCCTTAATGATAATTCCCAGTATATCCCTTGTTGCTTTGGCTGTGGCTTCCTGCCTCCGTTTCCTTCAGCCAGCATCTAATCTTTCTCTTGCTGTAGTCTTAGCTTCTTCCTGCTTAACTGTAGAAAGAGCACGTACTTGAATGGGTCCTCTCCATTTACTCTTCTTTCTTCTCACCCTTCTGTTTCCCAGGACGTCCTAACATTGTCCAGCAGCACAGAAAGCGAGGGGGAAAGTGCGACCAGCCGGAAGCCCACCACTGGTCAGACTTCAGCCACAGCAGTGGATAGCGATGATATCCAGACCATCTCCTCTGGCTCTGAGGCAGATGACTTTGAGGACAAGAAGAACATGTCTGGTAGTCTGGAAGAATGTTGGGGGTAGTAGGCAGGGATGGCAGGAAAGCTGGGATAGGGGCTTTTCTAAGGAAGCTAAAGGAGTGGGAAAACATGCAGATCTTAAGAGTTGACGCATGTCTGGGAGGATTCTCTGATTCCCAGCTCAACTGTTAATGTTGTTTAACACATCCCCTTCCTCTCTCCTTTTCACTTCCCTACTCTCTTCCCTCAGCTCCTTTACCCAGCAGCTCTAATCCTGCTTGAAAAAACTGCCAATTAGGATCTTTGCTTTCAGGGTCACAGCTCATCAGTATTCCTACAGTGCAAGGAGTGGGATGAAAATGGGGGTAGAAGGTCCAGTCGTGAGGTGGGATGGGGCCTAACCCTGTTCTCTGTTCTCCTTCCTGTCCAGGTCCAACAAAACGCCAGGTGGCAGTAAAATCAACCCGAGGCTTTGCTCTTAAATCAACCCATGGGATTGCCATTAAATCAACCAACATGGCATCCGTGGAAAAGGGGGAGAGTGCACCTGTTCGTAAGAACACACGCCAGTTCTATGATGGGGAAGAGTCTTGCTATATCATTGATGCCAAGCTCGAAGGCAACCTGGGCCGCTACCTCAATGTGAGATCCCTCTCCCTTCCCTCTAGATGCTGGATTATCCCACTGTCCTCAAATTTCTAGTTCTTTTTAACACAACTATATAAACCTACCTTTACTTGTTAGAAATTCTTGATCTCTAGGATCTTAAAGAGGTAGCTTTCTTTCAGAACTTCTCTGCTATGATGGGGAGGATCAAATGGCATCATTTTTTTTGTCCAACTCACATTCACCCCACAAAGCTGGGTTGTTTTCTCAGTTCTTATGGGTCCTGTCCTTAAACCCACAGCATAGCTGCAGCCCCAACTTGTTTGTCCAGAATGTCTTCGTGGACACTCACGATCTTCGCTTCCCCTGGGTGGCCTTCTTTGCCAGCAAGTAAGAAGGGGTCAGGGAGGGGGCTGGTTGGGTAAGAGCCGCAGCCCAGCGTTGAGTAGGGGCAGCCCCCCACCTCGTGCTCCAGCTCCGCTCGCACGTGGTGACGTGCTGCCTTCACCGCCCCCTCCCCTGTCTTCCTGCCCAGGAGGATCCGGGCTGGCACAGAGCTCACGTGGGACTACAACTACGAGGTGGGCAGTGTGGAAGGCAAGGAGCTGCTCTGCTGCTGCGGGGCCATCGAATGCAGAGGGCGTCTTCTTTAGTGGACAGCCTTCTTCGGAACTTTCCAAACCCTTCCCGAACCGTCCTTTCCTCAGGAACTGGGTCTTCCTGACTGTTCAACTCTGACCCCCACGTCTCCCGTCTAGCTCTTCCCCCAGCTCCTGGTAGATAGAAGTGGGAGCTCTGGATCAGGAGATCCCTTCCAATGTGGTGCTAGCAGGCAAGGTCCCTCCTCCACCTCCTGAAGCGCCGGGGGTGGGGGGAGGTCGCCACGCCGACCTGGGCCTGATCTCCCTCAGTCCTCCTGTTACTCCTCCCTCCCACCCTCTGTTTGTTCAAGTGTTCATGCTTCTGACAGACTTCATTCCTGGAATGAGGGCTGTGTATTTACTATCCTTGATTTGTATGGTTTCTTGAATGTCTTTTAACAAGATGTTAAAACAAAGATTGTGATTTGATTTATCTTCCTCAGCCCCCATTCTCCCAGTTCTGGGTCTTTTGGTGACAGAGCTATTTCTGCCCCCAGTCCTTCCCAAGGGACAGCTGTCATTAATCTCATACCTTCTCTACCTTTGCTTTTTCTTATTTGCCATGTGAAATTTTAAAAAGGAAACGTTACATAACCATGAGGAAGACTACCTTAGTTTATTTAGTTGATCTCCCTTCTCAGTTCCTACTAGTCTCAGACACTTATTACCATGTTTTACTTAATCTTTAATATATTTTAATTAAAAAAAAAAAAACCATTAACAGTACATTTTGGTCTGAAGTGGTCCCTCTGCTGAAATGCCAGGTGCTAGCTGTAATTCTGGCTTTAAAACCAAAACACCGAATGTTTAATAAATAAAAATAAGAACTAATTGCCATTCTATTCCAAACCAGCTAGCCTAGGGGATGAGGCCAGAGGAAGGAGGCAGTAAGACCTTAGACCTGTGATGACAGAGAGCTGGCAGAGAAATAACACGCAGGCCATCCAAGCAGTCCCAGTATGGGCGCCCAACACACACACTTTTTGGCAGAGGTAGGGTAAGGGTCTTATGTACCCTCCTACACTCAATTCATTTGTGTCTCAGGAGGGAAAAAGTTAAAGCTCAGTTTTGGTTTCTGGCCCAAGTTAGGGAGCCTAGAAAGGTGAGCCTTGGTCCATCTTTGGCAGAATGAGGCCCACAGATGGGACAGTAAGGCACGACCCTGGCTCTGGAGGTCAGGGAGTCTGAGGCAAACAGCTAGGGCCAAATTCTGAAGAATAAGGAATGTGAGTTGTAATTGCCGCCCCCAGAGCTAAGGCAGGGCCTCAAAAGCAATAGAAAGGACAACCTAGAAAACAGAGAGGAAAATAAGTCCATCCCCCCCTCTGACAAAGGATATACCAACCTCCCCGCTACCCGGGGATAGGCTGGTTAGTTTGGTTAAAGGCAACTGGGTGACAAAGAAGCAGGGGGTTGGGACACAGAGGAACTCTCTCCTTGCTTTCTGCTTTCTCCCCAGGGCTTAAAGCGGTCCTCTGGAGAGGACAGCCTAGTTCCTTGGCTTTATGCATTAATCTGAGGGGCAGCAGGGACAACGGTTCAGTCATTCTTACGATGGTTGTTACTGAGGACAGGGTGGCCGTTGGCTAGGGGTCGGCTCTTTGCTCCTCCCCCAGCTACAGCCTCCTCCCCCTCTGAGCTCTCTGTTTCTTCCCGGTCGCTGCGTTCATCTTCTACCAGCTGTGGAAACGGAAAAGAAGGGTTACATGCTGTCCTCAAATGCTTAAGGAATGCCTCTCTCAGCAGGCTTGTCCTGCTGCACCCAGGGCACCACAGTAGTGTCTTAGGACGCTTGCCGACGTGGGGCGGCGGGGGAGTTTGGGCTGTTTCTGGAGTTGAAGGTAGTAGGGCCTACAGATCATTCACCTTTCCAGTTATGAACTTGTGGGCCATGCGCAGAATGAGGTAGGCCCAAAAGATATGCAGCAGCTGTAGCACTCCCATCATGGAATTAAAGAAGTAGTAGCCGAAGAAGGCAGGGTAGAGCTCCAATGGGTAGACCACAGTGCAGTGCAAGATCCTGCAATGGGAAAGGAGAGACGGGATTGTAAACACATGAAGGAGGCAGTCGGGATAAGGACAGATAAATGAGGCGGGGAGGTCAAGACTCCTGCTTACTTGAGGACAGGAGTATAGTCTGGCCTACTCACCAGAAGGGCAGGATGACCAGTCGGGTGATGATGAAGACAATGGCGAAGACGATGAAGATGTTGTTGCAGGTGTTTTTCCATCCCGCATAGTTAAACATCTTGGCTGACTGCACAGATAGCCCCCGTCCATCATCACGGGCTCCTGACTCTCCCATATACATTCATATATACACTGGCTCTGTGCCCCCACCTCCTTGCTCCCAGGAATGTCACCCCCCACCACCACCACCCCCAGAAGAGGGATAGGGACAGAAGAACCTGCACCGGAGTCTCTAGGTTTGAAGAAATGCCCAGGAAGCCTGACCTCTAGCAGGTAGTCGGAAGAGTCATGCAGAGCCATGATCAGCGTCCCTGCTCGGATGTAATTGGCAAACCAGGAGAAGCTGATGAGGATGATGGTAGCCACGTGATGGATGATCTGTTCCTTGAAATCCTGCAGAAAAGATGCAGGCTCCAGGGGACTTCCTGTTCCCCACCCCCACTGTAATCCTACTTCCTCCCCCTTCCACTTAGTTCCCCTTAACCCACAGCTCCATCCAAATACTCAGAAATCAAAGGGGAAGGCTCTCCGTCCGGGGCTTTGTTTTGGCTTCTAGGCTTAATGGCACAGCTCCCTGACCCACCTTTCGCTTGACATCAGAGGCAATGCTGAAGAGCAGGGACCAGTAGAAAGAAAGTTCAATCATGTAGTACCAATACTGGGAAGGGATGGTGCTCTGGGTGCGAGAAAGGAGAGAAAGGGAAAGGTAAGGTACCCCAAACAATAGGACCCAAGGCTCTCACTGTCCAACCCAGCCCTTCTACCCCGGGGTTGTTTAGCACCGTGACTCCAGTGCCTTCTGCCACATGTTCCAGAGACCATCTCTTCATAAGGGTG
Source organism: Zalophus californianus (assembly GCF_009762305.2). NCBI lineage: Eukaryota > Metazoa > Chordata > Mammalia > Carnivora > Otariidae > Zalophus > Zalophus californianus. The sequence continues at coordinate 105,148,482 of NC_045598.1, forward strand.
TACGTGTCCTAGTCCTGCCCTACCTTGAGCCTCTTAATCACCCCAGAGAAGGAGTCAGGACCCCATCTCATACCTGTATGGGATATCCCTCCCAAACCTTCTTCATGTCATAGAACCAGGGTTTCTGCAGAGAGACGGTGAGAGGTTAAGAGAAGAGGGACCCACGTTCTATGGCCTCACACCACCTTGACAGAGAACCTACTCCCACCTCCCAGGAACCCCCGCTCACGTCCACAATGACGGCCATGCCAGCAATGAAAGCGATCAGGTAAAAGGTGAATCTCCAGCTGGAAGAGGAAGCAGAAAGGGTAAGGAGGATGGCTGGGAGAGGGGCACAGCCCTCCAACCACTGCCAAGTGCCCCCAGATATCTTCCCTCTCAAGAATATCATTGATCGATTGGGCGCCTGGGTGGCTCAGTTGGTTAAGCAACTGCCTTCGGCTCAGGTCATGATCCCGGAGTCCTGGGATCGAGTCCCACATCGGGCTCCCTGCTCAGCAGCGAGTCTGCTTCTCCCTCTGACCTTCTCCCCTCTCATGCTGTTTCTCTCTCTCTCTCTCAAATAAATAAATAAAATCTTAAAAAATATATATATATCATTGATTGGCAGGGGCGCCTGGGTGGCTCGGTCATTAAGCGTCTGCCTTCAGCTCAGGTCATGATGCCAGGGTCCTGGGATCGAGCCCCGCATCGGGTTCCCTGCTCAGCGGGAAGCCTGCTTCTCCCTCTCCCACTCCCCCTGCTTGTGTTCCTGCCCTCACTCTCTCTCTCTGTCAAATAAATAAAACCTAAAAAAAAATATATATATATATCATTAATAACCAGTTCACCTCCTCACCTAGGCACAACCTCTCCCTGCATACAGCCATGGCCCACCCCTCCCAGCAAGACATCAGACCTTCCTCTGCCACCCAGCTTCTCTGGCCCCAACCTACCCTACCTGGCTTCTCGGAACTTCTTGAGGAGACTGGGCCGGTCCTGGTTGCGGCGGCGGCGGAACCAGCGCTCCACCTGGCGGCCAGAGAGCCCACTCTGCCGCGACAAGAGCTCTACCTCTGCCTGGGTGTGGTGAAGAAGCCCATTACGTTCAGCGCCCCCGTCCTCCCGCCACCACCTCCCAGCAAGAACCTAGGTCAGCACCACTGCCCTGTCCTCTCCACCCACCAGGGCTGGCCTCACAACCTGCGCCCTCCCCAGGGCGCACTCAGTGATCCCAGAGCAGGGCCTGCAGCACACACCTGTTTGGGCTGCTTGCCACTGGTCAGGTAGAAATGCTCCAAGGTAGGGTTGGGTGGTGCCCGCAGCCGAGTTTTCTCCTTTACATTCAGAAGGGCGGCCAGTGGTGTAGCCACATAACTGAGGAAGGGATAGGAGTGAGAAGGGTCTGTCTCTTTAAAGCACCTGTCTCTTGGTAGCCCCTAGCTGGCTGGGGAAAGGACTGCAAGCTCAGGCAACTTTATCCTGGGCCTCAGTTTCCCGGCAACCCCCTCGGTGGCCTCCTTGGGCTGCCCAAAGCTGACAAAGCTGCCTGTGTTTACTAGTGACCAGGCGGGGTGGAGAGGGAGAACAAATGACCATTGAAGGAAAGGGCCTGGGGGTGCTAAGCCCTCAGGAAGACAATGCTGCGTTCAGTGGGGGCGGCACATAGGAGGCAGGGATCTGGGTGGCCAGAAGAGCAGGGTCCAGGACCAATTAAACAGCAAGAGACAAACTCAAGTGCAAGAAACTGTGGCTGGCAGCCAGGGAAGGCATGGGGGAAGGTTGGTATGCTCACAGCTCAAAGAAGTATCGAACGATGAGGAAGAGCAAGGCCAGGGGTAGTGTGATGTAGAGGTCTGAGGCTTTGGCGTAGACACGTCCATCCCGGTCTTCTAGATCAGCCCAAGTTAAGTTCACAGGCAGCCACAGCCGTTCCCACCAGAAGTAGTCATACAAGGTCTGGAGCATCCTGAGGGGGGGGGGGGGGGAGGCAGAGGGCATCACAGGGGGCAGCCATGGGGGAAGAGAAAGATGAAAGTTTCCATGGTATAACAAAGGAGCAGGGGACAGAGACTCATGCCCTGGAGTCTGGTCCTGGGCACATGGCCTTGGACAAACCAGTTTCCTTGTCTGTAACATGGTGGCTTTCCAGTTCTAACATTCACCATTTACCACAACTGAAGATGATGCTCACGACCCCCAGGAGTCCCAGTTCTCTAGAACTAAGAACCTTGGGGTCTCCCCGTCATTTTGCTTTACCCTGGCATGGAGGACAGGCAGGATCTGGCCCTAGAAGTTATAACCAACAATCTGAGTAAAGTGGGAGGCACCTTCTCCTCCCCCAACCCCCACTCTCCAGCTAGCCCCTCCGTCCCTCAAGCCAACCCACAGCTGGAAGCTTCTGTGCCAAGGCAGCCCAGAAACAGATTGCAGGGCTTAGGCAAACCCTACCTCCTCCTTCCCTACAACCCATCTGCACAGCAGGTCCCTAGGGAAAATTAAGAGGCCAGAGTAAAGCAAAATTATGTCCCTAAAGGATGCTGAGCTCCAGGACAATCAGTAAACATCAAACTATTCCACAGGAGATTAACACCCCATGCCGAGCCATCCAATCCCTGCACATAAGGCAGAAGAACTATCTGAAGCGTCTTTTCAGAAACAAAGTGAAGGCAAGGCTGCAAAGAATTAGGGATTGGGGGCCAGACAATGGAGACAGAAGACCGAGACATCTGGTGGAACTAGGAGCTATTTCTTAAGGCTCATCCACAAAATAGTAACTAGTCTGCAGGGGAACACCCATCACAAAGACTCTCAGCTCAGGGAAAAGCTGTTGCTTCCCCACCCCCCCCACCCCACCTCCCCCTTTCCTTCCACAGAGAGGTAGTGACCAACCACTGGTCACTTGGATACCAGAATGAGGGAGGGTACAGACCTCCTGAGAGGTATCCTCTAGAGCCATTGTCTTTGGCTCCTGAGGGGCGACAGCAGCTGCTGGGAGCTGAGAGTACAGCAGCAAGATGGTCCCACGGAGTCAGTGATGCCAGTACCAACAGAATGCCTGGCAGTCCTGGGACTTGGCAGTGAAGACCAGCGGGACGACAAGGGCAGAAGTTTCTGGGCCCCCAGCCCTCATCCTCTCAGGAGGGCAGGGGCGGGGGGGTGGGGGTGGTGCGGTGCTGGTATTCAGGCTGACTTAGAACTAAAAGCTGACGCAGAAGGAAGGTGGTCTCCTCCCACCCGGCGGGAAGAGAGTGGGGAGACTGTTCTCCACCGTGCACTGCAGACCACGGTGCCCCTGGCTGAAGGCTGATCAGATCTCAGCTGAGCGGGGCTGGCGCTCCGCCTGCTCTTCCCACGGCTCCGCCCACACCCACCACACAAGCACTTGCGAAATCCCTCTCAGAAATCCCTCTCGGCCTGTCACGGGTCAGTATTCCAGCTCGAGGACTTTACCCTCTTGTCCCCACTCCTGGTCACTGCTCACAGATGAAGTCAGAGGTCAGCACCGACAATCAAGGAGCTTCAGCTCCACCTTCGCCCAGGAACACTCATACACACTCATACACACACACACACACTCTCCGGGCCTCAGCTCCCGAGGGCACTGCCCCTTTCCCCTCTACCTTAGCCAGAATAAATATTTAATTAGTTAAAGAGATGGAAGCCTTTGGAACTGAACAAAATTAAACATAATTCTCCACAGTGGAACTTCCCCCACACAACCATGTGCACAACACACTTTTTTCACAGAGAAAATTGAGTAGAGAAGGAAAAGGCAGAAGAGCTAGATGTGCTAACACGCCTCTGGATCCTCCTTCCCACCTTTTTAGCTTAGCTAGACTGGAGGTGGGGGGAAATGACTGACACGTGCCCTGACTTCCATGTCCCTTGGAGCCCACCTTGTCCTCCACTGAGATCTAAAGCCAAAAGTACAGACAGGCCTGGATATCAGGCCCCATCCCCACCCTGGTCAGTGGAAACTGGCAGGAAGTTTCTCTGTCAGGGACATTTTGAGGATTAAAGATTCAGAGGGCTGGCTGGGGTCCCAGAGGGTGTGAGTGGGGCCCCTCTCCCTGACTCCTGGGGCCCAGGATTGTCTTCTGCCAGTCTCTACCTACAAAGGTGAGATGCTGGAGAAGTTAGCAGAACATGGGCCAGAGAGTGGTCAAGGGCAAGCACCAGGATAGTGCAATTATCTCAACCCCAAGACGACACCTATCCGCTTCCCATCCCAAGCAGGGAGAGCCAAAGAACGTGGTGAAATGCAGATTAATGAGGGCTCTCTCACACCTGGGTAGCAGGCTTTCTGTGACCACAGCCCTCCCTTGGTGCCCAGTACTTCCATTAGCAGAGTAAAGCTACCCCATCCCTGCCCCCTCCCTACCCCCAAAGCCTAGCCCAGCAGGGAGAGGCGCCAGATTCAGCAGGGTCAGGGCTTCTGACTCAACATGGGGGGCAGGGTGGGGAGGACAACAGGGGCTCCCAGCAGCCTTGCTTACACATCCGCTCAGAACCAACCGGTCTGCTCCGAGGCAGCCCTGGTGGCTTCTTGGCACCAGCACACCAAGCCAAGCACGGGATCCCATAAACAAAAGACTGGTGCAAGAAGACAGGGATGTGAACTCGGTATAGGGAGAAACCCTGCTTTTCTGGCCAGCTGGCCCTCAGGGTAGATATTTGATTTTCTGATGGGGAAATCACACCTACAGATAGTCTCCCACTCACAGAATTTACTCACTGCACACATGAAGAAACGACAGTGTGTGTGTGCGTGCGTGCGTGCGTGTGTGTGTGTGTGTGTGTGTGTGTGTGTCTGTCTCTCTCACAGAGACACACCTGCCTCAGAGACACAGACGCCACTCTCTGAGGCACAGGCAGGAGAGGGGCCAGCAGAGCAGGGATTTCACGGGCATCGGATTACCAGGAACTTGAAGAGGGCTCTGCCCAGCCCCCAGCCTTTGCCCCATCTCTGAGTGACCCCTCCCAAACCCTCAGAAATGGATGTAAAGGGGGCAGAGGGTCCCCATGGGGGCCTGTAAACCCAGAATGCTAAGAAGGCAGAGGTTTGAGTCCATGAGGCAGGGATCTCACAGACTCAATGTGAAAACAGTCCCGCTGGCTCTCAGAGCTTGAAGAAATAATTGAGCAAAATAGGATCAGCAAATGAGGAGAGACTGACAAACACAGGGTCCCACAGGCTCCCCGCCACCACTGAAGCCTGAGGGACTACAAAAAAAGTGGGAGGATCCGAGTAAGTCTTGTTGAAAACTTTCTTTTAGCAACAGGCATCAGGAACTAGAAGGCTGCAGCGTGGATGAAGCCAACAGGAGGTGTATCATCACTCCAGAAGGCAGGGTAGGTCCCCAAATTTAGCTTGTCTGGGCCACCCCACCAGAGGCCCCAACACACCCAAATGCTGCATGTGACTAGAGCCTCCAGGGGCCGCGGGAGGCCGGCAGGTTAAAGAAGCAGGGGAGGGGGGGCAGCGCTGATGAGCACAGTAAAGGACCCGCAGGGCGCCAGGCTCCTGGCCAGTGACAGGGGAGAGAGGAGGCCGGGCCTCCAGGGGGAAAGCTGGCCAGAGGCCCCAGTGAAGGGACTGGGCTGTGGGGTACCAAGGGAGACAAGGAACTCTCTCTCTTTGGAACAGAGAATCTGTGCAGGTCACTTCATGATTCGGGCCAGGCCCAGAGGGACAAGGCTGCAGACAAGTCCTTATCCCTAGGAGCTCCATCACAAGTGCAGTCAGCCACCCACCTTCAGCCCCGGCCACCTGGACTTTGTTTGGTACGGGACAGCGACCCCCTCCAACACAGATGTGGGAGTGATTGCCTGCTGGAGGCCTTCCCAGATTCGATTCTCTGTGAAGAGGGGCTCACTCCGTTCCTCAGGATCCTCAAAAGCCCCCTGGGTACTGGGTCTAGCAACTCAGGGAATCAAGCCCAGGTTTTGATGCCAGGAGCCTGGCTTGGGGAGAGAGAGAAACCCCCAAGCTGAGGCCAAGTATTAGCGCCACACACCTGCAATTAACCTACTTGCCAGAGAGCCTCCAGGCCGGTAATTAACAAGCCGTGGCCCCGAAAACCAGTTTCACCAGCAGCTTCCCCCTCCCCAGCCCAGCCACACACACCCCATAACGGTATAGGAGCCTTAGCCTTGGGGGGCCTGGTCACACACTCAGAGCCACTCCTTCCTGTTTCCCGTTAAGCACATGGACGCTCTGACCCCGCTCCTGCAACGGGCACTGGGGGCCGGTGCGAAGAAAAAGCAGCAGGACCCTCCCCGCCCTCCCACTCCAGCCACCGGACCGGTGCAGGCCAGGAGCGACGCCGCGGGCCCACTGCCAGGCTGGGGCTCTCGCGCAAATGGTCACCAAGCTCTTCTCCCCAACAAAGGGGGCGCCTGTGGCTCGGGCCCTCCGCGAGCAGCCTCGGGCCCCTCCCTCCCAGCCCCTACCTGTTGCCAGGAGGGCTTGCCTCTCCCGGCTCGGGGCGGCGCGCCCCACCACGCCGAGGCGCCCGGCCAGCCTGCCCTCGGGCGGCGCTGGGGGCCCGGCCGCTCCCGCGAGGCGCTCCGGCCCGCCCTCCCCCAGGCCCGCCGCCATGAGCGCGCCGGGCACAGGCCCCCGAGCCCGCGGCTGCCGTCCCCCGCCCGGCCGCCCAGAGCCCGCGCCCCGGGCCCTCTGTCCTTGTCGCCCCCGCTCCCTCCGCAGCGGGGGCCCTCTCGGCGGAGCCGCGGCGGAGCGGCCCCCACTTCTCCCAACTTTTCCGCGGCCGCTCCCCGCCCCACCCCGGCGCGCAGCGCCTGCGGCTCGCAAGCTGGGGTCCCGACTCACTCGGCGGCAGCGGCGTCGCGGAGCTGGCCCGGCCGGGAGCCGCTGCTCCGTCTCTCCTGGCGTCCGCGCTCCGGCCCCCCCCCCCACACTCCGGACTGGCTCGGCTCGCTCCTCTCCTCCCCCTTCCGCCCGCCCGCTCCCTCCCTCCTTCCTCCTCCGCCAGCCGAGCCCAGCCGAGCCGCGTCCGAGCCCAGCCCGGGAGAGCAAGGCCGCGAGCGGCCCCGGAACCGGGAGACTGGGCGTGGACCTGCGGCCCAGCGACGGCACGGCAGAGGAGGGAGGGCAGCGGGGCCCAGGCCTGTGCGCGCGGCGGCCTCGCCCAGCCCCCGCTCCCTGCCACCGCCCCTTTCCCGGCCCTGGGACCCGCGCCCTCGCGGGCCAGGCCCGCGGCCGCGCCCACTGTAATCTCTGCACGGGGAGAAGCCCCCGAGGAGGGAAGGCTGTGTGCGGGCCCGGCGGGCACTCCGGGCTCTCCGTGGCCCTCGGGGACAGACCCGCGAGATGCCCGGGGATTCCGGGCGAGCAGCGGCCGAGCGCCTGCCCCACCCGCCCGCCCCCAACTGCGGTCGGCGACTTCAGCCCTGCTGCGGCCCTCGGTTCCCCCCGCCCGACCGATTGCCACACTTCCCGGCTCTAGCCCCACTGAGCGGCGGAGGGAGGAGAGCGCCCCGGCTTCGGGCGAGCGAAGCCTGGGGGAGTCCCTTCCGAGTGCGGTGCGCCCAGGCCGAGCGCCTCTCCGGGTCGGCCCAGGCAGCGGACCCTCGTGATTCCGTTGCCTTTCCCTGCGCAGAGCCTGCGGCCCCTGCGAGATCCCCCACTCCATCCTCGCCACAAAACCCGTTTCCACCCGGGTATTGTAAAACCTGTCCACGGTGGCACACATACCCCGCTGTAGTAGATACTCTGAAAGAGCCAACCCCCAACTTTTGTTTTGTAAAATGTATTTGAGTTTGCCATCTACACTGTTTTTCCCTCTTCTAACTCGTATTTCTAAGATGCCTTTCCCTTAGTCTGGTAAAACTGTCGTTTCAGGAACATGCGACATGTTTATCCTAGAAAACCGACCTCGACTCCTAGCATGGACAGAATGTGGCTAGGATGTGTCTGAAGGTTTGTTTAGAAAGAGAGCTAGAGCTTACTCCATGTAGAGGTAACTTCGTTTTTCACCTCGATGAAATGGTGTTTTTGTCCTGTCACGGTTAGAACCTCTGACAGTAGCTTCTTTCATGGTTTATCTAGTCAAGTTCAGGTGTTTTGATAGCTCTCTTAGGAAGGAGAGTGACCTCCCCGCCTATTCCAGTTGAGAGCTTGGCCCTCACCTAAGGCTCTTTCTGGACAGGTAGAGAAGCAGAAGCTGATTTTCAAGTTCTTTGTTCATTTGCTCTCTGCTGCCGGACCCTCAGCCCATTCATTCCTACCAGTGGAGAAATGAGAATTATTGGCCCAATCCCTGGCCCATCTCCCCCCAGACCAGCCCCCAGGGGACTCTTCCACCTCTTTTAGCCTGACCTGCCCGATTTTACAGTTCCCAGCAAGCCCTCCAGCCCTGTTTTACTTTGCCCCAGGCTGAATTCCTCCCTGATTAGCACTGCTTACATCTTTTTACCTCTCTGTAACCCTCTCCCTCTGCCTTCCAATCCAAAGTTCCCTCTACCTTTCTTGAGAATCCTCCCCAGATTCCTCTCTGCTACATACCCACACGCCCTTTTCCAGAAGGGTTCAGTGTCTCTACTTCGGGCTCCAGCTAACCTTTGGGTCCCGCTCTAACTCCTCACGCCTCTGTACTATTTGGTTCCTTTCCTTTGGCTTCTGAGCCCTTTTCTCAAGCAGTTTTCCTAGATGCCAAGTTTCTCCAAGGTCCCTGCAAGACTTTTTAAATGATTCCTTAGAGGACTGAAGACCGTTTAACTTTTTTTAAGATAGCAGTGGGCAGGGGAAGTTTGGGGGCAGAGGTTGTATAGCCAAGGCCTGAGAAATAAAGATAAGAGGGTGTACCCCTCCCCCAAGAGACAAAAGAGAAGGTGGATGGAGAAGGGGAAGTGGCCTCAGGCAGCATTAGAATGATGCTACCAGTTCTGTCAACATACTTAGGACAGAAGCTTGCACCGGCGCCACACACACACTCCCCGCCTCAGCTGGACCAGGAGATTTGGATCACCACCTTTCTGACCCATCCCCCAGTGCCCCGGGCAGACATAGCCACGCCCGCAGTGCCCCAAGCTGCCTGCCTTGCTGTGACTCACTTCCTCTGTATGCGCTGCTGAGGTGGCCTGAGGCAGAGGGCACCACCAGGCCTTCAAGCTGGGATTTAAGTATCTGGGCAGGCTTTGAGGACAGGAAAAGGCATGGACCCCAGCTTAGGAAAGTCAGGCTGGCTCATGCAACACAGAAGCCTATTTGGGTAAAGGAGTAGAGCATGGCTACTATGTGAGCAGAGGGATTCAGGTGCCAGGAGTTCTGGGGAGAAAAAGTTTCATAACAAGAGAAAAATGCCGGGGAGAAATTTCTATGTGTTCCGAAATCATGCAATGCAAGATTTTGCAGAAAAGCAATATGGGGTTGGAGTTGAACCCGAATTCATGAGTCAACAGTTGAGGCTCTATATATTACTGCCTGTCCCCTATATACTCCACTAAGACAGACCCCCAAATCAGCTATGCCCTCATCTAAGTAATGAAGAAAGCACAGGAGAAGTTAGGAGACCTGGATCTGGTTCCAACACCGTGGCCCTTGGGAAGTCACTTTGCCTCCTGAGTCAGTAATAAGAGTAGACCGACTAGTCGGGCACCTGGGTGGCTCAGTCGTTAAGTGTCTGCCTTCCACTCAGGTCATGATCCCGGGGTCTTGGGATCGAGCCCCGCATCGGGCTCCCTGCTCCGTGGGAAGCCTGTTTCTCCCTCTCCCACTCCCCCTGCTTGTGTTCCCTCTCTTGCTGTCTCTCTCTCTGTCAAATAAAGAAATAAAATCTTAAAAAAAAAAAAGAGTAGACCAGTCATCTCCAAGAACCCCACCAACTCTGAAATTCTAAAATTTAGAGCACGGGGGTGAAAGGTGATTAGTAAATTTGAAAACAACCTCAATATGGCCCTGGAGTTGAACAAAACAAAACGCCAGGACAAAAGGAGTGAGTTTCCACCAAGTTTCAGTAGAGCATCTCCCGTACTTCTCCTCACGCTCCTGGACCACAGGACTGCTCTTCTGCTGTGTGGTTGCCCTTCTGCGTACATCCTTCAAACGCAGGATTCAGCCTTGCTGGTCTGCCAGGAATCCCTCGCAGAAGTTCGGACTGGGGAAATAAGAGCCCTCTCCCTCTCCCTTCATTTCCCTCTAAACCTACTTGGAATGTGTGCCCAGAATGGACTCTGAAGGATGCGGAAGGCCAAAGGCATGGGACTTGCGAAGACACTGTATTGGGGTAACCCAGCCTAGGACGTCTCCTGCAAGTGTCTTGAGGTCCCATTGGTGGGGGGAAGTCCCTTGAGTAGGTGTCTCCTTGAGGCTCTTCTGCTGACCATGCCTGCCTGCCAAGTCCACCTAGGAACCTGATGTCCTCCAGAGACTGCACTTCCCAACAAGGGCGCAAAAGGAGCCCCTGGGTTATCTGTGGGTGGAGCCAGCGCTTCGGAGGCCTCAAGTGGCCACTAGGGGGCATTCGGCTCTCGGTGGCTTCTAATGCCCTCCTGTGGCCAGATTGAAGATCGGCAAGATAGAGGTTGCAGAAGAGAGCCAAGACGGGACTCCATAGGGAGACAAGTTAACAATAACAGTTCCTTATAAAATAACATTATATCAATATTTATTGTTACATATTAGTTAACATTTTGACATGTGTACCTACTAGTCTGTGCGAGCACTCTTCTGAAGGGGCGCCTGGGTGGCTCAGTTGGTTAAGCATCTGCTTTTGGCTAGGGTCATGATCTCAGCGTCCTGGACTTGAGCCCCACATCGGGCTCCCTGCTCAGGGGGGAGCCTGCTTCTCCCTCTTCCTCTGCCCGCCGCTCCCCCTGCTTGTGCGCGCTCTCTCTCTGTCAAATAAATAAAATCTTAAAAAAAAATAAGGTGCTCTACATGTATTAATTTATTTCTCACAATAGCTTATCATATAAACACTATTATTATCTCTGTTTCGAAGATGAGGAAACTGAGCACAGAAAGGTTGAGGTAGGGGCGCATGGGCGGCTCAGTTGGTTAAGCATCTGCCTTCGGCTCAGGTCATGATCCCAGGGTCCATGACCTGAGTCCCACATCGGAATCCCTGCTCAGTGGGGAACGTGCTTCTCCCTTTGCCTGCCCCTCCCCCTGCTTGTTCTCTCTCTCTCTGACAAATAAATAAATAAAATCTTAAAAAAAGGAGAAGAAAGAAAGTTTGAGGTAATTGCTAAAGTCACATAAGAGACTGGAATTCTGAGTCCAAGAAGTCTGGCTCCAGAACTTTTGCTTTTAATCACCATGCTGGAACTGAGTCCCATCGTCCCAGTTGCCAGGTAAATTACAGGATGCTCAGTTCAATCACAATTTCAGATAAACAATAAATGATTGTTATCCTAAGTATATCCCATGAAATAGTTGGGTCAGACTTAATACCAACAAATTATTTGTCATTTACCTGAAATTCTAATTTAACTGGGTGTCCTGCATTTTTTTTTATTAAATCTGGCAGCCTTATTTTACAAGGCATTTTTCTCTGCCAAATGCCATCACATATATAACCTAATTCAGTCCTCCCAGGAAGACTACTCTCAGGTGCCCAGGATGCCCCCTCCACACACTTCAGTCCCTCCCAATAGTCCCATTTTTTCTCAGGTAAAGAAACAGACACAGAGACCTGAAATGACTTGCTGAGGTTACAGAACAGAACGAGTGGCAGAGTTGGGGCTTGAACCCATGTTCTCACGGCAAAAATTGGTGGATGTTTCCCAGTTTAACAGGAGACAAAGTGAGAAGCAGTGATCGCCACCAAGGAAATCCCCCTTCGTGCATACTTGGGCCTGGTCTGCTCTGTGGAAGAGGGGCAGGTCCCTCCTCAGGGATGTAAGAGAACCGGCGAGGGCCTTCCTTGGCGGGGAGAGGGGCAGAGGAGTGGAAACAGCTCTCTAGCTTCCGTGTCCAGCCCCCACAGGACCTCTGGAGGGAAGCTGGAAGGACACAGCTCCTAGGTCCCAGGGAGCTGGCTGTGAGGCTCAAGCGGCTACCTGCTCAGGGACCCTGGGCTTCCCAGGGCCGCTCACCTGCTGCTCTGTGCACTGGCAGCCCCAAGCCCAGCTGCAGCGGTTGCATCAGTACCGCTAAAACCGTCCTGGCAGCCAAAAGGCACCAGAAGGAATCTAAGACACAGGAACCCAGGGAGCCTCTCCCATCTCCCTGTTGCCTTTTGGGAGCATCATGCTTCTGTCCACAGGGAACACCCTTTGCATTTTTCTCTCTTGACTCTGCTGATCAGCGCCCACCCTCAAATACCTGCTCTTTCTTGCCCTACCCTTCCCACCCCGGCTGACAGGCTCTGATAAGGTAGTAGTAGTCAGGGAGTTTGGGGGTTAGGACCCCCTCTGGGGCGCGGACTGGGGTGCCCTGCTGGTATGTGCCCCAACAGGTTTTTCTCTATCAGCCTCTAAATCAGCCTGGAGCCTGTCTGACCTGTCCCCCCAGGGAGCTGGGGCCAGAGGCGGAGCCAGGTCAGAAGCTGGACTTAAAGCCTGGGCTTCTGTGGTCGCCCCCCCCCCCCCCCCCCCCCCCGCCAGCCCCACAGGGAAAGCAACACACCGAGCCTCTTGTGTCCAGCTGAGCTGCTGAGAGGCTGAGCAGAATTCTCTCCGCGGGCTGAGGCCCGGCTCCTGGGAGGAAAGATGCTTGCTAGGGAGGGGTTTGCCTGTGGGACCAGGTACTGCTGGGTCCTCTCCCACATTTGGGAGGGGCCGGAGCCCAGGCAACTGCTGGGCTGGGCTGCTAGAGAGGTCATCTGACTGGCTGCCCGGCCTGGGAGGCACACGCCGCCTCTTCTCTGGCCGACCACACAGAAGCTGGTGCCCACACAGGCAGTTGCCAGGCTGTGACTGCCGCTGGCCCCCAGCACCTCTGGGTAAGCACTGGACCTGGGCCCTCAGGGGGGAAGGGAGGAGGGAGAGCTTGTGGATCCCTTGGGAGAGGGAGAAAGGAGTTTTCTTTTTCTTTCTTTTAAGACTTTATTTATTTATTTGACAGAGAGAGACACAGTGAGAGAGGGAACACAAGCCGGGGGAGTGGGAGAGGGAGAAGCAGGCCTCCCGCCGAGCAGGGGCTCGATCCCAGGACCCTGGGACCATAACCTGAGCCGAAGGCAGATGCTCAACGACTGAGGCACCCCTGGAGTTTTCTTTTTCTAATGTGAGTGCTTGCTCCCTTGTCTAAGCACCCATGTACCTGAAGGAACACATACATCAGCCCCGAGGTCACACCTGCTGAGCTGAAGATCACTGCCAGAGACTCCAAGGGGGAAAGGCGGGCAGCAGGTAGGCAGCCTGGTGGGCAGGGGGCAGGGGCTTACTCCTGGGCTGGTGCTGAAGGTGGGGAGGTGTTTTAGAGGTTGTTATCTCCCACCCCACATACTTAATCCTGCCACATCGCCTCACCTCCCCTGCACCGCCCCAGGAACACCTAGCCAGGCCATCAGAAGGAAGGGACTTGGATCTCAGAAGGGGGTCATCCACCTGGGACCAAAGTTTGGGAGCCTTGGGACCCACCCTGGAGTCAGGGAGGGTTTGTCTGGTGCTCATTCTAGCAGCATTCCTGATCAATCCTTGCTTCCTGAAGGAGGGGTGAGAGGTGGGGAAGATGGGGACTTCCCCTTACCCCTCCATTTGGGCTCACAAACCTGACAAGCAGGTTGATGTTCTTTTTTTTCTGCAACATGGGGAAGGAACGGCATGGGAGGTGGGCCTCGGGGTCTAGGAGTCATAAAGAGGCCCAAAGGGCCAGGAAATTCTCCTCAGTTGTCTCCTGTTTCCCTCCCTGGGACAGCCAGTCATACCATGTCTGTGACCAGCTGGAAGACAAGGTCATCCCTGACCCAGGAGATCCTCAGCCACCTGGGCCTTGCCAGCAAGGTAGGGGCTGTGATCGTTGGAATCGTTGTTACTATATCAACTCCAGGGCAGCGAGGGAATGGAGGATGGGAAAAGGGAGAGCAGGCCCTGAGACCATGCCAAGGGCCATGCTGAGGCACTGGGGCAGGCGTGTGTGGACCTGTGATGCTCCCCCCAACCCCCCACCCCTCATGCTCTTACAGACTGCAGCTTGGGGAACCCTGGGCACCCTCAGGACCTTCTTGAGCTTCAGCGTGGACAAGGATGTGCAAAGGCTGCTGAGGGCCATTGCAGGCCAAGGTGAGCCCTTTTCCTTCTGCACCTGGGGAATCCACCTTTTAGAAACCAGTCTGCACGAACCATGAGAGATGATGGACTCTGAAAAAGAAACTGAGGGTTCTAGAGGGGAGGGGGGGAGGGGGATGGGTTAGCCTGGTGATGGGTATTGAGGAGGGCACGTTCTGCATGGAGCACTGGGTGTTATGAACAAACAATGAATCATGGAACACTGCACCAAAAACTAATGATGTAATATATGGTGATTAACATAACAATAAAAATTAAAAAAGAAAAAAAAGAAAAAAAAAAAAAAAGAAACCAGTCTGCAGACCAAGAAGGAGCCAGGAAGGAGGAAGTGACGTTGTTCAATAAATGTTTGTGGAATGCCTTAATTCTTGTATGTCAAGTACCATGGTAGGTATGTCATTCCCATTCTCGGGACACCCTTGTGAGGTAAGTCTTATTTCCATTTTACAGATGGGGAAACAGGCTTGGTGAGACAAAGAGGCTGGCCCAAGGTCACACAGCTCATAATGGCAGGGCTGGAACTCTAATCTAAGTCTACAATCACCAAACCATTTCTCCTCCACCACACCAGGCCACCTTCACCTAATTTTGGGTCAGGTTCACATGCCATTTTGGCATCTTGTTTGCATCTTCTTTTTTTAATTCTTTTTTTTTTTTTTTTTTTGAGAGAGAGAGAAAGTGCTCAGGAGCAGTGGGGGGAGGAGCAGAGAGAGCGGGAGAGACTCTTCAGCAGACCCCTGCTGAGCACAGAACCCACCACCCTGAGATCATGGCCTGAGCTGAAATCAAGAGTTGGATGCTTAACTGACTGAGCCACCCAGGCGGCCCTGCATCTTCTCCTGAGGCCGAATGGAAGTGGGGGTGTTGCAGCCCAAAGGGGGGCTACAACACCCTTTGGAGGCTTCAAGCCCAAGGAAGAAGGGGATCCCCGCCCTGTAAAGATTCTGTTGGGTTCCGCCCAGCTGATGGCCCAGCCCTCATCTTGGTTCAGGTGTGGACCGTGGCTCCATCGTGGACGTACTGACCAACAGGAGCAGAGAGCAAAGGCAGCTCATCTCTCGAGCCTTCCAGGAGCGCACCCAACAGGTGAGGCCACTGACTTCCCAGGAGCAGCGGACTGGGGTGAGCAGCCCCCTGGAAGACTTGGAGTACAACAATAGCAGCTGAGGGGGGATGGCTGGTGCTTCTGGCCTTAGGAAAAAACCAGCCAGTTGTTCCCAAAGCTCCCCACACATCCGGGGCCCTCCCCATGGTGCCCACTCCTCTGCCATGGGGACCGTTTATTGTAGGACCTGCTGAAGTCCCTGCAGGCAGCACTCTCTGGCAACCTCGAGAGGATTGTGATGGCTTTGCTGCAGCCTGCAGCCCAGTTCGATGCCCAGGAATTGAGGACAGCCTTGAAGGTACCAGCAGAGGAGGCTCGCTGGGTGTCTAGGAAGTGAGGGGAGGAGAGGTTTGACTGACTTGCCTTTGCCCACTCCAGAGAAGTCGACTTGGCAGGGGCCCCCTTTAAACAGCCCATATTGACCTTTAAAGGACAATGGTCGGCCTCTGTTCTGTGCCATCCTAATGACAGGGCCCAGTGTCAGAGTGGCCTCCCAATTTCTTGTAGAACTCAGGTTCTGCTGAGGATGTGGCCATGGAAATTCTTGCCACCCGAAGCCCAGCCCAGCTGCAGGAGTGCCTGATGGTCTACAAACATAGTAAGAGCACGTACGGAGGGGGGGAGGTGATGGCAGGACAGCGCCCACTCTCTGGCTCTCCCTACAGGCAAGCCCTTTGGGAACCTGTCTGCCCCAGCTCTGTTCCCTTGGGGTCTCCCCCTCCACCCACCCTTGCCAGTTCTGTCTCCCCCAGGGAGAGAGTCCAATGTGATCATTAAAGAAAGAGAAGCGATGATCTTAGTCTGGGGCTCCAGGGCAGATTCCGAAGTAATGACAACGTCGGGCACCGTGACGATCCCAAGGGTACCCATGTCATCTTCCCAGCCCCTTCCTGATTCTGCCCTCACACCACATCCCAGGCTGAATGGAACCTTGTTGCAGCCGGTGGGGGGGGGAATGGTGGGGGACCTGCTCTCTAAGTCATGGGTACTACCCCTCAGGCCCCTGCTTGACTGCCACATGCCTCACCCACTAATTGCTAACTGGCCTTCTCTCATCCTCATCTGAGCACCTCCCCCCCCTTTTGCTTTCCCTAATTTTCCTTTGATGTCCGTTCTTGGCTTTTCTTAATCCCTCTCCTACCTCTCACTTATTTTTCTTTTTTTTCTTAAGATTTTATTTATTTGAGAGTGAAAGAGCGCAAGCAGGGGGAGAGGGAGATGGAGAAGCAGGCCCCCCACTGAGCAGGGAGCCTGACGCGGGGCTCGATCCCAGGACCCTGGGACCGTGACACGAGCTGAAGGCAGACTGAGCCACCCAGGCGCCCCCTACCTCTCACTTCTTGCTTCTGTTTTACTTTTCTTTCTTTCTTTTTTTTTTTTTTAAGATTTTATTTATTTATTCATGAGAGACAGAGGGAGAGAGAGAGGGAGAGAGAGAGGGAGAAGCAGAGGGAAAAGCAGGCTCCCAAGGAGCAGGGAGCCCGATGCGGGACTTGATCCCAGGACCCTGGGATCATGACCTGAGATGAAGGCAGACGCTTAACCATCTGAGCCACCCAGGCGCCCTTCTTTTCTTTCTTTTTCTCTTACTTCTTCACATCCTTCCACATCACTTCTCCTTGCCTCCAAGGAGGGGGCCAGGCCCTAGCCATCTGGCCTCATGATGTAGGTTTCCCTATCCCCCTTGACTGCCTGGCCAGCGTTCAAATAACAGATGCCTCCTTCCCCTAGCAGGTTGGTTCCCTGTGGTGCATGACCCTACAGTGCAGGTTACACGCAGCTTAGGGATGTTTTCAGGGTGGCCATAATGTTGCTTCTGCTTTACATCCTGGGAACCAGCAGCCATCAGGCTACCCCCAGCAGGAGATGACAGTATAGGCAGGGCACAGTGGGTTGGGCATTTGACAGGGAATATCTACACTGGGAAAAATCAGGAGGCTTCAGAGAGCTCCTGACCCCACCCCAGATTTCCAGGTGGAGGCTGAGGAGGACATCAAATGTGAGACCAGCGGCATCTTGCAGGAACTGCTCCTGGCCCTGGCCATGGTGAGGAGGACTGGCCTGCAGGAGAGGGGGAGCATTGTTTTGGTATAATTAACAAGAGAAGACTTTGGGGAGAGGGGTTTGGTTGGTTTGGGTTGGTTGTCCTGGAGGTAAAAAGCTACCCCTCAAAGAGTCCTGAGAGAGTTTCTTCTAGGGGGCCCGTGAGAGCTACTCTGGAATCATTGACTATAACCTGGTGGAACAGGATGTCCAGGTGAGCAGGGGTGAGGAGCTTGCCCAGCCACGCACGTAAGACACCCTCCTCCACCCACTCCTAGAGCCAATGACAAGTGTCCCCACTTGTCCTGCAAATCTCTCCTTGCCTTGGGGGAGTCCTCAGTGACAGGTGAGGACATGAAGTTTCAGGTAGTGACCATCTGAAGCCTTTTCACTCGTTTAACCTCTGGTTCCTGAACTCACAGGAAGTGAGCTCATCAACCGACACATTCTCCTCTCACGGGCATTTGGGTGGGGTAACCCTCCTCAGACCTTCCCTTGGAGATTAATTCCTTGAGTGCCAGGATTTCCCCAAATTGGGGAATCGAGCTGTGAGGGCAGAGTCCCTCTCTTAGCCCTATTCCCTTTTTGTTTGTTTGTTTTAACCATAAATAAAGGCAACCGCTTCACAGGTTCAATTAAGCTTTTCCACTCCGAATCCCATTTCCATCATCATGATGACAGATTCTGTCTGTCATCACATCACAACCATGGCTCCCCTACCCCGAACCAATCATCCCCGTTTACTCCTCCCTCCCAGGCATTAAAACAAGCTGAAGGGCCCAGCACAGAGGGCACGTGGGTCCTAATCTTCACCCAGCGAAATCCTGAACACCTCGTCCGAGGTACACGCAAGACTTCTTGTCTTCCCCGCTTACTCTAATGATGAGTTTTGGCTGAGGAAGTTGGGGAGGGCTCATCCTTCTCTGTGATAATTAACCCCTGCTCCCATTTATCTTTCTAACTACCTCCCACACACCCCCACAGTGTTCGATCTGTACCAGCGGTATACTGGGCACGAGCTGGAGAAGACTGTCCACCACCTTTTCCACGGAGATGCCCAGGCAGCTCTGCTCAGCCTAGGTAGGGCCTGCTCAGCACATGCGGGGTAGGGCTCTCGCCTAGCGTGGGAGCTGGCTCTCTCCATCTCTCCCTCTCTGCCTGCAGCCTCGGTGATCAGGAGCACACCGCTCTACTTTGCTGATAAACTTCATCAAGCCCTCCAGGTGAGAGGGACGCTTCTTTTCCCTCCCTTTGGAACAAAAACTGGGGGGAGACATCTTCTGGGCAAGAGAGAGGAAGTTTCACACTGTTGCTAATGTAACAACCTCATATTTACTTTATAAACATATAGTAGCTCTCTTTTCCTAGGTTTGCAAACTGTCTTGTGACTAATAGAGGCACTAGCTCCGGTTAAAGCTAAATGAGTTGACTCAAAAGGGCACTGAAGCCAAAATTTTGGCCTAATTGATGTCTAGGTGGCCAAATATAGATATGAATTTGCTCTGTAAGACAGCATCATGTCCAATTTCAGTTGTCACCAGAATAATGATGGTGATGACAAGAACCAACATTTCTTGGGTGCTCTCAATGTGTCCCAGGGCCTATGCTGGGCTTGTTACACACATTTCAGTTAATCTCCATGGCCACCCTCCATCTGCTTTATAGATGAAAAAACTGAGGTACAGAGAGGTTAAGTTCTTTGCCCAAGGTCATATACAGCTAATAAATCATACAGGCTTCCTATAAAACACATAATGGACAATATAACATTGTATGTTATTTATGTTGGAATTTAAAAATAATTAAAAACCACACACACATAGTGGTCTTATAAAACATTTAACTGCCATGCATCAACTCAAATAGGTGTTGGTCTATACTATAAACTACACCATTAGAGTTCTAGCCCCGAGGACCACCTTTCTCCACGCTGATCGGACCTTGTTCCCTATTGTCCACACTTCAATTGGTGATGTTGGTTTGAGTAATTTCATAAACAGAATCCAGTCTACTCATTGAGCTAGGTCTCCTATTAGTGCAAGTGTCCCCCAAAACCTATAAATAAAAAACTCACCCCAATTTTTGAGAAGATGAAAGGAGTTGTCATTTTGGTAGACGGCATAGCTTCTTGTATACTGAATGAGAAATCATCATGCCTTGTTGACAGCTATTCAAAAGACAGCACATATATGCACTTATTTTATCATCAATGGAGATTTCCATTTTGACAGTAGATTAATATTTTACTTACCCAGTAAAAATCTGCACTATTACACTGAGCCAACACTAAGACTGATTCGAAGAGTTCTGGTTATCTGTCTAAATTCCGGTCATAGACAAACTTGTATCCCAGCAGTAAATGATTATAATGTATTTGGATTGTGGGACCCATGCTCTTAGATGTAAATGCCAGGTTTATCCTTAAAAGTAGGAGTCACAAAATAATATAGGCCTATTTTTCTGAGAAGTTTTTTAAAAAAGGAAAAAATCATATGCTTCTTAATTCTCTTATGAGAAATATGTGAAAACATAGATTGTGACAAATATTTATTCAGAAAAATGACCTTCAGTGAAGGCTAATTCAGGAAAATTGGGACCAATCTGAACCACACAATGAATGTTCATTAAAAGGTCCTGGGGAAGTATGAGATGCCAAGTACATTCTCAAGTAACAAGGCAAGAATTATGTTTAATGTAGGTTTGCTAGACAGGGTGCTTGTGCATCAATGTTCCAGAATATTCAATTAATGAGTACCTTGCCCCGATTCTACAACTTTGGAGTAATAAGAGTCGGAAGAAGGGGAAGAATGGATACTGGGGAGCAATCAACAATCTTTATCACAATACAAAATTGATGATACATAAAATTTAAGATAAAGCAGCTATCAGCACTGACCATGAGGTAATGAGTCCAAATGAAATATGGCATCCTGTTGTTAAGTCCTCATTTTCTTTTTTTCTCCCTCACGGGAACTTATGATCTGTGTAGACACCGTTAAGTGTGGGTATCAGGCAGCTCTGGGAAGGGTCTCGTGAGTCAAGTTAATAGGAAACGCCGGGAAAGAAGCTATTAGGAATTTGGGACCACGCCGGTATACAGCCCATGACATAAATAGGATTTTTGCAACCAACATTTTTATTTAGAAATCTCTCGTGATAACTAACACATTTATTATAATCAGTTAAAATTCATGATTTGATATAACCAATTATAATTCACGTATTGTACCTCTATTATTTTTTTCTTTTTTTTTAAAAAGATTTTATTTATTTGAGAGAGAGAGAATGAGAGATAGAGAGCACGAGAGGGAAGAGGGTCAGAGGGAGAAGCAGACTCCCTGCCGAGCAGGGAGCCCGATGCGGGACTCGATCTCGAGACTCCGGGATCATGACCTGAGCCGAAGGCAGTCGCTTAACCAACTGAGCCACCCAGGCGCCCCTGTACCTCTATTATTTCTAAACCAAATCCTCCATTACCCTCCTTAACCAAAAGGCAGGAGGCTTGGTACAGGCTTAGGAGGAAGACAGTGATGCTGGACCCAGGGATCCAACCAGGAGAAACTGATGTATACAGATGGGGATGTGAGGTGGTCCTGGTAGGTCAGGCTCAGAACCAAAAGCCACCTGACCCTGCTCCCTCTCAGAGCCCCATCAACTCAATTTGGGGATAGGCTGGGTACATCTTTCTTGGACATTCACTAACTTGGAAGTTGAGAACTTCTTGGCTTTCATGCTGGAAGTCTTTGTAGGTAGCAAGTCTTTCCTATCCTTTTTGGAGGAACTGCCTTTGGAGCTGCCCACCACTGAGATCTTGAGGAATGAGGCTCTAAGCTAGTGGCATGGCCTAGAAAGACATGTGGCAAGAACAAGAATTATCCAGCTGCTCCCACAAAGACTGATCTTTCCTGCTGTATCACCTTCCATGAGGGTGGACAGGGATACATTTTCCTCTCAGATAACGTACACTTCTCTTTTCCCTGGACTCACACCTCGCTTCCCCTTTCTACAGTAATTTACCATGCTGTCCAGTCTCTACTCTGTGAGAATCTTACTACCACCCTCTCCCCCTTCTGTTTCTCCCTAAAGCAGGACATCAAGCCCAATTACCAAGTCCTGATGCGCATCCTTATCTCTCGAAGTGAGACTGACCTTCTAAGCATCCGAGCTGAGTTCAAAAAGAAATTTGGCAAGTCCCTCTACTCTTCTCTCCAGGTGAGACTTGGCTAGTTTTTAACCTGGAGCCCCAGAGCTTCACCCCTTACCTCCACTCTGCCCTCCCTGGAGAACTCATGAGTCTTTGGTCAATTTTGTACACAACTCTTGACATCAGACAGTTCTGGACCAGCCAGAATGCCTGGGCCATGGTGGTAGTGGGGTCTAACACTTGACTCTCTTTGTCTGCAGGAGGCAGTGAAAGGGGACTGCCGGTCAGCTCT
Source organism: Zalophus californianus (assembly GCF_009762305.2). Lineage (NCBI taxonomy): Eukaryota > Metazoa > Chordata > Mammalia > Carnivora > Otariidae > Zalophus > Zalophus californianus. The sequence goes on from NC_045598.1 coordinate 105,170,244, forward strand.
ACTAGCCCTGTGCAGGGCCGAAGACATTTGAGGCCTTCCTGCCCTCCTGCCCTCCCTACCACACCATGATATCCAAGGATCTAAGATCCCCATGTTTGGCTGATCCTGCAGGAAATCAGCTGGACCTCCAAATAGGATAACCCCTCACTGAGCACCCATGCTCCAGCTTCTTGTTGAGGCTAGAATTTGAAGTCTCTTTTGAATCCCTTGATTTCCTCACCTCAAAGTGATGCCTCACCTGGGTCCCCCATCTCTGTCTTGGGTATAGACAGCTCTTTGATGGTTTCTGCCCTACTCATCCTTCCCATACCCTGGCCAAAACATCTCACTGATTCTTGAATTCTTTTGGCAAACTTCACTGTTGTTTGTGTTCCCTGATTGAAGTTTGGGTGGAGCAGGACATGGGCTGGAGGAGACCTTGAAGTTGGAGGTGCCTTTGATATGCACTTGGATATTCAACAGGGATCCTGTTTGAGGCTCTAGGGCTGCAACAAACACCCCCCTCGAAGCTCCCCGCCCCCTCCCCTAATTATTCTCTCTTCCCCAGGAAATTTCAGGCAAAGTAACTGAGGAACAGGAGCCGGAATGAGGTCAGAAATAGAGGCAGCAAAGGACCATCTGATCAAGCTGCCCTCCCCTGCCTGGGAAGTCTTAGGTTAGCAGGGAGCAAAACCCCCAAATCACATCTGTCCAAAGCAGGGACTTGAAAACCCACTTCCCAAACTGGATTACCATTCCCATCCAAGACCTATAGAAACTAATAAAGACAGAAAAGAAAATAAGCAGGCTTTGGTCCCCCCTGCTGGCCCTATTAGAAATGACAAGCAAAGCCACCCTCTGGGCCTCTATAACCTCCCCCACCTCTTTGCGTTCCCTAATTGCGGCAAATACTGAACCCCAAGTGCTGCAGAGCAAGGCAAACAACAGATCTCAGGAAAGGAGTTTTATTTCCAAACCCCTAGGAAAGCCATTACAAATAATGGAGATAGAAACCCAAACCAAACCCTGAAACGACTGGAGACAGGTCAGCAGGATGGCCAGGATGGGCCCAGCCAGTTGGGGGTGGAAGTAGGGGAGAGGCATTCTAGACAGGGACCTCACCCTGGAGCTTGAGTCCGTATATGAGTGTGACTGTTCTGAGGCAGGGGCGCTGGGAACCAGAAATCCTCACCCCACCAACCCCAATGTTGCCCTGGACGACTGGGAGGCAGAGAAGGTGGCAGCACACGAGGGCAGGATGTTACCGAATCTGACCTTGGCATTTACTGCCTGCTCTGATCCCCCACGGTCCATAAATAAGTTACCCTGCATATCTCAGGGGTTGAGCTGGGGGAGTAAGCAGAATAGCCATCACCTCCGAAAGAGGGAGCGCAGCCCCAGCACTGGGCAAAGCTACAGGAGGACACAGTCTGACTCTTGTTTCGGCCTCTGCCGACGCTCCCCGACTGGGCGTCCAGACGTAGCTCCTCTCCCCTGTATGGGATTTAACAGTGGGTCACTCGTCAGCCCGGAAGAGCACAAGGACAGAGGTTCTAGAAGGACGTGGGGGCAGGAGCAGGAGGGGCGGCGGGGAGGGGAGAGAAGATGGGACCGAGGGGAAAGGAGCACCTTGAAGAGACGAGGGCAGGAATCACGAGGAGGAGCAGGGCGGAGCTCAGGGCCTGTGGGCAGGGCGGTGAGCTGCTCACCTGGGGCGAGGCCCGCACTAGAGCGGTGGGGGCTGCTTGGTGCTGCCGGTACTCCTCCTGCTGAAGCTGCCGGGCCAGCTCCAAGTCGCTAAGACCCGACGTGTCCTGCGGCTGGTGCTGCAGGGACAAGGCGATCAGGTAGTCCTAGAGAGGGGCCGAGAGATCAGGAGCAGTGAGGTCGCCGGGGCCTGGGGCACATTCAGGCTGCCTCTAGGTTTCCAAACCCGTTTTTTCTTCTCCTTCAAATTCACCAGCTCCTCCTCCAGAGCAAAACACACAGCCAAGTACACTTCGTGGTGACCGAGAACACACTCCAGGCTTGGAGGTGGCCCGGAGGTGGCAGTAAGGGGGCGTCGTGGGTCATGATGTCTACGTGAGGAAATGCATGTCACTCGCCTACGGCCAAGAGCTCGTTAGCACATGGGCTCTCCGCACCCTTCCCAAAGAGCCCACACACCTGGTCTACCTGCCGCCGCTTTTCGGGGGAGCCCCTCGCACCTCCTGCTCCAGGCCCCTTGCCGAGGGAATGACTCAGGTGGAAGTCCGAGTCGCAGAAGCAGCTGTCTCCATCGACGTTGTGCAGGCTCTCCCACACCACCTGCTCCTCCTGCAGAAAGCCCTGGTCGGTGACCAGTAGGTACAAGTGACCCTGCAGAGAAGAGGACGAAGTTCTCGGCGGGATGGCGGACCCAGAGGCGCTTCGGCCGAGATGCAGAGACCGTCTGAACGGCCTGGTGTGCTAGCGAGGGCGAGTCAGCGTGAGCACTCGCAGCCCGCAGATGTGTGGCCATGGGGACAAGGCCGGGCTTCTGCGCTACGGTCGGCTGGGTGTGAGTAGGGCAGTCACTGTGGTCAAGCGTGAGTCCTCGGGGCTGGGGTCCCACACAAGACGCTGTTCCCTACCCTACTTCCCGTGGGCCTCGGGGCTGGCCTGATGGCTCTGAGGATAAATCCTTGGAGAGCCAAAGACCTTTCCTTCTTCCATTTATTTATTTATTTATTTATTTATTTTAAAGATTTTATTTATCCATTTGAGAGAGAGAGAATGAGAGATAGAGAGCACGAGAGGGAAGAGGGTCAGAGGGAGAAGCAGACTCCTTGCCGAGCAGGGAGCCCGATGCGGGACTCGATCCCGGGACTCCAGGATCATGACCTGAGCCGAAGGTCGCCCAACCAACTGAGCCACCCAGGCGCCCATCCTTCTTCCATTTAATTCCATTCCCTTCCTGGGAGAGGACTTTACTCTCCCATCTCACTGAGGGCAGGCTGATTCCGTACGGCTTGCTCTGGCCAGAGAGAAGGTGGCAGAAATGACACGTGTCATCTCTAGGCAGAAGCATTAAAAGTGGGTGCATGGTGTCCCTCTCTTTTCCCTCCCACATTCCAGATGAAGGCCGTGTTGTCAGCCTGGGTCCCAGAGCCAAGACAATGTGCGACAGAATGGCAGCCAATCCACAGTGGCCATCCAGCAGGAGAAATAAACGTTGGCTGTGGTAAAGCACAGGGATTCTCGAAGTCATCTGGTACCTGAACTTAATCTACCCTATCCTGTCGGACACACTGACCCGGAAGAAAAAACCGCGAGGAAGTGACAGCACCCCACCCGCCCCACCCCCATCTCCAAAGCCTCATCACCTTGTGCTTAGTCATGGTGCTAAAGTGGTTGTTTCGGAAAAAGACGCTAAGTTCACCCTCCTTGGCAGCTGCTGTTAGCTCACACAGCCCGTGGTAAGTCAGCTGGGCTGCAGTGCTCTCCAGGAACTGCTCTGCGATCAGGCCTGTCGGAAGGCAGAAAATGGCGCACAAGGGGCTTGGCTTCAATCCAAAGTCCACAGTGGGAAGAAGGATCACCCAGAGAGTCCCTGTCAGAAGCCCTAAGGATGGTCCCACCTTCTGAGATCCCTTGAAGCCTGGCTGTATTCATTCATCCAACAAATAGTTACTGAGTAGCCGCCTTGCGCCAGGCACCGCCCTAGGTCCTGAACGCAACAGCCAATTCCCCCAACTCTCTCTCATGGGGTTTCCATTCTAGGGGGATGTGGTGGGGGGAGACAGACGGTAAACAATACACTGAGGTAGCCATCATTCCCTCCACATAAGACCCCCAGAAGAGAAAGCAGGGCTCTACCACCTTCTGTCACAAGGTTGGTGTCACTAGAGTGCTTGCAGGTGATGATCTTCTCCACCAGCTGGTTGTAACTCAGTTTCCCAACTGCGCTCACGGCCTCGGGACTCTGCATGGGCAGTGGGGTGGGGTGGTGCCAAAACAATGAACAACTTTTTAGGAAGGAAATGAAGCATGCTCACAGGACTGCAACCCTATAACCAAAGGTTCCTGAAACTGCATTTCTGAAGAACTGACCTATTTGCATTTGGTTTTGCCCATATCTGCCCCTCAAAAAGGTTAAAATTCAAGGAATTCTGCACTGGGTCCAGCCTCTAATGCCTAGTCCCTTCCCGGGCCAATCGAATTCCTAAGTCCCTAACACCCACCCCACAACACCTTGCTTGTCTGTCAGTCTGAGCTGGATGAGAGTCTCATTTGGGCCATCCCACCCTCACCTGCGGATCAACCAGCCAGCCATGGTACAGAGGTATGCCTAGGAGGTCAAAGATACTGCACTCAGGAGTATACTCAAAATCAGAGACCCCTGTGAATCGCACGTTGACATCCAGACCCGTGGCCAGTTTAGGCACCACTGTCATTGCATCGTCCACATTCTGGGTTTGGAAGAGAAAATGATGCCTATATCACATCAACGCGTTATACATCTTCAACTTACACAATCTTATATGTCAGCTATATCCCAATAAAGCTGGGGCGGGGAAGAAGAAAACGATGGTTACTCTAGCCTCCCCTCCCCTGACTCCTAGCTCCAGAAATAAAAAAAATTAATCCTGTTGCTTTTCTTCCCTGGTTCTCTTACAGGCCATTCCATTCCTCCCTTGCCCCAACCCTTCTTTATCTTATATAAAAGAACATATTTTCTAGGACAGAGCTATACCCTCCTCCTCCTGCAGAAAGAAATCACAGTTCACGGGGCCTTCCTGAGAAGCAGAAGAAAGGCTTCTCTTCATAGCCTGGGTCTCCCCTTACAAACCTGCCATCTCCCATGCCCCCAGACCTTTGCCTTACCTGCTGAAAATTAAGCTGAAGTCCCTCTGACTTCTCCTGGGGCTTGATGGACAGGAGGCAGTCTCCTGCAAGACAGGATCCCTCATCAGTTTTCCCCAGTTGTCCCAAAAGCTGCTTCCTCTTCTCCTGGAGAATGGTCACAGACCACAGACTTTCAGAGCTGGAAAGAGCCTTAGAATCTAATCCAGACCTTTCACTTCTCAGAGGAAGAAAGAGACCCACAAAGGTGAAGGGCCCACCCAAGGTCACACTGAAAGCTCGGGGCAGAAGTAGGGTTATAATCCTGGACTCCTGATACCTTGATTTTTGCTTTTCATTCCCCAGTCTTGCAGAGAAGCCCTGTAGACCTTCACCCTCCTTGCCACATCAGAGCCCCAAATGGGAAGTCCCGCAATATTCTGGATTTCTGGCTGAGTGGAAAGTGTAAGCTCTTGAACCTTCTGTGTAATTCCTCTCCAAGGCCCAGTCACTCACCAAGGTGGGCCATGAGCTCATCTGATGTGATCACTTCCTTCTGAGGGGGCAGCTGCACCTGGAGGCAGAAGGGGTGACCAAAGGGTTAGGCATGTGTGCGTTTTCCTCCACAGAGCACCGAAGGAGAAATACACAGAAGGACGGGGGCGGGGGGCGCGGCGCAGGGGAGAAGGGGAGAACATGGTGGGAAAGGCTTGCCACCGCAGCGAGGGAAGGAATGTGACGTGTTGCAGGACACTCCCATTTGCTAGACAGTAGAAGATACAAGAGTAGGACAGAGAGTTGTTCTGTTTTGTCTCGTTTTTATGAATATCTTATCTCATTTGTTCAAGCAGGAGACATAGAGACGATAATCTGGGAACTTTTGCCTGGTCCGAGAGCACCAGGATGATCAAGGAGGTGGGTCAGGGAGGAGGACTCTCCCCAGCAATTTCTGAGCCCCCGTTCAAACTCTCTCTTACCTTCCACTGAAGAAAGAGGATGTTCATGATGGCAAGGAGAGGGCAAGGGCCGTTAGAGCTCTGGGTGACGATGGGTGTCCGTTCTCCCTTCCAGGGGATCCACTTTACACAGTAGAAATCTAGCTCAGGCTGTCGGGCCCTGGGGGGCAGGGGGAGATCTTGGGGCCTGGAGCAGGCCCCCACTGTCTCTACCTCGGGCTGTGTCCCGTGGGCTGGCCCCAGTTGGCTGGAACTCGCATCAGGCGGAGGGGACTCAAGGTTATCCTGGCCTTGGGCCAGCCGCGAAGCTTGTTCTACCGGCGTCTGTTCTCCAGCTGTCCCATCAGCATCTCCAGCATCCTTTAACTGGGGGTGCTCCTCCGGTTGTGGCAGGACCTCATGGTTTTCAGGGCTGACTGCTTCTGCAATCCTGGCCTCACCAGAGGCTGGATGCTCAGCTTGATGGTGTTCCATGGTCAGAAGAGGTCAACTGAGGGGCCCCAAAGGACTTTCCTGCCCTCAGGGAGTTGCCTAATCTAGGCTTGGTATGTAAAAAAAAGACCAATCCAATAAGAAGGAAGTCATTGGGCTGGAAAGCAAATGGACCCAGAAAAGTCTTGTTAAAGGACTACAGTATGGAAGGCTAGATAGTGTCTACACAGTCACTGCCGGCTAGAGGGAGTGCATGTCTTTCTCAGCTGGGTAAACAGAAGGGCCCCAGCCTGAGCTCTTTCCACCTCTCACTTGCTGTGACCACATGGGACCAATGAGGGTACAGGGCTTTCAGGCTGGGAGGAAGGATTCTGGTAGGATTGAAGTCAGGGGATGGAGTTAGCGTCCCTAAAACAACAAGGACAAGGAACGGAGAAAAGATGGAGAGAAAGGGAAAGTAAAAGGAGAAAGACAGAAAGGAAAAAGAGAAAGAAGCGTTAAAACCGTACCATGAACCCTTGAACAACAGGGGTTTGAACTGCGCAGGTCCACTATACGCAGATTTTTTTCAGTAAATACATGAACAGTACTGTAAATGTATTTTCCTTGTGATTTTCTTTTTTGTTGTTGTTGAAGTATAGTTGACACACAATTTACATTACTTTTAGGTGTATTCCTTGTGGTTTTCTTAATAACATTTTCTTTTCTCTAGCTTATATACTATAAGAATACAGTATATAATACATATAACATACAAAATATGTGTCAATTGACTGTCTCTGTTTTTGGTAAGGCTCCAGTCAACAGTAGGCGATTAGTTCAGTTTTGGGGGAGTCAAAAGTTATACATGGATTTTCAACTGTATGAATGGTCAGTGTCCTTAATGCCTGTGTTGTTGAAGCGTCTGCTGTGCAAATGGTTATTAATACAGTGATCTTTAGCTCACCCTGTAACAGGCGTCAGGTTGGTAACCCCCACCATAGCCAGGATCGTGGTCATTCCTCTGCCCTACACCAAACCACCCCCCACCCCCGCAAGCTGTTCACGGATCATCCAGAGCACAAACAGGAATCCTTTTAATTTTTTTTTTAAGACTTTATTTATTTGACAAAGAGAGAGAGAGCGAGAGAGGGAACACAAGCAGGGGGAGTGGGAGAGGGAGAAGCAGGCTTCCTGCCGAGCAGGGAGCCCGATGCGGGGCTCCATCCCAGGACCCTGAGATCATGACCTGAGCCGAAGGCAGTCGCTTAACCAACTGAGCCACCCAGGCGCCCCCAAACAGGTATCCTTAGGGTTCCCTTTTCTCTGCTCCACCCCAAGCGTGAAAAGATTAACAGCCACAGAGTGCTTGGGGTGAAGACTGGAGATACAGGTATATCATGCCCCAAAAGACGAAACAGTGGGGAGAAAGAAGTCTTTCTCCTCAAAGGACTCTACTGAACTTTACACGATCCCAAACCACAGCAAAAAGGTTTTGGGAGGGGCTTCCTGTACGCCTGAGAGGGGAAAATGTAGGCCGTGGGGACTTGATCAGAGACTGGTTCTGGTAAGTAACTTCAGCACAAAAACCACTTCCCTGACAAATTCTGTCAGTAAATTCTTGACAGCTGGAGTTGAGGTACCAACTTCTCTTCAGTTCCTCTCTGCTCCCCAAATCACCTAAACCCAGAGATACTCTCTTGCCCACTCTTTATATGGAATGTGACAATGCTGATTATTGATTTACATAAATCCTCGCTCAGGGGGCGTCTGGCTGGCTCAGTTGGTTGGGCCGCCTACTCTTGATGGTGGACTCTTGATGTCGGCTCAGGTCATGACCTCAGGGTTGTGGATCGAGCCCCGTGTGTGTCTATGTCTGTCGGGCTCCATGCTCAGTGGGGAGTCTGCTTGGGGGTTCTCTCTCTCACTCTCCCTCCGCCCCTGCCCTCCACTAGAGTTCTCGCTCTCTCTCTCAAATAAATAAAATCTTGAAAAAGAAAAGAAAAGAAATACTCCCTCGTGATGAGCATCAGATGATGTATGGAAGTGTTGAATCGCTATACTGTACACCCGAAACTAATATAACCCTATATGTTAACTAAGTGGAATTAAAATAAAAACTTAAGAAAAAAGAAAAGGAAATACTCCCTCTGCATTCATCCACCTACCTCTGCATATGTTCTTCTGTCTGTTCCCACCTAGGTCATCTTAGATGTAAACCCTGGACCTGTTTAACCTGCTCTCTCTCTATCGGCACTAAGCATCAAGTCCAGCACAGACATTTCATTAAGGCTGTGGATAGCAAACAATAAAAAGCCATAAACCCTGTCCCCTGGAAAACATCTCCCTTCAACCTCTTAGCTCTCCTCTCCCCCTTACTCAGGGTAAGAAAAGGGAAGAAATGAGACTTGTCAGAAATCTTGTCTTTTCTCCAGCTCCCTCCTAACCTGACACCATGCTTCCTTCTTGTAAAGCGGCAGGAATTCAGGGCTAGGTTAAGGCCTGGGAGATGAAGTTGAAAGACAGAAAAGTTACCAAAAGAAGCCTGGTCACCCCAATTGATCCTCCTTCTGCTTCAAATATAACTTATGCTAGCTGCATCTCATTTACATGTTGTTAATTTAGAATCAGACTAGCAAAAATTGCCTGAGCACCTTACTTTTTTTTTTTTTGGTCTCTCGTCTCCTTTTCCCCTCCCCTCCCAAATGACAGTTAGGCTGAGCCTTGGAAGCAGAAACCAGAGCCTTAGAAAGTTAAAAGAGCCTGGAGAAAAGCATCATTCATTTCTTATCTTTTGTGTCCAATGCTAGAAATGATCAATAATTCAGTGGGGGTTGGGTGGCTAGCTGGCCAGGGGGATGAGCCAAAAGGACCCGGAGGGTTTCTGGAAACCGGAGGGAGCTGGGTCTCGGAGAAACTGGGCTGAGTCTTAAGAGATGGAATGAAGATAGCCACTCTACAAGGTGCACTCCTGGAGGGGTGGGCACCAGCATGTCTGAGCAGGAAAGGATGAGGGGGCAGGCACTCAAACAAATCAGGATTTCATTCTTTTCCTCTTCTTTTCTCAAGTCCCACGCATTCCCTCCTGCTGGAATTATCCTCTGGTGGTGGGTGAGGGAGGTAAAATAGCCCTGGCCCCTCCCTCATGGTGGCAGTAAATAGCCAGAAGTTGGAAGAAGCATATAAAATGGGCGGGAGCTTCAGTAACACACGCACACCCCCAGGAACTTTCCCACTGCCATCTCCTTCTCAGTCTGACCCAAGTCTTCATGCAACTACTGGTTTAAAATTTTGCCCCCAAAGGGGCGCCTGGGTGGCTCAGTCGGTTGAGTGTCTGCCTTCCGCTCAGGTCATGATCCCGGGATCCTGGAATCGAGCCCCGCATCGGGCTCCCTGCTCCTCGGGAAGCCTGCTTCTCCCTCTCCCACTCCCCCTGTTTGTGTTCCCTCTCTCTGTCAAATAAATAAATATAATCTTTAAAAAAAAAAAAAGAAAATTTTGCCCCCAAATAAGTCAACCACCTCTACCATGCCCTATTTGCTTGCAAGTGAAAGGGTGAAGTTTTCCTTACACGAAGGAAATGCAGAGACCAAGCTCATCCCGTTTACATATCCCTCCTGCCTTAGCTCCATTCAAAATCCAGACTTGTAGAGACCAAAAGTGGAGGGACATTTCATGTCACCTCCCCGGAGCTGCAGAGGAAAATGAGAACTGGGCGGGGGGCAGGGGTGGGGGTAAAGGAAACGGTTAAAACAAAGTTTTTACCTTAAAGAAGTGGGTGCTGTTCCAGGATAGAGGAGGAGGGTCCAGCGGTGGCAGTTCGATGAGGAAGGTGGCTATAACGAGGGGCGCTGCCACAGTCCCAGCTGCCTTCCAGCTGTCAAGGCCAGAGCTGATCCAGGTCTACACAGGTTTATGGGCGCCTGTCCCGGCTTGGTGGTGGCCACTTCCGGACTCACGCCCACGACTGGGGTCACCAGAGGAGGGTGGGGGGCATGCAGAAGTGCAGCCCAGGTGCTCCCAGGCCGCTCAGAGCTTCTTCAGGATTCCTGAGTTGCCGAGTCTAGGGCGTGCGCTCCAGGCCCTGACTACAAGCTGGTTTTCAAAGGAAGTTTGTGGTTTCTCTTTTTTCTTTCTCTCTCTTTTTTCCCATCGGGACAAAGAAAAATTAGTCAAGGACAAGCTCCCTGGAGGAGGAGGGGCTTGCCCAGCACTGGAGAATTTCCATCAGGGCTTTCTGACCTGGTCAGCAGCTTGGTGATCAGCAGTGAGAGAGAGAGAGAAACAAGGAGAGAAAAACAACAGACCCTTTCTCTTCCCTCCGCCTGCTGCTGGAAGGGACGGAGCGCTTGTGCCTCTCTGGTGAGAATAGGGAAGAGCAAGTGCCCTTGCTGATCGTGGGGAGGAGCAAGGCTGGACAGCAGCGGCTGGTTGGATTTGGGCTTTCTCAGTGGGTTTGGCAGGCCTTTCCTCTGGATCCACAGAAGCTGGGCCAAAGAGCATGATATTTGCATATTTACTCATTTAAAGTTAAAAAAATCCTGCTACTTTCCAAGCCCTTACTGTATCTTTTTGTGTGTGTGTGTGGGTCTAGAAATGGAACTGGTTGGGCAGAAGGTGTGGAAGATTCCCTAGGCTCTGGGAAGAGAGGCGGCAGGGAGAGAACTAGCTGAGCAAGCAGGAGATCCAATACCCCTGTGCTCCGGTCCTTGTTCCCAGCACAGGCCTCAGCTTCTCATGGGTCACCTCCTTTCATTTCTTGGGGGGGCCAGGAAGGAGGGGGAGCAGGAAAAGCTGGCAGTAAGAAATAAAAGGATGGATCAATAAAGGAGGGGGCGCTTGTTGATGAGAGTACACTTATTTGCAGTACTCTGCATTACCGTGGGGCTGGAAGGTGGCAGTTAAGGGAGGTTGGAACCCAGCTCTACATTCTGAAGGGCCCTCCTAACTTGACTTACAGGGCTGCGGCAGGATGAAACTTCAAGCAATTCTGAAGGCTGAAAGGGCAGTTTGAACAATTAGGGAGGCAGGGAGCAAAACACCCAGGTTACAACAGTCCTGAAAAAGGAAGAGTCATTTGCCGAGGCTGTAGATAAACAGGCTACTACTGAGTTGTAAAGGAAGTAGCAGCAGGAATTGTCAAGAGACCGTAGGTATTAAGGAGTCAAAGATTATTTTAATGTTTTTATAACATGGACAGCAGAAAATTGGCGGCAGGTCCCTTTGGTAAAGGGGAGATTCCGAGAAAGGAAGACTGTTTTTGCTTTTGTAATTTAAGATGTCAATCCCAGATGCTCGGTGTAATATATGGAAAGATGCTATACTTAGCCTGGCTCGAAAGGCAAAGTTTAGATGCCACAAACATAGGTTACTGTGACACATATACATTTCTCTGTTAAATGAGTAATCTCGGAAAATTCTCTTTCCCTCCATTCTTGGGGCCATTTCGGAGCTCCTAGACTACGTTTCCCAGGACGCCCTGCGCCACGCCCCGCTTCGCGCCTCTGGGAAGGGGGTCCCGTGAGTCTCTGGGCGCGGAGCTCCGCCTCCGCCGCTGGGGGCGGGGCGACGGCGGACTCCCGGAGCGCCGGATTACGCACTTCCTCCGGGGGTTGGGGCCGAATCGCTGTGTGGCGGGTTCGAGTCCCGCCTCCTGACTTTCGCCCCTGGCCCCTGAGTCCCGGGCGGGGCGCATTCTCCTGGTACCCTCTCCACGGATAGGAGCGGTGGCACACCTGGGACTTCACCATGGAGGACTACCTGCAGGGTTGTCGAGCCGCTCTGCAGGTAACGAATCCCGGTCTGTGATCGTAAGGAATGAAGCATGAGGTCCAGAAAGAACGAAGATGTGAGATCTGGGGAGCCCCGAAGGTGTGGGGAGGGAACATGGAATTGTGGGGAGGGGGCTTGGGATCAGATCAAGCTTGGGGTCGGGGGGAATGAGGAACGAGAACCTAGCTCTGGGGAATGCTGCTCAGTCTCCCGGGTTTTGGCTTCTGCCTTTGGGGTCTCCCCAAGAGCTGCGAGGAGGAATCGTGGATCTGGGACCTGCATCTGAGCCTCTGCTCGCTGTCTCCTGTGTCAGTTCCGTCAAAAGGTGGAGGGGCTGTGCCGCCGCCTGTGGTGCCGCGCGAGGTGTATTTATCCTTTTCTCCCCGCCCCTGTTTCAGTTCACAGCTCACCCGGCCTCCTTGGCCCATTGGCCTCCAGGTGAGCCCCGGAGGTATGGGAGAACCTGTGCCCACGGCCGTATTGCCTTAGAAGAGCTGTTTCTGTCTGGCGGGTCGAGCTCATTCTAGATTAGAGAATCATGTTTTACTTTAAATCTGTTTTTAAGCTAAACATGCTCAATACTGCAGGCATATGTGTTCTTGACCCAAAACTTGCATTCCTTTGCCTCCAGTTTTCTTCTGTGGCCTTAACGCACATAAATTACGTAAGAATCCCCCGCCTGGAAGGGATAAGCCCAAAGTGTGTTTGGAATCAAAACTATAAGCTTGACTTATTTTTGGTACTTATTGTGGCTTATTTTTGGTACTCTGAGCTAGTTGGAATTTCCCAGCCATGCGGACTGGTCAGGCAGCATTTGGCTGCTATTCCCAGTTAGCAGAGAGGCTCTAGGAGGTCACCAGGCCCCCCCCCCACTTCAAGTTACACTGCCCATGTGGAGACGTAGACAGATGGTTGACTATGCTTCCTTTCTAAGTGTCTTAAACTGTGCAAATTCCCCTGGCGGATAAATTCTGGTCTTTAACAAATCCTAAAAGTCACCTTTTTACTTCTGTGGACTCGGCTGCTGAAGCATAGAGGTGAAGGACAATTTTAATATTAGCAATTGCACCAAATTTTTCCTTCTGAAATACAAATTTGGGGAAAGTTGATTTAATGCATAGGGCAATTTGGAACCATTTCGTTTGGTTACCTCTGATTTCCACCCCTGGGAGCTCAGTGGAGGACCAATGTAGAATCTTCGTGGCACTGTTCTGAGTGCTAAGCAGTGGAATTTTTCCCCCATAATAACCCAAATGACGAGTCTCCTTTCCACCATTTGGTAAAGAGCCCTTGGACCCGAAACCTCACCAAATAGCCTTTCATTGCATGCATCTATCTTTCAGCATCTATGCTTTAGAGTCCCCCCAGGTTAACAGCATATCTCCTACAACAGTATGAAGCTGAAAAATACTGGGTTTTTCCAGTATTGCTGGAATCCTGACCTTTTTTTTTGCCTGCATTCATCTCCTAAGGAGCAAGAAGACCTAGATCTTTCTTTTTCTGAACTTGTGAAGGTGAGGTTGTGTCTTAGAGTTCTTCTTATCACACAGCCTAGCCAGGGCTGGGAGAAATGAGAAACCGGACTCAAGGAATGTTAGTGGAGGAACATTGGTGGCTGGACATACAGGTGGTGGTCAACAACAACTTAGATAGCTTTTAATTATAGAAGTGGTAAATGCACACAGTGAAAAAACCTAAATACAAAGAAGATATGAAACGAAAAAGAACAAGATCTTTTCTTCTTCTCCTCATCCCGTTCCCCAGAGGCCGCACTGTTGTTTCTTGTGCAAAGAAAGACATGATTTAGATAGAGATTCTGTTAAGTTTGAGTGTTTCCGTTAAGCTATGTTAACTTTTCGGGAAATGTGGATGCTTGACTTTTACACAGGATAGAGACAGCTTATAACCAGCCAACTCTCCTGTTGATACCAGATTTTTTTCTCTGGCATCTGATAACAGAGACATTTTCTGCAGCCTCTGCCACAACGATAGTAGGATGTTCCATTTAAAAGAAATCCTGTCTAACTAAATGTCCTATTCATGGTGACTCATCTTTCACTACTAGTGGGGAAGAACCTTTGCTTCAGGGTGGAGCCACATTCAAGTGTAGGTACTCATCCAGCAGCCTTCAGATAATCTGCGTTGTCTGTACTGTACTACTCATTGCGGAAGGCAGGAATCGGGAGTGGCTGACTACACCATAGTCCTTTCGTCAGTATCGTTACCGTTTTCTGTGCTGGGAGGGCTTCTCTATCTCTGGCTCCCTGTCTCCTTTTTTTCCTCCCTCATTAGCTATTTTGTAGAGGAGGCACCAGACCATATTCAGCTTCAGAAGGCTGGTGGTTGCTTTTGCCAGCCCTAGAGCCAATCCTCACTCCCCGCATTGGGGTCACAAAGAGCATCAGGATCTAGTCATTGTGACTAGTGGGTTTGGGTGGTTTTTTTTTTTTTATTGGTTTCTTTGTTAGGAAGAAAAGTTTATATTTACTTGGGGCTCTCAAATTGTATTTCTTCCATTGACGGCTCAGGTTTCCTCATGCTCCAAGTATAGCAGCATCTGCCCTCACCTCTTCCTCTGATGGTCAGAAAAGTGAGATTATTTGGCTTGTGCTCTCGGCTGGTGGAGGATGCGGTGGGGTGGGGGTTAAGAGTTACACGTGTTTTTCCTAAATGAAGAGAAGGGTGCCTTTTAAGTAGGGCAGCCCAGGACAGTTTTAGTTTATTTGCACATAACCATTTATTGCATCCCTTTTCATTCTCAAAGTGTCCCTGTTTGAACAACAGAGTGTTTAGTCGCCAAAGTCATAAACTATGTTCAAGATTAAGATACATGCCCACGAAAAGATAGCGAGTTCCTTAAGGTAGGAGTTCCATATGAGTGCTGGCAGCTGGAGGTCTGGAGGAGGAGGGTTGCTGTGGTCTGGGTGGAAAGGGAAGGCGACACAGAGACAGGGGCTTTAGGTGGCGTGAATGGACCAGGAGGGACGGGTAGAGAAAGAAGATGGAAGGCAGCTCATCTTTCCAACCACAGAGTAGGCACTTACAGGCTATCTCATTTAATCCTAACAACTTCATGAAACTGGTTACAGTATTATCATTTTTAAAACCAAAAATAAAGCTTAGAGAGGCCCAAGTCCCAAAACAAGTAAGAAGCAGAGCCGGGGGTGGGGGGTGCGCCTGGGTGGCTCCGACCGTTGGGCGTCTGCTCAGGTCATGATTCCCGGGGTCCTGGGATCAAGTCCCACATCGGGCTCCCTGCTCAGCGGGGAGCCTGCTTCTCCTTCTACCTGCCGCTCCCCTGCTTGTGTGCGCTCTCTCTCTCTATCAAATAAATAAAATCTTTAAAAAAAGAAAAAAAAGAAGAAGGAAAAGAAGCAGCAACAGAGCAGGGATTTAACGTAGTCTATGGTCTCTTCAAATGGCAGTTCTGCTGCTTTCTGACAAAGAAGAACAGAGTGCGAAGGACAGAGCTGGGAATATGCACAGCACGTTTTGTGGGTGGTGCATAGACTGGACAGGCTGGGGTGGTGGTGGGCCCTGACAGGGAAAGGAAGGCCACCACAGCCCCTGCTCAGTCCTTTCCAAGGTATGGCAAAGGTCCCAGAGGATTGCTTTTGTATTCATTCCTTGTGGCTGCTCTCTTGGCTTGCCTGAGCAAGGGATTAGTTATTCACCTTCCTGTGGATTTCATTTCTCCTCAGAGTCACAGACTTAGTTGTATGTGGTCCCTACTTTCTGCTTTTCTGCTTAGCCTTCTCCGTGCTGGGGATCTGACCGGTCCTGATTCAGCTGAAGCAGAAGCAGCACTAATGTGAGTTTTGGGAAGTTTTCTTCGGGGGCTAGGCACTAGGTCTGTCCTGCCTGCTCTGCCTTTTCTCCGTTCTGCATCCCTTTTTTCTCCAGAGTCAGAACCATATGGCCACGCGTGTTTATGACACAGTTCCCTTTCTAGGGAACATGGTGCCTGCCTTACTGCTTCAGTGAGCTCATTATCTCTGCAGCCACTTATGTCAAGTGCTTTGTTGTCACTTCGGTCCACAGCCATCTGGGCAGTTCTTGGTATCCAGGAAACAGGAGGACTTTCTCTGGTACCCGGAGGAGGAATTGCAAGTTAGAGGAGTTACTGTAGGACTGAATTCTTGTATAATGTAGGAAAAGAGTTTAATATTGGAAAGAATCTCCACTCTCCCCTACTGTTCAGTATGAGCGGGTCTGGGCTGCCACCCTTGTGAGGTAGGCTTAGAGAAACGGTGCAAGGAAGAACCTAAGGGCAAACTTTCCCCAGAAGTCCTCTCTGCAAAACCTCGACAGGTAACTTCTGCCTTTTGTACTTCTCTGGGGGGTTGGGAGTAGGAGATGCGGGAAAAGGTGGTTTAAAAATAGAAACCTGGGGCGCGTGACAGGCTCAGTTGGAAGAGCATCTGACTCTTGATCTCTGGGGTGTGAGTTGGAGCCCCATGTTGGGTGTAGAGATTACTTAAATAAAACTTAAAAAAAATCTATTTAGGGCAATTTATACCACTAGAAGTCTTATAAAATTGTACCTTTCTGGCTGTAGCTTCCTGGGGAAGGGAGGGGAGTGGGTAACAGCCAAAGAGGCAAGATGATTCTAGGTTCACCTAGATTCCCTTTCCTCCTAGAGTTACATTACTTGATAACTGTTGATTGCTGTGTTTTGCTCCCCTGAACCCCTTTCCTACTTTTTGAAACTCTTGCATCTAGCAAATCTTTCCTGATTGAAGATGTCAGATTGTTTGGATTTTCACCTGTCTGTAACCCAGTAGTTCTCAGCTGGTGGTGATTTTTGCCCACCCCCCACCCCCGCCCCAGGAATATTTGGCAAATCTGGAGACATTTTTGATGTCATGCCTGAGGGTGCTACTGGCATCTAGTGGGTAGAATCCGGGGGATGCTGCCAAACATACTCCCTCGCACAGGACAGCCCCCACCCACAACAAAGAATGATCCAGTCCAAAATGCCAATAGCACTGAAATTAGGAAACTGCTATAAGTTATGTCTCATTTTATCTCTTATGCCTTCCTCTGTCAGAAGCAGGCTGAAATAGAAGTTCAAAAATAAACTGGTAAGAGAGAATTCTTGTGCCCTAAGCTGAGCCATGGACTTTATGGGAATGCTCATTCCTGGAATGAAATAATAATTCCTTTTTTTTTTTAAGATTTTTGTTTATTTATTTGTCAGAGAGAGAGAGAGCACGAGCAGGGGGAGCAACAGGCAGAGGGAGAAACAGGTTCCCCGCCGAGCAAGGATCCTGATGCAGGGCTCGATCCCAGGACCCCAGCCAGGATCATGACCTGAGCCGAAGGCAGATATTTAACCAACTGAGCCACCTGGGTGTCCCTACTTCAACCTTTCTGTGCTCAGTTTCCTCATCTTCAAAACAGAGATAACCAACTGAGCCACCTAGCTGTCCCTGAAATAATAATTCTTAAAGTACCCACCTCTTTGGGGTTGTTTTGAAGATTAAATGGTTAGTTCATGCATGTAAAAATATTAGAGCAATGCATGGCACACTCAATAAAATAAATGTTTCCAAACAAAGCAAAACCCTGCTTTGTCTCTGCTATTGCACTGTAGTTTTAATGTATTTTATTTAAGATTCTGATAGCTAGGGAAATGCAAGAGAACAAGGTTAGTAATAGCAGATATTCCTCCCTCCTTGGTTCTTATTAATAGCTGGACTTTTCAAGCTTTAAAAATAAAAGTTCCAGGGCTCCTGGCTGGCTCAGTCGGTGGAGCATGCAATTCATGATCTCAGGCTCATGAGTTCGAGCCCCACATTTGGTGGAAAGATTATTTAAAAATAATAGTAAATAATAAATTATAAAAATAAATTATAAAAATAAAAGTTGCAGCAGCAGCTGTTCTTGTTTTTTTTTTCTTTTTTTTTAAAGATTTTATTTATTTGACAGAGAAAGACACAGTGAGAGAGGGAACACAAGCAGGGGGAGTAGGAGAGGGAGAAGCAGGCTTCCCGCAGAGCCGGGAGCCCGATGCGGGGCTCGATCCAGGACGCTGGGATCATGACCTGAGCCGAAGGCAGACGCTTAATGCCTGAGCCACCCAGGCACCCAACTGTTCTTGTTTTAATCTGAACCTGCTGGGGAAAGTGTCTGTGTCCTGGGTAGTGAGAGTGTTGCTTATATCTGCTTATCATTGAGGTTTCTCAGGGTTGGGGGAGTTTTCATGGGCTGGATAACTCTACTAGATTTTATTTGTACCTTTATTTTCAAGAGCTCTTCACCTCTTATGATTTAGAAGTATAAGGATGCTTTTCCCTATTTTGAAAATGGCAGGGGTCAGAGAACAGAAAAACAAACTGGGGTTGATATGGCTTGAATACATCAGCTACCTCAACTGCTCTACCTTTGATTTCTCAAGTGCCCAAGGAAGCAAAAGAAGTTAGAGATTTATTTACTGCTATTCTTTTTTAAGTTGATAATCAAGGAGATGGTGTAGTAGAAGAAAGGGCACTTTTCTACTTACTGGATATGTGTGGAATGCTTAAATTTAGCTAAACACGGGTGGCCTCTCAGCCATTTCTTCGTCCATGAAATGAGGACCTGTAAGATTATCTGACCTACCAGGGCACCTGGGTGGCTCAGTCGTTCAGCGTCTGCCTTCGGCTCAGGTCATGATCCTAGGGTCCTGGGATCGAGCCCCGCATCGGGCTCCCTGCTCCGCGGGAAGCCTGCTTCTCCCTCTCCCGCTCCCTCTGCTTGTGTTCCCTTTCTCGCTGTCTCTCTCTCTCTCTGTCAAATAAATAAATAAAATCTAAAAAAAAAAAAAAAAAGATTATCTGACCTACCTCCTCTGTGAAGATCAGTGAGAAGAGGTGTGTGAAGCCCTGCTCACATATAAGGTAAATGGAAATAGAGATGCTTCTGCTAGTGTCCCATTCTCCTTCCTCACCAGGAGTCCCGGCCGCTACACATTGTGCTGGGAAATGAAGCCTGTGACTTGGACTCCATGGTGTCAGCTCTTGCCCTGGCTTTTTACCTGGCAAAGGTGAGTACTTAGCAACAGAGTCCCTTAGAATGAAAAGATCTGGATGCAAGTCCCAGCTCTGCTACTTAACACTATTTAGTCTTGGGTCAGTTAAATTCCTTGACTTTGCTGAGTCTCAGGTCACCATCTGTAGAATCTGAAATGATACTATTTTGCAATGTTGCTGGGAGGATCAAATGAGTAGATGTATTTTGAAGAAATTGTAAATCATAAAGCAATATTCGAACGGTTGATTATTGAGTTCTTCTGGGTACCAGTGATCTCATGCCCAGGTCAGTTTTTGAGGACTGATAATCCCTTCTCTGAAGCATCTAGAACTAGGTCTTTTCCATGAGTTATCTTGTTGACCTTCATGTTATGCTAAGAAGGAAAGAGGGCAAGAGTTGTCCTTTTTTTTTTTATTTTATTTTTTTGTTTTTTAAAGATTTTATTTATTTATTTATTTATTTGACAGAGACACAATGAGAGAGGGAACACAAGCAGGGGGAGTGGGAGAGGGAGAAGCAGGCTTCCCACTGAGCAGGGAGCCCAATGCGGGGCTCGATCCCAGGACCTGGGATCATGACCTGAGCCAAAGGCAGACCTTAACGACTGAGCCACCCAGGTGCCCTGGTCCTTCTATTTGTTTATCAACTGGGTAATCGTGGCTTTGAGAAAGTCAGCGACTTACCCAAGATCACATCTCCTTTAGTCCCAATAATTTTGTTATTTTTCCTGTTTATTCCAAAACATTGCCATGTGTTCTTTTCACTTTCCTTATCCAGACGACAGAGGCTGAGGAAGTCTTTGTGCCAGTCTTAAATATAAATCGTTCTGAGCTACCTCTACGAGGTGACAATGTCTTCTTCCTTCAGAAGATTAACATTCCAGAGTCCCTCTTGATTTTCCGGGATGAGATTGACCTCCATGCCTTGCACCAGGCTGGCCAACTCACCCTTATCCTTGTTGACCATCATGTCTTACCCAAGTAAGTAGAAGGAAGTTAAGCCGATATTTATCATGTGCCATGTTGAGTTCTGATGATTAAGAAATAAAGAGAGGAAGAAAGAATTTCTGCTCTTGGGATCTCACAGGCTAATTGTAATTGCTGGCTCAAGTCAGATATAGAAAATCAACAGAAAATATTGTCAGTTCTCCAGTTATGCAAGTAACAAAAAGAAAGGGAAACATGGAGAGGTGAAACTAAAGGAGAACTCAGAAATCATTTAAAGCTGCCTTTGGTATCACTATTTTGTGGCAGATTTGTTGTAATAGAAGTTTTTGAGTAATGGTTACAACTCTATTTTTAATTTTTAAAAAGCAAAATTATTTCCTACATAAGGCAGTATCTCATTAGTTGCATTGTGATGGGCGTTGGAGGTGTGTGATAACCAACACTCTAGAGGTCAAGAGGTGCATGAAGGACGGGGTAGTTAAATATACTCAAGGGGAGTAGAGGGTGTGAGGAAAGGTTTCCTAAGAGAGTTGACCCTTGATCCCACTCTTGAGTGTTTGCTTCTGGAGTGGGGAGGCAAGGTAGTTAGGAAAAGCATCCAGGCAGAGAAAGGAATTAATATAAGCAAAGGCAGACAGGCATGAAGTAGCATGGTAAGTTGGCAGAACTGGAATTTGTTTTGCATGGCTGGAGCATAAAATGAGACAGGGAAGTAGGACAGAGGGAGAGGTGAGACGAGGGAGGTCAGTGGGGGCCAGATCGCAGGCCCTGCCAAGGAGACGAGACTTGGTGTTAGGGTAATGGGGAACTATGGGGAGTTACGTTTATTCCAGATCCTAACAAAATCAAATCTGCATTTTTCAAATGATCATTCAGCAGCTTTGTGGAGGACAGCACCGGGGGCCCAAGATCGGGAGTTGGTCTTTGGTTAGGAGACTGTTGGAATAATCCAGGTGAGGGGTACTGAGGGCCAAGAATAAGGCAGTAGCAGAGCCATGGTGGTGGTGGTTGGGGGGTGGGTAGAAAAGATAGAAGCCATA
Organism: Zalophus californianus; assembly: GCF_009762305.2. Classification (NCBI taxonomy): domain Eukaryota; kingdom Metazoa; phylum Chordata; class Mammalia; order Carnivora; family Otariidae; genus Zalophus; species Zalophus californianus. Next base: position 105,191,166 of record NC_045598.1, read on the forward strand.
GAATCTGATGAACTGTGTGGAATTTGGGTATTAAGTGGATTGAGATGACAGGAGAGATTTAGATGTTGGATGCCAAGGGTGTCAATCCAAAAGGCAACTTTGAAGGACATCAAATACTTGTAGATACTTGTAGCTGATACTTCACCAAATTCACTTATACACTATTTAAAGATGACTTCAGTTACAACACGTAAGAAAAGAATTGAGAACAGCGAGGCAGAGGTAGAAGTGACCAAAGTTCTGAATGTTTGCCGAAGATGTGCATTTTCCTTCACGGGTGAGGTGGAGATTTGGTTAGAACCAGCCGGAGTGCCCCTACGCATCTTTCCTTCTCTTCTCCCTGCACCCCGCTTCCCCACACAGAGGTGACGCAGCCCTGGAGGAGGCGGTAGCCGAGGTGCTAGACCATCGGCCCATCGAGCAGAGGCACTGCCCTCCCTGCCACGTGTCGGTGGAGCTGGTGGGGTCCTGCGCTACCCTGGTGACCGAGAGAATCCTGCAGGGGGCACCAGAGATCTTGGACAGGCAAACTGCAGCCCTTCTGCACGGTGAGGGTGGCTTTTGGGTCAGGAGAGGGGAAAAGTCTATTTCTTTTTAAGTCTAGGTCCTCATTCTTTTTTTTTATTTTTTTTTAAGATTTTATTTATTTATTTGTCAGAGAGAGCACAAGCAGGGGGAGTGGGGGAGGGAGAAGCAATGTGGGACTCGATCCCAGGACCCCGGGATCATGACCTGAGCTGAAGGCAGACGCTTAACGACTGAGCCACCCAGTTTTCCCGAGAGTGGAAAAGTCTAGACTTCCAGCTTGATCATCCCCCTCCAAGCGATCCTGTCCATTTCAAAGGCTGAGTCCTTTCAGGGGACAATTAGACATTAAAAGGCTGTGGTTGAGGGGCGCCTGGGTGGCTCAGTCGGTTAAGCGTCTGCCTTCAGCTCGGGTCATGATCCCAGGGTCCTGGGATCAAGTCCCGCATCCCGGGCTCCCTGTGCAGTGAGAGCCTGCTTCTCCCTCTGTCTGCCGCTCTGCCTACTTGTGCTGTCTCTGTCAAATAAATAAATAAAATCTTAAAAAAAAAAAAAAAGGCTGTGGTGAAAGCAGAAAGGAAGCACGGGACAATAGACCTAGAGGCTGCCTACTGCAGCATTGTATGATGGAAAGAGAACCAGCCACAGAAGCAGGGAACGGATTCTAATACCATTCCTGTCCAGGAGGTTGTTATGTGACCTTGAGCAAGTTTCTTAACCTTTCTTGTTCTCATTTTCTCCATTTGTAAAAAAAAAAAAGAGAGAGAGAGAATTGGATTAGACTATCTCTTATGACTTCTAAGTTTCTTTAATGGAATTTGGCCTACAGAAGGGAGGTCATCTCTCTCTGACTTGGTTTCAAGATCTCCGATGATTGGGGTGCTCAGGCACCCTTTCTGCCTTTTCCCCATTTTCCTGCCTACATTTTAATTTGGATTTGGGAAGTCTTACTCAAGACATAGTCCCAGTTTCTTGTTTTGTTTTCAGTGATTGCCACACGGTCTTCTCTGTATTAGGTCCATCTAGTTTGAGGGTTATGTGTGTTCTAGTGGTTGTGAATGGAAGGCCATAGGATTTGAGTTTTGTCTCGTCTCCACAGGAACAATCATCCTGGATTGTGTCAACATGGACCTGAAAGTTGGAAAGGCCACTGCAAAAGACAGCAAATATGTGGAGAAACTGGAGGCCCTCTTTCCTGATCTACCCAGAAGGAATGACATCTTTGACTCTCTACAAAAGGCAAAGTTTGATATATCAGGTATGAAACAGTAAACTGACTTCTCTCCCTTCCATGCGAGAAAGCAGATGGGCGAGACTTGTTCATTGTATTCTTTTTTTTTTTTTTAAGATTTTATTTATTTATTTGACAGAGAGAGACACAGCCAGAGAGGGAACACAAGCAGGGGGAGTGGGGGAGGGAGAAGCAGGCTTCCCGCCGAGCAGGGAGCCGGATGTGGGCCTTAATCCCAGGACCCCGGGATCATGACCTGAGCCGAAGGCAGACACTTGACTGAGCCACCCAGGCACCCCATCTTTTTTTTTTTTTTTTTTTTTTTTTTAGAGAGAGAGAAGAGAGTGCGTGGACTTGGGGGCGGGGGCACAGAGGGAGAGCAAAAAATCCTAAGCAGGCTCCACACTCAGCATGGAGCCCAATGTGGGCTCGATCTCATGACCCTGAGATCAAGACCTAAGCTAGAATCAAGAGTCTGCTGCTTCACCAACTGAGCCACCTGGGTGCCCTGATTGTTCATTGTATTCTTGAACACCACTGAAACAGTTTCAGAGCATGCATGATGATTTAAACTTTATAGCAGAGGGAACCAAGGTAGTATGTGAGTCTGATCGTGAATTTATGAATCATTTACTGGATTGTTCTATCCTGGCTATTGGGTAGGAAGAGGAGGAATATACAAGTGTCAGGTTTCTGGTCTAATCAGAGAATATAGGTATATAAGTAAAGTCTGCTGAAGGAATACTGTTATCTGAGTGAGATCTAGATGATTGTTTAGGGAAGCAGAAGAAACATTGAGGGTGAATATGAGGACAAAGGAGGAGAACAAAAAAAACTTCCATAATTTTTTACCCAGATACCACCTGTTGACATAAAAAAAAGGAAAGAAAAGTACCACATGTACTTGTAGAAAGTTAAAACTATGCAGAAAGGGGAAACAGCAACTATTGGGACTCAGTTATTTAAAATAGTGTTTTCTTATGTAATCACATTCTTGGTTATCTCCCCTGTTCATTGCCCCTCAGAGAGAGGCTGTGTTTTTCGTCATCCTTGACCCGTCCTGGTGTCCTCACCTTCCTGGTCTGGGGACCCTGGGCTCTCCTGTTTGACCCCTGGTCTCAAATCCATTGTCTAGGACTGACCACTGAGCAGATGCTGAGAAAGGACCAGAAGACCATCTCCAGACAAGGCACCAAGGTGGCCATTAGTGCAATATATATGGATTTGGAGGTAAGAGCAAAGTGTAGGTGTGGGTGGGAGAGAAAGCCCTCAGTTATGTGCGTAACCTTGCTCCTCACTCCTGGCTCCCCTCCGTAATATGTCTTGTACCTGGGTACCTTCGGTCATGTCTGCTGGCACTCCCACAGTCCATGACCTCTCACCGCACCACTGTGATAGGCTGCATACTGGTTTCCCTACTTCTGCTTTTGCACCCTACAAAGCACTCTCCCCACAACGGCCAGAGTGATCTGAGATGTAGGTCCGAAAAAAACAAACACAGAACAAAAAAGATGAAGTCAATCACATCAGCCTTCTCCCTCTGCTGCCTTTTCATTGCATTCCTTTTTTTTTTTAAGATTTTTATTTATGTGTTTGTTTGTTTATTTGACAGAGATAGAGCACACAATCAGGGGGAGTGGCAGGCAGAGAGAGAGAGAGAAGCGGGCTCTCCGCTGAGCAGGGAGCCCAACACAGGGCTCCATCCCAGGACCCTGGGATCATGACCTGAGTGAAGGCAGATGCTTAACTGACTGAGCCACCCAGGTGTCCCTCTTTGCATTCCTAATAGAATTTAAAGGCCCTGCTGTGGTTTACAGGGCCCTCCTTGATCTGGCCCTCACCTCTCTCTCTCTGACCTCATCTCCTTCCAAGCCCCACTCCTGCACTCACAGTGCTATAGGCCCACTAATTTTCTTTCTGTTCATTGGAACCATTAAGCTCGTTCACACCTCAGGGCCTTTGCACTGGCTTTTGCCTTTGCAGAGCTGGCTCTTATCACTCAGGTCTTAATTCAGATGTCTCCTCTTTTAAGAGGTTTTTCCTGATCACTGTAACTGACATAATATTCTCTGTGCTCAAAAATCTTAACAATTTTTGAATTTTGTTCATAGCATTTAATGAACTGAAGTAATCAACTTCATGGTTTCCTTGTTTATTGTCTATATTCCTCTGGTACTTTATCAGCTCCACCAGAGGTAGGACCCTGTTTCTTTTGTTTCTGCTTTATCTGTAGCACCTTTGGCAATATCTGGCAATAGTGGGTACTCGGTAAATTTTGTTGACTGGGTGACTGAATAGAAGTTTGATAATGGTATTTTACTACCTGGTTCCATGTCATATTGATTTACATCATTTGACAACCTGCTCTGAACACATTCCCTCATAGTCTGTACAGCTTTCTACTAAATACTAAGTAATTTCAAGAAAACAAAAGAGCCCGGTCTTTCCCCTTGCTGCCTCGTTTGAGAAACAAACATAAGAACAGAGAAGCCTTGCCAAATAGCATACATTGACACAGTACAAATCGACACATTAGAAATGCCAAGGATAGAGCAAAGCCCTGATCTGAAATAGCTGGCGGTATCATCCAGTAGAAAAAATACTACCTGAGACTGTGGAGAAGATTCGAGTTTGGCAAAGAACAAAGAGCCAAGGGTGCAGGCATCCCGTGTCTGTTGTTATTGGTATGCCCCATTGTTCTGTTTTAGAATAAAAATAGCTCCAAGGCAAAGGCCTTGCTTGTTTGATGGCAAGAACAGGAGAGCCTTGTACGTGCCAAGCATGTTCCTTACATGATCATGCTTTAAGTTTTAAAACAATCACTTTTGGGGCACCTGGGTGGCTCAGTCATAGAGCGTCTGCCTTCGGCTCAGGTCATGATCCCAGGGTCCTGGGATGATTGGGCTCCTTGCTCCGCAGGAAGCCTGCTCCTCCCTCTCCTACTCCCCCTGCTTGTGTTCCCTCTCTCACTGCGTGTCTCTGTCTCTCTGTCAAATACATAAATAAAATCTTTAAAAAAAAAATCACTTTTGACAAAGGTTCTAGACTCATTTTACAAATGAAGAAACTCAAGTCCGAGGAGCTTACTATACAACTCCGTGATCATATAGCTAATAGGTCATAGAGCTGATTTTCAAACCAATTCTCTCTGAACCTAAAACCTGTATTCTCCCCGTTCTACCTGCTGCTTCCCAGCACATAGATTACACAGAGTCAATATGAGATACTGTTCTTATGGAGTATAAGCCCCAGGTTAACATGGAAAGAAACCCTTCGTGAGCATGTTTTGTTGCTGGTGACAAAGAGGGTCCGGCTGAAGCCCTTATCACTGCCCTGTTTCTTCTCTTTCAGGCCTTTCTGCAGAGGTCTGGCCTCATTGCAGATCTCCATGCTTTCTGCCAGGCTCACAACTGTGATGTCCTGGTCACCATGACTATCTTTTTCAACACTCACAATGAGCCAGTGCGGCAGCTGGCTATTTTCTGTCCCCATGCAGCACTCCGAATGACGGTGAGTCTGTCCCTTCTGCAGCCTGAAGTCCCTACGGAGCTCTGCTTGTACGCACCACCCTGTGCTGTGCAGACCTGTCCTTGGGGAGCGCCAGGTGGCTCAGTCTCTCGAGTATATTGTCTGACTCTTGATTTCCGCTCAGGTCATGATCTCATGGGTTGTGGGATGGAGCCCCACATCGGGCTCAGCGGAGGGTCTGCTCGAGATTCTCCCCCTCTGCCCAGCCCCTTTTTGTGGGCACACACTTGAGCGCATGTGTGCACGCGCCCTCTCTTTCTCAAATAAATAAATCTTTAAAAAAAAAAAAAAAAAGACCTGTCCTTGGTTCTTGTATTTTTTTTTTTAAGATTTTATTTATTCATTTGAGGGAGAGACAGAGAGACCACAAGCAGAGGGAGAGGCAGAAGAAGAGAGAGAAGCAGACTCCCTGCTGGGACTCAATCCCAGGACCTGGAGATCAGGACCCGAGCCAAAGGCAGACACTCAACCATCTGGGCCACCCAGGCACCCCTTGGTTCTTGTATTTCCCGAATCTTCCCTCCTCGCTTTTCCCCATTCTCCATTTGTGAATATCCTTAATCATACTGTTGAGAAAGAAAGATTCCAAAGACAGTTAGAGACACAGTTCCTGTTTAGAAGGAACTTGAAATCAGATTAAAAAGCAGTGTTATAAATCTGGCGTTAAAACTCGATTCTTGGTCTAATCATTAATTCCTCATCCCCAAAAACCAGTTCCTTCCTTTTTACCCTATTGCCTTGAAAATGGGAAACACCGGAGATGCCTTTTCTACTACTTAACCATGCAGGGATGAATTACTCTATCTACTGCTAACTCTGTAGAGAAGAAATCCAAGAGCAGGTTTGTTTTCTTTCCTGATCTGTTTGGCCACTTTTCCCGCTTTTTCCCCTTTCTTTTCCTCTGTTGGTTACTGATTAGCCCAGGGAAGAATTTAAAAGTGGGCTTAAGACAGTCCAGGAATGTTTGGGATTTCTTAGGCAGTGTGAGGACTACCGAAGACTGTTCTGCATACAGTCAGATAATCTTTTGCTTCCAAAGAAGGTTATGTCACCCTTTCCTTTTCTGGAAGCAAATGTAATTTCATTTAGTGGAAGGTAGTTTGGCACTGTGGAAGGAACTACACTTTTATTTATTTGACACAGAGAGTGCACAACCAGGGGGAGTGGCAGGCAGATGGAGAGGGAGACGCAGACTCCCTGCTGAAAGGGAGCCCAATTCTGGGCTCGATCCCAGGGTCCTGGGATCATGACCTGAGCTGAAGGCAGATGCTTAACCAGCTGAGTCACCCACGTGCCCCAAGAACTACAGTTTTAAAAGGCAGAATGACATGTTTTCTCTCCCAGATTTGCCACTTACTGCTCCTTGAGCTCAGGCAAGTCAATTGACTTCTGAGTCTGTACATGGCATAATATCACTCATTGATTAGTCTGATGTGATCATTAAACACAAGATCGTATGTAAAGCACATTGCTGGGCACAGAGTAAGCAGGCAGCAAACGGTGGCTCTTACTAATCATGTCATGAAGGCAAGGGTGCTTTGGCCAAAGGAAGTGCCTCTCCCACCTTCTGAAATGTCCCTGCCTTCTCCCCACCACACCCCTTCTGTGCTGTCCTCTGAAGCTGTGCAGACACCTGAAGGCTCCCCACTGCACCCCTCTTCTCGCAGTGTGCCCTCCCTTGTCCTCTCCCTCCTATGGTAGAAATTATATAAAAGAGTGATTTAGAACACTGGCTTTGGTGGTGGACCTGGGTTCAAGTATCAGCTTTGCTTCGTTCAAACTGTTACCTCAGGCAATTACTTAATCCGTCTGAGTCTCTGTCTCCCTACCTGTAAATGAGGGTAATACCAGTACCCATCTTATAAGGTAGTGGTGACGATTCAATGAGATGATATTTGTAAATGGTCAGACTCGGCACTGTGCCTGGCACACCTTCCACCCCCACTTTGATCTGCTCATTCTTTATGCCTCTGTCTTGCCCCTGACCTCAATCTAGATGCTTGTCCCATTGTAGCTAAGGATGGAGATCAAGTTTTTAAGCACTTGAAACAGCACTAGGTCAGGAGCTGGGGGTCCTGGGTTGTGGTTCAGCCTCTCCCATCATCTATGGGATTTTGCTCAAGATACTTAAGCTCTTCAGGCTTGGGTTTACTTATCAATAAAACGAAATATATGATCTCAAATGTTTCTTCTGTTTCCAAATACTCTGTGTATTACCTAATGTGCCTTTTTCTGAAGCAATAATATTGAACTCTGGATGATTTAATTTAAAAAAAAAGTTTCTCTGTAAGAGAAGTCTCTATCTTAGAAACCTCAGCTGTTTGCTTCCCCACCTCATGTACCATCTCCCCATCTCGTCTCCTCTTTAGATCTGTGGAGTGCTGGAACACTCCCACTCTCCATCCCTGAAGCTAACCCCTGCCCCAAGCGCCCACCCTCACCTCCAAGCCTATCTTCAGGGCAACACCCAGGTCTCTCGGAAGAAACTTCTGCCTCTGCTCCAGGAGGCCCTGTCAGCGTATTTTGACTCCATCAAGATCCCTTCAGGGCAGCCTGAGACAGAGGGTGTGTGCAGGGAGCTGGCAGACAAGGAATTGGACAGGGCAGGTAACTCCCTGGTTCCTGGACTGAGTCAAGATGAGGAGGAGCCCCCACTGCCCCCCACGCCCATGAACAGCTTGGTGGACGAGTGCCCTCTGGATCAGGGGCTGCCTAAACTCTCAGCCGAGGTCATCTTTGAGAAGTGCAGTCAGATCTCGCAGTCACAGTCGACCGCGGCCTCCCTGTCTAAGAAGTGACTGCTGGGAGAGGACAGGATGGTGAGAGAGGTTGCTTGAACCACTTCAAATGCATGTTTTGCGGTGTGTCGGTGGTTCCGTCTTCATGGCTCCGGGGTCTGGTGTACTGTGTTCATGAACCGGGGAGAAGAAAGAAGTGAAAGAAAAGAGCTGCTCTGGGGTTGGCTTCCTGCCTTTTCCGCAGATCTCTACCCATCAGACAGATCGTATTATCTAATTTAAATCTTCAAATCTGCGCTGACTCTCCTGTATGTCCCTGGCCAGGGGTACAGTGTGATACCTGCACAGTTCCAGCAAAGCTGCACAAGAAGGTATACCCTCAGTAAGGCCCTGTAACAGAACCAGTATCTCTCGTGGAACCAAACAGCCTTGTCTCTGTGTATTCATTTATCCCCTTCTTCATTCAGCTATCTATTGAATACCTACTTCCAGCTTGATAGAAAATAGAGTGTGCTTTGCAAACTCCTCTTCCGTTTTCAGCCTTCAGCAGAATCCAGCTCCACGATTCCTCTTTCTGTCCCCAGTTAGGTGACGGTAGCCGAGGCTGAGGTAGCTACATTTGTATTCTGAGCTCATTATGACTCTTTTAAGATCGGTGGGGAGCAGCTAAGAGACCATTATCTTCCGTCCTGGTCAGCCGGCCTGGCTCTCAGTTTCTTTGGATCCCTCGGTCCCAGAGCCACAGGGACCCCAGAAAGACACAGAAGACCCCTGGTGCTTGAGAGTTTGGGTGATACCCAGGAAAGCCTTAAGACCACATAGGTACTCTTCCCAAAAGACAGAAGAACTGCAGTGAGAGCCCGGCTCTGGACCCTGCCTTAGCGGCCCGGCAATTTCTCTTCCATCCTATTCTCTTCCTGCTCACGTTGAAAGTATGGAATTCTAATACCGTCTGCCGTGAACTGTGGGTCTCTTGGTAAGACACTTCATTTCTCTAGGCCTCATTCGCCCCGTCTGTAAAACTAAGGATCTGGACTGGATGTTCTCTGGTATTGTGATCTGCCTCTTGGTGCCATTGCTTCTCTCCCTGCTTCTCTGTATTGGTTTGTTTGTTTCTCTTCTCCCTGGGAATGCTCAGGGTGGCTGAACTGTCTGTATTTATATGTGATTGTACCAAGGGACTCAGCCTCACGTAGCGTGTACAGTGGTATGATTCATACCATAGTGACCCAGCAGAGAACTCCCCTATCGACTTGTTCTGCATGTGTAGAGTCTCCCTCTTCCCTTCAGACCAACCTGTTCCCCTTTTTCCTGCCCCACAGCCCAGCTTCATGTAAGTTGCCCACGGTTCCACTGAATGGTGGGGTGCGTGAAACAGTTTTGGCATGATGTCTTCAGTATGAGGGGGATGGTATGACTTCACTTTGAGGGGATGATGTCTGTAGCCATTGGAAGGTAAAAATAGTGTGATTATTGAACCAAAGGAATTTATGTTTTGTAACTTGGGTACTTTATTTTGCATTTTGTTAAAGTATTAAATAACTTTTTTTTCCTGTTTGGGGCCTTATTGTCTCTTTTTACCTCTGATAATGGTTTTAGCCTCCTCAAGATTCATCTCCCTTCTTCCTGCTGTATGGAATGTCTCCATTAACTTTTTTTGGGGAATGAAGAGCAACAGTCTTCCATCTCTCCTTATCCTCGGCTGATCATCTGTTTCTTCTTCCAGAACCTCCTAATAACGGCGTTCCCAATCTTGCTTATGCTCAAAAAGCATAGTCTTAAAACCAAAATGTTTTTTACCATTTTTTTTTCCTTTCTTTTTCTTTTTTTTTTTTTAAAGAGCAGCTTCCAGAAGTTATAAGGAGTCTGGAAGGGAAAACAAATTGCCTTCCTCGACTCCCCCAAGACTAGCCACTTTAGAAAATGTCCTCTCGTCCCTAAAACCCGCCCCCACATAGGCAGGGTTTTTCTTTTGGGCAAACCTGCTGCTTGGGAAGGGAAAGGAAGGGAGGTGGCAAAACCTGTTTGAAGGTAAGGTTACCTCCCTTCCACACCTCCCTCCCCTTTGGAGACAAGAGCAACAACAGTGAGACAGAGAAAAAGAACACAGAAGTGCTGGGGAGCTGGGACAGCCAGCTCCCAGACAGCTGCAAGTGTTTAAGGGAGACAGGAAGACCTGTGAAGATGGGAACCACGCAAGAAGTGGGAGAAAAGACGTTAGATCTTGGGTAAGTAAGATCTGGCTCACTTGATTGGAAACAAGCAACGAATAGTCTTGAGGGACTTTCCCACCATTCAGCTCTGACCAGGGCAAATCTTGGCTTCCTGGAAGAGACGTGACTGCAAGAGAATGAATTTGCAGGGAAGGGGTAGGGTGGCTCTAGGTAGGAAATGGGGAACTGGGGGTTTCGGGATAATTCCCTATCATTTTGTTTTTAAAGGAAGCTTCTCTATTTTGTGTCTGATAAAACTGTGCCTGTGGTCTGTTTTCCAACACCCACTCCCCAGAATGGCCCTCTGGAAAGCTGACCTAGAAAGAAATTTAGGTTCAGGTACTCCTTTCCCAGCAGTCTGTCTCCCTCCTTACCTTCTTCCCCCACCCTTCCACCTCTGCCATGGTTTTCCCTGACCGCTCCCCAGTGTGGTGGAGGAAAGGCAGGCCTGACGAGGTGCCATCTTCCCTCCCTAACTGCCTGGTGACAGCTGGGCGGGTCTGTCAGGTTCCAGCCAGGTGTAATGTGGAATATCCCTACCCACTGTGTAGGCGGAGCAACACCACAGAGGTAGGTATGATGAGCTGGACATTCCATCTTCCCTCTGCTCCTAAGCCCCACAGGAGGGTTCATCCGTCTCCAGGAAATGGTGGGTGTGGTAGAAGTATCTGTCCAGGAGACAAGCTCTGACGTCTTTTCCAGTGTCTCCTACATACAGCCCAGTTCCCTTAAGACACTGCCTAGTTGGTCTCATGATCACCCCCTCCCCCCGGGGACTCTTAGGGCCAGGGAGAATGCTGAAGCAGTGGGGCCAGCCTCATCCCTGAGACTTGGGGGACTGGAGCTGAAGGAGGAGTGGCAGGACGAAGAATTCCCCAGGTGAGGACTGTGAGGGATGCTCATGAATGGCGGGCCAGAAGGACGATTTAGGACTTGAAGGAAGGAGGGGTTCAAAGAAGGCAGAGGAGATAAGATAAAATCATGGCGGGGTGGTTGCTGGGTGGCTCAGTCAGTTAAGCGTCTGACTCTGGTTTTAGTTGATTCCACGATCTCAGAGTCATGGAATCAAGCTCTGCCTTGGGCTCCGCACTCAGCAGGGAGTCTGCTTCCCTCTCCCTCTCCCTCTGTGCCCCCTCCCCCCCAAGTCCCTCAGCCCTGGCTCGTGTACACTCTCTCTCTCAAATAAATAAATCTTAAAAAAAAAAGAATCGTGCCTTGGTGAGAGGATTGATAAACTGATACCTGGCTTGATTCGTTTAACCTGCATTTCTGCCCCCCTTGTAATCTTTCCCCTCTAGGTTTCTTCCTGAAGAAGCGGACCCTTCTGAAGATCCTGACGATCCTGAGAGAGACTCACAGACAGGTAGGCCTCAAGTTCTTGATTCTAGGCCAGTTCTTGATGCCGCCCTCATCCGTTTGTGGTTCCCCTGCTCTTTCCTCAAATATCCCCTGTGTAAGTTCTTTAGAATTCACCCCATATATCACTACCATATGCAGGAATTCCAGCCTCCCCTGCCAACACACATATACTTTTCTATTCTTTTCTCCTCTCTCCCGACCCCAGGTACTCCCAGCACTTTAGCCTTGTGTGGCCCTCGTCCCATGCGTAAGCGTCTTTCTGCGCCAGAGCTGCGACTGAATCTGACTAAGGGGACTGGAGGCGACGGAACTTCTCCCACGTGCTCTGAACCTTCCTCTCCTGATGGCAGTTCTGACCTGGACGTAGATGAAGTGGAAACCCCGTCAGACTCGGAGCCCCTGGACAGTGGACATGAATTTGAATGGGAAGGTGGGAAAGAGACCTGAGGCCTGAGCCAGTACAAGTGGAAGCTAGAGTTGAAGCTCAGGGTGGATTTAATGGGACGAAAGTTAGAAACAATAAGGTGGGGACCGAGTGGTAAGGTCAGCAAAATTAATTTCCTCAGAACGGAAAGGTAGAGTCTGTAGATCCAATGTGAGAGCAGTCAGTAGAGAGGTGGGGAGGGTCCTTTGTTTAGGAAGCTTTTATTGAGTGACTGTTACATGCTATTACTGGGCGAGAACCAAGTTCTAAGGGTATGTAAGATCCATCCTACCCTCAGGGAGTTCTCTGTTTAATAAGAAATTAACACATATACAAATAAGTGTAGTTGAAGATTATGGTCTACATATGTATAGGAGACGGTCAGCAGGGATATGGACAAGGTCAGTTCTGCCTGAGAGGCATTAGCAAAGACTTCACAGAAGAGGCGATTCTGAGCTGGTCTTTATCAGGTAGCTGAGGCATTCTAGGTAGAAGAAACAACTTGGTAGGAAGAGGGCATGTCGGGGAATTCAAAGTATTAAGCATGACTATTTTGATACTAAGGAAGACTTTGTTTCTTCTCTACTCATGACACTTCCAACACCAAATGTATGGATTTTACCCACACCAACCACTTCTCCACTTTTCCAGACATCAACAGGGCATCCTAGAGTTCACCTGTGATGCTTGACAGGAGTTAGGACAGACCCCACAGGTTAAGGGCTCACCCACAAGATTGCCCTCGACTTCAGACACCAATCACATGTCCAAGTTGTCACCTAAACTTCTGAATCAGAGTGCTGTGTTAGGTTGGCCGGAGTCAAGTCATGGAGGTCCTTGCTTCCACACTGAGGAGTTTAGATTTTATCCTGTAGGCAATGAGAAATCACTGAATGGTTTTAATCAAGGGAGTAACATGATTAGATTTAATGGATCTAAAGAGGTTGGAAACAACCTAAAGGTCCGTCAGTAGAGTATTGATTCTTTTTTTTTTTTAAAGATTTTATTTATTTATTCATGAGAGACAGAGGGAGAGAGAGAGGGAGAGAGAGAGAGAGAGAGAGAGAGAGAAGCAGAGGGAGAAGCAGGCTCCCAAGGAGCAGGGAGCCCGATGCGGGACTCGATCCCAGGACCCTGGGATCATGACCTGAGCCGAAGGCAGACGCTTAACCATCTGAGCCACCCAGGCGCCCAGTAGAGTATTGATTATAATATGGTGCATCCATGCAATGGAATACTAAATACCAGGCAAGCTTTTTTTTTTTTTTTTTTAAGCTTTTTATTTTTTAAGTAATCTCTACACCCAGCATTGGGCTCAAACTCACAACCCCACTATCAAGGGTCAGTGCCGCACACTCCACCAACAGAGCCAGCCAGGCGCCCCTAGACAACCATTTTTTAAGATGAGGCAGCTGTTTCCATTGCTATGGAAGGATCATGCAGAATTAGTGGGTATAGTATATTGCCATTTGAGTAGGAAAGCTAGGGTAGAAAACAAAGCTTGCTGTAGCTGTGGGGTATAGGGTGGAATGGAGTAAACAGACTAGAGACAGGGAAACCAGTTAGGTGGCTAGCACCAGGTGAGAAATGCTAAGAACCTGAATCAGGACAGTAGTAGTGGAAAGAATGATAAGAGAATATAATGGAGACATATGGAAGAAGATTTGGGGTCCAGTTGGCTTGAGGGCTGACAGAGAAGAAAATCTTTGATACCAGTTTTCTTTCTCAGCCAGCTAGATGGATCGAGTCGTTCATCCAGAAAGGAAATATGGGAGAGAGGAGGAAGAGAATGAGTTCAAATTACACTTGGGTCTGGTGGCTTGGAGATGACAGAAAGACACAAACTAAAGATGTCCACTCTAAGCATTTAGGGACACGGGTTAGAGGGGCAAATTTGGAATCATCACCTTACTGGTGGTTATTGAAGACATGGGAACAGATGAGCTCACCCAGGGAAAGGCGTGGAAAGAAAGAATCTAGGAAAAAAAAAATAATACTGGCAAGAGCCATGGACCTACCATAGTGCAGGGTTACCTCAAGGCCAGGGTCTAGTGAAAAAGTGAGGATCATGAGTCATAGGAAAGAGAAACGAGCAAGGCACTGGATTAATTGGACAAACTAGGGCTAGAGTCCTAGAAAAAAAAAACTGAGGAATGAGCGGTTAGAGCAATCAACTCTAGGAACCTGGGGAAGGTAGAAGATACTGAAGGCGTGTACCGTGCCTTATCAAGCCTTCCCCATCCCTCTCTTTCAGATGACCTGCCCCGGGCAGAGGGTCTGGGGGCCAGTGAGGCGGCAGAAAGGCTGGGCCGGGGTTGTGTGTGGGATGTGGTTGGAGAAGATGGCCGTCACTGGAGGGTGTTCCGGACAGGACAGCAGGAGCAGCGAGTGGACATGACTGTCATTGAGCTCTACAAGAAAGCCCTCTCTCATGGAGGTAATGGCTCGCATACGTGGAGGGGGAAGAACTGTGACTTCTTGAATCAAATGCCGAAGTTGGAACTCAGTTTCTGGCTTCAAAATCCTTTCTGTAACTTCCAGAGACCCTCAGAGTCCCTCAGCCTCAACAGATGTACTGTCATACATAGTTGTTGACTGAATTTTCCCTTTGTCCTCTCCAGGTTACCATGGTGATGGCCTCAATGCTGTTATTGTCTTCGCTTCCTGTTACCTACCCAGCAGCAGCATCCCCAACTATACCTATGTCATGGAGCACTTGTTCAGGTGCGGCGGAAGCCCTGAAGGGCTCCAGGGGGATGTTAGGGAGGGAAAAGTAAAAAAGAACCCCCTGGGGCGCCTGGGTGCCTCCGTTGGTTGAGCGTCTGCCTGTGGCTCAGGTCGTGATCCCGGGGTCCTGGGATCTAGCCCCACGTCGTCAGGCTCCCTGCTCGGTGGAGATCCTCCTTCTCCCTCTCCCTCTGCTGTGCCCCTGCTTGTGCTCCCCCACCCCCGTCAAATAAAATCTTAAAAAAAAGAAAAAAAAAAAAAGAACCCCCTGCACGATCAGCAGCTGACTGCAGAGTCTACAATAATGTCCCTCTCGCTCCCCACAACCCCAAGCATGTACCTCCCTTGACAGTTGTGTCTCCCCCCAGGTATATGGTGGGAACTCTGGAGCTGCTGGTCGCTGAAAATTACCTGCTGGTTCACTTGAGTGGAGGCACGAGTAGGGCCCAGGTCCCACCTCTGGGCTGGATGCGCCAGTGTTACCACACTCTGGACCGGCGGTGAGCCACGAGGACAGCACGGCTGCAACTCCTGCTGCGCTTTCTCTTTCCCTGTTTCCATTCTTTCCTCTTCCATTTTAGTCCCTTCCTCTTTTCCTTGTCCCTCTACCACCCTTACCAGGCCTCTCCTGTCTTCTGAACTCTCAGAGTCAGGGAAATCTGGTTTCAAATCTTGCCTCTGTCATTTGCCTGCTCTATCATTTACCTTGGGCAAGTCACTTAACCTCCCTGGGACTCAGTTTCCTTCTCTGCAAGATGGCAATGATGATACCTTTGCCAGTGGCCATGGTGAAAATCTAGTAAATCGGTGTGGCGTGTTGCCGGGCACACAGAGGTACCCCTTCCTTTTCTCCCCGTCTCGCCATTTAGTTTACTGCCCAGGCCGCCATTGTCTGCTTCTCTCCACCTTCATCCCTGACCCATATGGCTTTGTTCCCCATGATGTTCCTTTTCCCTTTTTCTTTCCCCCGCCTTCCCTTTGCTCACTTTTCTAGCTCATTCTTTTTTGTTTTTGTCCCGATTGTGGGGGGCATGGGAAAAGGGGAGTAGCCAAGATTTATGTGAGGGTAGGGCACAGGAGGGAGATGGAGCAGAGGGATTCTGGCAAGGGAGTTGCCTAAAAATGAGGAGCACGAAGGGCTAAACACGATGGGTGGAGCTCAGATTATAGGCCAAGGAGTGGGAACTAGACCCAACTGCCAGAGAAATCTAGAAACTGCAGATGTGAAGGAAGTTAAAGCACAGAACATAGCTCCACCTGATCGTCTGGCATGAAGGTGGAAGAAGAATAGAATGATCTCCTTCCTATTCTGCAGGCTCCGGAAAAACCTGCGCGCCCTGGTGGTTGTCCACGCCACCTGGTATGTGAAGGCATTCCTGGCACTGCTTCGGCCCTTCATCAGGTACCAGCTCTGAGGACAAGGACCTCCCTTCCCCCATGTTCAAAATAAGATTAAGAAGATTTTGCCCCACCCTGGCTCTTTCTAGCCTTAACCGTGCTCTGCTTGCCACATTTCCCTTTGTAAGGGTCTCCAAGAACCCTCCTCCCAGTAACTTGGTTTATCCTCTCTTTTCAGTTCCAAGTTCACACGAAAGATCCGTTTTCTGAACAGCCTGGGAGAGCTGGCCCAACTCATCTCCTTGGATCAGGTTCACATCCCTGAAGCTGTCAGACAGTGAGTCCCCCGAGCTTAAGGAGAAAAGTTTGGGGTGGGATGTATAAAGCCAGTTCTTGCTTTCTTAATGCCTTGGGGGAGATGCAGAGGAACTAAAAGATAGAGAGAGGCCCTGCTTCCAGATGCTTCGGTATATCTGGGAAAACTGTACCCACCCAGAGAAGAAATTAAGGCCTGCATCCAACAAGAACAAATGAAAAAAAAAAACTATACATGTAAGTGCTGAGGCATCAGAGAATAAAGGAATATTTCACAGCACAGAACTTAGAGGAGATTGAGATCAGCCATAGAAGTTAAGAAGTCAAGAAGGGCAGTGAAGAGAAAATACCCAGTGGGGAGGTACTAGGGAACAAAGGAGCCTGATGACCACCAGCTCAAGCACCCAATCTTCAGACTCTTCCAATTCTTTGGCTTCTCTCCCAGACCAATGAGTAAAACCAAGTCCTGCTCCTGAACCATTTTTTTGTTTTTCTCTCCTAGGCTGGACCGGGATCTCCATGGCTCAGGAGGGACCTAGAGGAAGATGGGAACCAAGGGCCTTAGAACCAAGCAAAGATTAATCTGCCTATGCCCTAACCCTGAAACATCTGGCCTGTTCCCTAAACCATCTCATCCTCAACCCCAGTACCACTGGACCTTCACATTTCACTGGGGTGAAATTCCTCTCATGACCCTGCTTTCAAAGCAGGGCTCCAAGGTCCGGAACCTGATCTGCCTGGTGATCATCATTTCAGCTAGAGGGGTGCATGTAGTGGCATCCTGTACGGGAAAGGGGAAGGCTGTGGGTTTTGGTTCTGCTTCAGCTGCAGAACCTTGGGCAAATAACTGCATCATTCTGAGTGTCCTTTTCCTCCCCTGTAAATGAAGGTGCTAAGACCCTTTCCACCTGGGGCATTCTAGCAGTCTGTGAAGCTCGGTGAGAGGTGGAGGGGAGAGCAGGGCTTAACTGACCACACAGCCTGCTGGGAACCAGGAGTCGGCTCCCTAAATCTTGAAGAACCGCGGTTTCCTTCTTTGTCACAGCTGCTGCCTGGGAGTCTGGGAAGGAGTGCTTTCAAAACTTGTACTTTTGTCCTCTTGAATCAATTCAGATCTGTAGCGGTTAATAAACTGCGATGCGAGATTTAAGCCCTGCTCCGAGGAAGTGCCCTACTTGCCCGGGCCCCTTACATCACAATGCGTCCGTCGGTTATGGTACGGAGTTCTGGCCGCACTGGTTCCTAAGCTAAAATAGCTCAGCACCCCCGCCCCCGCACTCCCCCGCTCCACCCCCCGGCTGCTCTGCAAGGTCCTGGGGGAGGGGCGTGGCGCGCGCGTAGGAGTCCCCCTCCCCCCGCCCTCCGCGGGCCGCGGTTCAAACGACCCGCCGGGTTGAGAGCGGAAGGGAGGGAGAGAAGGTAGGAGTCCCGGCCTCCCTCGCTGGCCTCCCTCTCAGCCGCACATCGGCCGGCCCCATGGTCCCCGCCGCCGGCGCGCTGCTCTGGGCCCTGCTGCTGAGTCTGGGGCCCCGGGCGGCGGGGGCCCAAGGCCTGACTTCCACCGAGACGCAGCGGGCCAGTTTCCGCTTCGGGGTCCCCATGTCCCGCCGGACCACCCTCCGGACCGGTGGTCCCAGGAAGATGAAGGTAACAATGGAGGTTGAGGATGACGTCGGGGCCGGTGCCGACCACCTGGCCGGCCCGGCTGCTGCGGAGCTCTTGGCCTCCACAGTGGCCACAGGCGTCAGGAAGTCGATTGTGTCGTCGCCCGAGGATGATGAGTCTTTGGAAGAGGGGGTTGTGATTAACGCCAGAAAGAATAACATCACTGCAGCGTCTCTCAGCAGGAATTACAATACAGCGGGGGTGCCCAGCTCAAGGTTTAAAGCAAATACCCAGGAGCCTGAGATCAGTATGTCTTCAGACCTGCCGACCAAAATCTGGCAGCCTACTGGGGACATAATGCACCCTGACAATACCTTGAGCCGGTGGTCAACAGCAGGGTCCACCCCAAACCGGGGGGAACAGCCCTCGTACAGGACCCTACCACCTCCGGAGGATCTGCGGCTGGTGCTGATGCCCTGGAGCCCGTGGCACTGCCACTGCAGCTCAGGCACCATGAGTCGGACCCGGGCGGGGAAGCTGCAGGGCCTTTCTGGGCGCCTTCATGTTGGGGCGCTGAACCAGCTCCGCACAGAGCACCGGCCTTGTACCTACAAGAAATGTCCCTGCAACCGGCTTCGGGAGGAGTGCCCTCTCGACTCCAGTCTCTGCTCTGACACCAGCTGTACCACTCAGACCGCCACCACCAGTACCGCCGCCACCACCACCACCACCACCACTACCACCACCACCACCACCACCACTCCCATACCCCCCCTCAGCTCTAGAATCAGACCCACCCCCTTCTTCTTTGGCACCAGCCCCAGCCCCAGTCCAGCCCTTGCTTTTTGGAGACGGGTCAGGATCGGGCTGGAGGATATTTGGAACAGTCTGTCTGCAGTGTTCACAGAGATGCAACCAGTAAGTGTTTGCATGAGGTGTCACTTGCCTCATTTGGTCACTGATGCATAATATACTGGTTACTCACATCTTTAGCCACTGAGTCCACCTATTTCTTGAGCCACTGCTGGTTGGTTAATGGGCAACATGTATCATTGGTCATGGGAGGATTATTGCCCAAATTGTGAAGGTTAGAGATGTATCAATAATGCTTGATGAAGATAATAGATATGGAAGATATTAATAGTTCTCAGTTTATTAATGCAATTTAAGAGTAACAACAGCCAATATTTGAGGTGTGCACTTGACCTGGATCAATCCTCACAACAATGCTGTGAGGTATAATTATCCCCACTTCACAGGTGAAGGAACGGGGGTTTACAAGCTAGTAAATGACAGTCACAACAGGATTGGTTGACCCTAGTGCTGATGCCCCTAACCACCACTATCCCAAAGAACCCCAGGGATTATTTCCAGCAATTTAAGAATTCTTCAGGAAGGATAGTCCTCTGCTTTACCAAATGAACTACCAAAGGCTCTGATTGAGAATAATAAAATATTCTCAATTGACAGGATTTTGGGAACTTTGGGGAGAAGGGAAGGACAATAAAATAGCATATGTGGTCTGTCATTTTGCCAGTTTTTGTCTTTCTCCTTGGGTATCCAATACCGTTAATTCAGTATAAAAAAGCAGCATAAACGGGGCAGTGGTGTTGAGGGAATGAGGGCTTCTGGGGAGGGAGATGAAGCAAGGAAGGGAAAAGAATATAGATGTAGTTATAACATTTCCCCTTTTTCTCTATTTTGTTTCCTTACCCAGATAGAGAGAAACCGCAGGTAATGGCCACTTCATCTGCAACAGAAGGTGTCAGCATCTCAAACTTTCCATCCCTTTCGATCCCAGTACCCACTGGATATTTTTAGTACAGAAAAACAAAACTAGAAGAAAAAAATTGTTTGGTCTTGTGTCTTTTTACACAGGTATCTGAGGGTGGAGGCCAGAAATCTCTCGAACCTTAAAACTGAACTGTGTAACCAGCAGCATCGGGCCTGATCCCTTCCCTTGCCCCCAGCATATTTTATACTCCCCCCCACCCCAGGATAAAATGTTGATGTTGCTCCTCTTCTTCATTTGCAAAATTGTTTTTAAACAAGTGATTTCTTTAAAGATTTGAAAAATCTCAGAAGAATGCCAAGAGGAGGGAACCGGAAGAACAGGGAGTTGAGCCCTTGAAAGATGATGGTGGTCTTCTTGCCTTCACAATACTTGGCCTTCTCTCCTTGCAAAGGGTGATGTTGGCACAAAATCCCATGTCGGCCACTTTTTAGCAGTTACCTTCATCAGCCATATTTATCCTTTGACCCAAAACATGCCTGTAGTGATTACTCTGTGACTATTTTGCTTAAACATTTTTTATTTGAAAAATGTATTTAAAAGTCCAACACATTTTAATATAAATTATGACTCTCAAACCCATTCCCATCACTTTTAAGTATTGTTCAAGTGATGGGAGCATACACGTTAGAAAAGGTGGCTAAAGGCAAGAGAATACCAAAGACGACTGTGTCCAAAAAGAGGCATTAGGACAAGGCGGAAGATAGGGGTGACCAGAGTCCACGCGTCCCCCATCCTGCGAACCCCGCAGATTGACTATAACCCTCAGGCTAGTAAGCTACTTTAGGACAAGATGAGCTACTTTCAGAACAACTAGCTAGACTAGAACAGAGTAAATTGGGAATGTATGACCAATCTTAGACCCTGAAAAGTGGCAGGAAATACACTGAAATTGGAACAAAATTAGAGCCTGTCACTATAGGTGGGCAAACCGGATGGATGGTGGACTCAGCAGAGTGGATCCTAGTTCCCGCCTTCCTGACCCCCTCACCGTCAAACAAGATGCTGCTTGTTGCTGAGCTAATGAGAGACCCCCATCCTGTCTCAGAGCAGGAGGAGCTCACTGGTCATGTTCTGCCTTCCTAACCTCCCTGCAAGGAAGGGGCCAGAAGAAAAAACACCTGAGAAGAAAAACTGCCTAAAGACCCTGCTCCTGCATTATTTTCCCACCTAACGCAGACTCTTCAGCCAGGTGGGGAGTGGGACCTGGTCTTCAGACAAAACTCCCTGAGTCTTATTTGTGTCTGGTTCTAGGACTGGGGCACAGAAGTAGAGCTTAAAGTCTGCAGAGGATAAACCTGGGTGTCTGTGGCCCTACTGCTTTTACTCTCTCCCTTCCCCAATCTCGCCATACTCTGTTCCTGCCTCCACACTGCAGGAACCCCTCCTCCAAACAAGAATGGAGAAGCACAGTATGCATCCATCAGAGACATGAACCCATGCAAGCACAAGCAACACACTGAATAAAGGACTGTTTCAGACATTATGTGCAGCCCTACAGAGCCTACTTTGCAAGAGGGCCTGGTTCATCTATGGCTCAGGCTTAGGATGAATAATGGGAAGGGCGTAGGGTGGGGAAAATACTTTAAAGAAAAATACCTTGAGTCTAGAGCAGTGACTCTCATCTGGGGGTGATTCTGCCTCCTAGGAGACACCTGGCAATATCTGGGGGCATTTCTGGTTGTCCTAACTAGGGTGGGCCAGATACACCACTGAACATCCTAAAATGCACAGAACAGTCCCCTATTACAAAGAATTATCCAACCCAAATGTCAGAAGTGCCTACGTTGAGAATCCTTGCTCTAGAGGTGTCCCTGCTCCCACGCGGTGAGAATCTTAAGATCCCTAAACTCACAGATGATTTTCAACCTACCCTCTCAATCTCAATGGTTAGGAAGTCCACTCTGAGACACACCTCCTAGTTTTGCAGCATTCTGAATTTCTCTCCAGATCCCTCTTCCTCCTCACCTGGGCCAGCAGGCAGATTGGCAGAGGGCAGGCCAGGTCCCCAAGACTTAAATGGGATACCATCAGGTTAAGACCCACTTCTTACCTTAGCTCTCATTCAGTGGGAAACAATAAGGTTCCTACTGGGGATGGGACTAAAGGTAGAGGTAGTAGAAGGAGGGGGGTAATTAAGAGAACTCATCTTAAGTTAAATTTTTAATTAAAAAAGAAAAAGATGTTGGAGAACTCACAGTGCTGCAGAAACAGGGTTAGAGGCCTACTAGACAAAGAGCTGGTAGTGGCAGAGAGATATCGAGGGACCGTGAGCTTAAGGTCTGAGATCTAAAGAGAAAGAGGAGACTAGGCAGTGGTCACCCTCCCACCCCCTGCTTGACCTCTGTTTCAGTTCAATCCAGGAGGAAAAAGGAGAAGGGCAGGGAGGTAAGGAGCTTCTCAGCAAAGCCGGCTTCAGCTTTGGTAATCTCACCCACCTACCCCATTTAAGGAGTTCCAGGTTAAGAATTTAAAAACAGATGGCACCTAGACCGTCATTCAGGAGAAGGGAAGGCCTTCCAGGTTCCCAGAAAACTCCTATCTCAGATCCGAGTGTCCAGGGCTTCAGCTGAGCTCCTCTGGCCAACCAGTAGTCACTTGGTCAGTCCTGCTGCCTTGAGCCCATCTCCAGGAGGGGCTAGAGCCAGAGGAAAGAGAGGGAGTCCAGCCCCCAAGCCTTCTGAGGCACTAATAGGCAGAGAGGGAAAAGAGGGGCCCTGGGGTCACTGGTTCAAGGAGGGGGCAGCATCTCTTCTGGGCTGGACACGGAACAGAGGCTTCAGACAGCAGAACCTGATTAAAAAAGAAATTGAAGAAGGAAGATAAGCCTCAAGGAAGACTGAGGCGTCAGGGAGAAGGCACCACTTAGCGCAGACTCTTAACTGTTTCTAGGGTGCTCTTTTCTTGATTTCTGTCTGCACCTCCCTCTCTCTCTGCCTTTCTGCATCCGAAATTCTTTTTTTTTTTTTTTTTTTTTATTCATTTGAGACAGAGAGATAGAGAGAGAGCAGGAGCAGTGGGGAGAGGCAGAGGGAGAGGGAGAAGCAGACTCCCTGCTGAGCAGGGAGCCTGATGTGGGGCTCGATCCCAGGACCTGAGCCGAAGGCAGAGGCTCAACCATCTGAGCCCCCCAGGTGCCCCTACATCTGAAATTCTTGACTCCTCCAACTCCTCCAATTCCTTCTTCCTCCTCTCACCTCCCATTCTTGCAGAGGATAGGGGTTCTGAGGCAGGGCATCAGGATGTGTTGACGGGGGCTGGAGGTACTGAATGGGTTTCTCTAATCACTCACCATTTCTGTTGGAGCTACAATCCCCTAGAATTGCTCCATGGCCTGTCTCGGTTTCCCTTGGATCTCATCTGCTCCTGAACTGCACCTGTCTGTGAAAAAGCACATGTGAGACCCTCGTCCTAAGTCTGGATATTGCACAGTAAGTGATCGCCCCTGTGCCCTCCATGGAAGAGGCTGACCGCATCTCCCTGGCAATAAAGTCAGTCTGAAAAGGTGAAAACCAAGAGCCATTCTTCCAAGGGAAGTCTCAATGTCTCCCTTCATACTGACTCTCCTGAGGGTGAGATAAAATGGCTCTCTGACTAATAAGACCACTCACAAAGGACTCTCATACTTATCTGAGTTTCACAATTGGTGAAAAGCCTCCTTCACTATCTCCAGGCCCATTTCCCTTATTTTGAGAGCAGAAAAGAGTATTTGACATTATTTAGGACAGGGGTGCTCAGCCTTTTTCCTGCCTCAACACACCCAGCCACGACATGACTTACTATGGCACTGGAATAGCAGTTAATTAACAGGGTTTTGGCTGTTGGAGAAAGCCCTCCAAATAAGTCTTGAGTCATATATATCCCCCATCCTGATGAAGAACAATATGCTAATTGTAAAAATGAGGGAGCCTAGGCCAGAGACCTGAAATGCCAGGTCTCAGGTTTATGCAGCTGGTGACCAGGACTAGGATCTTAGTTCCAGGATTACTTCCCCACCAACTATTTACCATGTCCCCAGCTTACACTTCAAAAAAGAGGAAAGGTTCTAGGCCACAATCCCATATCAATCTCTCCCCATTCTCTTGTTACCATGGCAAGTCCATCTCCGGCCCCCATCTCCCCAGAGCCAATGTGAGTCAGGTGGACAAAATTCATTGGTTCCCCAATCATGGTCCGGTCAATCCGTCTCCTCTTCTTCTTCTGCTTAGAGAAGACAGGGGAGTTAGGTCTGA
This sequence comes from Zalophus californianus, assembly GCF_009762305.2. Lineage (NCBI taxonomy): Eukaryota > Metazoa > Chordata > Mammalia > Carnivora > Otariidae > Zalophus > Zalophus californianus. The sequence goes on from NC_045598.1 coordinate 105,215,193, forward strand.
AAGTGGAAGAAGGGAATAGAGTCTTGAAAACCACTAGGGGAAGAGCTAACGGCCCAATGGGCAAAGGTATGTGGCATTGCAACAGGGAAATCACTAGGGTCTGAAAGGCAAGTCTGGAACAACATAAACACAGAAAGGACACAGGGAGGGTGGTGAGGGCAGGGGCCTGCAGAGTGAATACTAGACAAAGAAAGGACATATCCAAGTCACCTCTGGCTGATGAGGAAACAATGGGGAAAAGTAACAGGCATTAAGCTCCACCTACAACCCCTGCCCAGCTCAGAATGGACAGAAACAGGAAGTGCTAGCTAGGACGATTCACTTCCTCTGTCACCCAGTCCCCCTGGATTCCACGCACACACCTGCGTGGCCAGAGAGACTACCCTGACGGAGAGGGAAGCAAGCCGCTTGCTTTCTAGGCACCAGATCGTGGGTGGTGTGTCTGCCTCACAGGCCCCGGGAACTGATTGTGTGAGTGCCAGGGTGGGGTTGGGGCTGGGGACTCACCGGCTGGGGCTTCTCTACCACGCAGCAACCCAGTTTGTGCCAAAATTCACTCATGTTCCCTGATGGTTCCAGTTTCACTCCTCTGCCTGAGGCCCCAGAGGGCTCTTGCTCTGGTGCCTTGACTGCCCACTCCTCAGTCCCCTCCGGTGTAACAGCCACCTGGGTCTGCTCAGCTGCACGGGTCTGGGGACAGCAGAGTCCAAGGTACCCCTGGCTGGGCAGGGAGGGTCAGCGTCTCGGACCCTGAGGGGCTAGCAGGGCCAGTGCAGGGTGAGCAGGCGGGCACGAGGTTATGTCTTCCTCAGACGCAGAACTCTGGTTGAGCAGAAAGTAAAGAAAGAAGAAAGTTAGTGCGAAATCCCACCTCTACCACCGCCCGCTCCTTGAGAAGCCTCCTGATGAGCCCAGATCTTCTCGTTCCCCTTAAAGTCCCGAATCCTGCACCGAATCCTAACCCCTCCAAACATAAGGACCTCAGTTTGACTCCCAGAGAAGGGAAAAGATCCAGAAGGGCACCAAGGGGTAGAGGAGCAGTAGCTGCTGGAACCAAGGGGACAGAAGCATTTAGGGTGAGGATGGGAGGGGCCGAAGGATGGTGGCAAAAATGAGCACAGTCTGGGGGCGCTACAAGCCCCACCTCCCTTCTCCCTGGGTTTAGGGCAGAAAGGGAGGGGCAGTTAAGTGACTTTGAAGAGGAAATGGTGGTTTTTCTTTCTCACAAACAGGGCCTCCGCCCTTGTGCCTCCCTTTTTCCTTACCTTACCCCGAACATCTAGATTTTCTTTAAGACAGAGACCTTGACTTGCCCAGGTTGCAGGTGACTAACTGCAGCAGGCTGGACTTCAAGTAAGACTTTTCCTACAGTGAGGAATTTCTTCCCTCTCTATTCCCTGCCCTTGCTCCTCCTCATTTCCCTCAGCTGAGATCTAACCTCTCTCAGAAGCCTTGAGATCCTTCCTGAAGGCTGTCTCCAGTCTGTTTATCTGTGTCCCGCGTGTGCACTCCCGTGTGTGCACTCCCATGGCATGGCCGCATCTGTGCGTGCGCATCTGGTACAGATCATCTGCACAGGTTGTACGTACGTGTACCAGGTGCCATCTGTTCCCCGAGGAATCTTTCTCCGGCCTCCCCACCCTCTTCACATGTCCCATCGTGCCACTCTGCTCTGCCTCACACCCCGTAGGGCCCAGGCCTCCCCACCTGCCTCCTCCCATCATGCTGGGACCTGTTCTCTCCTCCCTCCTCACCACTTCCATTCAGCCAACCAGACATGAGGAACTCTGCAACAGCGTTAGTGTCCAAGGAAGAACTTCCTCCCCTTTTCCTCTCTCCCAGCCAGGGTAGGGCCCATCCGGGTTTCCTCTGTGCTCACTGCACGTCCCCAGTCCTATGATACAGGCAACCTCAAAGCCTCCAAACAGGGCCGTTTCATGGATATTACACTCTAGCATGAACTGGAATCTCTCTCCCTTCCAGGCCTGGAGCCCCGATGCTCTGGCACTCTAAACTGATCTAAGAACTGAGCGGATTTTTTTTTTTTTAATAGCTCTGGGATGAGGTCACAGGCACACTGAGATACAGCTTGAAGGGGAGAGAAGGACCCAGGAGCCTGGGCTTTCGCTTGCTTCCCCTCCCACCACCGGAGGGGAGCAGTAATGGGACGGGGCGGAAGTCAGAACACAGCTGTCCAGAGAGGGGAGCTGTGGTCAGTGGGGAAGTCAGTCAGTCACAGGGTTTGTCGCAATGGTGGTGGTGGCGACTGGTAAGGGTTGCAGGCGGGGGAATGAAGAAAACAATGAAGAATCAGAGGAAACCCCCAACACCACCAGACAGACTGTACAGAGCATGGACTCTCCCCCAACACCCCTTCTGAACAAAGCTGAGTGGACAGAAGTGGAGGGTGGGAGGGGAGAGGAGAGAAGAGGGGAGAAGAGAGGGAGGGAAAGGGGCAGTGGAGGGAACAAGGACGTTTCTGTTCCCTTTCCAGGGACCTGGCCAGAGCTGGGTGGAGGGAAAGCGTATGTGGGACTTGGCACGAAAGGGCCAATGATGATAAGTGCCCAGGAAATTCCATTCCCTAGGTCTCTGAAACTTGGCAGTGGGGTCAGAGTGTGGAGAAGACTGGGCAGAGTGAATGTGGCAGTTGGGGTGGGGGCGGGCGGCAGGGCCAGAAAAGGAAGTAAGGGCAACCGGCTGCCACTCTCCTTCTTTAAAATATCTAGAGAAGAGTGGGTTGAGGAAAAATGAAGTCCTGGGCTGCTTAGCCCAGGAGGAAGAGGCACCCAAATTCACTGTCCACTATTTTAGTGTGCCCTGCCCCCACGCCCCCACCCCCCAGCGGAGGGGAAGGGGCTGGGAAAACGGCAGGAGGAATCAGCATTCGACTGCGTAAGGCCATATTCTGACAGACAAGTAGCACCGAGAACTGGGCCAGAGTCCCAAATAGGAAGGGTGAAACGTGGAGCTAGGAGACACCAAGGTCACACTGGGGCTTAGGAGCTTCCAAACTATTGGGGAGTGAGCAGGAGGAGGGATGGCAGAAAGGTTCCAGAGAGGAAGGATGTACAGAGGTAGTTCCCGGGTCCCGTCCTAGCCCGAAACCGGTTTTCCCGGTCCCGCTGCCTTCAGCCCCAAGGCCTCCAACCCGCTGCCCGACAAGCCTTCACAAGCAGCAGCTGGAGAAAGAGAAAGAGAACTGAGAGAATGGAGTGGGCAATTCTGGCTCCAAGCCCGGGGCTGCAGCTGGTTCCTTGTGGAGACCTCCAGACATGGAGGGCTGCTGAGGGGCAGCAGAGAAGTAGGGGAGCACGCACTTTCCAGTCAAGTGACAGGCACCTGACCCAGCACCAACTGTGTCCTTCCCCCAGGAAAGGTCTTGTGGGGGCTTACGAGGAAACACGGCTAGGACCTAAGCTCCCTCCCCAGTAGATTCAGAGTCCCAGAGACTCCATTTCTGCCCGCTCCCCAACTCTACCCAGATATCCTCTAATCCTCCCAACGCCGAAGTAGGACTGGGATCTCGCTGGGAATCTTTCGGATTCACTGTCTTCCGTGGCTGCTTCGGGCTCAGACTTAGCCCTTCCAGGGCCCCGCTGTGCTACACTCAGTCCCGCACACGCCACCACCGCGGTTAGTGAGTCTCCAGGAGAGTTTCTCCCCCTCTCGCCTCCCCCCGCCCCGGCCCCCCAGGCCCTTCCTGCCCTCTACTCTACAGCGGCTTCGGCCTGCGCGCCACACGAGCGGCGGAGTGGATGGAGACATTTACTCAGGGAGCGCACCCGTTCTCCCACCGACCCAGCATCTCGGCAGCCCTGGCCTCCCTCCTCCCCCCAGCATCCGGTGCGTCTCCGCCCGGCAGGGCAGGCGGGGCGCGCGGGCCGGGGACCCACGCGGCGGTCTCACCTGGCGTGCTCCGGCATCGAGGCGTACGGCTGCAGCGGGTGCGGGTGCGGGTGCGGGGGAGGGGGCTCCCGCTCCGGGCCCGCCAGTGTGGGCTTCCCGGGCTGGTTCCGCGGCGCGGCGCGGCGGGGGAGCCGAGGGCTGGCCGGCAGAGGTGGGGCCGGCTCAGGGCGGAAACGGCGGCGACGCGATTACGAAACCCGTCCGGCCCGGAGCTGGGCGCACTGCTCCCCCCTGGACTGATGAGGCACTGCACCACGCGGGGCCGTGGGAGGGGGCCCGGCAGCCCCCGACCGCCGCCGCCCGTGCTGCGCGAGCCGGGATCGTGGAGCCCACGAGGGGCTCTCCTGAGCCGGGCCCCCGAGCTGCGCTGCCCGCAGTCGCACGTCCCCTTTGCGCGCCAGGCATTGCGGGGCAAAACTAAGCGGAGCCCCCAAATCCCCCGGACCCAGCCAAGTTTAGAGATTCTCAGTCACCCACCCCCCCGCCCCATACGCATACACACACCCCCAGTCCTCTTGTGCTCTACCCAAAGTGGAATGGGGCTAGGTGTATTTACTCATTGCGAGGGTGCGGAGGCGAGTCGCAAGAGTAGGGATTGCGGGGAGGGGTGGAGGATTTTTCTGATTCTCAAAAATAAAATACTTCGTGACTTGAAATCCATAAATTGGGGAATAAAGGGACACTCCTCTATTGTTATCTAGAGCTAAGCTTTTTAATCCATAAGCCTAAAATTAGGGGACAATTAACTGCTCATTCATTGCACCCCAGTCAGCATGGGGGTGCTGTAAGAGCTCGGGAATAATTGTGCCGACCAATAAGCCTACGGAGATGCTTTAATCCTGTCTCCCTCCCTAAAGTGTTCTGGAACCTATCATTTGAATTAGCCGAGTCAGGCAAGGAGGGGGCGGGGAGTCCTTCCGCCCTTCTTAGGAGGGGCTGCATTGCAGGGGGAGACTGAGCAGATAGACTCAGCCACAGAGGGAGAGGGAGTGAGAAGACAAAGCCGTCAAAGCCCCAACAGCTTTTTCTCCAGCCCAGAGCAGACGCCGGAGCCCACTCCTTCCATCTTTGGAACACACCAGTAATTCACTAATAACAGGTAAACTGAATTGAGGGAAGGGCGGCAAGGGGCTGCAAAGATAGAAGGGCAGCTGCTTCTGGTTAGGTTGAAGACCCTAAATTAAGGATAAGGTTTGGGGGACGGCTCAAGAGGAGAGAAGGGGGCGCTATGAACAATGAGTAGTTTTTTGGTCCCCTTGTCGTATCTCTTTGCTAAGATCTCCATCCTTGCCTTCTAATCCACAGACATTAATTTCTAACAATTTACATGGAGCTATCATTTCTCAGCATTTATCTCATTTCAAGTATCTCTTTTCCTATAATTTGTGTTATGTATTTTATTATCTTCAGTCATTATCTGTATCTTCTTTTTCAAGCTATAATTTGTTTTACCTGTTTTTTGATGACTCTCTAGTCTTCCTGTATTGCTCCAGCCTGTACTTCCCTATATTTACTTCTTTTTTTCTGTAGTGTTCCACTGATGTGTCTACCTTCGCCCCAAACCGATTTGTCTCCATAGGAGGGAATTTGGGGGAAGGGATGAGATAATATTGAAAGTAATCCTGACCTCTCTTTTTAACAGTCTCCCACTCCCTATCTCCAGCCTTTGCTCCAAAGAAAGAGGCAGCTTGAAGTAGGAAGGTGGGAGGCCTCTATGTTGGAGAATTGCCTGATCCCATATTGAAATCAGTACAGCCCACAAAAGCTACATATGGTGGCAGATTCTGGAAAAGGAACGCTTATTTGCAGCTCAGTGGGAATAGATGGGAGGAAGACATGGCTAACAGGAAAATCCAAGACCAGAATGAGGCAAACATACTGCGATGCCAGAGAGCTTCCATCCCCTCCAACCACCATCCCTTGTCCTCCTCCCCACCCCCACCCCCACCCCCACCCCCACCCCCAAGGCGGCAGCATGACACAGCAAGGCCCTGTTGGGCAGGCCTTGGATTCCCACAGAGGGTCTAGACAAAGGGTATTTGGGTGTGTCTGTGTGGCTCAGAGGGAGTGTGTCCTTTTATACCATGTATTTGCTAATCATGTATCTCTAAGAATAGATGGTGATATTTAGAAATTACCTTTGCCTAAAATATCTGGATAATTTAAAATGAAGGACCGTTAGAAGTATTTATTGAGCACATATTGTGGTCCAAGCCCTTTAAGGAATGTAAAGAAAGATGAGGTTGGGTGGAGAACATTTGGGGAGGGGAAGAGAAAGCTTGCTGGAAAAGGGACCTCTTGGCAAAATTTGGAGATTTGGGAATTAAATCCGTACTATATTAAATACCAAAATTACATTACTAATGAATGTAATGTAATGTAGGTGGTATTTTAGTTTCAATTTTCTGTGTAGTCAGTGTTCTTGACTTGATTTTAAATGCCATACATGCTTGTGTGAGTGTCTTTCTAGAATGCATTTGGTACTTTATGTACATGTCTCTGAGTCAATGGCATAGCCAGAAATTTTAGGCCTTGTGAGTTAATATTTCACAAAATTTCCTTTAGCATTTTTAATTGCAAGACACACTCTGCCAGACACTCAGGGATTGTTGGACAATTTTTATATATACTCTGGTTTTAAGAAAAGGACCCAGTTTGTCAAAGAGCTTTTTCCCTCAGACTCTAGCTTGCTCTCTACTACCTTTTGCATTTTCATCATTCAAATCAGAATCACAGGAACAATCAACCCCTAATCCATCGAATATCTGTTCTTCAGGAGCAAGTTTTGAGAATATTGGTATAGGATTATATAAAACTGTGGACAACTATTTATGTGCAGCACATCAAAAAAGGACCAGATTGAGAATGAGACCTGGATCCAACTGGCTAGAAGGCTTCAGAAGTCACTAGATAATTTCCAACATGTTTTCTTTTTTCTTTCCTTCTTTCTTTCCTTCTTTCTTTCTTTCTTTCTTTCTTTCTTTTTCTTTCTTTCTTTCTTTCTTTCTTTCTTTCTTTCTTTCTTTCTTTCTTTCTTTCTTTCTTTCTTTCTTCTTTCTTTCTTTCTTTTTTTCTTTCTTCCTTCCTTTTTCTTTCTTTCTTTATTCCTTCCTTCCTTCCTTTTTCTTTTCTTTCTTTTTTCTTTTTCTTTCTTTTTCTTCCTTTCTTCCTTCCTTCCTTTCCTTCTTTCTAAATATACACTATGTTATAGCACAGAATATATTTATTCATTTTTAAAGTAATCTCTACATCCAACATGGAGCTCAAACTCACAATCCCAAGATCAAGAGTTGCACAGTTCACCAGCTGAGCCAGCCAGGCGCCCAAACGTGTTTCCTAGTTTTAAAATCCTATGGGTTTTTAACCCCCTATGATTCTGTTTTTTAAAAGTACATATTATGTGCCCAGCATTATACTAAACTTGCTCTGGAGGGGACTGATAAGGGAGGGGATATAAAAGAAGCCAGCAAGGTAGGCAAATAACTGGTAATCTTGGAGGGGAGGGAGGTGTGGGGGGGAGGAAGGAAAGAAACGAAATCAGAAAAAAACAGGACAAAACAATCCCTGTGGTTAGTCAGTAGTCAGTAACACTGATGATTCCTGAGGTTTGCATCTTGGGATCTCTGCAGTCCCGGACTGAAGCCGGAGTTGGTAGGCTGGGAGGTACAACCGTTTTTTTTGTACCCCTCTTTCTGTACACGTCTCTGCAGATTACTGTGGAGATGATCAGAGCTGAATTATCATAGGATGATGACCTCACCTTTCTAACATGCTCCCCCACCCTGTTCCAGTCCCCACATAACCCTCCTCCTAAGCAGCTTCTCTGCTGAGTAATGCTCAGTTCCCAGGGTTTATTTTGGAGTCTGAACCTCAGAAGAGAAAGAGCAACTGACAATTGGCTTTTAACGTTAAAAACATCCTAAGCTGCCCACTTTTTCTAAGCCCCTACACTCACACATAACTGTGCTCTAGATTAAGACTTTGTTTTTTGGCCTTAGTTGAGATGGTTCACATTATCTGGGGTTATAGAATTTCTGTAGTGTAGTGGTTATCATGTTCGCCTAACACATTTTATGGAGGCAGTTAGGAACCTATTTAAGGCCACTATTTAGGAGCCTCAAGGCCTGGTAGGAGCCAATGGAGTGTGCTGGGAGGAAGGCCTTTTAAAATGAGGGTTTTATTTTTGGAGGCAATGGAATGTTCTTTCTCCTTCTTTGGGAACATTTCAACTAATGCTTTTGCCCCTTCCCTTGGCTAGTAACCAGCAGGGTGCAGGAGATATAATACTCATATATCGGGGTGTGGGTGGGATGAGCAGAAAAGGTGATAGGAGCACTCCTTAAAGCATGGAAAAGTATCTAATCCTGACAAGGGACTTTCTCCTTCCAATCTAAGCTCTTACTCTCCTTACCTGGAATTTCCAATCCATTTGCTCTCAGGTATAATCTAGCATTGGGATCAAAGAAAAAAGGTCTTGTTAGAGCACAGGAAAATTCTCTTAGCACCTGGGTTTTGTTTTGAAGGAGAGGTAGGCTAGAGAGAAATACAGGCTGTTAAGGCTTATTTATGGGCAATAGTGAGAGAAAATTAATCAACAGCTTCGAATGTCTTTTGTGTGCAAAACCCAGCACCTATGAAGGTATAAAGTAGACTGGTTTTTACCTTTAGAGAAACTCTGTTTCTTGCAGGAGAGAGACTGTCCCTATACAAGACACATAACTGATCTGTAGCCCCAAACTGATAATAGGTAAAACTCTACAGGGTGTTGGCAGAGATGCTGGAAGATACAGGGTAGAGGGAGCTGAGTAATTTTAAGGAAGTCCTCTTGGAAAGGTGAGTTTATAGTAGGGTTTAGAAGGCAGGGAGGAAAACAGAAAGCAGAAATGTCATGGAAGCCCTTTATAGAGGTACCTATTAAGCCAAAGTCAAGAAGTTGAGGATTTTCTAACATAAGAAGGATTCAGGGGAAAGATTCCTCTAAGGACTTGAATTCTTCTAGGGACTCCTCCAGTAGTCTTGAAACTTAGTTATTTTAAGATGGAGAGTAGAGAGGAGGTCTCAGATTGGTGAAAACACGTGGGATGTGGGGAGAGCAGCATACCTGGAAAGGGCACGGAAGCTCCACACCCTTTCCCTATGCCCCTGGCCTTGTGCATCTCTTCCATCTGCTGTTCCTGAGTTACAGTCTTTTATAATAAACTGGTGATCTAGTAAAAAAAAAAAAAAAAAAAAGATGGAGAGTAGACGAAAAAGCAGAAAGTAGAGAAAGGTAAGCAAGAGAGGAATGAGCATAACTAGCAGAGAATGTGCTACTGCTAGGAAGGTTGGGGCCAAATTCTAGAAAGCCTTGAAAACCAGACCCAAGATTGACGTGAAGGAGTAGGCAGTGAATTAAGTCATTTCAAGATGGGGAGAAGTTAGGAAATAGTAGAAAACCATCATAGAGGCTCCAAAGCTTGTTCTAGGGAACTTGGATCATGTACAGAGGCCAATGGGGATGTAGAGTTTTTTTTTTTTTTTAAAGATTTTATTTATTTATTTGACAGAGAGAGACAGTGAGAGCAGGAACACAAGCAGGGGGAGTGGGAGAGGGAGAAGCAGGCTTCCCACCGAGCAGGGAACCCGATGCGGGACTCGATCCCAGGACTCTGGGATCATGACCTGAGCCGAAGGCAGATGCTTAACGACTGAGCCACCCAGGCGCCCTTTTTTTTTTTTTTTTTTTTTTTTTATGAAGAGGTTGCTGTAGCATGAAGACTGACAAGTGGTTTCTTTCTAGGAAGTTATGAGGGACCCCGTGAGTAGCCAGTACAGCTCCTTTCTTTTCTGGAGGATGCCCATTCCAGAACTGGATCTGTCGGAGCTGGAAGGCCTGGGTCTGTCAGATACATCCATCTACAAGATCAAAGACAGCAGCGCTGGCAAAATGACCGGGCAAGCAACTGGAGAACAGGAGAAAAACTCCGAAGGCGATGCCCTCCTTGAATACAGCACCTTCAACTTCTGGAGAGCTCCCATTGCTAGTATCCACTCCTTTGAATTGGACTTGCTTTAAGCCCAAGACTTCTCTCTCCCACCACCTTGTCCTTACCATCTTCCCTCTCAAGCCCCTTCCTTTCCACCCTTTTCTCCTATTAATCTTGCTCTCTCCCCTCTATTGTGTTGAGGTGGTGCTGATGAATCTGCCAGAGTTGTGTTGTATTTATTTATTTATTTATCTATCTACTTATTTATCTATCTCTCTATCTTATCAGTTTCTCTTAAAAGCCCTTAAGCCTTGAAGAAAAGGGTTCAAGCAGTGGAGTATTGGATCACAGGGATTCCTTCTTTCCCCTCCCCAGATACTAATTCCAGATAACAGGCCTGGTGGGGGCACCAGAGAGTAGTACAGTGGTACAAAATGGAGGACCGATTTTTTACTTCATTTTAATCAGCCTTAGAGATTGATCAAACCTAATTTCCTGCTCTGAATCAGTAAACACAAATCTTCCTTCCAGAGTTGATGAAAACCTTAGAAGTTTTAATTTGAGATTATCTGCTACAAGACAGTAGGATTTCTAAAAGGCTAAGGTGATAAGTCTCTTGCTATTTGATCCTGCTCCTTGTAATACACTTTTTCTCAGAGAAATTGGGGGTAGTTAAAAGTATAAAACAAGAGGAAATAATACATCATGGAAAATTAAAATAAGGGAAAGCATTGAATCATTTCAGAAATAACTACATTCTCAAAAGGGTGTTCCTCCTTCAAGCCTACTCACTTTATAACCCTGCTCCTAACTAAAAACTCTTGAGGAAAATGACTCCAATTTCAATTCTTAAGATGCGATCTTACTGAATACTATGATAATTTGTAAGGTTTTGACTCTGTTTCTAAAAGGCATAGAGTTTGGCCTTTAGTGTTTTAGTCTTGCCCTTCATCTGCAATGTATAATACTCATCAGTGGGCCTCAGGCACAGTTCTTCAGCTACCTTGAGACCATGAAATAATCACATTATAACCCTACACCTTGTCCCCCCATTCCTTCCAAAATTATTGCTGCTGATTTGTGCTGCCACTTACTCATTTCTTTAATAAAGACATTCAATCCCATGACTGGATTCTAGTTTTCTCTCTCTTCTAAGAGAAGTGTATAGATCTCCGAAATTAGCCTTGCTTTCCCCTTACACTAGGAAGAAAGCTGCAACCAACCACTTTTCTACTTGCCCATTGACTACCAACATACCGAGGTAATAATTCTAGATGCCTCAGAAGGCACCTGTGTTACCAAATATGCTCTTCATTATCTTAGTCTAGGTGCCTAAGAAAAGAAACTAATTCACCCAAATATGTTTATCTGCTTATTTACAGCTCGTCTCATTAAAAAACAAAACCCAACTCTTTCAACTTACAAATAGAGGATGTAAACAGGAATGAAACAAGATTTTGAGTCTCAAAAAGGGAAGCCGTAAATATCAAAATGGATCGAACATGGGCAGTATGCCGTAAATACTTTAAAGATGACAATAGCAAGTTCAGAAAAGGTAGACGCGAAAAACTTAGGCTTTGAAAGGCCCACCATAAACGACAAAAGCCAAAATCTTAAGAGTGGAGCCATGACGTGTCCTTTCCAATGTTCACTTATTTTTGAAGGGCTTCTTTCCCGATTTCTCGCTGCCCTTAGTTAGTGGCCATGGGTGAATGAACATGGCAATCAATTGGTATGTAAAATGTGTAAGTGGATTTGCAAACTCAGGCTATATCCCCTTTCAAGCTCTAAAAAGAAATGAATCCATTATCTGGTCCACGGTTCCGGGGTCCTTACATTCATGCTGTAAATTGGAAATAGCACCAGAGTTTAATTCGAGCTCCAAAGCCGGGGACGTCCCAACAGTTTCACCCGAGGTACAGACAGGGAAACAAGGTTTTCCCGTCAACCTTAAAGCCGGCCCCCAGACATGCTATCAAAACGGCGTAAGACCCACGCCGACTCCCAGTTTCTCCTCGACACGTCCCCTAAGCTCTTGGCGCCGAAAGAAAGCATCGGGTCCGTCCCCTACCGGAACTATGCGACACGTAAGACGCGTAATCAACAACCCTCCGCCTCGTAAAATAGTCCCGAATGGTTTATCTCGAATACACACTTTTCCACCACGAAAAGCCTTCGATGGAAAGAAAATGAGCTTCGGAGGTGCATCGCTCTTTGTTTGAATGTAAATGTGGGTTTTCTGATCATTTTCTCCTTATAGATCCCTCCGCCAAAAAGTGTACTAGCTGAGTCTTCACTTCCGGGTCCGCCATTTTGTTGCCTCCATTTCTCCACGAGGGGGGGTTAAAGGCCCCCAAAATATGCATATATGAAAAAGCCAAAAAGTAACCGTCAGTGACAGGGAGTCTTAACTAGAGATAGAAACGGAACCAAACTGGCGGGCTCAGTGAAAGCGCGGCCGGCAGCGTCCCGGACGAGGAGGTGAGGGGGAAGAAGATGTGTGGACTCTGGGGGGCGTCGGGGCTGGAAGGGAGATTGCCGTGAGAAGCTGTACCGCATCCCAGCCCAGCCCCGGACTTCTGGGTGCAGACGGAGCGGCGCCCCTCCACCGGCCGGGGCAGCTCGGGGAGGGGGATGAAGAGGAAGGGGATGCTGCCGGGAGGAAGGGGAGGGGACTGGGAGGTGAAGAAGGGGGTGGGTGTAAGACCTGGGGCTGGGGAGCTGGACCCAGGGAAGCGAGGGCCACGGAGGTGACCGCCAGGGGGCAGCCCGGAGCCCGGCCGGGGGTTGCCCCCCTGGGCTGAGGCTTTGGCGCCTTGTCCCATTGTCCCCATTGACTCTTCTTCCAGAAAGACAACGTTGCTGTGTGGAACTGGAGGATTTGTGATGGAGGAGGAAACGGGGACTCTCAATTCTCTGACCTCAGTAATAGCCTAAAGATTTTGAGTGAGCTCAGTAATCGGAGCAAGAGCAGTAAGGGCTCCGCCCCCAGTTGTTGCACAGTTGTTTGTACAGCTGGCCGCCCGGTGGGGACGTGTGCAATAGAAAAAGAAAAAAAAAAGGTTGTCAGACATGGACTCTTCAATTCCATTTCTCCTTCTCGTTAGCTTTCACCTGTTCTCACAGATTTCCTTGAGCCAGCAGAGATTATCCCGTTCTTCTCTCTCTTCCCGGAAGTACTTCTTTCTCTCTTAAACATCTGTAGAAAAGGACATTCTGTGGTTTACCTCCAACAAGTTAACATTTTTGGCCATCTGGGACCATATTTTCATCTTGCCATTTGACCCAACCAGTCCCATAGAGATGTTCTTTTTTTTTTTATAAGATTTTATTTATTTATTCATGAGAGAGAGAGAGAGAGAGGGGCAGAGGGAGAAGCAGGCTCCCAAGGAGCAGGGAGCCCGATGCGGGACTCGATCCAAGGACCCTGGGATCATGACCTGAGCCGAAGGCAGACACTTAACAATCTGAGCCACCCAGGCGCCTCCATAGAGATGTCCTTAAGCATCTATGATCATACACTCTTTGAAACAGTGAAACAGGGGCGCCTGGGTGGCTCAGTTGGTTGGGCGACTGCCTTCGGCTCAGGTCATGATCCCGGGATCCTGGGATCGAGCCCCACATCAGGCTCCCTGCTCGGCTGGAGGCCTGCTTCTCCCTTTCCCACTCCCCCTGCTTGTGTTCCCTCCCACGCTGTCTCTCTCTCTCTCTCTCTCTCTCTGTTAATTAAATAAAATCTTTAAAAAAGAAAAAAAAAGAAACAGTGAAACAGAACTGCCCCACCCAAATTCTTATATCAACAAATGTAATTACTCTGTGATAATAGAGTACTTTGTTGTCAAGAGCTCAAGCACTTCATCAATTATTAAAACACTTATTCAGAGTTCTTGTATGTTTGTTTGGGGAGTGGGTGCTTTGTTATTTTATCCATCTCCAAAATCCTAAGAGACTAGTTAGATCAGATTTTGTTTTTTCACTTCATATAGAGAGAAAGTAGAGGTACATCCAGTAAGGGAGAATGTTTTCCCCGTGTTTTTAATAATCAGGGAGTTTGAAAGTGCCTAGACTGTCATCTTGACTCTTGGCTACATCTCATCCGGTGGGTATTGTCAGCGTTTAGGTAGGGTATGGGAGAATGGCACATAATCCCCCCAAATGCTGTTATTTTAAAAATACGTTTTACTTCTACTTTGGAGAGATCCTTCGGGTTAACTCAGAAGAGTGGAGGATGGGGAGAAAAGAACCTTGAACACATTTCTAGGAGACCTTTTTATATCAGGTGATAAATATAACACCCTACCTATATTCTAATCCTAAAGTTTAACTGTATCTTTGTATAGTAAGAAATAAGACTTTCCGGGGCGCCTGGGTGGCTCAGTCGTTGGGCGTCTGCCTTCGGCTCAGGTCATGATCCTAGGGTCCTGGAATCGAGCCCCGCATCGGGCTCCCTGCTCCGCGGGAAGCCTGCTTCTCCCTCTCCCACTCCCCCTGCTTGTGTTCTCTCTCTCTCTCTCTCACTGTGTCTCTCTGTCAAATAAATGAATAGGATCTTTAAAAAAAAAAAAAAAGAAATAAGACTTTTCATGGCCTTTTTAAAGAATGGGATGACAAATCTGGGTCAGTTGCCATTTAATGGTACTGATACATGGGCTCACAAATCTGATTAAAGAAAAGTGGGGGCGCCTGGGTGGCTCAGTGGGTTGAGCGTCAGACCCTTGATTTTCGTCTCAGGTCACGATCTTGGGGTCGTGGGATCAAACCCAGTGTCAGGCTCTGCACTCAGCACAGAGTCTACTCATCCCTCTTCCTCTGCCCCACCCCACACTGGCTCTCTCTCTCTCTCTCAAATAAATAAATAAAATCTTTAAAAAAAGAAAAAGAAAAGCAGGGTTCCTGGGTGGCTCAGTTGGTTAAGCATCCAGCTCTTGATTTTGGCTGAAGTCATGATCTCAGGGTTGTGAGATTGAGCCAGCCTCAGTCTCTGCACTGAACACAAAGCCTGATTAAGATTCTCTCCCTCTCTCTCTACCCCGTCCCTCCCCTGCTCATGCACTTGTGCTCTCTCTAAAATAAATAAATTTTTAAAAACAAAAGAAAAGTGATACAATTAATGTATGTTTGAAGGCAAGACTATGGTGAAAAAAATTGACCTCAGAAATACTTGGCAAGAGTTCAGGTGCTGAAGACAACAGTTGCAGTAGGATAAAATTAACTTATTTAAAGGATCTGTTTTCTAGATGTATCAGCTTCCCCAGAATGTGAAGCAAACCAGATTTCTCCTTATGCAGCAGATACCTCAACCTTCAACTGAATGTTTTTTTATGGTAGAGAGTAGCTGAAATTTCACTATTAGGATACTTCTGCTTTTTGCCAGCATTTCTGAACATCCTGTGTAGGGAATTCTTTCCCTTTGTGATCAGTTATTATGTAAGTGTTTAAGACTTGGTGATACACCTTTTATATATAGTGTAATTTGAGAAAATGCGAGGGAGTCATTTATGACTAATGAACCACCTAAAAATTTGCTCTTGTTTTTAACTGCTAGCAATAAGAAAATTAAATTGAAAATTAAATTTGATATTCTAAAAGGAAGATAATTATGGAGAAATGCAAAGTGTCAGTGTTCTGTAATAAGGCTTTGCTATCATTTTTTTTCTCTAGCATTTTCTTGAGTTGTGAAAACTGACATTATAGAGGTTCATACTATTAAAGTTCATCCTCTCCTCTTGAACATATTTATTCAAAGGTCTGGACTGGAGCCTGGAGTATAGTCATTTTGAACAAACTCCCTGGTGGTCTACTGAACATCCATGTTTGAGGACAATGCTCTGTGATATAGATTGGAAAATTAAATCACATAGTGGCTGAATGATTTACCTAAGTCAATGATTCTCAGATTTTCTGGTTCCAGGACTCATTTATATTCTTAAAAATTATTGAGGACTCCAGTGTGTTATATCTATTGGGATTTACTGTTTCAGAAATTAATTTTTAAATGCTCATTAATTAAAATACAACTGTAAATCCTGTACATGTGAACATAAAATAACACATTTTTAATTTAATTAATTTAAAAAATATTTTTAAAAAGATTTTATTTATTTATTTGACAGAGGGAGAGAGAGAAGCACAAGCAGGTGGAGCGGCAGGCAGAGGGAGAAGCAGGCTTCCCGCTGAGCAGAGAGCCTGACACGGGGCTCGATCACAGGACCCTGGGATCATGACCTGAGCCAAAGGCAGATATTTAACCGACTAAGCCACCAAGGCATCCCTCAATAACACATTTTTATGAAAAATATATCTTCCAAGTTAAATAATGAGAGGAATGGCATTGTTTTTTTATTTTTGCAAATCTCTTTAACTTCTGGCTTAATAGAAAACAGCTGCATTCTCATATTTACTATTGCATTTAATCTGTTGCAGTATGTACTTTTGGAGAAAGGGGTGCCTTAATAGCTTTTTCAGGTAATTGTGGGTATTCTTTTTCTTTTTTTTTAATTTTATTTATTTATTTGACAGCAAGAGAGGGAACACAAGCAGGGGGAGTGGGAGAGGGAGAACAGGCTTCCCGTAGAGCAGGGAGCCCGATGTGGGACTCGATCCCAGGACCCTGGGATCATGACCTGAGCGGAAGGCAGACACTTAAGGACTGAGCCACCCGGGCGCCCCGTGGGTGTTCTTTGATGCTACTACACAAACACTGGACCAAGTGGCAATTTCTTAAAAGTTAGTTGCAGTGAGGAATCTGAAACCGTATCAATGAAATTATTATACTCTGTTACCTTAAAATGCATTGATCTGTCTTTCACTTTGATTGCTTTTACCTATACATGATTTTATAACATGCATTGGTCATTTGAAAAATACTGGTTAAGCAAATTATACAGGCCACCCAAATGTTGATGCATTTTATTATACAATGTTAAAAAATCACATTCATTAGTATTAACACTAATTTCATCAGAAAAGTCTGTAGTAAGCTATCAACCCATAGTGGTGGATTTAAGTTTCCCAAAATTCTAATTTTGCTCGAAAGCTCAAATTATAATTAATAATTGTCAGTAAACACTGTCAGTTGTTTTCTTTGAAGTGACAGGCTCGCTTTGTTCATTTTTGAAAAAGTGTCTGCCATATACCTGAGTCTGAATAGCCTTGGTGTTTGTTCATCATTCTTTCGTGTGGCATAACATTTCTACCCATAGTTATTTCAAAGGGATGAAATGCTGTTTTACTGATTCCTTAAGTTAGAGAGGTGGTAATGTGTTGCACAGATTTCCAAAGTATTTTTCTGAAAATTGAACATTAAGGTACTATTGTTTAGGGCCTGAAATTTTCCCAAATATCTGATTGTGTTAGATGAGGTAGAAAGGAAGTGCCCTACTGGATAGTCAGCTTGAGAAGTATCTTACATATATTTAAGTACAAGAGGTCTTCTAAAAACATTTTATAGGCAGCTTTCCTTGTGTTTGAGTTATAACTTCCTGAAAATATTTGTTCCTATGCCTAAAGATGTCTTTGGTGGACTTGGGGAAGAGGTTGCTAGAAGCAGCAAGAAAAGGCCAAGATGATGAAGTGAGAACATTGATGGCAAATGGCGCCCCCTTCACCACAGACTGGGTAAGCTCTTTCAGTTATTCCCAACGTGGGCTTTTACCAATTTCTGCCTTTTTTTTTTTTCCAAAGATTTTATTTTTAAGTAATCTCTCTACCCAATGTGGGGGCTCAAACTCACAACCCCTGAGATCAAGAGTCACATGCTCTACTGACTGAGCCAACCAGGCGCCCCAGCATTGCCTAATTTTAACAATTCAATGAGCCAATGTTCTCTATCCTGTGGTGATTAATTCATAACTTTAGAGGCCAGCAGGTACTTAGCACTTCACAAAAAGGAAGAAAAGGAAACCTATGAGATTAGCATTTCTATTAATAGACCTGAAAAGAGCAATGTGAGTTAAATTGTCAGGCAAAGAGGCTGAACATATATGAAATGCAAAGAATAAACAGCATAGGCTTAAAGTAAAGGACCTAACACAAAGAAAGGAATAGTTCTTTGGCCAAAGTGGCCAAAGATAGATCACTCTTTCAGGATTTACTTTGAGATGATCCAGGCTGCTTATTGCTATTACACGCCATTGCTAAAACTTTATTGCCTTTTCATCTCATCAGTCTTTTTGCTTTGCATTACTGTGGCAACAGACTTCTATTCCAGCCAGTTAAATTTGCACACCAAATCTCAGTATCTTTCTAATTTCTGCCCTTTTCCTAAGAATTATTTTGAACCCACTATCCCTTTCCAATGCAGAATGTTCTTGTTCATCTGTTTTTTGTTTTGTTTTGTTTTTTACCTTCTTCTAAGCTTTGCTTAACATCATGTCCTTTAGAGAATCTTTCCGGATAAATCCATCTGACTTAAATCCATTATACTTAGCACTTATTTAATTGGTGGTATATTTACTTGCCTGTTAGAATATTAATTTCTTAATTCTTTACTCCTGTTGCACAACCAGATTCTCACTCAGACAAGAACCGTAGACTGTACCTCTTGTTCATTTGTGTCTCTCCACTTATGATTTAGGACTCTGCACACAGTTGATATTCAATGAGTATTATTTTCCCACAGCTTGGAACATCACCCCTCCACCTTGCAGCCCAGTATGGTCATTATTCCACAGCAGAAGTGCTCCTTCGAGCAGGCGTTAGCAGGGATGCCCGGACCAAAGTGGACAGGACCCCTTTGCACATGGCTGCAGCTGATGGACATGCGCACATCGTGGAACTGCTTGTTAGGGTAATAGTGGCAGATCTGTACTGTGAAAAAGACACCCACCTCCCTGTTTTCTTACTTAAACGAGTAGTAGGAAACTAGGCTGGGAAAGATTAAGTTTAGGACAGTTCATAGCATAGATTTGTGTCTCTTTCAAGAGACATCATGGTGATGAGGATTTTGTTTTCTAATCTTTTACAGGCTAAGCAGACTTTATTGATTTTTCTTCATTCCCTTTCTGCAGGTGTTTTCTGTACTTATGCCTATTTTTGTAGGCATTCAGCTCTCTGTTAATAAATGCAACAAAAATCTGTTCTTTTCCCCATCCTTTCCCATCTGTTATAATTTCCCAGTTGTCCTTAGAAGACCCACTCATTGAAGACAATATGACTGTCATCATTCAGGAAAATTTGAAGAATGTTTTTCCCTTTGATATTTCTTTGTGATCTAAATTTGAATATGTGTAATCTCCATGGAAATTCTCTTTATTTGGCTGATGGGATCGTGCACCTGTGCTACCATTACCAGTATCTCTTTGAAAAAAATTACTGTTCTGTGACAGAATGGTGCAGATGTGAATGCCAAGGATATGCTGAAGATGACAGCTTTACATTGGGCTACAGAACACCACCATCGAGATGTTGTAGAGCTACTTATCAAATACGGAGCTGATGTCCATGCTTTCAGCAAGTTTGATAAATCTGCCTTTGACATAGCCCTGGAGAAAAAGAATGCTGAAATTCTGGTCATCCTTCAGGTCTGGTTCTTTTTACACCCCCAGAATATATTTTAATTGAAGTTAAGAATTGAATTTTCTCTCTTTATCAAGGTATTACTTCTAATATGTCTCAATCTTATGATTCGGTGTCATTGGTATCTTTAAAAATATATATATAGCTTTGTAGGGGCACCGAGTGGCTCAGATGTTTGGGTGTCTGCTTTCGGCTCAGGTCATGATCCCAGGGTCCTGGGATCAAGCCCCTCGTTGGGCTTCCTGCTCGGCGGGGAGCCTGCTTTCTCCCTGTCCTGCTGCTGCTCCGCCTGCTTCTGCTGTCTCTCTCTCTGTCAAATAAATAAATAAAATCTTAAAAAAAAAATAGCATTCTATAAAGCCCTGAAATATTCATGGTGATTGGAGAACAGTGTTGTGGCCAGTACAAAAACAAGATTTGTTTGGCTTTAGAATGTTTTTTTCCTCCGTGAAAATTTCCCTCTTTCTTTTTTTTTTTTATTTCTGTTTTTAAGATTTTATTTACTTATTTATTTGAGAGAGAGAGCACAGTGTGGAGGGCTGGAGGGGGAAAGAGAGGGACAGCAAGCAGGGCTTGATCTCACGATCCCACGACCCCAAGATCATGACCTGAGCTGAAGTCTTAAGTCTGACACTCAATTGACTGAGCCACCCAGGTGCCCTGAAAATTTCCCTTTCTAATTGAGCTTGACTTGGGACAATGTTAAAAGCCTCACTGGGGTGCCTAACTGGCTCCGTTGGTAGAGCATGTAGCTTTTTGATCTTGGGGTCGTGGGTTCAAGCCCCACATTGGGCTTAGAGATTGCTTAAATTAGTCAACTTTTTTTTTTAAAAGTCCCTTTATGTTTTCTGAATGTACATCAACTGATATGAGGCAGTACATAGCTCTGACGCATATTGAGTCATAAGGAAGCCATCTCAGAGTTAAAAAGTAGCTGTGACAATTTCACCCATTAATTTCTTTTTTTTTTAAAGATTTTATTTATTTATTTGAGAGAGAGGGAATGAGAGATAGCACAAGAGGGAAGAGGGTCAGAGGGAGAAGCAGACTCCCTGCCGAGCAGGGAGCCCGATGTGGGACTCGATCCCGGGACTCCAGGATCATGACCTGAGCTGAAGGCAGTCGCTTAACCGACTGAGCCACCCAGGCGCCCTCACCCATTAATTTCTTAAGCCAGCACTTGTACATCAGAGAATAACAGGATGAGGGATACAAAGATTAATAGGACATGGCCCTGCCCTTAGAGTGTTTACGGTATGATGAAGGTAAAGACAAGAAATGGGGGGCCTGGGTGGCTCAGTCGGTTAAGCGACTGCCTTCGGCTCAGGTCATGATCCTGGAGTCCCGGGATCGAGTCCCACATCGGGCTCCCTGCTCAGCAGGGAGTCTGCTTCTCCCTCTGACCCTTCCCCCTCTCATGTGTTCTCTCTCTCTCATTCTCGCTCTCTCAAATAAATAAATAAAATCTTTAAAAAATAAATTAAAAAAAGAAATGAAACATTACAATACTACGTTGATAAATTTGATACTTATCAAGTGTTACAGGATCGCAGAATAAATGATGCTTAAGGAGAAGATTAAAGTGTATGTAGAGGAGTGCCAGTGAGGAGCATGCAACTCTTGATCATGAGCTCGAGCCCCACATTGGGTGTAGAGATTATTTTATTTTATTTATTTATTTTTTAAAGTTTTTATTTATTTGACAGAGAGAGTGAGCACAAGCAGGGGGAAGGGCAGGCAGAGGGAGAGGGAGAAGCAGGCTCCCTGCTCAGCAGGGCAATGTGGGGCTTGATCCCAGGACCCTGGGATCATGACCTGAGCCTAAGGCAGATGCCCAACCTACTGAACCACCCAGGCGCCCCTAGAGATTACTTAAGAAAAAAAAAAGTATATGTAGAATCTGAACTGAGTTTTGAAGGAGAAGTAAGCAGAGAAGTAAGAAAATGATACTCTAGGCTAGAAAAAGAGCAAATCAGTGACATAGAGGTGTGAAAGGATATGGAATATTCAGGAAAGAGTAAGTTCTGTGACTAGAGATTGATCAAGGGAAGTGGAGTTTGGGTGTAGCAGGAGCTAAGCCTTAATGATTAGGCTGGGTTTTGAATGTAGGGGTGTTACATGGCAACGCAAAGGAGTTTGGACTGTTTGGTGGGCAACGGGGATCCAATAAAACCTCTAAATACAAGATTGAGATGATTCTTTTTTTTAAGTAGACTTCATGCCCAACATGGGGCTTGAACTCATGACCTTGAGATTGAGTCCAATGCTCTACCGACTGAGCCAGCCAGGTGTGCCCCCCCACACACTTTGTTTTAAGATGATTGATTGGACTGTGGTATGCAGACTGGAGAGAAAAGACACTTATGCTAAATCACCATATGGTGACTGACTAGGTCAGGCAAGAGCCAGTGAAGGCTTGAATTAAGGAAATAATAGTGGAGGATAGAAGGGGGCTGATTCAAGAAGAATTTAACAGTAACCAGAAAATGAATAATCTGTTTCAATTGAAGCTCTTAGTCAAACAGATAATTATATGTAAAAAATAGGTAGCCGTTTCTGCTGCATTTTCAGGGGTTTGTTTATTCCTTTTTTCTGACTGATGGTTCTATATAGTCTGGTTGTCTTCTTTAGCCTTCAACTCCTTATTTAGAGCTCTTTTGTAATTGGACTTCTTAAGTAGATATCATGTTTGTAGAAAACTGCTTCTGAGGGGCACCTGGGTGGCTCAGTCATTAAGCGTCTGCCTTCGGCTCAGGTCATGATCCCAGGGTCCTGGGATTGAGCCCCGCACTGGGCTCCGTGCTTCTTGGGAAGCCTGCTTCTCCCTCTCCCACTCCCCCTGCTTGTGTTCCCTCTCTTGCTGTGTCTCTCTCTGTCGTAAAAAATAAATAAATAATCTGGCACTCATTTATTTGTTATATATTCTCGTAGGAATTTCTTCAGTGGCAAAATGGAACAAGTAGTTGGACAAAACTCTGGAGAATATTGTTCTCTGTAGATTTGCTGCAGGGATCTCCTGCTAGCACATTGACCTGTATATAATTGATCATAGAAAGTTCATGCTGGAAATTACTTCTTAGGCCGCCCCCTCATTTTCCAAATAAGAAAAAACAAGTTCCAGACAGGTTAAGTGGATTGTCTAGACGTTTTCGCAAATAATA
The DNA here is from genome assembly GCF_009762305.2 of Zalophus californianus. Taxonomy (NCBI): domain Eukaryota; kingdom Metazoa; phylum Chordata; class Mammalia; order Carnivora; family Otariidae; genus Zalophus; species Zalophus californianus. Next base: position 105,237,745 of record NC_045598.1, read on the forward strand.
CACTTTTTTTTGCAAATGATAATACTTTTTCTTTAAATTAGAAATAAACTTGGGAGAGGCGCCTGGTGGCTCAGTCGTTAAGCTTCTGCCTTCTGCTCAGGTCATGATCCCAGGGTCCTGGGATCAAGCCCTGCATCAGGCTCCCTGCTCAGCGGGAAGCCTGCTTCTCCCTCTCCCACTCCCCCTGCTTGTGTTCCCTCTCTCGCTGTGTCTCTCTCTGTCGAATAAATAAATAAAATCTTAAAAAAAAAAAAGAAAGAAACTTGGGAAAGCAACCTAACATCTTTGTTGCCCTGGTCTGGAAAACAAACAAACAAAACAAAAAAGAAAAGCAGTAGTCTTAATGAGAACTCTGAGCCACAACTTGTTCTGCTCCACAGAGCATTGGGGTGGGGGTGGCCGTTCAATAACTGTATAACTAGGGCTAACAAGTTCTGACTTTGAAATATCCTGCCTTGTTTTGTAGGAAGCAATGCAGAATCAGGTGAATGCTAATCCTGAGAGAGCCAGCCCTGTGACTGTGGCTGCCCCATTCATCTTCACATCTGGAGAAGTAGTCAACCTCGCTAGCCTTGTTTCTTCAGCCAACACCAAAACCACCTCAGGTAGTAATCTGATAACGTGGCATTTATTTTAGACTTAAAATGAACAGGACCCCAGTTTTTCCTGTGAGATGCATTCATACCCTGTCTGATACCCACTCATTTATTAAAATATTCTCCAAATAGAAGATTTATAATAGATTTTAAAGCCAATGCATTTATTCTTCCTGGGGGAAGGGGAGATCATACACAGGGATTACACCTGAGTGCTTACTGTATTAAAAGTAAAATATTTTACAGATTAATCTGTATGTGACCGCAAAATGAAAACATAAGGGTGCTTCAATATGGTACCACTAAGGAAAATAGTTAAATATTCATAGTCTAAAACAGTGACAAATAAACCAGAATAAATGTAAATGGGTGTTGGAGTGCTGATATAAAAGAGGTACATGTGATTATTTGAATAAAGTGTAAGAGCTTTGATTTGTTCTTGGGAACGTAAGTAACAACAAAATAGAGAAAAGCACATTTTGAGATCTGTATGTTTTTAACAAAAACATCTATCGCAAAAGGAGCAAACTGAGCTATTTTCAACATTTCTTTACAAGTATTTGTTTTACAATGAGGGAATTTGTGTCCTCGTTTAAATAAATTTTCCAACTGACTCAATTTCTTTTTCTAACTTTCACTTAAAAATAAGACACTGTGGGGCGCCTGGGTGGCTCAGTCGTTAAGCGTCTGCCTTCGGCTCAGGTCATGATCCCAGGGTCCTGGGATTGAGCCCCGCGTCGGGCTCCCTGCTCCGCGGGAAGCCGGCTTCTCCTCCCACTCGCCCTGCTTGTGTTCCCTCTCTCGCTGTGTCTCTCTCTGTCAAGTAAATAAATAAAATCTTAAAAAAAAAAAAGACACCGTATTCCTAGTTAAGTTTGTATAATATCAAAGAAAGATCTTGAGTGAAGTGTTATTATTGAGGGGCAGTGTGGCAAAATAGAACAGATAACAATGTACATAAAATTTTACATTCAGTACTGCATTCAAATACTGGTTTATTAATTGACCACATGCTTGACCTTGGGAAACCTCTTACTTCTCTAAGACTTCTTTACTTTTTTACAAAATTGGGATATAATAATACCTACTTTGGACTTCAGTAATAGCTAGTGTTAAATGAAAATATAAGTCCTCAATGAAAGTTTATTCTGTTATGCCCTCAAGGGGGCAGTAATGACCTTCATTTTATAGGCCATCAACTATCATTTAAAAATCACTGTGATTTGCTTTCAGCTTGATAATTCAAAAAGTTTAGGTTAAATATACATATACTCGTAATCAGAACATTCACAGACTTTTGGATTTGTTGTGGTTCAGGCCACAGTGATTAGAACAAGTACCTTTATAATCCAAAAGTCTTTAGAAGCCAGTAAAGTTATATGTTCACAAACATGTAAAAGGAGCTAGAGTTGGTAATCTAACTATTCAAATTCTTCAGACCCTGATCTGAGATGATAAGCAAAGTTGAAGATATTTAGGATATAGCTTCTTAGCCTTGGTTCCCATGGGCATATATCATGTTTGTCCTGTTGCTTTTGGCAAACCTATTGTTTCTCTCTTCGGGATGTTGCCAACTCCAAATTAAGATTGCTAAACCACCACATAATAGGGCTGATCTCTCCAGTGTCATCTTACCCATGAAACTGTTCTACCTACCTCTCCCTTCAGGGGAGATAACCAATGCAGATAAAAGAAAGGAGAAAAGTTTTAAGACAAATTCAGGTTGTATTATTCAGCTGGGTTAAAGGATTTTCTTTTCCTGAACAGTGGGTGGGTGGCTGTTTTTTTCCCATTAACCAGTTTTTTTATTTTTTTATTTTTTATGTTTTTGAGAGAGAATGTGTGCAGGTGCGTGTGCAAGCTCGGGAGAGGAGGGGCAGAGGGAGAGGGAGAGAGAAAATCCCAAGCAGGCTCCATGCCAAGTGCAGAGCCGGACGTGGGGCTTGATCTCACCACCCTGACTGAGATCATGACCTGAGCCGAAATCAAGAGTCGGATGCTTAACTGACTAAGCCACCCCCCTTTTCTCCCCATCATCCAGTAATTAAAGAAAAAAAATTTTTTAAGATTTTACTTATTTATTTGACAGAGAGAGCCAGAGACCACAAGGAGGGGGAATGGCAGAGGGAGAGGGAGAAGCAGGCTCCCCGCCGAGCAGGGAGCCCAACGCGGGGCTGCATCCCAGGCCCCTGGGATCATGACCTGAGCCAAAGGCAGACGCCAAACCAGCTGAGCCACCGAGACACCCCCATCCAGTAATATTTTTAAGAATTAACTGAAAGTATCCTAGGATTATCATTTTGATGGATATTTTTTATAACAAAATTCATATTATAAAGTTTGCTTTCAATTTTCCATTTGTGACTAAAGATATCACTGATCATCAGTGCTACCATCAAACTGCAGTGGTTCAGAAAGGCAGACTAAATTAAACATTACTCAGGGCAAAAAAGAGTTATGGAGATGAATTTCCTATTTCTGTAGGATCATAAGATGCGTTCCAAAGTCAAATATAAATAGCTTTGTATTGGTTCATAAAGAGTACAGGCTTTGTGGAATCTAATGAATTGAGTTCTAATCTGGAGTCTGACATTTACTGCCTGTGTGACCTGGGCAAGTTACTTAGTTTTTCACCAACTCACTGAGATTGCCTAGCCTACCATAGCACACTCCCCTAAATCCTGGTATGAAGAGTTTCTCTAAGCCACATTCTGAATAGGTAGCAAGAGTCATCCCTGATAATGCCATTTTAAAACAACAGCATCCATGTGCATTTTACTTTATTTGGTGTTGGGTCTTATATTGAGGAGAAGGAAGCAATTAATATTGTTTAACAATGAAGTACCTAATTTTCCTAAAATTCACTGGGCTAAGTCTAAAGAGGTAATTTGTATCATCTCTTTTCAGTTTCAGCTGTGTATGTCAGAATATTAGACCCAGTTTTTCACAAATGTTCTTTTTTCATTTTGCTGTTAAGGGGAAGCTGGGTGAGTCATTATGTCTAAATCAAAGGGAGAACACCCTTAGCTTGGTATCATTATGTGCTAAAAAGTATACAATGTTTTCTTTCTTTTTTTTTTTTTTAGAATTTATTTATTTATTAGAGGGAGAGAGAGAATGAGAGATAGAGAGCACGAGAGGGAAGAGGGTCAGAGGGAGAAGCAGACTCCCCACTGAGCAGGGAGCCCGATGCGGGACTCAATCCCGGGACTCCAGGATCATGACCTGAGCCGAAGGCAGTTGCTTAACCAACCGAGCCACCCAGGCGCCCTACAATGTTTTCTTAAGAAGCAGTTTTACCCAGCTATTCTACTTTAACTGAATGACCTACCTGATGTTTGGCCTACTTGAACTTTAATTATAACAGCCCTGTTGTTTATATTTGTGTGTGTGTGTTTTAACTGTGGTAAAATAATAACCTTGTTTTTTGATTGCTAGTGAGTTATTGTCATATATATTCCAACCTCCTTGAGGGATATATATAAAAATATATATAAAAATTGCTTGTTCCTTTTTTGTTTCATTTGTGAGTTCTTATGTCAGTGTTTGGTATGATAAGCTAAGTGATGGGAAAAGCATGAATTTAGTAGAAACATTAGGGAATAGGCTATAGCTGGATCTTGCTTTGCATGAAGTCATTGGATAGACATAGATTCCTTTCTGGAGGTCAGGCACTGTGTTCCACTCAGACTGATTGGTTCCCTGAGTATTTTATGAGAAAATTAGAATAAAACAGAGTTATCATCACTATCTCCACTGTAATCCCCCAATGCCACTATCATCCAGAAGCTAGATTAAGATCATTTGTAGTTGGGGCGCCTGGCTGGCTCAGACTGTAGAGCATACAACTTTTATCTCAGGGTTGTGAGTTCATGCCCCACATTGGGTGTAGAGATTATTATTTTTTTTTTAATTTTTTTTTCGATTTTATTTATTTGAGAGAGAGAGACAGAGATAGTGAGAGAGAGAGCACAAAGGAGAGGGAGAAGCAGGCTCCCCACAGAGCAGGGAGCCCGATGCGGGACTCGATCCCAGGACCCTGGAATCATGACCTGAGCCGAAGGCAGACGCTTAACCGACTGAGCCACCCAGGCGCCCGGGTGTAGAGATTATTAAAAAAATAATAATAAACTTAAAAGAAGATAGTTTGTAGCTATTAGGAGTACTATACAAGTGATCTACTTTTTGAAATTTAAATTTATAAACCAGTTAAATTACTTACATTAATCATATCAGAAAAGGATTCTTTGCTCTTTGGATGGATTTATTATAAGGAGTGTTAAAAAGGAATTTCCTTAAGTATTTTTAAGTATTTTACAGATAATTGGCTTTTTGACAGACAAAAGGCTGGAAAGAATCTTTAAGCATAGTTAGTGGGAAAACAAAAATTGAGAGTACATTGGGGCACCTAGCTGGCTTAGTCAGTAAAGCATGCAACTCTTGATCTTGGGGTTGTAAGTTTGAGCCTCACATAGGGTGTAGAGATTAAAATATAATCTTAAAAATATATCTTAAATATAAAAACCTTAAAAATAAAATCTTAAAAAAAATTAAGGGGCACCTGGGCGGCTCAGTTGGTTAAGCATCCGGCTCCTGGTTTTGGCTCCGGTCATGATCTCATGGATTGTGGGATCAAGCCCCACATCAGGCTCGTGCTCAGTGTGGAATCTGCTTGAGATTCTCTCTCCTTCTCCCTCCATCCCTCACATGCGCACATGTTCTCTCTCTCTCAAATAAATAAGTAAATCTTTAAAAAAATTAAGAGGGGCACCTGGCTGACTCAGTCAGTGAAGCATGCAACTCTCGATATTCGGGTTGTGAGTTCAAGCCCCACATTAGGTGTAGAGCTTACTTAAAAAAATAGAACCTTAAAAAAAAATTAAGAATACATTTAAAAAGAAGATAAGTGTATCACTCAGAGTCCAGTCAGGAGACAAAGCTACATGGTGATTTGTATAATTTTATTATAATATATGTATAATTTCTAAGATACCTAAACATACATGTACAATTTATAAAAAATTATTTGTAATAGTAGATTAACTAAGAGGTAAAGAGAGCCCTAAAGAATACAGGAATAACCAGTATAGGGAGCAGCCATTACTTCTGTATGACAAAACTTAATTTCACGCTGTCAAGAAATATTGATAGGGTCCAGCTTCAGTATGACAAGGCAAGGCAGAGAAGGGTAGATTTGGAGCTGAGAGGCAATAAATTCACAACTGGCACAGAAGTATCTTCAAAATTATAATGAAAGACATATAGGGAAATGCAATTCATTTTATAAAAGTTAAATTTATGCAAAACTGTCAAGTAATGCTTTTGGTTCATAAAGTTAGGCATGCCTGTTGCCAGATCTAATGTACTTTCCTCCTGGAACTTAGCTGTAAGAATAACACACAGATACAAGAAGAAAAGGTTATAAAAAAGCACATCATGACAAAACTAAAGTAGGTAATTATTTTTAGCATGAATCAGTTGTACTACTCTTTGATGTTCAATAAACTAAATGTCCGGCTTTTAACTGTCCTTGCATTAGAGGTCATTCTGAGTCTTCCCACCTGTCTAGCTGATGGGTAGATGCAGTATGGTAGAGTAAAGCCTGCGGGGTCTCTTCCCTCAGCACCACCTAGTTTAGGGTAAAGCATGCTTTGTGTGCTTACTGCCTGCTGCCAGGGAGAACTCTGTACAGCCAGCCTAGGGAGTAGGCGGCACTCTTGGTCTGTTGGCTCCTAATGCTCAGCACTGTCAGTGCTGAAAAAGTGAGCAAAAGGGAATATAGTGGCTCTATACTAAGTATATTACCTTAATCCACTTTATTTTTTTATTTTTTTTAAAGATTTCATTTATTTATTTATTCGACAGAGAGATACACAGCGAGAGAGGGAACACAAGCAGGGGGAGTGGGAGAGGGAGAAGCAGGCTTCCCGCAGAGCAGGGAGCCCGATGCAGGGCTCAATCCCAGGACTCCGGGACCATGACCTGAGCTGAAGGCAGACGCTTAACCATCTGAGCCACCCAGGTGCCCCTACCTTAATCCACTTTAAAGGAAAACCTTTCTAAACCAAGAGTGTTAACACCATGATCATTGGTTTATACCAGTTTGTATTGGAGAGGAAGGGGAAGGACATTAGAATGAAAAGCTGAGTTTTTGATTTAATAAAAGCCATTTTTAGTTAATCTCCATTTATTCTGTCTGTCAGACCTCATTTACCTTTTTTACCAAAATAGGTGACCCCCATGCCTCCTCAGCACCACACTTGTCAAATTCCACCACCTCAGTGCTGGCCACCCTTGCAGCTCTTGCTGAGGCATCAGCCCCCTTGTCCAACTCCCACAGAGCCGCAGGTAGGTAAGGGATATCTGCTGGGTGAATCGCCATTTCTTCTTTTGTTTTTACATTTCCAGCAGATTTAATTTGCATGAAATATTAAAAAATTATGGTTAATTAGAGACATCTAGGAAAGAGGAATGTAGAGTCATTGAGCATCAGAAAGAAAAATCACTAAGCAATAGAATCAGATGGCTGAATAATATTAGAGAATGGCTTAGTTATTTCTTCGTATTTTTGTGGTTTCAAGTTTGTTTGCCCTGACTCCAGTTGCTTCAGATTGAAATGTTTAGTCTTCTACTAGCAGATTATTTGGGAAATACTCTATGTTGTGTTTTGACTGATGCTATCATAGACTGATTCAAAATAGCAGCTTAGATACGTTGTATTTAAAGCATCAAAATACGTAGGACTGCTATGTCTCTCATTGTCATATTCTGTATACTTCAGGGTGGCTTGCTTTTATTTTCACTGGAGATGATATTTTGGCATTTCCAATGGAGTTGGGCAGATATATGCTATATAGTGGCCTTCTGATATACAGAACAAAAAAGGTTCAAGTCACTTAGCCAGAGCTGGTAGCCTGTGGGGAGAAGGCTCAGGGCTTCATATAAGTAGGGGCAGACAGTCATAGGTAGGGCTAAATTGTCATCTAGGAATCTTTCTGGAGCCTTCTGACAGTCTGCTCCATTATAAATGAAAGCAGATTGTTCTGATTTCTTTCTGTCATTGACATTTGGGTGGTGAGAACATTCCTCCGATTCTGTTTTTCCGACTGGCAGTAATCATAAAGATCTCTACTCAAACATGTATGAGTGAGCAGCATGACAGAGGGAAAAGCAATGTATTAAACTTGTGCTTGTTATTTTGATTTGCTTTTTGATTTTGGATAAATTACTTAACTTCTCCAGGTTTCAGTCTCTTCACCTCTGGCTGAGGTTGGATGGTTGGATCAGATTATCTTTTGAGGTCTTTTCAGCTATAACATTTAACTCTTCTTTGTTTTTAAGAGATGTGAATGTTCTATTTCCATTAAACCACCTGAATGTGTCTTATGTGGATAGTCCATATCCCGCTTAGTACAGAGTTCTACCTGTGAATCTTTAGATAGAGAAATTCTGTAGTGGAATAATAGGAACTTTTTTCCTAATAATTATTGGGGATATTGACTAACCAAACTGAAAATCTTTTTTTTTTAAGTTTTATTTATTTAAGTAATCTCTACACCCAATGTGGGGCTTGAATCACGACCCCAAGATCAAGAGTCACATGCTCTTCTGAGCCAGCCAGGTGCCTCCCCCTTTTTTGATTACCAAACTAAAAATTTTGATTCAACATAATATATATAAAGCTCTTAGAAAGGTATCGGGTTACACTGTAAATAGTCAGTGTTAGTTGCTGTTAATTTTATTGTTTGTCAGATGGGAGAAGCCACCTGCCATTTGTGTCTGCCATTGTGCCATTTGACTTCATCAGTGCTTTGTCTACTTGACATTTTATTTTGTTAACTCACTATTAAATACCTCCATTTTCTTATAGAAATAGATCTACTCTGCAATTATTTTTCTAAGCTCCATAGATTTATTTAGTCTTTTAAGATGCTTCTTGAAAAAAGAATTCCAAGATCAAATATGCTGGGGAAGCTCAGTGTATCTTATGCCCTGTTGGAGAATCACAGTGCTCATTAGCCTGTTGGGGTTTCTCATACTTTTTACCAAACAAACAAACAATTTAAGCATATATAAACTGGCATTTTGAAAGTGTATTTGTGCATAGAACCCATCCTTAGTGAAGGGAGTTAACATCTCAGTGAAGACATTTTAGAAAATACTGTTCTATTGCATTCACTATTTTCTTTTCTCTTCCGACTTAGCATTGTTCACTAGAGTTTGCTTTAGAAACTTAAATCTAACTTCTTTTTTCAAGTTTTCCTGTCCCTGATATAATCAGTTTCAAGGAGGCTGAAATTGTTATACTCCTATTTTTTAAAACGCTGAAATTTCAAATTCATTTTTGTCATCTCTAGCTAATTCAGAGGAAATTATAGAGGGAAATTCTGTTGACTCATCAATCCAGCAAGTGGTGGGGAGCGGAGGCCAGAGGGTCATCACCATAGTGACTGATGGAGTCCCTCTGGGTAATATCCAAACTGCAATCCCTACTGGAAGCATTGGCCAGCCATTTATCGTAACTATGCAAGATGGACAGCAAGGTGAGTTATCCCATTCAGAGAAGTGTTTATGAAAAGATATGTTAGAGTGTGCCTGGGTGGCTCAGTTGGTTAAGTGACTGCCTTCAGCTCAGGTGATGATCCTGGAGTCCGAGGATCGAGTCCTGCATCGGGCTCCCTGCTCAGTGGGGAGTCTGCTTCTCCCTCTGACCCTCTCCCCTCTCATGCTCTCTCTCATTCTCTCTCTTTCAAATAAATAAAATCTTGAAAAAAAAAAGAAAGAAAGAAAAGAAAAGATATGTTAGACACTCCATATTCCTCTAAAAATGAGGCATTGAAGTAACTAGTGGGACTAAAAGAATGACAGATGCCAAAATGGGTCCAAGAAAAAAAGAAACGGATACTAGGCTGGCAAGGCCTAATTTCCCTAATATATTTAAATTTGTGAGTAAAAGCCAAAAGTCTGGTAGAAAAAAGAGGAAATTGTAAGAACCGGTAGTTTACAGAAAATACTGGTGGATCTTAAATATATGGAAATATGTTCAACCTACTTCATACATAGCAAGGGAAATGCAAGTCATTTCTGCACTGAGATACCATTATAACACTGTGTTGTTAAAGGTGTGGGGAAATAGGCACTCATAAATCACTGACTGGCTCAGTCAGTAGAGCTTGTGATTCTTGATCTCTGAGTTGTAAGTTGCAGCCCCACGTTGGGCGTAGAAAATATTTAAAAATAAAATCTAAAAAAAAAAATCACTGCTGAGAGTGTAAATTCATGTATCCTCTAAAGAACTGATTGCAATATCTATCAGTATTTTTTTTAAGATTTTATTTATGAGAGAGAGAGAGAGAGTGCATGCTCTCAAGCAGGGAGGAGGAGCAGAGGAAGAAGCAGACTCCCCACTGAGTAGGGAGCCCGACATGGGGCTCATTCCCAGGACCCTGAGATCATGACCTGAGCCAAAGGCAGACACTTAACCAACTGAGTCACCCAGGCACTCCCAATATCTATCAGTATTAAAGATACACATACCTTTTGGCTAAAAAGTTCTTTTCTAAGAATTTATATTCACACACACAGAAATGAAATATATACTAAGTTATTTGTTACAGCATTATTTGTAATCATCCAAGATTAAAAAGAACCTAAGTAGATGTTAGCTATACTTGTGGTGAACATAACATAATGCATAGAGAAGTTGAGTCACTGTGTTGTACACCTGAAACTAATGTAACATTGTGGATCAACTATACTCCAATAAGTGAAAAATAAAAAGAACCTAAGTATATGTCAGTAGGGAACTTGGATAAAGAAATGGTACACCCATACATTGGAATACTACACAGCTATTGAAAACAATGACGAAATGCCTTATATACTAGCATGGTCTCATCCCCAAACCATATTGTTAAGTGACAAGAGTAAGATGCAGAACAGTGTGTAGAATATGCCACATTTGTATTTTTTTTTAAGATTTTATTTATTTATTTGACAGAGAGAGAGACACACAGGGAGAGAGGGAACACAAGCAGAGGGAGCAGGAGAGGGAGAAGCAGGCTTCCCGTGGAGCAGGGAGCCCGATGCGGGGCTCGATCCCAGGATCCTGGGATCATGACCTGAGCCGAAGGTAGATGCTTAACAACTGACCCACCCAGGTGCCCCTACATTTGTATTTTTTAAAAAAAGGGGAAATATATGTATATTTGCTAATATAGTCATAGACTTAAAACCATCTCTGAAGGAACATTCAAGAATAACGTTGATAACATTGGTTGCCTCCTTGCTTGTGCTGTCAAATAAATAAATAAAATCTTTTTTAAAAAGGGGGGGTGGTGCCTGGGTGGCTCAGTCAGCTAGTTAAAGTGTCTGCCTTCGGCTCAGGTCATGATCCCAGGGTCCTGGGATCAAGTCCCACATCAGGCTCCCTGCTCAGCGGGAGGCCTGCTTCTCCCTCTCCCGCTCCCTCTGCTTGTGCTGTCTCTCTCTTCCCCTCTTTCTCTGTCTCCATAAAATAAATAGATAAAATCTTTAAAAAAAAACAAACAAACAACATTGGTTGCCTCTTGAGAAGGCACCTGAGTAGCTGGGGATGGATGGGAGACTTTTCACTACATATGCTTTTATAACTTTTATATTTTTTAAATTTTAAACCTTATATTTTTAAAGATTTTATCTATTTATTTGAGAGAGAGAGATAGAGGGAAGAGGCAGAGGGAAAGGGAGAAGCAGACCCCCCTCTGAGCAGGGAGCCTGACTCCGGGCTTTATTCTGGGACCATAAGATCATGATCTGAGCCGAAGGCAGATGCTCCACTGACTGAGCCACTCAGGTGCCCCATAACTTCTAATTTTTGAACCACATGAATGTATTACTTATTCAAGAAATATATCAGTAATTTTTTTTTAAGAGAAACTAATCATTACCACCTCATTCCCTAAAAATACTGGAGTTTGGGGGCCCCTGGGTGGCTCATTTGGTTAAGTGACTCTTGATTTTGGCTCAGGTCATGATCTTAGGTTGGTGAGATTGAGCCCCTCCTTGAGCTCCATGCTGGGCATGGAGCCTGCTTAAGTGTCTCTCTCCTGCTCCCTCTGCCCCCCTCCTATTTTGCTTGCACTCTCTTTCTCTCTGTCTAAAAAGAAAAAAAAATTGGAGTTTGAAAGAGGAGGGTTGGTTTATTGCAATTGAGTCACCAAAATTTTGACTTGGCCTAAATAATGATGGGGATTTTATAATTTTCAAACTATTTAAATTGGTGGATCTTTGTAGCATAGAAAGAAAAAGTACGCATTAAACCTGTATAATTGGGGCACCTCGGTGGCTCAGTTGGTTAAGCGTCTGCCTTCGGTTCAGGTCATGATCCCAGGGTCCTGGGATTGAGCCCCATATTGAGCTCCCTACTCAGTGGGGAGCCTGCTTCTTCCCTCTCCCTCTCCCTGCTCATGCTCTTGTGCTCTCGCTCTCTGTGAAATAAATAAATAAAATCTTTAAAAAAAAAACCCTATATAATCCAAGTTTTGGTATCATAAAATCTTACTAGTTTTATTTGGAAATATACTATTGATGTTTTTGTGAATATGGTTTAAAGTTTTGGGGCTTCATTGGGTAGGTGAGAAACTCTTAATAATGGAGTTAAATGAGAATGGAGTTGTTTTGAGAGGAAAAATATTTGAGGTTTTACACTACTTTTTAGAAGTGTATTTAACCAGGCACAAAGAAGGAAAGCTGAGATTTTGTGAATTATCTGCAGGAAGTTTTAAAATCCCGACTAAACTGCCTTTTCCATTTAGCAGGTATCTAAGCTGTTTCTTATTGCCATCAATTGATGAATACCCAAGGAATACAAGCTAATTTTTAAATCAACCAAACCAAATAACTATGTAAATTTTCTGTTTTAAACAAAAATCATAATGTACCCTAAAACCTAAATAGAATTTTAAACTTTTTTATTTTGTGATCATTATAGCTATGTGTATAGTTTGTTTTTTTAAGTAGGCTCCATGTCCAGTGTGGAGCCCAGTGCGGGACTTGAACTCACGACCTGAGATCAAGAGCTGAGCTGAGATCAAGAGTCAGACACTTAACTGACTGAGCCACCCAGGTGCCCCAGCGTGCACAGCTGTGAGAAATAATACAGAGAGATCCAGTGTACCTATCACCCAGTCTCCCCCATAGGTAACATTTTGCAGTAATACAATATCACAGACAGGAAATCGACATTGATGCAATTCACCAACCTTATTGAGATTTTTCCAGTTTTATATGCATTCATTTATGTGTTTGTGTGTGCACTTAGTTCTATGCAGTGTAATACAATGTAGATTTGTGTGAGCACCACCTCAGTCAAGACAAAGAACAGTTCCAGGGCACCTGGGTGGCTCAATTGGTTAAGTATCCAACTCTTGGATTCAGCTCAAGTTATGATCTTAGGATGGTGAAATCAAGCCCCATGTGGGCTCCACAGAGTGTGGAGTTGGCTTGAGATTCTCTCCCTCTCTGGTGCACTTGCCTCCCCGCCTACCCCCTGCTCTCACGTGCTCATGCTCTCTCTCACTCACTCTCTAAAAAAAGAGAGAGAACAGTTCTGTCACAAGGATCCCTCATGCTACTTTTATATACACAGCTACCTCCCTTCCCACCCCATTCCTGACCGCTGGCAACCACTAACTCATTTGTTTTCTACCTCTATACTTTTGTCATTTCAAGAATATTATATAGGGCGCCTGGGTGGCTCAGTCGCTTAAGCGTCTGCCTTCAGCTCGGGTCATGATCCCAGGGTCCTGGGATTGAGCCCCACGTCGGGCTCCCGGCTCAGCTGAGAGCCTGCTTCTCCCTCTCCCTGCTGCTCTGCCTGCTTGTGCTCTCTCTCTCTCTCTGTGTCAAATAAATAAATAAAATCTTAAAAAAAAAAAAAGAATATTATATAAATGGAATCATGTAATATGGAACCTTTTGAGATTGGTTTTTCTTCTCTCGCATAATTCCCTTAAAATCTATCTGAGTTTTTGTTTTTATCAATAAGTTCATTCCTTTTTATTGCTGAATAGTATCCATGGTATGGATTACCACAGTTTGTTTAACCATTCATTGAAGGACATTTAAGTTGTTTCTCATTTTTGGCTATCTATGAATAAAGCTGTTATGACCAATAGTGTACATGTTTTATGGGAACATAAATTTTCAGTTCTCTGGGATAAATGCCCCAAGGTGCAATTGCTGGGTTGCATGCTAAGTACATGTTTAGTTTTGTAAACATGTCTAATTTTGTAAATAGTTTGGCAGAGCACCTGCCAAACTATTTCCTAGAGTTACTGTACCATTTTACATTCCCACTAGCAATTTATGAATAATCCAGTTTTGCCACATCCATGTCCGCATCTGGTGTTATCACTATTTTTTTTTTAATTTTAGCCATTCTGATAGATGTGCAGTGCATTGATGTATTTGTTGACCCTTTTCTCATTTGTCTACAAAAGAGAAATAATTAAATTGGATATAGTGAATGGCAAACTGCTTTCATGTGAAGTTTCTCAAAAATCTTATGTAAAGTGCTCACTCCGCAGCACATATACTAAAAAAATAATCTTATGTAAAGACATTAGGCCTTCATTAGACAAGTTACCCTCAAGGAATTGTAAGCTAATTGGCCATAGCTTTTAACCTAGAGTTAGATTTCTTTATTTTAGAGAAAGAGAAAGCGAGCGTGTGTGCAAGCAGGGGTGGGGGTGCGCAGAGGGAGAGAGAGAAACGTAAGCAACCTCCACACTTAGTGTGGAGCCCAGTGCAGGGCTGGATCTCACCAACCCTGGGATCATGCCTGAGCTGAAATCAAGAGTTGGACGCTTAACCAACTGAGCTACCCAGGTGCCCCTAGAGTTAGTTAGACATCTTTTTTTTTAAAAGATTTTATTTATTTGAGAGAGCGAGAGAGCACAAGCCGGGGGAGTGGCAGAGAGAGAGGGAGAAGCAGACTCCCCACTGAGCAGGGAGCCCAATATGGGGCTCAATCCTAGGACCCTGGGATCATGACCTGAGCTGAAGGCAGACACTTAACCAACTAAACCACCCAGGTGCCCCCTGAGTTAGACATTTGTATACAAGAGCCTCAGACCTGGGTGTTAACTGCATGGCTTCCAAATCTGATACTCTAATCTTTTCTGTTTCTCTCTCTAGGGCCATGCTTTACCTGTTGATTCTAAAATCCAAAGAGAGGGGTGCCTGGGTGGCTTAGTCGATAAGTATCTGCCTACGGCTCAGGTCATGATCCCAGGGTCCTGGGATCGAGCCCCGCATTGGGCTCCCTACTCAGCGGGAGGCCTGCTTCTCCCTCTCCCACTCCCCCTGCTTGTGTTCCCTCTCTCACTGTGCCTCTCTGTCAAATAAATAAAATCTTAAAAATAAAAATAAATAAATAAAATCCAAAGAGATTATGAATAATAAGATTTCAGCTAATGTATTTCAATTTATTTTGTAATTTAAAGCAAGCAGGGGTGCCTGGCTGGCTCAGTCGGTAGAGCTTGCGATTCTTTTTTTTTTTTTTAATAAAGATTTTATTTATTTATTTGAGAGAGAGAATGAGAGAGAGCATGAGAGGGGGGAGGATCAGAGGGAGAAGCAGACTCCCCACTGAGCAGGGAGCCCGATGCGGGACTCGATCCCGGGACTCCAGGATATGACCTGAGCTGAAGGCAGTCGCTTAACCAACTGAGCCACCCAGGTGCCCCAAGAGCTTGCAGTTCTTGATGGGGGAGTTGTAAGTTCGAGCTCCACATTGGGTGTAGAGGTTACATAAAAATAAAATCTGAAAAAAGAATAACGCAGACAAAACCTCTTTGTTTTACTATGTATTCATCACCTCCAATTGGTGTCCTTTGGCTTGTAGTTCTAACTGTACCTGCTGGTCAGGTTGCAGAGGAAACTGTAATTGAAGAAGAGGAAGAAGCAGAGAAGTTGCCTCTGACTAAAAAACCACGAATAGAAGAGATGACAAACAGTGTGGAGGAGAGCAAGGTAATGTTTTTAGCAGCAGTAGAGAGAAGAGAAGGAATCAAAAGCCAAAACTTTTAAGGCCTGAACCCTTCTTTATGTTTTTGTCTGCTCTCTGGATAATCTGGAATCAGGAATTCTTACCTGGTGGTGACATGGTTTACCTTTACAGGAGGGCACTGAAAGAGAGCTGCTCCAGCAGCAGCTCCAGGAGGCCAATCGAAGAGCTCAGGAATACCGACACCAGCTCCTAAAGAAAGAACAGGAGGCAGAAGAGTACCGCCTCAAGCTAGAGGCCATGGCCCGACAACAGCCCAATGGAGTTGACTTCACCATGGTTGAAGAGGTGGCGGAGATAGATGCTGTAGTAGTTACAGAGGGGGAGATGGAAGAGAGAGACACGGAAGTGACTGGGGCAGGAGGGACCGTGGAGCCTCATCCTGGAGTTTCCTTGGAAACTGTTTCATCTTAATGTGCAAGGGCCACAACTTGTACTCTGTCCATCTTTTTCCTCTTTTTAAAAGAAAATACAGAGGACAGACATTGTATAAAAATTAAGACTGTCCTTAAGAAGAAAACTATAGCAGGGTACAGTGCTTGGGCTCAGGAAGGCTTGCTCTGCAGCTGGAAAATGCAAAGCCAAATTTAGGGAAGACTTTTGCGGGACCAAAGGAACAAGGGCCAGATTTCTCAGCTCACAGCATTGCTTTAAGCTTAGAGGTAAAAGAATGCTGGATATTGTGGGTTGTTTCTTAAACAACTGGCTTTGTATCAGAAGATTTTAAGATAACATTCCTAGTAGAGACACACAGAGCCTTTAATGAGTGTACCATCAAGTGACCTTAAAATTTGCCTTAGATTTATGACGTGTACCTGGTAGAGAAGAAAACTAACCGGGAGGTGGACTAGAAGCAAGCTTTTGGGAAGAGAAAGAAATATATTCCACTTCCAAAGGAGCAGGCATTCCCTTCTATCCTGAATTAATTTCACTGAAAAGAAATTGGTAGTTGCCTAACTCTGCATCCATTATGTGTCCATAATTCAGATGCCAGTTTAAGAAACTGAAGTGGAATATTTAAAAACTGGAAAGGAAAGAAAACTTGTTTATGTGGGAGAAGTGTATGTAAATCCAAAATCCTCCAGGCTGTGCTTTCACAATGCTGGAAAGTGGCCAGAAAGAGGCTTGTGAGGTTATGAAACAATCTGGTCTTGAGATACAAACTTTGCTCTGGCTGGATTTTATAAAATTGAAATCAGGAGGATAGTCTGTTGCTACAACTTGCTTCCAAACATTTATTTCTATAATATCAAGCTTTAATAACAACTTTTTAATTTTATAAAATTTTGTTGAGTTTTCGAAGTGTGCCTTTCTGTGGAGCTTACATGGTATCCTCTTCATTGCAAAAAAAGTCAGGGGAGGGGTGAGTGCTGCGGGTGTTGGTGGAGTTTTGTTTCCGTTTGACTTGGGATGAGCAAATGGTTGTTTCCTTAAGGTTGGGTTTTGTGCAGAGCTTTTGTGCCTTTTAGGTGCTCAGTGTGTGTTGGCAAAGGGAGTGAAAAACTAGAAGTGCCATAAAGTAAGGAACCAAAAATTCTGGCTCAGTGACTTCAT
This sequence comes from Zalophus californianus, assembly GCF_009762305.2. Taxonomy (NCBI): domain Eukaryota; kingdom Metazoa; phylum Chordata; class Mammalia; order Carnivora; family Otariidae; genus Zalophus; species Zalophus californianus. The sequence continues at coordinate 105,254,944 of NC_045598.1, forward strand.
CTGCCCGACTTCCTTCTCTAGCACGATGCCTGCTCCCTTTGCCTAGACACTTCTGGAAAGTGTTTTGTTGCTGGGTTTTCTTTGTGCACCAGTTTGGAGTTTTTTCAAAATAAAGGGGATATGGATGGAGAGAGAGAGGTTGTGGAGAGGTTACATTACAGAAGTTACTGTCTTTGAAATTGGGCCCCCATCTTTCTAGACCTGCTTGCTTGCTTTATTGTAAATTAGAAGAAGAAACCAGAGGATGTGCCAAGTAAACATTTGAATGACTGTTTAGAATACGGTTTTCTTAATTAGCGATCATGGGGAAAACATACATTTTTAATTTGGAATAAAACTTGACAATTAACATGGTTCTATTTACCTTGATTAGTGAAGTAATTTGCTGTTTTCCAGAGGTGCAGAATCACGTGGGACTCAAAATAGACCTAAAACAACTCGCCAAACCAAATTTGACAAACAGAATTGGTTATTAGAGGCTTATAAGCAAAAATACCAGTTTGAAATTAATCTTGGCTACTGGCCACCTTAACTAGGTTTTCTCCATAAACTTGAGAGATTACTCTTGGTTTTGGGGGATGACGAGAAGCCTAGGTAAGGGCTAGTGTGAAATTGTGCCATCTGCTGTCAAATTGTCCTTTTTCAGTTTGCAATGTTTTTCTTTTCTCTGAGTCCCTTTGTGAACCAGGTGCTAACAATAAGCTGCTATTGTGTGCCATTTCAGAGCCTTAGTTTAACTATAGAGATAGAGGGACCAAGTGTCATTTTAGATATGTTTGGTTTATGTTCTTTGTGTATCTATTGACTTTAATTCCTTCCCCCCCACCCCTTGCCTGTTAAGGGGGTGGAGGTTAACTCTGCAGAGGATATCCAGGCCCAGCCCCCTCTCCCTCTGGGGTAGCTTCTGACTAGGGGCAGGAGTTGCCATCCAGCACTCCCTGCTGAGCATACGGCACTCCCTACTGTTTTGGGGAACTGTTCAGAAATTCTTATTCTCTTTCTGTAGGAGGCTGTCATTCTCACCTAGAAAAATCTCTAATACAGTCCAATCATTTTTGATGATGGGGTCTCTGAGATAGGGAGTTGGGTCAGGGAAAGAGAAAAGAGAAATGTCTGGAAAGGGAAGAGTAGCAAAAAGGTATTTGTTGTTATTTACTTGAAATACCTTTTAGCATCCCAGAGAAGAGAAATAGGATTTGATCCCCAGTTGTTTTTTTATTTTTTTTTAATTTTTTAATTTTTTTATTTTTTGACAGAGAGAGACAGCGAGAGAGGGAACACAAGCAGGGGGAGTGGGAGAGGGAGAAGCAGGCTTCCCGCGGAGCAGGGAGCTCGATGTGGGGCTCGATTCCAGGACCCTGGGATCATGACCCGAGCTGAAGGCAGACGCCTAACAACTGAGCCACCCAGGCGCCCCTGATCCCCTGTTCTATTGCCATGGAGAAGATGGCAGGTCAGGATCCCTTGAACTAGTCAGAAGTTAAGTATTAAATGCATTAATGGCAATACCATTTTATGATTTTGCATCTTTCAGGATCAGCAATGGAAGTTGGGAAAATGTCGCTAGATCTTCTGGGTTGATGGATCCCAACTGGTTTATTGGTGAGATTGGATTACAGAGAATCAAATAACAGGTGGTTCAGAATTGGTACTTAAGCAGGAGAAACCTGGAACCTAGGATGATTGCCTACTTTAAAATAAAGCTGCTTTAACAACATCAGTATTAATTTATGAATTTTAGGTTCTACATTTGCATTTTGGTCTTAAGCCTTCCCCGAAAAAAAGAGAAAGAAAGAAGTCCTAATATTTCTGTTCTTGTTCTTAGCTTCAGGGAAATTACTTATAAATATAAAATGTACAGTTCCCTTCCTATCACTACCTCTATGGGATCTTTTAATTGTAGTGGCAGAGTTGAGGTTTCTTAGTGGAGATATGCGAGAACTTGACTTTAGGTTTTCTGTTTTGAACTCAGTGCCTTAAAAGATGTTCTTTTTCTCTGTCAGATCCATGTGTAGTTATTTTTGGCTTTGGCTTTCCCCCTTCTTCAGCCTTACCATTGCATTATTAAAATTTTTGTGTCTGCTCAGTAATGTTAGAAATCTATGGCATGCAAAAGTACTTTCTTTCTTTATATTGATGTAAGAGAAATGAATTTACCAGAAGGCTCTATAGTCAAAGTTAGGTATTGCGTGACCAGGGCACTTCTAATACCCATTTGCTGGTTGCATATTGGTGTGTACATTTATAAATACATAAGGATTTTCCCACTTTTTGTTTATTTAAGGTTCAGCTCTAAAGTACCTGGTATCGCTTCTCAGCCTTTTGGCTAAGATCAAGTGTAGTAAAGTACCTGGCATAACCTGGAAATATTTTCATTTCATTAAACACTTTAAAGAGGGCTTCTGTGGCTTCACTAAAGGGGCTGAGGAAGAAAAAGCTTTACTTTGGCCCTTCTCTGAGAGGTGTGCTCTAACTGGTGTAAACCCCAAGGAGAACCAGTATGTGGCTTTACAGAGATTTGTTTAGCATATGGTGTGATGACACCATGGGAGCTAAACGGTTCAGAGCAGTGTCAGGGGTAAAGCCGGAGCAGCCTTTCTCAGAGCAAGCCTCCTTTGCACTCCTATGGCAGCGGTTTTCTCTTACACCTCAGAACAGGAAAGAAACCTTAGATAAAGGGGTCAGGGCACAAGGAGCAGGCATTCTGTATATCTGCTTTCCCAGGTTAGAAATCTCATCTTTTTGAGGAAGCTTGTGTGGCTCTCTGCTAACAAACATCATTATGGACCTCCAGAGCTAGATTTCAGGCATATAGTGAACTCCTCCCAAAAGTTGGATATTGAGTAGAAATCGGTTTTTATCCAAATTTACTGGAGAATGGCCTCCTTGTGCAGACATCTCTGTATGGCCAGAAAAGGAGCTTTAGAATGGAATATATGTCAGCACCACCTATATGCTGTTCCGGGCTCTCTATCTCCATTTTATGTGATGAATATTTTCGGAGTGGGTACTCTGTTTCCTATGCCAATATATTTAATAAGAGAGCAGGAGTAAAAAGGATGAATTTGACTTAAGTGTCTTTGAGCCTCTGTTGCTGCCTTTTTTTTTCTTGGAGCCTCTCTAGGATTAGTGGGTGGGGTGACATTCCTAGACTCTACAGTAGCAATTTGGCTGGTTAATGGCAGGAAATTGTGATTCCCTATCTCTCTCGCCCCCCACTTTCCCCTCTAAACTACTTCTGCTTCTGTGACCCCATTGTTCTTATCTCATTGAGTCTTTCCCAGGGACTAGAACTTCATTAGTAGGTCATTTCTAATCTATGGGCCTTGTCTTTCCTCTTTCCACTCCCCTCCTTCCCTATTACATGCATTTTCTGTTTATTCTGAAGTGGTTTGTTTCTGAGAATTAATCTAGGTCATACCCTATATCCTGTGCTTCCTAGTTGGTTTCAGGCATCATGCTTGACCAACAATAATGACTGCAGCTCCCTTCTCTGGCTTTGTCCTGTGGCCTGTCCTCCTGACAAGGGCCATTTATGTTGGAGGAGGAGAGAAAGAGGGTAGGTGGGGTGCCTAGATTCTTCTCAAAATGTCCTCAGTTTTTCAGGTTTTCTGACAGCTTTATGTACAGTGTGTTTTAGGAAAACTTAAATATACTTCTCTTTTTTTATTTAGGATTTTAATAGGGTTTGATTTTGATGAGGAAGGGTGTGTGGGGGGGTGATCATTTGTGTGTATATACACTTATACAGATCTATATTATATATATAATTTTTGTACTATCATTTAAAATAAAGATGTTTCTTAATAAAATGTCAAAGTCTTACCATTTCAGAGTGTCATTGAAAGTTTTTTCCATCTCCTGGGCAAAAATTGTACCTAGTCCCTGATCACAGATAAATCTCATAGGAGGTTTTCTCTGTCTCGCTGAGCTGATGAGGGTGGAGCGGGGGAAGGTGTGTTGTGTGAGGGTCTTCTTCCCCACTGTGGTCTCTTCTAACCTTTTCACGCCCTCTGCGTTTTTCTGGCCCGAGCCCCTCCTGGTCACCTGAAGTAGGCGGAGCGAGTGGCCGGAAGGGCTGAAGTGAGAATGGAGAGAGCTTTAGACCGGTTTGTTAGATCTACATCTGCCTCCCTTCTGCCAGACCCCACTCCCTTCCCAAAAGCAGACAACCAGGAGAAGAGCCCAGCAGCTGAAGGAAATGACTCTGTGCCTTGCGTGGGAGTAAAACCGATGCTAAGATAGGTTTGGCAGGGAGGGGGTGGGCCATCGGGTCAGGGAGGCTCGGAAGTAGATTTGCTCTGCTGGCCCCTCAGCTATTCTTAGTTAATAAGGTGCTTGCTGCTAGCGCCGTCCAATTCAGCATATATTTATTAAGTAAATGCGGGTAGCAGTGTGGTTGTAGCACAAACCCCACTGATATCCAGGGCTGAAGAACCTCATCTGGCTGACTAGATGGGGTCCTCATCGAGGGTATAGTGTTCTCAAAAGCTGCTCCATTGGCAATAAGGATGCCTTTCTTCAGTAAAGGAGGGGAATACCAAAGTCAAAGACATATAAGCATCTGTGTTCAACAACTAGACTCTCCAAGTCAGTATTTAGGAAATTGAACATTTACCATGTACTAGGCTACATATAGATAATTGCTTTTTGGTAAATACATATAGTCAAAAAATCCATTATACATATTAATAAGGTACATCTGGCAGAGTACCTCATAAGTGCGTATACAGTCTCTGCTCTGCTGAGAGGAAAAGAGCAGGCAAAGAAAACAGAAATAAGAGCAGGGGCTTGAGGAGGCTTGAGAAACAAAACTAAAAGTCTTACTGAATTAAAATCCTAGTAAGAGAAATCATCAGGAATGTGGGAAAGTTGGAAGGGAATTGGGGAGATAGGAACCCAGAGTTCTCTGAAGGGTAATATTCTTAAAGGATGGGAAAGAAACATGAATGAGGGCAACTTTCCTAAGATTTCCTCTGTGAAAATGAGCCCTTTACTTCAAGGAGATAAGTAGGTAGAAAATACAAGAGAAGGTTGAAGTGGGAGCAACTTAGTGATAACCACACACCTATGTAGGGTTTGTGCAAGGTATCTGATAGGTAATAGAGTAAGTTTGTTAAGACTATAGGGGATACCTTAAAAAAAAAATGGAACTGGGTAACTGGGAAATTAATAGTAATGCCCAGTAGACAATTTAAATGTATGTGTTATAAAAATGTTTTTCGGGGGCACCTGGGTGGCTCAATTGGGTAAGTGTCTGCCTTCGGCTCAGGTCATGATCCCAGGGTCCTGGGATTGAGCCCCATGTTGGGCTCTCTGCTCAGCAGTGAGTCTGCTTCTCCGTCTCCCTCTGTGATCTCGCTCACTTTCACTCTCTCTCAAATAAAATGTTTTTTAAAAAAATGTTTTCTTAAGAAAAAGACTGTAGGGGCGCCTGCGTGGCTCAGTCAATAAAGCGTCTGCCTTCAGCTCAGGTCATGATCCCAGGGTCCTGGGATCAAGCCCTGCATTGGGCTCCCTGCTCAGCAGGAAGCCTGCTTCTCCCTCTCCCACTCCCCCTGTTTGTGTTCCCTCTCTCGCTGTGTCTTTCTCTGTCAAACAAATAAATAAAATCTTTTAAAAAAAGAAAAGAAAAAGACGGTAAAGGACCCCTGAGCAAGGTGTGAGGCTGCACTCTGCTTCCATAACCAGTCCTAAAGTTTAAGGAAGTTCTTACTGTAAAGGAAAGTGATATTTGAGGAGCCAATATTATAAATAATAACAGTAGCTTCTATGCCTAAAGGTTTTTTTTTTAATATTTTTTGAGAGAGCACAAGCAGGGGGGAGGGGTAGAGGGAGAAGCAGACTCCCTGCTGAGCGGAGAGCCCGACGTGGGGCTCGATCCCAGGACCCTGAGATCATGACCTGAGCCGAAGGCAGATGTTCAACCAACTGAGCCACCCAGGCGTCCATTGTTGTTGTTTTTTTTTAAGTAAGCTCTTCACCTAATGTGGGATTTGAACTCATGACCCAAGATCAAGAGTCACATGCTCTACTGACTGAGCCAGCCAGGTGCCCTTCTATGCATTAAAGTTTTGTTATATGTCTGGCATTGAGCTCAGCATTTTACATACACACAACGATACCTATCTTGCAAGGTATGTATTATCTTCAGACTATAGATTAAACACACACACACACACACACACACACACAACAGGTTGTGACTGCCCAGAGTCCCTCAGCTTAAAAAAAAAAAAAATTTGTTCTTTCTAAAACTACAGTTTCTACACAGTTTTTGGTGTTCTTTCTGCTGTAGTTTGTCTTTTAATCAGAATATGATCTTACTTGACTTTGGGCAGGTAGTTAAGAAACTGGGGCAACATAACTTCAAGCAGCTTTTTTGCAAACTCCTCAGTTTTGCTCCAAAACTAATTCAGCAGGCACCTCCACAAAGTTACTGGCCAGCAATATTGAGGAAGAAGAGTCAAAGATAACCTCTCGCAGAGAATGGATGAAGTCTTCAGCTCTAGGTATGCTGGATAGTTTCTGTCTTCCCTTCCAGATATTCTCCTCCCTCTAAATCTTTTTCTCTATCCTGGGAGCTAACCTGCATGAATTTCGTCAATGGGCTCCCTGCACTTTGGCTTCCACTTTGCTTCAGCCAATAGGGGGCTCTGGCAGGAGACTGGAGGGAGATCCGAAAAAACTGAAATCAGTATATGGATTTCCCAGGTTCCATTCCCTGGAGTCCCCAGGGCCTAGCTGTATCCTTCGATTAAAGGTTACTGCTCCTCTCAATGCAGCCTTGCCTTCCAGTTCCAAATAACCCATTATCTCCCTTTGTCTTTTCAGGCCTAAGGCTCTTACTCGCCTCCAGTTACTGACCTATTCTTTGCCCACACTTTTTTTAAAGTCAGCCCTTCATTATTTTGAGCATGTTGTCTATTTCCTATTGGGACCCTAATACATGTGGTAAAGGTAGGCAATCTTTTGGATTCATAGGCTTCATATTTTATCCATGTACTTCAACATTACTCTCATATATGTAACCTTAAATTCTTAGAAGTCAACATATCTGAAGGTCAACTACTGGATTAAGTAGCAGAAAGTGACTCATACCTGTATGGTTCCCAAGTGTGGGGTGATGGCATCAAGGAGATGTAAATCTGAGAGACAATAATAGCTCAGGCTCCTGTGACTTAGCTCCTAAAGAACCCAAGACGCTGAACAGCTTTTCAAGCTTTGTGACTGTGGAACCTTCTGTGTTTCAGATCCCCAAAGTCTTACACAAGGTGATGGACTCTGCCTACTGGGGCGGTGGTTTCTCCATAACCTCCCAGGATGCCTCTGAGAAATCAGCTTAGAAATCCCTCAGGGTGAGGACTTTATCCTTTTGTTGGCACATGCTGGTTTTTCTAAAGACAAAGTTTGAACTAATATCCTAATTCTAAAAAAGTATCAACAGTATCCTTAAGTATTTAAGTATCTTTAAATTAAGGGGTCATTGTTGTCAGGGACAGTAATTTCTTTGAATTCATTCCCTTAGTTTATTATTCACTACTCTCTATCAGGATAAAGTATTTCATGAGTATCATTTAATTGCATACTTCGTAGTAGTCTACTTTATTTTGGGCAAATAACCTTTTCCCACAAAGCACTTAATTTAAACCTTTATATTTATATGGTGCTTTATAACCTCCTATTGGCATATATCTCCTTCACATGCTTTACAAAAGAAATTGAGGCACAGAGAGGTTAGTCACGCACAAAACTATTAAGTGCCAGAGTCCAAGGACTGTTGCTCTCACTGCAACGTAGCTGCTTTCACTAGACCTGAGAAGGTTCTGAGAGTCCAGCTTAGGCTCCCTTGGCTAGAGAAGTCGCCATACTTTGTAAATGAACACCCTTCTTGATTAAAATGAAACCAGGACTTTAACCTGTAAATTGCTGTTGTCTGCACAGAGTCACAACATTAACTTCTTTTGAGTCTGTATTTAAACCTAAAGATCATTTACCCCTTTGTCGTGACCACCTTCACAGCAAGAACGGAAGTATTTGTGAGACTTGTCCCTCAGAAGGCTGAGAAAGGCTGCAGCCCTAACATTTTTCTTTGTCCTGGCTTTAACATCTTGGTTTGAAGAGGATAATGAAGTCAGGTGATTAGAAAGTTGCTCCATTCCTTCCTTGCTCTCATTCACTATCTAGAAAACTAGCAATGGTTTTAAAGCATCTTGGTTTAAGTAAGACATCTGAAGAGGGGGAAACTAAGACCTAAAGGACCTCTCCAACCTGGGGAAACAAGCTCCAAGCAGAGGGTAGACTGGGGAACAAATTTGGCAGAACAAGGTGTGAGGAAAGTTCAGAGAGCGACTTTAAAAAAAACCTTGAGGGTAAAATCTATAAATGAAGATTTTAAGGATACAAAAGGAAACATTGCTTGGTAGATCGCAAAGTTAGGACACCTAAGCATGGTTTTGGAGGAATCGACATCTCACAAGGTAACCATGCTTTCTCCTTTAAAAGCATTTTTACATATAATTACTTGAGCCTCTCAAACAACTCTTTTTCAGATGAGGAAATTGAGACTTAGGGCAAAGTTCTGACATGGCAGGATTACAAGTAATAAGGGCGGAGCTAGACACAATCACGGTTCTTCACCAAATTGTTCTCAGCGGTTTCCTGCTCAAGGCAGGCCGGGGGCGAACCGGGAAAAGGACTGCCAAGGCTTCCTTAGCTGCAGGGCTTGGGCCGGCCTCCAGGCGGCACCAGTGGGACGGCGGCCTAGGGCTCCAACTGAGCGGATACTCCGGCCACGCGCCGGTAAAGACCCGGACTTGTAAATCCCAAAAGCAGCCACCGCCCGCGCGAGGTTTTAAGTGTCCTTAAACTCGAGGTAGTGGGCGGGGCAGACGGTCCTGTCCGCCCCTCCCAGTGGTCCCCGGGATAACAGACAGGTATCTTCAGCCAGCTCCGGCCAGAGGAACGACGGAACAGGCACCCGCTAGCTGATCCTCGGAGCGCGGGGCTGGAGCGCCGCCCGAGACTCCGAGACAAGAGGTTACGCATGCGTGCGAGGAAACACGCGCTCCTACACCCCCTCCCGCTCTGAGAAAGGGAACTAACTGCTCCTCAGGGAACTGCCAAGGGTAGCCCCTACCACCAACAGGGCTGAATCCTTTGCTGTTCTTTGCAGCCTACCCATCGTGCGACCCACACTCTCCAAATTCTTTAGGACAAGATTTCTTGTTGTGAAACTTAAATCACTTGCGCTGCAGCTTCATTTTATTTCTCAAAAAATAACCTCCCCCCACCCCCACGGAACAGGCTATGAAAACATCCTCGATCCAGAAACGAGCTCTGGTGCCCTCCCCACCCCACCTTAGTTCTGCCGTGGGTCTCCTGGGTCCTGGTTCATCTCCACACACCCATTTCTTCGCTTGCCTCCTTCAGGAAACCTTTCCTGATTAACCCCGGTGGGACCGCAGCCATCCCAATTACTCGGGAGAGAGTGGAAGGCCAAGACCAAGGCAGAGATTCGGAGGCAGAGGCGCCTAGCGAGCGGACCGGTTCCCGCCCCGCCCCCTCCGCTAGGAAAGTCAGGCACGGCTCGGGGACACAGCTGTATTGGGAAGCGGAGGCTCCTACACAGTAGGAGGAGGCACGTCCCGGGAGGCCCGGGGACTCTGTACACAACGCGCGCGCGGCCCCAGCCCCGTCGGTCTGTCCGTCCGCCCTGCGGCCCGCCCGCGGCCCAGTCTATGGAGGAAGCCCGGAGGGGCGAGTTAAGGCAGCTTGGCTGAGGGAGGGGGGAGTGGGAGTGCGCCAGTTCCCCCCCCCGAAAAGCTGGCTCACTGAGGGGGCGAGCTTCTCACCTCCCACTCCTCTCTCGAGGACAGGGGGAAAAGACAGTCAATAAATAAACCCGAGGCGGACTGGGGCCCCGGGAGACTCTCAGAGTCCAGGAAGGCTGGAGGTGTGGAACACGGAGAGAGGGAGGGGATCTATCCTTGGAGACGCGTCCATGCTCTTGGCTTTTGAGGGCACGGGCCTCATGGGCGCCATTGAAGGACGTGGCGCAGCTCCCTTTAAAAGTTAAAATGGCTGCCGTTGGGGAGAGCCGGCTGGGAGGAAGGTGAGACGAGAGGAGGCTTCGGGGGCAGCTGGGGCTTCTCGACGTCCACCCTCTTCAGAGCGCGGCCCCGATACCCCTCCGGCCGGCCCAGGTACAGGAGATGTCTCCCGGGACCCCCGCAGTACCTGGAAGGGCCCCCCGAGGGGACCCGAGTGAGCAGAGCGGGGGGTGCACGGTGCGTGGGGAAGGGCATCCTCCGGCTGCTCCCGACCCCTAGCCGGGGAGCAGGGGCGGAGAGCGCGGGCCGGGTGGAGGGCGCCGCGCACTTCCCCTCGGGGGGCACGTCCAGCCTCAGCGGCGGACCACACTCCCGGGGGAGGAGGCTGGAGACCGGCTCTGGCGGGAGCGCCCGCGAGGTAAACGCCGCCATGGCCGGGGGCTCGGCCCCCTTCCTGGGCGGCTGCGGGCCGTGCAGGTAGCGCAGCAGTTCCTCCAGGGTGGTGACTTCCACGGCCTGCCCCGGACAGCCCGGCGGCGGCGGCCTCACCAGCACGCGCGGCGCGGGGCCGCCCGCTGCATTTCCGCCCCGCGCGCGGCCCGGGCCCTCCTTGGCGTTGTTCCCGTTCTGGTTCCACTCCCAGGGGCCCCCAGCGTGGCGTAGGTGCTTGACCGGCAGCTCGGGCGTGGACTCCGGCGTGGGCAGGCAGGCCAGCTCCGGCGGGGCTACGCCCTCGGGGGGAGGCAGGAAGGTGGTGTAGAGCTGGGGCGGCTGCGCCCCGTCTCCATCCTTGCACGGCGGCAGCTCTGGGCCCGCACCGTGCAGCCGGGCCAAGCTGCGAAGGGAGAGAGGGCGCGGGAGCCCCGGCGTCTCGACGTCCTTGCTCCGACGTCTGTGGGCTCGGCGACAAGCGCAGGAGACCAGGAGGCCAGAGACTGAGGCGCCCAGGGCGAAGGCTGCAGCAGCACAGGCCAGGAGGAGCGGGATGGGGACGGAGAGGGAGGCTGAGGCTGGGGGTAGGTCCTGGCGCACGCCTGCTGACCGAGAGGGAGGAGGGAGGCTCAGCCAAGGTAGGTGGGCATGGGAGGGCAAGTTCGAGTTTCTCCTCTCTGCTGCTCAGCTTCACCCCAGCACAGGCTGACCGTCCTCAGAATGACCTCCCCTGCCCTCAACACACACAGTCAGCCCAGCACAGCACACTAGACCTCACACACAGCCCCCATCCCAGCTCTGGCCCCTGTAGCCATGCCAAGAGCGAGTGCCAAACTCTGCCAGTGCAGAAGGCGGCGGGTCCGAGATGCCCAGCTCTGGGGAGGGGAGGCTCCAAACAGGCATTAGTGAGCACCAAACACGTCAGTGAGGGGCTTAGAATTCTTCAAGACTCAGCAGTCCCACACTTCACTCCTATCCCTCCCAGCCAGTCCCCTTACCCTGAGTGTGAGCTCCAAGAGTGGAAGACTGGGGCCGGGGGTGGGCATCACTGGGGGGGCTGGGGGTCTCAGGGGAAGGGCCAGGACCCAGAAGCACTGGTGACAGAGACCAGGTCAGAGCCAGTGAGGCTCCTGTCTTCCACCTCTGACACCGGTTGGGTGGGCCCTCCCCACCCCCACCCCCACCCCCACCCCCACTTTGGAACCCAAAGGTCCAGAACTCCAGCCTCTGCTTTCCTCTGGGGGGTGGGGGAAGGCTCACCATGCAGGACATTATTTCATGTATTTTTTTTTTCAAAAACTATTTATTAAGCACCCTACTGTGTGCCAAGCACTAGCTATATGCGGGGTATCTGGAGAATGCTAACCCTCTTCTGAGACTCGGTGTGTGCAGTGTCTGCTGTTGCCGTGGGGCACAGACTTGGGTGAGCGTGGGCCGAGCAAGGGAAGGTGGCGTTGGGTTAGGCAGACTCACCATAAGCAGAATCCCCTGTGCCAGACTGACTCCCCGTAGCTCCATCTATGAAGAAGGGAGACAGAGGGTGACGATGGAGGCAGGGGGGAGCTTCATGAAGAACCAAAGGGGGCGACTGTGCCACAGAAGTACAGACACCTCCACCTGGGATGGTAGCTGATGGCCGTCAGAGGTGCGTGCAGCTGCGGCCACGGCTGCCCCTGCCCCTCCGCTTACCTTGGCAGTCACTGTGCTCCATGGATTCCTGGTTCCCAGCTGGATCCACATCAGTCCTAGGACAGGGGCGGAGGTGGCTTAGTGCAGTCATACATCTTGCCCCCAGCCCCCACCCTGGCCCTCAGCTTCCTCTCCTGGCGGTGCGGACAGAGCTTTCTCCTCAGGAGATCTGGGGGCCCCTCACTTACCCACCAGGTCTCCTGATATCCACACAGCCTCTGGAGCTATGCCATCCACAGTATGGGTCCTGAGAAGCCAGACAGCTCCTGCGGAAAACAGAGTCATGTGAGGCTCTCTCATCACATCCCATGGCCCTGCCCTTCCAACTCTCACCCTAGCCCACAGGAGGCCCCTAGCCCAATAGTCTCATCCTGTGCTATCCCAGTTCCTCTTCTAGGCCCTGGTCACTGCCCACCTGCAGAGTGCTCAGGGCAGCCCTCCCTTCCAGCCAGCCCCTGCATTTCCTGGCTGCCGCTCCCGCCCCCCCCCCCCCCCCCCCCCCCCCCCCCCCCCCCCCCGCCAACGCCTGTGTTCTTGCGCTCCTCCTGCTGGCCCAGGCAGGTCTGCCCTCGGCCCCTCTCACCTCCGACAGGCCCCGTGCCGGGCACACCGGCTGAGAGGGAGGTAGATGATGCAGCCAGAAAAAGCCACAAAGAGCCTGTGACCTTCAGTGTCCAGCTCCAGCCCTATGACCCGCCGTGCTGTCTGGGCGGCCCGCTTCCCACGGCACCTAGGGTGAGGCCAGAAGGACTCAGGGATGGGGCAGGGGAGGCTCCTTTCTCCCTGGGTCAGCTAAAGAACAGAAGGTGGGGAGGCACACAGGCACTGACTACCACTCATAGGGCTGCCCTAGCATACTAGTCTAGTTTCTTGCCAAACCCCTCTATCCTACAGCTTTGGCCATCAGAAGCCAGTGGAGTTCCCACCCCATCCTCACATCGCCACCTACCACCTCACTTCCCATTCCTGCTCTGTAGGTGGTTGGGGGGCTTGGTGACTCCCAGACCAAGGCCTCACCTGGAGGGGCTGTAGGCATTGATTTCTTCCAACAGGATGGGTTCACGTCTGCCAGATGGCCCCCCTGGGGGCAGCACCTTCAGCACGGTCCCATCGTTGGAGCCCAGGAACAGGACTGTGGTGTTACTGTAGGGACCAGCCCTACCATCCACAGCTAACTGGGTCAGTAGCGCCCTGGAGGAATACGCCTCAGTCAGGGCCACCTGACTGGTGGAAGCTGGAGTGTCTCAAGGACAGCCCATGTATCCTGGCTCCCACTCTCCTGGGTCCTTCCCCCAGCCCAGACTTTCCTTCTTACCTCTCTCCCTCCACGTTCATGGGTCCTTCCTCCCAATATGATTTACCTTGTGAGGTCAGAGAAGGAGAGTGGCTGGGGCGTGGGGCTTGGGCAGTAGTCTTTTTAGCAGCATACCTGCTAGTGAGGGTAAGCAGAGGTTGATGGGTGGCAGGTGGCACAGCGGGGTCCAGCAGTGGGTGAGCCTTGATGAAGGTCAGGACGTCATCGGGGAGGTCTCGAGAAGAGGGGAACAAGGCAGCCACACCTACTCCTGCACAGGATCCTGGCCTGGTAGGTGCGTGGGAAGGGACAGCGTTAGGACAGGGAGCCAGGGCTCAGTTAGGCTCCGTGCCCCCCACTAACTGCTCTCAAACACAATTGGTAACCCTTGCCGTCTCCCTTCACACAGACGTTCACACTACCACTTCCCCCTTCTCTACAGCTCACCAGTCCCATGCCACCCCACTGAGCCCCCTCCCCGTAATCCCATAGACCCTCTCTTAATCCCATATGGGAACACACCGCTTGCTTCGGCCCCCCCCAAAAACCACTCCCATCCCGGGTACCTGGGGGATGGAACCCTGTCCTCAGACACAGGTGTCCAGGCCCCATCCAGACTCCTCTGCTCCTTGAACTTGCCCTCAAACCCACGCTCGATATCATCCAGGTAGAAGGCACAGACCGCAGAGCCAGGGATGCTGAAGGAGCCAGAGAAAGATGTGGGCTAGGTGTTGGAAGGGATAGCACAGCTCCTCCCAGGTGAGACATGGCAGCTACCCTTAAGGACCATATTAGGGGGTGGAGCCTGAGAGGGCGAGGCAGCTCCTGGGGGCCATGCTGGGAGAAAAAAGAAGAGCAGAACAGCAAACTGGCTTTGAAGGGAGTTTCCCCTCACTATAGGGGCTTTGAGAGGGGAGCTTGGACGCTGGTGGGATAAGGGACAGATTGGACCACACTGGTTAGTCTAGTACTAACCTATTGGTCTGGGTGGTGAAGACCCCAAAGAGAGCAGAGCGGCCATACAAGTCCACAGGCCCAGTTAAGGCCTGTAAAACGTCAAAATAGAAGGTAGAGTCCCCAGGGACAGAGCAGTTGAGCCTCAGCTTCAGGAAGGATGTCCAGTGGCGGTCCAAGGCCCGAGGCGAGCCACCCATGTCACGCTTACACACACGGGCCACTCGGGAGAACTGTACCTGGGGGAGGAGAAGGGGGGGCGGGGGGGGTGCGGAGAACAGTGAGGCCTTCAGGACAAGTGGAGGATGAGGGAGGGGAGGTTGGGGGGGGTCTGGAGCGCTGGAGCTCTAAACGGACCAATGCCAGGGCCACAGCAAAGGAAGGGTAATAGTGTGGTAGATCATACTGGGTCAAGGATGAGGGACACAGCAGGATGGATGTGGGGGCAGAGGGTTGGGGGCTACTCCCAAGTTGGGGTTCAGAGTCCGGGGGATTGTGTGGTGGACATTAGGGCCAGGAGCTCTTCCCTGACTCTGACTGGCTCCTCAGGATCAGGCAGAACCTTCTAGCTATCCACCCCTGGTGCCCACCTCCTTACCCTTCCCAGCCGGGCATCCTCCACAGAGACCTCTCGGAAGAAGAAGTAGACATGGTCTCCATGCTCCAAGGCGTGGACAAAGTGTGGCTCTGAAAGGGGAGAGACAGTAAATGGTATGCTCAGAAACTCCCGGCCCCACCCAGCCTCTTGCCTTTGCATACATGCACAGTACCACCGCCATCTGCCCGCTCCCTGCTACAGTCCTCCCCCTGCACCTCCTCCACAAGAGCAGCGTCCCTCCCCCAGGCCCGCCCTGACCTCTGAGCCACTTGGAGTCGTACTTGGCGGAGCGGAGTGGGGGCTGAGGCCCAAGGCTTCTGTAGACCACAGCATCACTGGCCTGGAAATCCGCGGCTGTGGCTGAGTAAAGGCTGCCCTCTGGAGGGGTGGGTAGGGTGGGGTCAGGGGAGGGCCCAAGGATCTGGCTCTTCCCAGGCCTCCTAGCCCCTGCCTCCCTCAGCCTGGCCCCACCCCCTACCTCAACCCTCCGCTCAGGAGCATGGGCAAAGACCAAAGGCTAAGGTGCGAGCCCCCTTCTGCCACAGGCCTGCTCCTCACACACCTGCAAAGACAGCCACATTGGACTGGGCGGCATCAAAGGGGCATCGGGCCTGCCCACTCAGCTCTTCACCCTCTTGCTGCAGCGACGTTACCTGGAGGCAGAGGGAGCAGGGTCTTGGAGTCCTTGGAGTCTTGGAGTCTGGCTCCATAGCCCACTCCCTCATGTCTCCTTGCCTCCTTCCTCCACCCCTTCTGGACCCTTGTGCTCGGCATTCCCGTTCCTCCACCCCAGCCGGCCCGTCCCCACCAAACTGGTTGCCCATCTTGGGTTCTCTTCCCACTCCCATCCTGACCCCGCCGCCACCCGCCTCTGCCTACGTACCCCGTAGCTGCGGCACACGGGGCTGAATGAGTTCGTTCCACAGGCGAGGAGTGTCTGGGAGTCCCAGGGAACGAGAACACGAATGTAGTTGTGGCACTCGTCCTAGAGAATCCAAAATTCTAGGTCAGCGACAGGAGTCCCTACGAGTGGGACAGGGGGCATGGGGAGTAAGGCTCCCTCCCTGGAGCCAGTCAGAGAAATGTGGGGTGAAGTCCCAAGTAAGCTGTTCACTGCCCTGCAACCTTGGGCAAATTCTTTGGCCTGTTGGGAGTCTCACTTTTCCGTGAAGGCAAGTGAAAATTATTCATCCCCTTTCCTGGCCTGAGATGGAAGTGGGTGGGAAAGTGGGCACAGTGGAGGACCGCTTGGACAGAGCCTGGAGGCGGGAAATTCTCCCCTCGAAATTCTCATCCCACTCCTCACCGTCAGCTTCCCCCGCACAGCACAGTTCTCCATGTCTTGACTCCGCCATGTTAGATACTGAAGGGAGAAGTAGAGGAGGGAACATCATAGGCAACCTGGACGCCCCCTCACATTATGGCTCCTTTTGGATTCCTCTTCCCACCCACTTGACCCCCACCAGACCTTTCCCAGCCTCATCTCCGTGCCTGCACCTCCTCCCACACGCCCCTCACCTTGTTGGGCACCAGCCCCTCCCCTTCTTCCTGGGCTTGAAGATCAAAGGAGAAAACGTGATCCCTGAAGGGACAGGTAAGGAGGGATCAGAGCCAAGCAAGCCAAGGCACCCCACCTGAGCTCCTTAGCGCCCACCCTGCTCAGGCTCAGCAGCTCAGAGACAAGCAGTACAGACCTCCTGCCCTCTACCCTCCCCCTTACTCCATGTCTTGGCATTTGTGCTCTGGGTCCAAGCATGTCCATGTCCCATGGCTTGTACACCTGCATGTGTCCCCTGCAAGATGCTGCAGTGGCCATGCAGGTCCCATGTCTGCCCAGGAGCATGCATGTCAGCCCCACAACTGTGCCACGGTCAGTTTACCGGGCAGCCACTAGCAAGGTCCGGTTCAAGGTCAGGAATCTCTGAAAGTCCAGCCCAAGTTCTGCAACCACAGCATCATCCTCCAGGCCCCGGAACCAGGATAATGGGGAAGTACCTAGAAGACACAGAGAGGTGGGTGCTGAGGGCCAGCCAAACACCACACACTCCCTCAATACCCTTTCCAACCAGATGAAGCCCCGCCACGGACGTCGTGGATGAGCAAGATGAGTTGTGAGGTATTAGTTAAGCTGTTAATACAACTACTAGTAAAATAATGTTTGCTAACTCAGAGCACTTAACTTCTGCCAACCACTGTGTTCGCACTTGAGAAGCATTGCCTCGTTTAATACAGCCCTATGAGGGAAGTACTACTAGTGTCCCCATTTTACAGATGGGGAGCCTGTGGCTTCAAGCCATTAAAGAATTTGCATAGCTCATTTAGCTTGGAAGTGGCTGGCACCGGGATTCAGATCCAGGTCTGTCTGACTCCAGAGCTGAACTCAGTCCCCTTCTCGGAAGCGCGGTGGGGCAAGTGCTCCCCTTTAGTTCCCATGTCCTACGCTGTCCTGTGCTCCCAGCCCTCGAGGTTCTTCAGAGGCCACCTCAGCCCTCCCCACTTCCCCGCCTCCTCTGACCAACTCCAGCGTCCACTGGCCTGACCGTGGCAGCCACAATCGCCAGCACTCCGAGGGAGCTCAGGGTTCAGGGGACAGATGTTCTAACATTCGGACGGTGCTTGGGCCGGCGTCTGGCACACGTAGTGCGGGTTCTTATCCCCCAACACTTACTCTCAGTGACCCAAGTGTGATTCTTTCATCCTTTAGAATACTCTAAATCCTACCTTAATAACAGGAACCCGCAAACATGTTTTTTTCTTCTCAGAAAAAAAGTGGGTTTATGGTTTCCCTCACAGTGGGGCCTTGGCTTAATTGTGGTGCAAATGGTGGAGAGGGAGGTAAGAGGTGTGGGGCACCACCGAACTGGCCTGATCCTTCGTTGTGTAGCTAATAATAACAGCAAACACACAGAAAACAGTGACCGTGGGCCAGACAGTGTTCTCAGCACTTTCCCGTGGGTGACCTCACTTAATCCCTATATAACTCTCATGAGGTAGAATACTATTTGTTATCCTCATTTTGCAGATGAGGAGACTGAGGCAAAGAAAGGTCAAACGACTCAACCGAGGTCCTGCAGCTCCCGAGCAGCTTGGCAGGGATTCATCCCGGCTAAGGTGTGGTCTGGCCGGGTCTGGTGTTCCAACCAGGGCACGACAAGGCTGCCTCAGAGTGAAGGAAGCGGGCCCAGCAGGGAGGCCCACCGGCACCTCGCCTTCCGCCTTCCTATGCTGGGGTCTTGAATGCTGAGCCTACACAAGGCGGGGGGCACTCACCTTGCAGGTCATAGGTCAGCAGAGGGAGGGGGTCCTGGGGAAAGGCAGCCCGTGTGTGGGGGAGTGACAGCAACAGCAGGAGCAGCAAGGGCGTGAAGTGGGAGGCACGGGGCATCCTGTGCGGGGGCAGCTCAGGCCCCAGGGGGTGCCCCCTCACCCATATGCCGGCCCTGAAAGGAGACAGAGAAAAGTGGGGGACGGGACCCAATCCTGCACCCTCAGCGCCGGCAGTCTGCTCCCCTGATCTATCCCCAGAAGACCCTGTGGGCTGGGGGAAACAACGCTTTCCTCTGGCACTGCCTCAGTGCCCCCAGCTGTCTCTGTCGCTCAGGCCTTTCTCTCCCTCCAGCTGGCCCAAACTGGCTGACCCCAGGTAAGGACAGGGCACACCCGCTCCCCTGCAAGCCTTCTCACTCGGCCTCTTCTCTTCTCTCCTGACTGGGCCTGGGACATTCGGTAGCTGACACTGCCTGGCCCCCTCTTGCTAACCCTTCTCAGTTATAATTAGACACTGAAGCCTTAAAATTATAAATAGTGACCCCTTGGCACCGGGAGGAGGAAGAGGGCACCATGTCTGCCTCCCCCTCCCGCACAGGACCCCCGCGGCACCCTGGGAGCCGTGCAGGCGCTGTGCCCGGGCAGAGGCAGCTGCGAGGAAGCATCACCCTCTCTAGGGGTGAGGAAGCCCAGAGTCGGGGGGAGGAAGCCTAGGGGTCATTGTCCTGGTCTAAGTTCATGCTTCAAGGGACCTTGCCATTGCTAGGGAGAAGCTGGGTAGGGAGGGGAGTTGGGGGGGGGGGGCTGCCTTAGCCAAAATGAATCTGCATCAAAGCCAGATCAGAGGCTAAATTTAGCTCTGGCTGCAGCTGTCTGCCGGACCACTGTGCCCCCACCCAGCCTCTCTAGCCCCCTGTTCCCTCCCTGGCTCCGAAGAACCTATGCATGTACTTAATGAGGAAGAGCAGAACCACCCCTATGAGGAGACAGGGATGGAACTGGCTATACTGGTGAGGAGAAATGGCTGAACACGTATATCCTTCTTTCCCTTCCTTCCCTCTATGGGCTGCCTCAAAATGGAAATATAAATAATTCAACGACAGGCAGGCAACGGTAGCCCAAAGTCCAGGAAAAGATGGATATGGTGGAAGGGACATGAGACAGCCTTCCTTCCCACCAATCAGCACCACCACCCACCCCAGCTGACCCTGGGTGGAACCCCAGTGGGAGGTGGACAACCAGCTTCCTGCCCTCCTAGCCCTCAAATTGAGGTGAGGGGCTGAAGAGCTCCCGAAATCAGGACAGGAAGGGTGAGAATCCTTCTTTTCTGTGAACAGACAACTATTCTTCACCAATCCTTACGTGCTCTTCCCACCACGTCCCCTAAAGAAGTGACCCTGGGCTTCCAGGCCCAGCCCATTCCATCTCCCCAGTTCCACTCTTGGAGCCAGGACCCAAGTGTACCCCACCCCCAATCCAGCGTCACTGGTGGGGAGGGCTGACGTCAGATGGGGTCCCGAGAGGGCTGGAGGAGGGGAAGGGGTAGGAACAACCTAATGATGACCCCCTCCCCAGGGGCAGAGCAGTCAGCTAACTAACGACCCCCTGGTGCTGAAAGGCCAAGCCTCCCTAACCCCCCCCCCCCCCCCCCCCCGTTTCCGGATGCTGTTGCTCCCAAGGGAAGAGAAAGGGACACAGCGGGTCTCCTATCCTCCCCCTCCAAGTTGCCCTGGGCAACTGGTATCTTCACCCAGGAAACAACTTTTGGTCCCTGGCAAGTGGGGAGAACAGCTAGACCCTCTTCCTGCTCTAGGCCATGCCAGCTTCCATCTCCTGCCCTCAGGAGCTGCTGCCCTTTCCTTACCTGGGGTGTGTGACTCCTGTGGGGGTTTGAGGGGATTGAGACCTCGGACCTGATGGAAGAAGGGACAGGGAGGGAAGAGGGCTTCGTTACACCTCCTTACCACATCCCTTAAAAGTAAATGGAAAATTCAGAAGTCTACTGAGGCTAAGGAAGGGGACATGCTGCCCTGAAGAGGGGTGTGGTGTGTGTGTGGGCAGAGGGGAGGGGGGGGTTGACATTGAGCTTGATTACAAAGGTACTGGCTGCTTCGTGCCTAAAGATGTGAGGGCAGGGGCTGGGGCTGGCCCCTAGCCAGAAACTCCTGAACTGCAGGACCAGTCTTGGGGAAAAAGGTTGACTGGGAGAGTTTGTGGGGCATGATGACCACTTCCCACATTAAAACCCTCAGAATCCAGCAGGCTTCTTAGCAAAAGCACCCTAGCTGGGGACAATAGAGGCTAATTTGCATCTCATTTACATGCTCTTCATTTCTAGGCAAAATGCTCTGATAGCAAGCACCCCCAGCCCCTTCCTTCTTCCCTGAGAGAGCAGGTCCTGCCTCCCTCTGACCCAATGTCCTCTGCACCGTGGCCACCCCCCAACTAGACTGGGATTAGTCCAGCCTCTGAAAACACTTGGTTGGCCTTTGCATTGGCCCCCTAGACTTAAGTATGATATATCTTTAAGAGAGCTTCCCGTATCTGTTTTTGGAGGAGCAGCATCTAAGCAGTCCCCATCCCACCCCCAGGGCCTGGGGGAAAGGCTTACTCTGCTGGGACCAATCCCAGCTGCATAATTCCCCCTATCTGAAGCAATATGGGGGAGGCCTGGTCGTCTCTATCTCCCCCTCCGAGGTCCTCCCTTTGCTGGGAGAGGAAATAGCCCTTCTCCTCCTGGCCCTTGCAGCCACCTCTGGGGAGTGGCCAGGTCATAGCCAGAGTCATAACCAGAGTCTAGGGGGGGCTGGGGAAGGGATGGAGAAGGGGAGACTGGGCTGGGGACAATAGCAGGAAGCTCTCAGGCTGGTTGGCTGCCCCAGTCCACCTTCCTCTGGGGGAGGCAGGGGTGAGGTAGAGGGGTGAGGGGCGCGCCGAGAATCCTCGAGGAACGGGCTGAAGGCGCATTCCCTTCTCCAAGGCATTTCCCCAACCCTCAGCCCCTGGCTCCTAACCTACCCTCTCCTCCCACCCAGCCCCCAACGAGGATAATCCAGGTATCTAGACCCTGGCATAAGGTGGGCCCAGGGCCAGGGGCTCGACGTGTCTCCCCTTCACTGGATCTGGGGCTCCGAGAGGGGCGGGTAGCAGAGTCTGGGCCGGGACCGGGTCCCAGAGCCACGTTAGCGGGAGGGAGGGGCTGGAGGGGCCTGCAGGCGCAGACAGAGTGGGGATGGGAGCGGGGGGTTGGGGAGCGGAGGCGGGTCTCCGAGGCCAGAGACGCAGGGCCAGAGGCTGGGAACCGACGAGGGCAGGCCTGGGGCCGGTGCTGAGGCGGGGTCCGCGGGCTCAAGGTGCAGGTCGCCGGCCAGGCTCTCGCCCTTCGGAGACCCCGGTCTAACAAAGCCCCGGGGCGAGTAGGGTGAAGGAAGGAGAAGGGCACGGGGCTGTTGTTTCTCTGGGGCCCCGCTTCCCCGACTCTCTGCCCAAGCCAACCCCCTGAGAGGTGCTCAGACTCCCGTTTGCACAAGTACAGAGGTGCAGCCGTCACACCAAAGTCCGGAACGACGCGTCCCCCTTCCCATCCCTGCAGGGACATCGAGAGGGTCCAGTTCTCCGCGGGTCTCACAGCCTTAGTTTCCCTGCTGGGGAGTCAGGGGACCAGGTTTTCCAACCTCTGTACGGTGCGGCGCCTCAAATAATCGCCTTTCGTGCTCCCCAACCCAGAGGACGCGACTCGGAGAAACCCGGTGAGAAGAGGCGCCCGGACGCTGCGCCCAACAGTGCATTGACGGGGTTCGGCCACGGTCCCCTCCTCCCTCCGTGCACCCCAACTCCGCTGACCCTCTCCGTTAGGCAGGCACACAGCGCGCTTGGCACCCTCCCCGGGTCCCTCTCGCACTTCGGAAGGTTGTCCCCAGCCTGCAGCGCTCCCGCTCCTCCTAGCCTCCCTGCAACCCCATCCCCGCTCCGGGGTACTTGCTCCGAGATCCGGGTCAGCGGGACCGAGATCGCAGCGGGCGGGCAGCGGCCCCGCACCGCGCCGAGTTCGCAGTCCGTGATTGGGGCTGTTGCGAGACGTGACGAGCGTCCGAATGGATGGAGCTTGGATCTGACCTCCGAGGTGCAGTCGGGCCGGGCGAGCCCTGGGTCCCAGTCGCAGCCCCCACTCCCGCCGCGGCTCCGCGCAGGAAAACAATGCGACCGCCCGGGGCTCTGGGCCGGGCCCCAGCCGCCCCGCCCGCCTCCCGGCTGGCCCCGCCTCCGGCCCGCCTCTGGGTCGCCCGCAAACCAATCCGGCTCTCAGAAGCTGGCTGGACACCGCCTTCTCGGCACCTCTTCACCAATAGTCCTTCTTGGGGGCGGAGCGTCGGGAGCACCGCCCACCGAGAGGGCCCGGCCGGGAGGCTGAGCCCGAGACCAAAGCCAGGCGCGAGATGGAGAGACCCTCGGACAGTCGCCGAGACTCGGACATAGGGGATCACACGCTTTAAAATGGAGAGGCCCTGGGGAGAAATCTCACACGAGAGGAAGGAAGAGAAGCTGGAAGGAGAGACAGACGGGAAACCCAGGGACCTCGGTTGGGCTGGGCTGTCAGAGCCGCGCGACGCTCCCTTCCTCCGTTCTCCCCAGGGGCTTTGGCTATCCTGCTTCCGCTTCCAGAGTCTCCCCCCTCAACCTCTACTCTGCCCCAACCCTCTGTCCCTCCTCTCTACTGTTTTTACCTCAACCTCCTTATTTCTCCCCACTTGCCTCCTCCCCATGTTCATCATGACCCCAATAAGGGAGGCCTAGCATGCACTTGAGGGCTTGAGGCCTGGGAAAGGATAGGAAGATGTCACCAGGAGGTTTTTCTTGTCCCCATCATCTCCTCCCCTCCCACCTCTACTGTCAGAGCAGGATGGGCATGGGCCACTAGGCCAGGAACTAGGGAGCCAGGAAGCCAGGGTGGCTGGCAGTCAGGCTGTTGGTTGATGGAAGAGGACAGGTGAGTGGGGCTCAAGCCAGAGGAGAGACGAGGAGATTGGGACAAACTGCCTCAGAGAATCACACAGAAAGAGAAGCAACATGGAGACTCCAAAGAGGGAAAGTGACCAGCTGTCCCAACTCCACATAGCCTTACTGGCCCCAAGACACAGGATTAGTGTTGTTCCATCTTTCTTTCTGTCTTTTTTTTTTTTTAAGATTTTATTTATTTATTTGACAGAGAGAGACACAGCGAGAGAGGGAACACAAGCAGGGGGAATCGGGGAGGGAGAAGCAGGCTTCCCGCGGGGCAGGGAGCCCGATGCAGGGCTGGATCCCAGGACCCTGGGATCATGACCTGAGCCGAAGGCAGACACTTAACGACTGAGCCACCCAGGCACCCCATTCCATCTTTCTTCAGAGGGCCCTGGACATTCCTTCAGACAGCAAAACTGCTCCTTCTCCATCTCCACCCTCCATAAAGACCCTTTGATTCTGGGAAGGTCAGCGGGAAGGAAGAATGAGACTACTTCAGACAGCACTGCTTGGCTCCCACCTTGGTATTGCCTGCTGAGATTTTTTTCCCTGCGTGGGGGCTAGGACAAAAGACGTTCTCAAAATTCCCAGGATAGTGGGTGGCCTGGGAGACACTGGCATTCTTGGATAGTTTTATCCGAGTGGGCACCTCCTTTTCCCCTACTCCCCACATACTAGTCCCTGGACTGGAGGAAAGGAGAGGCAGGGGTTTTGCTACTTATGGCCAGCGTTTACTGAACTGAGATCAGGATGGGTTAGCATCACTGACTGGGCTAAGCCTCACAAAGAGTAAGCAAGAATATAAACACACACACCACACACACACACACACACACACACACACACACACACACACACACACACACACACACACACACACACACACACACACACAGAGATGGAAGGCCAGGTGAACCAATGAGACTAATCAGAAACAACAGAACAATACTTACACAAGGCTAATTACAGGGGGTCTTGGGTCCAAAGCAGTTCGGTGTTTTAAAGGCTGTAAAGAGGTTTGGGGAGAAAGGCACCTCAAAATATAAAGGCACTCAGAGGTTGAAAGAAATCTCCCAGCTGTTAGCAAAGGACTTAGGTAATCAAATATGTGCTCATTAAATAGATTAGTGAATGGAGATTGAGGTATAATTTATTTAAAAAATTTTTTTTAAGATTTTATTTATTTATTTGACAGAGAAAGAGACAGCAAGAGAGGGAACACAAGCAGGGGGAGTGGGAGAGGGAGAAGCAGGCTCCCCGCTGAGGCAGGGAGCCCGATGTGGGGCTCGATCCCAGGACTCTGGGATCATGACCTGAGCCAAAGGCAGCTGCTTTAACAACTGAGCCACCCCCGGCGCCCCAATTTATTTAAATTTTAGGGCCCCCCTAAAATCTCAGTTCTATCCAATAAGTATCATAAGCATTTACTTCAGGTACAATCCACTGTGGGATGTGGTCCCAGTCTTTAAAAAAATGACCATCTACCATCCCACCAAGGCAGCCCCAGGAAGGAGAGCCCCGAGACCACTAGCCCATGACAGCCACAACTCCAGCCAGCCAGCAAGTCACCAGGCACACAGTCTACACAAGTGATGACCATACATAAGACAATCCCTTTAAGTTTAAGAGAAGTAGCTATTCCACTAACTCATAGAAACAAACACAGAAAGGGGCGCCTGGTGGCTTAGTCGGTTAAGTGTTTGACTTTAGTTCAGGTCATGATCTTGGGGTCCTGGGATGGAGCCCACATCATCGGGCTCCCTGCTCAGTGGGGTGCCTGCTTCTCCCTCTCCCCCTCCCCCTGCTTGTCCTTACTCTCTCTCTCAAATAAATAAAATCTGTAAAAATAAAATAAACGAAATCTTGAAAGAAAGAAAAAAGGGAAAGAAAAAATAAAATGGCCATTGGGGTGCTTGGCTGGCTCACTAGGTAGAACACGTGACTCTTGATCTTGCAGTTGTGGGTTCGAGGCCCATGTTGGGTTGAGATTACTTAAAAGTAAAATCTTTTAGGGCGCCTGGGTGGCTCGGTCGGTTAAGTGTCTGCCTTCGGCTCAGGTCGTGATCCCAGGGTCCTGGGATCGAGCCCCGCATCGGGCTCCCTGCTCCGTGGGTAGCCTGCTTCTCCCTCTCCCACTCCCCCTGCTTGTGTTCCCTCTCTCGCTGTGTCTCTCTCTGTCGAATAAATAAAATCTTAAAAAAATAATAAAATAAATAAAATGCAATACCAAGTCTTGAAAGAAAGAAAGAAAGAAAAGAAAGAACGAAAGCAAGCAAGCTACATTGAGTATAATTCCTAAATGAAAGAAAAGACAATGTTTTTCATGATGACTGTAGGGAAAGATGTTGGATACATTTTATCATGGCGAATGGGAGAATTTTGGTGGGAGCTGGCTTGGTGTTAGAGAAAGGAGAAAATGTTCCAAAGAGTAACATAGCTTAAACAAAAGTTTGTACTTGGTAAGCATTGAGCCTGAAGCATGGATAGCAAAAGGCTGGGTATGACTAACATAAGAAAGACACTAGTTACAAGCAGAGGAAAGGGAAAAGGGAGACAAATTATGGAAGGCCTGGAATGCTAAAGTGAGTAGGTTAAAATAATCTGACAGGAATAGGATGTTATTTTAAGTTATCAAATAATGTTGTTATTTGTCAAAATGCTTTATTTTAGCAAGAAGACAAGGAAACCTACTAGCAAGAAAATAAGGGGTTCAAAGATGAGGGGACCGAGGCAGTCAGGTAAGGATGGTGGCACTGGGTATGGAAAGAAATGGATGAACTCCTCCAAAGGACAAATCCTCAGGACAAATCCTCAGCGTCTTGTGGAGAAAATCCCACAATCCCACAGATTGGAGACTTTAATAAATTCAGGATCTCCAAGCATGGAAAATCACCCTCTCCCAATCCTTAAAAGTAGCTATTTCAGACTTCCACCTCATTCCTCAAGTTTCTCTCCTCACTACTTCCTCGCGTATCTCAGCAGAACCCACATGCATCTTCAGAGAAAACAGTAGTAATGTGAGAATTCCACCAGCTTCTTGGGCCCTCTCCGGATGCACTTCGCTGCATCCTCACATCTCTGTCATCCCAGTGGATGAGGCACCCATATTGCCCGTCCAAGGTTCACCTTCCCACCTTACCGTAAGCTCCATGCACACAGGGCCTAGCTAGGCTGTCTTGCTTGTCTCTGTATACTTTGCACTTAGCACAGTGCCTGGCACATAGCAGGAGTTAACAGTTAACACACTGGTTGCCTAAATCTGTCCCATCTCTTACTTAGGGGTCTTATTCCACATGTCTTCAAATCCTTTCTCCTTCATTTTTAAAAAAGATTTTTTATTTGTTTATTTGAGAGAGAGAGATTGTGCGCAGGGGTAGGAGCAGAGGGAGAGGGACAAGCAGCCCCCATCCTGAGCCCAACTCAGGGCTCAGTCTCAGGACCCTGAGATCATGACCTGAGCTGAAACAAAAGTCAGATGCTTAACTGACTGAGCCACCCAGGCACCCCTTTCTCCTTCATTTTTAACCTTTCCTTTTTTCTTTTTTTTTTTTTTAAAGATTTATTTATTTATTTGAGAGAGTGAGAATGAGAGAGAGAGCACATGAGAGGGGGGAGGGTCAGAGGGAGAAGCAGACTCCCTGCCGAGCAGGGAGCCCGATGCGGGACTCGATCCCGGGACTCCAGGATCATGACCTGAGCCGAAGGCAGTCGCTTAACCAACTGAGCCACCCAGGCGCCCCAACCTTTCCTTTTTCTACTGACATTTTCCCCTCAGTATCTACACATGCTCAAGGATTTCATGTGATTAAAAAAAAAATTCTCGGGGCGCCTGCGTGGCTCAGTCGTTAAGCGTCTGCCTTTGGCTCAGGTCATGATCCCAGGGTCCTGGGATGGAGCCCCCATCGGGCTCCCTGCTCGGTGGAGAGCCTGCTTCTCCCTCTCCCACTCCCCCTGCTTGTGTTCCCTCTCTCGCTGTGTCTCTCTCTGTCAAATAAATAAATAAAATCTTTAATAAATAAATAAATAATTCTCGGGCGCCTGGGTGCCTCAGTTGGTTGAGCGACTGCCTTCGGCTCAGGTCATGATCCTGGAGTCCCGGGATCGAGTCCCGCATCGGGCTCCCTGCTTGGCAGGGAGTCTGCTTCTCCCTCTGGCCCTCTTCCCTCTCGTGCTCTCTCTCTCTCATTCTCTCTCTCTCAAATAAATAAATAAAATCTTTTAAAAAAAATTCTCAACTTTCCCTTGATCCTTGTCTGTATTTAGCTATCACTCAGTTTCTTCCCTTCACAGCTGAACTGTAGAGCCACCTATACTCACTGTATCCATTTCCGTATTCTCATTCACTTCTCAGTCATCTTATTTTTTACCCCCATTAATCCACTGAGATTGTTCCCATCAAAGCCCTTAAGGACCTCCGTGTCACATTCAGTGGACAGCTCTTCAGTCTTTATCCTTTTGCCCTCTTTATGGTGTTTGGCCCTTTTAACCCCTCCTTCCTTGAAATGCTCTCCTCTTTTGGCTCCTGGGTACTTTCTCTTGCCAGAAACTAGGGGCTTAATAAATATATATTTTTAATTAAAAAAATTTTTTTAAAGATTTATGTACTCACTTTAGAGAGTGAGAGCACAAGCGGGAGGGGTTGGGGGGACAGAGAATCTCAAGCAGACCGCGCTGAGCAGAGGCCGAGGTGGGGCTCAATCTCACGACCCTGGGATCATGACCTAAGTGGAAACCAAGAGTCAGACGCTTAACCAACTGCACCACCCAGGTGCCCCAACATATATTATTTAAATGAATGAATGACTTCACTTCTATTACTATGACCTCTCTTTCTCAGCCTTCTCTGACCTCTCCTTAAATGTTGCTGTTCCCTAGGGTCGTGTCCTTAGCCACCTCTTCTTGCTCTACACATTCTCATTGGTCAAGATAATCCACACCAAACGTTACAATAATGACTTATGTGGGGCACCTGGGTGGCTCAGTCAGTTAAGTGTCAGACTCTTGGTTTCAGCTCAGGTCATGATGTCAGGGTCGTGAGATCGAACCACACGATGGGCTCTGCACTCAGCATGGAGTCTGCTGAAGATTCTCTCCCTCCCTCTCCCTTTGCCCTTCGCCCTGCTCACACTCTTTCTCTAAAATAAATAAAATCTTTAAAAAATAATGACTTATGTGCTGTTCCTTATAAAATCTAGCTATTCAACCTGGGTCTTTCTCCTAAGCTCTAAACTCACTTTTACAACTGCTTATTGGATATTTCCATTTGGATTTTCCATAGGTTTTTACCATTCAGTGTAAAGACAGGAAGCTTGTCTTTTATCTTTGTATTTCCAGCACTTAGACATAATGCCTGGCATTTGGTGAGTGGAGGAAGAAAAAAATGCATCAAAGATGTGAACTACTTCCAGCTATGTCAGGTTAAAGTCTTGCTTGACTGCTTCAAATGACACTGAACTCTCTCTTCCTAAAATGATTCAAGAGTACTGATCTTAACCATGGTGCAAACTCAGCTAAACAGAAGCATAGGAATGTTCCCTTCGGAATTTTGTCCCAGATAACTGAAGTTTACCCAATTGAGTGCAAAACATTTTCATTTTAACTGTTTCAAATAGGGATTATTCCAAAAAGTATTGTTAACTTCCTGTGGATTATATAGTGGGAAGAGCGTGACTGGGTCACTAAGACCTAGACTGAGCTGGGGAGCATGACTTTGGATAAATCACTTCTCTCCAAGCTGAGTCTGCCATCTGTGAGTGGTCACTTTCCCTGCTTGCCTACCTCACACGATCAAGTAAAGTAATGCAGGAGAAATGTTTGGTAAATCCAAAAATGTTTCACACATTTAAGATGCCATCACTTAACCAGTTGTTTCCTTACTCAGAGGAAGGGCTGCAAACTTAATTGTACAGGAAAACAGTGAGGACAGCAAAGTCTAGAATATACATGCTTAATACTGTGCACTCCTCTTCTATATATGGCCACAAATGCTAGTTTTCATTTGTCTCCTTTTTTGTTTTCCTAGTCCCCTCTTTTGATCTGTGTGAATTTTCTTTTTTTTTTTTAAGATTTATTTATTTGAGAGAGAGAGAGAGAGAGAGAATGAGGAGGGGGAGGGGCAGAGAGAGAAGCAGACTCCCCAAGCAGGGAGCCAGACATGGGGCTTTGATCCTAGGACCCTGGGATCATGACCTGTGCCAAAGGCAGACGCTTAACCAACTGAGCCACCCAGGCGCCCCAATCTATGTGAATTTTCATTGTTATCAGTGCTCTTGCTTCTAAAAGCTCCTCTTTCCTCTTTTAATTTGCTGCTGATTATATGCTGTGGGTTCGGAGGTTATTCAAAATGGGTATATATTGGGGCGCCTGGGTGGCTCAGTCGTTAGGCGTCTGCCTTCGGCTCAGGTCATGATCCCAGGGTCCTGGGATCGAGCCCCGCATCGGGCTCCTTGCTCTGCAGGGAAGCCTGCTTCTCCCTCTCCCACTCCCCCTGCTTGTGTTCCCTCTCTCACGCTGTCTCTCTCTGTTAAATAAATAAATAAATAAAATCTTAAAAAAAATGGGTATATATTAGGAGAAAATAAAAGAAACACTTGCCCGTGAGTGAATTAAATGCACAATATTACATGTGACTGTTATGTTGCTACTATTTCCCCCTTATCTCCTAGTTCTTGGGTGGGTTTTGAATTTATTCTTTCAGCCAATATTGATTTAGCACAATGTGTGCCAGGCATGCTGCGGGCTCTAAGGCATCATCCCCGCCCTCATGGAGTTTACAGGCTAGTGGGGATGCAGTTGATAAAAGCACAAATTACAGTGAAGGGGGCCATTCTAAGAGGGAGGTATACAGTTCTAAAGGACTATATCTCAGAGGGGTCTAATGTGGTTTAGGGACTCATGATGGCTCCACAGATTTGACTATCCAGCTGAGCCTGAAGGCTGGGTAGGAAGAGAAGAGGTGTGTGTATGGGAAGAGTTCCAGGCAGAGAAACAAGAAGTGGGAAAGTCTAGAACACAGGACAAGGTGGAAGGAGAGGGACAGCAACCACACAGGGTGAGTACTGGAGGAACTGAGAGAATTGCAACACAGCTGTGATACAAGGGGCAGAGAGAGCTGAGGACAAGGAACAGACCCGAGGAGAAGCCAGAGAGGTCAATGCATAAGGAATTGGTAGTAGAATTCAGCAAGTATCACTGTATTTGCATCTCCCTGTATTCACACTTCCCTTATTTTTCAATTAGATTGCGCATTTCTTTTAAAAAGGACTCTTTTGGGACGCCTGGGTGGCTCAGTTGGTTAAACGGCTGCCTTCGGCTCAGGTCATGATCCCAGGGTCCTGGGATCGAGTCCCGCGTCGGGCTCCCTGCTCGGCGGGGAGCCTGCTTCTCCTTCTGCCTGCCACTCCTCCTGCTTGTGCTCTTTCTCTCTCTCTCTGACAAATAAATAAATAAAACCAAAAAAAAAAAGGACTCTCCTGTCCCTACTGTTTTGGTAGTGCCACCTATGACTGTCCCCAGAATGTAGGATCAGTGAATTGATCAGAGGATATAGGAGTAGAATGCGGCCACATTCGTAATGAGGTCGAACTCACTGCCTCACAATCTTGTGAGGTAATTAGCAGGAAAGGCACAGACTTGGGAATCATGCAAGGCCCTCTGTTGGCCATTTAACTAGCTCTTGAATTTGTGGACATGTTATTTAATCTCTCAAAGCCTCAGCCTCTTCCAATCAGCAGACAGGATATGGCGACATTTAATTCATAAGGGTACCTGAGAGTTAAATGAGGTATTTACATAACATGGGGCAGAGTGCACTCAACAAATATGACCTCTGATCTCTCCTCACTTCTCTCTCCGGAACTCCAGTCTGCTCTTTGCCATCTGCCCCCACACCTTGCTTCTTAGCCATTCCCTCTCCTTGGCGCTTTGGAAGCATTCCTCTCCACCTGCTCCTTCAGCTCAGCCTACAAATGTCCTCAAACCCCAAGCTAAAAATAGTTCCTCTCTCAGTCCAGCTCCCCACCCCCTTAAGCTACCTGGAAAGTAGCTTTGCTCTTCATCCCCTTACCATCATACTCCTCAAAGGAGGCGTCAGCATCTCCCAGTCTAGGCTGTATCAGGGGCCCTCAGCTCTAGACTCTGCGGTGAGAGATGGGAGTAAGGAAGGGGCCAAGACTCAACCACTGTCTCCCAAGAGGCAGGATCCACAGTTGTTGCGGCATCAGCACAATGAGGATGGCTCCTACCTCCGAAACTCACTTTACTCTTCAGCTTTTGCCACCTAGCCAATGTTCCAATCCTTCCCCTTCTGCTGGAGCTTCTTATAAAACCACCAAAGCCTGAGGTCTCTTATCAGGCCTCATCCTGTGCTTAAGCAAGCTAAACCCTGATCCAGCAGGCCCTCCCACAGCTAAAAACCTAATGAAGCCTCTAACCCATTCCCACTGAGCTACTGATGTCTCTCCCCTGATCCAAAATGCCAAATGTCTCCCTACTGCCCACAGGAGAAGTGTGAACACTTGAGCAAGTCTGTTAAAGCCTACCGTGATCTGCTTTTTCCTTCTTCACTTCTTTCTCAAACCACCTGGGCTGCAGACATACAGAATAAATCAGCACTTTCCAAGTATGCCCCATATTACCCTTATTTGTTGTATGGCTTATGCTAATTCCCATCGTCTGGGAAGCACTTCTCCCCCATTTCTGCTTAGTAAATAGTTGAATCCATCCTTCTCATTCTGCCTCTTCGGCCTTCCTATCAGAAATAATCTAAACTTCTTTTTACTCTCATTATTCTTCCAATTTCTATTAAGTTAATGACGTCATTTGACTTGCATTGTAGTTACATATGCTTAAGTTTATCTCCCTGACAAGGCTGTCTGATTTTTTTTTTTTTTTTTTAAGATTTTATCTATTTATCTGAGAGAGAGAGAAGTCGAGCACAAGCGGGGGAGGGGCAGAGGGAGCCGGAGAAGCAGACTCCCTGCTGAGCAGGAGCCCACCCCAGGACCCTGGGATCATGACCTGAGCAGAAGGCAGACTCTTAACCGACTGAGCCCCCCAGGCGCCCCAAGGAGCATTCCTGATGGAATCCTAAATACTTGGGCCTCCTTCAGAAGCTGTGCCTTCTCTTCATTTCTGCATCCCTGTAGCGACGACAAAGCACAGCAAGCGGGCGGGCTTCCGCCAGTGGTTCAATGCTGTGCTGACACCTGCTGGTCACATCTGGTTTGGCCGCCCTGTCCCCAGCACCTTCCTCTCTAGGATTAAGGGTGGGGACAGTCCATGCCACCCCTTACCCAGCCAAGTACCGGAAGCCTATGTTCGTGGTACCGCTGCCCTGAGCACCACCCTTCCCTGGAGACTCCAGGAACACACTCACATCTGCTGGTCTCTGGCCCAACTCGGCCACGTCCAGCCTAATCTTCAGAACTTCCCCCACTGACCCCCACCCTAGCAATTTGTACTTTACATCCTTCCCAGTACCACAGAAATATAAGAAGAAGATCTCAGGAACTGGGCATCAAGGAAATTAAAGAGGCACACAATTTGAGAACAGAGGATGTGCAATCCTTCCTCCTAACCTCGCAAAACCAAGGCTATTTCCTACAGAGTGCTATTCCTTTTAACCTTTGTTGCATTTCTAGGAGGCTTTCGGGCCACAGACTTGTCTCGAGGACAGTGTGATGAACCGGAGGTTGAGCACAGAGTAGGTAGGCGGGGCTTGAGGGGTGGGGCCAAGCCAAAGGGCCTCTCACTTAGGAGCTTCTCCATTCTGTCAGCTCTCCCAGAACGTCCAAGGCAAGACTGGCACCCAGCGCACGCAGCAGGTGAGGGGCCGTCAATGACAGAAGGGTAGAGGCTTTAGGGGTGATGGTGGCAGAAGAGTCCCGGCTCTGTCAGCCTGAGCCTTCCATGTTGTGAGACTCTCACTTGACAGAATTCTTGGGTCCCCAGCAGAGGCCCAGCTCAGTCTTCCCTGGGGCAAGGCAGCCTCAGAAAGACATGGTTTGGGACGGTACAGAGGCAGGGCAGAGGCATGGGGGTGATACGGGTGTGTGACAGAGTACTGAGAGATGTGAGGACATCATAGGAGACATGGAGGTAGACACAATGGCCAGAGGGAGAGCTTGGCCAGAGGATCGCAGGGCAGGACCCAGACAAGAGAAAAAGGGAGGCTGAAACAGGAGGGAGAGGACAGTGGACCAGAGAGATGTGAGATAACCACGGGTGCAACGAAGAGCTGGGTAACAGGAAGGCCAAGGAGGAAGGAAGGCTCGCATGGAGCAATCTCCTCTTCCGGCTGTGGAGCCCGGTCCAGAAAACCCCAGGCAAGGCCAGGAGCAAAAAGTGAGGTTTCAGCTTCCCACTGGACTGATGCAGCGGGGCAGGACCCTCCCCTCAACAGTACCCATCTCCCCTGTGCCTTCAGACTCCCATTTTGGTTTGGGGGAGAGGGCGAGGCTGCTCCTCACTGCGGTAACAGCCACATCCTGCAGAGCAGGGGAGGGGGAAGTAAGAAGCAAAACAACCAGAGCCACGGGCAAGGACCATGGGGAGAGAACCCTGGATATGCGGCGCTGACGTGCCACCAGGAGGGTCCTCGGTTCAGTCCCAGCCGAAGACCGTGGGCCTCTAGTACTACCCGGCCCCCCGGAGGTGTTTTTTTCTCATGCTTCCTTAGTCTGTATCAACCTCATTGAAAGCGTTCCAGGGAAGGTTTCTTTGGGTTCTGTAGTTCGAAGCCCATTTTAATCATTTGCTAGTGACTTTGGCCAAGTTGCTTGATTTCTCTTAGCTTCAGTGTTCTCATGGCAAGATGGGGACGCCTACCTTACAAAGGGTTGGGAAGACTGGGACAATTCCCATAAAGCACTTGGCACATATGTTCTCAATAAACGTGAGTTATTATTATCAGGACTCCTGGGACCCCTACCTCACCCACTTCCTTAAAGGCGGTATGGCACATGAGCTGCCACGGACTTTTGGGAGTCAGGAAGATGGTTGCGTTTGACCTCGGGTAAATTTAAAGCAAGCCTCAGTTTGCTCGGCTGTAAAGCAAGGCGAGTAACAGCCATACCTCATAGATGTATGGTACCCAGTCAGTGTCCCCAGTGGTCGCTGTGACAACGAGCCGCCAGGTGAGGCTTATCTTTTCCCCTGTAGCCCAGCAACAGCCGACTTCCCCTTAAGGCTTCACTTGTGGGGGCTAGCAGACTGTGTGCCCTCACGCCCCCACCAAAGCTAGCATGCCCCTCTGGGAAGTGTAGAGATGGAGATTTCCTACAGTTCCACAGGAAAAGAAATGGGAACAAGGCAGAGAAGACTGAGGGGGCCCAGGAGGCAAAGATGACAAAGAAAGATGACAATGAGATAGAAACCAGAGAAAGGGGGAAAAGCCATTTCTCTCTTTCTAAGGAAGCCTGTGGCGTTTCTTCTAGTGTCTGACCGCAGACCCCCCCCCCTCCCCCTTCCCCAGGAACTATGGAGTCCTTCAGCTCAAAGAGTCTGGCACTGCAGGCGGAGAAGAAGCTACTGAGTAAGATGGCAGGTCGCTCAGTGGCGCATCTGTTCATGGACGAGACGAGCAGTGAGGTGCTGGACGAGCTCTACCGCTTTTCCAAAGAGTACACGCACAGCCGGCCCCAGGCGCAGCGCGTTCTCAAGGACCTCATCAAGGTGGCCGTCAAGGTGGCCGTGCTGCACCGCAGCGGCTGCTTCGGCCCCGGCGAGCTGGCCCTGGCTGCCCGCTTCCGCCAAAAGCTGCGGCAGGGCGCCATGACCGCGCTCAGCTTCGGCGAGGTGGACTTCACCTTCGAGGCGGCCGTGCTGGCCGGCCTGCTGACTGAGTGCCGGGACACGCTGCTGGAGCTGGTGGCGCGCCACCTCACGCCCAAGTCACATGGCCGCATCCGCCACGTGTTCGATCACTTCTCCGACGCCGGCCTGCTCACGGCCCTCTACGGACCCGACTTCACTCAGCACCGGGGCAAGATCTGTGATGGGCTCCGGAAGCTGCTGGACGAGGGCAAGCTCTGACGGCCCGGGACCCAGCACGTCCTACCTTAGCCGCAAGGCGGACTGAGAAAACCACACCGAATGGGCTCTCTAACCCTGCTCATCTGCACTAATGCTCTCCAGTCCTCAGGCTTCAGTCTTTCCCCAGAGTGCTTTTGCCTCTGAGACCACCCCAACCCCCCAACTGCTGGTGGAGAAGAAGCAAAGCTGAGGGTTGAGGCCTCTCTCCCACTCCAGCCCCAGGACAGGAAACAAAGCTGCCTGAAAAAGACGAAGTGAAACTTGGATCTCTATTTCCCCCATAAGGGACATTTGAAACAGGGAAGCCCCCTCCATTGTGAACCAGGGGAAGAGGCATAGCCCAACTAACCCTTCAGGGGACACTAAAGACAGAAGGGCCCTCCTAGACCTCCAGCTCCAGGCAGAGCGTGGACAGATACCAGAGGCTCTGTTCCAGAGCGCAGGAAGAAGGGGCTAGGGCAGGGGAGATTCTCACAGGGGAAATAAAACTACTTAACATGCACAGGGCTCAATGTTTAATCTCTCCAGCTTCTTATACCTTACGACCATCACAGAGGCAAGAGATACAGAAACACCACTTATCTCACCTCTCACCATTTCCATACGGGAGACTGAGGCATAGTTCCAAGTATCACTGGGGTTCCCTTGCCTACTTCTGCTTAAGAAACTAAACAGAACAAAACAAAACAAAAACCAACTGTACCGCAGATCAGTGCTACAAATTGCAAATAAATATGCAGTGAGGAGCAAGGCCTAGATCAACAGGCTCTGGTGGGGAGGGAGTGTAACAAAGAAACTCCCACAACAAAAAGTCTCCCCCAACTGTCCTCTTCTTCAAACTCCAAGGTAATTCTTCTTTCATCCCTTGCCTCACATAGGCTGAACAGAGGAGCAGGTTAGATGGGTGAACTGGTGGCATGGAGAGTTCCGGTCCCTACTTTGCTGTTTTTTGTCAGAACGAGAGTTATGAAAAAGTTATGAACTGGTTAGTCAGAACTGAGCCCAAACACTTTACTTTGAGATTGGGGGAAAGGCCCAGCACCGTCTGCCATTCTCTGCAGAAGGGCTAGGTCACGGATTGCCCCCTCCTCAGTAACATGCTTGCCTAAGAAGGTGGCGAAGGTGGGGTACCGGCAGTCACTGGCTCTCTGGTCCTGGACTCCCCTCGCCCCAGAACTATAGAAATCCCATTTTTCAGTTACAAGAGGGAAACAATAAGATACAGCAAACAAATACTACCTCAATATAGCACCAAATAAATTAGGTATTATAGTCGGAAATGGGGAGGAGGCTGGGGGCTGGGGGAGTCCTTATCTCCCTGCTCTAAGGCCAAGGAATGGTAAAAGGGATGGGAAAGGCAGCCGGGATGTAAAAAGAGCCTTTTGAATCTAAAAGACAGCTCTAGATTCAGCCCAAGAACTGAGGAGGATTCTATTCCCCATCCCCAGTAAAGCTTTCCCAGGCCAAGGAACTCTAGATCGACAGGAGGCTGGGAAGATGGCAGGAGGGAGGGAGGTGGGCTGGGAAGCCATGTTCTTGAGCCTCACCTCGGGCTCCTCTCCCCCTCAAGTTGCTCCTTCAACATCTTCTCTCAATCAGTTCTGGGGACATCAGAGTTTGAAGATTTCATCCTCCTGGTCCCGAAGCGTCCGGGTCCGAGCGGTCTGGGTCAGCGGCACTGGACCTAGGACTGCTCGCTGCTGCATCCGTGGGGGGCTCAGGTGAAGGCCTGAACCCTCCCCAGGTACACTGCGGCTGAGGAAAGGGGGCAAAGTGACAGGTCAGGGGAAGAACCTGAGAAAGGGCCCAGTGAAGAGGTACATGGGAAGCTGTCCTCCCCTCCTAATATACATGAGCTGCTTGCTCTGAGATGGAGTCTCATTACCCTCTGGATAAACTCTAACCCTAATGCTCCTTCATGGATCATCAGAGCTACACCACCACTCACCTACTTTACCCCAGTGAGAACAAAGAACCATTTCCTGCTGCTCTACCCATCCCAGCAGCCACTGGCTCTGTTGTTTCAGGGCCACCTGAGCGAAAGGCTTTCCCCTGCTTCGGCTGACTACTTGTGTGTCCGGTCAGGTAAGGCTGCAAGGAGGCAGAAGTCTATGGAGGGGCTGAAAAGGAACCGTTCAAGACTCACCCACTTTCCCCCTTTTTCAGCTTCTGGGCGGCAGCCTTCTTTGACAGGCTGATCTGTGAATCAAGCTTCTTCAGGAAATCAGAGGCAGAGAGGTCATGGATGGGAGTTGGGGGTTCCCGGCCAGGTGTGGGAAGGACTTCCCCGTTAGCACGGCCTGAACCTGTCTCTTGTTTCTTCCCGCCAGCTGAGGGTGGCCGAGCTTCATCCTTACTTGACTGTGCCTCTTCCTCTCCATCCTTCTCTTCCTCAGAATCCAAACCATTGAACAGCTCTCGGGGCTCTGTCAGGATGGGGATGTAGAGGGTTTTCTTCAGGAAGATGGAGTCATTAGTATAAAGGCGGTTTGCACGCTTAATCTGTTCCATCTTTAAAAAAAAGTCACCGCAATTAATGACAGTAATAATATCAATCTTCTATCTGTTCACCATCTCATGCCTTTTAAAGTGATCGTACAGATTCTCATCTGACCCTGTAACAACCAAGCTAAAATACAAAGGGCTGATATTAATATCATTCCTATTTTATTGATCAGCGGTTTCCATACTTTTTGGTGTTAGGGTCCCTTGACATTATTAAAAACTATTGAGGAAAAAAAGCTTTCATTTATGGAGATTATAGCTATCAACATTTAAGGTATTATAAACTAAAACTGAACAAACTGAAAAACGTGTATTTCTTTTAAAATAACCCATTATAGGGGCACCTGGGTGGCTCAGTCGCTTAAGCATATGACTCTTGATTTTGGCTCAGGTCATGATCTCAGGGTTGTGGGATTGAGCTCCGGGTCAGGTCCTGGCTCAGCAGGGGGTCTGCTGGAGACTCTCTCTCTCCCTCTCCCTTGGCCCCCCATACTCACTCTTGCTCTCTCTAAAATAAATAAATCTTTTAAAAAAATAACCATTACATGTTAACATAAATATTTTAATGGAAAATAACTATTTTCCAAAACAACAACAAATGGAGCAAAAAGAGAGGCACTGTTTTACATTTTTGCAAGTCACTTTAATGTCTGACTTAACAAAAGACCACAGAAGATTCTCCTATCTGCCTCTACATTCAATGGGCTGTATATTAAATATCTTATAGCTTCTGGAAAATAGAGTACACTCATGAGAATGAGAATGAAAAAGACAGAGCCTTATTATCATTACTATGAAAATAGTTTTGACCTTGTGATCCCTGAAGAGTCTCAGGGACTCCAAGGGATCCCTAGACCTCACTTTAAGAACTTCTGTTAAAGATGAAGGAACGGAGGCTCAGAGAGGTTAAGTTACTTGCCTAATACTATCCAGTAAGTTAATGACAAAGCTAGAACTGGAATTCTGGGCCTTTTTACTCCTTCTGCAGATATTCTTCACACTAATATTAATAATTTCACTGACCAAATATTTATTTAGTACCTATTTATTCATCACCGGACATAGTGATTGGCATTACCTTCCACTTGCCACCCAAGGTAGAAATATCAATGCCATCCATAATCACTCTTTTCTTTCACCACCCATACCGAACCGGTCAACAAAAGTGCTGCGAAAATCTCTCTCCTGTCTAGTCTGACCTTTATGTTGATGACCATTACCTTAGAACAGATTCTTAGTATTTCTCATCCGGGCATTACAACCGTTTTTTTAACTGGTCTTCCTCTCTCCACTTCTATGTATCTCCACCCTAACATCTATCTTTCTAAAAAAAAAAAAATTAATCTGATCAACCTACTACCCTGCTTTATCAACCTCCTATGGCTCCCCATTGGCTCAGAGATAAAATTCAAATTAGCATTCAAGGGTTCTCAATCTACCCCCGTAAGATGTCTAGCCTCATCTCTCTTCTTCTGCCACCTATACATTTTGCCATCCTGAACTTTTCATTTTTTTCTGAACATTTTATGATCTTTCACACCTTTGTGTATTTATCTACCTAAATTACTTCTCCACCGTCCCCTTCTCTGATGGGAAAACTTCTTATCAACTATCACTCCCTTCGTGTTACCTTCTCCAGGGCTCCCAAGGTATGCTGTAAATATTGCCACATAATACCTACCCTATCATATTGTTATTCACCTCTTTGCATATTTGTCTTGCCCAAACTCTGTGAGTCCTTTGAGGGCAGGGATGCTGTTTCTGTATCCTAAGGCACGCCTCAGCATCACACAAACCTGGCACACAGCAGAAGTTCATTAATGCTTTATGAGTAAATAAACTAGATAACAAAATATAAAAACCGCAAATGTAGTATGTTAGTAAAAATCTTTGCTATAATGTTTAAAATAAAACTGGATTAATTTGAACAATAAAAAAAGTTAAAATTGGCTTGCAGTTTTGTACCCTTATTTTGCAAAGCGCTTTGATGCTATAAATTTTATTTTGCCTAGGTAATATCTTAAGTCCCAAGCTCCAAGATGTTATGAATTCTGTGAATTTTCTGGTGCTTTTATTATTTCCTAGAAGTACCATATAAGGCAACATCATTCCCCCTTTAAAAAGGATGCAACCAAAGCCAAACCCCAGAGGAGTCCTAGGCTGCTGAGCCAGTCTGCTGAGCTAGAAAGGCCATTAGAATCTAGTTAGTTTAACAGAGCAGTTCAAAGTGAGGATTTTAGAATGAGACAACCTGGTCTGAATCCTAGCTCTACTAAGCAGACTTGTAGTCTGTAGCAAGCTATGACCCTAAGCCTCGCTTTCCTTATCTTTAAATATCTGGGGACTAGTTACAACCACTTCATAAAATCTTATGGAGATAATATGAGATAATATATAGAACTTGGCATATACTAAGTGTTCTTTAATGACAGGTAGATGACAACTCAGGTAATTATCATTATTTAATACCTCTTCCTCATTTTACAAATGGTAAGGAAACAGGTCCCAGACAGATGAAGTGACTTATGCAGCCGCTTAGCTGGTAAGCAGCAGAATGAGGCCAGAACCTGGAACCCTTCACTAGACTACAGAGCTTTTTTGTACTCAGAAGGGTACAGGGCTGTAAGAAAATCTCCATAAATAATAGCTGATTTACCAGTGGCACGGTTCCCTTCTTTGCAGAGCTTCTGAGCCTCTGCTGGGATGGAGGGGCCACTCAGTACTTTCATATCCACTTCCTTTGTTTAGGCCATGGCCTCTACTTGAAATGTTCACTTTCTTATCCTCCCAGTCTCCACCTGTGGAAATCTTAGCCATGTTTTCATTCGTTCAAAAAAACATCTATTAGCTTCTTTTTTTAAAGATTTTATTTATTTATTTGAGAGAGAGAGAATGAGAGAGAGAGAGCACGTGAGAGGGGGGAGGGTCAGAAGGAGAGCAGACTCCTAGCCGAGCAGGGAGCCCGATGCGGGACTCGATCCAGGGACTCCAGGATCATGACCTGAGCCGAAGGCAGTCACTTAACCAACTGAGCCACCCAGGTGCCCCAAAAAACATCTATTAGCTTCTATGTGCTGGGGACTATGCCAGACTCCAGAGATATAAAATTGAAAGAAGATAGTTCTGTCC
The DNA here is from genome assembly GCF_009762305.2 of Zalophus californianus. NCBI lineage: Eukaryota > Metazoa > Chordata > Mammalia > Carnivora > Otariidae > Zalophus > Zalophus californianus. The sequence goes on from NC_045598.1 coordinate 105,295,898, forward strand.
CTTAAGGAAAGTACAGGTTATTGGAAAGACAAACATTTAAAAGATACAAACAACTGGGGGCACCTGGGTGGCTCAGTTGTTAAGCATCTGCCTTCGGCTCAGGTCATGATCCCGGGGTCCTGGGATCGAGCCCCGCATCGGGCTCCCTGCTTGGCGGGAAGCCTGTTCTCCCTCTCCCACTCCCCCTGTTTGTGTTCCCTCTCTCACTCTGTCTCTCTCTGTCAAAAAAATAAATAAAATATTTTTTTTTAAGATTTTTTATTTATTTGACAGAGAGAGACAACAGTGAGAGAGGGAACACAAGCAGGGGGAGTCGGAGAGGGAAAAGCAGGCCTCCAGCGGAGCAGGGAGCCCGATGTGGGGTTTGATCCCAGGACCCCGGGACCATGACCTGAGCTGAAGGCAGATGCTTAACGACTGAGCCACCCAGGTGCCCCTAAATAAAATCTTAAAATTAAAAAAAAAAAAGGCATAAAGGATTATAGGTTTGTAGAGGAGCTACGGGAAGGAACTTCTAAATCTTTCAAGGCCCCTTAAAATTCCCTTAAAATCTACACTTGTGTCCTTCCTTGTCCCTTTCCAGCTAAAAATTAATCTTTTTCTGATCTCCAACCCTTTTTTGTTTGTTTGTTTTTAAGATTCTATTTATTTATTTGAGAGAGAGAGCACAAGCAGGGGAAGCAGCAGGCAGAGGGAGAGGGAGAAGCAGGCTCCCCGCTGAGCAGGGAGCCCAATGCGGGGCTCCATCCCAGGACCCTGGGATCATGACCCGAGCTGAAGGCAGACACTTAACTGAATGAGCCACCCAGGCGCCCCTCCAACCCTCTGTTAATACCTCTACAAACTCACCACATTCAGTCACCTGCAATCATTATCTGTGTCCCCATTCATTTCTCACTAGACTGCAAATTACATGAGGGCAATATCTACACATTTTATTTATGTTCCTATCTCTCGGGATGGTTAGAACAGTGCTTAAACATACCAAGCATAGAAATGTTGGCTAGGGGTGCCTGGGTGGCTCAGCTGCGGTTGAGTGTCTCACTCTTGATCTCTGCTCAGGTCATGATCTCAGGGTCGTGAGATCGAGCCTGGCATCTGGCTCCATGCTTAGCAGGGAGTCTGCTTGACATTCTTTCCCCCTCCCTCTGCCCCTCCCCACCCCATGCTTTCTCTCTCTAAAATAATAAATAAATACATCTTTAAAAAATATTGGCTAAAGAATGTTAATAAAAAAATAAAAAGAGGGGCGCCTGGGTGGCTCAGTTGGTTAAGTGACTGCCTTCAGCTCAGGTTATGATTCCAGGGTCCTGGGATCAAGCCCCGCATTGGGCTCCCTGCTCAGTGGGAAGCCTGCTTCTCCCTCTCCCACTCCCCCCTGCTTGTGTTCCCTCTCTCGCTGTCTCTCTGTCAAATAAATAAAATCTTTAAAAAAATAAATAAATAAAAAGAAATGTTGGCTAAATTTGACAGGATATGGAAAAAAACTCATCAGGTTCAATGCAATGTGTTTTTACACCTATTAAATATACCACACCCATAGCCTGAAATGCCTGGTGTAGAGAGTACCTGTTTTGCACCAAGGAGGCCACCCTACTGGAAAGAATGCACAGCGCTGAGGGGTAAAAAAAGAACCAGAAGAGATAGAGTTTAAAAACTTAGAACCAGGGGTGCCTGGGTGGCTCAGTCAGTTAAGCAATGGACTCTTGATTTCTGCTCAGGTCCTGGTCTCAGGGTCCTGGCGTGGAGCCATGAGAGGGGCTCCATGCCTGCCTGTGAGTCTGCTTGGGATTCTTTCTCCCTCTCCCTCTGACCCTCAGACCCCCACCCTCCACAAATAAATACATATATCTTAAAAAAAAAAAAAAACTTAGAACTAGAGTGGTTAGAGTACTGGTCTCATAAAAACTTAGAATTAGAAACCAGCTCTCCATTGTTTGCTGTAAATGCTTAATCACTTGCAATTAAAAAGTTTCTATGTGGTTAATAGTACGAGCTTTGGAGTCAGACCTGTTTGAATTCCCACTCTAACACTCATTAGTTAGTTGACCTTGGTCAAATTGGTTAGCCAATCTAAGTCTCAGTTTCTTCTTCTGTAAACAGGGGACAATAATTGTATGTTTGAAAGGGATGTGAGAACCAAATGGGCCAATGTATGTAAAGCCTCTAGGATAGAGACTGACATAATAAATAGAAGCAGCTCCTCTCCACTGGGATAGTGGCACAGGATTTGTCCTAAACAGACAGGGCAACACTGAGATGGGAAAACAAAAAGATAAAGGTGGATCAGACCACAGTTAGGAAAATTTCAGGGTAAGTTGCCTAGAAGAGTCATTACATTCTAATGAGGAATAAATTTCTAAATGGTTGTCTGCATCCCGATCGTGGAAGACTCACCGTCACCCCGTATTTGAGTGCTAGTCCAGCCAGGGTGTCTCCGGGGGCCAACTGATGCTCCAGGCGTCTTTCCCTCACCGGGGAGCAGGCGGACTGCACCAGGCTTCCGTAAGAACGAGCCCGGCTCCCTTGAAGCAGTCCTGACCCCCCGAGGGGGGCCTGTCTAGAGGGAGAAGCCATCTCCTCACCCTGTCGACAGCCGGGGTTGCAGCTAAGGGAGACCTGGCTAAGTGCCCGACAGTGATGGGACTGGGGTCTAGGAACGGATATCCAGGGGATTCCTTTCCCCTTCTGTCTCCCCTCCTAACTCTCCGCCTCCCCCGGCACTTCGCGCCCCCTCTGCTCTCGTTTGTCCTCCTTCCAAGCCCCCTTCCCACAAATCTGTGCCGAGTATTCAGTCCCTACCTGAGTCTATCCTTAGCACCCTGCTGACTTTCGACCCTCTCACAAGTCGCTACGTTGACCTCTGACCTTTGAACTGTAGCTACCCTCCTCCACACTCCGCTCAGTTTGCCACCCCCCGCCCAGGTCGGGCAGCCCCCGCCTCCTGGGTTCCCCCAACTCCCTGGCTCCGCCCCGTCCCGGGGTTGGTCCGCTAGTGTCAGGAATAAATCCGGCCCACCCCTGGTGGGCTGTCGGCGGCAGAGGAGACGCGTGATGAGCGCGAGAGTTTGTAGTCCACTTTCCACTCAGAGATCCTCTAAGGCCCGCTCCGCATCAAATCTGTCACAGCATCAAAATCGGTCTCCACCTTTAGGTTCTTGTCTCCCCATACGCCTCGAATCAGCCAAGATGCAAGGGCCGGGAGCCAGCTGGGAGGCAAGCTCTTTGAAAAAAAGACTTCATTTCCCAAAGGCCCCGCGCGTGCGGGGTCGCCGGGTCGCACCGGAAGGGCGGTCCCCTCGGCAGGCTGTGGGCGGGCTTTCCGATAGCGCTGTGCATACAGGGAAGCGCTTCCGGGGAAATAATGAGGCCAACCGGAAGGAAACCCGAAGGAACTAGGAGACGACCCATTCTTGCTACGGTGGCCTGGAAGGAGTGGCGGAGGCAGCTCTGGAGAATTGCTCGCTTCTGGGACTCAGTCGTAATGTCTTTCAAGAGGGAAGGGGATGATTGGAGTCAACTAAACGTGCTTAAAGTAAGCGCGAGAGGAGAGCGTTGGGAGCAGTTTCACTGCCCTGTGAAGGAACTGTTTTGTTGCTCTGGCAACAGCTGCGGTTGGCGAGGGGGACGCGGGAGGGAGCGGCTAGAGCTGGGTAGTGACCCCTTTTTCGCTCTGTGATTTCTGTTCTCATGGTCTTTATTCCCTTTCAATCCTCGTCCCTGTCGTTTCCCTTCCGTCCCTCCCGCCTATCCGGCCGATCCCGTCCCGTTACCCCCTGTAGAAACGAAGAGTCGGGGACCTGCTGTCCAGTTACATCCCAGAGGATGAGGCGCTGATGCTACGGGATGGACGGTGAGGGCGGGGGGTGATCAAGCCTGAGGGTTCTGCGGTTAGAAGCTTAATAAAATTTTGTTATCAAGGGGGGAGAGCGGAAGTATCTAGGATTCTTTGGTGGGGAGTGAGGGACAGAGATGTGGGTGGTGGAGATTGGGAGACCTCAGAGTTTGGCTTTGGAAAGGATTGCTAGGTCAAGGTGGGACCAACAGCCTAGACCCCACTCACCCGGAACCAAATATCTTCTCTCCTCATCTCCAGCTTTGCTTGTGCCATCTGTCCCCACCGACCTGTACTGGATACGCTGGCCATGCTGACTGCCCACCGTGCAGGCAAGAAACATCTGTCCAGTAAGTTTGAGGGAAGATGGGGGGTTAGAGAATAAACTCTCCAAATGTCTGCAGATACTCTTGCTGTTCTGTTTTTAATTCTCTTTCCCTCAATCCTCAGGCCTGCAGCTTTTCTATGGCAAGAAGCAGCCAGGAAAGGGAATGGACCAGAGTCCAAGACAGCAGAATGAATTGAGGCCGTCAGAGACCAAGGCTGAGGTAGTGGTGGGGTGGGTTGTGTTTCAGGTGGGCCTGCTGCGCATGGTAGGCTTGAAGGGCTTTGACTTCTTTCTAGCTCTGAAGACTCTGACTCTGTTTCCCATCTCCATACCAGGCTCCTCTGTTAACCCAGACTCGACTTACCACCCAAAGTGCTCTGCACAGAGCTCCTTACTATAACAGTTGCTGCCGCCGGAAGTACAGGTCTGTGGGGTTGGAAAGCCAGAGGTAGGGAGGGACAGGGGAGATAAATGGCTCTAAAATGATGGTATTCCAAATTGTATTCTCAGGAATACGAGTATTCCAGAGATGTTAACTGCTATTTCAGAAAAAAGAGGATTTTGCCTTTTTTTTTTTTAGTTTCAGAAATTGCACTTTGTAATCCTTGAAGACTAGTAATATTAGTATATTTGAAGGCCTCAACAAAGTTTTAAGACTAAAAAAACCTAAAAATTTTTAATCTAGACTTTTAAAAACTCATTTGATTCCAAAATTCTTTTTTATGCAGGGCATTTATTGGTATCTCGAGGAACACAGTTTATTTAGGAAGCACTGCTGTAAGGGGCTAGGAGTCATAGTAGAAGTGGCCCTTTTCCTTTATCACTTTTATAGACAATGATTCTTCTCTACCCAGACCAGAAACCCCTCGTCCCTCTGTCTCCCATTCCCCTTTGCCACCCCCAGAGGTTGAGCCCGAGAATGGGAAGATCACTAGGGAACCCATGCCTGGGGTTGGCCCACAGGCCAAAGAGCCAGCAACTGTCTCATCCCCTGCACCCATGAGCCCCACAAGAAGACGAGCCCTGGATCATTACCTTACCCTTCGAAGGTGAGTGTGCAGAATCACTTTCCTCAAGTTTTCTCTTTTCTCTCTGACTCTCCTTATTTCAATCCTTCTCAATTGTTTTTTTTTTTTTTAAGATTTTATTTATTTATTAGCGAGCGAGAGAGAAACAGCATGAGAGGGGAGAGGGTCAGAGGGAGAAGCAGGCTCCCTGCTGAGCCGGGAGCCCGATGTGGGGCTCGATCCCAGGACCCCCGGGATGATGACCTGAGCCGAAGGCAGTCGCTTAACCAACTGAGCCACCCAGGCACCCCCTCAATTGTTTTTTTCTTACCCCCACTAACTTCTTAAACCTCTTTTCCTGACCTATTCTATTTTCTCTGATATTTCTAGCTCTGGCTGGATCCCAGATGGACAAGGTCGCTGGGTAAAAGATGAGAATGTTGAGTTTGACTCTGATGAAGAAGAACCCCCTGATCTCCCCTTAGACTGACACCCTCTTTCCGCACTCAGTTCACAAATAAATTTCAGCGGGCTCTGGGAGCCTAACTTTCCTTGAGTTGGCTTCCATGTCCCATTTCAGGATCTCATTGGTGGATTTTTTTTTAAGGAGGCTGAACACCCGAAGTGGAGACTGAGGTGGGGCTTGAACTCACGACCCTGAGACAAAGACTTGAGCTGAGATTGAGTCAGATGCTTAACTGACTGAGCCACCCAGGCACCCCCCATTTCAGGATTTCACATCTGCATTCTTAGCCTGGCTAACTCTTCCCTACAATGTACACGGCTCCCCATACTTCTAACCCTTCCCCCACCTTCTACCAAAGTCATGCCAAGCGTCAGCTGCACGCAGCCCAATGCCCTATTAATAAGTCTGTCAGAAGGAGGTCTTTGTCCTTCATGTTGTCTGCCTTCTTCCCCACCTCCACTCAAAGTCCTTTCCTCTTTCAGATCACATGAGGGTTGTGGGTAGGCACCAGGGGGCCTGGCCACTTCTGGAAAGAGGGCTGGGGTAGGTCCCTATGAGAGCAGAAGGGACTAACAGCATTGGCAGGGCCATGGGGAACACCAAGGGAGGGAGCTCCCCCACCTCCGCCTAGTAACTTGAGCCTCCCTGCCTGCTGATCCCCAGAGTATAAATAATCCCCTGATGAATTGGCAGTAACCCTTGGGGGTTAGCGCCAAGATTCCCACCCCAAAGCCCAAGGAAGGAGGCAGGCAGAGTGGACAGAAGGGCCTTTATTTACAGGAAGGGTGAGAGATGAGGATTTAGGTATTCAGGGCTCCCAGCTCTAGTTGGTAAAGGGAAAAGGTAGTGTTATCTCTTTTTTTGCTGGCGACCTGTAACAGGAAAGAGTAAACACAAATCTTTGTTGTATCTCCTATTTCCTGCAAAGGTGCCCCTCTTCCCCTTTCCAGTTCCTTGGCCAGACTCATAAAGAGCTAATGTCTTAGGCCAGCAAGCATGCCCACCCCTCATTAACAAAGCAAAATAAGAAATGGCATGGCAAGTAAAAATACCATGCCCACAAACAGGTCTGTCTAGATTCTTTTCCACCTTCCTACAGGTATAAATTTGGGGCAGGGGACTTTTCTATCTACTTTCTGGTCACTTACGTCCTTCTCATGTGACTCTTGTTTTGGCAGCACCCCAGACTCTTAGTCACTAAATCAGCTTTCAGGAGGATCCACTCCCTCCTTGCCCTTTCCCCCACACAACATGTCTGCATTTACTCACGTAGTTCATTGTTCCGGGTCATGGCCTGGGCGGCCCGAGCTCGTGGCCCCTGCTGCGTAAAGTGGTAGCCAAAGCGGACAATGGAGGGACACTGTTCGAGCACGGTGGCCATCTCCATCTCCACTGCGTCGCCAGGCCACTGGCGCTGGGGGAGGGAGAGATGAGACCTGTCAGCTACCCTCTCTGCGTTGTTCATGGTCCCACACCACCCACACCACCAACCCTTTGGGGGGTCAAAGAAGCTTGTTTCGTGACAGTGGGTGAGGAGAGATGCTGACTTGGCTCCCTTCATAAAGACAATGAAGAGAATTCAGATAAGATCAGATGAGATCCTGACCCAGTGGCTGCCCGAGGGAAGAGACTCAGTGAATATTAGCTGAATGCAAAGACCAGGGGAAGGAAATGCTGACCTGGTTGTCTACACGGAGCTCAGTGAGTGTGGCATTTTCCCGAACTGCCTTCAGCACAGCCATGAGCCCTGTGCTGCTGATGAAGTTGGATTCAATGTTCAGGCTCTGGAGGCTACGATTCTCACGCAACATGTCTGCCACCGCCTGGGTAGTAGGGACTTGGGTTAGGATTAGGGGATAGTTTCACAAATGACTGAGGAGAGAGAGAACAGGAGCAAGAGGGAACACAGCTCTTTGAGAAGAGTCTTTGAGGAGCTGTCGGTGGGGCTAGAGGGAGACGGAAGCGCAGGTAGTAGGGGAAGCACAGAGGGTGAGTGTGCAGCGGAGTTGGTGGGCGGAAGAGAGGGCTGTGGCTCTCTGAGAAGATGATCTGAGGACCTCCGAGTGTTGAGCCATAGGAGTGAGGGTAGAGTCTCCCCTCAGGCTATGCTAAGAGAACACAATGGGAATAGCACCCCCAGCACAGCCCCTTATGACAGCCCTGGCAGGGGTGCGTGTCAAGGTATGGGGAGAAGGCTAGAGATTTCAAGTTGCCTTACATTGGCAATGGGGTCACCACTCCTTGTGGCCACCAGACTGAAGCTCCGGACATAGGTATTTGTCTTCATTGCCTCACATAACTCCGTTAGCTTGGGTATTGGGATGTCCTGTCAGAGGGGAAGAGATGGCGGGCTAAGGGACTCACATTATCTGGGACTCACATAGTTAAATGGGAATTTATTATTCGAAGAATGGGGAGGTCAGATACCTGTATGTTATTGAGGTTCACCTCCTCCAGCTCCTTATCATTGTTTCGAACACTCTTTAGGATCTCCTCAATGTTTGTGGGATTTGGGGGCTCATCTGGCACTGGCTTATACTTGTCCGGTTGCACCACACCTGGTGGGTGAGGGCCAGAAAGAAACCCCAACATGTCCTCCACGATCTCCTCCCCATTGGTTCTCTTATTATTCATGTACCACATTCTCTCCATGATCCCCTTGTTTCGCCCTTTGCTACCTTTCCTCAGACCTTGGTACCACCTGCCAAAGCCCTGGGCATCATGCCCCCAGACACACTCACTGCTAATGCCTTCCGTGTTGCAGATCTCTCCACTGCAGATGGCGTCATAGTATTGCTTGTTGCTCATCAGCGTGTACATGCCCAGGATTGCTGGAGAGAGCAAGTAGAGGGGGGACAGGTTTCTTCCCAGTCCTCCTCCCTCCTCATATTCTGAATCGGTTGTAGTTTTAAAGCCTGACCTTCTCCACTCTTCCAGTGAGGTTCCCACTCTCCCTAGGTCCCAGAGTGCCCTTAACTGAACGGCTTAAGGTGGTGGCTTTTAAAACTTTGAGGCAGGACTAAGGGAAGGTCCCTAAGGAACCCCCAGAGGGTGAGGGAGGGAAAAACAACAACAGTGTCCCACATTCAGGGAAAAAAAAGCGTGAGGGAGTCTGTCAGACTTCCTCCTGTTTTCAGCCAGGATAGTTCCACTTTTATCTGCTTTAAAATTCCTATAAAATTGCCTTTGAGATGTGAACTTACTAAATTAAAAAATGAATGAGTGAATATATAAACAAACAAGCAAAAAATAAAAACTATGGCCTGAGGCTTTCTCTAACATCCATGTCCTGTTCAGGGCCTTCCTCACTAGTCCCAGGCCCTGGGTAGGAACCCCTGGCCCTGGTGTCCCCACCCTCCTCAGTGTCCCACAGCTGCCCACCTGCAATGTCACACATTTCAGCATCTGTGGCATTGGCCAGTGCCTCTTCCAGTTCAGGCTCCAGAGTGATCTGCTCCTGTACAGGAATTTCTCTCTTGGGCTGAATATAGGGTTTCCCTGATGGGGAGATGAAGGATGGTTGAGGTAGAGGTCTTTCCTCCTAAGATCCTGGTCTCCAGCTTCCTTCCTTTCTCCAGGAGGTGGAGGTCTGGGTCATTAGGGGCCACTGTAAAGCCTGAGTCCTCTACCAGCTCAGGATTCCTGGGTCCCCTGATCTCTTCTAAAAGTTGAAGAGTGAAAGATGGCATGTAGGTTTCAGGGTGGCCGAGTCCCTGGGCAGCTAGGAGCTGGAAGGGGAGAGGGAAGCTGGAGGGGGTACACTTGAGAGACAACCATTTGGGTTTTGGTAGGCATGGTTGTTAGGGTCTCCGTACCTTTCTTCTCGCCTGTGAAGGGCACCAGGTCATCACGCTCTTTGACCTCTAGTGCCTGCTGCTCTAGGTACTGCAAAAGGGCATCCCGGTCCAGCGGCCCCGTTGGACTCTTCTTCGTCTGGTCACGTTGTCTTAGTCCAGCTGGCAGGAGCATGTTCTGAGGGATGAGTTTTGGGGAGCAAGTCGGACCTCTTCTCTGATCTGGGGCACCCCCAGGGCTCCCTAAGACATCTACAGACACCCTTTCCCTGGCCCCCTGGCGACTCCAAGCCCTGTGGGCAGCCCCGATCTTAGCCACCCAGGGCCCCTCACCCTTCCCAAATGCCTGGAGACTGCCCCTGGTTCCCTGTGCTGGGGCCCCTACCTCAGGGTCCATCTCCTGTAGCTCGCAGTCCAGCTGCTCTAGCTCCTCGGGGCTCAGGGTCCTTAGGATCTCATCTTCATCTATGTCTCTGTATTTCTCCAGTTCCTTCTGATACGATGACATGATGGCCCCCACCCCCTCCCCACTGTGTGGCACTCACGGAGCCTGGGGGACATGGGGAAAGTGATTGGATAATGGAAAGATGTCCACAGATGCAGCAAGACATAGACCAGCCAGGAGGTAGAACAATGAACTAGATGCCTTGGAGGTTAGAAATCTAGTTGGGCATGGGAAGATGGGAGGAGGTTAGGTTGTTTAGTTAGAACGAGAGCTTCCTTCTTCCTGCTTCCCCAGCTTCAACCAACCACTCTGGATGGGGATCCCAGGCATCCAAGCTGGATTTGTCTGCCCATTGTATGACAAGAGAAATCCTGGCAGCACCCTCCCCTACAACCTTGCCCGTTGGTGCCTCTTGCCCAAGCACAGCTGCCAGGGCCCCTGCCAACACAGCTGGCCCCATGCCCGGTTCCTATTGAAAGGAAGGGGGGGCAGAGAACTTCAGGGAAATTCCTCCTCTTTTCCCCATCATTCAGCCTTTTTCCTAAACTGGTTTAAGAAAGCAAGGGGGTTGGGGGAAAAGAGTTCTCTTACCCTACCCTCGTTTCTTCTTTTATTGTGGGGGAATCAAGATTTCACTTTTTATGTTTGCTAAAACTCTAAATCCCAAGGGAAAGCAAGGGCTCAGAAGAGCTGGGGGACTTCCAGGTTGGGGGAAGGGTGGGACGGTCTCAGAAGGGACTGAGTCCCCACAATTTGTCCCTGGCTTTGGATGGGAAGGTGACACCGGACCAATGGGTGGGAAATGCCTTCTAAATGCGATAAAGTTTCTCTAAAAACAGTGGGAAGATTAAACTTGCACAGTCTTTTACATTATGGAAAATACACACAAGCTACACATACACACCATGCCAAATATGAAAGATCCAGAAAGTGTGTGAGATACTTGCATTGACAATGTAAACTACGGTTAAGTGATAGGACGGACGGTGGCAGAAACATACGCCAAGGGACAGAGACACACTCCGTATCATTCCCAATAGGAGTCACCCCTCTCCTCCCATCTCCCACCAGGCTCTGACCCATAAGCCCCCTGCCTTCCCCACCTACCAGTCCTGGTGGCCACCACCCTTCTCACCACCCCTTCTGTCGGTTGGTCTGTCAGTGCTACTGGAGCACTGTCCCAGCAGCAGGAGGAGCCCAGTGCCGGGGAAGAGGGTGGGGGAACAGTGAGCTCAGCATTTTATTATTTTAGCTCTGGCCAGGTGGGGGGTAGTGGGAGATCACATATACACAGCCCCCATACCCTGCCCAGCCCTGAGAGCCTCTAGTGGCCACGAACAGCCATGACACTTCCTTTCCTTCCTGCATAGAGAAATCTGAGTCCTAGAAACTGTTCTAGGACAATCACCTAGTTCCTACTTACTTGGTGCCTTGCAGTGAATATAAGGTGATATAAAGGTAAGTATAAAAATTTTGTTTGGATGTCTAATTTAAAGGTGTTTATAATCCAGCTGGAGGAATGAATACTTAGAATCTAAAAAGGGAAGTTCACAATAAACGCTATTAAACAAAATAAAGACCCATATATACTCAGACATTCACACACTTCTTGCTCCCAACTCTAGATCAGACACCAGACAAAGGGGATCTTTCTCTTTTATTAGATTAAAAAACACAAAACCAGTAGGCACTGTGGGGCGGGGGGAAGAAATACATAAAAGGGCTGGGCAAAGCTCAGAGCTGACAAAGGGGTGAAGCAGGGAGAGAAGGGGAAACATGATGAAGAGCCCCAAGTCAGGGCAGGAAAGAGGTTTCCAAGGACTAAACATCTCCTTATTTGATGACAATTTTCTGGCGCAAGGCTCGGGGCCCAGAACCAGGGAGGGGCTCAGGAGGTGGTGGGCCAGGGCCCAGCGCCGAGGCAGTGGGCGGCAGTCCGTGGGCAGTGATGTACTTCTTGTAGGCTTCACGGATGATCTTGAAGGCTCGAGCAGTGGCATAGGGGATGTCTGTGACAGGGTCCCGGTACAGGGCTGGCCGATGGGTCACGGGGCAGACCTCCCGAACGGGGACCTTTGGGGGCCGCCCTTGGGGAAACCATTCCTCAAATGTCGCATCATCGCTAAAAGTGATGAAGGTACGGGAGCAGCGAGCTGGAGGGACGACGGGTCCAGTGCCGGCACGGGGAGTCAGTGCAGAAGCTGTGGGAGTAGGATCCAGTCTAAGGGGGGAGAGAGAGAGAAACACAAAAACCTCTGAAGAGGGAAAACAACCGATAAAGAATGAGATCAGACAGGCAAGGAAAGAGAGGAAGGAGACAGAGCGATGGGAACTTTCTGAGAGAATCTAAGTGACAGATGGCGAAAAGCAAGCTGGACTGGATGGAAAAACAAGAGAGGGGAGAGGCTCAAAGAAAAGCTGAGGGAAGAGGACTCTGAAGGACATCTGCGTGTTAAGAGAGAGATGTGTGAGGACAGCTGAGGAGGGCAGGGAGAAGGCTCCCTCCCCTTCTTCCCTAGGACATACTCACCCTTCCACATCCACATTCTCCTCTTTTGGGCCTGGCTCCCCAACAAGCGGCACTGTCACCGAATGATAGGTGATTATGGGCCCGGGGCACTTCCGCTTCTTGTGCACCTGCTTCTTTTTGTCAGCCTCGAGCCTCTCATATGTCTCTTCAGGGTCAAAGGAAGGAACAAGAGGATGGTGAGTTCCCCCTGTGCCCACACCCACCACTGTCCCACAGTCTTTTGAGGACCTTCCTGGCTGTCTAGTCCCTGCCTAAGCCATTCATGCAAATCCTCTGAGGCCCCCTAGCACCTCTACTTCTGACGTTTTCTGTTTGCCGCCAACATCCTCTCTGCCCATCTCTCCTGACCACTTGGTTCCTCATGCACTCAGAACAGTGGGACTTCAGGGCTAGAAGGGACCCTGCGATAAGGAGCCTGTTTCCCTCCGTATTCCTCTACAGCCGCCCTGTCTACTTGATCCCAGCAAGAGCAGCATGCTGCGTCTTCAGGCATCTTTAGTCACTACAGAGTTCCTTCCTATTTTAAGCTGAAATACGACGACTGATGACACTGTTTTACCTTTTTGGGCTATAAAGGATGCAGTTCTAATCTGTCTTCCACATGACAGTCCTTTACACAGTTGAAATTAGCGTCCGTGTCTCCCCAGGCTGATCACAATGCCCACTTCATCGAGCCATTCCTCGTACAACATGGTTTTGAGACACACTCAGAGGGTGCTAGCTGGGCAGCCTACTTAAGTGTTTTGTGTGATCTGTTTTGTACCGTATTTTTAAGTTTTTTTTAAGATGTATTTATTTGAGGGAGCGGAGAGAGCGCGAGAGCGCGTGGGGGGATGGGGAGAGGGAGAGAATCCTCAAGCAGACTACCTGCTGAGCTCAGATCCTGATGTGGAGCTCTGTCATGACCTGAGCTGAAATCAAGAGCTGGATGCTTAACTGACTGAGCCACCTGGGTGCCCCAAGGAAATTACATTTAAATACAGAGATTTCTGGTTCCTCTTAAAATGACAAGAAAATCTGGCAACCCTGCATCTGCACTGTCATGTGGCAACAATGACCTGAGCAGAATAACTGCTTCTCCTTCTGAGCGCTCCGCTAATTCACCACAGTCCCCTGGCTGGACCTGTGACACTGTGCTATGGCAGGCAGTTCATGGTTGGTACACATGTCTCCTCCTCAAGGACAATGACTGTGACTCACATTACCTATATATTATCAGGGCCAGGCAGTGTTCCACACATTACAGGCACTCCACAAGTATCTGTTAATGCTCAATAGGTCAAAATATTCCTGTCCCTTTCCTGTGAATGAACTCCAAATTTGTTTCTTAAATGTGGTACAATCCTCTAGATAAAGTCAGACCAGAAAAGTGTGCTCTGGCAACCCCACCAATGATTTAGCCTCTTTTGTACTTGGAATTCTGGTTGGTAATATTACTTCCTTTCCCTTCAGCCAAGCTTCCAACACTTCTCCTTTCAAACACTTCCCTGTACCTTCTGGAAATCCTGCTCCATAATCAGCCATCTCATCTATGTCCCCAAGTTCCCCACTCAGCAGGCCTTCCACAACTTGTCTTCCTGGGAGCCTGGGATCCCGTCAGGCCACCACTCTCCTGGTAGCCCTCTGGTGGAGGCTGCTCACCCCGCCACATCCCAAGCAGGGTGCACCTGTGTCCTGCTGAGCCCACACTGCAGCTTTAGATCACGGCTCCTCTACCCATCTGCATTTCCCTTTTGAGACGTATGCCACCAGGCTAGACCACTTCTCCTTCCTGGCATGCTCACTCCGTCACTCACTGAATTTCTGCTCTTCCTCTCCACCTCCTCTCCACCTCTCCTATCATCCTACATCACCCTGGTGACCTCAACATGTACACGGGTAACCCCTTCAACATCCCATCCCCACAGTTTCTTTACCAATCTCATCTCTTAACAATTTTCCTGTCCGTGACACTTGAGCTATCCCATTCCGCTACAGCTACAGCCTATACTTTGTTATTGCCTGGAACTGCCCCAGCTCTGAAATACTACAGTCACACATCCCAGGCTCTGGCCACAACATTCTAACCTTTGGGTCTGTTTGCTCCCTACTCTAGATGCCTCTGTTCTTCCTTGAGACCTCCTGTACATGGACCTCTCCACATTCTCTCTCCCTAGCAGCCCCTTCCAGTCTTCATTTTCCTTTGTAAATCAAGGTTATTTCAGTCACTCTCATCGACTCCCTGGCCCAGACCTGGATTGCTGAGTGCTCCTGGAGAAATATTATGCAACGGGGTAGACTGGAACTACCATGAACACATGTTCCCAAAATTCAACAGACCCTCCCCCCCAAATCAGCAGAATATTCCATCTCAACTATTTCAAACACTCTTCACTCTCCTCAAGCTTTCAAGCCTATGCCCAACATCTGACAGGTGATAGTGCCTAAAAGACATCAGATGAGAACCACTCCAATGTCCTGCTGTGAGTTTACTAACCTTCAACTCTAAGTCATCCTCCAACCCTCCCTCCTTAACTTAAGCCAATTCCTCCATTTGTGCTCTAGCTACCCCTTCCCTCCGCCTCCCACTTCTCCAAAAACCCACACTATTAACTATCCTTTCTTCTCTATCATTAAACTCAGGGTGCTTCTCACTCACCAAAGACAGAGTTCCTCCAATCTTTGAATAAAACAAACAAGGAAAACTCTACATTGACCCCAGACCCTATAGCTTTTATTCCTTCTTCCACCCCTCACAGCCACATTTTTTAAGCCTGCTTCAAAATGGCATGGCCCCAAAAAGTGCTCCTTAAGGTCATCTCCGACCTCTTTGTCACCAAAACAAATGGACACTCCTCAGTTCTGCTCCTGAGTGGCATCTCTGCAGCATTCAGAAGAGACTCTCTCTCAAACATTCTCTTTGCGTGGCATTCTTAAGGCAATTCTCCTTGGAGTTCTCCAAGTCTCTGGCCGCTGCTAAGCTCCCCTTACATGAGCCCATCACATTCCAGCGCCTGCAGGATTCTCTCCGGCCTCTGTCTTCTCTTCCCCACGCGTTCTCCCTGGCTCATCTGACCGCGCCAACGTCCTCAATGCATCTCTACTCTACAGACGTTCAGATTTCTGTTTCCAGCCCAGAGCTTTCGTCTGCGCCTGGATGTGTATACCGAACTGAACTCTCAGCACCGCATGGACTGTTCCCAGACTCCTAAAATTCAGCGTGTTCAAAAATGAACTTATTTTTCCCCATGCTGAGCCTGCTTCTGCAGGGTCTTCTATCTCACTTACTGATGTAAGAAGCCTGGGAGTTACCTTCTTACAGTGGCCCAAACCAACCAATGTGGCCAAAGGATGTGGACTATAATTACAGTGACATCAAGGTCACCTCACTGTCTGTGATGGTTCTCAGTCATTTCTGTTTTGAGGGACAGCTACTGTTTGAAAGTACTGAATTACCATCATACAGATAAAGATTAAATATCTGATTTTAAAGTCAATATAATGAAACAATCACGAAAATACATCCTAAAGATGTTGGAACTGAAGTAAATCTTTTCTCAATCATTGTGTTCTTTTGGAGTTATCTAAATTTGAGAAACATAAAAGTGGAATGGGTTGGGTTCCAGATATCGGCATAAACAATCTTCCACCCCACATTTGGGCTGTAAACATTCAACTATACATTCTTGCTCATGTAAGAGAAAGATTCAGAGAAAGAAAGACTGTGGGGGGTACAGAGAAAGAAAACAAATTAAATACTATAGTTGATTCTGTGTTATTTCACTCAGTGAAAGTATGCCCCACATTGAGCATTTGATGGGATGTGTATAATCTGCTGTTCCCTCATGTACCTCTCATGATTTAAGACTCTTAACACCCTATAAAGAAATGTGTGGGGGCGCCTGGGTGGCTCAGTTGGTTAAGCGACTGCCTTCGGCTCAGGTCATGATCCTGGAGTCCCGGGATCGAGTCCCACATCGGGCTCCCTGCTCAGCAGGGAGTCTGCTTCTCCCTCTGACCCTCTTCCCTCTTGTGCTCTCTGTCTCTCATTCTCTCCCTCTCAAATAAATAAAATCTTTAAAAAAAAAAAAAAAAAAAAGAAATGTGTGTTCTGGGCGCCTGGGTGGCTCAGTTGGTTAAGCGACTGCCTTGGCTCAGGTCATGATCCTGGACTCCCAGGATCGAGTCCCGCATCAGACTCCCTGCTCAGCGGGGAGTCTGCTTCTCCCTCTGACCTTCCCCCCTCCCATGTACTCTCTCTCTCTTTCTCTCTCTCAAATAAATAAATAAAAAATCTTTAAAAAAAATGTGTGTTCTGGGGTGCCTGGGTGGCTCAGTCAGTTAAGCGTCCAACCCCCTGATTTCGGCTCAGGTCTTGATCTCAGGGTTGTGAGATTCTCTCTCTCCCTTTTCCTTTGCCACCCACCCTGACCCCCTGGCATTCTCTCTCTCTCAAAAAAAAAAAAAAAAAAAAAGATGTTTTGTACAATCTATTATTGTACACAATTGTGTACTCAGCATATAAACTGAAGAGATTTTAAAGAATCTTGACTTTAAAATAGTTCATCTCATGAACTAATTCTGGTGAATTTCTAATTTTCATGATTATCATTAAAGTAGGCATTATCACCCCACTATGTAAACCAGAACAGCAAAATACAAGTAGGTTAAGTAGTTTGCTGGCAGTCTTATAGAAAGTAAATAGCAGAACTAGAATTTGAATTCAATTCTATGCAATTCTTATTTTACACCAATACACTTTCTCTTCAATATAACTTGTACTTCAGAGCCCTCCTAACTGCCTTGTTCCTTGCTCCTCATCCCTCACTCTCTGCATTTCCTTCCTTTGATTCCCTTGTTTTGTTTTGAATCTCCGTCTCCCCAGCTGCTCAGGTTCTCCAGTCTCCACTTTTCTCGTGTTCCTCAGCCCTCTGCCCTCTGTTCTCAAAACCACAGACTGACCCAGTGAACGTAAGTTGAGCTCCTCTGTGATCTTGGCCTCTCTGAGCAGCTCTTCCTGGGTCAGTGGCCGCTCACAGTGGGGCCCCTTTCGCCGCCGTGACTGGCCTTGCCTCTCTTGTACCCGAAGGAATGTCTGTCGTGTATGCTCAGCTGTAGACTGACGCATGGACTTCCGACCTGGGAAAGAAGTCAGAGAGGAAGAAATCTTTGAATTCATGTCCACCTCCTTTATTTATTTTTTTAATTTTAAAACTTATTTGGAAATCATTTCAAACTTACAAAAAAGTTGCAAGAAGAGTCCACAGAATACCTATGTATCCTTTACCCAGATCACCTATTAACCTTTTGCCCCATTTGCATTGCATGTGTTTTCCCAAATGATCTAAGGGTTAAGTTGCGCACATCCTAGCTTTTGACCCTAAATACTTCAGTGTATATTGCCTAAGAATAAGGGTTTCCTGGGCGCCTGGGTGGCTCGGTCCGTTAAGCGTCTGCCTTTGGCTCAGGTCATGATCCCAGGGTCCTGGGATTGGGGAGCCTGCTTCTCCCTCTGCCTCTGCCCCTCCACCCCCGCTCATGCATGCGCTAATAAATAAGATCTTTAAAAAAAATATCTAAGGGTTTTCCTTATATAACCATAGTACAGTTATCAACTTTAGTAAACTTAACACTGATACAATGCTTTATCATTACGTTCTAATTGTGTTAATTGACCCAAACATCTCCACTCACTGTCTGAGCCATCATCCTGTAGTTCTAGCGGCAGCAGTGCCTTCTCTTCTCGGGCCTTCTGAGAGCTACCAGCTGGAGTGCTGACCTTTCGAGGCCTCAAGCTCTTGAGAGGCTCCTGGGGACAGATTGGAATCAGATACCGGGGGGAACAAAAGTGATAAGGAGAAAGATGAGGATCTTAAGAAAACTAGCACTGTAGGAAATTGGACTGGTTGGGGGCATAGAGTCCTGGGACCTCATGAAGGGCACAACAGAAATTACAGGAAATTATGGAAGTCCAAGAAAACCAGGATACCCCCAGCACCTTATATGCTTTGGTGACTACTCGGCGCTTCCTTCTTGGCTCTTCTGCTTCTCCATCACTGGATGGTTCATCCCCTTCATCAATGTCAAAGTCAGAGTCCACTTCGTCCTCTGTGTCTGACTGGTCCCCTTGATACTCATCATCTCCTGATTCCTGAGGACATAGGGAGATGAGGTTCTGTCACGGGAGTCATCAGTGCCCCTCCAGGAACAGAATCCTTTTGCTTTCTTGACGTAAGAGTTGCTCCACTCTCCTTCCCAACCCAGCCCTTCAATTTCTTCAGGCAAGAAACCTTCCAAGCTAATGGCCTTTGGCACCAGCACCACCCCTTCCAAGCATTAATCAACTGCCCTTTACCTGTAGTACATTGTGTTAAATGCTGGGGTACAAAAGGATATGGTTTGATCTCTACCTTCAAGGGTCTCACAGTCTGGCAGAGGACAGGACATAATTGTAAGAGGAACTTTGAATACAAGGCAACTATAAAGTATCAAATGGTACTAAAATGTTACAGGAGTGGCCCCTGGATGGCTCAGGCTGTTAAGTGGTCAACTCTTGATTTCAGCTAGGGTCATGATCTCAGGGTTGTGAGACTGAGCCATGTGTCGGGCTCCACGCTCAGCAGGGAGTCTGTTTGAGGATTCTCTCCCTCTCCCTCTGCCCCTCCCCTGCTCTCTCTCTCTCTCAAGTAAATAAATATATAAATCTTTAAAAAAAATGTTACAGGAGCTCAGAGGAAGGCACACTTCCCATAGACTGGTGGTCTGGGAAGGTCTAAACTTTAGGCTTTATTCCTTTAGAGCAGGAGTTGTCAAACTTTTACTGTGAAGGGCCAGAACAGAACAGGTAGTAGGCCAGATTTGGCCAGCAGGTCAGGGTTTGCTGAGCCCTGCTTTACACTCTAAAGACCAAAGAGGACTTGAGTCATGGTTTAAAATACTGGTAGTGTTTAGACAGCCAAGAGGGCAGAGGTATCATGGGTAGATGGAATTGCAAGAACGAAGGTACAGAAGCAGGAATGTGTATACCTTGTTTATGTAGATTTAGACCTAAGTAAAGCAGGAGGTTTGTCTTAGGTAAGAAATCTTCCTAGCTGGGGCGCCTGGGTGGCTCAGTCGTTAAGCATCTGCCTTCGGCTCAGGTCATGATCCCAGGGTCCTGGGATCAAGCCCCACCTCAGGGTCCCTGCTTAGCGGGAAGCCTGCTTCTCCCTCTCCCACTCCCCCTGCTTGTGTTCTCTCTCTCGCTGTCTCTCAGTCAAATAAATAAAATTAAAAAAAAAAAAGAAATCTTCCTAGCTGACTGCCTTTGACTCTGGCACAGCCTTCTTCCAACACTAACTAACTGCCCTATAAGGCTAGAAGACATGAAAAGATTACATTCAGTCAACAGAGAAACTTAAGGTTTCTTTATTAACATCAGGTTAATAAACTGATGACTTTAATTTATAGGCCAGTGATTCTCAATTCTCTCCCTCTCCTTGTCCCACTATTGATAATCATTGTTGAGGTAAACATACTGAGAAATAGGTCTCATTCCTCAGGTGTGTTGGAACAGAAAAATAATTGGGTACTAGTACTCTGTATGATGGAGAGCCAATAAAGATTTGGGGAGACAGAAAAACTGTATACAAGCAGTGTTTCAGAAAGCTCTGGAGGTGGTTAGCTGAGTGGAGTAGAGAACATGGAGTACAGCCTAGAATTGAGGGGCTACAGGTTAGGGCTAGAATGGAGCCACACGAAAAATAAAGGGAAAAACACAGTTGGGGGCAGGGGAGTCAACTGGGCAGGGTGGCACCTCAAACATGTGGCTCTCTTCAATCAGTGATGTAGACCAACAGGCTAATCTTGGTACTCATGCTGTCAAAGCAAGCAAATAGCACAGACAGTTGACACTCCAAGCTAGCCAGAGTTCAATCTTGCACTGATGACCATCATTTCCTCCCAACTGATGTTTGTAAAAGACAGCCTGGGAACACATTAATCCCCTAGCTCTAACCTGGTATTAAGTAATCTCACCAGAGATGAGCAGTTCAACTACACATTAGCTTAGTGTCCAGTCAAAATGCTTTCACTAAGTTAGGGATTTACTACCATTCCTTTGGCTTTTATCAGGAGTCAATAATAGGCATGACTAGATAAGAGAATGTTTCTACATCATCTACTGAACCCCCGTTACTTTATGTATCTTATGTAAGGATGCAATTCTTCCTGGGATTTAATGCCGAATGAATTTTTCTCTTAGAGAATGTATATGCCTCTTTCTTACTGAAGAAAGAAACTCGGGGGGGGGTGGCGCCTGGGTGGCTCAATCGGTTAAGCATCTCCCTTTGGCTCAGATCATGATCCCAAGGTCCTGGGATCGAGCCCCACATCGGGCTTCCTGCTCAGCAGGGAACCTGCTTCTCCCTCTCCCTCTGCTGCTCCCCCTGCTTGTGCTCTCTCGTTCTGTCAAATAAATAAATAAAATCTTAAAAAAAAAAAAAAAGAAATTCAGGGTTCTGCTGCCAGGAAGTCCACAGCTAAATTTAATATCAATTGCTATTACCAATTTAGCAGAGGCTCCTGGTACAATTACTTCTGATCTGTCTCTATTTTTACTGTTCCTACTTTTTGTTTGTATGGTAAGCCTCCTTTAATCCTTTTTGGAAACATGAAGGGTACATATTAAATAACGACTCGTAAAATGACAGGAATAGGAAAATGGCCTTTGGGGGAGGGATGAGAACATTCTATTTTAAACTATAGTTGGTCAGGGCTGTGTAAGTAATGACTCCCAGTCATCAAGTCCTGTGGATTCAATTTCCTTAATTTGTCTTGAAACCTATTGCCCATGTTTCTCTACTCCCACTACCTCCTTCAAACCATTCTCCTCATGACAGAGTGAGCTTTCTAAAGTACAAATTTGATCATGGTACTTTGATGAATCTTCTCAGTCCTCTGGATGAAGAGCAAAACTCTTTAACATGGTTCACAAGGCCCAACATGATCTGGCCTATGCCTACTCCCTCCAGCCTTACCAACCTTTATTCTCCTACAAGGTTTGGAGAATGAGAGTAAGCATGCATGTACCAGACCAAGACTCAGTACCTTTACACATTCTGCCCCAGCCTCTCAGTGGGTTAACCTTTCTCCTCACCCTGCTCCCAGCCCTAGTACTATTCATCCAGCCAAGGCCTACTTTTCATACTGTAGTAAGTTTAAACATCATGTCCCCCAGGGATGTCAATCCTGACCAATGACTCCGGCTCCCACATGTTACCAAAGCACCCTATGCTTACCGGTTATTTTACTCCTTATCACACAATATTTCAACTATTAATCCAGCTGGTTCCCCCACTGGGGTCTGGAATACGAAGAACAAAGTGGTGTTTTTAACACTCTCTGCTTCCCTAGAACTTAAAACAGTGGTTGGTTTGCCCTAGCTTCTCAACGGATATTTTAAAAATGGACAGATTCAATCAGTACCAGTGCCAATCCAATCCAGAGAATGGACGTATACCGTTGAAGAAGACAAGCCATTTCTAACCTTACAGAGCTTACAACCTAATAGGAAACAGGTAGGCAAACCAAATCTAATTACAATTTGAAATATATTCTATGAAGGAAATAAATGGGCCACTTTTTAGAGCAGTTAAGGAAGGGTTAACTAAGGAGACATTTACATTAAGATTTGAAAGCTGAAAAAAGAGTAGGCTAAACCCCTCTATTTTTTTTAAGATTCCTTTCTGTACTTCAGGTGGATAACCAGGCAGTGGGCCAACGAGTGACTACGAGCTCGCGTACGTTGTTAGACGTCAGAAGTGCGGTGAAACATGCAACTAGAAAAGTACACAGTCGGTTTCTTCCATATTCTGGGATGCCTCCGGAGAGCCCCCCCCATCCCTGACCCCTCCAACCCCATCCAGGACTCTCCTCTCTAGGGCTCCAATTTATGCCCCGTCGACTCTCGCACCCGGTCTCTAGTATCAGCTCCCAGGGCTCCTCTCCATTCCCCGCCCCCGTCTTTGTCCGAGGTTTCTCCGTTCAGGACTTTTAGCTTCCTCCCCTCCCTCTTCCTGGGCCCGGCTCTTGCCTCTGTGAAACCCCCATAAGTCGTCTGGTAGAACTCATCTTCCTCCTCTGCCTCCAGAAGCCCAGAAAGCCGGTTCCCCGCGGTCTTCCGGGGGGCCCGGCCCCCAGCCAAACTCATACCGCCTACCGAGACTGCGCCGCTACCAGCGACCCCTCACCCAGTGCGGCTATCGGAGCTCGGCGCTCGACACCACTACCTGCGGGTGGCAGGCGGCGGCGGAAGCCCGTCCTCCACAGGCAGAAGTAGCAGAGCGTCGAGAGGCTTCCAGTCGCGTCTGCCAAGCCTTCTTCACTCTGCAGCCCCGCCCACTGGGGACGCGGAGACCACCCCCAAGCTCCCCGCCCTAGCTCGCGCGGACCTGGGCTGTGGAATGATTCGACTTGGTGTCACCTGGAGCCTCACTATCCTAAGTCCAGAATTTGGGAATCAACAAATTTTCACTTGTTAGAGGTCAGACCCCCCCCCCCCCCGCTCCAATCCGTTTTCCAGTCTGCTTCTAGGAGTGAACCTTTCTAAAAACGCAGACTTTGTCACTCTTCTGCTCAAAGATCTTTAATGGCTCCCTAGCATCTACAGGTTCAAGTCCAAAATCCTTGAGCCAGAATGGTAGTGTGGTTAAGAGCATAGCTTTAGAGCCAACCAGACTTGAGTTTGAGTTTAAGGTCTTCTAGCTGTGTGATTTTGGACAAGTGGCGGAATCTCGGTTTTCTCATCTGTAAAAGTGCGACTGGGGGCGCCGGGCTCGTTCAGTGGGTAGAGCGTGCGACTCTTGATATCAGGGTTGTGAGTTCAAGCCCCACTTGGGCAAGGAGCTTACTTAAGAAAAATAATAAGATGGAACTAATAATATCTGCCTTTTAAAGTTGTTGAAAAAGGGGTGGGGGGATGGGGTGGCTGGGTGATGGACATTGGGGTGGGTATGTGTTGTGGTGAGCGCTGTGTATTGTGTAAGACTGATGAATCACAGACCTTACCTCTGAAACAAATGATACATTATATGTCAATAATAAAAAGAATAAAGTGGTTGAAAAGGTTAAGAGATATATTCCTTGTAAGTTGCTTCGCACAGGATTTAGTAAGCACATAGATGGTTTAGTAGGTGATAACTACTATTAACACGGCATTCAAGATCCTTAATAATTTGACCTCTCCCTGCCTTTCTAGCCTCACCTCCTGCCTCATCCTGTCCTAGCATCACCTCCCAATTCTCTGTCGTGCCTGCATGCTTTTCCTTCTCCTTAAGATTATTTCCCTATCTTGTATACCTGGCAAAATTCTGGTTCTATGGGATGGTGAAGTCTTCTCACTCACCCACCTCGCTTCCTGGCACAGTTTCCATAACCATGGAGGTCATGCCTCCTCAATTCTCCAGAGTAGTTCCAATATCAAACAGTCTGGTATTGTCAAGACCCTGTATCAACTTCTCCTCCCATCTTTTATTCTGAAAATATGGTTGTCAAACCATAGTACCTGTATGTGCTCTATGATGGCAGCTATTACATTTTATTCTAATGATTTATATGTCTACCACATTAGCCTGGTACCTTTTTGAGCGCAGGGACTTTATCTTCATCTGTGTATACCAGGAATTCTCACAGTGCCTAGGGCATAGTGGGAGCTAAATAATGTCAATTCAATGAATGAATGAATGAATGACTAATTGAATGAATAAGACACTCATCCTCTTATTTTGCATCTAGGTTGATCTTGCCTGCCCCTAGCCCCTCCATTCCGACTTTAGGAACTGTTCTAAGACATGAAGGTCACTTTAATAAAGCTGTGTGTGCGTGCGTGTGTGTGTGTGTGTGTGTGTGTGTGTGTGCGCGCGCGCACGCGCACACACACATTATTTCTGCTAAGTTTGTATATGGGCCCTATTTTGAGATCGCCAGATTTTCCAAAGTATATGTTGAACTCTCTTTTCAATTTCCTTGGGGGCACCAAGCCAGCATGTCCTGCTTTGCCTCTGCTTCCACACCCTGCCACGTCACCCCAGTTCTGCTATGCCAGGAATGTTACTGGGGAAGAGTGGTTCTATGACTCAGAGGACACCCCAGGGATTGAGTGGGAGTGGAGGCAGAGACAAGGTATGGGAGAAAAGATGGGAAACGCCCCTAGCCCCACTTTTTGAACTTTGCCTTCATCCATTCATATATTCAGGAGACATGTATTATGCACCTACTTTGTGCCAGGCACGATTCTAGATGCTTGAGATCTAAAAATGGATAAGATGTAATCTTTGCCCTGAAATGTTCAGTCTTAGGAGGGAGACAAACTAGTAAACAGACTGACAATCCAAGGTAGTCGGAGTAATAGTAGCCATTTTCTGGTACATAAAGAGAAGCAAAGATCCCTAAGAAGCTACAAAATAGGGATTTCTTTTCAGGAGGGCTGAAATCAAATACACTGATCAAATCCCAGGGAGAAGATCCCTGTCTGACCTACTGCCTTGGTGAGTCAGGGCTTTATTGGTCTCTTTCCAACTTAAAATCGGAAACAGCTTTATATCTACACCAGCTGATTTCTAAAATAACTCAGGAAATGGTAGCAGCTCCATGCTTTTTATGAAAACAAGGATAATTTATTCAACAAATATTTATTTATTGAAGACCTATGAGCGAAATCCTGTGCTAGACAGTGTGCTCCCACTAGTCTAGTTCCTGTACTGTTTAGTTGGGTGGAGCGGTATAGGCAATTGTAAAATACTTTAGCGTCACACAATTCCATTGCTATGGAATGAAATGGCAACCCAATCATGTGAAGTTTGTCTACCTTCAGCACCCAAAGGAGTATGACTAATCCAGCAGGTGGCAGCAGGGAAACAATTATTTTAATCTTGATGAGATTGGCGTAGAAGGCAGAGGTAAATAGGCAGGGGGAGTTTGGGCTTTCGGGTCCTAGGTTCCCTTTCTAGAACCTGGAAGACACCCGGATAGAGGATAACCAGGGCATGTTGGGGGCTACAAAAGCAAGATGCCCCCCTCCATTTCTCTTCATTTATTAATTCCACAAATAATCGAGTCTCTACCATGTGCAGAGTCACAGATAGGAGAAGCTGGAAATACAAGAGTGAAACAGTCTTTGCTTACAGTCCGATCAGGGAGAGACAGGTCTTAAGATCCCCACCTGGGTTCACAATCTCCAGGGTACTTTGTTAAAACTGAGCAGCGTTAGTCCGCACACTAGACTAGAATCGTGTCCCCATGCCCTTTGGTGCACACATTAACAGAGTTGAGTAGTTAAGGGCTTGCTTGGATCGCGGGAAGACTGTAAGAAGGTCTGATTACTTTCCGTGGCCCTTTCTGACAGGTCTTCATTCATTCATTTATCAGATATTTACAGCATTCCATAATGGTGGCGAGCATTGCGTTTGAAGCAAAGTGTAGATCTGTTTTTAACGTCATTCAGAGGAAGGCAAGACGGCCGCGCACGTTACAGTAAACAAAGCAGTAAAGCCGGAAGAATACTTAGTCGCATGTGATGTTTTGTGATATTCGAGTGCTTAATATCTCTGACGTGACAACAGCGCTTTTGTCGGGAGTTCTTCCCTGGGCTCTAAAATTGAGGGGCGGCGGGGCGGCGGAGCGGACTCTTCACTTCCCTCGAGCTCCGGCAACTCAACGCGGTCCTTTCGCAGAGCCGAATATAAATTGACCCACCGAGCCACCGTAGGGACGGTCTACAGTCGGAGAGGGCTTGTCTTCCACGGGTGGATTCGTTAGGGCGTGGGGAGCCCGCATCATATGACCAATAGCAGCCCCCCCGATTGGCTCTCAAGGACTCCCTCCCTTCCCGATCGAGGGGGCTGAAACGTTGGAAAGGTTCAACGCATGCGCAGTTCCCGGATTTCCCTAGCCACCCGGAGTGGAGCGGTGGGGCTGGGCAATAAACAGGCAGTGCCTAGGGAGGAGGGGTGGGGGCATTCGTTCCGTTGGGACTTTTCACGCCCCCTTATTTCTTTAGGTGTGGTTAGGTTCATACGCGGGGTCCTGGCAGAGGCTTGAGCCTACTGTCTTGTGAAAGGGGAAAGAAGCCCCCGAGGAGAGCGGTCGAAGTTGCGGAGAGGGTGCGAGACGGGAGTTCTCCCCTATGCCAGCCAAATGGTGCGGCCCTGAGCTGTTTCACTACCCGGCCCGACGTGTCTGAGAGAGGCCCCGGAGGGGGCAGGGAGGCGGCCCGCAGAACGCGGGTTCTGGGAAGAGACGTGGAGAAAATTCGATTCGGAGAAGAGGAAGAGCTCGATTGAAAGAGAGCGAGGCCGCTGAGGGGGAGGGGGCTGCCAAGATGGCGTCGGCCTCCTCTGGGCCGTCGGCGGCCGGGGTTTCATCCTTGGATCCCGCGATCCCTTTCGGCGCCTCGTCCTCAGGTAATCAGGGCGGGGCGTGGACAGGGGTCTGATGACTGTTGTGCGATGGGAACGGGAGCGAGACCTGGGAGGGCACCTGTAACTGGGGATGTCCGAGGAGTTGCCGGTAAGGAGGACAGAGGCCGGGCTTTCAAATAGGGCTTTCTGGGCGGACAGGAGGAGTCTGAGGAAAGGTTGGATTTGGTTGAGGAAAGGGAGGCTGTCAGAAACACTAGCTGTCTTCGAGGAGACCTAATTGGGGACTTGAAGTAGTGGGGTTAGGAAGGGATGGAGATTGAAGGTGGGGGTAAGAGGGAAACAAGGGAAACCGAAAGGAGCGGAGAAAACCAAAATAAATGGAGGCTTCATAAGTAGAGAGAGGAATTAGTGTGAGAGGCAGGTGGAATCCAAGTTATGGGGTTAATTGGATAAAAATGTGGAAGAGAAGCCATGGAGTTGAAACATGTTTAAGAGTTATGTGACGCTTTCTTTCGATTGCTGCGGAGTTAGGGAACTGTGGATTTTGTTGGGGGTGGGAGTTGAGACATCTTTTTCCTTAGAGACTCCCGTTCATGCGTCATTCCTTCTCACTTAGTGCCCCCCCCCCGCCACGCGCACGCACTCGTACACACATATATGTTCTATCAAACACCCTACTTCGATGATTCTCATTTCTAGACTGCCCAATTTTGAGAAGGAATGGAACGTTTTGAAGGAAGGTGGAAAAAAGACCCTAAAAACAGGCTGAGAGAGATTATGTTGGGAATTAGGCCTGGGAAGGATGGTGTAGTTGGGGGAGGTGGTTCTGCGTGCTGTGGGGCAATATTGCATAATAGGAAATGGACTGGAAGAATGCTTAGGCTGTATCAGGAAATTGGCACTTGGAGAATGGAGCCAGGGAACATAGCTCAAAGTAGTTAGAAACTATTGGAGATTGAGGGAGGGCCAGGAGACCACCAGAAAAGCAACAGATTGTGTGTAGGACGGCAAATGTGTATAAGCGTGGGGAGAGGGGTGGAGATTGAGGCAGAAACTGTTCTAGAGCTTCCATCAGAAATGTCTGGTCTTCCACAGCGACTATTACCTCTAAATTGTGAACAGGAGAGGCTGCCAGATGTTGGATGCAGTACTCGAGATGTTGACGTTTCCTTATGCCTGGGATTTCATCCTTGCCTTTTGAATTGGCTAAATAGAAGGTTCCACCTTTCATATTCCAGCTGGGATGAGTACGGCTACATGGTCACAGATACTTTCTTCATAAGCTGCAGTTTTATTTATGTGCATCTATTTTTAGTTTCTTGAGAGGTGATTTTTGCCTTTCCTGTAAAGCATTAGAGGACCAGAGCAACTCATGTTGCATTTTAAGTGTGAAGGATGAAGTAAAATGACAGGTTTTTTTTATAGAGTAGTTCCTTAATTTAAAAACTTTTCTTTCCTTCCCCAATGCAGAAAGAACAATGGTTGTGTGTAGTCCTTAAACTTAACTGTCAAGTTAGGTATTTTATTAGAAACCACGTTAACCTTAAAAACGATGAGTTTATATCCTAAAATTTGATTCAGCCTCTATCTCATGGAAGTACTGGCCATGTGGACAGATTTAGGAGTAAAGGAAGTATTTCTTTGTCACTTTTTTTTTAAAGATTTTATTTATTTATTTGATAGCGAGAGAGGGAACACAAATGGGAAGTGGGAGAGGGAGAAGCAGGGAGCCCGATGCAGGGCTCGATCCCAGGACCCTGAGATCATGACCTGAGCTGAAGGCAGCCGCTTCACGACTGAGCCACCCAGGCGCCCCATCTTTGTCACTTATTGATACATCTTTCTCCTCTTCCATCTCTGCTCCTGCTTCAGATAGTCCTCCTATCTTTTGCAGATGTCACTGTATGATATTTTTATGTTTTTATGTTTTCTGCCAGCCTAGGGCTGGCAATTAGTAATTCAGATTGCATAAATGTTTTTGTCCTATTGTGTTTTCACCAGAAAATAAAATATTAGGTTTCAGTGGACCTTACAGCTCCTTGACTCTACTGTGTTCATATGAGAAGTCAAGGTATAAAAATGTTTAAAAATAGTTTTAGATTCCTATTTTTACTTTTGTTTCTTACACCTTCCCTCTTTGCTTCTTTGACAGATATTGAAGCAATTGGATAAACAAATTAAGAAAAATTCTGTTTGTAAATATTCCTGAAAACCTGATGGGATTTTTGTGTCTAGATACACAGTGTTGACTTTATTTGTGTATCTGCACTTTCACTTAGGTTTGGGCTTAGTAAATTTAATTTAGTAAAATATTTCATTTTAAGGATATGATTGAAGAGGATAGAATATTTGATTCTGATGCCAAAAAACTATTAAAAATGGGGTTTATTTTTATTTTAATTTTTTAAAAATGGGTTTTATTTGTGATTGAAGGTGAGTGTTGCTGTATCTGGGTGATAGTACCAGGGGGATTAGGACATTGACAGGAATGAGTGATGGTTTATGATTTCCTAAATTGTTAAAGGCAACAAGGCTGGCCTTGTAGAAATTCAAGGTAGGGTGGGTGGGTGGGTGGGTGTGTGGGGATGTGTGTGTGTGTGTGTGTGTGTGTGTGTGGAACCATTCTAAAACCAGCTATTGTTCTTATATGGTTAGCTGAACTCAAATTTTGGTGAAACTCTGAAATCCGAAAGGCAAGATTCTTTGGCAATGTTGAAAATAGATTCAAGATAAGAATGTTAGGATTCAGGGACAAATATACTAATGTTTCAGATAAGCCACTCATAACCTTCGGAGGCTCAGAATCTTTTGGCATTCAAGTTAGGAAGGACAGATTATTTAGAACAGTTGTTCCTGTCTGGATTATTTTACCATCAAGGCAGAGCTGGTCTTTTATACTGCTGATAAGTGAAATACAGATGGTAGATCAAACCATACATTCTAAGAGACGTTTGACATCTTTTCCCATTGGAGTAATTACCATGTTTGGATTTGAGGGAGGCAGTTATAAATGAGTATCAGCTTAGAGAAGTCATCATCATGTGTTTGTTCTTATACTTTGTTAATAAAAATTGATGCAGTTTGCCATCTAGTCTCAGCTGTTTGGTGTGTAAAGGAAATTTATTCCTTCTTTTGCTTTCTCCCCCATCCTTATTTTTTGGACAGTGGCACCACTTAAAAATAAAATTAGCCCTGAAGAGGTGCTGTTGACAGTATGACCATCTGTCACACCATTGTGCAGAGTCTGTTTCCCTATCTGTAATTTGACTAGTTTATCAGGAGCTTGAAATTCAGGGCCGCCTGGCTGGCTCAGTTGGTAGAGCATGTGACTCAATCTTAGGGTTGTAAGTTCAAGTCCCACATTGCTGTGTAGAGATTACTTAAAAATAAAATCTTAAAAAAAAAAAAAGAAAAGCTTAAAATCAGGTACTAAGTCCCTTTTTTTTACTACCAGGAAGAGGGTAAAGAGTTTCTGTTTTGGAGACTTGATTTGAAGTTTGAAGGAGTTAGAAAATAAAGTTAGAATGCTAAAGTGTATACTGCTCCTCTGAAATAAGAGCTGTTTGATAAAATCAATATGTGACTCCCCCAAGGAAAAAGCACTTGAAACATTAGAAGATCATGAAACTGTAGTTCCTTTTTGCTTCAGACCAGAACATTTCTGAAATTGTCACCCTTCACCTATATGATTTTATCATAAGCACAAATGATTTGGAAGTAACTTTACAGCTCCTTTCCGACTGTATTTTACTTAACTACTGAGGGAAACCGCAGAGGACACAGGACTGAGCATTTTTGCTTGGGGCCTTTATCAAAGGGCCAGCCTCATCAGTCCCTGATTCTGGTGGTTTTGTTCTTTCTAGAAGAGCTTCACCAGTAAATCATGCTCTAATCTGGTAACACCAAATGGTAGGGATTTTGTAGTTTTTTTGGTCTGTGTTCTTTGCATCCAGTGTAAAACATTTGTAGGCTGATCTTCTCCCTTCAATTCTTCCATATTAGTGAGAAGTAATACAACTTAAGTCACTTTACTAGAGTGATAAACTGAAATTTGGAAATGTAAAGATAGAACAAAATATCATGTAGTCAGAATATCACCAGGTACCATTTTGGTTGACATTTTATAAGTAGGTAGAAATGTTTCTGTTTGCTTTTTACATGGGATTTTGACATTTCTTTTTTTCTTTTGTTCCCTTGGTAGATTTTGCCAGAAAACTGACATCAGAATGTCATTGTTTTTGATTAACCTTTTTTTAAATTTTTGAAAAAGATTTTATTTATTTGAGAGAGAGTGAGAGAGTGCGGTGTGTACACAAGCAGGGGTGGGGGTGTAGAGGGAAGAGAGACTCTCAAGCAGATTCTTCGCTGAACGCGCTGAAAACAGAGCCCGAGGCCAGGCTGGATTCCAGGACCCCAAGATCATGACCTTAGGCAAAACCAAGAGCCGGATGCTCGACTGACTGAGCCACCCAGGCACCCCTGATTAACCATTTATTTCTGCCATGGCTGCCCAAGCCTGGTCAAGTATGATTATATAGATTTATTAGGTATCCAGTATCTGATAGTAATTGGTAATAATGGACTGATAAGTTAGCTTTGGATATCAAAATAATATGTTTTGCTTGTTAGTTTCTGTATGCTGTTCTGGGTTGATATAAAAGTTTTCATAACTTTGCTCAAACAGGTGCCAGCTACTAGTTATTACATATTTTATTAGCCTGTTTTTCTCCAATAATATAATGGAAACTATAGCCTGTGAAGTGATCAACAGAGATCACCAGGCCAAAGACAGAACTGGGGATAAAGAAGGAAGGTGTTTATTTTATCCTTTAAGCCGGATATTTTCTTTCCTAGAATTTTTGGATGTTCTGACTTGACATAAAGAAAGCAAGAGCAAAGTTGTTAGTTTCTTCTTTTTCCTGGGTGTATTTCTTGATCACAAATAAATGTATATTTCAGGAAGTATGCTATTTTCTGATAGCCTGGTAGAGGGAATCTCTATTTCTCAGTGTTCCAAACCCCAGCCCACCATTCAGTCTCAAAGAGAGAGTGTTTGGGCTGATGGTATTTCCTAGAGGAAACCCCTTCCTAGCCCATTTCCCCTACTGCACTTCACTTCTCCACCCTTTCCTATCAAAAGAGCATTGTTTAGTTTCTAAGTATGTGTTGATTGGTTTTGTTCATATCTCCTATGAGCTTCCATCGTTCTTTTTACTGTTTACTATTTGAAGTGAACTTTTTTCCCTCAACTTCTCCATTTTTTTAAACTGTGTCTCCCAGTCATTTTTGTTTATCCTCCTGTGAAATTCCAGTCTGTTTGTAATGGTTGTAGACAATATATATATTTTTTAAGCTTTTATTTTTAAGTAATCTGTATACCCAACATGGGTCGTGAACTTACAAGATCAAGAGTCACATGCTGTACTGACAGCCAACCAGGCCAGGCGCCCCTGTAGACAATATGTATCAGTTGTCAAACGTCTGATTCGAGAAAAGGCTCTTTTCTGTTGAGTCTGAGGAAGACTTTGGCAAAAAGTAAGTAAGGCAGGTTCCTTGCAGGGAGTTCAATATATCTTATTATTTGCCTTATATACTTAACTGAGTAATATGGAACTAACCCAGAATAAGCACTATACCAAAGGATCAGTGATGTTAACGGGAAGTGGGCAAAGGAAGGTAAGCAAAGGAAGTTGTACGGAGAGGATGGGAAGGGGGTTTTTTAGGAAACATAATTAGCTAGAGCAGAGTAGCTTTCCTGTGCACAGTAGAGGTAAACAAGCCCGGTAAACTTTAAATTTTCATTGACAAGAACCTGTATAAAAGGGATGACGGAAAAGTAACATATCTCTGATGTTCCTTGTAATTGCCTTGAAGTGCATTGTTGGGGCAGTTAATGTTCATTATGATGTAATTAAAATTAGACTTTCTCTGCTGAAACATGTTCATTCCAATCCAGCAAGAGTCATTGCTTTTTCAGGATAGATAGAGCCAGGTTTGGAAATAAGAGGTGGCAGTTTGCCAAGAAATCTCAAATATTTCTTGGCCATGGGTGGCTTATCCAGGAGACTCAGGTCTTTTATTTATTATTATTTTTTAAGATTTTATTTATTGTCAGAGTGAGAGAGAGCACAAGCAGGGGGAGCAGCAGAGAGAGAGGGAGAAGCAGGCTCCCCACTGAGCAGGAAGCCCAATGAGGGGCTCGATCCCAGGCCCCTGGGATCATGACCTGAGCCGAAGGCAGAGGCTTAACGGACTGAGCCACTCAGGTGCCCTGAGACTCAGGTCTTTTAAAGAAGACTTTTTTTTTTTCCTTCCATATTTTCGATCAAAGTTTTAGTGCCAAGAGATACATATTTGAGACCTGAGAACCATGAAATATGCCTTGTAGAAGCAAAAGTTTATCACAAAAGGGAAATGTAGAGATATTTTAATTAACCTCGGGAGCTTATTACTAGTGGCAGAGGTGTTACATTGAGGTCGTATATTATCAAGATGAGTCTTAGTTTAAAAAAAAGAAAAGGATGAGTCTTAATAAACTTGTGGCTCATTCCTTGCTGCTTAGTTGGCTGTTATCTGAGGTGACCCCAGGACTGGTAGATCAGATTGCTTTGGAGCTTTTGTTTCTAGAAGCATCTTTGTCCTGACTTTTTCCTAGAAGATCCTTAGGAAAACTTGACAATTGCTAGGAAACAAAATTTAGTTTTTCTCTGGGATGTGGCTTGGTTCTCTTAATTGGCTTGGTTTAGTCCTTATGGAGGATGTAATGATGGTACTTATTTGTTTGTTTCTAAACACTAAGTTTTTGAGTACTCAGCACTACTTCTCAGGAGGTAGGCTGATATTTCAGACATTTCTGAGTATTTTCATTTGAAGAACATATTGTGCCTCCTACCTGCAGGGGTATGGTTAAAATGGCTTTCAGTATTTCAAGGTAACAAGGACAAAAGAGATTGCTTCAGATAGTGCCGCAGATAACTGGGCTGACTGTGTTTGTGTTTTGTTTTGTGTGGGTTTTTGCTTTTGCTTTTTTTTTTTTTTCCTTTTAAAACCTCTGGCTGTCAGTGTGATCAACCAAGAGAACCCCTAAGAGTTAGCATTTTGTTTCCCAAAAGTCTGCTTATATCGCTTTGTGCTCTGTGTAGGTATTATTGACACATTTATGCGGTAGTATTGAGCTGGGTCTCTGGGATTGCTTCTCTCCGACCTGCCCAGGCAAAACTCCAGTTGTCTGAGGAATGCACATCCGGCCAGCCTCTAGCATCCCCAAATTATATGTGTACTTCAAACATTGAAGTCAGTCACACACTGCCTGTTAGTTTCTCATCTGGTGGATGATGTCATTTCATCTCCGACGGAAATGCTTCTGCTCTGAAAGTGCAGGGAGAGGCTCTGGTACTAAGGCCAATTCTGTTTTGTTCCACATACTGGGGGGAAAAACAACTCTTATTTCGGAGGTTTTTACAGTTTGGAAATATCTTTATTTCAATTTTCTCCTCTTTTAAAGCCAACTCATTGCCCTCTGAAGTTTGCCTTTTTTACACTTCTCGGAATTACATTGATGATTTTTCCCTTCCTCTTCATTTCCTCCCTCCCCTCAGTGGTGAATCTTAATCTCCTGTCGTTCAATAGTAGCAAGCAAATGTATGGAGAGTCACAGTGGTGTTTTGCCAAGAAACCAGCCCCTCCAGTACCTTTTTCATTAGAAACACAATTTAGGGTGGGGCCAAGGACCAAAATGGAGTCCTTCCTTAAGACTAGGATGGAGTTACTCAGAAAAATATTCTGTGACGTGGTGTGATGATTCATTGTTGTATTTTAGCAAGAATCAATTGGGTCGTTTCCATTTTGGCACTTGACTGGTTCAGCTGCTTTGAAATTATTTTAGTAACATTAAAGGTTTCCCAGCTTATTTTCATAATTTAGCAGATAGATCTTTTATATCTTTCAGGGCTTTGGTATCCAGGAGATACGCTGAAATTAGGTATCCCTGTTTTATAGGAGAATATTGATGTTCTGGAGGACATGAAAGGTAAACCTCTTCAGAGAGAATCTCTTATATGTGCTGATGAAAGTTTGTTTCAGGTTGTACAAGCATCTCAAAGTAATATGTGGTAGAGAAAGAGTGAGTGTAGAGGAGTCATGCGTATTTGTAGCTTGGGATTGTCAGCAGTATTCTGGACATTTTCTTTTTACATTTTTTTCTTCTAGTATCTCTCTGCAGCAGCATAATATGATTGTAATGAGCTTGAGTTAATGGGTGGGAGTGATGTTGGTCTGTATATGTAGGACTGTCGAGTAGTGGTTTACTGCGAAAAATGGAGTATATAGCAAAGAGCACAACAATAAAGTCATCCCTGTGTATCTCTTTTCCTTAATTGCTAAATTATTGATGTAATTTTTTTTATATAAAATTTACATAGATAGGGAAAAATAGATATCTGTAAAGTTAGAAAATCAACCTAATTCCACTATTCAAGATAGTTATACTTAAACATTTTGACATATAATCTTTTGGACCTTTTCAATGTGTATAAATAATATGAGTGAACTTATAGGTAAGTGTTTTACAAAATATGGTACTATAATTTTTTTACCCTTTTCCGCATCCTATCCATTAAATATACATAAAAATAATGGTTTATGTATTCTATTTTATGGCTAGATTTATGTCACCAATCTCTTTTTGTTCATTTAGATTCTTTCCAGTTACAGTATCTATCCAATAATAGTTTTTTATATAATGCTGCAGTAAATATCTTTGTATATACATTTTTGCCCACTTGATTATTTCTTTAGAATAAATTCCCACTTCTGGGTCAAATTGTACATGTATGTTTTTAAGACTTCTTGCTAGATATTGCCAAATTACCCTCAAGAATGGAAGACCCTCAAATAAGATGTACACGCATTATTTTTTGAAAGGGTAGATGCCTGTATGCAAAGGAATTTTGTACCTGAAAATTTTTTGCCAATATGAAATCACTCCAGGGTGAAATGATTTGGCTTACAAATTTTGTGACCAGTCTTGGAATTTTTCTGCCAGAACTTTTCCTCTTGTTTTTTGGACGTTTACCTAGAACTACAAAAAAATCATTTTACATTTCACAGTATGGTGCTGGGGATCAGGTTAGGTCCTGTTCGTAATTTTAAATTTCAGAGTTTTTTTTTTTAATATGCTTATTCTGCTGTAAGCAAGTAGAACCCCAAAAGTAAGTGATAACTTTCTGTTTTTCCTCATTTAGGTTTCAACTTTCTGTGCTGTGGGGTCAACCGTAAGAGAGGTAGATCTGATGTGTATCTGTGCTGAAGAAGCATGAGCTCCTTGCAGTAACTAGAAGCCAACTCCTCTTCCCCATAACAATTGCAGACTTTTTGTAGTGGTAGTACATGGCCTTCTTCTGAGAAGGCTGTGGATGTCTTGCAAGCATTATTTGACATTAGCTCCCATTTCTCTCTGCCCTCCCCAAGAAAGATGCTATTGTAACACAGAAGTTTCTTTTCTCACAGTTCCACAGTATAATATGAATCAATTGACTACCTTTTGTCTCTCTCAAAGTCTTCCTATAACTTCATTTCCTTTTGTTTCAGTAAATGAGTCTCAACTCTTCTTTTCCCTTTCTGCTGCATCTCTCATTTCCCCTGACCCTTCCCATCCTATAGATAGGTTTCATAATTCATAATGATAATAATAAGTGATAGTATTTGTAAGCATTTATTATATGTTAAGTGCTGTACATGACTTACTTAATTCTCTTAACAACCCTATGAGGAACATGTTATTTCTCCATTATATAGATGAGGTAACCAAGGCCTAGAGAGTTTCAACTAACTTGTCCAAGGTTGCCTAGTTAGTAAGTGGTGATTTAGTATTCAAATGTAGGTGTTCTGATTTCAGAGCCCACATTTCTGCCCACTATGCTGTTATTGCTCCCCTGACTAATCTGGTAGACTGTGTGTGAACTAACTTGATTTTAAACCAGATTAACTGTTTGTTATTGAATGGGTACTGACTGAACCAGGACTCCTTGGTGAAGGAGAGAATAGTACAGAAGACAATTTCCCCTTCTGACCTTGGCTCTCCTAGAAAGACAACAGAATTCTGAGCTCTTCTGTGCATAATATGTGGAGTTACTGATTCTTTCAGTCTTTTAGCAAATATTTTAGAAGTTAATGTGCCAGAAAAAAAAAAAAAAGGTTAATTGCCAAGGATTGGTAACAGATTCTGCAGTCAATTCTAAGATCCCTAAAACGAAAAAGAGTTTGTATGTCAGATGCCCTCTTTTTGTCCACTGCAAATTCAGTAATCATAAGAGCTTTGTGCTTTTAATCAGAGCAAGTCATGGTCCCACATACACCGAAAAGAAAACTTTAACCTGAGATGAATGGAGCTCTTTTTTTCCTCTGTCAAACTTTCTCTGTTAAAGTTGTTGATATTTTATTACAAAGACAAAAAGGTACTTTCTACTAGTGAGGACCTTAACATCTATAAAACTGTGAAACTGCTTTTTCAAGAATCAGACTTGAAAGAAATTTCTGCTGCTCTAGAATACAGGCATTATTTGGTTCAGAACAAGGATAAACTCACTAAAAGAAGTGAAAGGTATTTTCCTACT
This sequence comes from Zalophus californianus, assembly GCF_009762305.2. Taxonomy (NCBI): domain Eukaryota; kingdom Metazoa; phylum Chordata; class Mammalia; order Carnivora; family Otariidae; genus Zalophus; species Zalophus californianus. The sequence continues at coordinate 105,333,291 of NC_045598.1, forward strand.
ATTTTTGCCAGTAACATTGATGACTATTGCCAGAGGAACAGAGTTGTCATTATTGTTAACTTAAGACTGATGCCGGGGGGGTGGGGGGGGGGCGGTATCTGGCTGGTGCAGTTGGTTAAGTATTCGGCTCAGGTCGTGAGGTCGAGCCTTGCGTCGGGCTCCATGCTCAGTGCCAAGTCTGCGTGGATTTTCTCTCCTTCTCCCTCTGTCCCTCCCCCCCCCCCATGCTCGCTTGCATGCTCTCTCTTTCTCTCTTGAATAAATAAATCTTAAAAAAAAAATTGAGAGGAATTGAAGGAGGGACTCTGCTCTTAATCCTCTTTCAGTGAAAATGAAAAATAGATTTCCTTGTCCCAAGGGAAGGGGGTACCTCAGGGAAAGAAAATATGTGTTCACACTGTCTATTAGCAATTCTGAGATTTATTTAGTTTTTAGAGCATTCTAGCTCCCCTGGTGCTTTCTTGGCCCACCTAGACTTTAGGTGGCCAGGAAATTGAAAACAAGATTGTTTAGAAGAAAGAGTTGAATTAGGGATTAGGAATGTGAATTCCCATTCTGGCTCTGTCATCATCTTTGCTCTGTGATTTTTTTGCACATCGCTTATGCTTGTGCGTTTATTTATAAAAAAGAGGATTAGACGAAAAATCTCAAGGCCCTTTCCAATGATTTTTTTCATAATATAAATGGTTATTGATTTGTTAGCTTGACAATGGGCAAGTAGCTTAATTTGTGACTGAAGGAGCTGAGTTTTCAACTTGCTTTGTTTAAAAACCAACTTTCATGGGGCACCTGGGGTGGCTCAGTGGGCTAAGCATCGGACTCTTGATTTCAGCTCAGGTCATGATCTCAGGGTCCTGGAATCAAGCCCCGTGCTCAGCACAGAGTCTGCTTGTCCCTCTCCCTCTGCTCCTCCCCCTCCCATTCTGTCTCTCTCTCTTAAATTAATAAATAAGATCTTTTTAAAAAAAATCAGCTTTCATCAGCAGCTATAGATTTCAGCCAGACTGAGCTTGCCTGGCCAGAGTTTTTAAAAATTCCCAAAGTGACATGGGTGCCTGGGTGGCTCAGCCAGTTAAGCATCTGACTTCAGCTCAGGTCATGATCTCAGGGTACTGGGATCCAGGCCCGCCCCGGGCTTCCCACTCAGCAAGGAGTCTACTTGTCCCTCTGCCGGTTCCCCTGCTCATGCTCTTTGTTTCTCTCTGTCTCTCAAATAAATAAATAAAATCTTTAGAAGCAAAATTACCAAAGTGAGTACACCCTTGCTTCTCTAGGATTTGGTTTGTTGTTGTTTTTGCTTCTCTAGGGCTTTTACATTTTCTTTCTGCAGAGGAACTGGGGTTCAGAGTTGCCATGGTTGGCTCTATATCATCTCTTGACCCACTCAAAAATAAGTTATTTGAACCATTATTTTTTTCTGATGCAGACTGTGATGGCTTCATATCTTGCTTTTAGTACTGTAGTATTAGCTAGTTGTTTAGAATGTTTCTTGGTCCAGGACCTGTTAATGAGCAAGAGTCCCAACTTAGTGCAATATAAAAACAATGTCACTGTTAGAGCTTCATCTTGATGCTTCCTTTTACCAGAGAAAACCTCTCAGAAAGAAGCCAACTCAGATGAAGAAGCTTGATTATCCAGACTTGTTTTCTTTTCCGTATAAAGAACCTCCGTGTGCCCATCGTCTAGACTCAGCAGCAATATTTTACAAAGCTTGTTGCATCTATTCATCTTCATTTCCCCACTTCCACTCCCTGGAATGTTTTAAAGCAAACCCAGTCTTCATCTGATTTCAGCATAAATGCTTCAGAATGTTATTTCTACAAATAAGGACTGTATTTTGGGGCAAAGGGAGGTAGGGACTTGTGACATAACCGCAGTAGCATCATCACATCTACGGAATAGTGGTTATTTAATTTCTCCTCTTGAGGCTCTTGTCTCAGAAACTTTTAAACTACTTTTTTTTTAATTTCTTTTTTTAAAATATGGAACTCTTCATGAATTTGCGTGTCATCCTTGCGCAGTGGCCATGCTAATCTTCTCTGTATAGTTCCAGTATCAGTATATGTGCTGCCAAAGCGAACATTACTTTACTATTTTTCTAATCAGCATCCAAACGAGTTTCATACATTATATTTGGTGGATATATCTCTTAAGTACTTCGTTTAATTGGTTCCCATACCCTGTAGTATTGTTTTAAGGATCAAATTAGCTACATTTGTAAGCTTTTAAAGTGCTATACAAATAAAAATTTTGTCAGTGGAGAGAAATACCCTTTCTACAAAGGTATCCGTTCAATTTAGTCTTGCAGCCAGTATTAAGGAGAACTGGGAGAATGTGGAGATGCCCAAGTGATGGCAAAAAATGCAGAAAAAAATTGTGAGCTCCTCCAGGTCAGGAACATAAAACTGTCTGTCCATAGTGCTTATGTAATGTTCCTGACATGTAACAGATTATCAGTAGTTTTTGAATAATTGAATGAGGAGGGGGAGCAGAAATAATTCAGCATTGAACTGGTATTGAGAGGTGTTAAAATTGAGCCAATGAGGAGAAGCCAAGCTGTCAGCCTCCATACCCACCCAGCCCCACCTTGGGTAGTGTGCTCTCTCCTCTTTTATAGCACATGCTATATGGTGTGGACTGATCATGTAGGAATTTTAATAATCCTTCAGAGTTTTGGCTTAGGTGGGAGAGGCAGGTCCCTGATTTCTCAGGAGAAAGGTTTTTCGCTAAGTAAAGTAAATTTTAACATTACAACTCTGCCCTATACTCTGTTTCCCCATCCAAAAAGAGAATGATATATATGGATTGTGGATTTGGATTATAAGATAATAATATATGCTTATCAGAGAATACTTTTCGCAAAAATGCTAGAAAGCCAACTTTCTGCTGAACAATATTCTGGTCTTTTTTTTTTTTTAAGATTATTTATTTGAGGCAGGAGGGAAGGAGCGAGGGAGGGAGGGGCAGGCAGAAAGGGAGAAGCCGACTCCCCGCTGAGCAGAGAGCCCAAGCCACCCGGGCTCCATCCCAGGATCCTGGGGTCATGACCTGAGCCGAAGGCAGCCGAAGGCAGCCAAAGGCAGACACTTAACCAGCTGAGCCACCCAGGCAGTCCCAACAATATTCTGGTCTTATTCATAGGGATGAATCCCATTTCCCTTGAATATTGACTGGCTGACATTACCAAGCCCATTGTGGCCATGCTGAGTTGGCCTTCTTGTCTTGTCTCTCTCTCTCCCGCACTCCCTTCTCCTTCCCCTGCCCTCTGCTCCTCTTCCTCCTCCTTCTGTACTAATAGGAGAGAAAGCTTGATTATGAGGTGAACAGGTACAATGCTGTTGACTCTTCAGTCTCATGGACTTCTCCAGTAGAGAGTTTCTCATTGGGCACCTGGGTGACTCAGTCGTTAAGCGTCTGCCTTCGGCTCGGGTCGTGATCCCAGAGTCCTGGGATCAAGCCCCAAATCGAGCTCCCTGCTTAGTGGGAAAGCCTGCTTCTCCCTCTCCCACTTCTCCTGCTTGTGTTCCTGCTTTCGCTGTCTTGTCTCTCTCTGTCAAATAAATCAATAAAATCTTTCAAAAAAAAAAGTTTCTCATTGGCAGAGACTTGAACCAAGTGGTCCAGCCTTAGCAGATCATGTCACTCTGTTCTTCATTGGATTTCTGGACCACCTGGGTTTTAACAGCAACATTGGTAAAACTCTAGGTATTTTTCTCTTCCCTTCCATTCTTCTGTGGTAGGTTGGAGCTCTGATTTGTGCCCCAGGAGCAAAACTTCAGGCAAGGAAGAGAGTAATAAGTCTTAGGTCTTTGTTCTTCTCCTCCTCCTGTGTTACTTGGTCTAATTATCATTATATTTTTTTAAAGATTTTATTTAGAGAGAGAGCATGTGCATGTGTGCACGTAAGCAGGGGGAGGGTCATAGGGAGAGAGAATCCCAAGCAGACTCTGTGCTGAGCGGGGAGCCCCATGCAGGGCTCTGTCTCACAACCCTGAGATCATGGCTGACATCAAGAGTTGGAGGTATATGGGACACCAGGGTGGCTCAGTCGGTTAAGCGTCTGCCTTTGGCTCAGGTCATGACCCAGGGTCCTGGGATCGAGCCCCACATCGGGCTCCCTGCTCAGTGGGGAGCTTGCTTCTCCCTCTGCCTGTTCTGCCTGCTGCTCCCCTGCTTGTGCGTGCTCTGACAAATAAATAAAATCTTAAAAAAAAAAAAAGAGTTGAGGCTTAATCCACTGAACCACCCAGGTGCCCTTCTTCATCATCATCATTATTTAGATCCCATTATCATTCTAACTGCTTCAGCTATAAGTGTCCTTGGGATTAATCCCAGTTTTGCAGTTGCTGATAGCTAAGCAATTGGCACCAAAATTCCACTGAGTGAAGTCCTCTCACCCTGGTTCTGGGTACTTTGCAAGAGTGTAGCAGCCCTAGAGCTACATGTTTGTGGGATAAAACTAGGAAAGGTAGCAAAATAGAGCTTTTCAGGGAGGTATCTGTGCCTTGAAATCACTTACCTGCCTCTTTTTTCTCCATTGTTTAACTTTGTCTAGTGACTGCTTATGTATAGAGGAGGTTATTTTCTAGGTAGGACTGTCAGACTAGGACTGGATGTTGGCCCTTCTTGGTTCTGCCAGATCCCTTCCAAACCTTTTCCTCTGTGGTAAAAAAGGAAGGGATAGGCCAAACACTGACCAAGGAGTCCAGAATCAGTGTTTGTCTTCTCAACTGAAAGCATACTGATTTTCTCAGTGAGAATCAGTGATTCTGTAGTTGCATGTGTGCACTTGCAGGAGGGTGTGGTATTGGTGGGGCCGCTCAGGGGTTTGGGAGGAGCCAAGTAATTTGAGATGCTAATTAAAATTCCTTGAGGGTCTAGGTAATTGAACATTAAGCCTTGCTGTGAGCCCAACTTTACTCTTGCTTTAGAAATCACATAGAAAGAATATATTTGTATAGCACGTTATGGTCCATTTGATTTAGCTTATCACATCTAATCTTTACATAAGACTTTTTTTTTAAAGATTTTGTTTATTTGAGAAAGAGTGAGAGAGAGCACAAGTGTAGGGGAGGAGCAGAGGAAGAGGGAGAAGCAGACTCCCTGCTGAGCAGGGAGCTTGATGAGGGCTCAATCCCAGGATGCTGGGATCACGACCAGAGCCATAAGGCAGACGCTTAACAGACTGAGCTACCCAGGCACCCGCAAAACTTTTTTAATGATGTAGGCTCTCCACAATGTGGAGCTTGAACCGACAATCCTAAGATCAAGACTTGAGCTGAGATCAAGAATCAGATGCTTAACTGACCCAGCCACCCAGGGGCCCCTACATAAGCCTTTTTTTTTTTTTTAAGATTTTACTTATTTGAGAGAGAGAGCACCAGCATGGGGGGATGGGTGGGGGGAGAAGGAGAAGCACACTTCCTGATGAGCAGGGAGCCTGATGCCGAACTCCATTCCAGGACCCTGGGATCATGACCTGAGCCAAAGGTAGGCACTTAACAACTGAGCCACTCAGGTGCCCCTGTAAGGCTTCTAATATAGGTTCATTTTTTAGTTAAGCATAGAGAACAATTTGCCTGATCTAACAGATTTGAACCCAGGTCTTCTGATTTTTTAAATAGCTCAGCATGTTGACTCCTGGCTAAAAGGTTGTTAAGACATAAAAGGTTAGACCTTGGGGCGCCTGGGTGGCTCAGTCGGTTAAGCGTCTGCCTTCAGCTCAAGTCATCATTCCAGGGTCCTGGGATAAAGCCTCATATTGGGCTCTCCGCTCATTGGGGAGCCTGCTTTTCCTCTGCCTGCTGCTCTGCCTAGTTGTGCTTGCTCGCTCTATCAAATAAATAAATAAATCTTAAAAAAAAATAAAAGCTGAGACCTTTTTTCCTTTGTTGATGGACACCTTAAATTTTATAGTAAGTCAGTAGCCGTTTTAGTCATAAATCTGGGTTATCCTGGCTATTGTTCCTTGGAATCTTTAGCTTGGGATTCCAGTACTAATTTACCTCGTTTTTTACCCAGCTGAAGTTGATCTAATTGAAGATGAAGCATCTATAAAGGGTGTAGATTATTGGGCTTTTCTGGTTTTCCAATTTTCTGGGTCATTTTATGCAGCAGATCTTCCTAACAGCTAGATGACATTTCCATTGCCTCCTATTTTGGGAAGAGGAATGAAAACCATCTGTTCCCCATTTTTTGCTACCCTGACTCACTGTAGGGAAGGAAATTTTGCTGCTCTGCTTACTGGTAACAGAAATATTTGGTCTGTGGCCTCTCAACGACTAAGGGCTATTATCACAACCTTTCCTCTGAGCCCAGCTATATTCTGAAATTCTCAGGGCCCTTGATTATTTGTCTTAAACAATCATAATTAGAGCTTCACCTTATTGCCCTTAATCCCATGTGTTGCTGTTGCTGCCTCATCATTAATCCAGCGTATACATACACTGAAACTGGGATCTTCCTGCTAGGGTATTATTGGAGATCCATCCCATTAGGCTCCTCTTTTTAATTTTCTTTAATATGGCTAATCTTTATTCTCTTTGAATTCGTTAGAATTAGATTGAAGGTATGTATCATAGTCTTTGAAGATAAAAGTCAACATTTTCCAATATGAAGGGTGGGGGGACAGGGACAGTCTGTCTTCCTGAGTGGTCATGTGTCTCCAGTGTGATCATTGATGAAGGTTATGGGGATGGCAAACCCTTGAGAATTGATTTAACCTTTCAGAGTAGATTTTCTACAGATATATTCCTTTAGTCACTTTATAAACATATTTATCTTTCCTAAATTTAAATGGATAAAAGCCATAATACTTACGAGATTGAATCACACACTTATCTTACACATCTGCACTGATTGAATATTTGGTAAGTAAAACTCACTTTAGTAAGTAAGTAAATGCCAACAAATTCCTGTTGAGTTTACAGCAGAAATCAAGATGAGGAGGTAGGGATGCAGAATCTTCATTATTTTGACATTGTATTTTCTCATCCTTAGGTGCTTTATCTCCATAGATCAACTCTTTACCTTTTTTCTGAAATAATTCATAGAGGAGTAAAGCACCATAGAAAAGCTCTGAAAGTTCTTACCTTTTTAGCTGTACAGGAAAAATTATTAAGTCCTAGACTCTCCAATGAGTCCTGGGTATTTCTTATGCCCTTTCTCTTTCAGCCATGGTATCAAATGAGACCCTCTTGACTCTGATGGTTAAATGTATCAAGAACAGATATATTTCCTGGAAAAAAATATGAAGAATGGAATAAGAAAAGGGACTAGAACAGGAATGGAATATGCATAAGGGTTCTGTGAATATGGAGGGAGAAGAGGAAGGGATATTTAAAATCCCTATCCAAAAGGATTTAGTATCACAGAGCAAGAGGCAGGAGCTCATTGTCAGGTTTAGTTGGACTCAAACCCCAGTTGTTTCAGTGTGCTTGATAGAAATTGTGGGCACTAGTGTGTGTGTGTACACTTCTGATTGTATTTTGTTTATTCTTTTAACAGCATCAGGAATCAAGAGATCCATGGCGTCTGAGGTGAGTTTGATACTGATACCATATTTCTGAAACTTTAATTCTGGGATAGAAGGATACCTGTTTATGACATCTTTATTTTCCCCCCACTTGGATCTTGGAAGCTAGGCGGGATTCTTATATCTCTTTGGTAAGCTAGAGATTATACATCTGCTTTTTTTTTGTTTTTAATATTTATTTGTCAGAGAGAGAGAGAGCACAAGCAGGGGGAGCGGCAGGCAGAGGGAGAAGCAGGCTCCCTGCTGAGCAAGGAGCCCAATGCAGGATTTGGATCCCAGGACCCTGGGATCATGACCTGAGCCAAAGGCAGACGCTTAACCGACTGAGCCACCCAGGTGTCCCTATACAACTACTTTTGTTATAGTTTATTATAGATATTAATTAATAGCTTTGATTATTATAATAAGTCAATAGTAATTGATTGAACATTTTTTTAATGTATCAAATGTAGTGTACCAAAGAGTAATAATTTAAGTATCCTTTATTCTTATTTAATCTCGTAAACACTCCTGTGAGCTAAGTACCATTGCTATCCATGTTTTACAGATAAGTAGAGTGAGGATTAGAGGCTCTGTAACTTGCCCAAGGTCACACAATTAATAAGGCTGGGATTAAAACCCACACAATCTGGCACTAAAGCCCCTTCTTTGGTTTTGCTGTTACTGCCTCCTGGTTGCATAGCTTCGGTGAATTTGAAGAACTTCTTTTAACCAAACAGATGTTAGTTTCCTAAGTTTTTCTTTTCTGTGCAGAATATCTTCCATTTGCTTACCTTTATTCTTATTCAGTATTTCCCAAACTTCTTCTTATTTCTTGCCTCTCTCCTGGGTTTTGTGACAGAATTTCAGAATGCAGGCCCTCTTCGGCCTGGGATTTTAGGTTTTTCTCTTAGAACCTCTTCCAAGATCTTTGAGATGATATATTGAGGGTTTTCTGACATTAAGGGCCTTAGCAAGAAGAGTAGAACTTGAATATCAGGCCCTAGGATCATGCACTCTATTTACACTGGCCTTTTTGCCTCTGGCTTATTAACTTAATGAGTACTGACATCATGAAGAATACCTTTGCGTCTTTTGTGCTTCATCTTGATGTGGGGAATAGCCTTCTAAGCTCCACTCTACCGGTATTACTCCTTCCTTATTTCAGGGGCAATCCTGTGGGTGGAAAACAAAGCCATATCATGTTCCCAGGAATCTCTTCAAGACACCCGAGGGCTTCTATCTCAGAGGAGTCATCTTATTGCCTCAGCTTTTTAATTCCCAGGCTTGCAGTACTTGTATTTGTGAGTGGCTAGATCATTTTTACTGGTGAATGCACTTGGAGCAGGTAGTGTTCATGTCAGGTTGAAGGTTAGAGGGGTAGAAGTTTCTGAAGAAAGCTGGTGAAAAAAGTAGGCTGTTTCATAGTTCTCTTGTTTCTACTTTTCCTTAATGTAACTCATTTTTTTATGTCCTTTTTTTTTTTAGGATCAAAAGTGAAATATGTGTCCCTTGGAATTTTCTGTGTTCTTTTAGCCAATTAATTCATTGGGAAACAACACTAAAGCTGTGTGGGTGTTGTGAAGATTTTATAAAATGTTCTTAACCTAGAACGGGTGGGTTGAGTGTTCAGTTTGTTTTAAGGTACCATCACGGTAGCTGTATGGTGTTTTACATGGGGATCATGTGCTAATTTTGACTCTTCTTTTTCCAGGTGCCTTATGCCTCTGGCATGCCCATCAAGAAAATAGGCCACCGAGGTGTTGATTCCTCAGGAGAGACGACGTATAAAAAGGTGTGTCTGGGTGGAACCCTTTCATTTTACTCCGGGAGGGGATAGTTCTGTCCCCTTGGTTGGTATTATTCTCCACATTGTGTCTCATTTCTTGATATCCTAAGCCTTTGCACAAAAACTATCATAAAACTTGAACTTTAGAGTTTACTTTCAGTTCTGGACCACTTTGGGAGGTGCTCAGGCTTCCCAAGGGGCAGTGTTCAACCTTTCCATTGAGCGTCTATACCTTGTTTGATACAGGGTGTGAAGATTTCTTGGATTCCTGTTTCTGGCCCACATAAATTCTTCTTATGTGTGTTCTTTGCCTTTTTTGCGCTGTCGGGGACCTGACCCTCTCTGGGAATGGGCTCGAGGCTCTTGTCAATTCAATAGATATTTATTGAGCCCTATTTATGTACTGAACATTGAGACAAAAAGATGAGTTTCTAAGCTAATTGGAGAGGCATACACTTCAAAATTTAGTTTTATATATATATAATTGGGGGGGTAATCTCTAGCAGGGCACCTGGCTGGCTCAGTCAGGAGAGCATGTGACTCTTGATCTCGAGGTGGTGAGTTTGAGCCCCACATTGGGCATGGAGCCTACTTAAAATAAATAAAATAATTTCTGCCCCTAATATGGGGCTCACACTCATGACCCTGAGATCAAGAGTCACATGCTTTACTGACTGAGCCAGCCAGGCACCCCTCTAGTTATCATTTTAGTGCCTAATGAGGACTGAGTAGAAATATAAGTAATTTAATACTTGGTGAGAGTTGGGGATGAGGGAAATCATTAGAACAGAACTGACCAGTAGAACTTTCTACAGTGATTGAGATGTGCTATAATCTGTGTTCTCCAGTAGTAGCTACTAGTCATACTTGAATGTGGCTGGTAAGACTGAAAAGGAAGATTTTCAATTTTTATTTTAATGAACTTAAATAGCCATCTGTGGCCAGTGGTTAGTGTATTGCACAGCACAGATCTAGATGAAAGGCTATTTTCCCATATGATTGTAAGAGTGAGGCTTTTCAATTTGTGTTTTAACCATAGTGTAATAATTTTAAATCTAAACACTTCTCTCAGAAATAATTTGAGTCTTTCAGGCTTTCTTCTTCAATTAGGAACTTTTTTTGCCACCCTGTCGTCCTTGGGAGGATCAGGCTTTCCCTTAAAGGACTGAAGCTTCTGTAGCCAGGTAGTCCATCAGAATATCAGTAAATTTTAGTTACATTCTCTATTTCTTGAATAAAATGTTTGGAGAGACCCAGATACTCTGCACGCAGGAATCTTTGGAATGAGACTTAAGATTGTTCTCTCAGTACAACATATCTTGTAAATGTTGATATGGAGAGTGGCTTCCAAGTGTAGATATGGAGAGGCAGGAACACCTTGCCTAGCTGAGGCTGACTCAGACAGTCCTGCCTTTGCTACTGTGTATCTTCATCCCCTTCCAGCCTTCACCAGGCTTGACTGCCATGTAAGGCAAGAGGATGGAGGAGTTGGATCGCCCTGGCTTGGTCTGAAGTACTAGAAGGGCGTTTGCTTTTGAGTGCTGCTTCTGGCTTTTCCCTCCTGAGTTTTTATTGTTCTGATCAGATTTAATACTAGAAACTTTCCTCTCGTTTCTCTTCTATTTCTCAGACAACCTCATCTGCCTTGAAAGGTGCCATCCAGTTAGGAATTACTCACACTGTGGGAAGCCTGAGTACCAAACCAGAGCGTGATGTGCTCATGCAAGACTTCTATGTGGTGGAAAGTATCTTCTTCCCCAGGTACAGAGGTTAATGTTCAGGGGAATGTCCTGGGAAGTGTGGCTTTTTCATATCAACCTCAGGCCAGTTTTAGGGGTTCAGGTCTAATTTAGGCATGTGCCCAATGTCCAATCCTTAACTTGATCTTGGGGTGATGTGGGAATAGAGAATTCGGAGAGCAGATGCTGTCCTTTGAATGCTTCCACGAGCCTCTGGCCTGTGGAGTGAGCCCTAAAAAGCAATTCAGTGCACTGGGTAGCCATTTTTTTAATCCCCATGTAGTGGCTTTGTCCCACGAAGTAACTGACTCATCTAATCCCTCTGGTTCTCTCAGAAGGGATATACTGACCTGCCTTTGGGTTACTCTTGAGTGTCTGCCCAGCGTGGACTCCCTGGGTGACAGGTACTGATAAATTACAGCTTTTTCTATTTTAACCCCACAGTGAAGGGAGCAACTTGACCCCTGCTCATCACTACAATGACTTTCGATTCAAGACCTATGCACCTGTTGCCTTCCGTTACTTTCGGGAGTTATTTGGTATCCGGCCTGATGATTACTTGGTAAGCTTCTGGTTCCCCCAGTATCAGAGGGATCCTCCCAAAAGAAGACTCTCTCCACAGTCTTGCTCTAGTTTTCCTTTAGAACAGAATTGCATCTGTACTTAATTTCTGGTTGGACAGGCCCTGGTATTTCTGAAACTTCTTGTTCTCTTCTTTCTGGGCCCCAGTATTCCCTCTGCAGTGAGCCACTGATTGAACTCTGCAACTCTGGGGCTAGCGGTTCCCTCTTCTACGTGTCCAGCGACGATGAATTCATCATTAAAACGGTCCAGCACAAAGAGGCAGAGTTTCTGCAGAAGCTGCTTCCAGGATACTACATGGTGAGGGAAGAGGAGCACTGGTCACCTCTGCTGCCCACTCCCACTCCTGGACAAGGCTGGGGGGCTCTCATGGGGCGCCTGGGTGGCTCAGTCAGTTAAGCGTCTGCCTTCGGCTCAGATCATGGTCTCGGAGGTCCTGGGATCGAGTCCTGCGTCAGGCTCCCTGCTCAGCGCGGAGCCTGCTTCTCCCTCTCCCCGTCCCCAGCTTGTACTCTCTCTCGCTATCCATCTCAAATGAATAAAATCTTTAAAAAAGAAAAAAGAGGCTGGAGGGCTCTCTTCTGCAGGGCAACACAGTGTCAGCACTTAGGTCTTAAAGATGTAGTTCATTTTGGGGCTTTTTGCCCCATCTCTCTTGCCTCTCTGGGGCTAAAAGGGGTTTTGGTTATCTGTCCTTTTTTTTTAAGATTTTATTTATTTAAGAGAGCGAGAGCGAGCATAAGCGGGGTGGGGGGAGTAGGGGCAGAGGGAGAGGGAGAAGCGCACTCCCTGCTGAGCAGGGAACCCCACGCGGGACTTGATCCCAGGACCCTGGGATCATAACCTGAGCTGAAGACAGACGCTTAGCTGACTGAGCCACTCAGGCGCCGCATCTGTCCTTTTTTTTTTTTTTTAAGATTTTATTTATTTATTTGACAGAGACATAGCGAGAGAGGGAACATAAGCAGGGGGAGTGGGAGAAGGAGAAGCAGGCTTCCCGCTGAGCAGGGAGCCCGATGTGGGGCTCGATCCCAGGACCCTGGGTCATGACCTGAGCTGAAGGCAGACACTTAACAACTGAGCCACCCAGGCACCCCCCTATCTGTCCTATTTTAAGTGTTATTTGACTTAGACTATCCTACCCAAAGTTGAAATTTAGTGATAATTTTGTTTTCTGTTCTTAGTCATCCTATACTAGGAAATGAGGTTGGTTACTTCTCTTGATAGTACTGTACTCCATCTTACTCTGACTGACAGCTCTTGGAGCTTCTGGAGAAGTTAGTTTTGCTTTGCATCACACCCACAAGAATATACTGTACTAAGGGCTTAGAGTTAAGACTTTTTCAACACGATCTTTTCTTAAATCTCTCTAAAAGAATATACTCATCATATATTGAGTATCCTGACTGATTACTGTATTGGAGGGTCTGTGGCTCAGCTTGGTGTGATCCGATTCCTGAAGATAGATGTATTGGGCAATTGTAAACAAATATGATGTGGGCTTATGGGCAGATAGATTGTACCTGAATCCCATATAGCAGACAAAGAAGGTGGGTGGCAACTTTTACCCTTGAGTTTCACTGAAAATCAGCTGACTTGCTCTCCTGCTTCTTTTTACTTTTGTCCCCTCAGAACCTCAACCAGAATCCTCGAACTTTGCTGCCTAAATTCTATGGGCTGTACTGTGTGCAGGCAGGTGGCAAGAACATTCGAATTGTGGTGATGAACAATCTCTTACCACGGTCGGTCAAGATGCACATCAAATATGACCTCAAGGGTTCTACCTACAAACGGCGGGCTTCCCAAAAAGAGCGAGAGAAGCCTCTCCCCACCTTTAAAGACCTGGACTTCTTACAAGACATTCCAGATGGTCTTTTTTTGGATGCTGACATGTACAATGCTCTATGTAAGACCCTACAGCGTGACTGTTTGGTGAGTTTATCATATTTCCTTCCCTCTCAGATACCAAAAATCTCAGCCACTAAAATAGCTTTTTGTTCTTAGGGTTCAAATCTGTATGGGATGGGACTCAGTTCCTTAGCTCCGTATGTCCCAGACTTTATTTAAAATAACTTTTACATTAGGTTATTGCTGAGTCTTTATATTTTTACATTCTGTTTATCCTCCCCCACCTGGCTTCATTTTCTTTACCTCTCCTAGGCCTCATAATCCTACAGTTTCCTTATTTTCGTACCAGCACCATCATTCCTCAGATCTTGGTCCTGCCTGCCAGATTCAAATTTATATCTTGGAAGCTGAGTGCTGCTGAAGGAAATCACACACCTATGTCTATTCTACCAACATCTCTACATGTTGACACTATCCAGCCTCAGTATTGTTCACCATTCCACTTCCTGTTCCTCTCAGCACAGGTGTCACACGATTGTCACTCTCTCCAAACCATTTTCTAACTCTTAATATCCCAGCCTTGTTTCTCAACAGATTACCTCACTCTTCTATTCCATACCACCCCCTTGTCCTGCTCCCAGCCCCAGTTTATAAACATGTCTATACTTACCCATCTTTAATCTTCTTTCTGCCCAATTTGGTGGCTTATTCCAGGTCAGTCACTTCTCAGGACTGTTTCTTTAGGGTTCTGTTTCACATCTTGCTTCCTTTCCCTCCCCTGGCTTCAGCCTCTAACAACTGTTTTCTTTCTGCATGCAAGCCAACTTTTATCTCTTCCATCTTAAGGTTAGGAGGATTTTTTATTTTATTTTTTTTTTAAGATTTTATTTATTTGACAGAGCACTAGCAGGGGGAGCGGCAGGCAGAGGGAGAGGGAGAGGCAGGCTCCCCGCGGAGCAAGGAGCCCAGTGCGGGCCTCGATCCCAGGACCCTGGGATCATGACCTGACCCAAAGGCGAACACTTAACCAACTGAGCCACCATGGTGCCCCTGGAGTTTTTTTTTGTTTGTTTGTTTGTTTTTTACTTCCATTGTCTCCATGTAATAATGCTTCCATTTTTCCTTTTCATTTATGTTCTATTCCTGCCTCAACTCACTGTCATGGCTTTTGCTCTCACCCCTTCAGTTGAACTACCCTCCCTAGTGCCCACCTGGGATGCCAAGTAGAGAATATTTCTCAGTCCTTACTTGCATTTTTCTGCTGCTTGAAAGTTTATTTCCATTTTCTTAACGTACCTTCTTTTGGATTTTGTGACACCTTTTCCTACTGATTTTTTTGCATCTCTGATTGTTTTTTTCTCAACTGCTATTGTAGGATCATCTTCCTCTACTCCATAACGTTGTCCATCCTTGTCCTTTGCTTACTCTGCATCTACTTGTAGGGTAATGCTTATTTTAGTTTGGCTCCTTTGGTTGAAAGGACTGGACACAGTAGAATAAAGAGTTGTTTTAAGAAACTATACATAAGGGGCGCCTGGGTGGCTCAGTTGTTAAGCGTCTGCCTTCGGCTCAGGTCATGATCCCAGAGTCCTGGGATCAAGCCCCTCATTGGACTCCCTGCTCAGCGGGAAGCCTGCTTCTCCCTCTCCCACTCCCCCTGCTTGTGTTCCCTCTCTTGCTGTGTCTCTCTCTGTCAAATAAATAAAATCTTTAAAAAAAAAAAAAAAAGAAAGAAAGAAAGTATACATAAGAATCACTCCTGTGCTTTCTTCATCCCTTTCTCCACCAACCTAGCAAAACACCTTTGGTTGAGCTGCATCACCAAAGTGGGCTACTGGAACTGGTGAGAGTATACCCTTTTGCACTCTGTTCTGGGATGGAAAGAGGGTTGAGAACTATAGGATATAATCCAGGCTTCTTGGTGCGCCTGGGTGGTTCAGTTGGTTAAGCATCTGCCTTTGGCTTAGGCCATGATCCCAGAGTCCTGGGATCAAGCCCCACAATGAGCTCTCTGCTCAGTGGGGAATGCATGCATGTGCGTGCGCGCACTCTCTCTGTCTCTCTGTGTCAAATAAAATCTTCAAAAAAAAAAAAAAGAATCCAGGGTCCTTAATATGATATATCAGGCCTGTCATTATTTTTGCTTCTATCAGCTTCTGTAATCTGCCACACCTGTCCTTTGCATTTTCTGTTTTAGCAGTATGAAATTATACCTCCCTGCACATAATGTGCTGTTTGTTTCATGCTTCCAGGCGTTGGAGTATTCCTTCCTTTATTTGTTTGGACTTACTTTCTAATTTATTCTTCATAAACTTATTTACGTATCACTTCCTGACCTCCTCCATACTATCAATCATGTAAGCACTTCTGTTGTTGCATGTATTAGGCTGTATTGGATTTATTTTTACATTTATTTTCTTTCCTAAATGATAATATTGTTGAGAACAGAAACTCTGGAGTATCTTTGTATCCCCATAAACAGGCACAACGCCTACAGGTGGTAGGGCTTCAGTAAATACTGAACCGAATCAAAGCTGGTTATATAAAGTCCTGCAACAGATACACTCCATCATGAAATGTACTTTTACCACACCTTCCTTGTGGATTCTTTACAGCACAAATACGTATTCCACGTTCATTGAGAACGTAATGCTCTTTTCACAAATAGAAGGAAAGAACAAACAGAGGGTGTTGTGGGCTAGTCAGTGGCCTAATATATATTTACTCAAATAGAAGAAAGCTGAGTGGATAGAAATAATGAGTGACTGGAGGAGATTAATACATTTTTCTCCAGGGAGTAGGAGGAGCAAAGGATAAGCCTATAGTTAACCCTGGAGGTCAAGAATAATTGAATCTTGGGGCACCTGGGTAGTTCAGTTGGGGGAATGTGCAACTCTTGATCTTGTGGTTGTGAGTTCAAGCCCCACGTTGGATATACAGATAATTTGAAATTTAAAAAAAAAAATTTTTTTTTTAAGATTTTATGTATTGGGGTGCCTGGGTGGCTCAGATGGTTCAGTGTCTGCCTTCGGCTCAGGTCATGATCCCGGGGTCCTGGGATCGAGTCCCGCATCGGGCTCCCTGCTCCTTGGGAGCCTGCTTCTCCCTCTGCTTCTCTCTCTCTCTCATGAATAAATAAAATCTTTAAAAAAAAAGATTTTATGTATTTATTTTAAGAGAGATACAGAGATAGTGAGAGAGCTCAAGTAGGAAGGAGAGGGAGAAGCAGGCTCCCTGTTGAGCAAGGAGCTGGACGTGGGGCTCGATCCCAGGACCCTGGGATCATGACCTGAGCCAAAGGCAGACGTTTAAGTGACTGAGCCACCCAGGCGCCCCTAGAGATTACTTGAAAATAAAACCTTTAGGGGCCCCTGGGTGGTGCAGTCAGTTGAGCATCCGACTCTTGGTTTTCTCAGGTTGTGATCTCAAGGTCGTGAGAATGAGCCCTGCATCAGCTCCACCTTGAGCGTGGAGTCTGCTGAAGTTTTTCTCTCCCTCTGCGCTTCCCCCTCCCTATGTGCCCCCCTCTCTCTGTCTCCCTCTCAAATCTTTAAAAAAATAAAGTCATAAAAAAAATGAGGGCGCCTGGGTGGCTCAGTCGGTTAAGCGTCTGCCTTCAGTTCAGGCCATGATCCCAGAGTCCCAGGATTGAGCCCTGCATTAGGCTCCGTGCTCAGCGGGGATTCTCCTTCTCCCTCTGATCCTCCCCCCTCCCATGCTCTCTCTCTCAAATAAATAAAATCTTTTAAAAAAATTAAAAATAAAAATAGGGGGCACCTGGGTGGCTCAGTCATTAGGCTTCCGCCTTTGGCTCAGGTCATGATCCCAGGGTCCTGGGATTGAGCCCCGCATCGGGCTCCCTGCTCAGCGGGAAGCCTGCTTCTCCCTCTCCCACTCCCCCTGCTTGTGCTCCCTCACTGTGTCTCTCTCTGTCAAATAAATAAATAAAATCTTAAAGAAAGAAAGAATAATTAGGAAAGCTGTGAGATCCTGAAAAAAATCCTCATACCTCCCAAGGCTCAGAACATGGTTTGTTTTTTTCCTTTCATTAGGTGCTGCAGAGCTTCAAGATAATGGACTATAGCCTCTTGATGTCGATCCATAACATAGATCATGCTCAAAGAGAGCCCTTAGGCAGTGAAGCACAATCCTCAGCTGACACTCGCAGACCAGCCCCCCAAAAGGCTCTTTATTCCACGGCTATGGAATCTATCCAGGGCGAGGCTCGGCGAGGTGGCACCATGGAGACTGATGACCAGTGAGTGGGCTCAGGGGCACCAGGAAGGAGAGCGTAGACACGGCATTTTTTTTTTTTTCTTGAGGAAAGGATGCAGCTCCTGGCATCAGAGTAGCCCCAATTCAGCAGTTAAGTTGACAGTATTAACACTTATGAAACTATAGAACAAGCCTGCTTAAGAATGTAAAAGGAAAGGAAGAGGGCTTAAATTGGGGATCTCTAGTACATCTGGGAAGGAGAACTATTTAAAATTAAAACACCTTTCAAAAAGAATATACTCAGAGTCCGAGACACATGTCTGCATATTCTATTAGAACTTCACCAAAAGTAATTTACTATAGGCAGCTTTATGGAAGGAGTCTTTCTTACCATCACGGATCTATCAAGGAAGTGTATTTACTGAAGCATCATAAATGTCTTGTAAGTGGTTTCATTTTTAAGGTAGCCTTTACTGTGATTCTCAAGAAGAGTGTCCTAGTGGGTGTGAATTAGAATATGAAAGTACTGAGCAAGTTCAGAGTTATCTGAGCGTTTCCAGTGTAGCTGAGTAGGGGTGACTTTAGATTCTTTGGTGGAATTGGGGTCGGAGAGGCAGGCGAGTGAGACTTGGAGAGAAAGAGGTTATAATACATACTCCAGAGCGGCTCTTGGAGTTGGAGGAAGGTTTTCACTCTTCCCCAGTTTATGGAAGATGGGACAGTTATGGTTAGGTCTCAGTTCCCTGTCCTGATCTGGCTCGAGGTTAGGAGAAACCCTTGTGCTAGGCCAGAGATTTTCTTACTGTTTTCTTCTTGTCTTCCGGAACAGTATGGGTGGCATCCCTGCCCGCAATAGTAAAGGGGAAAGGCTGCTGCTTTATATTGGGATCATTGACATTCTCCAGTCTTACAGGTGAGGAGCATATGGATCCCAAAAGAGGGGGCAGAGTGGTTGCGGATAACCATTCACATTTCTCCTTTAGATGGGTTTGTCACTCTTCCTGAAACAGGAACAGAGTTGCATTCTAGCTACTTACCTCATCAGGTTTCAGATGGTGGTTTATTTCCTTGATTTTGCCTGTCTCCTTGACTTCATTACCCTGCCACCTTCCCAACCATAACGTATACCTCTGTGGAGAGCTGAGTCAGTCCTCAGAAGCACCAGGGTAGAATACACCATCTGTCTGGCTCTTTGTGAAAAACCTGGGAGATGAGTCATACTCCACATTGGGATACAGCTGGAAACATGTTCCTCTTTTCCTTGGAGGAAAAACAAGAGGATCACTGTGTCCTATGCTATTAACCTATGGAACTGAGGCAGTGAAGTGATAGGGAGGATCTGGAAATGCTACATCCCAGTTTTACCCCTAAAAACAGGTTTCAGCTACTAATGACTGGACAATCCTTGGTTGACTGTTTCAGAGTATTATCATCCAGTTTTAACTCCCCTCTTCAGGCATGTGCATATATCCCTTCATTTCTCCTTTTGCAATAAATGTTCTTGTCCCTGACTTGCCAGGGACATACTAAGTTCCCTTTTTCCATGGGGGAGGTAATTAACTTCCCTAGAAACAGCTTTGATCTCCGTCCTGAACGAGCACTACTGTGTCTGTTCTTTGGAAAGCCAGTGTAATAGAGGGAGTGCTTTCCCAGCTTCTTTAACTTCATAAAAGAGAAAACTGTCATTCATTTAAAAATTCTGTGACTATGTGACACACATTTTTCTTGGCAGGTTTGTTAAGAAGTTGGAGCACTCTTGGAAAGCCCTGGTACACGATGGGGTGAGTAGCAGTTTGCTAGAGGCTCTCCTCCCGCCTCCTTCAGTTCTGATTTGCCCCCTCAGTTTCTTCTTTCTTTCTTATTTCATTTGTGGGTTCTACCCTTCTGCTAGGGTCTCAGCCTAGAGGAAAATGGCCCTTGGACTAAATAGCGATCCTCTTGCTGGGCCTCCCCCTCTTTAACTCTGCAGCCATGTCTTCTGCTCTGCAGGACACCGTATCGGTGCATCGCCCAGGCTTCTATGCTGAACGGTTCCAGCGCTTCATGTGCAGCACGGTGTTCAAGAAGATACCCCGTAAGTGGCTTCTACCAGATGACCCCCCAATGACTCCCTTACTCCAGGAGATGGGTGGGCAAGACACCTCTGTCAGGGAACTGCCAAAGCCTCTTCTGCTCTACCCACATCCCGTGAGAGCTGCTGCCCGTCTTTATGTCAGTCACTCTGTCTGTCCCAGTGGTTTCCGAGTTGCTGCTTTTCCCCTGGCTCTCCCTTCGTGTGTCATTGAGGTGAGGGGCATTTCTGGGAAATTGGTGGGATTGGGGGAGGGGGGAGGAAAGTGTCATTGTGGGAGTAGGATCCTATGGCATAGGCTGAGATAGAGGCAGACCTACAGACAGAGATAGGTGACGATGTTACCAGTGTTTTGTTTTCTCTTCATATCCCCAGTGCCAAGGACTCTCAGACTAGGATCAAAGGGTTGGAGAAGCATATACTGATTTCTGCTTAGCAGTCGTTCTTACTCTCTTCCCTCAACTTTCTTGGCTGGAAGGTGCCAGTATTCTTCTTTCCCAGCCTTTCAGTGGTGCTGCCATTGGCAAATTTCCAGCTCCTCCTTCCCGCCGCCTCATCATAGGCCTCCGTCACCCCATCGGTGCGGCAGAGGGGACTTAGGCATGCCAGACAGTCTTAAGAAACGTGAGGAAATCCCCTCAAAGTCTTTTCAGCGTGACATATAAGCAAGTGTAAAGTATCACGGTGCTGTGTGCATAAGTGCTACAAGGATGCAGAATGAAAGGGTCCTCTTCGTCTGCTTGAACTGGAGGATGCTATTAAAGAACAAGGGAGTGACGGAATGGAGGACATCTCATCCGGTGGAAGCAAAGCCATGGAGGTTGTGTGTAGCGGGGGCAAGATATGTATGTGTCTGCTTTCCTCTTGGTTCTCTGCTTTCCAAAGTGAGGTGAACCGAGATGCACACCCTCTCCTCTGAAGGAGTAGTTCGTAGAGCCTGTCTTTGTTGACATTAGTCCTTCTTCCCGCTTTGCAGAGCACCTTTGGGTTTGTGTTGGGGATGCTAGCAATTTGTATCTATGTCTTGGTGATGGTTTCTCAGGTGGGTGCTAAGTAGGCTTTCTCTTTCCCTTTTGAAGTGAAGCCCTCTCCTTCCAAAAAGTTTCGGTCTGGCTCATCTTTCTCTCGGCGAGCAGGCCCCAGCGGCAACTCCTGCATTACTTACCAGACATCGGTCTCTGGGGAGCACAAGGCACAAGTGACAACCAAGGCGGAAGTGGAGCCAGGTCAGCGCCAGGGCTGGGGTTCCCATGTGATTGGGCACTCCCTCCCTTCCTTCTGAGCCCTGTCTTATCTGCCTAGGACCTCTACTCCCTGTTCCTATTCAGGAAAAGCCAAGTTGCTACATTTTTTCCCCCCTGTATTTCCCCCACCCCATTTTGTCTTCTTTTTTATTTATTGATTTTTTTCCCTTTTCTTTTTTCCAGGCGTCCACTTCGGTCGTCCTGATGTTTTACCTCAGACTCCACCTTTGGAGAAAGTCAGTGAGGTCTCGACTATTCCTGACCCCTATTTCTCACCTGTAGTTGGAGAGACTTTGCAAATGCAAACTACAAGGTTGGTTCCTTGGCCCCTTTCTTCATAAAATCTTTTCATCTCTCTCTCTTCAGGTCCTTGGGAACCTCCATAATTTTTTTTTTCAAGAGATCATTGTTTGTCTTTTGCTCTTCACTAGATTTTTCCAGGTTTACTTTCCCTTAGCTCATCTTTAGTGATTTGGAGAAGTGTGTCAATATCTCTGCATCTTTAGGGGGTGTGCAGACTATTTTGATAGTCAAAATACGCCCCAACTAACCCTTTATCTCTTGGTGAGTTAGGTGAGAATTCTCAGCTTACTTTGTAAGCCTGGAAAGATTGCTGGGCAGTGAAGAAAATGAATAATCTTGTAAAAGGACCCATTCTAAAGATTGTGATTTAATTTTGTTACATGGTGTGTTGATTATCTATTCCATCATAATAAATTAACCCAAAACTTAGTGGATTAAAATAACAAACACATATCATAGTTTCTGTGGGTCAGGAATGTGCGTACAGCTTAGCTGGGTCCTCTGGCTCAAGGTCTTTCATGAGGTGTTGGCCCGGGCCTCCCATCTCTTCTGAAGATTCAGCTGAGAGGCTCCACTTCTAAGCTCATGTATATGCTTATTGGCAGGATTCAGTTCCTTGTGGGTTGCTGGACAGAGGGCCTTAGTTCCTTGCTGGCAGTTGGCTGGGGGCCTCCCTTGGTTCTTTGCCACATGAGCCTCTCCTTAGGACAATTCAAAACATCGCAACTGGCTTCCCTCAGAGTGAGCAATTGAGAGTGCATGCACCTATGCAGAATTCATAATCTTTTTGGGACCTAATCTCAGAATTGACATACTATCACCAGTACTGCATTCTAGTCACTGAATCTAGCCCACACTCACAAAGAAGGGATTCCACAAAGGTGTGAATACCAGGATGCAGAACTCACTGGGAGCCACCTCAAAAGTGACCTATCACAGTCCATCTTCTGGCTCCCAGTGATTCCTATCCCTCCCTGTGCAAAATGCATTCATTTGCGCCCACGGTCTTCAAAAGTCTCATCCCGTTAGAGCAGCAGCTTAAATTCCAGAATTTTGTCATCTCAAGTAGGTCTTGGTTTGGAGGAGCTCCCCAGGTATTGTTCCATGAGTATGGTTGCTCTCAGTCTTTGGACTTGTGAAACTAAAGAGATAGCTGTTTTCTCGCTGCACACCCAGCAGACAATGGTGAGGCAGTAAGTAGCTAACCACTGAACACTCCTGTGCAGAAAGAGTGAGGGAGGCACAGAGCTAGTCCAAAATCCAGCAACTGTTGGAGTTGCTTTGATCAGAGGATAAGTTGGGGGTAATTCTCCATGACTCTCGACTCCACCCTTTGAACTCGTGGTTTTGCTTTCTGAGTCTTCCTTTTTCATGAAAGCTAGCATGTGTTTGCAGCTGAGTAATTTACTCAGCCTGCTTCCTGCCAGTACAATTTTGGGGTCCAGCGGTTTCTTCATTTTGCACTGTGTCTGTCCCTTTCAGTCAGTCCAAGCTGTGAATGTTTATGCTGTTATAATGCCCTCAAAGATTTTGTGGGCCTCCCGTGAGTCTCACTGGAATTCAGTCCCCTCGACAAAAGCCACACCACAGATACCTTCTTCCTAAGCCCTGTGCTTCTTAGAGATGTTAAGTTGAGAGGATCTGGGTGATGTTTTTGAATGGTCTTTTGTACGATTGAACAGTACTCTAAGGAACCAACTTTGATTTTTCTGAAGTCTTAAATATTTTACAGTCATAACTTGGTTTTGTCTCTAGACCACATTTTCCTGGCAGTGCCCAGGTTTTATGCTTGCTCACAAACTGTTTCTTAATTTTATAGCATTGTTTGCTATCTGCTGGAGGGGCTCAGAATTTTCAAAACCATCAATCCTGGCAAGTCGTCCTTTTATTTAATAGTCCTTCCCTTAATTTTTTTCTTCTCATTTTACTATAAGCATTAAGAAGGAACCAGGTGGCACCTTTAGCACTTTGTTTAGAATTCTCCTTAGGTAGATCACCCAATTCATTAGACACATATTCTGCTTTTCACGTAACTGCATATGACATTGTTGCAAAACTTTGTTCCAGTGCATTACAGGGATCCCTTTCCTTCAGTTTCCCATAAGATTTTTCTCACTTGCCTTTGAGCCCACACTGGCAACTCCCTCATTCAAGTCTAAATTCTACAGTATATTCATGGCACTTTTAAACTTTCACTAAAATGCTGCTTAAAGCCCACTTCCCTCTTCCAAAGCCACTTCCACTTTTTAGTTTTTTAAAAATTTCAGTAGCACTTCACTTCCAGGTACAAAAATTTATATTATTGTATAACAAATTACCCCCAGCGTGGCAGCTAAAAACTATAAACATTTATTATCTCAGATTTTATGCAGCTTAAATATCTAGGAGTGAGTTAGCTGGGTGCCACTGGCTCAGGGTCTCTCAGGAGGTTACAGTGAAGCTGTTAGGGAAGTAGTCTCATCTGGAGGCTCGCCCCGAGGGAGGATCAACTTCTAAGCTCACTTATGTGGTTGTTGGCAAGATTCGGTTCCTTGCAGGCCGTTGGCCAGTGGTCCTGCCTCAGTTCCTTGTCACATGCTTTCCCCATGTGGCAGCTAGCTTCCCTCAGAGCAAACAGTTAGTGAGAGAGCTCGAGCCCAAGAAGAAGCTAGGTAGGGTCTTTTTTTTTTTTTTTTTTTTTTAAATTTTATTTGACATAGAGACAGAGAGAGGGAAAACAAGCAGGGGGAGTAGGAGAGGGAGAAGCAGGCTTCCTGCTGAGCAGGGTGCCCGATGTGGGGCTTGATCCCAGGACCCTGGGACCTGAGCTGAAGGCAGAGAGGCTTAACCGTCTGAGCCACCCAGGCGCCCCTAGGTAGGGTCTTTTTGTAACCTAATCTCAGAATTGATGTTCCATCACCTGGCCTACATTCTGTCCTCTGGAAGAGAGTCACTAAATCCAGACCTCATTCAAGAGGAGAGAATTACACAGTGGTGCAAATATCAGGCAGCCGTGATCACTGAGTGCCTACCACACCTGGGAATTGAGGACAGAAGGGGAGGGATTAGGAAATATTTTTGTAGTACTCAAGAAGCTAGTTAATTAAATTAACTATTAATTAAAACAACATGCTTCTAAGTCTGGTAGTTTCTTAGCCTCTTCTGACAGACACAGCAAGAGAGGGAACACAAGCAGGGGGAGTGGGAAAGGGAGAAGCAGGCTTCCCGCGGAGCAGGGATCCCAATGCGGGGCCCAGGATCCTGGGATCATGACCTGAGCTGAAGGCAGACGCTTAACGACTGAGCCACCCAGGCGCCTCACCCTCTTCTTTCTGAATCCTAAGTTGATCTTGAAGTGAAATATGGAGAAGCAGTACGAGATCTGACGTGAGAGGATCGTCCTTTCTCTTCCTTATCTTCTAATTCTTCTCTCTGCCTCCATTTTTTTTTTCTCCTGTTAGTTCAACCCTCTTGGAAAAGCCTGAAGTTGCAGAGTCAGAGTTCACCCATGTGAGTGTCTGGGATGTGGGGGAGGTGAATGCTTTATTTGAAGGGTATAAAGAGGATCACTGATGGAGTGGAACAGGGAGTTAATTTGCAAGGTTACAGGAACTGGGTGCCCTTTCAATCTTGCCTTTTTAAATTTTGTGGGGACCTTGTATTTGGAAGCAGAGGATGAAGTAGAAGAAAACTTAACTCTGCCAGTCAGGCTGAAATGAACTTGAATTCCATTCCTGCCTCCTCATTTCATACTCCAGATCCTTAACTTTACACTCTTTCTCTTTCCCTTTCCAGTGAGCAAAAAAACTCAGAAGACTTGGAACAAGATTCTACCAGCTTAGTGATCCCAAGAAGCCAGCCCTTGCCCCAGCAATGCTGAGTTTTCTTCTTCGTGGTCATCACAAAAGGAGTATAATGGAGGCGAGGGGAGCTCTCGGTTTCCTTTCTGAAGAAGAACCTCTTCTCCTTCCCCTTCCTGACGAATGGGCATTGGTGCCTCAGTTGAGGACAGCAGCATCTTCTCCACTTCTGAGTTAGGGGGCACGAGTTTTCAACTGGCCAGCCTTGGTTTCCACAATGGAATTGTTTTCAAGCCCCCATTCTTCCTGCTGGAAGTGGGGTTGCTGGACTTGGTGGTTTTCTTCCTCTTCACCTACCTTTCACTGGGAGCTGGACTCTTAACTTCCTCAGGACAGACTGGCTGGCACATTATCTCCACCTTCATGCTTTCTCTGGAAGAAGACCCTTGTAATCTTTGTAAAGGTTTTGGGGAGTCAGGGTGTTAAGCCAACTCCCACCTTCCTTTTTTTTCCTTAAAAAAAGGAAAAGAAAAACTAGCACACAGCCCACAATTTGAAGCCAGACAGTGTCAGATCAAAACTGTATCAGTGTTGGGAGAGATGCCTGTTTGTGGGGTTCCCTCAGAAGAGCCCCCTGGTGTTTGAGAAATGGAACTAAGGAACTGCTTTGCCAGAAGCAGCTCCTCTTTAACAACTCCTCTCTTGATGAATTTCTTAAGGCTGAAGGAATGGAGAGAGTGGGACATGGGGTAATCTTTACCCCTTTTGTTGAACAGTAGAGCAGTCATGGGACCAGAAGATCAGAGCCCTTGCTAGGCAGGACCCTGCTTACTGCCAGGCCATCACAATTATTACTGTTTTGCAATTGGAAATGTATTCTGCTTGTTTTTCTAAATATGAAGACTTAATCAAATGAATTTGGATCCTTCTCAAAAGGAGGTTTATTCCTTGCTCTTCCCACCTTTTCCGACAGCGTTGGAAGGAGGAGCTGAGGTGCAGAAGGGACACCTGTGTCCGTTTAACAGGCAGTCTGTATCTATGAGGCTAGAGAATATTCGCTTAGACTCACGGGGAGCCAGCAGATTCTTGCCTAGGTGAGGTCATTGCTGTGCCACATGCCCTGCTCCTTCTCATGCAGAGAACTCAGAAATGGGAGCTGTGTAATCCATCTGTCCCCCATCTCCCAAGAGTTGCGGTTCCCCACCTGATCCTCCTTCTCCTGTCTGGGGACTAAGGAGGCATCTCAGGCAGATTATTGAATACTGTCCTGTCTCCATCCTGCCCGACCTTGATAGTAGGTTAGCCCATCCCCCAAGTAACTGTCTATATTAGACACCCCCAGCCAGTTTCTGGCTGCCTGTCTTTGCTGCCATGTTCTTTTTTACAAGAAGGAAAGAAACAATTCTTGCTATTTTTTTTTCATAATTTACTATTTATGATGTATTTAAGTGTTTTATTCAGGACAGAGTTCTGTAGGGAGTGGGAGGGAATATTTGAGGGAGGCTGGGGCTTAGGGAAGGGAATGGGGAATCAACATTTTTATGAAGTGTCACTATTTGCCTCCACTTTGTATTGTTCAGAAATGGCAAATGCAATATAAAAGTGATAAATACCTGGTTTTAATGTATTAAACTTTCATCATTTATTTAGACCTCTTGTTTCTTTCTAATTCTTTTTCATACACCATCTGCTCCACTCTCCTGCCTCAGCTCGGGCTCAGTGTTGTTTGCGGTGCCCTGAGCAAATGCGTCCTCGCCAGCTGCCTTCAGTCTGGTGCAGGGTGGTGCTGGCTTCATTCCCTACCTTCCAGGCACCTGTCCACTTGAACAACTTCAACTTGACAAGGAAAAGCCGTGAATGAACATAAAGACAATTACTGTAGGTCTGTTGCCTAAGTGGCAACCTACTTTAACTGACCGATCTGGGAATCCAAAGCTCAAAGTCTTCCTCAAGTTTAGGAGGAGAGGAGGAGGGACAAAGCAAGCCTGAGATCATTTGGCCTTTGGATTCCCTCTTTCCTTCCCCTGACCTGGTGCTAAGGTGTCACTTAGAAGACCACAGAGAGGGCGCCTGGGTGGCTCAGTCGTTGGGCGTCTGCCTTCGGCTCAGGTCATGGTCCCAGGGTCCTGGGATCGAGCCCCGCATCGGGCTCCCTGCTCGGCAGGAGGCCAGCTTCTCCCTCTGCCTCTGCCCCTGCTTGTGTTCCCTCTCTCGCTGTGTCTCTCTCTGTCAAATAAATAAGATCTTTTAAAAAAAGAAAAAAAGACCACAGAGACTGCTTCCCTCAATTCTGTTTTCCTCTTCTGTGAGGTGGAGCTTAGTTACTAATTAGGGCTTTTTTACTGTGATGGGAAACTAGTCCAAAGAGGGGGTGCTTGTTCTAAGGTATGCAGGTAGGGAAGTTTGGAGAGAAGCAAGTTAACTAGTGTTCTTTCCACAGCACTATTCCTTATCTTGTTAAGATCGTTCTACAAATATTTATGCAGCAACTAATGAGCAATTCACTGGGTAGTTGGAGGTCAAAAGAAGTAATTGACCTTCAAGAGTTTACAGGAAGAGCACACACATACTTGTGTGTACACAAAACATTTTAGATGGATTATAGTTAAGGATACCAGTTCTCTGAGAGAATGGTACAGAATATATTAGGTGGAAGAAAATTAGAGGTTACTGTGGACTAGAAGTGTTGGAGAAAGTTGCACATGAACCCAAGGGTCTAGTACGAGAAGGAGCCTTGTTTCAGAGAACAAGGAAGAGCCTACAGTGGAAGCAATGGTGGAGGAGATCTGAATGAGAATCTTGGGAGTAGGTATAGGTGGAGACCACACAGGAAACCCTGATTGCTAAGCCGAGGAATTTTTTTTTTTAGGATTTTATTTGAGATAGCATGAGCAGGGTGAGGGTGGGCAGAGGGAGAGGGAGAAGCAGACTCCTGGCTGAGCAGGGAGCCCAATGCGGGGCTCGATCCCATAACCCCAGGATCATGACCTGAGCTGACAGCAGACACTTAATCAACTGAGCCACCCAGGTGCCCCTCCATAGACTTTTTAAAATTTTATTATTTTTTAAAAATTTTTATTTATTTTTTTGACAGACATAGCGAGAGAGGGATCACAAGCAGGGAGAGTGGGAGAGGGAGAAGCAGGCTTCCCGCTGAGCAGGGAGCCCGATGCAGGGGCCCGATTCCAGGACCCTGCGATCATGACCTGAGCCAAAGGCAGACGTTTAACCAACTGAGCCACCCAGGTGCCCCTAGCTGAGGAATTTATTTTTTTAAACTAGGTAGTGAGGAACTGTAGAATGCATTTTGCCTCTAGGACATGATCAAAATAATTCAGACTAATCTGTTGACAAAGTTCTGTAAAAGTGGATAGAACAAGCAGATTAGACCATAATAATTTAGGTGTGTGGTGTAGGTGAATAGGTGTAGGAGAATAGAGGTGATGATAAAACTATGATAGGTGCGCCTGGGTGGCTCAGTCGTCAAGCATCTGCCTTCGGCTCAGGTCATGATCCCAGGGTCCTGGGATTGAGCCCCGCATTGGGCTCCCTGCTCAGCGGGAAGCCTGCTTCTCTCTCTCCCACTCCCCCTGCTTGTGTTCCCTCTCTCGCTGTGTCTCTGTCAAATAAATAAATAAAACTTAAAAAAAAGAAAACTATGATAGAACAAGTAATTGGAGTGAAGAAGGAACTGGGGATTGTCAAAGTTTTGAATTTTAGTTTAAGTCACTCCTTTAGACTGGATAAGGATAAAACTCTTTCCCTAATAGGAAATGAATCTGGGGCGCCTGGGTGGCTCAGGTCGTTGGGCGTCTGCCTTCGGCTCAGGTCATGATCCCAGCTTCCTGGGATCGAGCCCCGCGTCGGGCTCCCTGCTCGGCGGGAAGCCTGCTTCTCCCTCTTCCACTCCGCCTGCTTGTGTTCCCTCTCTCACTGTCTCTCTCTGTGTCAAATAAATAAATAAAATCTTTAAAAAAAAAAAAAGGAATTGAATCTGAACATGTTTTAGGCATAAGTGGTCTTTCTGCCACCCGTATCTGGTCAGTCGCTCTTCAATCATCCATTCAACTGCTGAGTGGGTGCAGTAGATACCCTCTTACAGTCAGAGGGTCCCTCTAGTGGTGAGCAGCAACCACTACTTCTATAGCAGGACCCTGCAATCCAAATGCACGTAGGGCCTGCTAAGGGGAAAACTGTGATAACTAAAAATTAAGGAAACCAAGTGAGACCATAGGATAATAAAGCTGGAGGGGCACCTGGGTGGCTCGCCTAGGCATCTGACTTCAGCTCAAGTCATGATCTAGGGATCCTGGGTTTGAGCCCCGTGTGGGACTCCACAATCCGCGCAAAGGCTGCTTCTCCCTCTCCCTCTGCACCTCCCCCTGCTACTGCGCTGGCACGCGTGCTCTCTCTCTCTCGCTCGCTCAAATAAATAAAAATCTGGGGTGCCTGGGTGGCTCAGTGGTTAAACATCTGCCTTCGACTCAGGTCATGATCCCAGGGTCCTGGAATCTAGCCCCGCATCGGGCTCCCTGCTCCGCGTAAAGCCTGCTTCTCCTTCTCCCTCTGCTGCTCCCCCTGCTTGTGTTCCCTCTCGCTGTGTCTGTCTCTGTCAGATAAATAAAATTTTTAAATAATATTTTAAAAATAAATATCTTTTTTAAACAAGGATAATAAAGCTGGAAATCCTGGTTTAATGTTTTTCTCTTAAGCATGTCAGTCTTAACTATTCTGAAAGTTGGAGTTTCAGACTCAACAGATTTGGAGTCTCATCCCTTCTTGCCATTTAAAATATATTCCAGGGGCGCCTGGGTGCCTCAGTTGGTTAACTATCTGCCTTTGGCTCAGGTCATGGTCCCGGAGTCCAGGGATTGGGCCCTGTGTCGGGGCTCCTTGCTCAGTGGGGAGCCTGCTTCTCCCTCTCCCTCTACCTGCTACTCCCCGGCTTGTGCTCTCTCTCTCTGTCAAATAAATCTTAAAAAAAAAAAAAGAGCCTCTTTAAAAATAAACTGTGTATTATTTACTTTTTTTCTCTTTTCTTTCTTTACTTTTAAGTTGGCTCTATGGGGGCGCCTGGGTGGCTCAGTCGTTAAGCGTCTGCCTTCAGCTCAGGTCATGATCCCAGGGTCCTGGGATCGAGCCCCCATCGGGCTCCCTGATTGGCAGGAAGCCTGTTTCTCCCTTTCCCACTCCCCTCTGCTTGTGTTCCCTCTCTTGCTATGTCTCTGTCAAATAAATAAATAAAATCTTAAAAAAAAAAAGTTCGCTCCATGCCCAGTGCAGAGTCCAAAGTGTGGGGCCTGAACTCAGGACCCTGAGATCAAGACCTGGCCTGGTATCAAGAGTCAGACACTTAACTGACTGAGCCACCCAAGAGCCCCTCTTTCTTTTTTTTTCTTAAAGATTTTATTTTTTTTAAAAAGATTTTATTTGTCCGAGAGAGATCACAAGCAACGGGGAGGGGTAGAGAGAGAAGCAGACTCTCCGCTGAGCAGGGAGCCCGAAGGGCAACTCAATCCCAGGACCCTGGGATCATGACCTGAGCTGAAGGCAGACGCTTAATCGACTGAGCCACCCAGCCATCCCTGAATTTTTGTTAGTAGTTTTTTTGACCCTAATCTCTCTTGAACTTCCTCTAAGTTTTTGCCCCCGCCACCCAACCAAAACATCTTTTATTAAGGTCACTGATGACCATGTGCCTAAATATATCAATCCTCCTCTTACTTGATGTGTCAGCAGCATCTGACAGCTTATTACTCCCTCCACTTAGCTTCTGGGATGCTACTTTCACCTGGTTGTCCTCACCAAGGTACTGCACTGCTCCATCTCCATCCTTTACTTGTTCCTCCTTTTCTCCCTAACCACTGAATGTTGAAGTGCCCCAAGACTCAATCATAGGACCCCTTCTTTTAGTCTACATTCACTCCCTAAGTAAGTTTATAAGTCCTTACAGTAGCCTAAAGACCCTGTATAATTTGCCTAAATCCTCTGTCACCTCATGATCTAAAGACCATCTCAATATTGGCTAAAAGCTCCCAAATTTCTATCTCCAGCCCAGATCTTCCTTCTGAACCGCAAACTCATATATCTACCCGCTTACTTGACATCGCCATCTAGGCATCTTAAACCTAACATGACCAAAGCTGAATTTCTTGGTCCCGCCCCTCCTAAGGCCATCTTCAGAAATAGTGACAGGGAGCCTGACTGGCTCCGTTGGTAGAGCGGGTGACTCTTGATCCCAGAGTCGTGAGTTCAAGCCCCACTTTGGGCGTGGAGCCTAGTTAAAAAATAATAATAATTTAAAAAGTAGTGATTCCATTTTTCTAGTTGTCTAAAACCAACTCTGGTGTCTTCCTTAACATTACCTTCCCTTACATCCTCCATCAAATCCATGGGCAAATTCTGTCAGTTTTGTACCTTATGAAATACTCAAAATCCAACTATATGTAACCATTCCACCTCTTGTTACCACCTAGAGCAAGCCACCATCGTATTATCTGATCACTGAAGTAGTCTCCTAATTGGTTTCTCTCCTGCTTTTTTCCCCCACAGTCCCTTCTCAATGCAGCGGACTAAGTGATGCTATTAAAACACTGCATCAGGGGGGTGGGGGGATGGGTTAGCCTGGTGATGGGTATTAAAGAGGGCACATTCTGCGTGGAGCACTGGGTGTTATGCACAAACAGTGAATCATGGAACACTACATCAAAAACTAATGATGTAATGTATGGTGATTAACATAACAATAAAAAATTTGAGGTAAAAAAAAACACTACATCAAATCCCGCCTATCCTCTGTTGAAAACTTTCCAACAAGCTCTTATCTCATTCAGAATCCTTTTTTTTTTTAAAGATTTGATTTATTTATTTGAGAGAGAATGAGAGAGAGAGCACATGAGAGGGGGGAGGGTCAGAGGGAGAAGCAGACTCCCTGCTGAGCAGGGAGTCTGATGCGGGACTCGATCCTGGGAGTCCAGGATCATGACCTGAGCCCAAGGCAGTCGCTTAACCAACTGAGCCACCCAGGCGCCCCTCATTCAGAATCCTTAAAAAGATCTATGAGGCTGTACACCAACCTCTTTACTGCCTTTGCTTCTTTGGTCTTATTTCTTCTCTCCCTCCCTCCCTCCCTCTGCTCCCCCTGCCCTTACTGGACTCCATGTTCTTAAATACATTCTTGTCTCAGGGCATTTCCACTTGCTCTTTCCCCTAGGTATTCTTTAGATCGCTGTTCAGATGTAAAGCTTCCCTAATATCCTATTTATATAAAATAGAAACCACATCCACCCTGGTTTATTTTCCTCTGAAGTGATCACCATTATTTGAAAAAAATTGTATATATATATATATATATTTAAATATTTTATTTATTTGACAGAGAGAGACACAGAGAGAGAGGGAACACAAGCAGGGGGAGTGGGAGAGGGAGAAGCAGGCTTCCCGTGGAGCAGGGAGCCCGATGCAGGGCTTGATCCCAGGACCCTGGGACCATGACCTGAGCTGAAGGCAGACGCTTTATTGACTGAGCCACCCAGTCGCCCCTACATATATATATTTATTTATTTGTCAGAGAGACGGAACACAAGCAGGGGGAGTGGGAGAGGGAGAAGCAGACTCCCCACTGAGCAAAGAGCCCGATGTGGGACTTGATCCCAGGACCCTGGGGTCATGACCTGAGCCAAAGGCAGACGCTTAACCGACTGTGTCACCCAGGCATCCTGAAAATTGTATATATTTTAATATGATGCAATATATTTTATATATAAATATATATTTTATATAAAAATATATATTTATATATAAATTTAATATATAAAATAATACGTAAATTAATAATATAGATATATTAATATAAATGATATATTAATATAAATTAATATATTTCATACATAAAATATATTAACATAAGTATAAACATGTTAATATAAATTAATATATTGATATATTAATATAAGTATATATTAATATATTAATATAAATAATATAAATATAAATTAATATAAATTAGTATAAATATATAAATACATAATATTTATATCTTGTTTATCTACTTATTTCCTTATTGGTTTATTGTCTGCCTTCTCCCATAGAATGTAAGCTCTGTGAGGGCAGGATTTTGTTTTGTTCCCTTCCAAGTGCCAGGAATAGTACCTGAATCAAAGGTAAATGAACAGTTTTGTTTTTGCTTTTTTCATTATAGAACTCTTGTTTTACTGAAATGTGATCCTATCAGATTTCATTTTTTGTGTGCATTGTTGCAACTCACATATCTCTTAACTGAACACCTTCTGACATAATGCTAACAGGACATCTCTGTTCAAAGAGAGTTCATTCTCAGGTTGAGTTAAGTCGATCCTATAGCATCTATTTTTCACTGTCTCATTTTTTAAAAGATTTATTTATTTGAGAGAGAGAGAGTGTGGGAAGAGGGGCAGAAGGAGAGAATCTTCAAGCAGACGCCCCGCTGAGCGCAGAGCCTGTTGTAGGGCTCAATCCCACAACCTATGAGATCATGACCTGAGCCAAAACCAACAGTTGGATGCTTAACTGACTAAGCCACCCAGGTGCCCTCACTCTCTCATTTTTTAATGGTCACTATATTTTGTATTCTTTACAATATCTCCATAGACTTTTTTTTTAAGATTTTATTTATTTGACAGAGAGAGAGGGAGAACACAGCAAGGGGGGCAGCAGGCAGAGGGAGAGGGAGAAACAGGCTCCCAGCCCAGCAGGGAGCCCTATGCGGGGCTCGATCCCATAACCCCAGGATCATGACCTGAGCTGACAGCAGACGCTTAATCAACTGAGCCACCCAGGTGCCCCTCCATAGACTTTTTAAAATTTTATTATTTTTTAAAGATTTTTATTTATTTTTTGACAGAGAGAGACACAGCGAGAGAGGGATTACAAGCAGGGGGAGTGGGAGAGGGAGAAGCAGGCTTCCCGCTGAGTAGGGAGCCCGATGCAGGGGCTCGATCCCAGGACACTGGGATCATGACCTGAACTGAAGGCAGACGCTTAACGACTGAACCACCCAGGCGCCCCCCCATAGACTTTTTAAAAAAGATTTTATTTATTTATTTGAGAGAGAGCATGAGTGGGGGGAAGAGAAGAGGTAGAGGGAGAAGCAGATTCCCTGCTGAGCAGGGAGCCCCATTAGGTGCTCAATCCCTGGACCCTGGGATCACAACCTGAGCCAACTCCCTCAGCCCACCACCCTCTCGTGCTCTCTCTCTCACTCTCTCAAACAAATATAAATAAAATCTTTTTTAAAAAGTGTACTAACTAAACACTGGTCACAACCTATTAAATATCTGACTAAAGCTGAGAAGGTGACACTTCCCTGCACAGGTATCATGGATCATGGTTTCCCAGAACAGTGATGACATTCCAGAACATTCACTTCCTAGTCCCTTTGTTTGGGTTGAATGTTTGTCTTCGTTTACTTATACATTTAGAAGAATACTAACTTAGTTGTCCCTGATGTTCAACTTGTCTCTCGAGTTGCATTATCCTGATTAACCCAGAGCATTTTTTGTTGTTGAATTTTATATTTTATGAAATACCCCTCTCCTGATCTGATTTCAGTTATTTGTGTTGATTTCTGTTTTGTACAATATTAATATAGTTACACAGCTTTCGGTTATTACTATTGCCTGGAATATTTTTTTCACTCTCTCCCTTTATTTTTACCTTGTTTTTTAAGACTTTATTTATTCATTAGAGAGGGGGAGAGAGAGAGAGAGAGAGAGAGAGTACAAGCAGGGGGAGCGGCAGGCAGAGGGCAGAGGGAGGGAGAAACATGTTCCCCGCAGAGCAGGTAGCCCAATTTGGGGCTGCTCCCAGGACCCCAGGATCATGACCTGAGCCAAAGGCAGATGCCTAACAGACTGAGCCACCCAGGCGTCCCATATTTTTACCTTCTTATCACTTAGTGTGGTGTTTCTCTATTTACATTGTGTAGCTGTTTTTAAAAAATGTATTTCTTGTCTTGTTTGCAAACTATTTTGGTTATGTTTGAACTTGTCACTAATTATTTTTCTGTGATTTCTTGTTTCCCCTTTCCTGTCTATGGTTATATTGACAGCTTCCCCCCCGCCTCCCCCCCGCCATGATAAGGAGATTTTACTCCTAATCAAGCTCTGACAGTTACCAGTAATTTTTGAACATATCTATTAAAACCAACATCTAGGGGTGCCTGGGTGGCTCAGTCATGAAACTCCCAGTTTCGTGTGTGTATGGGAAGGTAATCCAAAGCTTTTTTTTTTTTTAAGATTTTATATATTTATTTGAGAGAGTACGAGCGAGGGGAGGGGCAAAGGGAGAGGGAGAAGCCAGCTCCCAGCTTAGCAGGGAGCACGATGCGGGACTCGATCCCAGGACCCTGGATGATGACCTGAGCTGAAGACCGCTGCTTAACCGCCTCAGCCACCCAGGCGCCCAATCCAACACATTTTTAAATGTTTTTTTTTTAAATATTTTATTTATTTGACAGAAAGAGAGACAGCGAGAGAGGGAACACAAGTAGGGGGAGCGGGAGAGGGAGAAGCAGGCTTCCCGCAGAGCAGGGAGCCCAATGTGGGGCTCGATCCCAGGACCCTGGGATCATGACCTGAGCAGAAGGCAGCCGCTTAACCGACTGAGCCACCCAGGCCCCCCTTGAATGTTATTCTTGATTAAAACAAACCAAAATGGTTTACCAGTTTGTCTCCCATTCTTTGGGAGATTAATTATAAAAGGATTGATTCGTCAAACCTTTTCTGGGTTCTTACCATGTGTCGGGCTCTGTACTGGGCTCAGGGATGGCAAAGATTAGGACAACTTTCCTGCCCTTAATTAAATGGGAGAGAAAGATCCATATTCAGTTCTGGAGGATAAGGGCTGGTGGTTGGGTGCATAAAGCTCTATGGGAAAGTGACGGAGGTGAAAGGTCATTACCATCCCACCTGTTTCTCGGAAGCTAAGCAGGATCGGGCCTGGTTAGTGCTTGGATGGGAGATCCCACCAGTTTCTAAAAATGAAGATGCCGGCAAACACATCCACAGCAATTTCAAGGGCTCCTCCACCGCCTCTTTTAGATCCGCCGGCAGGGAACTCAACCAGAGAACTTGAATAAAAGGGAAGGTAGAGGTCGGTCCTCTTTTTGCGTGTCACCTCAGTCCTTCGTCCGTCCCTTACACACCCTTTTTATTTTGGCGGCG
Organism: Zalophus californianus; assembly: GCF_009762305.2. Classification (NCBI taxonomy): domain Eukaryota; kingdom Metazoa; phylum Chordata; class Mammalia; order Carnivora; family Otariidae; genus Zalophus; species Zalophus californianus. Next base: position 105,369,575 of record NC_045598.1, read on the forward strand.
CCTACAACTCCCAGAGCGCAACGCGGATGGAAGCGGAAGCGGCTGGCTGAGCGAGGCCTGTGATTGGTGGTGAGCGCTGGGCCAATGGAAGGAGTTGTTGTTAGGCTGTCTAGAAGAACCGGTCGGGGAGGGAGGAAGGTGGCAAGATGGTGTTGGAAAGCACTATGGTTTGGTGAGGAGCTACCTCGGGACCCGTGGGGGGGGCGGGACTGAGGGGGGGCGCGTGTCGCGCGGAGGCCGGGTGGGCCTGGGGTGCGGGGGGGTGGGGGAACGATCTGTGAGATGCGGCCTTGGGCCACAAGAAGGAAGGAGCCCCATGGACTCCCTGAGTCATCCCAGGGCCCGGGAGAGGAGAACGGGGCCGGAGTACCCCAGTATCCCTCAGCTTTCGGACATTGACTGGCCAATCCCTGCTTCTTTGCTTTATTTTAGCGTCGTCTCCCCTAGACTAGCCCCAGGTCTGCTGTCTGTAGCGAGAGTCCTGCTTCTCAGACTCATCTGCCCTCCTCTACTCTTCTCAAAATAATGGATGTTAGCAAGAGAGATTATAAATCCTTTCCCCGCCCCAGTCGTTCGTGTCTGTCTCCATTACCTTTCCCTGTATCATCTTGAAAGGTACTATTTATAAATTGCTTTCTATGTGTCAGGCATTAATTTACGTTTTCTCATTTAAACCTCACAACACTTCTCCATAAATATTCTTCCGTTTTACAGATGAGGATAACGAGTCTCAGCAGTTTTAAATGACTTACCCAAAGTCACACGGCTAATTAAGTGGGGGAGCCAAGATTTAAACCCTAGGCTATCTGACATTAAAGCTCTTGTCTGGTGAGCTAACCCTCTTCTTCAGTCTCAGACTTGGGCTCAGTATCTTATTATGAGTTGGATTAGAAGCAGAGGACACAAACTTTTGCAAGGTTTCCACAGTTTCTTCGAACTATGAGAGTAGAATATAATATGGAATAGTACACAAACACACAAATCACCAGTTGGATGGGAGAGCCACCTAAGAGTTTCTTTTGGCGGGGTGGGAAAAGGATAACATTGCCAGATAAAATATAGGATGCCCAGCTAAATTTGAATTCATATAAACAGTAGTTTTTAAATACAAAAATGGCTAGAAGTGTGTCCCAAATATTGCAGAGGACGTATTTATTCTAAAAAGTTATTTGTTAATTATCTGTAGTTCAATTTAACTGGGAGTCCTATATGTTTATGTGCTAAGTGTGGCAACTTCTGGGACAGAGCATGTTAGAGTAGAAAAAGGACAGGATTTGAATCCAAAATCCTGTGTTTTCTGCTACTTACCAGCTGCATGTTATTGAGAATGTAGTAAATCTCTCACTGGGAATGATCGTAACCTCCACTTGCCTTATAGCACAGGTAGGTAAAATGTTTGTGACGGTGCTCTGCTTGTACCCCAGCACGTACTTTCCACTTCTCATAACAAGTTGGAGCCTGGAGTTGATCGATTTCAGCGACTTTTTCGTCTTCTTTGCGGCCACCATCTTCCTGCCTTAGATGCGGGATGGCCCCAACCTAAAACCAGCCACCAAAATGGCTGGGAGCTCTATATTCTTTTTTTAAATGAAGACTTTATGGAATAGCTGGATAATATCCTAAGCCCTTATTTTGAGATGGATTTTTGTTGGGAAGAATTATATACCATTGAGCAAAAGTAGTCAAGAAATAGGTATATTATTCAATTCATATGAAGTTCAAGACTGGAGAAACTGTGTTTTTTAGGGATGCACACCTAGGTGTTAAGGCATCTGTGTTTTCAATACCCCCATACTACCATCACCCTCCCAGTGTTCTAATGCGTGACAAAGTGTCAGCCCTGCTCCCACATTCTCCACTATCTGTTCTCCCTCCCTCTCAAGTCCCCGTGCTCACTCTGACGCTTTTCTTCCAACCCTCATCCATCTGCTGCTCTTGCCCACAGCCCTTATACTTAGTAGCTGTTCCAGCTGGACAGTCCTCAAAGCCTCCATTGTTTCTTATATTTGGAGTCACTACTGTATTTGAAGCTAGAGAGGCTGTTGCTTTTCTGCCGGGAGAATAATCAGAAACAGTGTATCAGGGAAAAAAGAATATAATGCATGGTCAGTAGAGTCAGCCCTTGACCCCTCTATGTAGATGGAGTTTACACTATGAGAACTAGTCCATGTGTCATGCTTATTGTTAGGCACTGTGCTAAGTACTTTCTGTGCATTTCATCATTATAGCAGTCCTGTAAGCCTACCCTCACCTGCATACAGTAAAACCCACTTTACAGCTGAAGTAACTAGACCTTAGAGAAATACAGTAACTTCCTCAGGATAATCAATGTGTTAAAACATGTATTAATAATCAAATTAATAAAAATTAAAAATAACAATAATTAATAAATAACAGATTGGGGATTTGAACCTGAACACTGCCCTTTACTCCCTTTTCTATTTCTTTCAGTAGTTTCTTAATTCCTCTCTTCATCATTTCTGGCTTATATTTATTGTCAAAGGATATTAAAAGATTGCCCCGCCCATATTTTTTTCAAAGATTTTATTTATTTATTTGTCAGAGATAGAGCATAAGCGGGGGAAGGAGCAGAGGAGGAGGGAGAAGCAGACTCCCCGCTGAGCAGGGAGCCTGGATTCAGGACTCCATCTCTGGGGCTCCAGGATCATGACCTGAGCCGAAGGCAGACGCTTAACCGACTGAGCCACCCAGGCATCCCCCAGCCCATATTTTGTTTGCCAGTGGAAATGAAGTGTCTCATCTGGGAGGACACTGCAACACAGATGGAATCATTGACGTTTAGAGTGCTGAGGGATCTCAAGTCATCAGGAATTGGTCCTCTTCAGGGCTTGTATAACTGCTTCACTTTCTTACCCCCTTTTTTTTTCCTTTTATTAACATAATGTATTATTTGTTTCAGGGGTACAGATCGGTGATTCATCAGTCTTACACAATTCATAGTGCTCACCATAACCCATAGCCTCCCCAATATCCATCACTCAGCCACCCCCTCCTACCCCCCTCCACTCCAGCAACCCTCAGTGTGTTTCCTGAGATTAAGAGTCTCTTATGGTTTGTCTCCCTCTCTGGTTTTGTCCCGTTTCATTTTTTCCTCTCTTCCCCTATGATCCTCTGCCTTGTTTCTTAAATTCCTCATATCAGTGAGATCATATGATAATTGTATTTCTCTGATTGACTTACTTTGCTTAGCATAATACCCTCTAGGTCCATCTACATCATGGCAAATGGCAAGATTTCATTTTTTTGGATGGCTGCATAATATTCCATTGTGTGTGTGTATATATATATATATATATATATATACACACACACCACATCTTCTCTATCCATTCATCTGCCGATGGACATCTAGCCTCTTTCCATAGTTTGGCTATTGTGGACATTGCTGCTACAAACATTGGGGTGCACATGCCCCTTCAGATCACTACATTTGTATCTTTGGGGTAAATACCCAGTAGTGCCATTGCTGGGTCATAGGGTAGCTCTGTTTTCAACTCTGAGGAACCTCCATTCTGTTTTCCAGAGTGGCTGCACCAGCTTGCATTCCCATCAAAAGTGTAGGAGGGTTCCCCTTACTTTCTTGCCTTCTTGTGGTCTCTGGGAAGCCAGAGCTTGTATTTCATATTATCTGTATTTCTTAGATCGGGAAAAACTGCAAGGATAAAAGAAGTGAGACCCCAGATCCATGGAACCTCATTTTTGCAGTTTGGTCCAGCTGCCAACGCTGTTAAACATTTAACCAGGGGCGCCTGGGTGGCTCAGTCGATAAGTGTCTGCCTTCAGTTCAGGTCATGATTCCAGGGTCCTGGGATCGAGCCCCACATCGGGCTCCCTGCTGAGCAGGGAGTCTGCTTCTCCCTCTCCCACTCCCCCCGCTTGTGTTCCCTCTCTCGCTGTGTCTCTCTGTCAAATAAATAAATAAAATCTTTAAAAAAAAAAACAAAAAAAACATTTAACCAGATGATTGCATTGTGCTTTTCTGCACTCAGTGCCCATATTTATTTTATAAATATTTTCTACCTTTGGAATACTTTTTTTTTAATGGATTCTTAAAGATTTTTATTTATGGGTGCCTGGGTGGCTCAGTTGGTTAAGCGACTGCCTTCGGCTCAGGTCATGATCCTGGAGTCCCAGGATCGAGTCCCGCATCGGGCTCCCTGCTCAGCAGGGAGTCTGCTTCTCCCTCTGACCTTCCCCCCTCTCATGTGCTCTCTGTCTCACTCTCTCTCAAATAAATAAAATCTTAAAAAAAAAAGATTTTTATTTATTAGAGAGAGAGAGGGCATAAGCAGGGGGAGTGGCAGGCAGAGGGAGAAGCAGGCTCCCCACTGAGCAAGGAGCCCCATGTGGGGTTCGATCCCAAAACCCAGGGATCATGACCTAGCCAAAGACAGACACTTAACCGACTAAGCCACACAGGTGCCCCAGGAATACTTCTATTTTGAAGGCAAATTTTGAATATTCATCCATGACAGTGCTTAATAACATTTAACTGCAGATTATAAGGTGATTGTGGTACTTGAACAGATTGCAACATTTGGTGCTTATCAGAATCATTTGTGGAATGGAGATTTTTTTTTTTTTTAAGATTTTTTTTTTATTTAAGAGAGAGAGAGTGAGGGGCCGCCTGGGTGGCTCAGTCATTCAGCGTCTGCCTTCGGCTCAGATCATGATCCCAGCGTCCTGGGATCAAGCCCCGCATTGGGCTCCCTGCTCAGCGGGAAGCCTGCTTCTCCCTCTTCCACTCCCCCTGCTTGTGTTCCCTCTCTCGCTGTGTCTCTCTCTGTCAAATAAATAAATAAAATCTTTAGAAAAAAAAAGAGAGTGAGAGAGAGCATGAGAGGAGAGAGGGTCAGAGGGAGAAGCAGACTCCCTACTGAGCAGGGAGCCCGATGTGGGACTTGATCCTGGGACTCCGGGATCATGACCTGAGCAGAAGGCAGTCACTTAACCAACTGAGCCATCCAGGCGCCCTGTGGAATGGAGATTTAAAATGTGTTTCCTCCTTTGGTCTTTTTTTTTTTTTTTTTAAGAAAGGGAGATGGGAGGAGGGAGAAGGAGAATCTTAAGTAGTCTCCACACCGAGCATGGAGCCCAGTGTGGGGCTTGATCTCATGACCCTGAGATCATGACCTGAGCTGAAACCAAGAATCGGCTGCCCAGCCGACTGAGCCACCCAGGTGCCCCTCCTTTGATCATTTTGAGTCAGTAAGTCTGGTGTAAGGCTTGGAAGTGTGTGTGTGTGTGTGTGTGTGTGTATCATATATATGTAATTTTTTTTTCTTTTTTAAGTTGTAGGTGGTTCTGTGTTTCTTAGAGACTGAGAGCCACTACTGTGCATGACAGTGTCCGTCAAAGTTTTGAAGGAGGGTAGGGGTCCCTGGAACTAAAGAATGTTTCAGAGAGATCTTACAGTATGTCCTCTTTCTCTTCCTTTTAATCTGACAGCGTGGACAACAGTGAGTACATGCGGAATGGGGACTTCTTACCCACCCGGCTGCAGGCTCAACAAGACGCTGTCAACATAGTCTGTCACTCTAAGACCCGCAGCAACCCGGAGAACAACGTGGGCCTCATCACACTGGCCAAGTACATGGGGCAGAGGAGGAAGGGGCTTGGTAGGCGAGTGGGTGTTTTCCCACAGGTAACCCACTGTGGCATCCAGGTTGCTATCCTTTTGTAGATCCCAATAAGCTGCATTTGCCTATCAACCTTACTAGACTACATTCTTCACTGTTCAGAAAAATATAAATAGCAACTTGAGTTTATTTATTTACTTATTTTAAAGACTTATTTATTTGAGACAGAGAGAGCATGAGCACAGCACAGGGTGGGTGGGAAGGGGCAGAGGGAGGGGGAGAGAAGCTCCAGCGGACTCCCTGCTGAGCGAGCAGCCCAATGTGGGGCTGAATCTCAGGACCTGGAAACCAGGACCTGAGCCAAAATCAAGAGTCAGACGCTTAACCAGCTGAGCTACTCAAGTGCCCCACAACTTGAGTTTAATGTTAGTCTGAATATAATTCAGTTATGAAACTAAATCTGCTAGGGTGAAATTTCATAATATATTTTATTTTATTTTTTATTTTATTTTATTTTATTTTAGATTTTATTTATTTAAATAAATAAATATTTATTTATTTAATAATAATGAGCAGGGAGCCAGATGCAGGGCTCGATCCCAGGACCCAGGGACCATGACCTGAGCCGAAGGCGGACGCTTAACGACTGAGCCACCCAGGCGCCCTCATAATATATTTTAAAGTCAATGAAAAGTTATTTTGGATAAGAGTCCCCAGGGCCTGTATCACACATCCTCTTACTCCAAAAGTGATTTGTTTTAGGAACTGGTAATCCTCAAATGAGTTACCTCCCATTCCAGTATATATGTTGTTAGGTGGCAAGTAGGTCTGGAAACGGAGCGGCGAGGAGACATACTCACCAGCATCCAGCTGTGGTGGAGGATTCTTGGGGCCCTGGGAGCAGGATAACACGAGAAGAGTTCAAGGGAAACATTGGGAGGAAGAGGGCAAGTTTCTTGCAAAATCAACCCCTTATTTCCTGTGCTCATATCATATCTACTAAATACTAGATGTCTTTTTCCGATTTTATTGAGATACAATTGACATGTAACATGGCATAAGTTTAAGGTATACAGTGTAACGATTTGATATCTGTATATATTGTGAAATGATCACCACACCAAGTTTAGTTAATGCCCATATTTCACAATATCACACATTTTTCTTTCCTTGTAATGAGAACTTTTAAGGTCTACCGTCTAAACACTGGATGTGTGATTAAGAAAAGTAGAAATTACAGTTATTATCAAGGTCTTTAAAGAAAAGATGAGTTAGGGACACCTGGCTGGCTCAGTCTGTAGAGCATGTGACTCTTGATCTCGGGGTAGTGAGTTCAAGCCCCACGTTGGGCGTAGAGCTTCCTTAAAAAAAAAAGTAGGGGGGCTCATGGGTGGCTCAGTCGTTAGGCGTCTGCCTTCGGCTCAGGTTGTGATCCCTGGGCCCTAGGATCGAGCCCCGCATCGGGCTCCCTGCTCGGCGGGGAGTCTGCTTCTCCCTCTCCCACTCCCCCTGCTTGTGTTCCCTGCTGTGTCTCTTTCTGTCAAATAAATAAAATCTTAAAAAAAATGAGTCAAACACAGGTTCAGAGGCACTTGTGTCCTGACTTGAAATCATAGAAACCCTTTCCCTACATCCCAGTGACTGTGAAGTGCTGACCACACTCACCCCCGACACCGGCCGCATTCTTTCCAAGCTCCACACTGTCCAACCCAAGGGCAAGATCACCTTCTGCACTGGCATCCGCGTGGCCCATGTGAGTCCTACTGGATCCCTTTGATTGTTCCCCCTTGCTCTGAGGTTCTGCCCTCAACGTTGTTCATTTCTTCCCTGGAATGTTGAGCTAGAACCAGAGCAGGGGAAGAGAGGTGACCCAGAGAAAGGAGTAGAAAGGATATGGTGGGATGAATTCCAGGACTGATGATGGTGGTGAAGGAAAAGACCTTTGGAATTAAGACTTAGACCCTCTTCCTTGTCTACACAGAGGCAAAGCAGGGAGGGAAGGGTGGAGGATGGGTTAGACCTTGTGTGAACATGACGGTGGACTTGAGCATAGAAACCATAAGAAAAGAAACAGTGACAGAGGAGAGCTAAGTGATTCCTCTGGCTGACTGTGAGGACTTCCTCTTCCTTTACAAGCTGGCTCTGAAGCACCGACAGGGCAAGAATCACAAGATGCGCATCATTGCCTTTGTGGGAAGCCCCGTGGAGGACAACGAGAAGGATGTGAGTCCAGGTGACAGCCGGGGAATGTGGTAATGGGGCCTCTTGGGCTTTAGGAGAGCCTGCCAGAGGCATTGGGTTCATCGTTTTGGGGAAAGGTGGATATGCGGAATTCAGTGTTTCTGCTGGGGGGCCTTGGGGAGGTTAACCGATTTTTGTATGCTTTTGTGAGGTGTGTCGTTTCCCCTCATGGTATGGAACAGATTTCCTCATTGCTCTTCCCTCTTCCTAGCTGGTGAAACTGGCTAAACGTCTCAAGAAGGAGAAAGTAAATGTTGACATTATCAATTTTGGGGAAGAGGTGAGTAAGGACGGGCTGGGGGGCATGGACTCGATACGGTTATAAGCCGAGCAGTCCTTCCCCAGAGGAGGGCCTGCACTGTGCGAGAGCAGCTACAGACAAGAGCTGAAATGGCAGAGGACAGGGAGCAAGGCGGGCAGGAGAGCCTCCCGTGTTCTTCCCTCCCCTAGGAGGTGAACACAGAAAAGCTGACAGCCTTTGTAAACACATTGAATGGCAAAGATGGAACCGGTTCTCATCTGGTGACAGTGCCCCCTGGGCCCAGCTTGGCCGACGCCCTCATCAGTTCTCCGATTCTGGCTGGTGAAGGTGGTGCCATGCTGGGTCTTGGTGCCAGTGACTTTGAATTTGGAGTGGATCCCAGTGCTGATCCTGAGCTGGCCCTGGTGAGCAAACGTTGACCTCCGACCCCGGGGGGCCTCCTTTGCCCTCTTACACTGAGGACCCCCATACCACATCGCGTCTCTAGGCCTAAACCGTCCTGAACACCCTTGCTCATTTTCCCAGCCTCCCTTTGGTCCCTTTTCCCCTTAATTCTGTGTGATCTCCAGGGGCACCAGTGTCAGACTGCCTTGTTCAGTTCTCCTGATTAAACCCCAGGCTTCTCCCAAGTCCTTCCTTTTTCCCTATATCAACTCTTACCTCCCCAGGTTCTTCCCCATGTGCTGCCCCTTTATGTTCCCTTCCCGCCCCTCAACTGACTTCCCCAAGCGCCTGTGAGGAGGGAGGGCAGAACATCTGACCTTGCCCGGCGCTTTGCCAGGCCCTCCGTGTCTCTATGGAAGAGCAGCGGCAGCGGCAGGAGGAGGAGGCCCGGCGGGCAGCTGCAGCCTCCGCGGCTGAGGCAGGGATTGCTACAGCTGGGGCTGAAGGTGAGGGATGGGGCCAGGGCTGCCCCGTGGAGCGGGGCGTAGACGCCAGAGTAGCGGTGGGGAGGCCTGGCGGCCCGGGAATATAGGGGCTGGGCCTGTGTGGAACATGGCACCAGTTTTGCTCTGCCGCTCTCCTTTTTCTAGACTCAGACGACGCTCTGCTGAAGATGACCATCAGCCAGCAGGAGTTTGGCCGCACCGGGCTCCCTGACCTAAGCAGTATGACTGAGGAGGAGCAGATCGCCTATGCCATGCAGATGTCCCTGCAGGGTGCAGGTGAGCCAGGGCCTGGGAAGCAGTGCTCAGGCAGAGAGATTGGGTAGGGAAATGGAGCTCAACAGACCTCTTTTCCTCAGAGTTTGGCCAGGCAGAATCAGCTGACATCGATGCCAGTTCTGCCATGGACACATCTGAGCCTGCCAAGGTGAGGGCCAGCGTTGACTCCCCACCCCCGTCACGTATCAAGTCCCCTGGTGTTCATGTCCTTAGACCTCTAGGCCTGGAACCATTCGACAGGGTTTCATAGGTGAGCTTTTTGAGGAGCGGAGGGAAAGAAACACCTAGATCTACATTTCTTGTTTGTAAACCTTGCTAAGGCAATAGAATGAACACAGTCCGGGTTGGGTAAGTGTCCTGATGTTCTGTAATTTGCCCTCCTTCTTGGTGGGAGCAGTCTGGACTGGTGTATAATAGGATATTGTCTTCCCAGGAGGGTGAAAGAGGGTCTAAGGCAAAGAAAAGGGAGTGGGTGTCTGACAGCAAGGAATCTGAACATGATGGCATCTGTTTTTATCCTTTATGCTCAGGAAGCAAGGTTCCAGTTTCTCTGTTGGGTCACTAATGAATGTGTGAGTTTGCACCATACGTAGGCACTGGGTATTTTCCTGAATTGTCATTTCTGCCCTCGGCCAGAGGCAGCCCCGCCCCCAGACGGTCAGGTGGAGAGAGGGGCTCAGGCAGCAGTGCGCTGCGCAGGCGACCCCGCCCCCGCCCCGGGCCGACACTGCCCTTTTGCAGGAGGAGGATGACTATGACGTGATGCAGGACCCTGAGTTCCTTCAGAGTGTCCTGGAGAACCTTCCAGGCGTGGATCCCAACAATGAAGCTATTCGAAATGCCATGGGGTCCCTGGCCTCGCAGGCCAACAAGGATGGCAAGAAGGACAAGAAGGAGGAGGAGAAGAAGTGAGACTGGGGGCAGGCGGCTGAGCCTGCTCGGGGGCTGCGGAGTGGGGGCGGGGTGTGGGGCTAGCTCACCTTACCTGGAACCAGGACAGCCTGAATAAAGCTTGGCAACGTTTGTTTTTCTTTTGCTTCCAATAGTGGTAGCTCTCAGTGTGACAGAGGGGAGGAGCGCCTGGCATGAGCAGAGAGTTCCCTGTTGAGTCCTCGGTGTCTCCAGCACCTGGCCTCTAAATTCTGACCTGCTCCCCTTCCTTCCGTCCCCAGGGCAGTCTCTCCTGACACTTCTTTTTTTTTTTTAATTTTATTCGACAGAGAGAGCCACAGCGAGAGAGGGAACACAAGCAGGGGGAGCGGGGGAGGGAGAAGCAGGCTCCCCGCCGAGCAGGGAGCCCGATGCGGGGCTCGACCCTGGGACCCTGGGATCATGACCTGAGCTGAAGGCAGACGCTTAACGACTGAGCCACCCAGGCGCCCCTCTCCTGACACTTCTGCCCTGGGGCTGTGTCCCTGTCTCATGAAGAGGAGCTTTGCTGAGAGTCAGTTTGGGGTAGGCTCTGGGGCCACAGGGGTGACTTGAAAACAGTACTGGCCTTGAGGCGACTGGCCGGCTCAGTTGGAAGAGCACACGACTCTTGATCTTGGGGTCGTGAGTTTGAGCCCCACGTTGAGTGTAGAGATTACTGTAAATACATACGAACAATACTGGCCTTTGGGGACCCCAGAGTCCAGGGCAGGGCCGGCCTGGAAATGAGTGATTACACATGTCTGATAAGTGCCCAGGGGGGCATGAACAAGACCCTGTGGAAACAAGAGAAAGGGCCAAACCCTTGCAGCCTCTAGGAAGGCTCCTGGGGCGTAACATTTGAGTCCTGTAACGGTGAAACTTTGATCAGCCAACAGGGAAGAGATGCGGGTGTTTCCAGTCAACAGGAACAAGTATGTGCTCATGGCACAGAGGCACTTTTGGAGGGGGTTGAGTAGCTCAGAGACTGGTTGGGCAAGTGGCACGAGATGGGAAAATAGCATTCAAAACAGTGAAGATCAGGGATCCTTGAGGCCTTTCACAAGGTGGGGTCTATGAAGCCATAAGATAAACACGGTGTATCTGAATGCAAACGTGCAAAACAACATTTAGAAGAGGGTTTTCTTCCAGGGTGTAGAATAGAATGCTAAATTCACATAATGCCACAGCAATTTACTGAATGGGAGAAGATATTTGCAAATGATATATCCGGTGAGGGGTTAATATCCAAAATATGTAAAGAACTTCTACAACCCGGGCGCCTGGGTGGCTCAGATGGTTAAGCATCTGCCTTCGGCTCAGGTCATGATCCCAGGGTCCTGGGATCGAGTCCCGCATCGGGCTCCCTGCTCCTTGGGAGCCTGCTTCTCCCTCTGCCTCTCTCTCTCTCTCTCTGTCTCTCATGAATAAATAAATAAAAAGTTTAAAAAAAAAAACTACAACCCAACAATAACAATAATCGCCTAAACAATGGGCAGAGGACCTGATAGACATTTTTCCAAAGAAGACAGAAACGGCCGACAATGAAAAGATGCTCAACACCAATCATCAGGGAAATGGAAATCAAAGTGCAAATTGCCTACACCAGTCAGAATGGCCAGTACCAAAAAAAATTAACAAGTATTGACAAGGATGTGAAGGAAAGGGAACCCTCGTGTACTGTGGGTGGGAATGTTGGTGCCATTGCGGAAAACAGATTGGAGTTTACTCAAAAAATTAAAAAATAGAAATCCCATACAATCCAGTAATTCCACTACTGGGTATTTACCCAAAGAACACAAAAGTACTTGCTTAGATACATGCACCACTCTAACATTGTAATAGCCAAGATAATGGAAGCAACCCGTGTCCATCAGTAGATGAATGGACAGAGAATAGATGCATCTATATATAGAGAGAGATTTGTATCTCTCTATATAGGTATATTTAGATATCTATGCACGACACACAAACACACTGGAGTATTACTCAGCCATTAAAAAAGGATGGGATCGGGCGCCTGGGTGGCTCAGTTGGTTAAGCGACTGCCTTCGGCTCAGGTCATGATCCTGGAGTCCCGGGATCGAGTCCCACATCGGGCTCCCTGCTCAGCGGGGAGTCTGCTTCTCCCTCTGACCCTCTTCCCTCTCATGCTCTCTATCTCTCATTCTCTCTCTCAAATAAATAAATAAATAAATCTTAAAAAAAAAAAAAAAAGATGGGATCATGTCCTTTGCAGCAACATGGATGGACCTAGAAGGTATAAGTGAAATAAGATGGAAAAAGACAAATATGTTTTCACTTATATGTGGATCTTAAAAAAGGAACAAACACCAGAAAAGCAGAAATAATCCCATAAATACAGAGAACAAACTGGTGGTTGCCAGAGGGGAGGGGGGTTGGGTGTGAGCAAATTAGTGAAGGAGAATGGGAGACACAGGCACGAAAGGCACAGCGTAGGGAATATAGTCACTGGTATTGTAATAATAGTGTATGGTGACAGATGGGAGGCTGCATTAGTGGTGAGCACAGAGGAAGCCTTATGGAATCACCGTGTTGTACACCTGAAACTAATGTGACGTTGTCAGCTATACTTAAAAAAATCACATTATCCTCTTGTTTAGTATATTTTTTTTTTTTAGGATTTTATTTATTTATTTGACAGAGACACAGCGAGAGAGGGAACACAAGCAGGGGGAGTGGGAGAGGGAGAAGCAGGCTTCCCGCGGAGCAGGGAGCCCGATGCGGGGCTCGATCCCAGGACCCCGGGATCATGACCTGAGCTGAAGGCAGACACTCAACGACTGAGCCACCCAGGCGCCCCTACCCTGGAACTTTTTAAACAAACATTTCATTTCTAGGATTCCTCAAAGTTGTTGCATGTAGCTGTTCGTTCATTTTTTCTGGTTGTATTGTATTACATGCTGTGAATATACCACAATCTTTCTATTTTCCTGTTGATGGCCATTTGCATTGCACTGTTATTTTTCTGTTAGCAACAGGGTTACTACAGTGGAGTGTTTTGGACATCCCTCCTGATGCACATGTGCGAAAGTTTCTGGGCTGCTTTACAGAATAATGCTCAAAGTGGCTGTATGGATTTGGACTTCTTCCTGTGGTATAAGAATTCCTATTGACCGGGCACCTGGGTGGCTCAGTCGTTAAGCGGCTGCCTTACCAGGGTCCTGGGATCGAGCCCCGCATCGGGCTCCCTGCTCGGCGGGAAGCCTGCTTCTCCCTCACCCACTCCCCCTGCTTGTGTTCCCTCTCTCGCTGTGTCTCTCTCTGTCAAAAAAATAAAATCTTAAAAAAAAAAAAATTTAGTATTCTATCTAGAATTGATTTTTGCATGCATTGCAAATGCATGGGAATCCAAAATAGGGATCCAATTTCAATTTTTATTTACTTATTTATTTATTATTTATCTTTGTCTTTTTTTTTTTTAAGTAAACTCTATGCCTAGCATAGAGCCCAACATAGGGCTTGAACTCATGACCCTGAGATCAAGGTCCGAGCTGCGTTCAAGGGATAGATGCTTAGCTGACTGAGTCATCCTGGTGCCCCCCAGTTTCAAGTATGGACAACCATTTGTTACAGCATTTTTTATTGAAAAATTCCACCTTTTTCCAGTGACCTGCATTATTACTTCTGCCTGGGCCAAGATTCCATGAGTTTTGTCTCTAGTATCCTGAAATCAGACCTTAAAGTCTGAATATAAACAAGATTCAACAAAAAGAAGCTAGAAAACCTACTTTGTGCTTACATTATTTTCATGTTGGATAAGTTCCACTTCTGAATAATGAATTTGTCGGTACTTGTCTCTAAATTTTGGGGGAGACTACTATTTTTTTAATCAAATATTACTTGAAAGAAATGGCCCATCATCAAGTCCTGGGAATCTTACTGGTGTTGGTTATAAAGGTATTGGTCACTTTCCTGGGCCTGGGTGCGGTTCCCCAAACAAAATCTTGTTCTGGCAGAGCCCATCCATCAAGTAATGACAGGACCTGTGTGTCAGTCTTCTGGCCCTCTGTAAGTCAACTGGATGATGTCAGTTTCCATGAGGATGACTCAGCCAACACCATGGCCTCTTCCAATTCATCAACACACATTCATTCTGTGATCATCATTGAAGTTCATTCTTTCACACTTATGGCTACCCCCTGGATCATGTCCTCCTTAAGTAATGCTCCCTGCTGAAGTCAAATATTCACTTGGTCCATAAACCCCTATCTTTTCAGCTCTCCTACTTTGATATTCTCTGTACACTTTTCAACAGTAATGTGAGAAATGGGTATGATTCCTTGGGCAGTTCCACTTTAGGAATTTAAATAATCAGAGAAGTACCAAAGACTTATGTACAAGGGTGTTCAAGAATTGGAAACAACCTAAAATCCAACAATTATGTTATATTTATAGACTAATGCATTATCAATAAATTCATTTTGGAAGACCATTGGATATATGACTATAATATTGGCAAATGCTTATCTAACATAATGTGCCAGAGACTATTTTAAATGTTTTATGTGTTTTAAATTATTTAGTTTTCACAACAGTCCTGGTCTACTGCCCCATCACTCTGAGGTAGCTGTAGCATTATTAATCCTATTTGATAAATAAGGAAACTGAAACCCCTGCAAAACCAGGTAACTTCCTCTACAATGATGATTCTTACAGTGTGATCCGCAAACCCCTGGGCATCCCCAGGACACTTTCGGGGGGGTTGTGAGGTCACAACTATTTCCATAATAATACTAGGACGTCATTTGCCTCTTCCACTGTGTTGGGATTTGCACTGATGCAAAGGCAATGACGGAAAACTGCTGGTGCCTTAGCACAAATCCAAGTCATTAGCACCAAATTATACTGCTGATCATGGTATTCTTCACCCCCACAGCCTCATGGTTTAAAAACACAGACAAAAAACTTAATGGTGAAGCAGTAAAACATATTAGTTTTATTTCATCTCAACCCTTGAGTGCACATCTTTAATATTTTCTGAGGCAAAGTGGGAAATACACGGAGCACTTTTGCCACAGGCTGGAATTCAATGGCTATCTTGAGGAAAAGTCCTTGAGCAACTGTTTGAGTTGTGAGATGAAGTAGCCACTATTTTCACAGAACATTTTTACAGAAGAGAACAATTGCCAGACAAGCTATGGTTATTTAGACTTAGGTATTTGGCAAACATTTTCCCCCCAAAAGAATGAATGGAAGGGGGCGCCTGGGTGGCTCAGTTGGTTGGGCGACTGCCTTCGGCTCAGGTCATGATCCTGGAGTCCCTAGATCCAGTCCTGCGTCGAGCTCCCTGCTCGGCAGGGAGTCTGCTTCTCCCTCTGACCCTCCCTCCTCTCATGCTCTCTCTCTCTCTATCTCATTCTCTCTGTCAAATAAATAAATAAATCTTAAAAAAAAAGAATGAATGGAAGGGACACTTGCTTCAAGACAAACAACAGTTTTTGTTGTCAGTGAAAATTTGAGCTCTCAAGTGAAATTTTGGAAAACTAGTGTGTGCCATTCTCAAAAATATGTTTTAAAGATTTTATTTTATTTATTTATTTTTTTAAAAGATTTTATTTATTTATTTGAGAGAGAGAATGAGATAGAGCATGAGAGGGGGAGGGTCAGAGGGAGAAGCAGGCTCCCCGCCGAGCAGGGAGCCCGACGCGGGACTCGATCCTGGCACTCCAGGATCATGACCTGAGCCAAAGGCAGTCGCCCAACCAACTGAGCCACCCAGGCGCCCATATTTTATTTATTTTTAAAAGATTTTATTATTTTTTAAAAAATTTAAAAAGATTTTATTTATTTGAGAGACAGCAAGAGAGAGTGTGTGCATGAGCAGGGGGGAGGGGCAGAGGGAAAGGGAGAAACAGACTCCCTGCTGAGCAGGGAGCCTGATGCGGAACTAGATCTCAGGACCCCAGGATAATGACCTGAGCCGAAGGCAAATGCTTAACCAACTAAGCCACCCAGGCACCTTAAAAGATTGTATTTTTAAGTAATCTCTACACCCATTGTGTGACTCCAGTTTACAACCTCAAGATCAAGAGTCGCACGCTCTTGGGTGCCTGGGTGGTGCAGTTGGTTAAGCATCAGATTCTTGGTTTCCACTTAGGTTGTGATCTCAGGGTCATGAAATCAATGGCACTAAATTCATATCTTTCAAAAGTTACCCTGAACATAAATGGGTTAATGCCCCAATCAAAAGACACAGGGTAGGGGCGCCTGGGTGGCTCAGTCATTAAGTGTCTGCCTTCGGCTCAGGTCATGATCCCAGAGTCCTGGGATTGAGCCCCGCATCGGGCTCCCTGCTCCTCAGGAAGACTGCTTCTCCCTCTCCCACTCCCCCTGCTTGTGTTCCCTCTCTCGCTGTATTCTCTGTCAAATAAATAAATGAAATCTTTAAAAAAACAAAACAAAACAAAAAACACAAAAGACCCAGGGTATCAGATTGGATAAAAAAGCAAGACCCATCAATATGTTGTCTGCAAAAGACTCATTTTAGACCCAAAAGACACCTCCAGATTTAAAGCGAGGGGGTGGAAAACCATTTACCATGCTAATGGACATCGAAAGCAAGCTGGGTGGCAATCCTTATATCAGACAAATTAGATTTTAAACCAAAGACTGTAATAAGAGATGAAGAAGTACAGTATATCATAATGAAAGGGTATATCCAACAAGAAGTTCTAACAATTGTAAATATTTATGCCCCTAACATGGGAGTAGCTAATTATATAAGCCAATTAATAACAAAATTAAAGAAACACATCAATAATAATACAATAAGGGTGCCTGGGTGCCTCAGTTGGTTAAGCGACGGCCTTTGGCTCGGGTCATGATCCTGGAGTCCTGGGATCGAGTCCTGCATCGGGCTCCCCGCTCAGCGAGGAGCCTGCTTCTCCCTCTAACCCTCCCCCCTCTCATGTACTCTCTCTCTCTCTCTCATTCTCACTCTCTCAAAATAAATAAATAAATCTTTAAAAAATAATAATAATACAATAATAGTAGGGAACTTTAACACCACACTCACTGCAATGGACAGATCATCTAAACAAATCAACAAGGAAACAAGGGCTTTGAATGACACACTGGACCAGATGGACTTCACAGATATATTCAGAGCATTACATCCCAAAGCAGCAGAATACACATTCTTCTCTAGCGCACATGGAACATTCTGTGAATAGATCATACACTGGGTCACAAATCAGGTCTCAACTGGTACCAAGAGATTGGGATCATTCCCTGCATATTTTTAGGCCACAATGCTTTGAAACTGGAACTCAATCACAAGAGGAAAGTTGGAAAGAACTCAAATACATGGAGGCTAAAGAGCATTCTACTAAAGAATGAATGGGTCAACCAGGAAATTAAAGAAGAATTAAAACAATTCATGGAAACAAATAAAAATGAAAACACAACTGTTCAAAACTTTTGGAATGCAGCAAAGGTGGTCCTAAGAGGGAAGTATATAGCAATAAAAGCCTTTCTCAAGAAACAAGAAAGGTCTCAAATACACAACCTAACCTTACACCTAAAGGCACTGTATAGAAAGAACAGCAAATAAAACCTAAACCCAGTAGAAGAAGAGAATTAATAAAGATTAGAGCAGAAATCAATGAAATAGAAACCAAAAGAACAGTAGAACAGATCAACAAAACTAGGCGCTGGTTCTTTGAAAGAATAAGATTGATAAACCCCTGGCCAGACTTATCAAAAAGAAAAGAGAAATGACCCAAATCAACAAAATCATGAATGAAAGAGGATCACAACCAACACCGAAGAAATACAAACAATTATAAGAACATATTATGAGCAACTATATGCCAACAAATTAGGCACTCTGGAAGAAATGGATGCATTCCTAGAGATGTATAAACTACCAAAACTGAAACAGGAAGGAAAAGAAATAGAAAACTTGAACAGACACATAACCGCTAAGGAAATTGAAGCAGTCATCAAAAATCTCCCAACAAACAAGAGTCCAGGGCCAGATGGCTTCCCAGAGGAATTCTACCAAACACTTAAAGAAGAAATAATACCTATTCTTCTGAAGCTGTTTCAAAAAATAGAAATGGGAGGAAAACTTCCAAACTCTTCTATGAGGCCAGCATCACCTTGATCCTAAAACCAGACAAAGAACCCACCAAAAAGGAGAATCACAGACCAATATCCCTGATGAACATGGATGCAAAAGTTCTTACCAAAATACTAGCCAATGGGATCCAACAGTACATTAAAAGGATTATTCACCACGACCAAGTGGGATTTGTCCCTGGGCTGCAAGGGTGGTTCAACATCTGCAAATCAATCAGTGTGATACAATACATTAATAAAAGAAAGAATAAGAACCCTATGATCCTCTCAATAGATGCAGAAAAAGCATTTGACAAAGCACAGCATCCTTTCTTGATCAAAACTCTTCAGAGTATAGGGATAGAGGGTACAGACCTCAATATCATAAAAGCCATCTATGAAAAACCCACAGCCAATATCATTTTCAATGGGGAAAAACAGAGTTTTCCCCTAAGGTCAGGAACACAATAGGGATGCCCACTCTCACCACTATTGTTCTACATAGTACTAGAAGTCCTAGCCTCAGCAATCAGACAACAAAAAGAAATAAAAGGCATCTGAATCAGCAAAGAAGTCAAACTCTCACTCTTTGCAGATGATATCATACTTTATGTGGAAAACCCAAAAGACTCCACCCCAAAACTGTTAGAACTCATACAGGAATTGAGTAAAGTGGCAAGATATAAAATCAATGCACAGAAATCAGTTGCATTTCTATACACCAACAAGAAAGAAGAAAAGGAATTAAGGAGTCGATCCCATTTACAATAAAACAAGATGAAATCAGAGAGGGAGATAAAGCACAAGAGACGCTTAATCATATGAAACAAACTGAGGGTCGCTGGAGGGGGGGGAGGGGGGGGATGGGGTAACTGGGTGATGGACATTAAGGAGGGCATGTGATATAATGAACACTGGGTATTATATAAGACTGAAGAATCACTGACCTCTACCTCTGAAACCAATAATACAGTGTATGTTACTTAATTGAATTTAAAAAGTAAAATAAAAAAGAAATAAAAACAAAAACAAAAAGACTCTCTCCCTCTCTCTCGGCCCCTCCCCCACCCTGCTCCCACCCTCTCTCTCTTTCAAATAAATAAATCTTAAAAAAAAAGGGGGGGGGCGCCTGGGTGGCTCAGTCGTTAAGCGTCTGCCTTCGGCTCAGGTCATGATTCCGGGGTCCTGGAATCGAGCCCCGCATCGGGCTCCCCGCTCGGCGGGAAGCCTGCTTCTCCCTCTCCCACTCCCCCGGCTTGTTGTCCTTCTCTCGCTTTGTCTCTGTCACATAAATAAATAAAATCTTAAAAAAAAAAAAAAAAAGACTTGCATGCTCTTCGGACTGAACCAGCCAGGTGCCCCACTATTCTTTAAAAAAATGTTTTTTTTAAGATTTTATTTATTGGGGCGACTGGGTGGCTCGGTCGTTAAGCGTCTGTCTTCGGCTCAGATCATAATCTCAGGGTCCTGGGATCGAGCCCCGCATTGGGCTCCCTGCTCCGCGGGAAGCCTGCTTCTCCCTCTCCCACTCCCCCTGCCTGTGTGCCCTCTCTCGCTGTGTCTCTCTGTCAAATAAATAAATAAAATCTTGAAAAAAAAGAAATAAAGATTTTATTTATTTGAGAGACAGAGAGAATTAAGTGTGTGGGGGGGTGCATAGGGAGAGGGACAAACAGACTCCCGGCTGAGCAGGGGGCCCGACTTGGGGCTCGATCCCAGGACGCTGAGATCATGACCTGAACCGAAGACAGACGCTTAACCAACTGAGCCACCCAAGTGCCCCTCAAAATTTTTGAGATGGATGAAGATACTAATTTTTTTCTACTGTATGTCAGAATTGTATATTGTAATGTGCCAATATTTGAAATATCTGCATTACACATTGAACCAGTTTCCTCCAAATGATCTGTTCCAAATGCAATAAAAAGCAATGGATCCAAATATACAGATTACAAAAAGTTTATTGATACGGTTTCAGATTCTATGTTGCAACTAACGTTTAAGAAACACTATGTTGGGGCGCCTGGGTGGCTCAGATGGTTAAGCGTCTGCCTTCGGCTCAGGTCATGATCCCAGGGTCCTGGGATCGAGCCCTGCATCGGGCTCTCTGCTCCGCGGGAAGCCTGCTTCTCCCTCTGCCTCTTTCTCTCTCTCTCTGTCTCTCATGAATAAATAAATAAAACCTTATAAAAAAACTCTAAAAAGGGGAGACTGGCTGGCTCAGTTGGTTGGGCGACTGCCTTCGGCTCAGGTCATGATCCTGGAGTCCCGAGATCGAGTCCCGCATCGGGCTCCCCGCTACTCAGCGGGGAGTCTGCTTCTCCCTCTGACCCTCCCCCCTCTCATGTGCTCTCTCTCTCTCTTTCTCAAATAAATAAATAAAATCTTTAAAAAAAAAAAACTCTAAAAAAACAAACAAACACTATGTGTTGGGGTAGCTGTTGGTTAAGGGGCTGCCTTTTGCTCAGGTCATGATTTTGGGGTCCTGGGATCAAGTCCTGCATTGGGCTCCTTGCTCAGTGGGGAGCCCGCTTCTCCCTCTGCCTGCCGCTCCCCCTCCGTGTGTTCTGTCTCTCTCTCTCTGACAAATATATAAATAAAATCTTAAAAATAAAAAAAGAAACTACTATGTGTCAAATTTTGGTATAGTATAAAAAAATATTCACAGTTATCTGAAAAAGCTATTGAAATATGTCTTCATTGGGGCGCCTGGGTGGCTCAGTCTCTGGGCGTCTGCCTTCGGCTCAGGTCATGACCCCAGGGTCCTGGGATCGAGTCCCACACTGAGCTCCCTGTTCCACAGGAAGTCTGCTTTTCCCTCTGCCTCTGCCTCTCTCTCTCTGTCTCTGTCTCTCTGTCTCTCATGAATAAATAAATAAAAACAAAAAAATACATAAACAGACTCACAACAGGCTTCACAGCAACAGCAACAATAGATAAAAAACACTGGAATTGTATATGAAATCTTTTTTTTTTAAGATTTTATTTATTTATGTGACAGAGACAAAGTGAGAGAAGGACCACAAGCAGGGGGAGTGGGAGAGGGAAAAGCAGGCTTCCCACGGAGCAGGGAGCCCGATGCAGGGCTCGATCCCAGGACCCTGGGATCATGACCTGAACCGAAGACAGACGCTTAACGACTGAGCCACCCAGGTGCCCCTGTATCTGAAGTCTTGAGGGACGGGTGCCTGGGTGGCTCAGTGTGTTGAGTGACTGGCTCTTGGTTTCAGCTCAGGTTGTGATCTCAGGGTCTTGAGATCAAGCCCTACATTGGGCTCTGGAGTCTGCTTAAGATTCTCTCTCTCCCTTTGCCCCTCCCCCTGCTCTCTCTTAAATAAATAAAAATCTTTATCAAAAATAAAGCCTTGAGGGAAAACAAATGTCAGTTTTTTAAAGTATATTTTTTCCTCAGATTTTATTTTATACTCCATTGTCATATTTTAATCAATACTTGTGAGGTATTCTTCTATTGGACTTCCTGAGAATGAAATGGAGTTAGAAAATGAATAAACTACAAGGTCATTATCTGATAAGTTAAGTATAGAAAAATTAGAGTAATATGACTACTAAGTTAAGACTATAATGATGAAACAACAGGATGAGATATTATTTGAAAGAATGATAAAATCAACAGTACCTCAGAGCTATGAGAGAAAAGTAACTTCCCATCCTGAGAGGATAAATTTAATGCAAAATAAATTATTGTAATTGAAACTACCTTAGAGTAATCCAAGATGTGTTTTTCTATTAGATTCCATTAGGACACCTAAAAATCACTGGGGCATTCAGTCAGATGTCACTGCTGGATCTCAGAGATACACTGGTTCAGTACATCTTGGGCAGGGTAATTAATCTGCATTTTAAATCATCATCTCTGGTAAAAATTGACATAAGATGTTTCAAAGATCACACTATCTTCATATTATATGAGAGAGGAATGGACAATATGTACACTTTTAATAGATACTTTAATGTACATAGAAACCTCTATGAAATGTTAAAATAAATGTAGAATATTTCTGCATTTTTTTAAAGATTTTATTCATTTATTTGACAGAGAGAGAGACAGCTAGAGAGGGAACACAAGCAGGGGGAGTGGGAGAGGGAGAAGCAGGCTTCTCGCCGAGCAGGGAGCCCAATGCGGGGTTTGATCCCAGGACTCTGGGATCATGACCTGAACCAAAGGCAGACACTTAGCGACTGAGCCACCAGGTGCCCCAGTATTTATTTATTCTTTTAAAAAATATTTTATTTATTTATTTGAGAGAGAGAGAAGCATGAATGGGGGGAGACGCAGAGGGAGAAGCACACTGACTGCTGAGGTCCAACTCAGGGCTCTATCCCAGGACCCTGAGATCATGACCTGAGCTGAGGGCAGATGCTTAGCCGACAGCCACCCAGGTGCACATTATTTATTTTTATATGGTTATGACTATGTACATTTTGTTCACAATTAAGCCAAATAATTATGATTACATTTGCCTCATAAAATTTTTGTTTTTCCTGGAATTTCCAATTGCCTTGGGTTTTTTTGTTTGTTGGTTTTGTTTACACTCTGTCAGAAGTGTAAACCTCTTGGGGTACCTGGGTGCCTCAGCTGGTTAAGTGTCAGACTCTTGGGTTTTGTTTTTGTTTTTTTTTGTGGTTTAGGTTTTATTTCATCATCATCAACTGAACTCTGCCATCCAGCTAGACCTGGGGAGAAGGAACCATGGAGCCCGCAGAACTGCAGCAAGAGCACAGAGATTCTGGGGTATCTCGAGCAGGTGGGGGTGGAGGGGTGCTCTCCCGAGCTACACAAGGAATGGTCTGGTAGTTAAGATAAAAGACGAGTCGGATTTCCTAGATCTGTCCACAGTCAGCAATGGTGATCTTCTTGCTGGTCTTGCCGTTCCTGGACCCAAAGCGCTCCATGGCCTCCACGATGTTCATGCCCTCTTTGACCTTGCCGAAGACCACGTGCTTGCCATCCGACCACTCAGTCTTGGCAGTGCAGATGAAGAACTGGGAACCGTTCGTGTTGGGTCCAGCGTTGGCCATGGACAGGATGCCAGGACCCGTGTGCTTCAGGATGAAATTCTCATCATCAAACTTCTCCCCATAGATGGACTTGCCTCCAGTGCCGTTGTGGCGTGTGAAGTACCCCCCCCCCCCCCCCGCACATAAATCCCGGAATAATCCTGCGAAAGCAGGAACCTTTATAACCAAATCCTTTCTCCCCAGTGCTCAGGGCACGGAAGTTCTCTGCTGTCTTTGGAACTTTGTCTGCAAATAGCTCGAAGGAGACGCAGCCCAAGGGCTCGCCGTTCACGGCGATATCGAAGAACACGGTGGGGTTGACCATGGCTGGGCGGCGAAGGCGGCTCCGGGTCGGTGGCGTCTGCAAGGCCCAGACTCTTGGTTTTGACTCAGGTCATGATCTCATGGGTCCTGAGGTGGAGCCGGAGTCAAGCCCCTAGCCAGGTGGAGCCCTTAGTGGAGCCCTGCATTGAGTTCCAAGCTCAGCCAGAGAGTCCGCTTGAGGATTCTCTCCCTCTGCCCCTCCCCCCACTCGTGTGTGTGTGTGTGTGTGTGTGTGTGTGTGTGTGTGTGTGTGTGCGCGCGCGCGCGCGCGCGCTCTTTCTCTTAAATAAATCTTTTTTTTTTTTAAAGATTTTATTTTTAGGGGCGCCTGGGTGGCTCAGTTGGTTACTGAGCCACCCAGGCGCCCCTAAAATAAATAAATCTTTAAGAAAAAAAAAGTGTAAAGCTCTCAAGTTGGTCAAACACAGTAGGTAACCTGTTGACTTCATGTGATATCAAGCTGGTCTGGTGGCAGGAGGCCTGCTGCAAAGTTGTCCTGGCTCTTCCCTACACTTTCATCCGGGGAATCCTTTTGTTTCTCTTCTGTGCGGATCAACCATTTATTTCCGGGATACCGTATTTTGATTTTCCCTGGCTTCATGCTCTGTTTTAATACTTCATCATCTACTAGCTTCCTGAGGAAGGGAGCACAGAAAGAAAATTTCCTGTCTTTGCATGCCTGGAAACATCTTAGAGGAAGGAGTATAGGATTCTAGATTAAAAATAATATTCATTTAGAATTTTGAGGGCGTTGCCCTCAACATTTTCTAGTTTTCAGGAGTATTATTAAATCCAATGCCATTCTGTGTATGCAACTGAGTATCCCTTGTTTTTTTTTTTAAAGATTTTATTTATTTATTCATGAGAGAGAGAGAGAGAAGCAAAGGGAGAAGTAGGCTCCCCGCTGAGCAGGGAGCCCGATGCGGGACTCGATCCCGGGACCCTGGGATTATGACCTGAGCCAAAGGCAGATGCTTAACCATCTGAGCCACCCAGGCGCCCCCTGAGTATCCCTTCTATGCAACCTGATTTTCTCTCTCAAAGCCTTTAAACAGTTTTTTTTCTTTCTTGAGAGAGAGAGAGCGAGTGAGCGAGCGCATGAGATGAGCAGGGGGAGGGGCGGAGGAAGCAGGAGGGAGAAAATCTTTAGAGGCTTTGCCCCCAGTGATCATGACCCAAGCCAAAATCAGGAGTCTGACGCTTAACCGACTGAGCCATCCACGCGCCCCTCTCTAGAAGCCTTTAAGAGTTTCACTTAATATTTACTATGAAATTTCATAATGAAATACCCTTGGGTGTTTGATTTTCAAAAAAATGTTGTTTCTTTGTTTTTTAAATTTACTGTGTTAGACCCTTTTAGTCTGGAAACTCATGTCCTTCAGTTCAGGAACATGTTTTTGGATTTTTTCTTTAATAATTTCCAGCAACTACTCAATTTGTTCTCTTTCCCAAACTCTTATTTTTAAAGATATTTTTACTTATTTTTGTGAGGGAGAGAGAGAGAGAACATGAGCAGGGGGAGGGGCAGAGGGAGAAGCAGATTCCCCACTGAGCAGGGAGCCCGATGCGAGGCTCGATCCCAGGACCCTGGGATCATGACCTGAGCTGAAGGCAGATGCTTACTGACTGAGCCACCCGGGCACCCTCCAAAACTCTTATATATTTTTTAAAGATTTTATTTATTTATTTATTTTAGAGAGAGAGAATGAGAGATAGAGAGCACGAGAGGGAAGAGGGTCAGAGGGAGAAGCAGACTCCCTGCTGAGCAGGGAGCCCGATGTGGGACTCGATCCCGGGACTCCAGGATCATGACCTGAGCCGAAGGCAGTTGCTTAACCAACTGAGCCACCCAGGCGCCCTCCAAAACTCTTATTAATCAGATATTCTATCTCCTAGATTAAGCTTCTAATTCTTTTTTTTTTTAAGATTTTTTTTTATTTATTTGAGAGAGAGAGAGCTTGAGCAGGGGGAGCGGGTAGCAGACGGAGAGGGACAAACAGACTCCCAGCTGAGCAGGGATCCAGATGCGGGGCTCAGTCCCAGGAGCCTGGGATCCTGACCTGAGCTGAAACCAAGAGTCAGACACTTAACCAACTGCTGAGCCACCCAGGTACCCCTCTGAAGATATATATATTTTTAAAGATTTTATTTATTTGTTTGACAGACAGAGACACAGTGAGAGAGGGAACACAAGCAGAGAGAGTGGGAGAGGGAGAAGCAGGCTTCCCGCTGAGCAGGGAGCCCGATGCGGGGCTGGATCCCAGGACCCTGGGATCATGACCTGAGCTGAAGGCAGATGCTTAACGACTGAGCCACCCAGGCGCCCCCCTCTGAAGACATTAATTGCAGTTTTTTGTAATTGTCTCCTGACCCCTTCATTATCTGTTACCCTCTTGGTTCCTTTTCTTGTCTTTCTTGTTTGAGGTTTCTGTTGATTCTTGACTATCTGTTCTGACTTAAGCTGAGGTCCAAAAAAGAAATGATGGAAAGCTCATAGAAGGTCCAGAAAAAGTCAGCTGGTGGGCCTCACTGTGTGGTGGGTGAGGGAGGGACCAGTCCTTGAGCTCCTGTAAACTTTTTCTCCTGGGTCAGTCATTGTCCCCAAAAAGGAATTTTCCAATCCTCCTGACCCTGCTTTCAAAGGACTAAGACCTTCTGATTTTTGAAGTCTTTACAAGTTCTAAGACTCCAATTATCTTACACCGTTTTGAATTCCAACTCCACACCTCATGAGTAGAATGGAAAATATTCAAACTTAAGGATTTAAAACCTCACACATACGCCTTTCCATTTTTCAAAATTATATCTCTCATTTGCTCCAGTCTTTTCTCTCTTTGTCCTTGTGCTTTTCTGTTTTGTTTTGTTTTTTAATTTCTTACTCTCATTTTTTTTTTTTTTTTAAGTAGGCTCCATGCCCAGTGTGGAGCCCAACATGAGGCCTGAACTCAAGACCCCAAGATCAAGACCTGGGCTGATATCAACAGTTGGACGCTTAACTGACTGACCCACCCCGGCACCCCTCCTTACTCTCATTTTGATATGGTTTCTGGAGGGAACAGAGATAAATGTGTATGCTCAATTGACCATATTTAACCAGAAGCTTCTTCCTGAAGTCTCAGTTATGTCATTTCTCTAAATCCTAAGGTGGTTGTGAAAATTAAAGATAGTAGTGCATATGTAACAGGATGTTGAAAGAGGTTTTTCCTGTTGCCTTGGAATTTGAGCTGAGTCCTCAAGGAGAGAAGAAGAGCGTATAGGTAGGTACTCCACATAGTAAGGGAAGCCTACTGGACAGACAAAAGAGAACAACTCCTCCAACATTGATGGTCCTTATCCTCATCTTCATCCTATACAGGATGAGCAATTTGATGAGGGAATGAAGGTATGGAGATAGAATAGTTGGGCTATTTTGGAGTGCTTTGTTTTTCCCGTTCTCTCATTGTGAGGGAAGTGAACAGAGGCTAATACACCAAGTAGGGAGAGTATCTAGAAACTGGGGGTACTTGCAAGAAACAGAGGTGGGTATCTCACTCCTTGGCTGCATGTTTCTTGGGTGGTAGAGTTATTGTCCCAATGCTGCCAAAGAGTACAACAGAGCACAAGCTCCAGAAGAACTTGACAAGAGTTTTCTGGCATTTGGGAGATGCATAAGAACATAAAGATAAATATCTGCTGATGGTTTGGTTGGCTGGAGCCAGGACCTGGAATGGCCGTCCTAGTGGGCAGCCTGCACTTCCAGCATTTGGTGTGGTAAGAATGTGGGAGTTTCCCATGAACCAAGAAGACATCATGGAAAGTACTTGGGCTTGAACCATCTAGATGGGACCAGATGCCAGAGCCCAATGCCAGGCTCAAACTCATGACCCTGAGATCAAGACCTGAGCTGAGATCAAGAGTCAGACGCCCAACTGACTGAGCCACCCAGGTGTCCCTTAAGTTTTTATCTTAATCACCCACTGCTCACCATGACAAGTGCATTCCTTAATTTCCTTCACCTATTTCACCCATTCCCCCACCCCTCTCTCCTCTGGTAACCATCAGTTTTTTTCTTTATAGTTAAGAGTCTGTTTCTTGGTTTGTCTCTCCCTTTTTTCCCTTTGCTCATTTGTTTTGTTTCTTAAATTCCGCATATGAGTGAAATCATATAGTATTTGTCATTCTCTGACTGACTTATTTCACTTAGCATTATGCTCCCTAACTTCATCCATGTCATTGCAATTGGCAACATTTCATTCTTTTTTTATGGCTGAATAATATTCCGTTATATATATATCACACCTTTTTTATCCATTCATCCATTGATGGGACACTTGGGCTGCTTCCGTATCTTGGCTATTGTAAATAATGCTGCCATAAACATAGGGGTGTATGCATCCCTTTGAATTAGTGTTTTTGTATTCTTTGGGTAAATACCCAGGAGTGTGGAGAATGGAGTTTAGATAGGTGACTGCTAGACTCTGCAGCAGTACATCCCTTCAGCTACTCAGTATCTCTCATGTGGCTATTTGTGTTCCAGCAACCTATACTTGTTTAAGTAATCTCTGCACCCAACATGGGGCTTGAACTCATGACTCCAAGATCAAAAGTCACATACTCTACTAACTGAGCCAGGTGGCCCTAGCAACCTATGAACTAAGACAAATTATCAACTGCCAATGCACCGTATATACATTGGTGGAATAGGAAAAGTCAATCACAAGCAAAGCTCTCTCTTTTTCAGGACAGCATAGGGAACACCCAGCAGTCGATTGTCACTGGTCCATAGACCACTGAGTGACTTGCCTCTGTTCTCATCCCTTGAACCTGGATGTGCCAGTGTCTGGTTGACCGATGGAGGAGAGCAGAAGTGATGCTTTGTAACCTCTAAGGCTAGGTCTTGAAAGGCAATGCAGCTTTTGACTAGTTTGCTGGAACACTGATGCTAGGACCCTCTAAGTTAGCACTCCAACTGCCCAGAGTCCACCATCTTGTGAGGAAGCCCAAAGTGGCCTACACAGAGAGCCCTTGAGAAGCCCTGAGAATATAAAAGAGAGTGAGATGCCTCGCTCTTCCAGCTCCATCTGTATAACTCCTACCACACAAGACACCCTGAGCCAGGGTGCCCAGCAAAACCCTTTGGAGTCACAGACACTGTGGGGATAATAAATACTTGTTATTTTTAAGTTTTGGAGTGATGTGTTTCACAGCAATAGATATGTAGAACAACAGGGTATATCAAGTCTGGGAGGGACCAAGGACCACGTGCCCTGACGGAAGAGTAAGTTCCTCAGTTGGTCTGTCTGGCTTACCCTTGTTCTGCCCCTTGGGAAAATCTCCACTGCTCTCCCTGGCCTCTTGCTCTGCCCTCAGGGAAGTTGTTCTTTGTCCACCATCCCTCATGGCCCAACTGAAGAGACCTCTGTGGGGATACTCTCTTCAAGGAGTACACAGTTTGGGCAGCCACCTCTAGAGGGAGCCACTTCTGAGTTGTGGATCCACGATGTTTTAGTTTATAGCCATTGGCTGTGACAGGCCAGGTGTGGATTTTTGTTTGTTTGTTTTTGTTTTTGTTAACATAGTTTCATGAAAGAATTAGTAGGCTTACAGTCAATTCTTAAACATGAGTTACTATGGCCAAGATATCATACTGAGGCGAGGCTAGAAACTCACATTTTGCATATTGGCCGCTGTGTCCTCCCCCTACTCCCTCCCAGCCTCCCCCACCCCCGACCCTGCCAATTGTTGGAGGCCTGAAGGGGAAGATGACACTGTTAGTCTGATCTTTGCTGGGAGTCATGCACTATAGTCAGCCACAGAACTCTTTTTTTTAAGATCTTATTTATTTATTTGACAGAGAGAGACAGCGAGAGAGAGAGAGAGAGAGAGAGAGAGAGAGAGAGAGAGAGCACGCACAAGCAGGGGGGGTGGGAGAGGGAGAAGCAGGCCTCCCGCCGAGGAGGGAGCCTGATGAGGGGATCCCCGGACCCTGGAATCATGACCTGAGCCGAAGGCAGATGCTTAACGACTGAGCCACCCAGGCGCCCCCAGGCACAGAACTTTTAAGCAAAGATGCTTGAAAAGGTCTGGGGCCACAGTGTTATCTCCTGGCGGGTGACTGTTTCGCAGCTGCTATTCTGAACTGCTTCAGTTTGGGATAGAGAAGCCTCCATATAATAAGACTCTCCATCAACTTTTATATTCCTTATTGTGTGTGTGTGTGTAGAGAGAGAGAATGTTTCCTTAGCAGTGTTATTTCCGTTTCTTTTTTTATGCTTACAGACTGGTTCAAGTGTAATTTCATGTCTCATGCAGAATTTTGCTAAAAGCAGCACCAACAAACCAGAACATGAAACCCTTTCTCAGTGGCTTTCTAAGGTACAGTGATAAGTGGTTTGCAAGTACTAGGGGCTGCTAGCTTTCCAGCCTGCAGTGGAGTGGATCCTCCCTAAACGATTGGCCAACATGCTTCCCTTAAGCAAATGCCACATTTTAGATACTCCACTTCCATCAGTTTGGAACTGCATTTATGTTTGTAACTGAGACTGGAAATAGAGACTTAAACAAGCGGAAGTTAATTTTTCTCTCAAAGTAATGAGGTCTGGATGTAGATAGCCCAGGGCCTACATGGTGTCAGGGGTTCCTCAGCTTCCCTGTTTACCACCTTTTTTTTTTTTTAAGATTTTACTTATTTACTTGACAGAGAGAGACAGCGAGAGAGGGAACACAAGCAGGGGGAGCGGGAGAGGGAGAAGCAGGCTCCCCGCTGAGCAGGGAGCCCGATGCGGGGCTCGAACCCAGGACCCAAGGATCATGACCAGGACCCCGGGATCATGACCTGAGCCGAAGGCAGACGCTTAACGACTGAGCCACCCAGGCGCCCCAAAGATTTTATTTTTAAGTAATCTCTACACCCAGTGTGGGGCTTGAACTCACAACCCCGAGATCAAGAGTTGCACACTCCACCGACAAAGCCAGCCAGGTACCCCTAAATGAAAAATCTTAACATGAACATTTAATTTAACAATAAAAATTAAAACCTTAGAGTGACTTTAATCAACCCCTCCCAACCAACAGGCAATTAAGCTCAAGATTTTAGTTCTATCTTTTCTAGTTTTAGTTTCGGATTTTTAAGTTACAGTTTGGAGGTAAACAGTACAATACTTGTTATGAACAACACATCCCAGCCCACTCTCCACGTTTCCGCCTACCTAGAAGCAACCACTTTCAGCTCCTGTGCCCTGTAGTTTAGCAGTTATCTCCATATCCCTAAATAACACCTTATATGGTGAATACTTGATTTTTTACTTTATAATATTATGCATGGATTTCTAAAATGGAAGATGAGGACTCATATCTTCCATAGCCTCGCCCTCACACCCCCACTTCCTCCATATAATTATATAACAACTTTGGTTAAAGGACTATTCAGAATTTTCATTACTTCGACTATGTGAATGTTATTCACAGATGTGTCACGAGGATACTTTTCCTTCCTTGGAGTGTTTTTTGTCTTCTACTTATTGCTAACTGACCCTAAACTCTTCTCCAACTGTCTGCATTTCCTCTGAAGGCCCTCAGTCAATCTCACCTTCACACTGAAGTCTTTCCTGGGGGCTCCTGGGCCGAACCTCTCTGACCTCTTTGCCCTCTCCCCTGTGACCTCCCTGCACTCTCCCCCTGCAATTCTCCTTGCTTTTTGCCTGTGTCAGATCCTATTTCCTACATTCCACCGGACTTCATTCTTGGTTTACTCTCTCGCTTTGGTGGACCAAAGCCTCCAGTTTTCTTTGAAAGGGTTGTCCAAGCCCAACCAACAAACAGCCAGCATGGGCCTCTCGGCCTGTGGCGCAGTGTGGGAATCCACAGACCAAAGGAATCGTAGGTGTCTCACCAAACAAAGGAAGAGATACATGGACTACAGGCCTTGGGGCAAGGGTGAGGCTTAGGCGAAATTTATTTCATTTTTTTTTCAAAGATTTTCTTTCTTTATTTGACTGAGAGAGACACAGTGAGAGAGGGAACACAAGCAGGAGGAGTGGGAGAGAGAGAAGTCAGGCTTCCCGCTGAGCAGGGAGCCCGATGCGGGGCTCGAACCCAGGACCCAGGGATCATGACCTGAGCCGAAGGCAGACGCTTAACGACGGAGCCACCCAGGCGCCCCGGCTTAGGTGAAATTTAAATGAAGCAGTGTTCTAATAGGCTCAAGGGAAACAGGGATCCGTGTAAAGCGGTTAATATCAAGGCTGGAATGAGATACTATGTCCAGAAACCCTTTATCTGAAGCTCTGCACCTGGGTTGTAAATCAGGACTGCTTCTCTATCTCAAGATGACTTGGATCCTTCAGGCCAAAGGAGAATGATTCATTCTTACTGATAGGCTTTCAAATGGCAATTTCTTATGGGCCATGAGTTTAGAGAACAAAGTTTCTCAGTGAGTGAGAAAGCAGTAGTTACAGAAGGGAGACCTTATGAACTTTATTGCTACATGCCTTGGGAGAAAGAGTGTTTTTTGTTAACTTTGCTGGCTTTCTGTGTCTCTTAGCCTCATGAATGGTAGGGCAGGATTTTACCTTGTCTGTCTAAGATTTACTTTCTCGGGGTGTGTGGGAGACAATATTTTTGAGCCTTGGCTGGGAGCTGTTAGCTGTAAGGTTCTTTCTAGCATGATCTGGCCAGACATTTTCCCGGGGGAATCCCTGATGTCAGTATCTTTAGATCAGATTCTTTGAAGCAAGCATATTCCAGTCTCTTTCTTGGAAAGAATGGTTCTAATTGCTAGCGTTCTGGGTCCTGAGTTTGGGGAAAGGGCTGGGGTTCTCAGAATTCAGGATGTAAATGTTCTTTGGTCCTCTTGTTTTTAGCATCCCATTCCTGCCCTCTCTGGAGCGGAGGACTCCACTTTTCTGCCATGGTGGAGGAGGGAGTCACAGAGCATGCATGGAACGCATCAGCGGAGGGGCGCCTGGGTGGCTCAGCTGGTTGGGCATCTGCCTTCAGCTCCTGTCATGATCCTAGGGTCCTGGGATCGAGTCCCACATCGGGCTCCCTGCTCGGCGGGAAGCCTGCTTCTCCCTCTCCTGCTCCCCCTGCTTGTGTTCCCTCTCTCGCTGTGTCTCTCTCTGTCAAACAAATAAAATCTTTAAAAAAATAAAAATAAAAATATAAAAAAGCTTATGTCTTTTTAAAAATGCCTTTATTATCATTTCAGTAGATTTCAGGAAGGAGCAAAAATAAGTGAGTGTCTCTAATATATCCTCTACCCAGAAGTCTGTCTTGCTTTTGAACCACATAAATTAGATATGATTATTATTGTCATATACAAGCAGTGTTGATTTAGCTTTACCCCCAAGTTTACTAATTTTTTTTTAGGATTTTATTTATTTATTTGAGAGAGAGAGAATGAGAGAGAGAGAGCACATGAGAGGGGGGAGGGTCAGAGGGAGAAGCAGACTCCCCGCCGAGCAGGGAGCCCGATGCGGGACTCGATCCCGGGACTCCAGGATCATGACCTGAGCCGAAGGCAATCGCCCAACCAACTGAGGCACCCAGGTACCCACTAATTTTTTTTTTCTCACTGATTTTTTTTGCTTCATAGACCTTCTCTCTGGGATAGTTTATACTCTCCCAGAAGGCAATCCTGTAAGAGTTCTTAACAGTTAAGATATGCTGGTAGTAAACTCTTTGTTTCTGTTGGTGTAAAAATGTCTTTATTTCACCCTTGTATGATGAGCTTGGACTTGATCATGCGGGCATTTGGGGAGAATGAGGGGTTTTAAGCATCTGAATATGATTAGTTTTGTTTTATAGGAAAACATTCTCAGTGGGGGTGAGGCAAGGATAAGGAATCTGTTGCAAACATTAGATATGATGGTGGCTGGAACAAGGGTTGTGATGATGGGCCTAGGGGGTGGACTGGAGAGATATTAAGGAGTTAGAATTGATAGGCCTTTGTCATCATGGGTAATGAGGAAGAGGAATTAGTGGAAGATGCCTCCCAGGTTTCTGTGTGTGTGTTAGCAGTGCTAACTTTCCCTGAGATGCAGATCCGGGGACGAGAGAATGTTTGGTAGAAAGTGGTGAATTTGGTTCTCATCAGGGGGCCTTGGAAGTGTCTGTGGCATTTCTGGATGGCACTCTGGAACTCAGGTGGGAGTGAGTGACACACATGCAAAGTTGTCAGGCCAAGGTGATGGATGCTTGTGGATGACGCACTCAGGGAGACGGTGTGGACTTATGAGGGGATTTTGGGGCCCGGGGGTGTGAGAATTTCTATTGTCTGAAAGCTGAGTCTACCTGCGTGACTGCTGTGGCATGAGGGGATGAGGCTGAGCAAACCTGGGCTGCACTCTCACACTCAGGGTCATTTCAGCAGCTCACTTTTCCCTTAGGGGGCAACAGTCTAAAATAAACCACAGGAAGGCTTTTCCCTTCTTTGTTACCACAGTTCCACTGACCCTATAACAAGGTAGCTGCTGGGGCAACTGGACAAATTTAAGCTGCAGGCAACAATATATGCACCAATAGCACTAGAGACAAGCCCGATGAGTGGTATACCCAAGTGTGAGGGCTTGATTGGTCTGGGTTCAGTACAAAAAATGAAATCCAATATTAAGAAAAAAGGAATTCAATTTATTGAATTAGGTATTTGCAACGTACTTGGAAGGGCTGCAAGGGAGGGTGCTAGCTCGGCTTCCAGGAATGATTCTCAGAAAATGGCAGAACTGGGGCACCTGGTGGCTCAGTCGTTAGGCATCTGCCTTCGGCTCCGGTCATGGTCCCAGGGTCCTGGGATTGAGACCCACTTCGGGCTCCCTGCTCAGTGGGGAGCCTGCTTCTCCCTCTCCCACTCCCCCTGCTTGTGTTCCTTCTTGCTGTGTCTCTCTCTGTCAAATAAATAAATAAAATCTTAAAAAAAAAAAAAGGAAAAGAAAATGGCAGAACTTTCAGGGAATCTGCTATTTTTGCCATAATTAGGAAGTTGGGAGGATATCAGGAAGCTACTGGTTACTACTGGAACTATTCATTTCAAGAACACAATACTATTCCATTGCAATTTGGTGGGGGGAAAGGATGGTCTTTTCAGTAAATAGTGAATATCCCGATGGGGGAGAATCCCTAAACTCACAGCATATGCAAACATTAATTCACAATAGATCATGAACCTAAATGTTAAAAGTAAAACAAATAAAGCTTTTAGAAAACAAACAAACAAACAAAACTTCTTGACCTTAACCAGGACACAAAAGCACTAACCATAAATGAAAGGGTTTTTTAATTAAATTAAATTCAATTTAATTAAAAAAATTTTTTTAAAAGATTTTAATTATTTGAGCAAGAGAGAGAGCACAGAGGGAGAGTGAGAGGGAGAAGCAGACTTCCAGTTGAGCAGGGAGTCTGACGTGAGGCTCGATCCCAGGCCCTGAGATCATGACCTGAGCCGTAGGCAGATGCTTAATGAACTGAGCCACCAGGCACCCCAAGGAAAGGCTGATAAATTAGACTTTATTAAAATTAAGAACTTCTTGGATGAGTTTTAAAAACATTCTAAGTGAAAGAAGCCAGACATAAAAGGTCACATATTGTAGGATTCCATTTATGAAATATCCAGATAGGTAAATTCACAGAACAATACAGATTGCTGGTTTTCAGGGGTTGGGAGGGTGGGGAATGGGAGTGACTACTTAAAGGGTATGGGGTGAAAGGAAACGATGAAAATGTTTGGAGTTAGACAGATGTGGTTTTACACAACATCATGGTTATACTAAATCCTGATCAATTGTTCACTTTAAAATGTTAATTTTATGTTATGTGAATTTCAGCACAATAAAAAGAAAGGATTTATGTTTACCAAAAAATAGCATTAAGAGAGTGGAAAGGCACCACACAGACTGGGAGAAAATAACTGGAATTAACATACTTGACAAAGCACTTGTGTCCAGAATATATAAAAAACTACAAATTGATGAGCAAAAAACCCGCAATAAAATCATGGGCAAAGACTCGAACAAGCACTTTACAAGGGATAAGCTATAAATGGCCAATAAGAATAACGAAAAGTTGCTTAATATCATTTTGCATCAGGGAAATACAAATTAAAACCACAGTGAAATACTGCAACATAACCACCAAAATACTTAAAGCTAAAAGGACTGACAATACCAAATGTCGGTGAGGAAACTGTACACGTGTACATTGCCTATAGGAGTATAAACTGGAATATTTAGGTACTATCTACTAAAGCTAAACATACACATCTCCTATGGCCCAGCTACATACTCAAGAAAAATTAGTGCACCTGTGCATGAAAATACAAGTACAAGAATGTCACAGGAGTTTTATTCAGGATACCCAAAAACTGGATATAACCAAAATGTCCATTAACAGCAGAATGGATAAATTGTGGGTTTGTCAATAAAACAAAATACTATATAGCAAAAGCAAAAACAAAAACAAAAACTATTGCCACAACATTAGATTTCACAACCAAAATATTGACAGAACCTAGATACACAAAAATTATATATTGTATGATCTCAATATATGATGTTCAAGAACACGCAAAATGAATCAATGGTGATAGAA
This sequence comes from Zalophus californianus, assembly GCF_009762305.2. Taxonomy (NCBI): domain Eukaryota; kingdom Metazoa; phylum Chordata; class Mammalia; order Carnivora; family Otariidae; genus Zalophus; species Zalophus californianus. Next base: position 105,405,742 of record NC_045598.1, read on the forward strand.
GCAGATAGTAATCGGGGCACCTGGGTGGCTCAGTCGGTTAAGTGTCCAGCTTTTGATTTTGGCTCAGGTCATGAGCTCAGGGTCATAAGATCAAGCCCTGCATTGGGCTGGCACCTGCTTGGGATTCTCTCTCTCCCTCTCCTCTGCCCCTCCTCCCCTTCTCTCTACCTTAAAAAAAAAGAAGAAAGAAAGCAGAAATAATTATTGCCTGGGAAGGAGCCTTTGGGGAGCTAGTAATGTACACACACACACACATACACACAGCAGTACCTTCTGATTAAACCAGGACCACCTCTCCTTGTTGCAGCCGTCTGCTGCTCGCACCCCACCCTGTCCCTCTCTCCTAATGCTTGATTCCAGTGTCTTGTAAACGAGCCTTCCAACCTCGATCTGCTCCTGAATGCCTATATCCTACCTTCCCTCTCCTCAGACCTCCAGCTCCTCCATCATCCTCACTCTTGGGGGTTGGTTTAGTTTCTTACACCCCAGCAACAGAAGCAACTGGAGAGATTTTTACAGCTTCCTTGCCATGCCCACTTACTCTGCCTTCTCTCCTGTTATTATAGGTGAATGATCCTTGGCCCTCTGCTTGAGAACTAGACCCCACCCCTCATCTTTTTAACCATTTGGCTCCAGGAACTTTCTTCTATCTCTGCTGCAACCCCAGATTTTTGTCAGTACAGGATCTTTCCCCTCAGTGTACTAACATACTGCAATTCCTTCATTTTTTTTTTTTTAAGATTTTATTTATTTATTTGTGTGTGTGTGAGAGAGAGAGAGAGAGAGCGCACAGGGGAGGGGCAGGCAGGCGGACAAGCAGGCTCCCCGCTGAGCAAGGAGTCTGACTCAGGGCTCCCAGGACCTGGGATCCTGACCTGAGCCCAGGTGTCCCTGCAATTCCTTCATCTTGAAATGGTCCTTTCCTCACCTTTGTTTCCCCTCTAGTTACCACCCCATTTCTCTCCTTCCCTCCTTGGAAAGAACTGTCTATAATCACTGTTCCCCACCCACTAGCATTCTTTTGAACCCACTACATACAAGCTCTTCTTCCCCCCAGTCCACCTAATCTGTCCTTATCATGCTCGCCCATAACCTCCACTTTGCTTAATCCACTGGTCATTCCCCGGCTTCATCTTATTTGATCTTTCAGTGGTATCTGACAATTTACCATGCTTTTCTCCTCCTCCTCAAAACACTTTCTTAAAAACAAACAAACAAAAAGAAACTTTATGTGGCTTCAAGGACACAACGTTCTCCTGGTTCTCTCCTTTTTTTTTTTTTTAAGTTTTTATTTCGAAGTAATCTCTACACCCAACGTGGGGCTTGAATTTACAACCCCGAGATCAAGACTCCCACACTCCTGATCTCAGGATTGTGAGACGAGCCCGGCATAGGGCTTTCCGCTCAGGTGGGAGCCTGCTTAAGACTCTCTCTCCCTGGGGCGCCTGGGTGGCTCAGTGAAGCGTCTGCCTTCGACTCAGTCATGATCCCAGGGTCCTGGGACTGAGCCCCACGTTGGGCTCCCTATGCTTCTCCCTCTTACCCCTGGTTATACTCTCTCTTGCTATCTGTCTCTCTCAAATAAATAAATAAAAATCTTAAAAAAAAAAAAGACTCTGCCCCTCCCTCTGTTCTGCCCCTCCCCCCTCGCAAGTAAATAAATAAATCTTTAAAAAAAAAAAAGCTGCATGCTCCACCTACTGAGTCAGCCAGGCACCCCTCTCTTTCTTTTCTTTCCAGTTTTTCTCAGTCCCATTTACTGGTTCCCCTATTGTCCTGACCTTCAAACTCTGGAGTTCCCCATGGCTCAGTCCTTGGACTTTTTCTCTTTTCTATCTTCACGCATTCCCTTGGTGATCTCATCCATTCTAGCTGGGATTTTAAATACTATCTATAAGCTGATGACATCCAAATTTATATCTCCACTTGGAAGAGTCATATGACTGACCATGACTGAAATTGAGCTGCTGACCTTGCCCTGGAATGTGCTTCTCCTGGTAGAATTCCCAGCTCAAGAAATGGCAACATCAGGTGCGCCTGGCTGGCTCAGTCAGTGGAGCATGTGACTCTTAGGGTTGTGAGTTCAAGCCCCATGTTGGATGTGGAGCCTGCTTAAAAAAAAAAAAAAAAAAGGCAACATCATTCTACTTCCTCAGGCCTCAAGGTTTTGAATTTTTCTCACACCCCACATCCAACTTTTGTTTTTTTTAAAGATTTTATTTATTTATTTGACAGAGAGAGACACAGCGAGAGAGGGAACACAAGCAGGGGGAGCGGGAGAGGGAGAAGCAGGCTTTCCGAGGAGCAGGGAGCCCGATGCGGGGCTCGATCCCAGGACCCTGGGATCATGACCTGAGCCGAAGGCAGTCGCTTAACCGACTGAGCCCCCCCCCCCGTCACATCCAACATTTTTTAAAAAAATGATGTTTTGTGGAATGCCTGGGTGGCTCAGTTGTTAAGCGTATGCCTTCGGCTCATGTCATGATCCCAGGGTCCTAGGATCGAACCCCACACCAGGCTCCTTGCTCAGTGGGGAGTCTGCTTCTCCCTCTGCCTGCTGCTCTCTCTCTCTCTCACAAATAAATAAAATCTTTTTTTAAATAAAATCTTTTTTAAAAATGATGTTTTATTTACTCAGATAGATTTTTTTTTAAATTTTAATTGCAAAAAAATTTTTAATTCCAGTGTAATTAACATACAGGTTATATTAGTTTCAGGTGTACAATATAGTGATTTGACACTTCCATATATTACTTGGCGCTCATCACGATGAGTGTACTCTTAATCCCCATCACCTATCTCACCCTTCCCTCCACCCACCTCCCTTCTCCTAACCATCAGTTTGTTCTCTGTAGTTAAGAGTCTGGTTTTTGGTTTGTCTCCTTTTCCCATCTCTCTGCTCATTTGTTTTGTTTCTTAAATTTCACATATGAGGGAAATCATATGGTATTTGTCTTTCTCTGACTGACTTACTTCATTTAGCATTATACTCTCTAGATCCATCGATGTCATTGCAAATAGCAAGATTTCATTCTTTTTTATGGCTGAGTAATATTCCGTTGTATGTATATGCCACATCTTCTTTATCCATTCCTCTATCAATGGACACTTAAGTTGCTTCCATAATTTGGCTATTGTAAACAATGCTACAATAAAGATAGGGTGCTTGTATCCCTTTGAATTAGTGTTTTTATATCCTTTGGGTAAATACCCAGTAGTGTGATTACTGGATCATAGGGTAGTTTCCACAGTGATTGCACCAGTCTGCATTCCCACCAACACTGCATGAGGGTTCCTATTTCTCCACATCTGACTTGTTTCTTGTGTTATTTTAGCCATTCTGACAGGTGTAAGGTGTTATCTCATTGTGGTTTTGATTTGCATTTCCCAGCACATCCAACCCAAAAGTAAGTCAGGCCACTCTGTCATGTCTCCTTCCTATCTCACTCTGAGAAAACACCAAAGTCCTTCCAATAGCCCCCAAAGCATCCCATGACCTGATCCATTCCTCCCACCCCCTTGCCCCTCTGGAACACACTCCCACCTCAAGATCTAGTATTTACTCTTTCTGGAATGTTCTCACAGGTAGCTGCACGGCTCACTCACTCACTTTCAGCCTTTACTTAAATGCCACCTTTCTCAGAAAGGCCTTTACTGTCTGTCCTATCTAAAATTGCAACTCTCCCAGACTTCCTGTCCTCCTTCCCTCTTTATTTTTCACATTAAAAACAGATTAATAGCATAATTCTTAGAGCAGTTTTAGGTTTATGGAAAAATTGAATAGAAATTAGTTATCGTATACTTCCTTATCCCTAGTTTTCCCTATTATTAACATCTTGTACTAGTGTGGTACATTTATGGCAATTAACCAATATTGATATATTATTATTAACTAAAGTCCATAGTTTACAGTAGAGCTTTTGACAAATGTATAATGTCATGTATCCACTATGACAGTATCATATAGTTTCACTGCCTAAAAATCCACTGTGCTCCACCAATTCATCCTTCCCTCCATCTGAACCCTTTGCAACCACTGATCTTTTTACTGCTCCCACAGTTTTGCTTTTTCCAGAATGTCATATAGTTGGAATCATACAGTATACAGACTTTCCAGTTGGCTTCTTTCACTTAGCAATATGCATTTAAACTTCCTGCATTTCTTTTCATGGCTTAATAGTCTTGCTTCATTTTTCTCCTGGCAATTATCAATTTTAACATGCTTCTATTTATCTTACTTATGTACCATATTTATTGTTTGTCTTCTCTGTATGTTTCATGAGGACAGAGATTCTTGTCGGCTTTGTTCACTGATGTATCCTCAGTGCCTGCAACAGTATTTTACCTATAGATGGTGCTCAGGTATTGGTTTGAATTAAAATATTTCTTAGGTGAGTGAATAGTGCATCTAATTGAAGAACAAACTTCTATTGAGAACTCTCTGGGCAAAAGAATCTGTGAAACACTGTTTAGCTTTCTAGACCCTTAGAATTCAACTCCACTGCTTCTGACCTTGCTTAATACCTAACCTAACCTGTCTGTGCCATACTTTCCTCCCCAGTAAAATGGAGATAATAATAGTACCTCCCTCATGCGGTTGTGGTAAGGATTATGTAAGTTAATATACATGAAATTCTTATAATAGGTCCCACACACAGTACGTGTGCATCAGTAGTGACTATTATTCCATGCAGGAAGACGCAGAGGAGGTGGGAACGGAACGCTGGTTGGCTACATCCACGCTGTGAGCTGTGTGAGCTGGAGTAACTGCAGGCAAACCTGAAACAAGAAGGCGGCAGACAGGGGGTCACTAATTCCATTTGCCCATCACTTTACAGAGAACCTTACGTTCTAAACGCGTTTATATATTTTTTAATTTAAAAAGATTTTTATTTATTTATTTATTTGAGAGAGAGAGAGCGAGCGCACAAGCGGGGAGGAAGGGCAGAGAGAAAGGGAGAAGCAGCCTCCCCGCTGAATGGAGAACTCACGCGGGACTCGATCCCAGCACCCTGGGATTACCACCCAAGCTGAAGGTAGACGCTTAACCCACCGAGCCATCCAGGTGCACTAGATGCGTTTAATCCTCACAAAAACAATCATATCGGTTGGTATTATAATCCCCATTTTATCCATGAGAAAACCGGTTCAGGGAGGTCGAGCGACCTGCCCGATGGAACCATAGATTTCCCACAATATCCACCCAGAGGCTCGGATTCACATCTCAATACAGTCGCTATTACTCATGCAAACTCTCAGGGTACGCCGGTGAGTCCTAGATCCAGAGGTCCAGAGGTCCAGTGACCCCTGCGCAGGGTAACTTTTAAAAAAATAACCACATCCCAGTGATGAACGTCTTCGTGCGCCGCAAGCTGCGAAGGTTCGCAAGCCGGTGAGCCTGTGCTCTGGAGGGCACGCTGGGCTTGCATATGTATTATGTATTCTGAGTACGACCGCAACTTGTTTGCGGAACATCCCCTCCCCTTCTCCCGCCTCCAGGGGGCGTGGCAACAAAGCGCGGGAAAACCGGCTTCGACTCCACCCCCAGCCCGTTCTGGGGGCGGGGAAAAGGAGAGCTCTTAAATGGGAAATGGAAGCGACAGTCGGCTCACACCCCATCCCCGTGCTTAGGAAGTCTACCAGCATACCGCTTTAAGATCCCTTTGGAAATGGCCCAGGCCACGCCAGCACTCTAACGTCACCTCTCCTCCACTTCCGGTCTGCAGGGCCGTCCCGGGCTCCAGGTGCCTGTTCCTTCCACACTTCTAATCCCGCCCCTACTGCGCGCCCTCCTGCAGAGGGAGAAGGTACGGGTGACGCCATCGCCCAGGAGCTGGCCCGCGCGAGAACCCCATCCATCCAGATTATATGACGATTTAGACAGTGGGAAAACGGCAAGGAACTGGTCAACCAGATGACGTAATGTTTTGGGTAACGTCCCATTTTGTGACTTCTGCACAGCATGACCGACACTGGGGTTTAGTTTGAGAAAACAGAGCAAATGGACCTACGCATCCGGGCTTCTCTCAGAGTCGACGAGGTTCTCCTCAAAGTGCCCACCAAATAGAAGCTGAGAGTTCTTTTAATTTGCATAAGCGAACTGCAGGCTTCAAAGATTGTGGCCAATAGGGAGTGAGGGGGCGGAGACGCACCTGGGACAGTCACCGCCTCCAGAGGGAAAGCAGGGGATCGGACTGGCTTCTTTCTAAGCGACAGTAGCGGAAGCCAGTCATTTTTGAGATGCCCAGATGGGGCAGGTGGGCCCGGCGCAACCAATGGGGAGAGGCATTTTCAGAAGGACTAGGCTCCTTGCCCAATGAGGCTGGGAGGACTGTGCGGGGCTAGTTCCGAGCGGCAGTACTTAGGGCCAACCCAGTGCGGGCCTGGGAGGGGCGCAGTGCTGAACGACGGGGGTGTTGGCCAATGGCGAGTGCGAAAGCGGGCGGCCCAGACCTGGAACGCGGAGGGAGCTGAAGGAGGGGGAGGCTGAACGGGAGAGAAGCAGGAAGTAGCGGCGGCCTCGGGGAGGGCGGCGGCGGTGGCGGTGGCGGTGGGAGCAGGGTAGAGACCGCCGGGTCTCGGCCCGCACTTGGAGCGGAACAAGTAAGCATGCCTGGGGTAATACCCGCCCTTGGCCCCGCCCCCTGGGGGGGCGGGTAAATACCCCCGCCCCTCCCCCACTTGGTCAACTACCCCCTTCTCCGCGCCGCCCCCCTGGGGCGGCTTCTAGGAAGGCCCCGCCGCCGCCTCCATCCCTTCAGGCTGATGGGCGAAACTCCCAGCTTGTTGAAAGCACAGCCCCCTAGCCGGGTAAACGTGGAGGGAGGGTAGGGGTCCCCAAGTCCTGGCGCCCCGAGCCCAAGAGGCGTCCGAAGCACGGCCCGGTGACTGCTGGCTGCGGGATGTCGCGACCTAAAATGGTGTCCGTGTTCCGGGGGCGGGGGCGGGGGAGCTGGGCCAGGCCGGAGCGGAGCCTGCACCCCGACTGGGCGCGGGTCAGCGTCCGGGCCCGGGCCGGACTCAGGCTCGTGCCCCGGGCCGCCGCGCGCCTTCGGATCACTCCTCAGTCTCGAGGGAGCCGCGGGAGTCTGCGGGAGGAGGAGGCTGTGCCGCGCCGGGACGGGAGGGGAGGAGGTGGGAGTTGGGACGGACCCCGGCCGGAGAGCTGCGAGTCACGCAAAGACCGTCCCCTCCCCACTCCTCTCTTTCCACGCGCCTCCCCTACTCCGGTGAAGTCCTGGGCCGGGAGGTGCTGCGCGGCAGCTCCCCAAGGGCCTGGCCTGGCCGGGGCCCGTCCTTCCCTTCTCACGGTGGGAGCGAGAGAAGCGCGGTGCGCCTCAGTTTCCCCAGTGGCTTCTCCTCTGTACACCCCGCCCCCTCCCCGCAACCCCGGACATGCTCGCGGCGCCGGCCCTCGGCAGATGGCAGGGACTTAATTCCGCCCGCTGCCCAGCTTGGCGGCAGCCTAATCGCCCCCGACCGCCGGCCCCTCGCCCTGCTCTGCAGGCCCCGGGCCAGGCAAAGAGCAGTGGAACCCCCTGCCGACCTAGGCCAGTTCACCCTCTTCCTGTTCAGCCCCTTCCTTTGGCTTTTGGGGAAGAACAGAGGGAAAGGGGGGAGGGCCGGAGCCCAAGAGTCCGGGCACAGCAGCCGCAGAAAGGCCTCGGCCGTGGGGTGGGGGAAGCCTCTTTGGCCTTGAGCTCCCGCTGCTTGGTGGACCGTCGGCTCCTGGCTATCGCATGACCTCTAAGTCACTTGGACGCCAAAGGGGGACTTGCTTGGGGAGGGCGAGTGGGCAGATGTTTTCTCCTAGTCGCCACTGGTCTGTGCTCCACCAGCCCACTTTTCTGAGGGCCGGTGTGGAAGGCAGCTCCGGTTTCTCCTGGTGGGGAGAGAAGCAGGCAGAGGAGGGAGGACCCTAGCTCTCCATCAGGGCAGAGGCAAAGGGTGGAGGGCTTTGTTTAAACCCAGAGACTGCAGAATTAAGTAGGGGGTGGTGAGGGGAAACTTCCCTTTCTTCCTCTTGTTGGTCCCCTCTTCCTCTACCCTGCCTGGGTCCCACCATTGCCAGCTACCACCTGCTGGGACCATCTCCAGTTTCAGTCTAAAGGCTGGCAGGAGGTGAGGGAATTGGCCCTGAGAAATGGCTTGCATCCTGGGCAGAGAATGTGTAGTGACAGAGACTTTTTCAGTTTCTTCCTCCTAGATCTAGAAACACTTGTGGGGAGAAACTGGTGAGGAACAGATCCGGGTCCCCCCCAAGCTTCAGGCTGGCCATGTTGGTTTAGTGCCACATGCGTCTTTGTGTGTGTGTGTGTGTGTGTGTTTGTGCGCACGCACGCGCGTGTGCGCATGCACACTCACTGGGCCAGGTTGGGGTTGGGCAAGACTTCCTGGACTGGTGTTGCCAAGGGAAAATGAAAAGGGTGAGGAGTGTGAATTAGGAGCTCAGAGCAGAAATGACAGGGGTAAGGGGGCTTGGCTTTTCCCCTTTGTGGCGGTCGTGCTGGATGTTACCCTGGAGTTTGGCCCTGAGAGAGCAAGATGGGGAGGGAGGGAGAGAGGAGGGGCTGGCCCCGGGAGGGCAGAAGCACTCTGGGGAAGGTAGGTGAGCTAGCGGCAGGTGTTTGTGACAGGAGAGGCCTAGGCTGGGGCCCTTGTGACCAGGCTGCCGTCACGGTTTTCCCCTGTCTTTTGTCTTTGTCTCTTTCTGTTACTGTGTCTTATTCTGTCCATCTTGGTCTCTTGGGTGATTTCCCTGAGTCCACTTCTCCTTGTTAACCAAGCTAGATCTCCAGGTGTCAGTGGTCTCCCCAAGTCCCCAGACTTGACCCCTGACTCTTGTCTCTGACCCCAGCCCCAGATTCCCAGTGCTTTCTCCTTCCCAGCTCCTCCTTGACCTGACATGTCTTGTTTGTCCCAGCTGTAATAATAAATCCTATTCTGGGTTCTGACTCTCAGGGTTATGATTCATATCGTGCTCAGAATCACCCTGTGATGTATGGGTTACTTGCCTCCCCTTTCAAAAGTAAGGCAGTGGACATCAGACCATTGGCAAAGCTGGAAGTAGAATCATTTCTTCATCTTGGCTTAAGTCACTGTCCCTTTGTACACATGGCCTTTCAGATCTCTGTGGACCCCCAGAAGATCCATGAAGAATTATGAATGGATCCCATGCTGCCATGAATGAGCCCTTAGACCCAGAGCGTCCTGTATATCTTCCTCCTTAATAGTGGTATTGATTAATTGATGGGTTTTGTGCTGGGCACAGGAGGGGCCGAGGTGGTTTCAACCAAGATGTTCACTGAACTCCCTCTGTCTCTGTTATCCTTGTCTCAGCTGTATTTCTGAGAAGTTCCTTTTCTTCTGCTTTCTCTTGATCTTGGTGTCTTCCCTGGAATGTGCACATAACCTACCTTTCAGTTTTATGGTTTGGCAAACCAGGTACCTCCACCAGCTCTAGCATTTGTGTTGTGGTAAAAGCATACCCAAGTCAGACTGTGCATGGTCCCAAGAGGATAAATATGGAGATCCCGAGGGAGGTGGGCCAGGGTTCCTGCCTCCTGAAGGCTAAGTTTCTTGCTCTTTTTTTCTGTTTTCGTCAGGTCTGGGACCTGTTGCCATGGGGGACATGAAGACCCCTGATTTTGATGACCTCCTTGCTGCGTTTGACATCCCCGATATTGATGCAAATGAAGCCATCCACTCTGGGCCAGAAGAAAACGAAGGGCCTGGTGGCTCAGGAAAGCCAGAACCCAGTGTAGGAGGTGACTCTGGAGAAGCAACGGCAGCAGCTTCCAGGGATGGCCCCGAGGTTCCAGCCCAGGCTTCTGATCATGGCCTGCCACCGCCAGACATCTCAGCAGTCAGCGTCATTGTCAAGAACACTGTGTGTCCTGAGCAGCCTGAGTCCCCGGCTGGGAGTTCAGGAGGGGAAGGGGCCCAGACTGGGGGGGTGACTAAGGAAGGGCCTGTGGGGCCTCGTCTGATGCAGAATGGTTTTGGGGGCCCTGAGTCATCCCTTCCAGGTACACCCCACTCTCCAGCTCCTCCCAGTGGGGGTACCTGGAAAGAAAAAGCCATGGAAGGCAAAGCTCCTTTGGACCTCTTTGCTCATTTTGGGCCTGAGCCAGGGGAGCACCCTGATCCCCTCCCTCCCTCTGCACCTTCCCCGCCTCGGGAAGGGGCCATGACCCCACCTCCTTTCCCCTCTCCCTTTGAGCTGTCCCGGGAGAATGGCCCAGCCTTGCTGCCACCTGGTTCTCCCCCACCGCTGGAGACCATGAAGCAAGACAGCTGCAGCCCCCTTCATCCTCAGGGCCTAGCTGGGCTAGGCTCTGGCTCGAGCCCCGAGGCCACGGGCATTTCTGCCAGCGCCTCGCCTCCCGGGGTGACTGGGTTGCCCTTCTTCAAGCAGTCTCCCGGGCATCAGAGCCCTGCTGCCTCCCCCAAAGTGCCCCGCTGTCAGCCCCTGAAGGAAGAAGAGGAGGAGGGGCCCGTGGATAAGCCTTCCCCCGAAAGCCCCCAGAGTCCCTCTAGTGGAGCTGAGGCTGCAGATGAGGACAGCAATGACTCCCCTGCCTCTTCCAGCTCCTCAAGGCCTCTCAAGGTGCGGATCAAGACCATTAAAACATCCTGCGGGAATATCACAAGGACGGTAACCCGGGTCCCCTCAGACCCTGATCCTCCTGCCCCTTTGGCTGAGGGGACCCTTCTGGCTGAGGCTGGCCTCCTGAAGCTGTCCCCTGCAACCTCGACCCCTGAGGGTCCAAAGGTGGTGAGCGTCCAGCTGGGTGATGGCACAAGGCTAAAGGGTACTGTGCTGCCTGTGGCCACCATCCAGAACGCAAGCACCGCCATGCTGATGGCGGCCAGCGTGGCCCGCAAAGCTGTGGTTCTGCCTGGGGGCGCTGCCACCAGCCCTAAGACACTGGCTAAGAATGTGCTAGGGCTGGTACCCCAAGCCCTGCCCAAGGTGGAGGCGCGGGCAGGGCTGGGGACCGGGGGGCAGAAGGTGAACGGTGCCTCAGTGGTGATGGTGCAGCCTTCCAAGGCGGCCACCGGGCCAGGTGCAGGAGGTGGCACGGTGATCTCGCGGACCCAGTCCAGCCTGGTGGAGGCCTTCAACAAGATCCTCAACAGCAAGAACCTGCTGCCTGCCTACCGGCCCAACCTGAGTCCACCGGCTGAGGCCGGGCTGGCCCTGCCTCCGACAGGCTACCGCTGCCTCGAGTGTGGTGACGCCTTCTCGCTGGAGAAGAGCCTGGCGCGGCACTATGACCGCCGGAGCATGCGCATCGAAGTCACCTGCAACCACTGCGCACGCCGCCTGGTCTTTTTCAACAAGTGCAGTCTGCTGCTGCATGCCCGAGAGCACAAGGACAAAGGGCTCGTCATGCAGTGCTCACACCTGGTCATGAGGCCCGTCGCCCTGGACCAGATGGTGGGGCAGCCGGACATCACGCCCCTGCTGGCTGTCCCGCCCGCGCTTGGACCTCCAGCCTTGCCTGCCTTGGGCAAGGGTGACGGGGCCATCACCGCCGCCATTACCGCCGTTGCCGCTGAGGCCCCTGTGCTGCCACTCTCGTCTGAGCCGCCTGCTGCCCCTGCCTCCTCGGCTTACACGTGCTTTCGCTGCCTGGAGTGCAAGGAGCAGTGCCGGGACAAGGCCGGCATGGCTGCCCACTTCCAGCAGCTCGGGCCCCCTGCCCCCGGGGCCAACAGCACTGTGAGTTCCCTTTCGCGGCCCTTCCCCGGGGGTAGAGCCCGCTGCCATGGGAGTAGGATCTGGGAAGGTGTTGGGGGCTTGGTCAGGAGAAGTCATGGGGGACAGGCCACTCCTCATTGACTTCCCTTCTTTCCGCCCCCTTGACAGGTGTGTCCAACCTGCCCCATGATGCTCCCCAATCGCTGCAGCTTCAGTGCCCACCAGCGCATGCATAAGAACCGGCCTCCCCATGTCTGCCCGGAGTGTGGGGGCAACTTCCTGCAAGCCAATTTTCAGACCCATCTTCGGGAGGCCTGTCTACATTTGTCTCGCCGTGTAGGCTACAGGTGCCTCCTGACTCTCCTCCCCATAGTCTGGCCCCTGCCCCGCCCTCCCCCCCCCCCCCCCCCCCCCCCCCCCGCCCCGACCCTGCTGGCACTTTATGGCCACCTGTGTCCCAGCACCAGCCTTTCAGCTGGCCTGTCAGGGAGCGCCCCATCTCTCCTGCTGAACCCTTCAGGCTGAGATCTGTCTCTGCCCTGCTCCCACGGACAGGGGAGAGAGCTCCAGTTCGGCCTCCGCAGGCCTCCCTCAAGGAGCAGGGTCTGCGTTCCCCTCCTCTCCCCACCTTGCTCGGGCTCCGCCGCCGCCTGGAACTTCTGAGTCCCGCAATTCCCAGGAATGACGGGGCTGGGGGACGGGCTGGAGACAGCCTGCCTCACCTCGGCGCCCCCTGTCGCCTAGGTGCCCCAGCTGTGCAGTGGTGTTCGGGGGCGTGAACTCCATCAAGTCCCACATCCAGACGTCGCACTGCGAGGTTTTCCACAAGTGCCCCATCTGCCCCATGGCCTTCAAGTCCGCGCCCAGCGCCCATGCCCACCTGTACACCCAGCACCCCAGCTTCCACACGCAGCAGGCCAAGTGAGACCTGGCAGGGAGTGGGGTGGGCCGGAGCGGGGTTGGGGCCCCGATGGGCAGGGTGTCTGCACTGTCCTCTCCACCCACACAGGATGATCTACAAGTGCGCCATGTGTGACACGGTCTTCACTCACAAACCCCTCCTCTCCTCACACTTCGACCAGCACCTGCTGCCCCAGCGTGTCAGCGTCTTTAAGTGCCCATCTTGTCCTCTGCTTTTTGCTCAGAAAAGGACCATGCTGGAACATCTTAAGGTAGAGGAGTTGAGGGACAGGGGTGGGGTGCTTGGCTGTGGTGACCTGGGGCTAGGGTAACATAACCCTGAGGAAGTGGGCGTGGGGGAGCAACGAGGCCTCTGGCAAAGCCAGGCCCTCCTCCACAGTGGCCACCCCCTTGTCTCCCTGTCACAGAACACCCATCAGTCCGGGCGCCCCGGGGAGGAGACTGCTGGGAAAGGGGCTGCGGGTGCCCTTATGACCCCCAAGGCTGAGCCTGAGGACTTGGCTGTGGCTCGGGGAGGAGCAGCTGCCCCTACTGAGGAATCGTCTTCATCCTCAGAAGAAGAAGAACTACCCAGCTCTCCTGAGCCCCCTCGCCCAACCAAACGGCCCCGACGGGAACTAGGGAACAAAGGCATCAAGGGTGGGGGTGGGGGCCCTGGAGGCTGGACCTGTGGCCTTTGTCACTCCTGGTTTCCTGAGCGAGACGAGTATGTGGCTCACATGAAGAAGGAGCATGGCAAGGTGAGTGGGCCTTCCCCCTGGGATCGGGTTGTGTGGCTGTGCGGTTGGGGTCTTAGAGCCTGGCTCTGAGGTTCCCTACCGTCTGCTCTCCCAGTCAGTGAAAAAGTTTCCCTGTCGCCTGTGTGAGCGCTCCTTCTGTTCCGCCCCCAGCCTGAGGCGCCACGTCAGGGTCAATCACGAGGGTATCAAGCGAGTTTACCCATGCAGGTAACCCTTGCCCCTCATCCGCAACCCCCCGCCCCCAGCCCCTTCCTCTTTTTGAGCAAGTAGCCTGCCCACCCCATGCCCCCAGCCCCACTAAGTACCTTCCAACCATGACTCGAGAGTGGACCAAAGGTTGAGGCCTCCCTCTGCTCTTGGGAACCTCCTCCCCCCGCCCCCCTCAAGCTGCAGGCCTTGGTCTTTGGGCCAGTCTCCTGGCATCCACGCTACCCACTCTCCCCCTGCAGGTATTGCACAGAGGGAAAACGCACCTTCAGCAGCCGCCTGATCCTGGAGAAACATGTCCAGGTCCGGCATGGCTTGCCGCTCGGGGCCCAGTCGCCCGGCCGGGGGGGTACCCTGGCTCGGGGCCCCGGTGCCAGAGCCCAGGTAGGCAGAGGCCCAGCCTGCTCTTCCGGGCCTGTGGGACTGGGAAACTGCAGGGTTCTAGGCCCTGGCCTCAGGAAGCTAGGCGGGGGTGGCAGGGTCAGTGGGGGATGAGAGGGAGGCCTAATTTCTTCCCTCTCTTCGCCAGGGGCCAGGACGGAAACGCCGCCAGTCCTCTGACTCTTGCAGTGAGGAGCCTGACAGCACAACACCTCCAGCCAAGTCCCCCAGGGGCGGGCCGGGCTCAGGAGGCCACGGCCCCCTGCGCTACCGGAGCAGTGGCTCAGTGGAGCAGAGCCTCATGGTGGGCTTGAGGGTGGATGGCGGTGCCCAGCAGTGCCTCGACTGTGGTCTGTGCTTCGCCTCCCCTGGCTCTCTGAGCAGGCACCGCTTCATCAGCCACAAGAAGAAACGGGGTGCGGGTGGCGCCAGTGCCCTGGGCCTGGGTGATGGGGAAGAAGAGGCCCCTCCTCCACTGAGGTCTGACCCGGAGGGCGGAGAGTCTCCTTTGTCGGCTTCTGGAGGCCCGCTGACCTGTAAGGTCTGTGGCAAGAGCTGTGACAGCCCGCTCAACCTCAAGACCCATTTCCGCACACACGGCATGGCGTTCATCAGGGCTCGGCAAGGGGGCAGCGGGGACAACTAGGCCCGGGGCCTGGACTGGCCGGCCTCCCCTCCCTCTTCGGCAGGAGCCTGGGTCACTGCTGCTGTCTCGTCCCTGGGCTAGGGATTTCCTTCTAGTTCACGTTTTGTTCAGCTCCTCTCCCCCAGCCCCCAAACACAACAGGCTTTTGAGGATTATAGTGACTTGCAGTCCCCCCTTTGGGTTTGGCCCTTGGGTCCTAGTAGAGTGGGCCCTCCATTCCTCCTTTCTGAGCCCGACACTAATTATCCTCCTGCTGCAGACCCCGAGTGGGTTGGGGTGGGAGGAGGGACGTTCCTAGGCCTGTGAGCAGGGCCCAGGGAAGGCCCACCCCCCCCGCCCCCCCCTCGCTGGGGCCCTCAGGAAGCTTCTCAACCCTCAAGAGCCTGGCCCTGCCCCTGCACCACCCCTCAGACTCCCTGGCACTTGAGCCCCACCCCCACCCCTGCAGTGCCTTTCACTTTTTTTTTTTTACCCAGAAATCCAGGGGGGGTTGGTAGGGACGAGTCCTGTCGGGGGGGGGGCCCAAGGGAGAGGAGGGGACAGGCTCTCAGGAATCCTTTATTCTTGTAGTAATAATAATACTAACAGTGGGGAAATGGGAGGGAGAAAACCAGACCATTAAAACTGCTCATGGTTTAATCCCTTCACGCTCCTCTCTTTATGTGACCTGGACATTGTGGACTTGGAGGGGGAGAGAGTGAAAGCTGGGGAGGCCTTTCCCAGGACAAGGACACTGACCCAGACAGGCAGGGAAAGAGCAGTCTTCCTCCACCCAGTTCTTTGTGGTGCCTTTGGCATCCAGGACACAGGCATCTGCTCATATTCAACTACCCCCCCCAACCCCTGAAAAAAAATTACAGTCCAAAAATGACACAGATGGCTAACTAAGGACTTTATTTCAAACAAAAATTAAAAATAAAAAGTTGAGAGCTATTTCCCTGGGTGTGGGTAAGGGATCAGGCCAAGGAATTCCCTGCGACTAGGCTGATACCCGCATCCACTGGAGGGGTCGTGACCCTTCCCCTCCCCACCCCTGGGATGGGGACCCTATGCCAGAGTCCACCCAGCAAGGGGAACTTGGCCTGGGCCAGTCGCTGGGAGGGGACAGAGTTGGGCAGCAGCACGGCCAAAGGCCAACCACAGGATCAAGTCCTAAGTACCGAGAACCTACTCCCCCCCCCCCGCCCCGCCCACCACCACCACCACCCCTCAGGACCCAGGACAGAGTAAGGATGGCCCGTGGAAAGAACCTCTTGGACCCTGGTGAGAAGAAAGGCCCCAGTGCCCCTCACGTCTATTCACCTCTGTTCTCTGGAGGGCTGCGAGTCCTGCAGTCTGTCAGATGGTGACAATGACACTGCTAGGGGCAGGGAAGATCTGGCAAGTCTGGGCCCCACAGCTGGCTCTCCCACCCCCGGCAAGCTCTACAGTTACCACATGATCCTCTGTATTTCTTGCCTTCCATTTCCCGTGGGTGGGATTTCCTGGTTTGGGGTTTCTCAGACAAGGGCTCTCCCAGGGAGAGTCCTTTGAATTCCCCACCACTCCGGGGCCTGAGAAGGAGGGTGTCACATGATGCCATTGGTGAGGTACTGGAAGCCGTCATAGAGTTTGGTGGTGATAGACCGCATGCTGCCGTCCACCATCTGCTCCACCAGCAGCTGGAGCTGCTCCTCAGTCATGCTCATGTGGAACCGCTCTTTGAGGTTGCGAATGGTGCTGGAGCCATGGAAGCAAGGAAGCTGAGAACCTGGGGAAAGCGGTGAGGGCACAGGGTCACGGATGGCAAGGGGGGGGAGGGGCAGTGGTAACAGCCACAGCAGGAAATAGAGAGCCAGGGGTAGCTGAAGCGCCCCTTCCCTCCCATATCAGAGAGCTCCCTGACTGTGGATGCAGTTCTCCCTGGGAAGAGATGGGAGCGTTGGGGGGGACCCTGTCTTGAGCCCATCTTCATCCCACACTCTTAAGCCCCTCTAGATGAGGGTATGAGGGTGTGAGGGCAGATGGGGAGAGGGCCGGCACCACATCGCCCCCAGTACAGGCGGAGGGAGCAGAGTCTCAGGACCCAGAGGGAAGGCTGGGAAGAGGGTCTGGGGAATGGGCCCTGAGCTGGGCACTTATCTGGTTGCAGGCCTCTGCCTATGCTACGTCTGACACTCACAGATGACCTGGGCCACCGTCATCACGGGGCCAGACGGGGATGCTCCTGAGCAACGGCGACAACCTGCGGGGCGGGGGCAGGGATGGGGAGGAGGAGGAGACTGGCAGCTCAGCCCAGGCGTACGTACCCATACTGCGGCAGCCCTGAGGAGGGGGATGGAGACTAGCGCCCAGAAGAGCTGGCAGAGGAGAGACTCTAGGTGGCAAGGCAGTGAGGGAATGGCTCAGGGGGAGTAGATCAAGAAGAGCGGAGAGGAAATACTTTCAGCTCACGGGGAGGAGTGAGTGTTGGGACAGGGAAGGGGCCTGGGGACAGGGCAGTCCGTGGTCAAGGGCCAACAGGGAGGAAAATGGTGACCAGAAACACCTGGGCTGGCAAAGAGCAGAGCCAGAGGGATGGAAGGAAACAAAAAATCAGGGGGCCAAGGGATGGGGAGACGGGGAGGGACCAGGAGGCTGGAGATGGGGCTCTTCTCTCCCTGAGGATGCCTAAGGGGTAGTTTCTGCAGTCTGTACCCCCCCACCCCCTCCCATCCCTGGGACCCAGCTCCGTCAGGAGCAATGTTCCAAAGGACAAACGGCACCCTCTGGGAAACCACACCCCCAGTCTTGAGGTAGAATCCACTTTTTGGAAATTCTATGCCCTGGGGCCCCAACATCAAGTGGACCCCTGAAGCACCCTACAGGCACTGCTCTGTCCCCAAACACACGGCCTCTTCCCAGCCCACCTTGCTGCATGATCTCCACGATCTGCACCACTTTATCCATGTGCTTCCGAGCAGCGATCAGTCCCTGCAGCATCAACATCTTGTAATAGTTGAACATGTCACCATCTAGGCCCCCCATCACCTGCGAAGGGAGACTTGTGTGTGCACAGGGGCTCACAAGCCAGCCAGGACTTCCTCCATCGGGGCAAACAGGACAAACTCCATGACTTCCCCGCTCTCTTATCGGGCAGGAAGCCTCCCAGGACATCTAGCCTCACCCTGACTCGCTGCCATTTCTGTTCTGTTGGTCCCTAATTTGGGGGGAGCCCACAGCTCCCTCTCCCATGACAGAAAGAACACAGTGAGGCACCTCTCCTTCCTGACTCACGTCCACAAACTCTGTGGTCAGCTTAAAGGCTGACGTCTCAAAGCCCAGGTTTCGGGGTGAGCTGGACAGGATGAAGCCAAAGTCGATGTGGATGATGTGGCCTTCTGCATCCAAAAGGATGTTTCCATTGTGTCTGAGGAGGGGGCAGAGGAGAAAAAGAGGCAGTTTTAAGTCTGACTGAGGCAGGGGGCCTCAAGCTGCTACACCCCGGCCATATGATACCAGGTTAGGGGAGCCTCCTGCCAAGTTTCTTGCTGCCTAGAACTCTGGGCCCAACCTCTTATGACCTACAGCTAATCAGAGGAAAGAAGGGAAATCAGAAAAGTAAACTGCTGTCAAAGGCTCTGGGGTCTGAAATTGCCATCATGATTATTTTTTTTGAAATTGCTATTATTAACAACTTAAAAACAGTTTAGAATATCCCCATTTTCCAAAAATCATGCTTCTAGCACCCAAACTGACCCCAACTGAGTAGAGAAGCTGGAAGCAAGGAAAGGTCTCTGTAGCTCCAGCCAACTGTCTTAGAGGCCAAGCCCTTGGCACAGTGGGAGGCCTCCAGTCAGAACCTACTTACCTGAGTTTTGTTGGTAATTCCTGTCAGCCCACTGCAGAGCAGAGCCCCACCACAAGAGAGCAGGCTGAGTGGAGTTTAAATGTTAAATACTGTGTGGGGAGCGGAGGAGTAGGTTTTAACCATTCGGTAAGAATACTTACGTAAAAAAATCTCAGGAAGCAATTACTAGGGGCTAGCTGCAGGAAGAAGAGTTAGAGGGAGATAAATCCCAGGTCTTTGTGATTCCCACATGAATGGCCAGCAGAAGGAGGAACAATTAACATGCTAAGCATGTGAGCCCGGCCCATTCAGCATAACCGACCCCCTCCGTGTCAATAGAGGCTTTGTTAGGCTAAGAGCTCCGGGTCTGAAGCCACCTTCTCTAGGTTTGGTCAAACTGGCCAAAAGAGGGGGACGGAGGGAGAGCCAGTCCCACCTCAGTCCTTTCCCCTTGGGGGAAAGCATTACAACTCTACCAGCACAGGCACAATCTTGGGAGCAAGAAAGGTTCTAGATGTCCTCGTTCAACCTCTCATTTTACAGGTGAAGAAACAGAGGCCCGGAGAGGAAAAATGACTTTCGCGCACAAGGTCCCAAGGCTACCGAAGGGCAGCTTATCTCCTAACTGCTGGAGTTAGCTCCAGCTGCAAGGTTGTTGCAGGGGAACAACAGAATGGGGGCTCATTCTGAAGCAGTGAGGGAGATCGTGCACCTGATTCCAGTTTGGGGCCCGTTCACTGTTGCCCCTTCTTTCCAGCGGCTGATTCCATTCCTGGCTTCACCACATCCATTCGTTTTTTGAGTTATTAGAAAAGGTTTATCAGCTGCCTGCCCCCTCCCCCTCTTTAAAGTCTTCCAAACATACTAGTTTTCTACAGGAAAGCCCAGAGGCCTGACTAGCCCCTGCCTCCCTGCCACCCACTTACTCAATCTGGGGCTCAGCACTAGGCTCCCTGGGCCCTGGGCTCAAAATCCTGCCTCTTCAGAGACAGTCTAAAGCTTGCAACCAAACTCCTTACAAATAGTTACATTTCCCAGCAGCCTGCACACGCAGAGCCTCTGCCAGGCTCACTTACAGGGCTGGCAGGGTAGAATAAGCAGTGGTCCTGAAAGCTCCCCGACCCTTATTTTCCCTCACAAGGAGACGCCTGCCTGACAGGGTTTTCATATAAGAACGGCAAGCCTTAATAGGTATTAGATTTCTGATAAGCAGCCCTGTGAGTTAGATCTTCATGTGCTGCCATGTCACCGGGCACCCAAGGAGCAGAGACCACTGCATCTCAGCCTTTTCAGGGCGCTGCCCCCTGCCCGGTGAGAGACACGACTTACGGGAGCATTCCGGGTGCTGACCCAGACAGTCACCGTCTGGAGACCGTCTTAGAAAGCAAGGCGGTGTAATTATCTGTCCGACATGCTCGCCTATACGGGAAGCTGGACCTCACAAAGGTCAATGTGATATCGGAAGAAATGACAGCTCTCAGCAAAACAAAAGATACTTAAAAGTTGTGAAATTCACATGCTGGAACAAGAAGGAGTGTTCAGCGCTGGGAGCTGCAACTGTACGTCCAGCACATTCCTCGAACCCATCTTCTCCTGCTCTCGGTGGCCCCCGCTAGCCTCAGGCCAGGCCTCAGGACCTCCTGCTTTATGGAAGACCCAGGTACATTCCCCTCACTCTCTGCGCCCTGGGGGCAGTCACTAAACACAGACTGGATCTTGTCACACCTCTGCCTGCAAAATAAAGCCCTTCTGACCCGACCTCAGCTTGCCTATGGTGCCACCGCCTACCACCCCGCCAGGCAGCACACTGCGCTGTCTCCTCGCCTGGAGCGTCCTCCCCTGACAGCTTTCTCGGTCCTCACCGTCTTTGTCCCTGAAGACCCTGTTCGCTCAAACCCTTGCTCCTCCCAGAAGTCCTCCACTTTTTTGCCCCTGTACCCCTAGCACTAATCGGTCTGCCTCCCTGCTTAATGGCACACGAACACGTCTTTGCTTAAAACGTGCTGTTCATTCCACTGTTACATCTAGGCCACGGCAGGTGGTGAAGAGTGAGAACTCTCATGAAGGGACAAGGTTAGGATAAGGAGTTCACCCACCTGTCCTTCACTTGCAGTAGGTAGCAGACCAAGCAATAGCCAGCACAGCTTTGTACAAAATTGCGCTGCGCACTGAGGAATGCCTCAGTGGTGTAACTGCCATGCTCCTGCAGGAAGTAATCGAGCAGGGAGAGCTGTGACTGCTTCTTCACCTGGTGAATGGACACAGCGTTGACCACCGGTTCAATCATGCCGCTGTCAGCAGAAATCACAAGGATCTTGTATGGCTTGATCCACAGGGGCACTCGCTCCTGTTCCCAAATGGACTGTGGGGAGACACAGAGGCATGCGACTATCATCTTCCCAAACTAGGGGAGGAGGCTAAAATCCACCCCCTGCCCCCAGAGCCCAGCCTCAGACAGTTCCCGTCTTTGTAGCCTTGGCTTCTAGGCCATCAAGTGAGTAAAACCCACTGATGCCCCCTGAGGACCAGGGAGTTCTGAAAGAAGTCCAGGGCTCACAAGATACAGGGAAGTATATGAGAAAAGGCAGCGTAGAGGATGAAAACCCCAAAAAGGCAGGGAGGACGGGAAACCACACTGACACCTCACAGGCACGCAGAATGTGAGCCACTAATCCAAATTCAAATAATAGGGAGAAGACAGGAAAGGCTTTAGGTCCAGGGAAAGCCTCTGAAGAAAATGACAATATTTATAGAAAGAATAGGATTAACAGGTAAAGTTGCTTGCAGGCGACCAATCCAAAGGTTCAGGGGATCGACATCTCTGGCACACTGCAAAGCAGCTGCCACAGACCAGTTAGGAGACTAAAGGACAAATCCAGCCTCCCAAGTGCAGAGATCACAGCAGGTGCAGTTCACAAACGGGCCACGAGGGGTCGCGGTGGAGCTGTTCCTGTGGCTGTACTTGGAGAAGGAGCACCAGCTTTCGTGGGAGCTGCATCCAGTTTAGACCTAGGAAGGAAGCTGGTCCCCAGCAGAGCTCCCTGTGGAACCACCTGCGTAACGACCTGCGTGCTCACCTCAGCTGGGCTGAGTTCCCCTTCTTCCTCCCTCCCTCTCTTACCTGCAGTTGCTTTAACACCTGGAAGGCCAGGAGCTCCTGCCGAAGATCATCCCCACACTTGACAATGACCGACAGAAGGCGCCAATTGGGGAGGTGGCCATAGGGGGAGCCCTCTCTGATTCGCCTGTGAAGAAAGAAGCAAAAGGTGTCAAAGGGTTGACGACAGGAGAGGACAGACATCGCTTCCGCCTGAAGTCTAAACCAAACTCCCCACAAGGCAAGGACTCGGATGCCTGGGAGCCTGATAGTTTGGTAGAGACTGGCGGACAATACAGATGCCACGGTGAGTACCTGAGGCCACCTCCAAGCTTTGGGAGGGGCCCAGGGACCACAGCCACCCGACTCACCTTACTTTCTCCTGCCAGGGCTCTTTCAGAGCAACTGCAGAAGGGTCTTCCGGGTCTCGTCTGAAGGCTGTGGGGGTGTGAGCCAGCTGCTCCGAGAGCCGCCGTCTAGCAGGAAGAAACTATATCATTTGCTTGGAGGAGTTACCCCAGAGCCTCATGTCCCTGTCTATGCCGGCATTTCCTGCACTCTTTCCTTGATTCTGGGCACACAGAGATAGAAACCTGGGCTGAGAGTTTTGCTAACCTGGTGGTCTGCAATCATGTTGCAATGCAGGTTACCAGGCCCTCCCCATTTCTCGACTGAGACTCTGATTCAGATCAGGTGTGGCTCCAGCATCTGCATTTCCAGCAAGCTCTCCTCCCTCTCCCTTGATTTTGGCACGTGTAGTCCTCAGACCCATTCCAAGAAATGCTGCTCCCTTTGGAGTCCTCTTAAATGTAACTTCCTTCCGTGGTAGCCCAGTAATTTCTCAACCTGCACCTTCACTGTCTCAAGTTTGGTGGCCTCAGGACAACGACGGAGTAAGGAGAGAGAAGAGGGAAAGAGAGGCTGACAGACAGGAAAGGACAGAGACAGGCACAGTGCCTGAGGGGGAGGAAGAATGTGGGGCAGGGTGGTCTGGCCATACCGGATGTCCCCTGCTGCTATGAACACAGGCTCCTTGCTCTCCTGGCTGGTGATGCTGTCCACAGAGAACTGGGAGATGTTGTCACAGCTGTTGGTGTGCACTTCAGGGAGCTGGGAGAGCAGGGGACCACAGGTCAGAAGCGCCAAACACAGGCCTCACTTCTGTCACCTGCTCCTCCAGTCACTCTACACGCTTGCCGCCTCTGCATCATGATCGCTCCCCCACTTCTGGACTCTGTTCCAGAAAGCCTGCCCTGCTTCCATGCCACAACGCCTGGGCACTCACACGGGCCTTACGGCCGTGTTTCCCTAAGTGTGAACTACCTCATCAGAATCACCTGGTACGCTGCTAAAATGCAGACTGCCATATCCCGCCATCAGTCTGAAGTAGAATTACTGGGAATGGGATCTGGAAGCCTGCATTTTTAACAAGTTCTCCAGAAGACCCCCGGTGTGCTCAGGTTTGCACACCACTGCCACGACCGCCAGAGAAAGCTGGACTTTCGCCCTTTACTAGGAGTTCTCCCCGGCGACAGCTGCATTCTCCCGCAGGGTCCAGAACTAGGCCCCTCTGACCCATTTCTTCAGTCTAAGCCATTCCATCTAATCTCCCCATCTCTCTCAAATACAAAATGTTCCACCAGACCCCAACTCCACTCAGCACTTACTGCACACTGCCTTGTTGTATATCCTATAAACAGGTTTTTTCCCCTTAAGTGTCTGCGTCCAATCTCCTAATTGGACTGTAAGCTCAAGGACAGACAGTCTGTCTTCACAAAGTGACATCTGGTTGTGTCACAGTCCTACATAAAATGCGGCTCTCGCTCTTCACAAGCCCAGGACAGAGTCCAAGTTTCCTTCCACAGTTGATAGGATCCTTCCTACAATGTGGCTCACGCCAACCTCTCCAGCCTCCCTCTTCACCACTTCTACCCACACAGTATGTCACAGCCACACATAACGTCCTTCGGTTCCTCAACTGAGCCCAGCTGCCTCGTCCTCCAGTCTGCACATTTGCTATTCCCTCTGCTGGGAATGGTCTGTCCAGTGAGTCCAGCGACCCATCTTCAGGGCCCTGCTGACATAGTTCCTCCTCAGGAAATCATGTGGGGTGTTGCCCAGGCCCCAGTCTGGAGTAAGTCCTACCCCCACCCTCAGGGGCTGCCTAACACCCTGCTCCCTGCAGCACAACCTGGATCTCACCATACTATAGCTGCCTGCTGACTGGTTTTGTTCCCTCTCTTTTTAGGTCATAAACTCCTTGCGGGCAGGGGCCATCTTGTTCACTAGTCCACAGTACTCTAGGCTGGCACAAACAAGGCTCTCCATAAATACTTCTTGAAGGAATGAATGTATGACTTATTATTCTCTACTTCTCTAAGACAACTTTATATAGCAGATGTTCATAAATATTTTAAGTTTCCCTCACTCTCTTGGGCTTAGAAGTTCATCCTGATACTTAACCTAAATTCCTTCTGCAGGAAAACAAGCTCCACCTGAATAGTCCAGACTAGCGGTGTTCAGGGCTTTCCCCCTCATCCCCATGGGCACCTGCCTCAGCCTGCCTCAGGGTGTGTGGCCTTGTCTCAAATACAATGAAAGCTCCTGGAGAATGGGTGCTGGGCCCCAGTACCACCTCCTGGGAGCTCCCTCACCTCCACCTGCAGCTCGCCTATGTCATCCACCGACCAGGCCTCATCATCATTGTCATAGTTGGGCACAGTGCTGAAGCTGCCTGCCCGCTGCTCATGGGTGATACCGCATTCAGGCAGGTTCTCCACAGACCGTGTGCTCCGAATTCGGTTCTCGGGTATCCGGGCGGGAACGTTGGTGGTGTCAAAGTTTTCACATTCAAGGACTTCCACATAGATCAGGTAGGGAGCCTGGAGGGGAGGTGTGTGTGTGAGAACAGTATTTCCAACTTCCCTCTACCACCGTCCCCCAAATCTCAACTCTGCTAACACAGTCCTTCCAGCTGCCCACTCCTAGCTCCAACCCTCACCTGCCAGTCTTTTGACACTATGAATGCCATATTCAGAGCAGGAACTTGTCCTGTGAACATGCATTTCAAGAATTTGGGTGAGAGACTGCACAGGTCTTTAAAATGCTTCAGCTGATGGGCACCTGGGTGGCTCAGTCCGTTAAGCGTCTGCCTTCGGCTCAGGTCATGATCCCAGGGTCCTGGGATCGAGTCCCACATTGGGCTCCCTGCTCTGCAGGAAGTCTGTTCTCCCTCTGCCCCTCTTCCCACTCATTCTCTCAATCTCTCTCTCTCAAATAAATAAATAAAATCTTAAAAATAAAAAATGTTTCAGCTGAGCTCCAACATGTACAGATGATACACTTGGGCAAAACTATCAATTACCACCTTCAGAGAAGCCTAGAAGCCTATCTGGGGGCTTGTCCTAAAGACAGACAGAGACTGGGGAAAAATCAGGCACTGCTCCAAGCAGGGTCCTAAACCTCAATACTTCTTCTGAAAAAGAATCTGAACCATTAGGACTCATTCCAATCAGCAGACAGCTAATTCTCTCCAACATGAGTCCGGCATCCTTCTCTCCTTCTACCTTCTCACTCTGATCAGAAAAGGTCTTAGAAACAAAAGATTTCTTTCTTTCTCCCACTGTCACTGTAGATGGAAAGCCTAAGAGTTATGGAAGGGCTAGGGAAGAGCTATCAAAGGGCTGGAACGACACTGGAGAGCAACTCTCTCCTGAGACATGGGAAAGAAGAGGCAAGCTGAAAAGATTAGGCCTCTTTGGTCCAAAAAAACAAGGCCCAAGAAGGGGGACAAGAGGGCCCTCAGAATCACAACAGCACTGAGATAAGGTCAAGATTGACAAGTGCACATGAACCGTGGAGGCCAGGATATTGGTGGGGCATCCCTGAGTGTATACACGGGAACCTGGACAATCATGGGAGAAGAGTCAAACAGGGGGTAGGGTTTGGGCCAGAGCCCACCTACCTTGTCCTTGGAGTTGAGGACAACAGCCTGGGTGTGGGGCACGCGGACCACGTGGTGGTCAAAGCCAGCAGTGGGCAGCCAGACTCGGGCAGGGAGCTTATGGTTGAGCAGGGAGAGCTCTGAGATCAGCCGCTGTGTTTTTTGCTCCTTGGTGGGGAGTGTGGCCAGACGCTTGCCAATTGCCATCAGGGACTTGATGAATTCTCGCTCAGGAGCCAGCCTGACGGGCTACAGGGGATTGGGTCAAAGTAAAAGACGGTAAAGAAACCATAGAAAAAAGTGGCCCACCCACTTAATCACTCCTGGCCATGGATCCCAATGTCTGGAGAACTCTAGGGAAGGAGCTACCTTTCAGCACTGGCAGGAGGTGCCACCACTCCACCCCTGACAGCTTCAGCTGGGAATAGGTAGAAAAGCTAGCACACTCCTCCACAGGCTGATTCTTGAGGGTGAAGGGGGTGTGAACCTGTGTCACTGGGAGGTACCTCTCTTCTCTTGGACCTGAGTTTGTTACGAACTGTCCCAAGGCTTCGAGATCGGTAGAGGGACAACATCCAGAGAGAAGAGCTGCTTATACATGACGCGCTTCACTTATCTCTAGGTCCTTGGGCTGAGTCTCTGCTAAGGGGCTCTGCCAGTGGCCCACAAGGCTAGGGAGGGGCGTTCTGAGTCACTACGTCTCCTTTCAAGGATTTACTCCATTCAAATGACTTTTGTTACCTTTCATAGCATCCCCCTGACCACCCCACAATCTCTTACAAGGGGTTAGTGCACATGCAGGGGATGTGAAGGGGATGAACAGACTTTGCATTAATGAGGGAACAATCAACAGGGACAGAAAAAGCAGATGGAGGGAGGGAGGTGTGGGGAGTGGGTGGAGAAAGCAATAGCTCCTTTCTGCCCTTGACAAGGGCCCTGAGGGTCTGTCTCTTTCAGTGATTCCTCCTTAGGTCCTCTTCCCCTACCTCTCAGGGGCAGGCTCCCCATATTAACTCCTGCTGTGAGCCTGGCTCCTCAGGCTGGGCACTTCATCATTCCCAGAAAGGTCCATCTGAGCAGTGAGGTGAGGGTGCGGGAAAAGATGGATACAAAGAAGGGCTCTATTCCCAGCCTAAGTCCTTCTACCATTAGGAGTACTTTATCAAGGTAGCCACCAGCATCCCCATCCCAGCTCCCCTCAGCTAGATAAGAACAATATTTCTTCTTCTTATAGAAACAGTATTTCACTCACCAGGCCTTTCTCTCCCTCTCTGTGGGTCCTGCTTAGTTTCCTGAGAACTGAGAATTTCTACCCTCACTCCCTCACACTGCAAAAAAGAGCTTCTTTTGAAAGCTGGGTAGTACCAGGCCCATCTCTGCATGTGCAAAGAGCCAGTGTTCAAAAGAATAGCTCATCTCTCAGCCTCTGCCCCACTGGGGGCCGGCTCAGGGTCCCATATGATAATGAAACAGGATGTCGGAATCAATCAGGGATGCTCTGGGAGACCGGGTTGAAAAGAGATCAAGACAGGAAGACAGCAGAACTGGGCTTCTGTGGTCCCTGGAAATATCCCAGGGGCCTCATGGAGAAAGCAAAAGAAAGGAAGAGGAAATCTGGAAACTCACTCCTTCATTCATCCTGATCCCCTAATCCATCCAATCAGGTGGCAAACCGTCACTGTTCCAAGGACCCTCCACCCCAACCAATTCATGGTCATCTCAGATTAGAAAAGGCAGAATTCCTTCCCATCCTCAAATCAGCATTTGGGTCGGGGGCCCCTACGTTCCTTCAGCATGTTGGAGATGTGACCCCAGGCCTCGAGAGAGGCTCTGCCACATGCGAGGAGATAGGAATCATGATTGAAAGGGGATCAGCACAGAACGGAGAAAACTGATTGGGTAAACAAATCAAAAAGAAAAAGTAAAAAAATCATCCAAACTCCCAGAGGGTCCAGCATTTCCTCTCACGTCTCTGCCCAGCAACAAGGTCTGAGACCCTGTGGGACCAGAGGGTCAGGGGTTAGTCCAGAGGGAACAAGAAAGGAGAATGCGGATTAAGGAACCTCCTGGGCAGTGAGCTGGGAAAGGGAAGAACTCAGACCTGGAAGAAAGATGGTTGAAGCTAAAAAAGAAAACCGGCTTTTGGGAGGTAAAACTTTCCTTCAGGCCAAATCCTGTTTGTGTTTGGGGTCTGCTCCCCCACCACAGGGCCTAGCATTTAGAAGAACCAAATAAATATTTGATGGTCTGATGGCAGAAGCCATGTGGAAAGGGTTCTGGGTGGGAGAAATAGGATTCTGGGGCTTTCTGCCAAGAAGTTCTTGGCTCCAATCCAGGAGTAAATTCTACCTCTCTCCCAGCTGTTGGCTCTAGAGACCCAGGAACTGGGGGCTGAGTCGCAGTGCTTCCCAGCTGCGTCTGGGAGAAGGCTCGAGCACGACTAAGCCTGGGCTCAGGGCACTGGTGACAAAGGGCAGGGGACTCTTCCAGGCTGGGGAGCCCTGGGAGGGAGGGGCTGATCTCCCAGGCAGAAAAGGCACCTTTTAACTCAAGCCTTGGCCTGGGGACTCAGAAGACCTGGGGACGGAGAGGAAATGCGGCCACAGGGGGGGAGCCTGCCACCCAGTCCCAGCCTGACCCCACTTACGGAACTGAATGAATTATCAATACTCTCGGTGCTGGAGGAGAGCTCCTGGGAAAGGGCCAGAGGGCAGGGGGAGGAGGAGGGGCAGGGAGGGAGGGGAGAGAGACAAAGGCAAAGAATTTAGCTCCAACTTGGATCATAACTGCTTCTCTCATGTATCTCTACCTGGCTGCTTTAATGAGAGAAAGTCAACCCAGAAACACCACTTGCCCACATTCTTGACCCCTGTAGGAGACAATGGAGAGCTGGCTCAGACCGTGAGGTCAGAAGAAGGGCTGAAGAGACAGAAGGCCTCGGATTTTCACTTTGTCCCCTTCTCTCCTTGCCTGCACCGAGCTCTCCCTCTAGGGCAGACCCTACAGCTGGGCGCCTCAGGGCGGTAACTGCACTGCCAAGCTGCCTGCTTTCTCTTCAGCCACTCACATGCTCCTACCCAAACCCCTCTCTGTGGAAACCACCACAAAGGAACTGAATTTAACAAGCTGCATGGCCCCCATACTGGAAAGCCTGCTTTCCTCCAGCTTCTTGCTAACGTCAGGGAGGAAGAAGAGCTAAACTTTCAGTGCCAGGGCTATCTCCTTGCCAATCAGCCTCATTATCATCCTGGGATGGCCAGTCCCAATCTTGAGCCATGTGATGAGGGACACCCCAGAGCCATGAGCATGACACCTCTGGGCTAGATGCTGCTGGGCCTAAAGGATGGATGACTCTCCTATCTACTCAACCTCCGCAGGCTTCCAATCAGGCTATTTCGTGCCACACTCAGTAAATTACAATTTTTGGACCTCAGCTGGGGAGCTGGTCCTAGCTGCATCCACCTGTGAAAGCTGAGCAGCTGAGCAGAAGCTGTCCAGCTCCCAGCCTAGGAGATTTATCTAAATCTCACCCCATGCCTGTGTCTTACTGGTGTCCGTGAGCAAAAACAGGGGAAAGGGCTGGTGGTCAAACTCGCCTTCAGCGGTTCTACTGCAGCTTGTGCACGGGCCCATCCTGGGTTCTGTCCACCAAGGTCTCCCAGGGCAGGGAGAAGGGGCAACAAGCATGCACAAACATGCAGGAGGGCAGGGGCCTGGACTTAGAGACAAAGTCCTGGGAGCTCCCAGAGCAGGAGGACAGTAGTCACTGAGCTTCTACTCTGCAATCAGCATTTCAAGCACCTACTTAATTCCATTCCATGGTTTACATTCTCTTCTAGCTGGAGGTCCTATAGTCAGGTCATTCCTTGAAGAATCTGAGGAGAGGGGCACTTGGGAGGGAGAAGGCAGGCCAAATACTCTCCCAAGGCAACAATTCCTCTGCTTTGGGTAGAGGTGGGCAGGAGAACTGAGGCAGTGAGGATGCCAGAGCCTATTCTGACTTAGGGGTTCAATCTCTGTCCATGAGCTGGTTGGGGAAGGAACAGCAGGGAGGGTACTGCTCCGTGAGCAATGCTCCAGCTGATTCTTCCACAGATGGGTCCCGTCTGACTCATTAGTAGCCTTGGGGGAAGGGAGGTATATCATGATCTGTTCCTCTCTCCTACTCTGTAGGCTTGAGTCACTCATACTGAGTCAGCTCCAGGAGAAAAGCTGAGGCCAAGAAGCTGACATCACACCACATCAGGCTGGAAGGCCCACTGGGGCTTCCAGTGTGACATGCAGCAGATTTCTCTGTACAAAGGTTATAGTCCTTAAAAGACAAAGCTGATCTACTACGAGTGTCATTATGTGGGGCAGGGTGTGGGGTGGGGGTGGTACCTAAATCATCTCTGCTCCCTGGGCCCTCATTCTAGGCCAAAATGTTTACCATTTGGTTACTAATGGGAAGAAAGACTACCTGAGCAGAGTCCTCCAATTAGGCTGACAAAAACTGCTTTGAAGCGGCAGGCTTCGGGGGCAGAAATGGTGGGGGCTGGGAGAAATCCATGCTGGAGTTCTTGGCTTATAGTGGAGAGTGTGAAAGATCCATCATTAAGAGAAAACAGAACCCCGTGTGAGATCTGGGCAGAAAATGACCGTGCAGGGAGACTATGGGCAGGAAGAGAATTGCACGGGCCGCCGGGGCCTCTTCTCTGTGGCCTCACTTTACCCTCCAGAGCTTCTCTTTAGATAATTATGTGCTTTATTTAATAAGCTTTAGACTTCCTCCTTACATGCAGGAAACAGTTTCTCAAGAGAGTTACAAACTCCACCAAAAAACTGTTAGAACTGATAAATTCGGTAAACTTTCAGTATACAAAATTGAGAGTCACATACTAAGCGGACTCTTAGATAATGGGGTCTCCACAGTACAAGTTCCTGGAGGGAAGAGCCACACTTTATCCTTCATCTTTTACTGCCTCTGGCAATGGCTGTGCATGGGGTACAAGCTCATTTGTTGAGTGAATGAATGTTGTATAACAGGGGAGGAGGAGGAGCAGAAGGAGGAAAACCAATTCCCTTGGTATTTGGGGAACAAAAGCCTTGACAGACGTATCCTCAAATTGCCATCCTTCATCTTTTACTGCCTCTGGCAATGGCTGTGCATGGGGTACAAGCTCATTTGTTGAGTGAATGAATGTTGTATAACAGGGGAGGAGGAGGAGCAGAAGGAGGAAAACCAATTCCCTTGGTATTTGGGGAACAAAAGCCTTGACAGACGTATCCTCAAATTGCCAAAGGGGTTTAGACAGACCTCTGTGCCAAAGACTCCAATGCTCAGACCCCTAGAGACATTCCTATTTATTCTCTCACTCCTGGCCAGCATCAGATAACCCAGGAATGCCTAGGGATCTGGTATCTCCTTCCTTTCCTGGATCTAATAACCCATGATAAGGAGCCAGGTTGGGAAGAATGGCAGCCAGAGAAGCCACTCCAGAGGATTTAAGCTCTCACAGAATACCTGTGTCTCAGAGTCACCCATAATCCCATCCTGGGAAGGAGCTAGATCCAAGGAAGAGGGACCAAGGACCAGGACAGAGTAGGCCTGAGGCCTCAGCTTTTCTGGTCCTAAGATGACAACTACCAAATGCATATAGAGAAAAGCCATGCCTGACAGGAGGTGCAAAGGGGTGCATTTGCAGCTGCTCACACACATACTGCTACAGGCTTGACCCCAAGAGAAGGAGCTCCCAAACCCTTCAGGGCCTTAGTCCCACCAGATGTGGATGATTCTTCTTGTTCTGCAACGACCTCTGTTCATGACTTTGAACTTCCCTGCAAGCTCAACCAGAAAAGAAAATGGTGCATTTTGATTCTGAGAACCATTGGGCTCTTCTGCCTGTGCATGGAATCGTGGAAACCTAGATGGCTAGGGCCTAGGCCATTCTTCCCCAAGTGGACTCTGACAGCTGAGGGCCTGGGAATGCAGATGCTGAGAAATAAGCAAGATGGCTCAGCTGAATGATTAAAAGCATCAGCTGTGATCTGAGGCCTAGCTGAGGGACCCTGGGAAAATCACCTCACCTCTCTAAGCTTGCCTCTTCAATGGTAAAATAATCCCTGTCTCTTAGGACTGTTGAGGATGAAATGTAAAGTACTTGGCACAATGCTTGGCATCTAATAAGTGCCCAACAAATGTTGGCTCTTTTAGCTTCACTCTTATCATAACAAAACCCCAAATTTCCAGAAAGCAGGCTCTGTAGTCTCCCTCCGTCCTGCCTTTTCCCTTCCCTAGTCACTCTGATTGAAAGAAGCTGAAAAGAAGTCCCACTGTATCAAAACCGTGGGTGAGTTATGTGCCCCACAGGGGCAGATGCCAGCACCATGGCTATATGCATTTTCCAACAAGTGCAAATTCCTTGCTCTTTTCTCCCTTCTTTCCTAGGCTGGGCTGGCAGCCAGGATGAGAGCTGGGCCAGTGGTGAGTCACAGGGGGGGACTGGGGCATCACTGTCTGGCTGGGACCAGGTCACTGACACTTAGTTGTCCAGTGGCAACTTCCCAAGCTATCTGTCCAGACATGGGATGGAAGGTGGGCATAACCTACTGATGTGCTTATCTCCTCCCTCTCTGGACACCCCCAACTGCTCCTGCAGCCTTCTCTTCTTTCCAGCCTTCAAGTCTCTGACTAGACTCTGGGCATGCCCAAGATTTATTCTACAGCAAGACCACTTCCCTCTTCCCTTTGTGCTTCTCCAAAATGCTAAGACATCCCTTCCCCTGAGGAAAGGCAGGCACAAGGGCATTCTGCAGATACCTCAGTGATAGGGAATGAACCTTACTCTTAAGTCAACAAAAAGGAGGATCTTTGGAGAGTGGGGCAGAGGGATTATGAGGAGGAGTGACCAGGAGAATGAAGTTAAGGCTCTATTTAATACCCCTCCCCCCAGCACACACACCATCCCTTTTCCTCCCTGATGGCTGCTACTCTGAGAGGTTCTGGTAGATATCCCAGGTCTCAAGTCAGGGTGGGGAGGGTCTCTGCCACAGTTCTCAGTAAGTAAGTAGTTAATGGAATGGCAGTGAAGTTGAGTAAAAACAACTGGACAGAGTCAGGAGTGTCAGCCTTGCTATTAGCTACATGACCCGAGGCAAGTCACTTCTCTCTCTCTAGGTCTCTGAGTTCTTCCTTTGTAAAATGAGACAGTTGGAATACATGAATTCTAAGGTCTTTTTCCACTCTGACATCCCATGCTTTTATCAGTGAAATGAAACAGAGGAAAGGAGAGAAAAGGACAGCGGAACTATATATCAGACATCCTGTCTCCATGCCGTCTTGCCCCCACTGCCCCTCCCAGGCATTTTACCTCATCCTCATTTTCCACTTTAGGGTTGCTGGCCGTTCGTTTCAGGTTGCTGCTGAGACTTATGCTGGCGGTGGCATCGGACTTAGAGCGCTGGTGAGTCCTCTTAGAGGGAGACAGCCCCATGTCAGGAGCTGGGCTCAAGGAAGGCAGCTCCCTCTTCCGGTGAGCTGGCTTTAGCTCATCTGAGAGGATCAGCTTCCGGAGCTTGGTCCCACGGGAGTGTCGCTGAGTGGAAATGTGCATGTCTGAAGAGTAGGCCCCAAGCAACAGGGCGCACTGGAGGGAAAAGTTAATGCTCTGGCGGCAGCGATGGACTATGTAGGGCTTGATGGCATCACCCACGTCCTCATCCATGTGGATGTACATGTTAAGCAACTGGGGCAGATAGAAATCCACATCCTCGTTGCGAAAGCAGAAGAGCCGGTTGCCGATGTAGGCTTGTACTCCAGGCTCCTTGGAGTTGTATAGGTATGAAATGGCCATGGAGATGTCAAATAGTTTTGACTCAAAAAGCCTCAGCAGCCAGGACTGTTTGGCCGAGTTGTTCTGCCGCCGTCTCCTTGCTCCCTTGGCCGTGCCCGAGGCCACAGTGGCCCCCATTTCATCTTCCTCCTCCCTTATCTGGGCAGGTGGATCGTCCAGGCAACGGATCGCACTGTCCAAAACATCCCCATTGACCAGCTCCAGAGGGGTGTCTGTGTTAGATACAGCCACACCTCCATGCAAAAGCTTGACTTGCTCCAGCACCTCCTGGCAGGCCTTTTGGGCCACCTCACGGTCAATCACTGATAGTTCCCCGACCCCCTCTGTGATGACGCCTAGCAAGGAACCCCCATTATTCCCTGGCGGGCCAGGAGTGGGCTCAGAAGTTGGCTTCAGGGGGGCAGGTTCCACCACCATGTCTCCCATGGCCACAGCCAGACTTCGAGCTTCCAAGCTACAGGAGGAAGGAAAGAGAAAGGAACAGAAAGGGAGACACATACACACACTGGTTAGTGGTGCCATCCTCAGGTCTTCCTTTCGTCCACCATGAAACCGTCCCAGGCCCCTCCTCTCTTTTGTCTTCCTGGACTCCTTCAAAATCAGATGAGAAGTCATCCCCCACGAAGCCTTCCCTGACTACCTCCACTACCGATCGCCACATTACTCTTCCTTCTTCTGCACTTAGCTATCAGCTTAGCCTCTGTTCCTACCTTGCATTTGCAAAATGCTGCTTTATACGTTTTGTTTACATAGGTTTACAAATCTTCAGGTAGACTGGGAAGCAATTCTGGTCTTATTCCCTTGTCCCTAACTCTTCAAATGCTTTTCTATCTTGTATTCTTCTCGTATCTCCCTTGACAAGCCTCGCCTGCCAATATCCTTTCTCTTTTCCTCTTTAAATTGTATTCCCTTACTCATATAACATTCCAGACACAGGTCCTAAGCATCTCACCTCCATTTAGTATCAAAGCTTATTTTTTTTAAGTTTCATTTTTATTTAAGTAATCTCTACACCCAACGTGGGGCTTGATCGAACTCAAGACCCTGAGATCAAGAGTCCCACGCTCTTCCGACTGAACCAGCCTGACACCTGCCAGTATCCAAGTCCTGATATGTTTCTCTAGTCACCTTCCCTTCAGACTCAAAGTTCCCAAGGAGTAAGGGCCAGCAAATACCATCCAGGCTTCACTGAGAAAACAGCTCTAAAACAACCATCAACAACCCTGCTGAAGTGTGCCATTTCTCTGCTTGTCTGACTTCATGACGTCATTCCTTCTTTCTCTAGTGCTGTAGCAGTCAAGTACAGTGGAAAGACTGCTGAACTTGGAGTCAAATGGGCTGGGATTCAAGATCCTGGCTCTGCCATTATGAGATGTGTAAACTTATACAAACCATATATTTTCTGAGTTTCAGTTTCCTCAACTGCAAAATTGGAAAAACATATCTACTTCTCATTGTTGTTGTGTGGGAAAACATCATGAGTGTAGAAGGATCTAGCACAGTCCTTGGCACACAGTAGTACTCAATAAATATCAGGTGAATCCTAATCACCTAACAAGTTAGTAAACAGTGTATATGCGTACAAGTGTGTGCGCACACACATACTGTTTATAAGGAAAGTGAATTAGCGTTACATTTGTTGTCTAAGAATCTCCCAAAACATTTATGACAGACCTCTCCTACCCCAACACTACCTTCTCCATTATCATACACACAGCCCACGAACTGGAAAGGCTGGGAGAAGGCAAAAAGAATTTAGCTAGAGCTCATGGGTCTATAACATCCAAAGAACAGGGAGGAACAGGAATCACAACACCAAGAGTCCCTCTCTGGAGTGAGAGAACATTGCTGACAAAAGCCACTGCTCTCCTAGGACGATTCTTCTGAGCCCCACCAAATGTGGATCAGAATAGCGTAGAATGGAAGGAAATTTCAAAGCAAGGACTGGGAGAGGCACACTGTGAATGTCAGATCTACCCAACTCCAAAGTCCGACTGTAGTCAACAACGGGCTCAGAGGCCTCTTCACAAAAACACAAGTAAAAGTGAGCCTAAGATACACTCAAGAGCGTGAGCAAGAGGAAGGCAGGATCTACTGTAGAGCGGAAACACAGGTAGTTTGCAACCATTAGTGACACCGCCTTTGATGCTAGTGAATCTGGGTGCATAGCACCATACCACTTTGGGTAGGTGAAAGGAGGCTTGCGATACAAATTCTCTAATCGCTCTGGGAAGCCCCATTTTCCACCGCCACCCTTCCAGTGCCTCTTCTTGCACCTCTGAAATGTTAAGAGTCAGTCACTCTGCTCTGCCCTATACTGTATAGCCTAGCAACGTCCCTCCCAGCAGTCACCACTAAGTCTTGCAGGAAGACAGATGGGGAACTCTTCTGTTCTCAGAGATCACCAAAAAAAGGCTACTTTAGTTTATCTTTCTCCCAACCCTGTCAAACAAGAAGTTCCCATCCCTGAATTTAATTTCTCTGATGCAGCTTGAGCTTGGTATCAGTAAAAGTTTGGCAACTCGTTCATCATGCTCTCTCCTAAAATTAGGCCGAGCCCTCTGAGTAGTAGAACCAGCATGGCTGCCTACGTGGATCTGTCTCTACTCGCAACTTTAGGCTACACAGAAATAATAAGAAAGCTTTAATCATTCCTTGCCACACCTTTGCAGGGCACTCTGCACCAGAGGATCATTCTAATTCAACTGAGACCACCACCTTTTAGGTCTGCTGAAAAACTCACATGATAGCCTCAACTGTTTAATACAACCAACTTTTATTTTTTCCTCAATCTCTGTATGCTTGGCAAATCTTTCCGCTTCCCTCTACTCCAGAGACTTCCAAGTTATCAAAAGCTCCTAAAATCCACTTTTCAAAACTTCCAAGAGACATGAAGTTGAGACATCCTCCCATATATAGCACCTCAGACCTCACTAGGATACTCAGCAGATGCCTGCCCCAGCTGACCACAGTTGGGATTATTACTGGCACCAGGAGGGGAGGGAAGGATGCCATTATTTATTTTTTTATCCCAGGGCTCAGCCAGGAATCCCGCATCACAGTACTCAGGGGACTTTTCCACTGAACAGATGCCCCATCTCAGTCTTTATTCCCCAGGGAACCAGATGGTGTCAAGAGATGCAGGAAAACTGGACTCCTCTCTAGTGGCTCTGCCACTAGAAACTACCAAATTGGAGCTGGACCTCCCTCGCCTCCCTGAGCCTCAAGGATTGCCTGCATCTGAAACAAGTCATGGGGGGAGGAGGTATTGAGTTGCCAATTTAGACAGTAAGAAATAGGAAAGGGATTCTCCAAAACCTAAGTCCTAATACAGTCTTCAACATCAGTTCATTCATTTTCAAAAGCAAAGACAATATAACTTTGGTAAGTAACCATTCTAAAGAAAGTGAAAGGACTAGAAAGCGAAAGAAAAAAGGAAGAGGTCCTGTATTCATCACCCTTCGCCTTGTAAGAGAATAGGAAAAAAGAAGAAAATCCAAACCTTTAATATCAAATGGCTCCTATGCTCTCAAGGACGGTCAAACAACTGAGGCTCCACATTTCACACTGGGAGCCTAAACTGGCCTTCCAATTAGATGATGAAGGAACTGAAGAGGTCTCCCCCACCCCAGCCTAGCAGCTGGCTTCTAGGCACTGGGTAGGAGTGGAGTGTTAACTGATTGGGCTCCACAGCTAATTGTCTGGGAAATGTAGGGAATCCTCATCTAAGCATCAGGGGGTTGTTCAGGGCTGAGCACAGCAGTGGCCACAGAGCACACTGAGAGGGTGTACATGTTTGTGTTCTGTTATGACCTAGTATTTAAGTAAATGTCTGCAAAAACTTTATGGGGAGGGGATGTTTAACCTGGCTTCCCGCTTCTCATCACCTCCAAAGATTCCAGGCAAAGAAGCCTCCAACTCCCTACTGATCTTCATTAAAGGATTTCCTGGGTTGGTCTCTGCTAGGACAGGACAGCAGAAAGCCCCAAATCAATCCCCTCACTCAGTTAATGACCATTCCCTTCTTGGGGGACTAGAAAAATATGGGTTGCTTCAGACAAATCCTCATGTTTTACAGGTTCCTGTATTTTCACGGAACTGTCTTAAGAGATCATCTTTCCAAGCAGGTAGGCAAGCTCAATTTTCCTCCCTTTGAGATGGATCATGTGAGTTGGAAAAAAGGGTAGTGAAGCCACTATCTTCATCCTACAAGGTGGGTAGTTAAGAGAGACTGTTACAAGTTCATGGAAAAGAAAGGGAAGTTCACATATGTTATTTACAATTACAGAGGCTTCTAATAAATAAAAGTGACAATTATATAAACAAGAAGCGTAAATCCTCTAAAGTCCAATGCTCTTTTGTAACAATTAATAAACCAAGAAATAGAGGCACAAGCATTTTATCCAATGCTATGGTGATAACCTTCAGAAATAAACACTGAGATAATTAAGATGTTAACTCTAAAGGAGGAGTGGGAAGAATGGAAAGGGACTGTTGATTTCATCATAAACTCTTTTTTTTTTTTAATTTATGTGACAGAGAGAGACACAGTGAGAGAGGGAACACAAGCAGGGGGAGGGGGAGAGGGAGAAGCAGGCTTCCCGCGGAGCAGGGAGCCCGATGTGGGGCTCTATCCCAGGACCCTGGGATCATGACCTGAGCCAAAGGCAGACGCTTAACGACTGAGCCACCCAGGCGCCCCTTCATCATAAACTCTTAAGTACCATTGGAATTAATACCAAGTGCATGTTTGCCTTTTAATAATTTTCTTTTAAAGATTTTATTTTTTTAAGTAATCTCTACACTCAACGTGGGCTTGAACTTACAAGTCAGAGATCAAGAGTTGTGTGCTCCACCAACTAAGCCAGCCAGGCACCCCGCCTTTGATAATAATTTTTAAAAAGAAGCTGCTCTTCCAAAGAGACTCTGCATAACCCTCAGCTGCTTGTTCTGCTATTGAGAAGTTCCTCCTCATATTTTAAAATCTAACTCAAACCTTTCGTTAAAAAGGCCTCAGCTCATCTTTCCCCCTTGACCTCAATGGACAAAGTAGAGATTAAGTGCTACCTTTTTTTCTCATAGAAACCCAGGGACGAACAGTGAGTAGGCTCAGGCCCTAGCAGGAATCACATAAATACTTCCCCCAAGGCCCCAGTGGGGGATTGGCATCAGGGAACAGGGCATTCTTGAGATAGCAGCAGAAAGGCAGGGAAGGCAGTGGTCTCAGGGTAGCTAAGTCAATATTGAATCAGGCTGAGAAGTCTCTGTGCAGGGCCATGGGAGCTGGTATAAGCAGATTCCAGTCAGACAGCCTAAGCCAGCTCTGGAAGCCCCTGCTGAAACAGACAAATGGCAAAGAAAGTAACCTGTGCACTCACCTCTCTCTGAACTGTTCCTCCCTGCTGCAAGCCCCAAATGCGCTTGGACTAGGCCCTCTCTTGTCTCATGCCAATTACTGAAAGGTTCCTCCCAAACTTCTTCCCCAAATCAAAGAATCTCAATTTGCTGTTTTGGATGGCGTTCAGCAAACACGTTCTCATGCAGCGTGGACCCAGCTCTGAGAATGAAGCAGGGAAACTAGGGGAAATATGATTTCTCTTTGGGGGTGTTTCCAAGGAGTGAAACTACTCCTAAAAAGGAGGATGAGGAGACTGCACTCTGGCTAACAATGAAGAGGGAGACAAGGGAGAAGTGGGAAGAGGAAGCATGATTACTTTCAAAAAGACTTAGAATTGGAAGAAAAATGCAACTTCACATGCCCTCTTCACTATCACAGGCCAAGAGAGACATGGCATACAAGGGAGCAACTAGTTTCCCAAGTCCCACTTCACTCCAAGTTCTCTTTCCCAGCCATCTTCCTCAAAGGGCTTTCCCACAAACATACTTTTCCATCTACAGAATCTGGAGTTATGGATCAAGTCCAAGAGGAACAGCACAGGTGGTCAGCAACTTCATGTAGTGGAGAAAAAAGGCAAGGCAGACAAAGGAAGCAGGCCTGGAGCTTGTCTTTCAAATGGACTTATTGCCACAGCTGTCGACTAGAAAGACCCAATAGAGAGATCACAATGAAGGAAAACTCTCAGGTCAGCTAAACCACTACTAAGAAATGCCTTTTGTCTGTGAAACCCAGAATGTTTTGTAAACAAATAAACCAAGTCTAATTTTTCCCCCAGCCCACGTTACAAGTAGCCTATTACTGCACTGATGCCCACAGAGTGGGCCATTCTCCCAAAAAGGTCACTCTAGAGGTCAAGTGAGGAAGTCACATACCAAACCCAGAAGTCCTGATTCTGAATGTCCAAGCTCTTTCTAATGTCTCATGTTCCTTTTTTCAGTTACCCCCAACCCCACCCTGGGCCTAAGCCCTATGGAATCAACCAAAACTATTCCAGTAAGCCACAGACAATAAATTGACTCCTTCTGGATCTGGAAGACACTCTAATCAGTGATCCCTTAAGGACAAGCCTAAAATTAAGTAATCCAAAACAAAATTTCTCACAATCTCACACAGTTTCCATGCAGGCTTGTTCATCCCTCCTAGTGGCTGATCCTGGGTAGTCAACAAAGTATAATCTGATAGGAACTTCTTCAAAACTTACTCCATCCTTCAGAAACACCCTTCTGTCCAGAAAAGCCTGAGTGAGACAGCTGAGGCTCCCCCCACCAACACATTTTCTTCTTAGTTCAAGATTGAGCTGATCCTGAAATAAGTGGTAGGTAGAGATAAAGAATGTGACAGAACACAGACCACAGGGAAAACAGAACCAAGGGTCACAGGGATCAGCAAAATCCTTGAAACTCGAGAGAGAAGGTGTCAGAGATGGAAATCCTGAATGGGAAGGGGCACTGTCAGATCTTTTCTATAGGAACAAACCTCCAGAGGTTGGGGTATTGAGAGGGGGGAAGGGAAGCTAAAGAAAGTTACAGGGATCCTAAAGCTCTCTAGAGAAAGGTAAGGATTAAGGCCAAAGTACAATGCAAATGGTACTTTGGGAATGACGATGAGGGCCTGAGATTTCTTAAGGGGAGGGGAATAGGCAATTCTTGGAAGCCAGGAGCTGGGTGGGTGGCGGTGAGGTAATGGAATCAGAAACAGAGGAATAGAGGGCCACAGGGAAGAGAGAGCTCAGGGAAATGGGAAGCCAGTGCTGGGGTTGCACGGAGACATCGGAGGAAAGGGGCAAAAATAGGAAAAGGGATGAAGGCGGAGGCTGTGGGAAAGGTTTGGGGCGGAACACAGCTGACGAGGAAGCGCAAACAAGAATGGACATTACAAGAGGTACCCTGATGTGGAAAGGGTTCGTGACTTAGGAGAAAATAATTCGGGACGGAGGCAACAGGGATAAGGGGGGGGTGAAGTGGCGGGGGGGGAATCCCCGGGCGGAGGGAGGAGCTAAACAGAATAGGAAGCCAAAAAAGCAGAGAAGGACCCCAGACTTGAGGGGAACGGGTGAAGGCACCCGGGGTGCAGCTGCCACCCGGAGGGCAGTGTTGTAGTCAAACCCAGGTGTGGGGGCGGGGGGAGGCTGTGCGGGACAGCGTGGGAGAGGGACCCCCCACGCACAGGGCCAGGGGGACTCCCGGGGTAGGAATCGCTTACCTCCTGGGGACCCCCGCGGAGGGGGTGGGGGCGGTCGGGGTCGGGCTGCCGACACCGCCGCCTCAGCAGCAGCGGCCGCTGCCGGGTTCCATTGGCCGCCTGCGCTTCCCTGACAGCGGCCGCGGCGGCTGAGCCAGGCCCCGGCGGCTGAGCCAGGCCCCGGCTTAGGGGCTGCCCTCGGCGCCGCCTGAGGGGGCTTTCACACTGCCTCAAGTTCGACCGGGCCGCACAGCCTCCTCGCCTTCCCTCCGCAAAAGCAAGACGAAAATAAAAAATCCCAGTAGGGCTCAATTCTTGGGATATGCCTTCCTGCTTCTCCGACGCTCAGGACCCTGCCAATCCCATAGCAATCTAAGGAGTTGAGCTGCCTGGAACATGCCTGTTCAGAAATAGAAAAGGGGGCGGGGAAGACGCATTTGGAAGCTGGGGAGGGAGGAGAGGACGAAGGGAGGAGCCTACGGGTGGGAGGAGGGGCCAATCTTCCGGAGGCTAAGAGGTAGCTTTTGCGAGGCTAGGGAACCGAGAAGGTAGTAAAATTTACTGGATAAGGGACAGGGGCTCCTGACCTAGAGCAGAGAGAGGCAGGCCGGCAGGCGGGTGCGGGTGCCCTGTTAAAGAAAGGAAGTACATACACATTGGGTACTTCCATAAGTACCTGAACATGCAAATTACATGTAAATGAGCCCGTTTGTGTTAGCAACCGAGTTACCGTAATTGCTATCAGTGTCTTTCCCCCCTCCCCTATTCCACAAGACTCTCTTAGTAAATTAGGCCGTGGAATGGACGCGGGGGGCCCGGCGGGGAGTGGAGAAAGAGAAAGGGCGGGCGGGGAAGATAGTCACCCTCACCACCCTTTTCCTATTCATCTTTAAGGACGCTGCCAAGATTATGCCCCTTATCGCTTCGGGAATGGCGCGGTCCAACCGCGTCAATCTTGCGCCGTTAGCGGCGCGACTCGAGGCCGTGGTTCTGCCTCCGAGGTCACCACCTGCCTGGATAGCCTTTGGCCTCCAGCCTCCGGACGTCGATCCCTCCAGGGAGGGGCTGGACAGGGCCAGGTCGGGAGAGGTGAGTGATCATAACCCCGTCTTCCAAACCAAACCAAACCAAACCATATACAACTAAACAAATAAAAACACGCCCTGCAACTGGACCTCTGGTTTTGCTTTTGTGTATTTGTCAGTATTACTGATTGGGAGCCCTCTCCCTCAGAACCTCTGTCCCAACCCTCATGGGGCCTTACTTAATATTTGTGGTTGAGGCTAGATTTCTGAGGCTAGCCCAGATCTTGTATGCCACCTTCCCTGCCACTTAAAGTCTGTTTGATTTGGGAGGACTGGAGTAACCTCTTTGAACCTCAGTTTCTATGTCTGCAAAGTGGATCCAGGAATATCAACACTTTACAGGGTTTTGTGAGGATTAAAAGAGAGTACAGATTACTACCATAGCACTACATTACTATTATTGGGACAATAATATAGGATGATGAAAGAAAAGGGTCACTGCTTCTGTGTTTAATGGGGAGGCAGAATAGAATGATTTTCCAGAATAATCAGGAAATTAAAGAAGAAATTTTAAAAATACATGGAAGCAAATGGGGAGGCAGAATAAAAAGTAGTAGCTTGGAAATACCTATGTAAAACATGCAGTATGTACAGAAGTAACAAGTGGGGTACCCAAATGCTGAAGGAATAGAGAGGAGTATGTTTAATTAATACAGAAGGCCTAGCCACTAAGTATATGGCAAATGAATGAATGGAAGACCTCTCAAAAATACTGTAAGCCAGGTATTAGAAGAGATATTGGGCAGGATCCAGCAGAACAAAAAAGAGAGCATTCTGAAGACTAAAAAACTGTTGAAGAAAAGAAATGGGTATTTGCTTGAATCATGAGAGGGCAAGCTGATAAACTAGGTTAAAGCGGGAGTACAGTAATGACAGATGAGCAGAGAAAGAAGCCAAGAGTGCCAAAGATAGTTTGAATTTGTCACCGCTGGTCTGGACAGGGGAATCATCAGCCCACCTGTCAGGTCCTGTAACTCTTGGCCAGCTCCCAATCAGCTGTCAGGCAAGGGTCAAGAGGCAATGATCCTGCTTTAACCTAGAGTTTAAAGTGTCACACATCCCTCCCTTCCAGGGGTAGGATTCCCAAGGGCCTTACGCCCCCCCCCCTTTTAAGATTTTATTTATTTAGAGACGCCTGGGTGGCAGTTGGTCAAGCATCTGCCTTCAGCTCATTATCCCAGGGTCCTGGGATCGAATCCTGCATTGGGCTCCCTGTTCAGTGGGGAGCCTGCTTCTCCCTCTGCCTGCCGCTCCCTCTGCTTGTACTCTCTGACAAATAAATAAAATCTTAAAAAAAATTTTTATTTATTTGAGAGAGAGGATGGGCCGGGGGGGGGGGCGGGGGGTGGTGCAGAGGGAGAAGTAGACTCCCTGCTGAGTGCAGAGCTGGACATGGGGCTCGATCCCAGGACCCCAAGACCATGACCCCAGTGGAAGTCAGACACTTAACGGGCTGAGCCACCCAGATGCCCCCTTAGGGCCAGTTTTTGAAACATTGTGAAAAGGGATGTGAAAGCCTTACTTTTTATAGTAGGAAGTTTTTTATTTTCCAACAACAAAACAAGATTTCAGGAACATCTCTGCTCAATCTTTAAGTAGGAACTTTTGATAGCTACTGACAGTTATTAAGTCCTTTATTTTTTTAGAGAGGAAGGGGGATGTTGGAGGGGCAGAGGGAGAGGGAGAGAAAAAATCTTAAGCAGGCTCCATGCCCAGTGCAGAGCCCTATGCAGGCTCGATCTCACAACCCTGAGATCATGACCCGAGCTGAAATCAAGAGTTGGGTGCTTAACCGCATGAGTGTGCCCCTATTAAGACCTTTATTAACCAAGTGAGACCTCCTCCCCTTGCCCTCCCCTCACAAACACAACATTAAGCAGAAGAGTGTTGAGTTTTCTGAGTTTATAGCTCTAAGGGCTCAAGTGTGAATTTCTTTGCATCTCTGTATAACTTGGTCTTTCTGACTTTTTCTGGAGATTTATTTATTTTTTTATTCACTCACTAACTTATTTATTTATTTATTTGATTCACTCTCTCTTTCCACAAGTCTCCAAACCCCTCTGGTCTGAACTCAAGGCAGGGAGGATTCATCTTTGTATTCTAGCCATATCCTTAGTTTCTGCCGCATGGAGAAGAAATTATGTTTGTTGATATAGCAACAGATGGAATGCAGAAGCAGATGTGAGAATCCAGTCAGGCATTAAAGGGATTTCCAAAAATATAAAACAATGCCAACTGTCTTACTGATTTTTTTTTTTTGGTTTGGGAAAAGTTATTTTTCATAAATGAATTAATAAATTAAAAATATTAACAAGTAAATATTTGACTAAACTAGTTTTTCTTCTTCC
Organism: Zalophus californianus; assembly: GCF_009762305.2. Lineage (NCBI taxonomy): Eukaryota > Metazoa > Chordata > Mammalia > Carnivora > Otariidae > Zalophus > Zalophus californianus. The sequence goes on from NC_045598.1 coordinate 105,450,036, forward strand.
TATTTCCTTTTCTTCTTGATCTCAGTTGTCAAATTATAAAACTGAATGCTATTCTTTGTTTCCTATATTAAATTAAATCATGACATTTATGATATTCTCTAAAATTCCTTGCCACGCTGAACATATTTTTATTTTATTTATTTATTTATTTTTTAAGATTTTATTTATTTGAGAGAGAAAGAATGAGAGACAGAGAGCACGAGAGGGAGGAGGATCAGAGGGAGAAGCAGACTCCCCTGCTGAGCAGGGAGCCCGATGCGGGACTCGATCCTGGGACTCCAGGATCATGACCTGAGCTGAAGGCAGTCGCTTAACCAACTGAGCCACCCAGGTGCCCCTTTATTTTATTTTTTAAAGATTTTATTTATTTATTCTAGAGAGAGAGGGAGAGAGCATGAGCAGCAGGGGTCTGGGGGAGAAGCAGAGGGAGAGGGAAAGCAGACTCTACACCGAGTACAGAGCCCAGTGCCGGGCTTGATCTTAGGGTCCTGAGATCATGACCTGAGCTGAAATCGAGTCCAGCGCTTAACCGACTGAGCCACCCAGGCGCCCTTGGGGTTTTTTTTCAGAGAAAAGATAAAGAAGCCAGCAGTTACTGCCCAAGCCCCTACTGTATATGAAAGCAAACATTACTTCTTTATTCCTCATTACAATCCCGTGAAAGAGGTATTATACCATTTTTATGGAAACTGAGCTTCAGAATGGTCATTTTTTTCAAGGTTTTTTTTATTTCAACCCACAATAAAAAATACATTTTATCATCATGATCACTGAAGAACACACAAATTTGTCTTCATTGAAATAAAGGTTTCATGAGGGCGCCTGGGTGGCTCAGTCGTTAAGCATCTGCCTTCGGCTCAGGTCGTGATCCCAGGGTCCTGGGATCGAGTCCCACATCAGGCTCCCTGCTCAGCAGGAAGCCTGCTTCTCCCTCTCCCACTCCCCCTGCTTGTGTTCCTGCTCTCACTGTCTCTCTCTGTCAAATAAATAAATAAAATCTTTTAAAAAAATAATAAATAAAGGTTTCATGAAATAATACCCTAACTATATGCAATGCATTCTGATATTTTCTATTCTATTTCCCTTTTTGAAAATACTGTTTTACATCCTGCTAAATCAGTTTCACAACCCATGAATGGGTTGCAATCTATAGTTTGAAAAACTTTACTAAATAAATGTTCAAAATCATAAGTGGTAAAGCTAAAATGTGAACTGAATTCATGCTCTTTCCAGCAAACAAATACCTTCTCATGAACATTTCTTAAAAAATGCATTATATATATATGTTGTGCTTAGCTTTATCTCATTGTATGAAGCCAGCAGGACAATCCTAGGCAAAGAAGGGATAGGCCTACTGAGGAAACATAACGTGAGATGAAACACTTAGACAAATATATAATGACATTAGTCCCCCTGTTTAGTATGTAAGTGAATGTGGCATTTGCTTTCATTTCTGAAGAAAGTTGCTTATTATCCACAAAAATAAACAATAAGTTTATTTATTTGGGGCCATAGACTAGACATGTAGAGCTTGTCTTGGTTTAGTAGTAAATTATTATTTCAAGTTTTAGTGAATTATAAATTATCTTCAACTTATGATTGGGCTAAAATGAAAAAATATGACGTTTGGTGGGTGAGGTCATGGGAGTGCAGAGTTGGGTGCTAGGGAGGGAGTAGGAATGGTGGGGAGGAAGCAGTAGGCAGTCCTCAAACCTTTACTCCAGTAAACTGAAGATTGCCTAAACTATAATAACTTGTTTCATTTTAGATTTTAAGTTTCATTTATTTAAGTAATTAAGTAATCTCTACACCCAACATGGGGCTTGAACTCACGACCCCAAGGTCAAGTGTTGCATACTTTTCCAATTGAGCCAGCCTGGGTGGCTCAGTCATGAAGCGTCTGCCTTCCGCTCAGGTCATGACCCCAGGGTCCTGGGATCGAGCACCGCATCGGGCTCCCTGCTCAGCGGGAAGCCTGCTTCTCCCTCTCCCACTCCCCGTTCATGTTCCCGTGTCTCTCTCTGACAAATAAATAAATAAAATCTTTTAAAAATAGGCTAAACACCCCTGGTGGGGGGACAGGTACTGGCTGGCTCAGTCAGAAGAGCATGCGGCTCTTGATCTTGGGGTCATGAGTTCTAGCTCCACATTGGGTGTAGAGATTACTAAAAAAAATTAAAAATAAACTTAAAAAAAAAAAACCACACGTAAATCTCAAAATCCTCGTGTGGGCTGGTCTCCCAGAATGAATGGATATATCCCCAGGCCCAACCAAGGTAAGGGCAGGGTTTCCTTGGATGCTTCCATCTATTCTAACACCAGTGGTTTATTTTTCCATATGCCTGTCACTTCTAATGTGTCAGCAGCCCGGTCCAGTCCCTCTTCTCCTCCCACATGGAACCGTCTGCCTGGCTGGTTCCTTCTAATTCCAGTTCCTTCATCCTCTAATGGAAACTTCATACCTTTCATCCATTCATTCAGTCAACAGATAACTATAATAATGGTTGTGTGTTCTTCTAGTTGACTTCTCAGTATCATTCATACACACCCCTTCTGCCTGCCAGGTCTCTATGGGGGGTTGTTCTGCTATGCCTTTAGTCACAACTCACATCCCCAAACCCCTGCTTTTCCTAGAATGTCTTCCTTTTTCACCTAAGCTCCACATACCTTAAAGGTTTAACTCAAGCATATCTTTTCCATGAAACCTTCCCAAATTATTCAGCCCAAAGTGATCTCTCTGCATTTACAGCTCTCATGCAGAATGAGTGCTATGATTTAACTCTTTTTACTATATGTCTTATGTTTTCTGTCCTTTTGCCTTATGAGTTAGACTTGTCCAGCTAACTCCTACTCACCTCTACTGGAAGTCACCCCAGACCCCCATCTGACTTACACGCTATTCCTCTGGGCCCCCACAGCCCTCTGTGCTTAATGCTAAGATCACTGTTATGTTGCCACTGTGCTGTGATTGTTATTGACTTGAAGTCAAAGCTTAAGTCAACGGGCTTCTAATAAGTTCCTGGCACTTAAAAAACAAGAAGGAAAATAGAAAAACTGCAGTAATGCCTATTCCTGGCAGCCTGGATAAGAGAAAAGGCTCTCCCATTAAAATACAAGTAGAGCCTGGATAAATTACAAGAAACATAATGTTTAGCACATTGCTGGGCACATTAGAAAGAGAAATCACAAAAGGAAGAAAAAAATAACATTAAGCTGAAACTTATATGAAAGACGAGCAAAAGGCAGCAGGAGCAGCAGGTTTGCCTTGGGGACAAATGCCAGTATCAGTATCGTGAACAGAGGCTAAGGCCTGGGCCTAGCCATGGAATGGGAGAAAACCTGGAACTCATGGATTGAACTGAGACTCCTGAGGGGCTAACACAGTTCCAGGTCAGGAGCATCATTTGGATCCTGGCACAAGCAAATGCAAATTCTCTCTGGGGGAAAGTACCCCCAATTTAGGCTCTCTGGATTCCCGCAGATTAAGTTTAACAAAACATAAGCCCCAAACCCCCAAATTGAGAATAAACTGGGAAACAAGCTACCACAGGCAAGAATGAGCAGAAAACAAAACATTCAGATACCAAGAAGTCACAGAGATATAAAATAACAATCCCAACAAATTTCAAAGGTTTAGTATCAGAGTACCACATCTCTGAGCACAAATGATTAAGCTGAAAATGGATATCAAAAAGATAAAATTTTAAATATCCAGACATTTGGAAACTCATAAAACTTTTCTAAATAACTCATAAACTTAAAAAAGTCATCAAGGCAATTTAAATATTCTTAGGACTAAGTTATAATCAAAATACAGCAAAAAAAATTCGGGGAATATAGAGAAACAGGTCCTTAAAGACTTACAGTAGAAAAGCAGAGCTTGAAAATTAATTAGATCAAATTTAAGATGTTATGGAAAAACATAAAATTAAATCTAAAGAAAGCAGGAAATATTATAGATAATATCTATAATTAATGAAATGGAAAACAATACATAAGGGAGAAGACTGACAAAGCCCAAAGTAGTAGCTGAACATAGACAAGTGAAATAACACACTTCCAGTGCAATTGATGAGGAGGAACTGAGAAGGTAAAAGTACACAGTAGAAACGGAAAGAAGGACATGACTACCCAGAGAGCAGAGGCATAAATAAATAAATAAATAAATAAAAATTTTGTTTAAAAATAAAGGCATGAAATGCACAAAATCCTAGAACACTTACCCTAAATTGACTCAAAAAGAAATAGAAAGTCCATAGCAGCGATGTCCACAATAGCCAAACTATGGAAAGAGCCAAGATGTCCATCGACAGATGAATGGATAAAGAAGATGTGGTTTATACATACAATGGAATATAATGCAGCCATCAAAAAACCAAAATCTTGCCATTTGCAACTGGAACTAGAGGGTATTACGCTAAGTGAAATAAGTCAGTCAGAGAAAGACAAGCATCATATGACCTCACTGATATGAAGAATTCTTGATCTCAGGAAACAAACTGAAGCAGTAGTCTGGATAGAACCACAACAACTTTGGGGTGGAGGGGGGTGGGAGGGATGGGGTGGCTGGGTGACAGACATTGGGGAGGGTATGTGCTATGGTGAGTGCTGTGAGTTGTGCAAGACTGTTGAATCACACACCTGTACCTCTGAAACAAATAATACAATATATGTTAAAAAAAAAAAAGATAGTAGGAAGGGAAAAATGCAGTGGGGGAAATCGGAGGGGGAGATGAACCATGAGAGACGATGGACTCTGAGAAACAAACTGCGGGTTCTAGAGGGGAGGGGGGCGGGGGATGGGTTAGCCCGGTGGTGGGTATTAAGGAGGGCACGTATTGCATGGAGCACTGGGTGTTATACGCAAACATGGAACATGAATCATGGAACACTACATCAAAAACTAATGATGTAATGTATGGTGACTAACATAATAAAATTAATTAAAAAACTTAAAAAATAAATATAAATGAGCTATTAAGCCATGAAAAAAAAAAGAAAGTCCAGACAGCCTATAATTATTAAAGAAATTGAATTGATGGTTAAAGTTTTTCCCAAAAAGACAGGCAAAGATGGTTCGACAGCTGGGTTTTACCAAAGTGTCAAGGGACAGCTCATTTCAATCTGATGTCAACTCTTCCAAAGAATAAGAGGGGACAGTCCCCAACTCAGAGGGTGTACAGACCAAATGAACCATCTTAGAAACCTTTTTGGAAATCTTACTTCAGGGGTGCCTGGGTGGCTCAGTCGTTAAGCGTCTGCCTTCGGCTCAGGTCACGATCCCGCGGTTGTGGGATCGAGCCCCGCATCGGGCTCCCTGCTTGGCGGGAAGCCTGCCTCTCCCCCCCCCACTCCCCCCACTCCCCCTACTTGTGTTCCCTCTCTCGCTGTCTCTCTCTGTCAAATAAATAAAAATAAAAAAAGCTAACATTTAAAAAAAAAAATCTTACTTCAAAAAGGCACTAACAGGTACAAGAATGTTTGTAGCAGCATTGTTTGTAATGGCAAACAATTGGAAACAACCCAAATGTCCATTAATAGGTGAATACATAAATAACTTGTGGCTTATGTACTTGATGGAACATTACACAGGTGAAAATGAACGAATTACAGCTACTTACAACACAGATGAATCTTAGAAATGTTAAGTGAAAAAAAGCAAACTTCAGGGGACTATTAGAGCATAAAATTTTTGTAAAGATAAAAAAGCAAAATTGAACAATTTTTAAATATTGTACACATATGGTTAAATATATACACACGTATGTGTGTGTGTGTGGCACGCAATTAATAAACATAAAATTAAGGACAGTGGTTACCTCTAGGGAGAGGCAGTGGGATAGGAATGGGTAGGAACACAAAAAACTCAATGGTATTTCTAATGTTTTAATGTATAAGTTGGGCGATGGGTCAAAGGTATTCATTTAATATTATGTTTCATAATTTATTCATGTTAAATATATTCTTTATAGATACCAAATATTACATATTATAATTTTTAAAAATCTGCTGTGGTGGAAACAAATGAGTGAAGTCTCCCTGAAAGAAAATATGTTTCCTGGGCAGAACCAAGATTGCCTGACAGAAGCTACCCTTATGCAGAAAACGACGTATGTCCTCAGTAAATACTGGTTGGTTTACTGCTTTTCGAAGGATAACGTCTGGATTCCCTTCTTATTGGTGCTTGCTGATGTGCAGAGCTACCTCCTGCCACACACCTAGCCTAAACCCCACGATCCTGGCTGAAATCCTGACACACGTATGACAAGAGACTGACACCTGGTGGATACAGAATGGATTTAATAAAATGACTAGGAACTAAATCTTTCACTCCACTTGGTGAAAGTGGCAGTAGGGTAAGGGATAGGGAAGCAGAATGAGGAGAAAACCAACATTCAGAAACAGGAAAGGGAAGGATCTCCATCTCTGAAATGTAGGGATTGTCATCTAAATGAGACTAAAGAGAGAGTCCCTGAAGGAGAGTGACTTCCCTCTCATTCCTTCTGCGCCTACCAGAGGAAAGGGGCTACAGCTGCAGTAAGGAAAATGCAAGACGGTGAGGGAAAAAGGAAACAGGTGTAGCTGATCCCAACCTAGCAAACTAAAACCACATGTACGTCCCGGTATTGGCCAGGTGTCAGCTGCCTCCCCAGGAACCGCCCGCGTCAGTTCCCATTTGGAGACCTATGTGATTCTAAGGAAGCTGATCCCAATCTTTCCCTGATGTAGAAGGAGCGAATTAGCATACACCATCCTTCTGGCCACAGTGATTGGTGAGGGATCGGCATGTGACGCAGGCTGGCCTAATCAGAGTCCATCTTAAGGCTTTGCTAGGATGCCTGGCACAAAGATGCCCCCCACCCCTTCTGGTTGGGTATAATCCCAGGAGTGCTGGCAGCCACTAGGTGGCCCAGGTTTAAGATGATCCTACAGAAGGCAGCAGCAGGGGGAAATCAATCAGGTATTTAGAGAAACACTGAGCCACCGCATCAGCTTTTCCTGGAGCCAGTACTACCTCTGGACTTTCCGGTTATGTGAGCCAGTCAGTCTTTATTTTTAAGCCAGTTTGAGTTATTTTTTTTTTACGATTTAAAACCAAAAGATTCCTAGCCTATACATTCATCATACTTACTCCATCCCTATCTTCCTGCAGGATAGCACAGAGATCCAGGTAAGACAGTCATGACAGATTTATCAGTGACGCTAAAGCCAAGGGTACTGAGCTGGAAAGGTCAGAGGCAGGAGCCGGACACTGTGTAAGACACAGGGTGCCTCAGCTGTCTGTACAGGAAAATGAATTCCCTTAGGAAAAGAAGAGCCAAATGAGAAGCAAGTGCAGAGGGGCCTCTACTAGGCAGGTAGAGTTAATGTGGATATAAACACTCCTCCCCACATACCTATCATGGGGGTGTTGCTTTGGGGTCTTTCCCCTCGTGGAATAAGGAATTTTGAAGCACATGCCCCTTTAAGTCTTTATTACCCTGCGCTGCGGTGTCTACCTCTCCCTTTACCAAATGAAGAGCTTCCTTTTGGCTTCTACTGCCCTTGATGACACTCACTTTTGAGGTGACCAGAGGAATTTTATCTTCTGCTTCTTTGGCATGCCGGGAACTGGGGCCCCTTCCTCCTCTGGAAACAGCACCATCTTCCTGACCCTGGGCAAGCACCATCCCCTTCTCAGCCTCTCCCACTGGTCCTGGCTTCCCTGACCCTCCAGCTGAGTTGCTTTCCCCTCCAGAGGCCCACGTCTCCCGTGGTAACCTTGGGGACTGGGCAGAGTCCATGGCAGGTGCTGACTTGTCAGGGGGAGAGGTCCTTTCCTTACTTCCACCTGATTTTTTTCGAGGGCGCCCCCGTTTTCTTTTGGCATCACTTCCTGTATCCTCTATATCCTGCTTTGCTGCTTTAGCAGGTGGATCCTGCCCAATGGCCTCACTCACAGGTACTTCTGCTGTCCTCTTGACACCCTTGTCATGGGGTCCCGGGTCACCACCTATGCCTAATTCCCTGTTCTCTGTGCCCTGCGGCTGAGTGAGTGCCCCAGGCAGGGCTTGCCCAGGCCCGGGTCCGGGTCCAGGTCCAGACAAAGCAGGAACGGTTGGTAAGATCATGTTAATGATGGGCATAGCTGCCTGGGGTCCCCCAGCCCTACTGGGCAGAGGCAGTGTAGCCACTTTCAGGCCTGAAGAAATCTTGGGGGCCAGGATGGGTGGAGAGACTCGGATTGGCGGAATAAGTGAGCGAGGGGCCCGGGGAAGGAGCAGAGGCAGCCGGGCCACCAGGGCATTAACCTGTGGGTTATTGGCTGCTGGGGCTGGGCTCTCCACTACACTCTTCTTCCGCTCACCACGTGCAGGGGGGCCACCTCCAGCCCGGGGTTCCAGCTCCTTAGGAGGCTAAAAGGTGAAGAGAGGACACACTAAGTGGGAAGATCAGACATCGGAGCAAACACAGACACAGGAGGGTGAGAAGATAATGGGAAAGGGGATACTAAGCCCCCAGCCCAGGGCAGCAAGGTCGGGGCGGGGGATGGGGGGGCATCAATTTCCTTACCTGGGCTGGTCTCTCTGGTTTCTTATGGGCTCCACCTTCTAGGCTCTCTACACCATTCTTGGATTTAGATGACCGCTCCCGAGGGGCATGTTCATCGTCTTCTGCAGAGGTGCCAGTAAAGGTAAAAGGCGAGGGTGAGGAGGAAACAATGGCCACGTGAGGTGACTCTGACTGACTGACTGGTGCAGAAGGGGGAAGAAAGTGGTCTAAAGCGTGTCCTAATGCCCTACGAGGGGCACCAGGAATAGAAGGCAAATGCAAGGTGTCTCTGTCCTAGTAGGCGGGAGGGCCTATGAAGCTGAAAGTGGCTGAGAGTTTTTTGGGGCCTGAGAGAGTCTCCACCCACCAGCGAGCCCCATCGCCTTGAGCACGTGGGCATGTGCAGATCGGGCAGAGATGAGATGCTGCTGCAGCAGGAAGCGGGCGACCTCAACGATGGAACTGAAGGACCGTTTCAGGATTCGTTCTGCCCAGTCACAGGTCAGAGCACAGGCTGCCTCCACCAGCTCATCCCGAGGTGCTGGGGTTACTTCTGGGCCCATTTCCGGCTGCAGCGGGGAAACACATGCCCAGTCACACTCCAAACTGAAGAACCCTTGGCCCCTCTCAGACACCTGTGTCAGCCACAGTTAAGACCAGACTGGAGATGGGGTAACTCATCCCAGAAACCCACAAATTCTCTTCATCCTCTGCCTGAGCCATAAGGTAGGTAGAAGGGCATATCCTATATACCCAGAAGCTATGTGCAGAATGACGTAGGCTATGTCAGCCCTCCACCTTGGAGAGAAGAGTGCAATCGGAGGGTTGGTTGTTACTTACACTGTCAGAGCCCTTCAGGTCAAGTCCAGGCAAGGGGGGCATAGATACCAAGGTCTTCCTTCGTATGCCACTGTAGCAATATCTGAGGCAAGTTAAAGAGCAGCCAACGGTGGGGATCTCCGAGCCCCATGGGAAGGTTAGGCTGTTTCCACTCCTGGCCCTCCACACCCTAAGTTTTACTCCCCAGGTCCTCCAACCCCAACCTCTCCATTCAAGGATACTTGGACTGGCCCCGGCCACCAAGCCTTCGGGCCTTGATGTCAGGGAAGATCTCTCTGATGATTTTGCCAAAGTTGGCTGTGCTGAGTGGGCGGCAACAGGCGAGGCTCTCACAGTACTTCCTGGCGGGGAGGGGGCACAGTGGGAAGACACTCAGAGAAGGAGGTCATGGTGAGATTCCGAGGGTCCCTGGCACCCTTTAAGAAGTCAGGCTCTATCAAGGCAGGGAGCTCTCCAGGGGTGAGGGGGTAGTCCTATGCCCGCCAACCCACACCACCCTCCTCCCGCCTCATTCACCCACCGATAGGCATCATAAACACTTTGCTTTGGCAAACAGGTGTCAGTATGCTCTTCTAGGTGGTTACGGATCCACCTATAGGCATACATGTACTCCTCATTGCTGAGTGTACTTGGCTCTGAGCTGCAAGAGAAGTAAAAGGGACAAGCCTTACTAAGATCCTCAAGTTGCTGTGGTTCTATCCAGACTACTGCTTCAGCAGTGCTGGACCAAATCACCCAGAATCCAGCTTTTCCTGGTAAACTGGGGCAGGACAGGGACTATTCTTCTCATCAAGGACAGCTGTTATGAGTATTCCAATTCACCCAGCCCCATCCCAGTGAGCCTTCCTTTAAGAACCAGAACCTCTGATATCTTAAACTCTAGCACCAAACCTACCTTTTGTCTCCAGTACTGGGCCCTGAGGGAAGCTGAAGGTAGAGATACAGCTTGTCGTTGTCTGAGAATTTCTGTACATCTTGCTGAGGTAGGGAGGAACAGAGAGGCAGGAGAAAAAATAAGGCCAAGAAGGACGCAAGACAGGATCTTCTGATCCTTCCCCCAAAGTCTAGCTGCCTTAGAGACTGTCAGACTGAAAAGGACCTTAGAAATGATTTGGGGCTGGGTGTTCACTGTGCTCTGAGGAGTGCCCTTGTGAGCTACTGTGGTGAGAGGGGGAGTGGAGGGGATCGGCTTTGACATTATTCCTACTGAGCGTCTACGCGACAGGTCACAGAGAGATGAAGTAAGATGCCCAAGGTCAATCTGGCAACAAGTTGCAAAGCCAATTATCTTCTGACAGGGAAGACAGTACTGCCTCTCCCACATAAAGCTTTCAGTTATGCATATCTTCATCACCCTCATCCCCCACCAATTCCACCTCTCTATTGCCCTCTTCCCGAAAATACTTACCAGGATTCCCTCGACTTTGTTCTGCACGGCCTTGCTGTGGAAAAGAGGAGAAAGCTGGAGGTCAGACACAAGATTTTCTCTAGTGTCTTACTGTTAGGGAGAGGAAGAGGGATGAGATGCTTAAGGGGTGCTCAGCAACTGCTCCCATGATGAAGAACCTCCCCATGTTCAGATGCACTTGCTCAGGGAGAGGCAGTTCATCTACAGAGGAAGTGAAGTGCTACAGTTCTGGAGCAAGGTTTGGAGGTGGTGATGAGTACTTACGAAATGGTACCTCGGAGCCTCTGAAGAAGGGTGGTGGGTTCTCCCGCCTCAGCACTACCTGAGGGGGCCCTTCCCCCAGTCTTCGGGCTCTTAGCATCGGGCTCATCTTCGGCCATCCCGGCATGAGGGCTAGAGCTGAGAGACCAGGCATGAAGATTTAACCTCCCTTTCCCTGGAGGCCCCCGGGCACTCCTCATCTCCCTACCCAGAAACACAGAGAAACAGAAAGAAAGCCTCTGAATTTCCTCAGTGGTCTTTTTTTCACCAGTTGCCTTCTCCAAAAATTAGAAATTATCCCATTACTTCCCCAGGCCCACATATACCCAAAGAGATCTTTGCCATATCCGTTCTATCTGCCCCACCTTTTTGCAGTCTCCTAAATATGGAAAACTGTAAAGGAAGGGATAGGGGGACTGGAAATCGACGTTAGACATGTCCATTTCTGCCTCTGATTCCGTACTGCCCTCCTCCCCTTAAAAAAAAAAAAACAAAAATAAAAACAGTAACAACCACAAAATAAAGTTCTCCAATTCTCTAAGCGACTCCTCACGCCTTAATTTTCCTGGGAGGTCAGAAAGGATACGAACATATTCTGCCCTTCCAGCCTTGGAAAACACTGGGCCCAAGTTCTCATTACTTAATCTCGCCACGGCTTCCCCCGCGGCTTCCCCCTCCCCACGTCGCCAGTCCCTACGTCATCTCCCTCAACCTCCCATCCAGAGGCGCACCCCCACCTCCCTCCCTTCCCTCTGCATTCAATCCCGCGTTGCTGCAAGGTGGGGGGTTCAGGGTGGCGAACTCCTGGGCTGGGCATAGGAAACCCGGTTGGAGGAACGGGGTCCCAGATTCGGGGCACGTGCACATGGGTGAAGGAGCTTTGAAAATACAGCCAAAATCTTGTTCTGCTCTCCTCCCAACTCATACTGCCCCCTCCCTACCTTTGAACAGTCGCCTTCCAACACAAGCAACAATAAAGGTAAGGGAGAAAGAGAAACTACCTCGTAGCCACCTTCACTCCAGCCCAGCCCCACGGTCCTGGCCCAGCGGGCTCGTGCGTTGCTTTATTTTCTTTTTTCTGAATGGCTGGAACAGCCCCGATCTGCCTAGATACTCGGACGACCTGCTCTCTCATTGGTCGTTGCTGCCACCCGGAGACAGGAGGCGCCGGGCTCGCACCGCCTGCGGGTAGAGTCTGCCTGGTAACAGATTCTGATTGGACAATAGGGGAGGGAAAATCCAAAGTTGGTCTTATTTGAGCGAAGAGGGGGAAGTCCGGGTTAGGTTTCGGTTAAAACTGGGGTCGGTTGGGACTGCCGGTCCCAAGAGATTCTTCTCTTAAAGGGACCGCAGGACGAAAGACCGGGCGCTGGGCTCCCTTTGGAGCTTTCTTTTCCTTTGCCCTCTCCTTCCGGGTTTCAGTTTTGCCTTCGGTCGTCAGAGCCAGTGGAAGAAAAGAATCAATGGATAATTAAAAGAAAAAAAGCTAGAAAATTATGGGTAGTAGTGATGGAGGTTCGCTGTAAGCCCACATAACCTCCTTTTGATGAAAAACAAATTGAGCACCCCATCCCCGACCCCCGCCCTCAACACAGCATACAGGCACTCCACAACAAATCTGCAAACACAGGCTCACGTTCCTCTCTGATGGAGGCCTCAAAACCTCCGCAGCTGTACCACGTTTAGTTAAAATGCCAAGCGTTCCTGGGTTTCCCGTGGGTACTTTATTTCCTTCCAAAGAGTTGCTAATGTATCTGCATCCCCATAGTTCTGCACTCAGCGAACATTGGAATTTTGACTGACACCCCCAGGGGGTGCTGGATACCCACAGGAACTCTTTACTCTCATAGAACTTTGTACTGTATAGGTCATGGTTCTTAACCCTTTTCGTTAAGGATGTTTTTAGGTCATGAATCAAATGAAAGCAATGAATCCTTTGCCGTGAAAAACGCACATGCAGACCAAGTTCCACATCTAATTTCTGAGGTCAGGGACTGCAGGTTAACATTCTTTTGAATGGATGTATTTTGTTTTGCACAACAGATACCTTACACCTAAAACTCTATTTGCAGTCCTGATTCTAATACATTCTCTAGTCTCATCATCAGTGTACTTTTGTAAAGAGGACAAGCAGTACTGCCTGATCTGGTCACCTTTGCCCTTTATAGCCCCCAATAACCTATGCTTCTGTGGCTACGGGAAGAACCTAAGGAATTGCAGAGTTTGAGGGAATAAGGATATACTGGCAAGAAGGTTTTCTAATAACAGCAAAAATTTATTGGTGTTCTCTGTGTGCTAGACACCATCCCGAATTCTAAACACATTAAATTCTATCATTTAATGCTCATGGCAGCTCTTTGAAGTAGGTTGTCTCTGTTTTATAGGCAAAGAAATTGAGATTCGGAGAAGTGAAGGGACTTGTCTACAGTTATGTATGTAGGAGCGCTGGAATCAGGATCCAAAGACAGGCAGTCTGCCTTCAGAGCCCATTTTCTTGAACACTGCTCTAGACTGTGTATACATACTTGTAGACACTCATATACAAATATGGGTATAGACTGATAGAAAGATACCCCCAACCACCACTGTTTGGTATGAAGGGAGATATAGGGCACTTTGATTAGAAAAAGAGATTGGGGTAAATTATGCTGGCTTAGGAATTTGCAGGTGGCAGGGAATAAATGGAAACTTCAGGAAAGGGAGAAAAAGTATCATAGGTATGTAAGGGAGATTATTTTGACAGCACTGTAAGTAGGTGAGGTTGCATGGGGCAAAAGGCTTAAGATGGGAAAAACAGGCAAGTATTCACTTATGCCAGGCATTGTGTTAAGAACGGGGAATGCAGCATCGAATAAGGTATGATGTACCTTGCCCTGAGAAGTAACAATAAAAATGATCTGATTAGCATCACCACAATAACAGCAAGTATTTATCTAGAGCTTAATATGCGCTGAGGATTTCTCTAAAGGCCTCACATATGTTGCCACTTTATCTCTTAGCAACTCTATCAGATAGGTACTGTGATTATCCCTATTTTACAGATAAGAAGACTAAGGCATTGAGAGGTTAATAATTTGCCCAGTGTTGCACAGTAAGTGAGGGAGCCCAGATCTGAACCTAGGCTATCTGGATCAGAATATGCTCTGGACACCATTGTACAGTGCCTACTGCTATTGGGAGTGAATTCTTAAACATGAGAAAGCAAACCATAAAAGACAATATTGATAAATTTAGATAATTAATATTAAAAACCTAAATTTATTTTATTTTATTTTATTTTTGGGGGGAAAATCACTTTATTCTAATTCACAAATGAGAACATCACAAAAGGTGATTTAAGGAGGCACACCAATATCTGCCCAACCCCAAATTCAAACCATCTCAATGAACAGAACAACCATTTTCATTCCAATTCTGCAGAAAGCTGTATTTAATGATGAAGGAGAAGCTTAACTGGTGGTTTTCCAACACTTTATATATTCACCATCAATTATATTTTTATGCTAAATTAACTTGGTTATGAGAGATGATTTTCCATATCTTCAATTTGAACTTCTTGATTAGGCTAATCCATTTGCAAATCTGCACTGTTTCAGCACCTCGCTGAAACCTTCACAAAGCTTCAGGTCACCCTGGTTCTGGGCACACTCCAGAAACTGTTTCATCTCATGGTGGCATGGGCCAAACTGCTGCTGCTCCTGGTATGCTGGCTGGGTTCCCTGAGGCTCCTGGTAAGTGATGTCAGGCCTTGAAGGCTCAGCATTGCCTCCTCCACCGAAGCCCCCAGTGATGGCATGACCTATCGTGTGCCCGACAGCAGAGCCCACAGCCACGCCAGCTGCAGTGGTTGCCATCTGGGCCATGAGCCCTGGCTGCCGGGGCGCAGCAGCAGGTGAGCCGACAGCCGCTGGTGGAGCCGCTGCCAGAGGCTGAGCTGCTGGCGCTGGTCTAGGCGCTGCTCTCATCTGAGGTGCCCGGCTGGCCGGCGAGGCCGTGCGGGAGGTGCGGCTCCGGCTTCCACGCGGCATGGTGACTTGCAGAGCAGCTCAGTCAACCTAAATTTATTTTAAAAACCACTAGGCAAAGAATGTAAAATCAAGCCACAAATTGGGAGAAGATATTTCAAGACACAACAAAGGGTTATCATCAGAAATTTATAAACGCCTTCTACAAATGAAAAGATAAACACCCAAATAGAAAAATGGGCAGAGAGGGGCGCCTGGGTGGCTCAGTGGGTTAAGTGGCTGCCTTCGGCTTGGGTCATGATCCCAGGGTCCTGGGATAGAGCCCCGCGTTGGGCTCCCTGCTCAGCGGGGAGCCTGCTTCTCCCTCTCCCTCTGCCTGCCTCTCTGCCTACTTGTGCTCTCTCTGCCAAACAAATAAATAAAATCTGTAAAAAAAAAAATTAAAAAAAAGAAAAATGGGCAGAGAAAACCAACAGGAACTTCATACAAGAAGCAGAAATGGCTCACAAACATATGAAAAGTTGTTCTCTCGCTATAGTAATCAAGAAAATGCAAATTAAAACCACAAGATACCATTTCAGACCCACTAAATTGGCAACAATTACAAAGTCTGGCAATGCTGAGAGCTGACAGGGCTGTGAGCCAACAGGAGCCCTCCTCACTCACTGCTGGTGGGGATGCAATTTGCTATAATTTTGGAAAAGAGTTTGGAATTACTTGATAATGTTGAATATGTGAATATCTATGATTCAACAATCCTACTCCTACAGACATGCCCTAAAGACAGAGACAGTAAGGTTTATAGTCTCACTGTTTGCATTAGCGAGCAGAGTGATAAGTTGTATATTTATATGATGGAATGTCATAGGGCAGTGGGAATGAATGAGCCACAGCTACATGCATCTACACAGATGAACTTTAGAAACAGTGAAGGAACTATAACAGAAGAAAACATACAGTGCAATGCAATTTACAGATATTTAATGACAGGCAAAACTGAACAATATATTGTTTATGGATAAATACGTATGTGGTGAAAAGTAAAAGTAATAGAATTATTACCATAAGATTAAAGATATAAGTTACTTCTGGGCTCCTGGGTGGCTCAGATGGTTAGGTGTCTGCCTTCGGCTCAGGTCATGATCCCAGGGTCCTGGGATCGAGTCCTGCATCGGGCTCCCTGCTCCTTGGGAGCCTGCTTCTCCCTCTGCCTCTCTCTCTCTCTCTCTCTCTGTCTCTCATGAATAAATAAGTAAACTCTTTTAAAAAATAATAAAGATATAAGTTACTTCTGGTGAGCAAGGGAAAAGAGTTTTAGGAATGGTTGTTCAGCCAATCAATAGTTTTTTCCATAGGTTCTAATTTAATTTGTTTGTTTTCCAAATGGATGGCTGGTCTTTTCTTTTTCTGGTCTTTTTCTTTCTTTCTTTTTCTTTCTTTCTTTCTTTCTTTCTTCTTTCTTTCTTTCTTTCTTTCTTTCTTTCTTTCTTTCTTTCTTTCTTTCTTTCTTTTCTTTCTTTCTTTCTTTCTTTCTTTCTTTCTTTCTTTCTTTCTTTCTTCTTTCTTTCTCTTTCTTTCTTTCTTTCTCTCTTTCTTTCTCTCTTTCTTTCTCTCTTTCTTTCTTGCCAGTCTTTTAAAAATATTTATCATTTCCGGGTGCCTGGGTGGCTCAGTTGGTTAAGCGACTGCTTTCAGCCCAGGTCATGATCCTGGAGTCCCGGGATCGAGTCCCGCATCGGGCTCCCTGCTCGGCGGGGAGTCTGCTTCTCCCTCTGACCCTCTTCCCTCTCGTGCTCTCTATCTCTCATTCTCTCTCTCTCAAATAAATAAATAAAATCTTTAAAAAAATGTATTTTCTGTTATGTTTGCATCAGTATCAAGGTCCACACATTGCATCGCATTTAGTTTTGGTTGCTGTGTTTCTTAAATCTTCCTAATCTATACCCTCTCTCTTTCAATTTATTCATTGAGGAAACAGGTCATTTGCTCTATAGAGTTTCCCACATTCTTCATTTTTATGATTGTATCTTTTCAGTGTTCTTAAATTTTTAAAACTTGTTCTTCTGTCTCCTGTGTTCCCTGGAAACTGAATGTGAGATCTAGAGGCTTGGTCAGATTCATTTTGATTTTTTGGCAAGAATACTGCATAGGTGGCACATAATGCCTGGTCATCTCTCTTTTTGTAATGGAGACTGATTAGTGTGTTCAGGTTTTGTCCGTCAGCTCTATCCATCATAAAATTTCATTTTAGTGTTTCATTTAATGGTTTTAGCAGACACTGATGATCATTGCTTAGGTCCATTTGTCACTGGAGGTTACAAATTATTGTTTGTTAATTTTATTGTTAATAACACAATAAGTTATTGTGTTATTCAAATTCTATCATTCCTTCTAAATGTACTAGCTGAAATTCTACAAAAAACTTTTCCTCATCAACTATTTGGTTATCCCAAGGCAAGTTCCTGAAGAAAATCAAGATAAATACTTGATTCCTTCTCTTTGTTCTCCAGTTTTCAGAATAACGAAATGGTTTTCTAGCATCTTTCAAACATGACCAATTAGGGTTTTGTGTGTGTTTTCATGAACTTCTGGATTTTATTATAGTTGGTATATTTCAGTCTACTTCGATTATTGTTCTTTTTTTTTAATTTTTTATTGTTATGTTAATCACCATATATTACATCATTAGTTTTTGGTTCGATTATTGTTCTTTTTGAAACTCAAATTGTTCTATCTTTGGCCAGTGGAAGCTCCTTCAAGTTGACTTATGTGTTATTTTTTTCTTTTGAGATAATTGTGGATTCACATGTAGTTGCAAGAAATAATACAGAGAGAGCTCATGTACCCTTCACCCAGTTTGCCCTCATGGTGCACCTTGCATAACCATAGCACAATATCAGAACCAGGAAACTGACTGACATTGATACAACTCACCAAATTTACTCATGTTTCACCAGCTTTACATATACTCATTTACATGTATGTGTATGTGTATTTATCATACAATTTTTTATCATACTGTAGATTTGTGTAACCATCGTGACAGTCAAGATACACAACAGTGTCATCACTACAAGAATCTCCTGTGTACTCTTTTATAGCCACCCCCCTCCAGTCCCATCCTTAAGCCCTGGCAACCACTAACCTGTTCTCCAATTGCATACATTTTTTTTTAAGATTTTATTTATTTATTTGAGAGAGAGAGAGAATGAGAGATAGAGAGCACGAGAGGGAAGAGCGTCGGAGGGAGAAGCAGACTCCCTGCTGAGCAGGAAGCCCGATGTGGGACTCGATCCCGGGACTACAGGATCATGACCTGAGCCGAAGGCAGTCGCTTAACCAACTGAGCCACCCAGGCGCCCTGCATACATTTTTTAAAAAGAGATTTTTATTTATTAATTTTAGAGAGGGGGAGGGGCTACCCAGGTGCCCCTCCAAATCTATACTTTTGTTATTTCATGAATGTTATATAAATTGAATCATACTGTATGTAGCCTTTTGAGACTGGCTTTTTCCCCCACTCAGCATAATTCCCTTGAGATCCACCCAGATTGTTGTGTGTACCAATAGTTAATTCCTCTTTATTGCTGAGTATTATAGTCCATGGTATGGATATAGCAGTTTAACCATTAATCCACTGGAAGACATTTGGTTGGTTTACAGTTTGGGGCTATTATGAGTAAAGCTGGTGTGAACAACTGTATACAGGTTTTTGTGTGAACATACATTTTCAATTTTCTGGGATATATGCCCAGAAGTTAATTGCTGGGTCATGTAAGTACATGTTTGGTCTTTTTTGTTTTTTGGGTTTTTTTGCTCAAGCCTAAGGTTTATTTTGTCTTTTAATATGACTTCGCTTGCTTCTTCCTTGATGTGGCCTCTTCTGTCCCTCTAGCTGCTCAGTTTGTTCTGCCATCCTCAGGTCCATTTCTTAGGTATTCAGAATGATTGGATAGTTATCTAGCTGTGTTCAGGGGACAAGGCAAGCCTAGGGTCTTCCTACTATGCCGCCATCTTAGCTCCCCGCTGCATGTTTGGTCTTCATAAGGAATTGCCAATGTATTTTCCAGAGTGGCTGGAACATGTGGAGCAATGTATGAATGATCCAGTATTTCCTCATTTGCCAACATTTTGTACTATCACGATTTTCTGTTATAGTCATCCTGATAGGTGTATAGTGGTATCCCATGGTTTTAATTTACATTTCCCTAATAGCTAATGATGTTGGTTATCTTTTCATGTGCTTATTTGCCATCTTTACATCCTTTTTGGTGAAATGTCTGTTCATGTGTTTTGCCCATTTTCAAATTGGAATTTTTTTTTACTGTTGAATTTTGAGAGTTTTTCGTGTGGTCTAGATATTAGTCTTTTGTCAGATATGTCCCATGTCCTTTAGACATAACCCCTGGAGTCTTCATAGCTTCCTTGCTTTCTGGTATGGTAAGTATTTGAGGTTCATTTTGTTGAATGGAATTTTAAGCTTTTAGAAATATTTAGAAGTGATGTAGAACTATACGATTCTTTCTCTTTCTGAAGCAGTTTGGTTATTGAAAAGGACAGGGAAGAAATCTAGGAGAGAAACATCTGGCTAGACCCACTAAATCCCAAGGCTCCCTGTAACTCACTCATCCCACACACCTCCTTTATGTTCAGTTATTCCTTAAAGCATACTATGTGCTAAGATGTAAGCCAGGTGCTGGGAATAAACAGGGAGTTTCAATATAATGTGACATATGTGCATGCTGAGGTTAAGTGCTGGAGGCTCCTACCCTGGGGAGTCAGTGAAGGAGGCTTTCCAAAGGATATGGTAACCTGGCCCAGATGACAGGAAAGGCAGGGGGATGGAATCAGGACTAAGTTGAGGTAGATCTGTCAAGGAGCATATTTAGAGACCCCCAAAGGAGAAAAGTGTGTTATATTCTTGGGGTGCCCCGGGACTGCCATCTTGGGAGTCCTAGACTGATCCAATGTTTAAAACAGGACACCTTTTTAAATTTAATTAATTAATAATTAATTAAAACAATACACCTTTATGGAAGGCGGAGAAGAATGTAGGCTGATACCTGAATGTTGCTTGGTATCGTCTTGGGTAAGGAGTTAAGGAGTCAGTAGAATTGCTGCCTAGCTTTTGTCTCTTAGGTTCCTGAAACTCCTGCCTCATTCCTTTCGTAAAAAATGAAAGACCTAGTGCAGAGAAAGGAGACATCTCTGCTTTGGGCAAGGGCCTAAGGCACCATCCTGGTATGGAGACAAGAGAGCCAGGCCTGGTCTGTTGGGTTGGTTCACCTTGATGTTCCCGGCCCTCCTGCTTGGTCATGGTCCTGTCTTCCAGATGGGAGGTGACACACCTAACCTCCCGACAACTCTGTGTTCTCCTAGTACTCTCACCAGCAGATTGCACCATCCATGTCAGGGGTCTGGGGTGTCCCTTGTGTGTGGGGAGGCACACTACACTCTCTTGGGGGTTGTGGGTGAGATTTTACATTCATTAAAAGAAAGCATGGATTTAAAAAATAATAAAGTTTAGGAACACCAATTGACACTCTCTCCTCCCAGGTCTCCTTGTGACAACCACCTCCAAAATCTTCACATTCTGTCTGGCCATAAAAGTGAGATTTGGGCACCCTTAGTATCATGTTGTCATCACTGGTATGAACTAGTCACTCCCGTGGAGTACTCTTCAGAACTTTCCCATGCAAGATACAAAGGGTCAGCAGACGGGAAGTCATAGACCCTGTGCCCCCAAAGATGAGGTGATCTGAGGAATAGGTTCACCAGTTTATTTCTTGGTAAAGTAATTTCCAAGAGCTCATAGCTCATGTACAAGCAGCCAGTGAGCAACATGCAACAGTGATCTGTAAATGAAGACACTACTCAGTATATTCCAACAGCCTCAGGTTGGCTTTGGTGGGACAATGCCAAGGGTTGGGGGCCAAGAGGGAGCAGAGCATAGCCATGTCTCTGCATAAGTGAGGGCTCAGATATGGAGTGGCTACCAGGGGTGGACTTCAGAGCCAAATGTCAGAACTGCAGTCACCCCCAGGGTAGCGGAGTTCATGGGCCAGGGCTGGGCCTAGGGGCTCCTTCCCAAAGTCCACGAGGAAGTTGGGGTTCAACTTCAGGCCTCCCTTTATTGTGTCTACATCAATCTGCAGCATGACGGAGCCTTCCCTGGTGGACACAGGGAGGGGAAAAGAGAGGTCAGAAGTGGCCATCCCCTTCCCCCAAGAGTTTGTGATGCAGGGGTAGGTCCTAGGGAAGGAGCAGGGCCTGTAGGGTGGAAGCAGGTGGGGGTGCCCAAGGAGTCTTCAGAAAGGCAGACTCTTCTGGGAAAGGAGGGCTAGGGAGGGAAGCCCAGGCGGTCTGCTTCTCACCTGATGAGATCAGGGTAAAACTGCTTGTCCCAGGCACTGTACAGCGATGTGGTGACGTATAGACGCTTCCCGTCTAGGCTAAGCTGGATCATCTGAGGGCCTCCAGGTACCCGTTTCCCCTTGGGAAAACCAGGGGGGTCAGTCCCATGGTAATAACATATGGGTCCTTGGAAGGGGATCATGGAGTATGCCCCCCACCCCATACTTCTCCAGCATGGATCTGAGGGTCCCATGAGCTGGACTGGGCGCTGCGAGGTAACAGGGGAGGAGGAGGGGAGGTAAATCCTCACCTTGACCACCAGGGGCTCTGGCTGGGATTTTAGCTCTTGGTCCTTCAACACTTGCACGGGCCCTCCCTTAACAATGCTGCCCCCAAGGAAGAGCTGGGTGGGGAGATACAGAGCGTAAAGGAGGACAATGGTGGGAAGTGAGGACATTGCAGGAAGAGCAGCTTGCCTCACTTTCCCCACGTATAGCCATGGCTCCCCCCAGTCCCGGGCTGCACCATCCCTCAGCCTCCAGTTTTGCTATTCCTGCACCTCCTTTATCACCCCCCAGCCACTTCATACCCTCTCCCTCACCCCCAGACTTCTTTTTCCTCCCTCCTTCTTGCTCCCCATTCTGTTGGCGCCCCACCTGTCCCGTGAGGCGGGGCCTTTGCGGGTCAGAGATGTCATACTGCCGCAGGTCCCCGTGCAGCCAGTTGCTGAAGTAGAGGAAGCGGTCATCCAGAGACAGCAGGATGTCCGTGATCAGGCCTGGGGTGGGAGTGTGGTTCAGAGGCTTTAAGGACTCTTGTCCCCCGGCCAGGAAGCCCCATTTGAAAGCCCCCCCCCGCCCCTGCGCCAGGCACTCACCTGGCATTTCAGGCAGCAGCCAGCCCTTCACCTTCTTGGGGGGCACCTGGATCACCTTCTCCACTGACCACGTACCTCCCTGGG
This sequence comes from Zalophus californianus, assembly GCF_009762305.2. Lineage (NCBI taxonomy): Eukaryota > Metazoa > Chordata > Mammalia > Carnivora > Otariidae > Zalophus > Zalophus californianus. Next base: position 105,472,357 of record NC_045598.1, read on the forward strand.
GGTGGGGTTGGGAGGCAGAGAGGTGAGCTTGTGAGATCGGGGGGCTGGGGTCGGATGTGGGTCTCTCCAGGCCCTACTGTCTACAGGGAGCCAGCCAAGGCAGGGCCTTCTTGCCACCGGGGTCTAAGTCCGATGCAAACCCCTTAAGGTAGGGATGACGTCTGCATTCCCAGCACCTAGCACAGTGCCTACTGTAGAAGCTCACACATACTTTTTGAATGAATATGTGGGAATTTAGGGTTGAGGAGAGAAGAGAGAGAGAACAAGTGGCCTTGGATTTTGTTCCTGGAGAAGTTGGGCTAGTGGATCCAGGCCGAGAGGCCTGGGTCACGCCTAGAGAGAGGGGTGCCTCGTGGCTGCGGAAGCCTGGCAGAGGTACAGGCTCGGACTGCTGGGAGGAGAGGGCCAGAGGACACAGGTCACCTGATTCTTGTAGAAGCGCTGGATGGTGGAGCTGAGGGCACAGCCCACGAAGCCCTGGGCCGCGTCGGGGTTGTGCAGGAAGCGGACCTCCAGGGGGATGAGCCCATCCTGTAGAGGCAGGGTCTGCACGATCTTGTGGCGCTGCCAGTCCCACACGTGTATGTGGCTTCCATATAGCCCTGGCATGGGGACGGGGCCAGAGGATGGGCTCAGGATCCGGGCAGGGGGTGGTGGGCAAAAGCCAGGGCACAGCCCCGTGCAGAAGGTTGAAAAACCGGCGGGAGGGATTAGGAAGACGCTTGAGCAAGTCAGAGTACTCAGCACACTCTTATACCAGCACCCCAAGAGTCGGGTTCACAGGAGGGGGGGTAAGAGGCCCGGAGAGGGGTTTTCAAGCAGAGAGGAGCGGCATGCGTGCGTGCCCAGGCTCCTGCTGGCCTGTGGGGGGGATTCTCACCTGCCTCTACATCAGCAGGGTTGAAGCCATCTCCAAAGACATTGGGAGCTGCCCATTCAGTGCTGATCATGACATTGTGTCGAGGCTGGTACCAGAAGTCATAGCCCATAGGTGCGGCTCCCCCAGGCTGTTCCCACGTCCCCTTCACCTCGAACGTCTCTCCATCCAGCAGCACGAAACCCCCTGAGCAGGGAAGGAAGTAAAGTGGCAGGTAGAGGTAACAGAGCTGCTACCCTCACCCAGCTCTCACTCCCAGGCATGTCCAAGAGGCTCCAAGTCCATTGCCTGGTGCCCCTTCCTCCCACTGGGTTTGCCAGCTCCTTCGATTCAGGTGTCCAAAGGGTCCCCACCCAGAGGACCGGATGGAAGGTGGGGACTCACTCTGGTGCCCCTACCGCCATCAATTTCATCCCTGTCCTCTCCAGACCACAGGGGGAGTTTTCTGTTCCCTTGAGCCAAGAGCCTGGGACTCAGCACCCCGTGCTTCTCTCGCCCAGCCTCCCACTCTCTGTGGGGTTCCTCCCAGAGTCTAGGCTCCATTCTGCTCACTACATTTTTTTTTTTTACAGCAGACAAATTATATTTACTTTTCATTCAACATGAATGCCCAACATGTTTTCCCTTGCTTGGTATGTTATGAAGCCTGGACAATTCTTGGCAAATACAACTAGATGTCAACTCCGAAGTGTTATTAAATCTAGGAGTGTCACGTTTCTCCCATCTCTGAGAAAAAGGAGCTGATAGTCTGCTCCAAGCCGTCAGATGGAGGGCGCTGACAAAATGGGTAAGGTTCAGAGGGAAGAAGCCCGGTGTAGTGATTAGGACTCAGATTCCTGGGTTTGAGTTCCACCCCTACAACTCATTAGCTGTATGACTTTGGGTAAGTTATTTATCAGTCTGTGCCCTGCTTTCTCATCTGGAAACCAGAGATCCTAGTAGCAGTTCCCTCAGAGGTTGCATCTGGCACATAGTAGACATTTTGTGTCAGTCCTGATCGTACCATAAATGAGAGAGCAAATGTGAAGATGAAGGATCCCAAGGCCTGTGAGACTTGCTCCTGAATTCCTAAAGGCTGACATCAAATGTATGCCTTTTCTGGGGCCATGTCTGTGCCCACATTCCCCACAGCGGACTGTTCTGACTATAACTTTTAAGTGAATTCATCAGTCAGGTTTCATCTTCAGAGAAATAATTGAAACTACTGAAGTTAATTGACTATGGTTTAAATTTTGGATGAGACCTAGCCCTCTGATTCTCCCTGGAAGGTCAACCTATCCCTTCCCCAGCTTGGGATCTGTTCCCCCCACAGATCTGCCTACAGTGCCAGCAGGTACCTTTGCCATTGCCCTTGGGGTCTCCCAGGGAGCTGATCATCACCTCCCCACTAGCCAGGCAGTGGCTGGTGTGCAGGTAGCCCAGGCCACACTTGGCATGGATGTCCTCAGCCTCAATGACCTGGAGGGGGATAAGGAATGGCATCAGAATCTTACAGGGCTGGGGGGACCCAACCACAACTCCCCCATTCCCCTACTCCTATTTGCTGACCCCACCTTCTTTTCGTTCAAGACACGGACACAATGTTCCCAGTGGGAATAGGGCAGAGATTCAATTCTGCAGAGCAGCAAGGGAGAGTCTGAGAGACTGCTAATTCCGCAGGCAGAAAGCACTGACTTCTCTCCCCCTGTCTCAGAGCCCTGTGAGACCAGAAGCTTCTCGCCCGGGCCATTGCCAGTGTTAACTCTGTATCACCAGCAGCCAGCTGTGAGTGCGTGGCACAAAGATGGTACACAACAACATGTTGAAAGGAAGGATTGGAGGCTCCTGCCTAAAGGAGGGAAAATTAAACAAAACAAAAACAAAAAACCCTCCCCCAAACAAAAAACTATTCCCACACCTCCATTGCCCACCCCCAGGGTCCCTGAGCAAAAAAGGCAGGGCACATGCCTTGTGTAGCTTCGGGGCCCGGGGATCGGAGCCCACATCCACCACGTAGATACGGGAAGACATGATACAGGGCAGCATCAGCTTGTTGCGTGACTTGGTGCTGTCCCCGAAGCAGCTGCTGCAGGTGTTCCATCCCGAGTGATGCAGCTCATCCTTCAGGTTGGGCATGGGCAGCCGGTGGATGACCTAGGACGGGAGAGGGGGAGGGGTGGTGCTCACCCAGACCATGCCTCTGTGATCCCTGGACCCACTTGGGCTTGGCAGCACAGCACAGCCTGGAATTCATCGCTGCCCAGCACCTCAGGGGTGCCCTTGGGCAAAGAACACACTTTACAGTCATACCCAAAGGAAGGCGAAGAAGGCTGGACTGGGAAAGGGCATCGCTGGGGCCAGGGCCGGAGGAAGGGTCTCAGGGTCCTCCAGTGCCCGAGCTCCACCTCACCTGGCAATAGTAGGGAGACTTGGGGTCAACGTCCACAGTGGCCAGATAATCCGGGGCCTCAGTGCCAGTGTTTCGGTAAATACAGGGCAGGTAGACAATCTCCTCCCGGGGTCCTAAAGGGTAGCAAGCAGTTAGCGGGGATGGCAGGGTGGAGAGGAATGACAGCGGCGGTGCTGGATGTGCCCGAGGCCGAGGTCTCAGGTTGCCCACCCCCACTAGCGGTGGAATCAGTCGAAGGTGCTGGCCTGTAGAATTCCTTTCCGGGGGCATGGGCTCTCAGACGTTGCACACTGACCTTTCATGGCTTCCAGAGGGGTAGGGTAGCCGGGTCCACACTTCCCGCATTTTGTAGCTATGGAAACAATGGGGCACGGTTGGTTGGACCACTCTCTGGAGGGTGAAGGCTCCCTCCCCACGTGCCACCACACACACCCCGCCACTGGCCAAGGCAGACACGCTGTCCCGGGTCCTGTGTCAACTCTGGCACCATCACCGGAGTGATGTGTGCCTGTGGCAGAAGGAGCTGCACAGGTAGGACCTGAAGATGGACAGACACTCAAGCAGGACCCAGGGGAGGGCAGGCGAAGGGTGAGCGCGGCACAGCTGGGCGGCACAGCAGCGACCGCTTGGACTTGCACCCCAGTCCCAGCGGCTCGCTGACTAGCCACGGGAGCTTGCGCAAGTTACTTAACCTCCCAGCTCAACTTCCACACCATCTGTATAAAAAGAAGGTACTAAGAACACCGCAGCGGGCTTTTAGGAGAGGTAAACAGGAAGGTGCCGTCAAGTGGGCAGCGCTGCACCTGACCGGAGCCAGTCCGCCCGGGCTGCCCTCAGCTAGCGAGGGTGGTACCAGCTTGGCTCCGTCCCAGCCAGTATCTCTCCCGGGGCCTGGGGCACTTCTTGTTTTTCTACCCTCTGGGTCCTGCCCCCAGGCTGCTGGCCAGAACCTGGATGACTTAGCCAAAGGTCTGGGAAGGAAGGGACAGGAGGCTGAAGTTCGAGGCCATAGGACTGTTACCACCTGGCTGTCCTTAGACCAGTTTCTCCACCCCTGCTCCTCCCCCCCCGCCCCCCGTGAGCCCCACTTCCTTTATCTGTGTTTGGTCCACCTCTGGAGGGCTCAGAGGCCCATCAGGCAGAGCTGTAGGGTGTGGCCCTCCTTGTCCCTGAAGTCTGGCAAGAGAAGCCACAGGGATCCACGGCACCAAAGTCGGTGGCCGAGAAGGAGCGCCAGGAGGACCAGGCCTCAGGCATCAGGCTTTGGGGTCTGACCAGGAGGAAGAAGGGAGGAATAGCACAGAGGGAGCTGCAGGCTGAAAGAAATCCCGGACTGGAGAGCACAGACAGGGCGCTGCCTCCCTGCCCTGGCCCACGGCCAGTGTGCCCAATGCCCTGACAGCTGGGGGGCCGCAAGTGGGGAGGCGGGAGGAGCTGGAGTCGAGCCGCCACTGGTGCCTGGGCTCAGGCCCTCAGCCAGGAAACCAGGTCTCCTACTCATGGCAGCCAAGTGACTTAGGAGGCCCGGACGTGGCAACGGCGTTTTTGAGTGCAGAAACCTGGTTTCAAAGTCCAGATCTGATATCTGCTCTCTTCACTTTCTCCTTTTCTTTGGCTAAAAGGGGGTAATAATATCTTACCTTCTTGTCTAGGTGACTATGAAAGTCAAATAAGCCAATGTATTCAGAAGTACTTTTGTAAAGGGGAAGCACCATATAAATACGGGTAGGGCTGCGCCAGAAGTGCGGGACAGAAATCCCAGGGAGAGGGCTGGGCTGGGTGGAGCAGGGTGAGAGGGCCAGTCCAAAGCAACTAAGGAGACTTATGCCAGGGCTTGGCACGGGAGGCAAGGGGGTGAGGAAGGAGGTTGCTGGACACAGAACAGAAGGAGATTCAAAACTCCAAGACATCAAGACAGAGACAGGAAACCCGCAAAGCCGAAAAGAGACAGACAGGAGGTATGAGGGAGGTGTTGCCGGCTGCCTCATCTTCCCCTCCCCACCCCCCACCTCAGCGTTTCTTAGAGTCAGTCAGGCCCTGTGCAACCCTAGGTCCCCAGGAGCATCAGTGTTCTTGCCTGACACCCTCTCTGTCTTAAGCATCTCAAGCACCATCTCTGAACACCTTTGGGTTTGAGATGAACCCAGGAGAAGCTCACTGGGTTTTCCCAATGTCAGGCTGGCTGCTAGGCATTCTGGCAGTCCAGGAAAGAGCCAGATGCAAGGGGACAAGGGCCTCGATACTCCCAAGCAGACCTGAACTCCTCCTCAGCCCGACATCTGGGAGCCTGAGGATGGGGAATGGGGGGCTTTTGGGACTGGGAAGGTGGGAGGCGCTGGAACAGGGCCCCAGTGAGAGTGTGTGGGCTCTGATTCCCCTTTCAGACTGATCGGGGGTTCAGTGTGGCTAGAGAGTGATCTGGCCCCCAAGGTCTGGGTTTCCCACCTCCTGGAGTAAAAATCTGGCCCAAGGCTGGAATCAGGATTATCTTTCACCTATGGTGACAGCCAGGGACAAGAGGTTCTCCTTACGTATACCCCCACCCCTACCAGATTTTCCCAGCTGCAGAAAGGCCCCTGGAGGGATGCCTGGGTGGCTCAGTCGGTTAAGTGGCTGCCTTCAGCCCAGGTCATGATCCCAGGGGTCCTGGGATCGAGCCCCACATCGGGCTCCTTGCTCGGCAGGGAACCTGCTTCTCCCTCTCTCTCCCTCTGCTTGTGCTCTCTCTGTCAAACAAATAAAAAAAAAAAAAATCTTAAAAAAAAAAAGGCCACTGGAGCCCTCCAGGCCACAGGCAGGGAGCCAGGTGGGGGTCTAGGGCCACCCCTCCCAGCAGTCCCTCTACCCTCCTCTCTTTACAGCTCTAGAAACATTGGCTGAACTGGGAAATGCAGGGGTTGGGGGTGGGGACAGTGGAGCAGAGTTCAACACCCCCTCCCCTAACCAGCTTCCCCGACCCAGCTTTTCTATCACTTCCTATTTTGTGGGCCAGAGGTCAGTGGCACTTGGTTGTCAGAAGGCCCCGTCCTTACCCATGCTGCTTGCTGGTGTGCTTTGGTCCTGACCGGCCTGCCAGGAGTAAGCTGAGACAGGGGCTGTGCTGGTGTTGCAGGCAGGCTGTGTCAGGAAGGGGCAAAGGGAAGGAATTTATACAACCAACTGGGGGCGGGGTGGGGCGGGAGGAGGGCCTGGGCTGCAGCCCAGAGTGAAAGAGTGGAAGACTCAGGGCAGCTGGCCAGGAGGTTTTCAAATAGCTTGGGGGCTAGCTGGGGTTTGAGTTACTGGGTGTGCGTGCGCGCACGCGCGTGTGTGTGTGTGTGTGTGTGTGCGCGCGCGCATGCTTACAGAGGCCTGTGCACATGCAGATACGTGCTGTGCCTGTGCACACATCTCTTTGGTGGGTGCCTGGGCATATGTGACTTTGTGGGTCTGCGAATGTGCATGGTCTCGTGTCTACCTGTGCGTTACCTCTTTGTGTGTGTGTGTGTGTGTGTGTGTGAGTGTGAAAATGTGCCAGTGTGAGTGTTGCGTGTCTGGACTTGGGCATGTCTGTGTGTACTTATGGGAGCCTATGCCTGCCAGGGTGTTTATGGCTGTGTGGGCCTCTGTGCGTGAGTGTGCATGAGTGTGCATGTCTGTGTGAGCATATGTGTGCACGTGTCCCTGCCTCTAAAGGCTCTTCTCTGTACTTGGATCTGTTTCTTGCCATTGAGGGGCACCCAGGGCTGTGGGCCCACTTGTTCCTATCCACAGCCAGGGTCAGCTCTCTCCTAAAATGACCCTCTCATTCCAGACATCCATGCTCCAAAAGGCACAATCTTACCCACCCCACAGCTGCTCACCCAGGTCGTCCTGCCACAGCTGCCCTGACAGAATATCCAGGTTTCACTTTCTCCAGACTCCTGTATTCCCCTTGAGCTTTGAAGTGGAAGGGAAGTTGGCAGTGCTCCTCAACACTTTCTATTACCCTCATAAATCTCAGGAGGTTGAAGTCCAACCCCCACCCCCATCTCTCCGCTTTGTACCTCAACAGCTCCCAAGGCGGATAGCAGGGCTCCAGGGCAGCCCAGCATGGTGCCACTGTCCTTCACTGGCCTGTGATGAGTCCTAAAACTCTGAGGGTCTCCACATGTCCAGGAAAGAAGGAGAGCTCCAGCTGGAGGCTTCAGTGCTGGCTGGGGCTGCTGAGCCTGCTAGGATAGTGTCCCAGGGACATGTGATGGCCTCCGGAAAAAGGCAATTGCTTGCTGAAGAACTAAGACAGGGCTGAGGCCTGATCTGTTAGCTCTTTCTGGGGCTGCCCTCATCCAGAGAAGCCCAGGTTTGAAGGGCTGGACAAGGGAACCCACCCCAACAGTCCTTCATCTTGAAGCCAAGGGCCCCCTCTTTCCTGAAAGCTGGCTGCCTGACCAGGGTAAGCTTTGCCCCACTCTTCTAGGAACCTGCTGACTCTGTGCCTACAGAAGCCACTTTCATCTCCTTGGATGAAAGCTGTGGGGTGAAGTTTTTATTGGGTAGTGAAAGGGACAAAGTTTGGTCTTGAGACTGCCCGCAGAAAGATCCATGGACTTCCCAAACTGGAGTGGAAGGAAGGAGCACAAAACTGGGCTGCTGTATGATGGGCGTCTGTCTGCCTGGTTCCCATGGGTGAGGGAGCCCATCCAGGAGGATGCTCCGTGGCCAACCATGGCAGGGAATCTCCCTTACCCCCTTCTCCCCAGTATCCCTCTGCCTCTCCTGGCTTCTTCCTACATCTGCATCCTCACCATTACGCCATCGGCCAGGCACGGGCCCCAGTCAGCCGTGTGGGTGCAGCTGTGCCCCCGGGGCGGCTCCTCGCGCTGCTTTTTTGCCTCTGCTGGCTTCTTCGTCTGCTGGCTGCCTTCACTTACCTTGCCTTCAGCCCGCCCCTCTGGTCTCCTCCTCCTGAGGTCTCATCTCATACCCCCTCTACTCTCCTGCTTTGGGGCTTGAAGTAGCCCAACATCCAAGATCTGAAAGAGAAAGAAAGCCCATTCTCACCCTCTCATCGAAAGTCCTGGAGTCATTACCTCCAGAGAGGCTGTGATTTTGCTTGTCCTAGACAAGAATTGCAAAGCACTGTTCCATCCCGGACTGCCGGCTCTCTCATGCCCGGACCTCGGACCTGGAGTGCTCGGTGGCTCCTGTATGGCACCCTAGCCTCTACCTGCCGCTTTCCCAGAATGCTTCCCCCAGAGCCTACAAGGTGCTTAGGAGAAGTTGTCCAAATTAGGGCTACAGATGGAGGCAGTCCAGGGAAAGGGCTGAGGCCGGCAAGAGAGGTGTTCATGGCCCCTGGCTTTGTCTTTGCTCCCAGGGTGGGCCACCCCAGTCAGCCTCCTTGTGGCCTGAGCCTCCCAAATGCTGCTTCTCAGGAACTTAAGGGCTCCCTCCTCTATCTGATCCGCCCTTCCCTAGCCAACCAGAGTCCCACAGAGCTGGCTGACTCCCAGATTCACATGAAGGGATATGGGGAGAGCCTTGAGCTTCCTGCCTGGGCTGTCCCTGGGGAGTGTGGGACCCCAGCCCAGGCCTGTTAATCCCAGGAGGCTGTACCCTACCCTGATACTGGGCATGGCCACTGCAAAGAAGGATGGGGGCGGTCCATGCTCCTTCTGGCTCTTTCAAGCTCTAGGAAAGCACAGTAAACATTAGAGGAGGTAGGTTATCAGTCTGGCAGCCGAACAGTCAAGAGATTATATAACTGCTGCCTGAACTTTGGCTCTGTTCCATCTTCACGGACGGAAGATGGATTCTTGTGGCCTTGGGGGCCCCACTGTGGGTTCCCCCTTTTCCTTCCAGCCTCAGCCAGACTTCTTTGGACCTCTTTAAACAGGTCTTAGACCACCGTTTGGTAAGATGGCGAAGGGAGGAAAGAAGGATTAAACCCAGAGAAGGGAAGGGAGAGGAGATGATGAAGCTGGAATCTCCAAGAATAAAAATCTTAAAAATGTTTTAAAAAATGTTGTTCTTCATCTCTAGCAAAATAAAAGTGACAGGGAAGCAATCAAAGTCCAGCCAAGGGAGTGATATTAGGGAGAAAGCAGAACTAACCTGTATGCACCACCTGGTCACACTCACCCTTGCACGTGTGCCCCACTTACCCCTTGCCACACCCCAATCTTGTAAGTAAATCATCCTCCTTTTCCTTAGGAAGAAGCTGAGGCGCAGAAGGGGCTAAGGCACCTGGGAGATGCAAAGCAGGATCCCTACCTCGGTCCATCCGACTCCGGAGCTCAGGTTTTCTAATTACTCTGGGGCCATTTTGTATTTTGTTTGGCTCTGGATTTGGCGGGGGTGAGGAGGGGGGAGGGTAGTGGGGGAGGCGGCCGGGAGGCAGAAGCACCAGAAGGAACGAGGAAAGTTGTGGTGTTGTGTCTCTGGGGAGTCTCAGAGGCCCTTTCTTGGGAATGGGGAGAACAGTGAAAGAGCAGGTGTCTCCTGACCTGAGCAGTGAGGTCTTCATGGTGGGAAGGGAGTGGGGCATACCCCGCCCCCGTGCTGTAGGAGGGAGACTCCATCCAAGTATAACCATGGTTACCTTTGGAGAGAGGCAATGGAGGGAAGGGGATAATTTTCCATTTTTACTTTATACACTTGCATATTCTAAAAAATAATAAGCATGTATTACTTTTGTAACCAAAACCCCAAATAAAGGTATTAAATTTTTTGTTGTTTTCGGCCAGTCTGCCTTCTCCTTGGGGAGACACACATGTGCGTGGTCATTCATTCACTCTCGCATTCCACAAACACTTCTGGAGACCTGTTTTGGTAGACAAAGTGGGGAACGAGGCAAAGTTTCTGCCTTCAATGCCATGCCCATCATCAAGGAAACATATAAACCAATCACATAATGGCCGATGAAGGCTATGAAGGACCCGTGATAATGTGGGTGGCCGAGAGCAGGCCGGGATTAGACAGGGTCGTCTGGTCTATACACGGACGGACTGGCCTGCAAACGAGCAGCCCAACCCACCATACAAGGGGCCTGTGGCGCATGTAGCCGCAGCCTGGGGAGGCCTGAAGTAGGCCTGGCTGCACAGGTTGAGGTTTCTACCAGCTAAGCAGAGTTTCTGAGCCATGTCCTGCTCAGGTCTCCCGGTTTCACCAGCCCAGCTCCACGCCCTTTGCAAAAGGCGGCAGTGTTTACTGAAAGCTGTCACCAGGCACGACTGGCGCCAGGCCAGGCCCTGCTCCCTAGAGGTCCACGTGGCACTGCCCACAGCAAACCTGGACAGCTAAGTAGCATTTTCTTCATCTCGCATCAGAGGAAACAGAGTTTTACGAATTCAACCAGCTGCTCACGGTTACTTCACAGCACCTCCCTGTCTCTGCACAATGCTGAGTTCAAAGCCTGCCCACCATGGTAACAACAGAGCTCAGAGAAGCGGGGGAAGCCCTCTGCCCCAGCTTCCTACAAGGGGCATGATTTGAGAGGCGCTCGGAGGGCTTCCTGCCCACCCCCCATCCGCTCAGAAATGTCCTCCCTTCCGGACTGCCATGGTGCTGGAAACTTCGCCACTCACGGTGTATTTCTTCCGGATGGGACGCCTCTTCTCAACTTGCTGCTGCACGGATTCCCCCTGAGCTGTTACGTGTGACTCCGTTTTATCGGAAGTCTGCCCCTGATGATAAGAGCAAGGGAGGCACTGAGGAGATGGAAGTGTCTTTCTCTGGAGCCACAGGAAAAGAATAGAGAGTGAGAGAGGGAGGGCTTTTTCTGTATTTCTGTCTCTCTCTCAGAGGAAAATTTCAATATATACAAAAATAGAGAGAAAAGTATAATGAACCTGCAGGTACACCACCCACCTTCCATAAAAATCTGCTCATCACCCATCTGGCTTCAACTATACCTCCCAGCCCTCCTCTACCTTGGATTGTTTTGAAGCAAACCCTGGACATGATAATATTTCTTGCATTAATATTTCTGTATGCATCCCTTCAAGATTAGAATTCTTGTTCTTTAAAACCACCATGTAGGGGCGCCTGGGTGGCTCAGTCGTTAAGCGTCTGCCTTCGGCTCAGGTCATCATCCCAGGGTCCTGGGATCGAGCCCCGCATCGGGCTCCCCACTCTGCGGGAAGCCTGCTTCTCCCTCTCCCACTCCCCCTGCTTGTGTTCCCTCTCTCACTGTGTCTCTCTGTCAAATGACTAAATAAAATCTTTAAAATAAAATAAAATAAAATAAAACCACCATGTCATAAGCACACCTAAACAAATTAGTAAGTCTTGACTCTTATCAAATATTCGGTGTTCAAATTTCCCCTATTGTCTCATAAATTTTTGTTTTACAGTTTATTTGAATCAAGATCTGAAGTGGGTTCATAGCTTCCTATTGTTCTTAAATCTCTTCAATCTGTAGGTGAGAAAGGGAGATATCTCGAAGACAGATCCAAGTTTAAGTGAGGAAGGGTCTGAGTGGAACAGAAATTATGTGTCTTGTCACATATCTAATCTACCAGAAGAAAAGGTGAAGTGGGATTGAACCCAGGTATGTAGTCTAGAAGAGGTAACAGCAACATCTGTCACAGGGATGCAGGGGAAAGTTCGCTATGACCTCCTCCCCCGCCCCTCCTGCCCCAGCCTTCCTCCTGTGCCAAGCCTGGCTCCAGAAAAGCTGAGAAAAGAACAATAAAATGGCTTTTATGCAATCATCTCTACCTTTACAGGGCCCACTTGGCTTGTACCTTCTCAGGTAAGAGCCCTGGGAAGAATTACGTCAGTGTTGGTTAATGGCCCAAATTAAGCCATCAAAACCCCTAATCAAGCCTTATTTTGGACATGTTATAATACTATAAATAAAAAATCCAAAGGAAAATAAAAGCCCTTCTATTTGAGGCTGGAAGAACCTTTGGCCCCTGGAGTCATATCCCTGAGTCACAGTTTCTCTACTAAGCTCAGGACGGGCAGGAACAAATCCCCTCCTTCTCAGGGCCTCCATTTTCTCACCTCACCACCAAAATACTGCCTGGGAAGAGTGGGGGGATACTCCCTCCAGGGTCCCAAAGACACGGGAAGCCTGAGGCTTTGGGAGACTTGTCTTCAGTTCTACATGGAATCAGAGGAAGGTCTGGGGAAGAGCCTCACTGCCTTCCTGGATTCTCTGTCTCCCATATACCGTATCTGACCTGCTATTCCCCTAGGATCTCCCCAGGGTCACGTCCAAGTGTAGAAAGATGGAAAGTGCTGTCTGGAATGGGAATATTTCGGGATTTCCTGTCTCAGCTTATCAAAAGACTGCTCAGAAACCAGAGTTTAAAAAGGCTTAGGGCGCCTGGGTGGCTCAGTCTGTTGATCATGTCTCCCTTCGGCTCAGGCCCTGATCCCAGGGTCCTGGGATCGAGGCACGCATCAGGCTCCCTGCTCAGTGGGAAGCCTGCTTCTCCCTCTCCCACTCCCCTTGCTTGTGTTCCCTCTCTCGCTGTGTCTCTCTCCGTCAAATAAATAAAATCTTTAAAAAAATATCTCTAACATATCAATTAGAAAAAGACAATAGAAAAATATTCCAAGGATATGGAAATGAAGGATAAATGGCTAATAAGAAAAGATACCCAATCTCATTAGCAATTAAAGAAATACATGTGGTGTTTTTTTTTTAAGAAAGATTTTTTAAAAAGATTTTTTAAATTTATTTGAGATAGGGAGAGAGAACGAGTGAGACCACAAGCAGCGGGAGCGGCAGGCAGAGCGAGAGGGAGAAGCAGGCTCCTCACTGAGCAGGGAGCCTGACCTGGGGCTTGATCCCAGGACCCTGAGATCATGACCTGAGCTGAGGGCAGACGCTTAACCAACTGAGCCACGCAGGTGCCCCAAAGAAATACTTGTTGAAGCAAAAACAGCAGATATGATTTTCAAAAATCAAAAGATTGTTAATATTCAGTGTTGGAAGTATTGTGGGGACAAGGGCACTCTTGTATGTTTTGGCAAAGGTATATAATGGTGGGACATTTTAAGAAGACAGTTTAGCAGGCGCCTGGGTGGCTCAGTTGGTTAAGTGTCTGACCCTTGATTTGGGTTCAGGTCACGATCTCAGGGTTGTGAGATCAAGCCCCACCTCTGGCTCCATGCTGGGCATGCAGCCTGCTTAAGATTCTCTCCCTCTGCCTCTCCCCCATAAATAAAATAAAAATTTAAAATAATAATAAAATAATAAAATAAAATAAGGCAGTTTAGCAATACCTAGCAATATTTTCAGTGGAAATCCACTTCTAGTGATCTACTCTATGGAAATAGACAAGTATTCAAATATATTAATAAGGTTTTCATTGCAACATTGTCCAGAATAGTGAAAAGTTGGAAACAACCAATATGGGAATAGTTAAATATATTATGGAACATCTATAACATGAACACCAAGCAACCATAAGGTGTAGTTAGTTTTATACATTTTGACATGGAAGGATATCCAAGAAATATGGTTACAGGGGGAAAAGGCAGAAAAATAGTATGATCCCATTTAATTAAAATGATATATAAAATTAATTAGTTAAGCCACAGGGTTTAATTAATTTGATTCATTTATATATTAAACTAATTAAGTTAAATTATAATTTATAATTACATAGTAATTATATTATGTAATTTAATCTAGTGTATAATATAAATATACACTATATATATGTGTGTATATATATATGGTTATGTGTTTGTAGAAAAGGATTTGAAGAGAGGGCACCTGGGTGGCTCAGTCGGTTAAGCGACTGCCTTCGGCTCAGGTCATGATCCTGGAGTCCCGGGATCGAGTCCCGCATCGGGCTCCCCGCTCAGCGGGGAGTCTGCTTCTCCTTCTGACCCTCCCCCTCTCATGTGCTCTCTCTCTCTCATTCTCGCTCTCTCAAATAAATAAATAAAATCTTAAAAAAAAAAAAAAAAAAGAAAAGGATTTGAAGAGATAAAGCTTCTTTTTTCATACCAAACTTACCAAATGTAACCAACACAGGTTACCTCTGAGGACTTGGATTATAGGGAGCAATTTTTATTTTTTCACATTATGTATCGATTATGTATTTTTTAAATTTTATAATAAGCTTGAAATACATGCATAATTTAAAAATTGAAATAGGGAAAGAAGATAATAACACTGTTGCCTGTCAGATGAGCAAAAATTTAAAAGGTTAAAATCCAGTCATGGAGAGAATGTAAGGAAAAGGGCATCATTCAGGATTGGCGAGAGTGCCAACTGGTACCTTATTAACAAATACAATTTGTCAATACCTCCCAAAAGTTAAATTGTGCATAGCCTTTTACCTAGGAATTCCATTTCTAGGATACAGTCCATAGAAATACCTCGACAAGCAGGCAATAAACAGGTCATAATGATAACAACAACAGATATCACTTATTAAATGCTTAGGATAGCCTTGCTACTGTTCTAAGCACTTTAAAGACAACGAAAGAAATGAACCCCACACCCACATAAAAGCTTACTATGTGCCAGGTACTTAAGCTCCTTACATGCTCTACCTTATTTAATCCTTACAACAAACCTCTAAAGTGAAGACTCTTTTATTATGCCCATTTTCCAGATAAGGAAATTACAGCATACTAAAGGGAAGTAACTCGCTCCAACTCACACAGCTAGTGGGTAGCAGAGTCCAGGATTTGAATCTAGGCAGCCGATTTCAGACTCTGTGCCTGTAACAGCTTCGCTCTAATGTAGTGAATCACAGAACCTTCCCCAAAGCTCCTTGAGATGGGTTGTTTTTATCTTCCATCGTTTGGGGCTGACGAGCTGGGCGAGCACGTACAGCCGTTTTTATGTTTGGTCGGAGACGGAACCTACCACCAACCACTATAGGAACCACAAAGGCCAGACACTCGCTTTCCCAGATCCCTTTGCAGCTGGGAGCAAGCACGTGACAGTCCTGGCCGGCCGGGCGTGCCAAGGACACAAAGAAGTAGGCCGGCGGCGAGCGGGCTGTGCTTCCTGTGGGCTCAGGCGTGTGTGGGCGGCTGGCGGCGTCGCAGAAGCTTCCCGGGTCCAGCGTGCTGGTGGAGCCAGGGCTGCCCTTGGAATGTGAGGGGCAGAGGCAGTGTTCTGAGAGTGGGGTCTTGGACAGAGAAGGGCTCTCTGGCTGCTCCTGGCTGCAGTTCAACACCTCTACCCCTGGGGCCTTAGGACTCAGTGGAGCCAACACTGCTCTGCAGGTTGGGGTGATCCATGAGGCTGTGGAAAGCAAGACCCAGAAGGAGAGGCCCCGGGGGTGGCCAGAAGACATGTTGAGGCTCAGCCCACGTCACCAGGTAACAGCTCCTCTCTTGATAAATAGCCTCCTGTGGGCTTCTGGGTCGCAAGAGAAACTAAACATGGGACACTGGGTGACTTTGCGGCCCAAGCCCCTTCATGAACCGAGGATTAACTGACCCACTTAGTCGGCCCAGGATCTCGGGAGCTCCACGCTCCTCACCTCCAAGTACAGCTGGGTGGAGCCTGAGAACTTCAGGAAGGCCGAAAGAAACCACAAAATGCCCTGGTGTGCTCTCTAGCTTGCCCTGTCTTGCCAAAAGCATCTCCTTTCTCATCCCCTGGCTTCAGGAAAGATATTGAGAAGAAAAAAACATTCGATCTTGGATTACGGGTGGCTGGCTCTCCATAATACACCATCACCAGGCGCAAGTGGTCTAATAAGGAGATCAACAGCAAGAATTCGAGAACCAGACTGCCTGTTTGAATTCTGGTTCTACAGTTCCTAGCTGCGTGAATTTGGGCAAGTAACTGGACCTCCGTGTACCTCAGTTTCTGAATCTCTAAAGAGAGATAATTAAAAAAAAAATCTATCCTCATAGGTTGTTTTGAAAATTAAATGACTTAATGCATGTAAAGCTCTTCAAATAGCACTGAGCGTGCACTAAGTGTTAGTGTTCCGATTGCAGCAATAAAGCCCTTCTCAAGTTCTGGAGAGCTGCTGTACAAACCCACAACTGAACTGTACATTTAAAAATGGTTGAGATGGTAAATTCAATGTTACAGGTTCTTTACCACAATAAAAGAAGATGTAAGGAGCGCCTGCGTGGCTCAGTCATTCGTTAAGCGTCTGCCTTCGGCTGAGGTCATGATCCCAGAGTCCTGGGATCGAGCCCCTCGGGCTCCCTGCTCGGCGGAAAGCCTGCTTCTCCTTCTCCTTCTGCACTTGCTTGTGTTCCCTCTCTCGCTGTCTCTCTCTGTCAAATAAATAAATGAAATCTTTAAAAAATAATAATAATAAAAGAAAAATGTTATAAAACTTATGAAAACTGAAGTTTTTAAACATGGCATTTTGTTATGAAGATACTCGCTTTCAAAGATAACTAGCAGGGGTGCCTGTGTGGCTCAATCGTTAAGCGTCTGCCTTCGGCTCAGGTCATGATCCCAGGGTCCTGGAATCAAGCCCCGCATCGGGCTCCCTGCTCCGTGGGAAGCCTGCTTCTCCCTCTCCCGCTCCCCCTGCTTGTGTTCCCTCTCTCGCTTTGCCTCTCTCTGTCAAATAAATAAATAAAAAATCTTAAAAAAAAAAAGATAACTAGCAATTCTTTTCTTGCAGAAAATTAAATGACTCTTTCTTTAAAAAAACATAACAATGCTTTCTGAGAGATAGTCCTGGCAGCTAGTGAAGGAGGAAAACCCTCCACTAGGTAAAATTTGAAGTAGAATATGTCATTGGTTCTGTTGAGAGAAGACATAGTCTGAGGATCTTTACTGATTCATGGGCAAGGCCAGTCTTTGGCCGGGTGGACAGACTTGGATAGAACAAAATCAGGACTAGGGACAGGGAGTTTAGGAAGGAGGTTTGTGCAGAGACCTCTCAGGAGGGTCCCAGGATATAAGAATATTTGTGTCACTATGGCCCCACATCATCATAAATAAGGTCCCCTCCCTGGAGGCTGCTTCTGGTGATCAGGTGGGTGAGGTCAACCTGCTTTGTGGATGTCATTCCATTTCCTCCCCAGACATGCCATGAACGAAGTGCCTGTGGTGGCAAGAACACAGGCTTCACATGGCCTTCGCAGGATGGACTGCCCCTTACTGTGTCTGACCCAGCGAGGGCTATTGCTGAAATTCCACTTGACCTACAAAAGCTATCAAACCAGCCCACCACCTGGTGAAGGATGCTTATGTTAGGTCTCTTCAACAAGGAGGGGGCAGATATTTGTTCTCTCTAGAAGGCAATTTCATATTTGGATTTATTTTCCCTGCTCCCATCCATTTGCCACCACCACCATCTGTGGACATCCTGGATGGCTTGTACGTTCCCGTGGTGGCCTGCACAACATGGCTTCTGACAAAGCTCTCACTGTACAGTGACAGAGTGCTAGCAATGTCCAGCATGCGAAGTGCCCTGCACATATTAACTCATCTAATTTTCCCGGCAACCATATTGAGCAACCTACTATCATTAGCTCCATTTTACAGATAAGGAAATTGAGTCACAGAGAAATTTCAAAAAATGCCAAGTCAACAGTAGGTAAGTGAGTGGTGAGGCCTGCATTTGAATCGAGATGATTGGTCTAGAGCCCATGGTTTAACACCACACAGACTCACGAGAGTCATGGGTCTTAATCACGTCCCTTATCCATCCCTCGGAAGCAGTTGGCCTGACAGGAGACTCATTTATGGCAAAACCTTCTAAGAATGGAGTGCTGCCCACAGAGAGCAGTTTATGTTCTCAACCAGCAGGCATTCTATGGCACCATTTTTCTTTCAGCCAGAGTACACGATGGGCCCAGAAACCGAGAGAAGGGTGGGAGTTATGACCCATTCACAACATTTTTGCTTGCAGACCCATGACTCTGGGCTCCGCTGGGTTAGAGGTTTGGTATCCCAAGGAGATTCGCTTCCTCAAAGAGGAAGTTCCACTGAACTGGACCTTGGCACAGTGACCTGGCTATTTTGGGCTCTTAATGCCATCGAGTGAATAGGCAGAAAGGGGGCACAAGATGTTAGCTGGGGTGACTGATCTTGATGATTTAGAGAAAATAAGGTTGTTGTCACACAACAGGGTGATGGAGGGAGATGGGTGCAAGCCAGGGGCACCCCAGGGATACCTTATACCACCATGTCTAATGGTGAAAGCAGAGGACTAAAGCAGTAGAAGTGAGATAACCAAGAGTTCACACCCTCCAGGAGTGAAGGTCTAAGTCATTCTGTAGGGAAAGAGTTCTGACCATCTTGAGTCCTGGTTGTATAACGTAGTGATTTAAAGGCTGAGCTCTGTTCCAACTGACCCAGATTCATTGCCAAGTGCTCACACATGCTGGCTGTATACCTGTCTCTGCTTAGTTTCCACACCTGTAAAATGGGGATAATAATGGTTCATACCTCAAACGTTATTTTGAGAATTGGGTAATACTTATAAAGCACTTAGGACAGGGTCTGGCATGTAGTAAACATTCTATAAGTGTTAGCTATTATTAAGGCAAAGGAATGAGAAGTAACAGGGGAAAGTCATAAAGACCAGCAACAGCCTCATGATCAGTTGGGAAAATGAGAACAGTACACACAAAAACTTGTACAGGAATGTTTATGCTAGTTTTATTTGTAATGGCCACAAATAGAAAGGGACAATCCAGATGTCTTTCTGTGTTGGCATGATTAAACAAACTCTGGTATATCCATGCCATGGTAAGTTTACTCAGCAACAAAAAGAAACTATTGCACAGTGAAGAAAACCATCAACACAATGAAAAGGCAACCTATGGAATAAGAGAAAATATTTGCAAATCACCTGTGTGATAAGGGGTGAATATCCAAAATATATAAAGAATGCATACAACTCAATAGCAAAAAAAACCCCAAACAATCCGATTAAAAAATGGGCACGGCGCCTGGGTGGCTCAGTTGGTTAAGCGACTGCCTTCGGCTCAGGTCTTGATCCTGGAGTCCCGGGATCGAGTCCCACATCGGGCTCCCTGCTCAGCAGGGAGTCTGCTTCTCCCTCTGACCCTCCTCCCTCTCATGCTCTCTGTCTCTCATTCTCTCTCTCTCAGATAAATAAATAAAATCTTTTTAAAAAAAATGGGCAGAGGACATAAGTGGACATTTTTCCAAAGAAGACACACAGAAAGCCAACAGGCACATGAAAAGCTGCTCAACGTCACTCATCATCAGGGAAATGTAGATCAAAACCACAAGGAGATGTCACCTCACACCTGTCAGAATGGTTATTACCAAAAAGATGAGCAATAACAAGTGTTGGTGAGGATGTGGAGAAAAGGAAGCCCTTGTGCCCTGTGGGTGGGAATGTATATTGGTGGATCCAGTATGGGAAACAGGATGGAGTTTCCTAAAAAATTTAAAAATAGAACTCCCCTATGATCGTCTGGGTATTTATCTGAAGAAAATGAAAACACTAACTTGAAAAGATACACACCCCCCTATGTTTATTGCAGCATTATTTACAATAGCCAAGACATGGAAGCAACCTAAGTGTCCCTCAGTGGAGGAATGGGTAAAGAAATTGTAGTGTGTGTATACACACACACACACACACACACACACAGGAATATTATTCAGCCATAAAAAGAAGGAAATCTGGCCATTTGTGGCAACATGGAAGGACCTTAAGAGTGTTATTTTTTTTAATTTATTTAAGTTCAATTAATTAACATAAACTGTATCATTACTTTCAGATATAGAGGTCAGTGATTCATTAGTCTTATAGAACACCCAGTGCTCATTACATCACATGCGTTCCATAATGTCCATCACCCAGTTACCCCAACCCTCCACCCCCTCCCCTCCAGCAACCCTCAGTTTGTTTCCTATAGTTAAGAGTCTCTCATGGTTTGTCTCCCTCTCTGATGACTTCCCATTCAGTTTTCCCTCCCTTCCCCTGTGATCCTCTGTGCTGTTTCTTATATTCCACATATGAATGAAACCATATGATAACTGTCTTTCTCTGATTGACTTATTTCACTTAGCATAATTCCTTCTAGTTCCATCTATGTCATTGCAAGTGGCAAGATTTCATTTTTTTTGATGCCTGAGTAATATTCCATTGTATATATATACCACATCTTCTTTACCCATTCATCTGTCCATGGACATCTAGACTTTTTCCACAGTTTGGCTGTTGTGGACATTGCTGCTATAAACATTGGGGTGCACATGCCCCTTCAGATCACTACATTTGTATTTTTGGGGTAAATACCTAGTAGTGCAATTGCTGGGTCATAGGGTAGCTCTGTTTTCAACTTTTTAAGGAACCTCCATACTATCTTCCAGAGTGGCTGCACCAGCTTGCATTCCCACCAAGAGTGTAGGAGGGCTCCCCTTTCTCTGCATTCTTGTTGAGGGTGTTATGTTAAGTGAAATAAGTCAGATAGAGAAAGACAAATCTCACTGATATGTGAAATTAAAAAAACAACTCAGAACAGAGAACAGATTGATAGTTGCCAGAGGAGAGGAGTATGGAGGGTGAGGAAAATCAGTGCAGGAGGTGAAAAGGTATAAATTTCCAGTTATAAAGTAAATAAGTCATAGGGATGTAATGTACACAATGGTGATCACAGATAATAACACTGTATTGCATATTTAAAAGTAACTAAGACAGTAGATTAGAAGTTCTCATCACAATAAAGAAAAATTTGGTGGTGATGATGTTAACTAGACTTATTGTGGTAGTCATTTGCAATATATACAAATACCAAATCATTGTGCTGTACCCCTGAAATTAAATTAATGTCGTATGTCAATTATATTTCAATTTTTTAAAAATAAACTATTATTTACACATGACAGCCTGGATAATTCTCCAGAGATGCTGAGTGAAAAAAGCCTATCACAAAAATTTACATACTGTATGATTCAGTTCACATAACATTCTTTTTTTTTTGTTTGACAGAGAGAGAGACAGCGAGAGAGGGAACACAAGCAGGGGGAGTGGGAGAGGGGGGAGTGGGAGAGGGAGAAGCAGGCTTCCCGCAGAGTGGGGAGCCCGATGCAGGGCTCAATCCCAGGACCCGGGGATCATGACCTGAGCCGAAGGCAGATGCTTAACCGAATGAGCCACCCAGGCGCCTCCAAAACAGTAGACATTTCATTAAGAGAATGGTTAAATAATTTGGAATATATCTATGCTGTGGAATATAAAGAAAGCAGACCATCCATCTTGGCACAGGACAGTCAAGATATTTGGGCAAAAAGCAGGCTGCCAACTGCCAAACTGTATGTATAACATGATTCTATTTTCAAAAGAACAAAAAACAAAACTCTTGGTTTGTCTGTGGATAAAAGCAGTCTGGAAAGACATGACAAAATGTAAAGGAAGTTTACTTCTTGGGAAAAGAGTGAAATTAGATAGTATTTATTTTGTATATTTATTTGTGTATACTTTGTAGCATTTTGTTATTGTTATTTACAGTAAACAGGTACTGTTTATATACTTTCTAAAACTCATTTTTGGGCCCAAGTGGGCTTGAAGAGGGACTATTTCATAAAGTTCAGAGAGTACTATCTCGAGGCCAGGGACCCTAAAAAAGGGTGACATAGAAGAGAACAGTCATTGAAAAAAAGCCTGGCAATTAGAACACAAATGGTCTTAGAATGAAAATAGTAAAGCATCAAAAAAGACTAATGTGGCTTCAGAAACAAGTTCTCTGATTTAGGATTTTTCAAGGGCTTGTTCCAAACATGAAGGGAGGAGGGCTGAAGTTCTCCCCCTTGCCCTCCAATGTCTTTGCTTCCTCTCAGATCATTTTTACTTTTTTATTTTTTTTAGAGGGGTTGGAAGGGGCAGAGGGAGAGAGAGACTCCCAAGCAGGCTCCATGCCCAGGGGCCACTGTGGGGCTCGAGATCACAACTGTGAGATCAGAACCTGAGCTGAGAGCAAGAGTCTAAGGCTTAACTGACTGCGTGCCCCAGGCACCCCAGATCACTTTTATTTTATTTTTATTTATTTATTTATTTATTTATTTTTCCTCTCAGATCACTTTTAAAACAGCTTTACTGAGATATAATTCACATACCATAAAATTCACCCATTTAAAGGGTACAGTTCAGTGGTTTTCAGTATATTCAGTTATGCAACCATCAACACAGTCTAATTTTAGAATATCTTCATAATCTCAAAAAAACAAAAAACAACCCTAGTATTCATTAGTGGCCACTTTCCATTCCCCACCCCCAGCCCTAGGCAACCACTAATCTATAGATTTGCCTTTTCTGGACATTTTATATAAATGGAATCATACAATATGTGGCTTTTTGTATCTGGCTTACTTCACTTAGCATGATATTTTCAAAGTCTACCCATGTTGTAGCATGTATCAGTACTTCATTCCATTTCATGGCCAAATAATAATCCATTTTATGGATATACCATATTTTGTTTATCCATTCATCAGTTGATTGACATATGGGTTGTTTCCATCTTTTTGGGTACTATGAATATGTGTGTACCAGTTTTCCTGTGACATATGTTCTCATTTCTCTTGGGTATATGCCTAGGAGTGGTGAGAGAACTTTTTCTGTTGGATTAAAGAGGAGGATTTCCTTCCCCTTTATGTTGGAGGATTTCCTCAAATATCTAGTGATCCTTAGTGATCCTGTTTCTATCTAAATCTGAATTTTCAGCACCCCCACCACAGCCCAGCCTTTCAAGGTACCCAATGCCTCCAAATCCTAAGATTTTTCAAGATGACAGGGTGTGAAGATATCTTTACTTTACCATCCTAAAACCAAAAGTCTCATGAATACATTAAAAATTAAGTACACAAGCAATTACTGTATCCACTCTTTTTTATTATTTATTTTTTAAACTATTTTATTTATTTATTTGAGAAAGAGAGAGAACAAATCGGGGGAGGGAGGGGCAGAGGGAGAGGGAGAAGCAGACCCCTGCTGAACAGGGAGCCCGACGCAGGGCTCTAACGCAGGGCTCAATCCCAGGACCCCAGGATCTGATCTGAGCTGAAGACAGATGCTTAACGGACTGAGCCACCCAGGTGCCCCTATATCCATTCTTAAAAAAAAAAATTAATAAGGCTAAAATCCCATTATAACTTCTCCCAAAACCATTTCCCTCTCAGGGACCAAATTACTCCCCTCACCCCAGCAAAAAGCATATTTCCTCTTTTAATTCCATTTCAATTGGCAGATTTTCTTGATTTTTTTTTTTTATTGTTAGGAAATTTTTCAGAGGTTCCTTGAATTTTTCCTAAGTAGGATTACATAAAACTCACTTTCAATCACCATCATAAGTCTATTAGCCTTATATTTATATATGTATTATTTTGTGCATTTAAATTATTAGGAATGGTATCATATCATTTGTATCATTCCGAAGTTTGCCCTTTTCACTCAACAATGTGTTGTTACATGTTAGTTTTTTTCTTTTTAGCTTCCTAAATAAATGTAATATATTGCATTTTATTTATTCATTCCCCTTTTGACGGGCATTTATTTTTTGCACTTGCAAGTAATACTCAAATGAACATTCTTGAACCTGTTTTCTTGAACGTGGGTGTCTCCCACTCATAGATTCACTGGGTCATTTAGCATGTATATTTTTCATTTTTATTAGATGCTGTCAAATCATTTTCAAAGTGCCTGTTTCAGTCTTTAAACGTTTCTTTTCCGGGGCACCTGGGTGGCTCAGTTGTTAAGCATCTGACTTCGGCTCAGGTCATGATCCCAGGGTCCTAGGATCGAGCCCCACCTTGGGCTCCCTGCTCGGTGGAAAGCCTGATTCTCCCTCTCCCGCTCCCACTGCTTGTGTTCCCTCTCTCGCTGTGTTTCTCTCTGTCAAATACATAAATAAAATCTTTAAAAATAAAAATATAAAGTTTCTTTTCCCAAATCTTCTCTAATACTTGATATTGCCAAATAACTAATTTTTTATATTATTGATTAAAAAATGTATCTCAATGATTTAACCTGCATTTTGTGTTCATTGGTGAAGCAAGGATCTTTTCAATTTTATTGATCATGTGGATTTCTTTCCTGTACGTTGTTGTTTATATTATTTGCTCATTTTCTTGGGATTGGTTGTTTTTTCTTATAGATGTGTAAAAGTGTTCTGAATTTTAGTCCATTAGAGATGATGTATTTGTTTCTCTGTCAGTTATAATTTTACTTTTTTTTTTTAGAGAGGGAGAAGGGGAGGAGGGACAGAGGGGGAAAGAGAATCTAGAGCAGGCTCCACGACTCCATCTCACAACCCTGAGATCATGACCTGAGCCAAAATCAAGAGTCAGACGCTTAACTGACTGAGCCACCCGGGTACCTCATAATTTTACTTTGTAATGGTATCTTGGACGATAACATTTTTAAAAAATTTGATGTTATCAAATTGATCAATCATTTCCTTTGTGGTTTGATTCATGTTTTAGGAATGTATTTAATATTGTAAAAATATTAATTCTCCCAAATTTTATATATATTTTATATATTATATTAAATATACATTTAATATAATTTTAATTAGAATCCCAATACAGTTTCATGGGGTTTTTTAAAAAGATTTTATTTATTTATTTATTTTAGAGAGAGAGAGCACAAATGGGGAGAGGGAGAGTATCTCAAGCTCAACATGGGGCTTGATCCCATGACCCTGAAATCACCTGAGCAGAAACCAAGAGTCAGATGCTCAATCGACTGCGCCACTCAGGTGACCCCGATTTGGTGGTTTTTTTTTTTTTAATTGGATAAAATGATCTAAAGGAAGAATAAATACCCAGGAAGACAGACAACAGATTAATATCCACATTATATGAAAAGCTCTTATAAATTGTTAAGGAAAAGACATGCAATCTAATCTACTAGAAGAATGGACAGACTATAATATAAAGAGACAATGCAGAGAGGAGAAAATTCTCTGCCAAGAGACATGAAAAGATGCTTACATTCACAGATAGTCCAGGAAATACAACTTAAAGATGAGATGCCACCCTCCACCTTGTCAGACAGGCAAAATATGGGAGAGTTATTACAGCTGTTGCTAGCAGGGATATGGGGAAAGGATACTTTCACCTTTTTTTTTTTAAGATTTTTATTTATTTATTTGACAGAGAGAGAGAGAGAGAGACAGCGAGAGAGGGAACACAAGCAGGGGGAGTGGGAGAGGGAGAAGCAGACTCCCTGCTCAGCAGGGAGCCCAATGCGGGGCTCGATCCCAGGACCCTGGGATCATGACCTGAGCCGAAGGCAGACATTTAATGACTGAGCCACCCAGGCGCCCCTCACCTTTAACTTTTAATAGAATGTAATTAACTGATTTATATACTGGAAAAAAAAAATTTTGTCTCTATTCTACACCTCTCATTACACAATTTTGTCTAGATTTATGGTTTACTTTAATTTTAATCCAGACTCAATGTATGAGTTCACATAATAATTCTATTCCTCATTATTTTTATGCTCATCTGAACAGCATTCTATATTTTAATTATGTTTAATAGCATGTCCATTTAGTCTTTTGGATTTTGTATATGGGCAATCATATTGCCTAGCCACAATTTTTTTCTTCCTCTTTCTCAACTCCTATGTCTCATTTCTTTTTCTTCCCTCCCTTCCACTTACTCCTCCCTCCCTTCCTTCCTTCCATCCATCTTATTTATGAGGCAAGGATTGCCAGTCCATCAGATGCAGTGATAATGGTCTTCTTCATCTTGTTCTTTACTTTAATGAGATTATGGGACAACATCTAAAGTTTTACCACTAACTAATATCTATTGTAGGATTTTTGGTGGATATCCTTAGTCAGGTTAAAGAAATTCCCGTCTCTGCCTTCTTCATTAAAGGTTTTTTATAGGGGCGCGTGGGTGGCTGAGTCGATAAGCGTCTGCCTTTGGCTCAGGTCATGATCCCAGGGTCCTGGGATCGAGCCCTGCATCGGGCCCTGCATCGGGCTCCCTGCTCTGTGGAAAGCCTATTTTCCCTCTCCCACTCCCCTTCTGTGTTCCCTCTCTCACTGTGTCTCTGTCAAATAAATAAAATCTTTAAAAAAAAACTAAAAAATAAGAGATTTTTATATTCTTTTCATGGATGGCTATTAAATATTATAAAATTCTCTTCCTGCTTCCACTGAAATAATTATATATTCTCTCTTCTTTAATCTGGTGAGTTATATTGATAAATTTCCTAATGGTGAATTAACCTTGAAGTCTTGAGATAAAGCCTACTTAGTCATGTTGTATTATTTAATACACTGTTGGATTCAATCTGCTAATATTCTATTGTTTTTGCAAATATGTTTAAAAAGCCTAAATTTTTCTTATACTCTCCTTGCCTCATGTCCCAGTGACTTTTGCCTAGAGATATAAAATTTGACTCTAATCTACTCTATTAACTCAATGTATTGACAATGACTCTCAAGTATAATTTTGGCAGGAAGCATGTGAGAATTACCCTTCTCATCTTCAATCTGTTTTTGTTTGATTTAGGAGGGGTTAGGTAAAAATTTAAATACCCATAATCAGACAGGGTTCATTGGCCTGAGAGGGGTGTGGGGGTTGAGCATGAGACTTCCTCTACCCCTTCGAGAACCTGGGAGCATGCAGTTCAGTAAATGCTTAAAGGCTAGATGTAAGTGTAATGAGAAAACAGCCATTTTGAGTTGCTGCTTTGGCATTTCACAATATGACAACCCCACTCACACTCAGAGTCTGGGCATTTAGATAAGGATCCGAGTTTAGGATTCCACCCCGAGTTCCTCCTGTGCTTTTCCTGGGGCACCTTTTATTTACTTACTTACTTATTTATTTATACATATTATATATTTTTTTTTTTAAAGGGAGGGGGGAGGGGCAAAGGAAGAAGGAGGGACAGAATCTTAAGCAGTCTCCATGCCCAGGGCAGAGCCCAATGCAGGGCTGAGGGGCTTGATCTCATGACCCCAAGATTATGACCTGAGCCAGAATCAGGAGTTGGATGCTTAACCGACCGAGCCACCCAGATGCCCCCAGGGCACCTTTTAAAATAACCACTTAGCGGTGAACCCCCGAAATGTCAGTGGCCTCTGCCCCAACCTCTGTATAAGTAATAGGTGCTTGCTACCTTGCTTTCTACCTCCTGCTCACTGATGACCTGGGACAGAGGACTGCCTTTCTCCTAGCTTATAATATTTCTTGTGACTTTAATTCTTCCGTGTGCATGTACTGATACTGTGCCTTCAACCAAAATGACCCCGGGGTTTTCATTTCTCCAGAGTGGGAGCTTGAATGTTGAGGAAGCTGCCTGCCTACCCCTTGTGGGTGTCTTGTGCACTCTCACTCAGCGGATCATGACCTGCTTATTCTTATTTTAATACACCAGCTACAGCCCCTCAACACAAAGGGGAACAGAGGGAATAGTAATGGTTGAGTAAACCATTGATTTTTCTTCTGGGCACTCCTGGCTCTGAGCTTTCACAGCATGAGAGGTACGCAGAATAGGATGGGTCAGGTCAGGCGGTTCAGGCGAGAGCATGTGTTGTGGACATTTACTTGTTCTTTGGAACTTAAGGACTCTAACTGGTCATTGCTACTACAAAGAAATACAAAGAAATACTTATTTACATTTATCTTTTATCAGCCACTCTATTAAATTCTCTAAAAATTCTTATAGTTTTTAATCTCTTGGGATTTCTAGAAGTACAATCATATCTGCAAGTATAAATGATTTTATTTCATCTTCTCAAATATTTATGCCACTTTTTCCACTTTATATGTAAATTCACAGAGGCAGAAGGCAGAATAGAGGTTACCAGGGTCTGAGGGGAATGGGGAATGGTGATTATTTGTTCAGGGTAATGAAAAAGTTCTGGGCTTGGAAGGGGTATAAGGGAGGTTTCTGGGGAGAGATTTATATTTTGATCTGAATAGGGGTTACGTGGATATATACATATAAACATTTTAATTGAGTTGTGCATCCAGGATTATGTACTATCTGTATGACATCCATAAAGAAGTAATAAAGGTATGTATCTTTTGACTGCGTCTACAGAAACAAAAGCATCACTGTGTAACAATAAAAGTTTAAGAATTTATTGCAGCAATTTATGGGGTGCCTGGGTGGCTTGGTCGGTTAAGCGTCTGACTCTTGATTTTGGCTCAGGTCATGATCTCAGGGTTGTGGGATTGAGCCCCAGTCCGCTTGCAGAGTCCGCTTGGGATTCTCTCTCTCCCCCTCCCTCTGCCCCTCGCTCCTTGACCTTTACAAGAAGGGCATACATTAAGGCATGTGGGGGGTGGGGGTGGGGTGGGGGTGGGGAGTTCAGGTCCTAGCAAGAATAGAAGCAGGAAAAGAAGCAAAGGAAATAAAAAATGGCTTTTTTCATGGGGTCCCTTTGAAACAGGAAAACTGAAGGGACCCCATGAAAAAAAAAGCCTTTTTTTTTTCTCTTTGCAAGTTTTCCAGCTTCTATTCTTGCTAGGATGTGCACCCAGCCCACCACTCTACATGTGCCTTGTAATGCAGATAGTACAAGTCCTCCTGGTAAGGGACAAAAAGATAATGTTATCTTCAGAGTCTTCCAGGAGTGACTTGGCAGGGTCATCATGAATATTCTCCAAGACCACACTGACTCTAAACACCTTGACCCCAAGACCCCTGGCTTCAGGGAATGAGTGGCTTATGAAGGACCCCAGGCCATTGGCCCTGCTCTGACCAGTTCCCAGATGCCTGACGTGTGCACCAGACCACAATCTCCAATAAAAACCTCAGACCCGAAGCAAGACGATAACCCTTCTCTTTTCCTTTCCAAGTCTCCCGGGTGCTCTATCTGTATCTCCTTCTCTCTTCATATATATATTTTCAATAAACTCTGCTTTCATTTCCTCCTGGCTCACATTTGATTTCCATCCTGTGTGAAGCCAAGGATCCTCCTGGCTAGTCCTATGGTACCTCCTCTCTGGGCCCTTGGACCCAGCCTGTCTGCATCACCTTCAGTTTCCCTGTCTCAAAACACCGCTAGCTAAAAGACCTGTGAGATGTTGGTTATTTGTGTGGGAGAGAGCAGAACAAAACAACAGGAGATCCCAAAAGAGCCAACAGGCATTCATAGGAAAGCACAGGCTAATTTGAAAACAGCTGTTGAAACAGAGAAGGGCTCTGCCCAAGCCAATGGCTGAGAAGGCAAGGGGTCATGGGTCTGAAGGGGCTGGAGTAGTCTAGATGTCAGGAACTCTCCAACTGAGCAGCAAGGCTCCCTTCTAGGACAGTGCTACACACTGAGGAGAAACTGCTGGAAGCAGAGAAAAAATTAATCCGAACAGGGATAATAGAGCCAAAGGAAGAGAAGGTCTAGATAAAAGTGGAGAAGAGGAACCAAGCTAGGAAATCTTAGCACTCGCCATGTTTTTTGTAGCATTCCACAAAATCAACAGCAGAGGGAACTCTGTGAAGTTAGAAAAGCTGTCCTGGGTGCCTGGGTGGCTCAGTCGGTTAAGCAACTGCCTTCGGCTCAGGTCATGATCCTGGAGTCCTGAATCGAGTCCCGCATCGGGCTCCCTGCTCAGCAGGGAGTCTGCTTCTCCCTCTGACCCTCTTCCCTCTCTTGCTCTCTATCTCTCATTCTCTCTCTCTCAAATAAATAAATAAAATCTTTAAAAAAAAAAGAGAGAAAGAAACTTAAAAAAAAAAAAAGAAAAGAAAAGCTGTCCTGAACCACGACTCCTAAAAGTTCAGGAAAACAAATGTTTCCAAAAGAAATGAGCAACAGAAAAGGCTTGAAGGCAAATCCCACACAAAGTTATTCTATGAAAAAAGAGAGAAGGGAGAATAATATCCCTATGGGCACTGAAATCATGCAAGACAGACATGCCCACAAGCAGAACAAACTAATTTACTCTTTCAAAATGAGCTGAAAGGTACTGAGAAAATGATACAAGAAATAAAAGAACAACATAAGTCAGAATTTGAGAAAAAATGCAACTATGAGGTGATTAAACTCAGGAAAGAACTGGAAATAAAAGAAAAAAATTTCAGAAATGAAGACTATAAACTAGAAGGAATATAAGACTAATAAACACAACAGATAATGCGTCAAGAGAAACAGAGTGTCAAAAAAATTTTAAGGTTGAAAACAAATGAAAAGATATTAAGGATTCAAGAGACAGTGATGAATATTAAAGATAGGTAAAGAAGATCAGGAGCTCTAACACATACATATTAGACCTAAAGAAGAAAATCAAAGCAGGGGAAGAAAATAAATACTAAAAGCTGTAAGTCAAGGGAAGAAATATTTTTAAAACCCTACATATTGAGGGTGCCTGGGTGGCTCAGTCAGTTAAGTGTCTGCCTTTGGCTCAGGTCATGATCCAAGAGTCCTGGGATCGAGTCCCGCATTGGTCTCCCTGCTCAGTGGTGAGCCTGCTTCTCCCTCTGCCCCTGCCTTGTGCTCTCTCTCTCTCTCAAAAATAAATAAAATCTTTAAAAACAAAAAACAAAACAAAAAAACCCTACATATTGAAACAACACACCACATATAAAAGAACATTGGGGGCACCTGGGTGGCTCAGTCGGTTAAGCGTCTGCCTTCAGCTCAGGTCATGATCCTAGGGTCCTCAGATTGAGTCCCATGTCGGGCTCTCTGCTCCCTGGGGAGCCTGCCTCTCCCTCTCCCACTCCCCCTGCTTGTGCTCGCTCTCTCTCTCATTCTGTCAAAAAAAAAAAAAAAAAAAACAACATTAACTCAGAATGGCATAGTCATGTTCCAGTAAAATTACTGGACTTTAAGGAAAAAACTCATTTTGTCATCTTAGGCAAAAGGAGCAAATATCCTATAAGGAGGGGAAAATCATATTGTGATTAGACCATTTGACAAGAATGATCTAAGTCAGAAGAAAACCGAGCAATATTAACTCAAATATACTCAAGGAAAAAACCGTGGGCCAAGGATTTTATACCCAGGAAAACTGACATGGAAGTTTGAATGGTACAGACAACTGTTGCTGTTGTCTCTTACTTCAGTAAGTAAGAGACTGTAGATTCCATGAGCCCTCCCTGAAGAATCCAGGCTTTAGACAAACAAAATACCAGAACAACATCAACATAAGGAGAGCTAGTTTAAGCCATATATATGTATTATATATTAGCTATAAGTTACTTGTAGAATAAATGGGAGTTAGAAGGAGAAGAGCATGGTATAATGGCTATATGATCTGACCATGTGGATATAGGATATCTATTAAAATGAGGGGGAAGAATGGGAAGAACAAATTCAAAAAATGTTTTAATTGTTTTTAGAAATGATATTGTTGGTGGTGGTAGTAATACTTTTATCCTGAGACTTATGTATAATGTAGGATAAAATAAATGAATAATCGTGGGATATTTTAATTCCTTAACCCCCCTATGTCCTTGAGAAAACAGGGTCTCTTCTCATTGTGGAAGAAAAGAAATACAGATATCATGTAGACTAGGTTAAGTAAAAGATTTGTAGCATTTTACTTGAAGTAGAAGTAGAAGTAGCAGTGTAAATTCATGAGGCACTTTTGATGAGTGAGCAGAAGGCAAGCTGAGGACAAATGCACAAGCTGACACCCCGCAAACCCCCACCCCGAACTCCCCAGTGGGATCTGTGTGACATTCCTCGGGTACTTCTGGCTGCCCTAAAACTAAGGGAAAGGAAAAACAAAAATGGTTAACTGATAAAGATCACAGTCCTACAGGACATGAGTCGCCATCAGTTTACAAATGTCCTAATGATTTACAAGGAAAAAACATTCTTACCCACAGCCTAACTTTCAGAGACCCATAACTCAATTTCCTGGAGCCCTAACATTAAATTTCTTTATGACCTGCAGCCCATTGACAAATACTTGAAAGTCCTTTCAGAAACCTTCCTTTTTCCTTACCTCCCCCAACCCCCAGGTATACAGTCAGTCACCCCTCACACTTGTAATGCAGCCTTTTCTGCCACGGGTCCTGTCAAAATGACATCACTTTGGGGGCACCTGGGGTGGCTCAATTGGTCAAGTACTGGCTCTCGATTTCAGCTCAAGTCATGATCTCAGGGTCCTGGGATTAATTCCCTGAGTCAGGCTCCTTGCTCAGCATGGAGTCTGCTTGAGGACTCTTTCTCTCTCCCTCTCCCTCTGTTCCTCCTCCAGCATGTGTGCTCTACCTTTCTAAAATAAACTTAAAAGGCTTTTTTTTTTTAAAGATTTTATTTATTTATTTATTTGACAGAGAGAGAGAGACAGAGAGAGAGGGAACACAAGCAGGGGG
Organism: Zalophus californianus; assembly: GCF_009762305.2. Lineage (NCBI taxonomy): Eukaryota > Metazoa > Chordata > Mammalia > Carnivora > Otariidae > Zalophus > Zalophus californianus. Next base: position 105,504,770 of record NC_045598.1, read on the forward strand.
AGTGGGAGAGGGAGAAGCAGGCTTCCTGTGGAGCAGGGAGCCTGATGTGGGGCTCGATCCCAGGACCCTGGGACCATGGCCTGAGCCGAAGGCAGACGCTTGACGACTGAGCCACCCAGGCACCCCTTATATCTTTTATTTTTTATTTATTTCACAAAGAGAGAGAGAGCACAAGCAAGGGGAGCAGCCAAGGGAGAGGGAGAAGCAGACTCCCTGCCAAGCAGGGAGCTCGATGCAGGACTCCATCCTAGGACCCTGGGATCATGACCTGAGCCGAAGGCAGACAGACGCTTAACTGACTAAGCCACCCAGGCGTCCCTAAAAATCCTAAAACAAACAAAAAATTACATCACTATTTATATATCCCCCCCACACTTCCCCTATCCCTTCCTTTTGTAAACAATTTGGTCCAAAAGCCATTAGGAGGGGCCAAGCAAGGTAGGCATGTGTGTGAGGCAGAGCTGGATGCATCGCGGCCCTGCGGGAGATGTAAGGAGGTCGCAGTGGCAGCGACCCAAGCTGGGCCGTTTGAGCCCCGGGAGGCTAGAGGGACTATCTTCATGAGGGGAGGGCGCAGTGCAGGATGGAGCCCAGGCAGGCTGAGGGGTGCACCAGCACAGGCGTGGGGCCGACCAGCAATAGCACAGTGAGGAGCACTGAAGTCTGGACTGGTGGAGAAGGATGCCGTACACGGATGGAGACAGTGGCAGGGGGGACAGGAGACTGGTCACACATAAACGAACTGACTCTAAAAAATCATATAGTAAAGCTAATGGGAGCCACGTTTCTCACTTTTAGAAAAGAAATATGGAAAGAGAGAAAATTAGAACATACCCAGTGGTATCGATTGGGATTGGAGATAGCAGTGTAAACTTGTAGTTTTTCATGCCTATAGATAAGCAGAGAAATAAATGCTGATGTAAGTGTATGTGTGTAGCTCACTCCACTGAGAAATTTTCTGAACAGCAACATCTGCAAAGTAATAAGCTCACCTGGGGACCAAACCCTGGTTCCTAAATATTAGTCTCCACTAAAAGAAATCAAGGCTCCTCAGAGAAATGACTGATAACAGAGCTGGTGCAGAGAAACTAGAAGGTGAGCCGGAAACATCCTGCTGTCCCAGAAAGGATGTGCTCAAATAATCATGGGCAAATGTTTGGTTTTTTTTTAAAAGATTTTATTTATTTATTTGACAGAGAGAGAGACAGAGAACAGCAGAGGCAGAGGGAGAAGCAGGCTTCCCGCTGAGCAGGGAGCCCAATGCAGGGCTTGATCCTAGGACCCCAGGACCATGACCTGAGCCAAAGGCAGATGTTTAATGACTGAGTCACCCAGGTGCCCAATGATGGGGAAATGGTAAAAGGACCCAGGAGCTGGCTTGAAAGGATTCTCACTGGCCAAATCTGGAATAATTGGGGCATCAAAATGAATAATGTTTAAATCCATGAGTTCAGGGGCGCCTGGGTGGCTCTGTCAGTTAAGCGTTTGACTCTTGATTTCAGCTCAGGTCATGACCTCAGGGTCGTGAGGTCAAGCCCCATGTCAGGCTCCACACTCAGCAGGGAGTCTGCTTGAGATTCTCTCCCTCTCTCTCTGCCCCGCCCCCCCAAATATATACATCTTTAAAAAAAAAATCCACGCTCATAAAAATGAAAAAAAGTCACATTTTGATAATGATCGGGCAAAATAAATAAAATCTTTAAAAAAAAAGTCATTAAAGAGGGATGCCTGGGTAGCTCAGTCTTAAGTATCTGCGTTTGGCTCAGGTCATGATCCCAGGGTCCTGGGAACAAGCCCCGCATTGGGCTCCCTGTTCAGTGGGAGAGGCTGCTGCTCCCTCTGACAAATAAATAGATAAAATCTTTAAAAAAAATCATTGAAGAGAAAGAATCAAGCATTTATCTTTTTTTAAGATTTTATTTATTTGTTTGACAGAGAGAGACACAGTGAGAGAGGGAACACAAGCAGGGGGAGTGGGAGAGGGAGAAGCAGGCTTCCCACCTAGCAGGGAGCCCAACATGGGGCTCAATCCCAGGACCCTGGGACCATGACCCAAGCCGAGGGCAGACGCTTAACCATCTGAGCCACCCAGGCGCCCCGAAGAGCTTTATTTTCTATTGTCAGTTTAGGGAATCATCTTTTTTTTTTTTTTAAAGGTTTTATTTATTTATTTGGCGGAAAGAAACAGCGAGAGAGGGAACACAAGCAGGGGGAGTGGGAGAGGGAGAAGCAGGCTTCCCACCAAGCAGGGAGCTCCATGCAGGGCTTGATCCCAGGACCCTGGGACCATGACCTGAGCCGAAGGCAGATGTCCAATTGACTGAGCCACCCAGGCACCCCTAGGGAATCATCTTTAAGCCATTTTATTTATTTATTTATTAAAAATTTTAATTTATTTGAGAGAGAGAGAATGGGAGACAAGAGAGCATGAGAGGGAAGAGGGTCAGAGGGAGAAGCAGACTCTCCGCTGAGTGGGGAGCCCAATGTGGGACTCGATCCCGGGACTCCAGGATCACGACCTGAGCCGAAGGCAGTCGCTTAACCAACTGAGCCACCCAGGCGCCCATCTTTAAGCCATTTTAATTCTGTTTGACACTCAGCAGTTTTTGTTTTTGTAAGTAGGCTCCACCCTCAGTTTGGAGCCCAACGTGGGGCTTGAATTCATGACCCTGAGATTGAGACGTGAGCTGGGATCAAGAGTCAGATGCTTAACCAATTGAGCCACCCAGGTGCCCCTGGAACTCAGTAGCTTTTAAGTTTGATGTTTTTCACCTTCTCATTCTAAATTCACTTTTCCTTCTAAAAGATTATGACATTTTGACAAAAGATTATAAAATTTTAAATAATTATAACTAAAGCACTTATAGCATATCTTCACTATTTTACCCAACTGGACACTTTCCAACCAACAGTCAAAGAGTCATCAAAAAATAATAATTCTACAGATTTTAGAATGGAAATAATAAAAATAAGTGGTTTATTCTTACTCCTAGCTATCCCTAAAAGGCAAGACAAAATGAAAAGACTGTTGATTTGTATATAATGATACCGAGAAGAATAACATGTCATTAAAAAGGGCTAAAGATTGAAAAAAAAAAAACCCTCAAAATACATACCAAATCAAAGAAGTGGGAAAGACTGAAGTAGAACGTCCAGGGAAGCATACTTGCTTGATAAAACTAAAGGAATACAAGGGACTCATTATCGTTAAAGTCAGGAGAGTGGCTACTTTTTAGGGGAGGGAGAGAATTGTGATTGGGACTGGGTGGGGTAGCCGGAAAGGTTCCATTTCTTGATCTAGATGGTAGTTACAAGGGTGTTTGCCTCTTTTTTAAGATTTTATTTATTTGTCAGAGAGAGAGCACAAGCAGGGGGAGTGTCAGGCAGAGGGAGAAGCAGGTTCCCGGCTGAGCAAGGAGCCTGAGGGACTCGATCCCAAGACCCTGGGGTCATGACCTAAGCCAAAGGCAGACGTGTAACCAACTGAGCCATCCAGGCATCCCAAGGGTGTTTGCCTTATAATAATTCATCAAGTAATATATTTGCTTTGCATGATCTTCTGTATTTCATTTTTCAATTATAAAACTAAGAAAACACATGCACTTCTGATTCCACATGTGATTGGTTGATAATGGTTGGAGATAGATCTACACCCTAATCCCTGCAACCTGTAAATGTTACCTTAGTTGGAAAAAGGGTATTTGCAGATGTCATTAAATGAAGGACCTCTAAATGAAGTGATTATAATGGATTATCTGGGTGGGTCCTAAAGGCAATCATAAGTATCCTTATAAGAGAAAGGCAGAGGGGGATTTGACCCAGAGGAGGAGGTTATGTGAAGACAGAGACAGAAAGTGATGTACCCACAAGCCAAGGAACCCTCCATGGGGGTGTGGTCTTGCTGATGCCTCAACTTCAGACTTCTGGCTTCTAGAACTGTGCAATGATAAATTCTTATTGTTTTAAGCTACTAAGGTTGTTGTTATTTATTACAGCATCTGTATGAATGCACCTGGTAACTTGTAGGTCATGGCAGGTCAGTCCTTCTACTGCAGTAAGAATCTAGATAAATTACAAAAACCGTATTTTTAAAAAAAGTACCAAAGGGCTATGGAAGGAATGAGGGCTATGTGAAGTAAAAATTCCAGAGATGGAAGAACCTTTCTGAATTAAGCTGAGCACAGGCTGAGGCTAAAGTTTAACCCAGGCAGAATGCCTCTACTTGGGGAAGAGAAATCATCAGTTTTTGGTGGTCATTCAAAGCTGGAGTGACAAGCTGAAAACTTAGGTGGCCAGTTTATTCATGGCATATTTGCTGAACTCTTGGAATGTACAGGAGGCTGAAGAGCCTGACTACGAGCTTCTAAAAGGCAGATTAATCTCCCAGTCTGGCATTATTGGTTAGGAAACAAAGACCTGCTGAGGCAGAGGAAGGACAAGAACCTCAATTGGTCTCCTCCTCAAGATATCAGCCAGATTCTGAGCTGCATGGAGCAGGAGCCTGGAGAGCTAGCTCAATCTTCTTCAGTATTTCAGGGCCAGGGAGATGAATACCTGCCCAGTTTTCAATCAGAAGATTGTGAGGAACATGCCTGAAGAATATGAGTGAAAAGACTGAAACAGCAATCCAACCCTGATACAGCCTAATCCCTGACTGGATTGAGGTGATCAGCCCCTCACTCTAACTGCCTGAAAGGAAAAAGGGAGAACATTTTCTGGTGGAAAAGAACATGCTATGGAGCCTTTAAAATTATTCATCATTTCTAGAAGACAATAAAAAATTATTCTATTTGCATAGAGAAAAGAAACATGACCAAAATGAAAAGAAAAAGATAACAGGAAAAAACCCACAGACGATTCAGATATTAGAATCAGCACATAAGAATGTAAAAATAACTATGATTAACATGTTAAGGAAAAGAGTGAAAATAATGGACATATAGATGAAAATATGGAGAATTTTTTAAAAAAGATTTTATTTATTTATATGACAGAGAGAGAGAGCACACAAGCAGGGGGAGTGGTAGAGGGAGAAGCAGGCTTCCCACTGAGCAAGGAGCCTGATGCAGGGCTCAAGCTCAGGACCCTGGGATCATGACCTGAGCTGAAGGCAGAAGCTTAACCATTTGAGCCACGCAGGCGCCCAAATACGGAGAATTTAAACAGAGAATTGGAATCTATAAAAAAGTCAGATGGACATTTAGAACTGGAAAAAAAAAAATCTGAAATGAAGAATTCAATGTAAGGGTTTAACAGCAAATTAGATAGAGTAGAACATAGGATTAGTGAATTGGAAGACAGGTCAATAAAAATACTCAAGCTGAAGTGCAGAGATCAAAAAGAATGGAAAACAAAAATTATGAAGCATGAGGACATGCTCAAATATATAGCACATTTGGAGTCTAAGGAGAGAAAAGAGTTTGTTGAGCAAAAGCAATATTCAAAGAGATAATGGCCGATAATTTTTGAAAACTAATGAAAGATACCAACCCTCATATTCAAGAAGCTCAGCTAACCCAAGGGAGATAGATACAAATAAAACCATGCCAAGGTATATCCTAACACTAATGAACATCAAAGACATTGCTGAACATCTTAAAATAGGCCACTCACCACATTATCTTCAAAGAAACAACAATAATACACACAGGTGACTTCTAACAAAAACGACAGAAATCAGGTAACAATGAAATAACATCTTTAAAGTTCCAAAAGAAAATAACTGTTAATCGAGATTTATATATGAAAGAAAAAAAATGCCACCACAAAAAAGTTTCAAAAAGATATTTTTATCAAAACATTAAAAAAGAATAAAGTTGGGGGTCTTATACTTCCTGATTTCAAATCTTGCTACAAACCTACAGTAAACAAAACAGTGTGGTACTGTGATAAAGACATACAGACTAATGGGATACACCAGAGAACCCAGTAATAAACCCTCACACATACAATCAATGAATTCCATGAAATACCAAGGCCATTCACTGAGGAAAAAGACAGTCTTTCCAACAAATAATGTTGGGGAAACTGGATATCCACATGTAAAAGAATGACGTTGGACCCTTACATTTCTACCATAGACAAAATTTAACTCAAAATGAATAAGCGATCTATGGGGCGCCAGCCTGGCTCAGTTGGTTGAGCATGTGACTCTTAATCTTGGGGTTGTTTGAGCCCCACATTAGGTGTAGAGATTACTTAAAAATAAAATCTCAAAAAATTAGATAAGAAACCTAAATATAAGAATTAAAACTAGGGGTACTTGGGTAGCTCAGTCAGTTAAGCATCCAACTCTTGATTTCAGCTCAGGTCACAATCTCAGGGTCTTGGGATGGAGCCCTGTGTCAGGCTCCACACTCAGTGGGGAGTCAGCTTGAGATTCTCTACCTTCCTCTCTGCCCCTCCCCCCAGCTCGCTCTCTCTCTCAAATCAATAAATAAATCTTTTTTTAAAAAAGTTAAGGGGTGCCTGGGTGGCTCAAGTTGTTGAGTGTCTGCCTTCGGCTCAGGTCATGATCCCAGGGTCCTGGGATCAAGCCCTGCATCGGGCTCCCTGCTCCGTGGGAAGCCTGCTTCTCCCTCTCCCCCTGCTTGTGTTCCCTCTCTCGCTGTCTTTCTCTTTGTCAAATGAAAGAAATTTTAAAAAATAAATTTTTTTTTAAAGTTAAAACTATAAAACTTAAGAAGAAAACCAGGGGAAAGCTTCATGACATTGTATTTGGTATTAATTTCCTGGCTATGACAGCAAAAGTATGGACAAGAAAAGATGAAATTGATAAATAGGGCTAAATCAAAATTAAAAACTTCTGTGCATCAATGGACACTGTTGAAAGACAATCTCAGTTACTGCCTTTGTGAGACTTTTAGTTTGGTGGAGAAGAGAGTCTTTGGACAAGTGTGACACATGCTGTAAGAGAGATACTATAGAAATGAATTATAGAAGATGAAAAATTGCAAAAATCCTCAGGGAAGACTCATAGAACAGTGCAGTCATGGACAAGCTGGATGTGCTTTCTTTCTCATCTCTCTGTTATACCCCCTGGGGCCAGGCCCTGAACAGATCAGGAAGTGATCCTTAACTCTTTTGAAAGTTCAAATTCTATTTCTCCTAAAAAGTAGAGTAGTGAAAATGTTTCTGAGGTGGTTGTAATGATGTTTATTATTTTCCAATTTAGTCTAGTTTTATTTATTTTCTGAGACTTTCACGACATCCCCTATACCCAAGGATATCCTGACTGGTTTTCAAAACCAGTCTGGGGATTGCTGACTTAAAAGCTTTAACTCTGGTGGGAGCTGTTAATTAAAGTCAAAGTAACAGTCAACCATAGAAAATTAGGCACACTTAGGAGCACCTGGGTGGCTCAGTCATTAAGCGTCTGCCTTCAGCTCAGGTCATGGTCCCGGGGTCCTGGGATTAAGCCTCGCATTGGGCTCCCTCCTCCATGGGAGGCCTGCTTCTCCCTCTCCCACTGCCCCTGCTTCTGTTCCCTCTCTCGCTGTGTCTCTCTCTGTCAAATAAATAAATAAAATCTTAAAAAAAAAAAGAAAAAGAAAATTAGGCACACTTAAAAAAGATTTTCCAGAGGGGAACCTGGGTGTTTCAGCCACTTGAGCATCTTTTTTTTTTTTTTTTTTTTGAGAGAGAGAGAGCACATGAGAGGGGTTAGGGTCAGAGGGAGAAGCAGGCTCCCCGCTGAGCGGCCCAATGTAGGATTCGATCCTGGGACTCCAGGATCATGACCTGAGCTGAAGGCAGTCGCTTAACCAACTGAGCCACCCAGGCACCCGCTTGAACTTCTGACTCTTTGAATTCGGCTTGAGTCATGACCTCAGTGTAGTGAAATCAAGTCCCATGTCTGGCTCCACGCTGGGCATGGAATCTGCTTAAGATTTCTCTCCTTCTCCCCCTCTTCCCTCTCTTAAAAAAAATTTTTTTTCCCCAGATTAATACCAGACTGCTTTAAAAAGAGAAGAAAGAAACCTCCTAATTTCCGTTGTTTTCATTTTAATTTACGTCTTGTTTTCACCTCATAAGCAAAGACATGCTGGTCACCTTCTTTTGAATATTGCATCATCAAATGGTGGTGGTTTGAGAGCCATTCTACTCTCAGGCTGGATGATTCCAGATCCTTTCACTTCTCTTCATTTAGACCTGCCTAATCTCTGGAACTGGTACTGGCCTTACAAGAGCCTTATTCTGGGGACCTAAAAATGAGTGAGACCAAAAACCAGCAACCCAGGAGGTCACTTCTAAACAGGGACATAGCCAGTTAATTGCTGATTGATTTAAAGTTCATATTATGAGGGCTCTGGCAGCTACAAATAACAAGGTATTCTTGTAGTTTTCGAGGAATCCCAGTAAGCCATTATCCCACTAAGTGTCAGCTATTTGTCCAAGTAACACTCCGACTGGCCCAGGAGTCACCTGGAATATAGGGTCTGGTGAAGAGGTGGCTATTTTTAGAAAGGAAAGTATAATTTTCAAGACCAAAAGGTGATACAAAGGGTGTCAGTCGGGTGCCTCAGACACAAGATCTTGACCCTTCCCTTTCCAGGGTTTCATGACCTAGTAAAATACTTTGTTACTTAATTAGGTTAAAATTTCACGCATTGTTTTGGTTCAAATTGACTCAGGGTATTTTATTTTATTTATAAGGATTTACTTATTTGAGAGAGAGAGAGAGAGAGAGAGAGAGAGAGAGAGAGAGAGAGAGAGAGTGTACGTGCGCATGAACAAGGGGAAGGAAGAGAGAGGGAGAGAAGCCGACTCCCTGCTCAGTAGAGCGCAGAGCCCAAGCGGGACTGGATCCCACCACCAGAGATCATGACCTAAGCCAAAATCAAGAGTCCCAGGCTCCGCAGACTGAGCCACCCAAGCACCCCACTCAGGGAATTTTAAAAAATAAAATTGGGGGGCGCCTGGGTGGCTCAGTCGTAAGCGTCTGCCTTCGGCTCGGGTCATGAAACCAGGGTCCTGGGATCGAGCCCCGCATCGGGCTCCCTGCTCCGCGGGAAGCCTGCTTCTCCCTCCCCCACTCCCCCTGCTTGTGTTCCCTCTCTCGCTGTGTCTCTCTCTGTCAAACAAATAAATAAAAAATCTTAAAAAAAAACAAAAAACAAAATTGATTTGGTTTCCCACTGTGTAAAAAATTTAAGTTCAAGTTGTGTACGGAGTGATGAGGGAGCAGAAGGCTGGCTGAAGATGAAGCATAAACGGACACCTTGCAACCTCCCCCCATCCCCCACTCCTGGGTGGGACATGTGGGACATTCTTCCAGGAATCTCCTATCTTAATGTTAATGCCTTGCTAGAGGGGAAAAACAACCTTAACTTGATAATGGCAAGGCCTCCGGTATCTTGTAGGTCCTCCTTAGCATATGACTCCAAGTTCTCTAGAAACCTCCCTTTTTCCTTAGCTCCCCTAACCGTGTAGTTAGTACATCCTCAGCCACCCCTCACAACGCCAGGGCAGCAGCTCTTTCTGCTCATGGATCCTGTCCCTGTGCTCTAATAAAATCGCCTTTTTGCACCAAAGACCTCTCAAGAATTCTTTCTTGGCCGTTGGCTTCGAACCCTAACGTCTTTCCCACATCAGGGAAGAGTGGCAAAGTAGTGGTTTTCGATTCACCAGTATGATTCTAGACACTGCTTCCAGCTCCTGATATAGAACCACATCGGAAAGGGAAGTCCTGGAATTAATTGAGTTTCACGCCCACAGTCGATGGAATTTTTCTGCTGCTTGCGAGGAAGGCAAGAACGTTTGACAGTAAGGAAACTTTCAGACATCTGTCCAGGGTCCCACAGAGTGTGATCCACCTGGGTTACCATACACCTCAGGGCATGCACATCTGTATGATTAAAAGTCTCATTTATTTATCAGAGAACAAGCACGGGGAGCGGCAGGCAGATGGAGAAGCAGGCTCAATGGAGGACTTGATCCGGGATCATGACCCGAGCTGAAAGCAGCCGCTTAACCCACTGAGCCACCCAGACGTCCCTATATGACTCCTTTTTAAAATCTGGGCTTGAAGACTAAGATCTTTACTTGCTGTGTGGTCAGGTAAATACGCCACAAGCCTTATTTATAAAATGGGTCGAATAATGCCTGCCTTACAGGACTGCTTTGAGAAGTACAGACGTAAGAGATCATGGTTCACCGTCAGTTTCACGTGGGGCCTTTTGATAAAGATCCAAAAAAAGGACACGAGAATTTGTCTCCTCAGTGTCTTGAAGGGGCTCCCCATACCTACCTCCCAATCAACCTCCCTTCCCTGAACTCGTGCGTCAGAACACTCCGATCTAGTCCAGACTCTACTGCGATGCGGCCAACCGCGGCGACGCCAGAAAACTCCAACTCTCTGGGTCTCTGCCGCCAACCACGAGGATGCTTACGGTCGGCTGTGACCTCATCAACATGGCTGCTGGAAGCGGCTGGCAGGAAGAAGGTGTGGCCACCGAAGGGTCACTTCCGCTTCCGTTGGCGCATGCGTTATCATTTCCTCTGCCACCGTGACTAAGATGGAAGCGTTTTTGGAGTCGCGGTCCAGACTTTGGGCCGGGGGTCCGGCTCCCGGGCAGTTTTACCACATCCCGCCTACTCCTGGTACCTCCGTGGAGCCGGCGTCCGCGCCCTACGGGAGTCCGATTACGCACACGCAGTGAGTTCTCGGCGTCTTAGCCTGCGCAGGGGGCGGGACGGTGAGGCCTGGAGGGGCCGGTCGGTTCTGAGGAAACCGGGGAAGGCGAGGCGGGGACCGCGGGGCCGAGAGTCCCGAAGAGTGAAAGGAGACATGGAAAATCAGAAGCGGAACCCACTGCGTGGAAGAGAGCTCAGGCTCTTCTCCCATGCCTCTCCCCTCGCCAGACCTCCCTCCCTCTGTCTAGGAACCCCATGGTGACCGGGACCTCGGTCCTGGGCGTTAAGTTTGAGGGTGGAGTGGTGATTGCGGCTGACATGCTGGGCTCCTACGGCTCCTTGGCTCGTTTCCGCAACATCTCTCGCATTATGCGAGTCAACGACAGCACCATGCTGGGTGCTTCCGGAGACTACGCAGATTTCCAGTATTTGAAGCAAGTTCTCGGCCAGATGGTGTAAGTTATCTGGAGAATAGGGGATAGATCCCAGGTGGGGAGAGGAAGTCACTGTTTTGTTTTGTTTTGTTTTTAAATCCCCTTAGAAGTTCTAGAGTGGAGGACTTTGAGGCTGCAGCAGAGGACAGAAAAATTGTTGGGGGTGGAAGATGAGAGTGTTGTGTTCGCAGTACATAGTTTTCGGCGTTAGGGGGTGTAAAATGGGGAAGATTATGGTAACTTCTTTGCGGGGGGTGGGTGGAATTCCCGACTTACATTCTTTCCTTTTTCTCATGACCAATTCCTTTTAAGGATTGATGAGGAGTTGTTGGGAGACGGACACAGCTATAGTCCTAGAGCTATTCATTCATGGCTGACCAGGGCCATGTACAGCCGCCGCTCCAAGATGAACCCCCTGTGGAACACCATGGTCATTGGAGGCTATGCTGATGGAGAGAGGTTGACTTGAAATAATTTCCCCGACTACCCAACCTCTGGTGTCTGTGTAGTGTTTTATCTCTTCCCTCTGAGTGAATGCCACCTCTCAGACCCCATGGCCCCACCTTCAAGCTAAGATATCTAAGAAAACCTAAGTTGAAATGAATTCTTTGACCTGTTGTGTTGTCCTGTTAGCTTCCTCGGTTATGTGGACATGCTTGGTGTAGCTTATGAAGCCCCTTCGCTGGCCACTGGTTATGGTGCATACTTGGCTCAGGTACGTGCATGAGAGGGGAGGGAAGACAAGGCAGTGGGGACTAGTTGTCATCTGCTTGTTCTTCCCTTGAAATTCCAACAGGAAGACTAGACTAGGATCCCTACTGCCTGGCAGATGGCTTTCTTTGTAGTCTGGAGGATATATGTGTTGGCACTTATATTCCAATGATAAAGTGGTATGTTAGATTCAGTAGACATGTGCAAAGAGGGATGCCCTAGAATTTACCCTTTAAGTTGGTGTTAGCACAGGTAAGCAGAATTCAGTGTGGTGAAGGAGTAGGTGGATCATTTATGCTGTGGATTTGGGACCAACAGGTATTCAGCCCCTGGTATCTCCCATGTTTTTCCCATTTCCCTAGCCTCTGCTGCGAGAAGTTCTGGAAAAGCAGCCAGTCCTGAGCCAGACTGAGGCCCGAGAGCTAGTGGAACGCTGTATGCGAGTGCTGTATTATCGAGATGCCCGTTCTTATAACCGGGTGAGGAGGGATATGAATAATAAAGAAATGGGACTCTTAACTGGTGGGGTCAGGATAGTTGTAATACCTGGGTCTTTGCTTTTGAAGAACAGATTACCAAATTTCCTATTTGCAGATTTGAGCAGGCCTCGGGGACTTCATGGGGGGGGTTGGAATTTTCATTGGGAACTCTGCTTTCTTTCAGTTTCAAATCGCCACTGTCACCGAAAAAGGAGTTGAAATTGAGGGACCACTATCTGCAGAGACTAACTGGGAGATTGCTCACATGATCAGGTGATTGAAATTAAAATTACAGAATTAAAAATAAGTGGTAGAACAGTTGGGAGGCCTGCTGGCTTGTACTAAGCTGGGTTTTTCTGAAGGTCTCAACCAAAAGAATTCTTTGGGTTGAGAGGGTTTTGGTTAGAGGATAGAGTTGCTTTTAGGAATTAATTCATCCCTCGATGGCATCACAATTTTATTACGCTCTCTTCCTTTTTAGTGGTTTTGAATGAAATACAGATGCATATTCCAGAACTGCAGTTGTACCCTTCTTCTAACTTTGAACTTGGCTGGTTCAAAGGTATACTTTTCTATTGTAAGATAAATAAATCCTTTGAAATGCTTGCTGAGTGGTTTTATTGTCTTAAGTCACACCAGGAGTGAAGGTGTGAAGTAGTGCCACGTGCCATCTCCCTCCCTGCTCAGAGAACCCTTCATCGGCTCTTGGTTCTTACAGCAAATACAGGATTTTCTGCATGACGGTACAGGAGAGATCCACCACTTTCATTTAGGCCTGTACTAGATAGAAAACAGCTTTGTATAGAGGCCAGGCTTAATCTTTGTGGGATAACAAAGTGTTTAACGTTTTTCTTCAACGTTTCCACACGTGCTAGATTCTTAAAGATTTTTCTGGTTTAATGTTGGCTGCAAATGTGATTTTAGTTAAAACACCATTTCAAAGATGGAAATGTAGCATCTAGTAAAGCTGCTCTGAATAAGCTTCAATCCCTCACCCATGCCGCCGCTTCATAAGTAACTTCAACATTTAACTTAAATGTTTATTGTCCAAATCTAGTATCAGAAAACCTTGTAAAATTACTACGTGTTCATTTAAAAGTCCTAAGTTTGTGAGTCAAATCGTTTGGGGCATTAGCCAAATTCTCCCCAAATGGTGTCAAACCTGAACTTGAAAAATGAACACCCTAGGTGATTCAGATGCACATCCTCTCTCAACTGCTTTGAGAAACTAGTATAGGCAGCAAACTCAAAACTACTGCAGAAGTTCAGTGAGGTGAGAGAGCGGACAAGATCAAAATATCCCTCTTTATCATCCATGTTACAGCTTTGCGCAGTGGCAGTATCGTAGCCAATGAGGTTTATCCGAGGCGCAATTATTGCTAATTGAAAACTTATCATCCATGTTACAAAACTAGTAAATGAAAAGTAAAAAGAAACCATGAGTTTTCTATTTCAGTCTTCCACATATTCAGTCTCAACACAGAAAGTAGTCAATAAATACTTGTTTATTGATTAAACTGAATTATAAAAAAACAAAACAAAAAAAAACTTCCTTCTACTACTAAGCCATGCGGGTGGAATCCACAAAGATAACTTCCTGGCCAAACCCAGCTGATCCACTGTTGGTGTTATGATCTTAAAAAAATTACCCATCAAGAAAGTCGTAATAATATGCAGAGGCCAGGAACCCAGCTCTGCTGAGGCTGGGGCTGCTGTGGAGACTACCAAAGAGAAGGATTAGGTCATTGTAGATAGTTGACCATAGTTCTTGAACTTTCTCAAAGACAAAGGGTTGACTTCAAAGTCCATATTTGTCAAAATGGCATCAGGCAAAAAAGCTGGGGAAGAGAAGCCCAAGAGAAGATGGATCCTCAGTTCACTTTTCAGATGCCATGGGTTCATGAAGCTGGCCAAACTGTTTATGGGGGGGATCACTCCAGTTCACTATATTATAGTGTGCTGGGGCTTAAAAAACCAAAAAATGGAGGTGAGGAGAAAGAGGGTAGTAACAAATGTCACACCCATACCACCAGGCCCATCACATCTTGAGCATGTCCCAGTCTGTGAAAGCCTACTAAAATAGAGTTACCTAGAAAAAAAAAAACCACATTGTTTATAAATCCATTTCCCCTCATTTTATTAAATGTTCCACTTATGTACATTTTAAAGATGAACCATTTACAAGCCTATGCAGGCTGCCTCCTTGGCTCCCAGGAGGGACATGTTGCTGAAAGCCTTGGGATGGACAGAAGGTTTAGCTGTGGGAAAGCTGGACTTGGGTTTTTGTTCCTTTTCTCTGTATAATACAGTACATTTCAGTTTATAACCATGAGTACATACAGTTAAAAAAAATCCCTCATGCAAATCGTAGAAAAATTCTTTCCTTGAAGCTGGCAGTGAAAAATAAAGATTCATGTCTTTTTCTTTGTGCACACCCCTGTGTGTTTCTTCAGGTCACATTCTTCTCTAAGCATTAAGAGAAATAAGGAAAGCCACAGGGTAAGCAGGATTTCAACAAGTGGTCTGTCTTGTTTTTAAAGTTCAACACTTCTTGCACAATTAGCTCCTGGCTGTAGGACATGTGATCTCTTGAACAGGAATGCTGTCCACTTAACATGATGAAGACCCATACACTGGGAATGGCTTCCACCCTAACACTGTGATCACCTCAGTACCTCTTGCTTGCTAATGACACATGTATGATTCTTTGTCCAGAGTGATGGTGTGAGCATGGGAAAGGGGTAAGGATCCCAAGTGCAAAGAATATTGGTTTTGTCATGTTTTTGTTGGAGGGAGGGTGGTGAGGAAAAACAAATCTAATTCATCATTCTGGATGAGAGGTGGTTTCATGCATTTTTAAAGCCACAATTTTATATCTCAGAGTTGCTGTAGAAATCAACATCTCTGGAGAGGGAAGGAAAGAAAGGAGAAGGAAGAGCGTTCAGTGGGGTTTTTTTTCCATTTTCATTTTTATATAAAAGTGTTAAGACCACAATGAAAAAAGTTTTTTATCCATATATATAATAAACCAGAGTTTGTGAGCTACATATTTTTGTCTTTCCCATCTTCAGAAATGTTCTCACATTGACAATGGTTGGATAGCATCATGCCCAAAGACATTGCCACACAGTAAAACAAACAAAAAAAAATCCAGATGTACTATGATACAATTGAGGTAAAAGGGGAAACAAAAAATTTAACATTCGCCCACGAAGAATTTTTTTTTTCTTTTTCCTGATTTTGTCAGAAAAATACCAAACAGTGATTTAAATTTAAAAAAAAAAAGTCACGAAAACCTGTTTTTAGCAGAAGTGAACGACCAATGGGCCAGCTCTTGGCTCAGACGGGATCACTACTGGTATTCCTAATAATCCACAAATCCACAGGGAAACAGAAGTCACCATCGGGGGGAGTGGTGGCATAAAATTAAAAAATATAAACCAAATACCCGACCTGGCATATCCCCTTTCCCCGAAGCCCCCCTACCCCCCCTTCACGCTTTCCCACCCCCACTCCACACCCGCTCATGACCCCAACACTCAAATCTCCATCAGATCTAGGTCAGCTTCTTCAAAGCCATAAAAGGACTCGGTCTCACTTTCACCCTCAAAGAGCTGGTGAAGGCTTTCAGGCTCAATTGTCTCTTCAGGAGATGACCTGGGTCGGGGAGTGGAAGCTGAGGGCTCCTCAGACTGTTCCCCACTCAGCTTCAGCTGCTCCTCTAGGGAGGCAATGAGCTCCTCCTGCATGTCAGCATTTCTCGTGGGTGAGTGAATGTTGCCATCAGGGCCAGGCAGAACACTAGCCACAAGGAAGGACCGCTGCACCAGCTCTGGACAGTCCCCAATGACGCCCAGCACCTCGGCCAGCCAGACCAGCACCAGCTGGAGTAGGACATCAGAATCGCACGCGGTATCTGCCATTTCCCGAGCCTGCTCCTTCCACTTTTTGTGTAGGAAGTTCTTGACAGTTCGTTTGATGCATACATCTAACGGCTGGATTTTGGAGCTACAGCCTGCGGGGACCACGGCAGGCAAGGTGCTAGAGGCACTAAGCATAGCCAGTACCTCTTCGGACAAGTGAGTGCGATGACAGTCCATCACAAGCATGCCTTTGCTGCGCTGGCAAGCGGTGTGCTTCTGCCACACTCGGGCTGACCACAGCTCCATGATCTCGTCATCACTGTAGCCGCTCTCCTTCGCCTCTAGCAATATAGAGTCTGGCACATTAGCAGGTTGATCCATTTGTCCTCGGTAGAAAACCAGGGTGGGGAGGACAGTGCCATCTGCCAGAATGGCCAGCACCACGTCACACCAAGGTTCCCCTGTGCCCACTGTCTGCAGGGCATTTTCCTTACGGTCATCACTGCTCAGCACCTCTGTATCCAGGAACAAGGAGATCTCATCAATAGCCACAATCATGGACAAGGGTAAGTCCTGGTTATGAATCTGTCGTTGTACGAATTCAATGAAGAGTCCTGCATTCTCTGCCACATCCTTAGGTAGGGTGTGGGCCACAGCTCGTCGGGCATGGGGAGTCAGGTGGTGCCGGAGCATGAAACGCACAGCCCACTCATAAGAGATCTTAAACCCCCCCTCCAAAGAACGTCCTATTTTGGTGGCCTTCTGGAACAAGGTCTCCTCATTCACAGGTAGCTGTTGCTCTCGCTGGGTTAGGACCCACTCAGCCAGCTTCTCTTCTGCTTCTAAGCTCAGATATTTGCCCTCCAGATTCTCCCCCTGGGAGGCCTGGAAGCGCCGAAGCCAACGCCGGATCCGTCGTTGGGGATTTCGGAAGTGTTCGGCGGCCTGTTCTGTATTGCAGCACAGGGCAAACAGTACCACTCGAAGCTTCTTCACAGACAGCTGCTCCTTCTTGCCAACCCCACTGCCACTACCGCCCCCTGTTGCCTGCTCAGGCTCCTGGATGACTGGGCTCCCTTCATCCTGGTCATCGACATTCAGACATTCGGCTCCCTCTGCGGCCAAGGGTGGAAGGGCTAAAGGCTGGGGGTGGGTTGGGGTTGGTGGTGGGGTTGCGGTTGAGGCCGGTGATGGGAGTGCTTGGGCCATAGGAGTTGGAAGCTCTTCAGGCTCAGCTGGGGTGGCCCCCGCAGATTTCACAGTGGCAGTTTTATTAGAGGGGAAGGCAGGAGGAGGATATATACTCTTCAAGCCCCGGTCGTGCACGCGGTCGCGAGCGTGGCCATGTCTAAAGGGTTAGCAAAGAGAGGAAGAGAAGGCTCAGTTAAACTAGCCTGGTAAAGGAGATACTAATAGTAGCAGTGATAATAATAAAAGATGAAAACACACTGAAAATAGCAATTAAACCATGAAGTGAGATTCCTGTTACCTTGAGTGAGACATCCAAGTGAGTCCTACAGGAAATGAGACAATAAAGAAATGTTAACTCAGAGAAGAAACAAGCCCTCCAGTCTTACAGAAATGTCAGGCTGGAATGCTTCCAATTTGGTGATGTCTATCTGAACGGTGGACGAGCTAGCCCAGGTAGAGAGCCTCCTGACTCATATGGTAGGACCTATATCCTTGTTTTCTCCTTTTGTTGTCCCACTAACTCCCATCTCTACTACTTACCCCGTGGCAGGATGCTGCTGGATCTGTGAGAGGGGTTGAATACCAAATGCTTGGCCATGGCATCTCCCACAGAGGTAACAAAGGTACATGAAGTGCAAGCCAGCTTGATTCCACTAAGAAAAAGAATCAAGAGTATATAAAACAAATATATCAGTGACACTAGGGATAAAATCTGAGGTCTAATAAACAGAGTATCCTTTCTCCTCTTTCTCAAATTAATTCACATACCCCTCCCCAAGTTACTTCAAAGGATTGATGTAAGAACGTGAAAAATTAAGAGACCACCATGAAGTTTTCCCTTACCTCACAGAATTTTTAAACAAAGCCAAATACTTGGGGCTCTTGCGTGGAACATGATTGCTGAGAAAGACACAGAAAAAACAGCATGAGTCAGGGGGTTCTGATCATTAACCAAGAGATCACCAGTCTCTGACAATGCCCTAACAAAAGAGATGCCACTTTAATTCATCCTCACCTCAACCCAAGCCAGTTTTCCTATCATACTAATATTCCCTATGAGTATGCATGTGAATCACCAGGAGAGCTATTAAAACACACATTCTGATTGAGTAGCCTGGGGTTGGGGAGCAGAGGCTGAATTTCTAACAAGCTTCCATCTACTGCTGCTGGTCCTTGGGCCACACTCTGAGTAGCAAGGTCCTACAAAATTAGAGCACAGACCATCGAAGCCAAATGAACATGGGTTTGACTCTTACCCTGCTAGAGAGACTCTCACCCTACACAAACAGCTCTGAGAGTTGAAGGAGGCAATGAAATGAGTTCTGGAGACTCTGAACCTCCAGATAAGACCACTGGTTTGAGAGAGACTTACTTGATCATGTGGTTGGCATAGGCTCGAGAGCAGCAGGTGCTATAGCGGCACAGAGAGCAGTGAACGTAAGTAGGGAAATGGTTAGGGAAATCCGGGATCTCAAAGCTGCACTCCAGGCACGTCTGCCGGCCCATGACACTCCTGTCAAGAAACAAGGAGAAGTCTCGTTAACTCCCCAGGAGTCCTCAAACTGTGGGGGCTTCAGATAACAGATCCTGCCAAAAGGCTACCAGATGACACTGGCTGTAGGAGTAGTCGTGCCCCCCCGGCCCCCGGGCCCCCGAAGAAGGCACTGACATTTTCCTAACAGCTCTCTTCTGGATGTTGCGCCGGACGGGGGGATAAAGGAAGACAGGCAGAGGGTCCGTTGAGGAGGCCAGTGGTGCTGCCTCCTGCAAGGTGCTGGGAGGTGCATCATTGGAGGAAACAGGAACAGTTCGTGGCTGCCCTCGGGAAGCCCGGATTGTCACCTGCGAGCCAAGGGAAGGAACAATTAGACACTACCCATGCTAAACCTTGGAATACTGATAATCTCTATCCCTCCTCCTCCCGCCCCTGGATCTATAAAAGAAATGGTGACAAGCCCTTTACCTTCGTGCCTGGTTTCAAACCTTCTAGCTGCTTGGGTTTACGGAAGGTTTTATGGTGCTGAAGCTTGTGTTCAATTTTGTCCTTGGCAAAGAGAAACTGCAGCCGGCATTTGTTGCAATGATAAACATTCCTCTTCTGAAGGGGGGGGAAAGAAAGAGAATCCCTTAAAGATTCCCAATAAATTTTCTTTCCTGATGAGAAGTTAGATTAATGCTAACAATCATCCTTTCCCCCTTTCTGTGGCTAACTGAAAGAGGAAGAAAGAAATACACAACACCAAAACCTACCATTGAGAATCATCACCTCCCATGGTCCCAAAGAAACGTAGATTCACAGCCAGGATGACTAGGTCCTCCAACCATCTCTTCCTGACTTGGTTTAACAATGTGGATTAGTGGCTTAAGCTTTACTTGCCCCTACTTTGTCTTTACAGTGCAGACAGTGCTACCTACTTCTGGACATTCTTCTTTCTTTTTAAACACAGTAAAATGTACATGATGAAAAAAAATCATTACTTTTTATTCAATATTCCTTCATGTTTTAAGTCTGCCTTCAATTCCAACCCTCCATCCCTTTGCACAGAAACAACTTGTTACCAGTTTCTTGGGTATGCTTTCACAGACAGTCTATGCACATAGCCACATGACACAAACACATCTCCAATCACGATCTCCCTGTCTGTCCTTTCTTCTTCTTCCTTAACATGAATGACAGTTATTTTTCTCTCCTTTTCTATCCCTTGCTATCTTTACTCTTAACACATCAATATACAGACATGCACTTGTCCCTGTGAGACAAGTTTGAGGATTCAGACTGCCTACTATTGAAGTCCTTTGGAAACAGGACCCAGGTCTATGGTTTTCTTCCCAGGATAACAAGACTCCATTTACCTAAGTACACGGGACAATTTCCATGCTGCTCTTTGGAAATACACATATGGAGGATTACAGGCAGTCACCCCTATGCATATGAGTATGTGAGCCCAAGAGGAAGCTCACATGTGAGAGTACAGAACGTGTGTGCAGACCCAGGCAAATGTTAAGCATAGGTACACCCATCTGGTTCTCCATTTTGTGCCTTCTCTATGTACCTTCACTCTCCTCTAGTGGCTCCTTTCTTGCAGCATTTTAGAACAAGGCTCTATTTAATCCATCTTAAAATCAAAACACAAAAGCAAGAACAAATTCTCTTCTGCTACCTCTTCTCCTGGATGTGCCAACCCTCAGTCTTCCCCCTCTGAAACTTTTTAAAAAGTTGTTTCCATTTCCTCAGCTCTTCTTCATTCATCCTGCTGAAATCTGACTTCCACTCTGCTAACCAACCACATGGCTCCCATCAACGTTGCTAAATTAAAGGTTGACCTCTAAGTTTCTATAGTGCTTGACATCTTCCTGCAACATTTTGATCACACCCCTTTCTTCAAAACACTTTCCTCCCCTTAGCTTCCTTGACATCAAGTCTCTTCTGGTTTTCCTCCTAGGTACTGGCTTTGTAGACAGAGTCTTCGGAGGTTCTAAACCTTCATCTTATTCTCAATTGGGGATGAGGGAACATGGCAACTTCTACGTTTAAAATCACTTGACTTATGTAATCATGATTCCTAAGTATGTTTTCCACAACACAGGCTTTTCTCCCAAGCTTCAGACCTATATATCCAACTACCTGTTCAACAGACAACTATATTCACTGAACTCAGAATACCCAAACATGTAATCCCCCCTTCTGCTGCCAACCTTACTTTCTACAGTGTTTCTATCTCAATACATAGTCTCACCATTCATCCATTGTTCCCGAGACAGAATTTTAGGCACTATTCCTAACTCCCTCCTCTATACCTTTACCAAATCCATCTCTAAATTGTAAATATCACTTACCTTCTCAATATCTCTCAACTCTTTCCTCTTCTTCATTTCAAAGCCAAAAGCCACTACTGTCTCTCACCTAAACCAAAAGAGCCTTTGGCGTGTCCCCTTAACTCTGGTCTTAATCTCTTTCAATTCATTCTCCTAATGCAGCCAATGTAATCATAACTTAAAACAAATCTGACCGTATCACTCAAGGACTTAAAAAATACCTTTAATGCCTCCCCAATGACTTAAAAAAGTTGAAACTCCTTTTCATGGCTTACAGGATTTTCCGCCACCTGTTTCCTAACTTCCAACCTCCCCCTTATGCCCCACACTCCAACCACACTGAACTTCCTTTAATTCTATGAACCTCCATCCTCTCACTCTGTGCTTGGATCTTCCATCCCACTTCACGTGGCTCACCCTTCCTCATACTTTAGGCCTTGAATACTCTTCTTCCAAGAAAGCCTTAGCAGGCTCCCAAAATAGGTATATGCTTTTATATATCTTATACTTCCCCTAACACAATATTCTCTAGTACACTATTTGTGTTGTATACCACTAAATCCCTGGCAACTAGCCCAGTGCATGGCATATAATTGAAATTTGGCAAATTTTTGCAAACATACATACAGTATCTTCTCTTATCAAAATCTGCCTAGCTCAGCCCTGGCCCCAGCATCCATAAAATTAAAATAATGAGAATATGGGAATTGCTTGGTGCCTGGTACCTGGTGCCTCATGTAATGCTGTTGGAATGCATTGCCATTTTTGAAGACCTTCAGGCAATAAGGGCAGAGCAGATGCCGAGTATCCTCATGGATCATCCGAAAATGGACATCTACCTCAGAGTAGAGTGAGGAGCGATATTGACACACCTGAGTCACATAAGAGGGAAAATAAGCTAAGAGTGAACTGAGGCCTTAAAAAAGAGGTAGCAACAAAAATGTCAAAATAAGAGAAAAGTAAGTTTTCCTAAATGCATAGAAATCAAATTATTATTCTGACTCTAATGCAGGGCTACTTGTGATAGATT
The DNA here is from genome assembly GCF_009762305.2 of Zalophus californianus. Classification (NCBI taxonomy): domain Eukaryota; kingdom Metazoa; phylum Chordata; class Mammalia; order Carnivora; family Otariidae; genus Zalophus; species Zalophus californianus. The sequence continues at coordinate 105,526,929 of NC_045598.1, forward strand.
CAGCTGTGGATTATGATAAAAATAGGGGAACGACAAGAAAGTCTGAGAACAATCCACTTTGTGACTAAGAGGAGTAAAGTTTTCTTTGTCCATCTCTACAGGGCCATTCAGGGGAATTCCTGCAGTACATGTGTATGTTCTCTGACTGGGTTCCCTGGCTGGGTACATGCACATGTTCCTTTAATGTTTTTCTCTGGCATGGAAAATCCTGAAAACAGACTCTAGGTTTATTATTTCTTCTGGATCTCCCCAGAGTTCCTAAAACTGAGTGTATGCAGTAGGTATGCAGCAGTGTTCATTAGTGGATTCTTTGTAGAATTCTCAGTGTAGAATCCAGAGAGCAAAATGGCTAAAGCTCCCTAGAGAAAAAGGCAATACCTGGCAGACATAAGGCATCTCTCCAGGCTTATGAGTATCCTTCATATGCTGGAGAAATAGTGGCTCACTCTCAAACGCCCACTCACAGATCTTGCACTTGGCTGTAAGAAGAAAAATAATCAATAAATCCACCTGAAAGTAAGACCAAAGTCCTGCTGACTCATAATCTTTATTCTCTCTGACTTCTCTAACTTCACTTTCATTAAATCTCTTCTTTCTTTAAAATGGTTCTGTCTTAATATCTGTGCTGCTAACAAAAAACCTTATGCCTCTAGCTCAGACTTCTTACTAAAGCTCCATTCTAGGTTCTGAACTGTTTACAAGACATTTTAATTGGATGTTCCACCACCAACTCTAATTCAGCCTCCTTCTGATTCCTGGTTGTTTCGCTTCTCACTTCCCTACCTCCTCCTACACTTAGGCACTATCTCTGAGTCTACACCCCTGTGTTCTGTTACCATTATTTCAGAATGTATCTAGGAATGGTCATTTTTCCATTCTCACAGACAAAAACTTGGTAGAAGCCCACATGATTGCCTACTACTAATCAGATGGCTTCCAATACCTCGTACCTCGTATCTCTCCAATAAATACAGTGTCTATGCTTTACATACCACTGCCAAGTGAATTATTTTAAATTACTACACTATTTCATCCCTCTGCTCAAAGATAGACAATGATCGTCTCCTATGAATAATTCCAAACATTTACCAAACATCTACTAAATGAGTACAAGAATTTGTCCTCAAAAGACTGACAATCAGGAACAGAACTTCTTGCCTTGTTATGAGTTGTTGAGATGATTAAACTTTTGAAATTGGTCATTTTGTCAACAAGCTTATAAGGCTACAATTCTGAATTAATAATAATTTGAATTGCTACACATTTTGAATTAAATAGACAAAATAACTATTTTTCTTATGGTCACTGGAATTATTTTCAAGTTTTTGCAAATGAAGAAATTGTGAATTTGAAGCTTTAAGCATTTACTGGAAAATGTTCAATCCCTGCTCCCCCAAAAGAGTGAAGCTGAAATAATTCTTTAAAGTAAACAAAAAACCAGGGAATCTTAATCTGGGGTCCATGGACGATGCCTCAGGGAACCTAGGTATCCCCTGAAATTATTTGCGAAAGAGTAAAATGTTTATTTTCTGGGAAGAGGGTTCCCAAGTTTTGTGTTTATCTTAAAGGGGTATGGCAACCCATTTAGAAGCACTGCCTAGAGATTCATTAGGTGCTACAAAGACACAAATAAAAAATTCTACCTAAAAGAATGAAGATAAGCTGTAAGATATATAAGCTGAACGTTGAAAGAATAGGTGGGGTTTTGCCAGACGCAGGGACCAAGAGAAGAACAGGAACAAAGGCAGCGAGATATGGAAGTGCATGCCATGTTTGGGAAATAGTAACTTAAGTGTCAACTAAAAATGACAATATTTTGGGGGCGCCTGGGTGGCTCAGTCGGTTAAGCGTCTGCCTTTGGCTCAGGTCATGATCCCGGGGTCCTGGATCAAGCCCCACATTGGGCTCCCTGCTCAGCAGGGAGCCTGCTTCTCCCTCTCCCTCTGCCTGCCGCTCTGCCTACTTGTGTGCGCGCTCTCTCTGTCAAATAAATAAATAAAATCTTTAAAAAAAAAAATAAAAATGACAATATTTTCTCCTTTTGCCCTTTGCCTCTTAATTCAATTTGTTTGTCATTAATTGCTTTTCTTTTTTTTTGCCTAGAACACCTTTAAATATTGGTGCTTTCCAACTTTCTGTCCTAACCTTTCTTATTCTGTGTTCTCCCTGGGCAATCTCATTCAACCTGGAAGCTCTTCCTACAACCTATGTATCAGCTCTCTTGGTACAGCTGTTATACAACATCAATAATAATAACATTAATTAAAGCAATTTCTAACACATAAACACCATACTAAGATTTATATATATTATCTCATACCAAGAAAACCAGTGAGATAGAAACTTAAGGCATCAGTGGATTTAAGACATCTCTAGTAACCATCCACATCTGCTCTAGTTCCACACTGGAGCTGGTATGGAAAGATTCCAGAGACAGAATAACTGATTTTGCAAAGTGGCCATCCTAACACGGTCCCTCCCAGCACCATTACCCTCATGTCCTTGATACCTAACACTTGTCTCTTACTTTGAGAAAACAGGAGTGAACTACTACAGCTTCTGCTTCCTGTTCTCCAAATTATGAAAGAAAGGATAAGGGTGCCTAACTGGCTCAGTCGGTTAAGTGTCCAACTCTTGATTTCGGCTCAGGTCCTGGAATCGAGCCCCATGTCAGGCACCCTGCTCAGTGGGGAGTCTGCTTGTCTCCCTCTCCCTCTGGCCCTCCCCCTGCTCGCATGCTCTCTCTCTAAAATAAATAAATCTAAAAAAAAAAGGAAAGAAAGGATAGATATCTTATACCTTTCTAAGGTTCAGCCAACCTCATCATTCCATATATTCCAAGACTTTATCAAGCAATTAGTTCCCCCTTGGTTGAGTCGTTTTCCACACAGGATCCTCCCCTGACATCTGACCATGGTTTTAAGCCTGAAGCATCCTTCCCTCAACTCTACCTCTTCTTCAGTCTACTGCCCTTAAACAAGTGTGAAGAAAAACATAATGCTATTAAGATTATACTATTACTATAATTAAGTGTAATGATCCATTGCTGTTTTTGGGACAATTCAGGAAATTTGAAAATGGACTAGGTACTAGATGATATTAAGGATTTACGATTGCTTCTGTCAGATCTTGACAAAGGTACTATGGTTGTATATAGAATACGGTCTTTATTTTTTAGAGACACATACTCAAGTATTTGAGGATGAAATGTCATTATGTCTGTAATTTATTTAAAAACATTATGTCTGTAATTTCATTTAAAAACACTTCAGAAAATAGGGGCGCCTGGGTGGCTCATTAAGCGTCTGCCTTCAGCTCAGGTCATGATCCTGGGGTCCTGGGATCGAGCCCCACATCGGGCTCCCTGCTCAGCAGGTAGCCTGCTTCTCCCTCTCCCACTCCCTCTGCTTGTGTTCTCTCTCTCGCTGTGTCTCTGTCTCTCTGTCAAATAAATAAATAAAATCTTAAAAAAAAAAAAACCTTCAGAAAATAAAAGGAAACTTTTTTTTCAAAATTAAGACGAAAACAATGGGTCCCAAAGTATTAACATTAAAAAATAAGCTACTTTTAGGCAGGATCAGCCATGGCGTGTGGGAAAGAGGACTTACACAAGAATCCAAGAATAAAACTGATACATACTAAAGTATAGAAAAGGTATTTACTTCTTTGGGTCAACAATTTCTGAGGTTTTTGATCAATGTAAAGTTGAAGTCACAGGATACTCAAAAATTAAAAGTCAGACAAAGCAAGAGTGAGAAGCGAAAAGGACTGATGAGGTTCTATCTGGGAATCTTTTTTCCCCATAAGGAAAAACTTACCTTTCCTATGTACAGTCCTTACATAAATGGAATTAACAAAAGCCCACCCACCAGATTCTGTATAAAAATGAGGTATATTCAGCAGGAGGTGTAGATGAGTTATTCAGATTTTCTGTCACTGACAGTGAAGACTTTGGGGCTCTAACCAAGACCAGGTTGGCTACTCCGCCACTAACTGCACGGTGGTTGCTTCCAGTATCTATTCTATTCCCAAATTATTAGTCCAAAGTTTACTGTCTCATTAATTTTTAAATCCTGATTACATGCTAAAATGATATTTTGGATACACTAACTTATATAAAATATACTATTAAAATTAATTTCAGAGGTGCCTGGCTGGCTCAAGTCAGTAAAGCATGTGACTCTTGATCTCAGGATTGTGAGTTCAAGCCCCATGTTGCTGTAGAGCTTACTTAAAAACAAACAACAGAGGTGCCTGGGTGGTTCAGTTGCTAAGCATCTGCCTTTGACTCAGGTCATGATCCCGGGGCCCTGGGATCGAGCCCCACATCAGGCTCCCTGCTCAGCGGGAAGCCTGCTTCTCCCTCTCCCACTCCCCTTGCTTGTGTTCCCTCTCTTGTTGTCTGTCAAATAAATAATTACTCATCCGTCTAAATTCTTTTGTATTTAAAGACCCTAAAAGTTTAAGTATGACCTTCTGCGAAATCTATCCTCAACGATTTTTCACTAAACTATTTCACCTATCGCTGGTAATATACAATGCACAGGTTTATAATAAATACACTGTCTTGTTCTCATTTCCTTTATTTATGTAATTTTTGTCTCTACAACAAAACCAGAAATCCCCTGAAGGACACAGGAGATATTCTAGAAGACTGGGCTCAAATCCTCACAATGGCACCTTATCAGAGATGTATGCTCTGAAGTAAACGACTTAATTTTTGTGAGCCTGTGTTCATTCTGTATTTTCTCATCTGTTAGATGTACAGTGGAGGCGACACACACCTTATCTTACATTTCATTGAAAGCACTGTCTTAATGGTACTTTATAGTGTTTATAATGTTATCTTTTGTCTTATGTAAAACCTATCAGGGCACTAACTAAAGTGGAGGTCCAAATATAGATGATCTTGGTAAGGTATCCATTACATTATATTATATACATTACAACACACTACAGTGGTCCTGAATCAAAGCCCCTAACAATCCTAGCACTGAATTCAATTCAGGCTTGAAGAGAAGTCTAAGTTGTAAGAATAAAGGGTGAGTGAAGTAAGGAATCGATTAGAAATGTGCAAAGAGCTTCCTCTACACTGATACTCATATAGAAATGATGGGCTCCTCCCAGTGCCATTCAACGAATGAAGAGCAAAGTATACCCTTAGAGTTTAAGAGTTTCCAAACTTACTAGTTGATTCATAAGGACTATGAACATTTTCCAAGTGGCACTGGAGCTGGAAGGGCGTGGAAAACTGGCGGTAACAGTGCTGGCAGATAGTATGACCATCTACCTCACCGTTCTGCTGATCGAGTTCTACGTGGTGTTTCATATGGTTCATGAATCTGTAGCACAGCACAAGAAGTACAGAAAACAAAAAAATCAGCAGCCTTGGAATCCCAGAACACACATTATGTGCGCCCCCCTTCCCTTGTTTGGGACAGTCCCTTTCTGAGCCCAGAAAAGGGTTCTTGAAACTAAGAGTTCTGTGGAAAGATGTACTGGTTTCCCTTACTCCACCCAAAGTTTTCTCTTATTATTACCACAATACCTCCTCCTTCTATAGTACCACTTATTAATTTAATGATAATCCTTAGCCAGACTGGAAAAGAGGACTACTGCCCAAAGAGAAAAGACTAAAACATATAAGAAAATTTCAGTCTTCTCTTGTCCAGGGTAACCTCTAAGGATCTTTAACACTTACCGAATGTTGTTTTTTAGCCTTTTGGTACAATGTGGGCATCGGAAAGATGTGGCAACCTTAGGGAAGTTTGTGAGTTGGGCCACTTTGCCACCATCCCGTCCATAGTAGAAGTCATCTACTAGCATGATGAGTTTGGTCTGGACAGCATCACCCACATTCTCATTTGGCTCTGGTACTTTGGTAGGTGGTGACAGAGCAGGAATAGGTGTAGAAGAGGGTGTGGAAGCAACAGGAGCTGTTTTCTCAGGGGATGGGGGCTTTGCAGCTGATGGGACACTGGGTTCTGAATCCAGAGACTTTCCTTTCTTCTGGTATTCCACCATTTCTGGGCAACAGTACTATAAAGGAAGATCACTGTGGTTATCCTGGGGGCTGGGATGTGCCAACTCCCCAACCTCATGAACATCTCTTGGGAATGGCTCTAGGTATTCTCATCCAGGTTTCACCCTTCAATTTTCTATAATGTTTCTAGGATTACGGCTCTTTCTAATGGATATTTATTTATAGCCATATGCCTCTCCAAACCCTGTACCTTGTATTCCTCCCTCCTGCCTTAGATCCTTCAACCACTTACTAGCATACTTGCCTCTGAACTCCGTGGCAGGAAGAAATTCCAACCTTTGTGTCTGGACTGATACCAAAAAATGAAAAGGCTAGAAATGGGAACTGGTTAATGACTCCTGGTTCATCCAAGGACACAATAAATAGAAAATAAACCGAGGGGTATCTAGGTGGCTCAGTTGGATTAAGCATAGGACTTCAGCTCAGGTCATGATCTCAGGGTCCTAGGATCGAGCCCTGCATTGGGCTCCCCACTCAGCAGGGAGTCTGCTTGTCCCTCTTCCTGCTCATGCTCTCTCTCGCTCCCTCAAATAAATAAAATCTTAAAAAAATAGGGGTGCCTGGGTGGCTCAGTCGGTTAAGTGTCTGCCGTTTGCTCAGGTCACGATCCTAGGGTCCTCGGATCGAGACCCATGTAGGGATCCCTGCTCACTGAGGAGCCTGCTTCTCCTTCTCCCTCTGCCATTCCCCCCACTTGTGCTCTCTGGCTCTGTCAAATAAATAAATAAATACATCTTAAAAAAAAGGAAAAAGAAAATAAACCAAGGCCAACTTAGTTTGAGTTGATTATCTAACAAACCTGTCCTCCTGTGCTCCTGTGCAGTTTCAAAACCAACCACAGCCAAGGAATTAAGGTCGCATATATTCCAATCTACTTGAGAGTCTTTAAATATATATGTATCCTTCTATATTCCAAAGTTTGAAACTCTTCTAAAACAGGCCAAAAGGGAGCACAACCCTTTAAGAAACTTCTAAGTCATTTCAGAGTCCCTGATTCACAAGCTCCTAATCCTAGAGGAGGTATGCAGTGGTAGCCACTGAAGCTGGATCCCCATCACAACTGGTATCACTTACACACATGTGACCTCTCAAAGCTTCAGTAACACGGAATTGAGCATTACACCGTGGACATATTTTCCGTCCACCATCCTGGAGGTCGAACACTGGGATAGAAGAAGAGGTCACTGGAAGAAGTGAGAAGCATTGATAAGATTAACGAGATGATACTGGAAACAGATTACTGGCCCTTTGAAGAAAGGTTAAACACTCCCTAAAGGGCATATTAAAGTTGATACGCAAGCATGAGTGATCACTATGAGGACCATTTCTTTACCATTCTTTTAACTCTAGGCCAGGGGTCAGCACAGCACAGCTCCTAGACAAAATCCAGCCAGATGTTAACTTCTGTTTGGCCCATGAGCTACAAACGGATTTTACTTTTTTGTCGTAATACAACTTTTTCTTTAATTCAGTTAACACATAAAGTTTACCTCTTAACCATTTTGAAGTCTACGGTTAAGTACATTTGCACTGTTGTACAGGCAATATCCATAACTTTTTTCATCTTGTAAATCTGAAACTCTGTACCCATTTAACAATTCCCCATTCCTCTCTTCTCTTAGTCTCTGGCAACCCCCGATCTACTTTCTGTCTCTGTGAATTTGACTCCTCTAGGTACCTCATATTAAGTGTAATCACACAGTATTTACCCTCTTGTGACTTAGTTCAGTACTTAGCAGAATGTCCCTCAGAGTTCATGAATATTACAGCATGTGTCAGAATTTCCTTCCTTCAACAATAAGCTACTATATGTATATATCATATTTTGTTTATTTATTCATCGGTTGGTGCTCATTTGCACTGCCCCCACCTTTTGGCTATGGTGAATAATGCTACTATGAACATGGGTGTACAAATATCTGCTTGAGTACCTACTTTCGATTCTTTTGGGTCATACCCCAGAAGGAGAATCGCTGAATCAGATGGTAATTTTATATTTCACTTTTTGAGAGACCATCATACCAATTTACACTTCCACCAGCAATGCACAGTCCAATACCTACACATCCTCACCAACACTTGTTATTTTGTTTTTTGGATAAGAGCCATCCTGATGGGTGTGAAGTGGTATCTCAACATGGTTCTGATTTGCATTTCTCTAATCATTAGTGATGGTGAGCATTTTTTCATGTGCTTAACAGCCACTTGTATATCTTGTTTGGAGAAAGGTCTGTTGAACTCCTTTCCCCAGTTTTTAACTGGGTTGTTTTCTTGTTGTTGAGTTGTGCTTTATATATTCTAGATGTTAACCCTTTATCAGATATATGATTTGCAAATATTTTTTCCCCTTCACTGGGTTGCTTTTTCATTCTGTTCACAGTGTCCCCTTTGATACCCTAAAAGTTTAAAATTTGATGTAATCTCATTTATCTATTATTCTTATATCTACTATTATATTTTTTTGTTGTCCATGCTTTTGTTGTCATATGTAAGAAAGCATTGCCAAATCCAATGTCATGAAGCTTTCCCCCTATGTTATCTTCTCTTATAGTTTTAGCTTTTATGTTTAGGTCTTTGGTTCGCAGAGTTAATTTTTATATATGGTGTTTGGGTCCAACTTCATTGGATGTGGATGTCTGATGTTTCCAATACCATTTGTTAAGTATTTTTACATTTTTTAAATGGTTGAAATGAAAGCAAAAGAAGATATTCTGACACATGAAAATTACATATAATTCAGAGTCCACAAACAGTTTTAGTGGAGCAAGATCATGCTCATTTGTTTGTATACTGTCTGTGGCTGCTTTTGCACTACAATGGCAGAGCCGAGTAGCTGTGGCAGAGACCATATTTAGTGCATAAAGCCTAAAATACTATCTGGTCCTTTAGAGAAAAAGTTTGCTGGCCTCTGCTCCACTGAAAAAACCCTTATGCTTATATCATGTCCACACCTGAAAACCTCTCTACCAAATCCCTCCCAACTTTAAAACCTTGTGCAGAAATCCACCTCCTCTGTGAAGCTTTTTATTTTATTATTATTATCCCACCCAACTGGTCCATTTCACTCATCTCCACAGCACAAGAAACACAGAATTATCTCCTTATAGCTGATGTAGTTACGCTTGGCTATCCCCTTTCCTACACTGAAGTTTCATGTAACAACAGACTGTGGCAACTATATTCTATGTCTCTATTTCAAAGCATAGAGTTCTAACATAACAAGTACTTTATTAATGTTTCTGAATGACCGGATACTCTGTCTTTCAGGTTACTGTACCTTTCATTGAAGACTCAGGTCCGCTGGTTCTCTGGGAGCCATGGGCAGAACTGTTGTTGGATACCACCACTGGCCCAGGACTCTGGCCCAGGGAAGGGATGGTGTTAAGGGTATTCACCAGTTTGGCTACTTCATTGCTATTTTCACCTGTAACCCCAGGTCGCTTCACAGTGACAAAGCTGGCAATGCTCACTGCAGGTGGAGAGGGGAAGGAGGGAGCTATGTTGGCCAAGTGATAATCATCTGTTCTCCACCCACTGCCCCACCCAGCACTGCCATCTCCACTTCCCAGGGCTCACCTAGCTTGGGATTGGGGGTCTGGCTGGATTGGCCTGGAGGCTGAGCAGCTAGCTGCCCCAGTGAGGTCGGCTGTGTGGCAGTGGGAGTGGTGGAGGTGCTGGGTGTGGACTTGGTCTGCTGGGACTGGGACTGCGGGACGGTGCTTCGAATGGTCAGAGTAGCTGGGATGACAGTGGTGAAGGTGTTGGTGGTGGGCCGCACAGGCATTGTGGAGCCTGGCCTCACTGGGGTCATCTGAGAGAACACTTGTGGGACTCCAACTGTCGGCTTAACAAACTGGGTACCTGGGGCTTCAAAAGAGAGACAAAGAAAAGTACCAAAGCTTGGTCAATGAGCTCACCTCTAATACATTCCACCTGTCTTTACTGAAAATACTGGAATAAGAAAAGATTATTTCCCCAAATTTTTTGGTGGCCATCAGAGGCTAACAAGAGTAGCAGAGACTCTAATGTCTAAGACAATACATAGCCAAGGTGATAATAGATCCTAAGGAATCAGTCCTATTAAATTGAAGAAAGAAGATTCCTATCAACTCCTCCCAAAACACCTTACACCACACTGCCTTTTTAATCCCAAGAACATAATCAGGAGTAGCTTCTCCTCAGTACTGGAAGAGCGAGGATGAGTACAGAGTAGGAGGCAGTGTGCGTATGTACAGGCCAAAGGGCAGCTGTAGTCCTAAGAAAGCAATCTTTCTTTCTCAGGATACTAAAGGAGTCTTCCATTCTTTGATATGAACTCAAACAGAAGACGGACTATGCCATTCTACTAGGATCCCAGAGGTGAATCTCCTGGTTCAGCTGTAAACAATTCCACTGACAAATATGTAAGAAATACCAGAACTAGGTAAGTCAAATTCATGAGACTTAAGGCCAAAAGCACTGTGTGGGCTCTGAGAACAACAACAAAAACTTAGGAAGACAAGCTCATGGAGGCACCCATACAACAACTAAATTAGGCTATTTTTTGGCCTGAACTGTAGTAAACTTACAGACACTAAGTAAAGAACTGTGGGGAAAATTACGAGATTTTAAAAAATTATTTTCAATTTAGTTTCTTAAAAAAAAATACTAACTAGTCATTGGCAAATTTATCACCAAAGGGTAGGTCATTTAATTTATATCCAAGATCTATGCTATAAAATTAAAGAAAAATAAAGTTTATAATCCCACCATGTAAGTGAGTAGACATGTAAGAAATATGGAATTTGGGAGTTTGCATTAATAATATTCCTTCAGGATAACAAACACTAAAACACCAGAAACAGAAAAATGACTATATAAAACCCTGTTTGAAGGGTGGTAAAAAGTTGAAAAGAAAAATAAATAAAAACCACCACCCTGGCCAAAGGTTAGAAAGTTTTTAAAAAATTGGGCTTAAATCAATATAATCTTTATATTTTTAGATTTTCCTTAAACACACTTTTTAAATGACCAAGAATATTTTGAGACAAGAAAAACAAATCTTCTGGATTGCCAGTTTATTTCGAATGGGTAGACATTTTTCCTTACCTGGGACTAGTGTTATTGGTCTAACCGTTTGGCCTTGCTGTACGTTCAGCACAATCCCAACCTGATTCATTGCATTTTGTACAGGCCGGACATTTCTTACAGGAAATCCCTGCATTAAAAGCAAAATGATCTTTAACATGGAGATCAGCTAACACTAGCAGAGATTACAATAAGACTACATCCTAAAAGATTCCCACACTCTTACCTAATGGTTCTTTTTCTAGAGGTAGAGCTTTTAAATGACTGAGATGTAGAAATCTAGGAATTTGGCAAACTTTTGAGTGACAAAATATCGAAACTGAAGAAACTTTAGTACATATGAGCAAAAATGAAAACCTACCTTCCTGTCTTAAAAGAACCTCAGCTTAAAAAATACCTCATTTACAAACTGGCCCCTAAACAGATAAAGGCATAGAAGAAGGTAAAAAAAAAAAGACACTAAGGGTATTCACTGGAGTGATTCAACACAAAACGACTGTTAAGAAATTGTTCCCAAAGTCCACTTGAAATGCCATAAATCTCTGACAAATTTTTAAGAGAAGAATTTATAACTCAGGAAGCCACAGGCAGAGAAGCACTTGTCTTTATGTTCCACATTCAGCATTAGGCTTTCAACTTTGAGTCACATTATGTCAAATAAGTCATCTTCCTCCTTCTCTTCCAAAGTTCTCCCTGCACTTTACCAATTTCACACACAGATTTCAAGAGTCAACCAACTCACCCCATTTTAAGAAAAAAAAGCCCAAGCAAAGGGCAGGAAGTGTTAAGGGCCAAGTGTGAAGGTTTCCTAAACTAAGCTTTCCCACTAATTTCTGCCCAGATCTTAATCAAATCACTTAACAGCCCTCTAAGGGATAGGAAGAGGAAATTACCCAGATGTGTTATGTTTGGCTTTCTATAAAAATCAGTATTGAATTAAAAAACCGCAGATGAGAAAGACAGGACTTAGAGTTCTAAATTAGAGCCTCCAAAGGTTCACAGTCCTTCTCTCCTTCCCTATCCAACCCCAGAATTCAGAGTCCTACTCACCTGTGTAGTGATGAATATTGGTTGTGAGGCCACAGGAGAACTAGTCACATGATTGGCATTCTGCATGACCTGGACAGGCCTCAACACTGGTTGAGTAACCATTGTGCCCAGACCTGGGGTTGGATTCTGGGTTAGGATGAGTGGCTGTCCACCTTGTTGGACCAAAGAATTGCCAGCTGAAGAGTAAAAGGAAGAAAAAAAAATGTAAGAAAAACAAACCCACATTTTATAAGAAACATTATAGTCTCAGATAAGAAATGGTATCCCAGATATCAAAATATCCAAGATTGTCACACTCACCTTAGGTTTAATGTCACCAAACTCACCAAAAATTTAAGCTTTACCCAAATCTGCAACTAACAGAAAAACTGTAGATAGGGAAGGTTCACTAACATCTCCCCCATATACATCTTAACCAGGGATGTCTTATTGTAGTAAAACTTCTACATGGCTATCATTTTAACTCTGACAATATTAATATATGATTTAACATAATCTCTCCACACCTAAAAATTAGCAAAGTAACATAATTTCTTTTTTCATATTTTCACTAGGTAAAACTTATTCTGTCCAAATATAATTTGTTGTTAGCTAATTCACTTTTAATCTTTTTAAAAGCGGCACATTCATCAACAAACATTAATTCATTAAGCACACAGAATCTAAAGAATGGCACCTCTTCCTAGTGAGTCAAAGCTCAGAAATCCAACAGATTCTCTAAACAACCACTCTTTTACAGGTATGGGAACACAGAAATTGAAAGGCTAACTTTTCTTGCTCTTTTTGACATCAGAACTGATAAGAAAAGACTTGGTCAAAAACTAACCAATATCCAGTAAAAATGGTATGACTTCAGAAGATAATGGTTCATTCATAAATAAATATTAATAAATGGACTATTATGGAACCTTTTATAATTATAAAAGTATATATAAAATATATTTTATATTTATTATTTTATAATTATTAATAATTATACCATAATTATTGAACCACTTTAGGTTCTTCTCATTTGTGAGGAAAATAATTTTATAAATGTTTTAAAGTCTGTTTACTACATTTGGCAAAAAAGTCATTAATACGAACTTTCATATTTATTTATTTTCAAGATTTTATTTATTTATTTTGACACAGAGAGACAGCGAGAGATGGAACCCAAGCAGCAGGGAGCCGGAGAGGGAGAAGCAGGCTTCCCGCGGAGCAGGGAGCCCAATGTGGGGCTTGATCCCAGGACCCTGGGATCGGGATCATGACCTGAGCCGAAGGCAGACGCCTAATGACTGAGCCACCCAGGCGCCCCCTAAGTTTCCTATTTATAGCGAATACTCCAAAACCAGACAGAAAATTTGAGCATCAATACACCTAAATCAGAGATTCAAGTAAGATACTGCCTCAACCTTTTACCTCAACTAACAGAATGGGATGGGTTCCTATTAACTGTATGTCCTACTTTGACAGATGGAGTCACTGCAGTTAGCTACAAAGCTAGACCACTGGAGTGGGTATATAGGTGGCTATTAACGGGCCAACAATGGTTTGTCCCAATTTTTTCCAGAAAATGAGTGCCTATCAGTGGACGAGACCTCATAGTTACTAGGCCAGCTGACTAGTGATTATGAGGTTGACACAGATAAAAAATTACAAGTTCTATCTCTGCTAATTATACTGGCAATTTACTATTTTAATTTAAATGTTTTATTATGGAGAAGTTCAAATACATATAAAAACAGCATACCATAATGAACCCCCATGTACCCATCAGCTACAACGATTATTAACTATGGCCAATTTTGTTTTTTTTTTGTACTTCCCATCCACATTCTATGAATCTAGTAACTCCAATGAATTCTAATAATTCTAATGAATTATTTTAAATGATTTCTACTTTTTTTTTTTTTAAGATTTCATCCATTTACTTGAGAGAGAGAGCAGAAGTAGCACAAGCAGGGGGAGCAGCAGAGGGAGAGGGAGAAGGAGACACCCCACCGAGCAGGTAGCCCAACACGGGGCTTGATTCCAGGACCCCGGGATCATGACCTGAACCGAAGACAGACACCCACCAAACTAAGCCACCCAGGTGCCCCTGATTTCTACATTCTTACTAAATCTTTCCTTAGAGAAATTCTGACAATTCATGGGTTTTACAAAGTTCTACTTCCAGGGAATGAAAGAGGCAATCAGAATCCTTAGGCTTGGGTGCCTGGGTGGCTCAGTCGGTTAAGCGTCTGCCTAGGGCTTGGGTCATGATCCCGGGGTCCTGGGATCGAGTCCTACATCGGGCTCCCTGCTCAGCCGGGAGTCTGCTTCTCCCTCTGACCCTCCTCCCTCTCATGCTCTCTCTCTGAAATGGATAAATAAAATCTTTAAAAAAAAAGAATCCTTAGGCTTAAAAAGCCTATAAAACAATTAAACCAACTGGGGCGCCTGGGTGGCTCAGTTGTTAAGCGTCTGCCTTCGGCTCAGGTCATGATCCCAGGGTCCTGGGATCAAGCCCTCATCGGGCTCCCTGCTCAGCGGCGAGTCTTGCTTCTCCCTCTCCCACTCCCCTGCTTGTGTTCCCTCTCTCGCTGTGTCTCTCTCTGTCAAATAAATAAATAAATAAAATCTTAAAAAAAAAAAAAGAATTAACCAACTAATACCCTTCCTCAAAGTTTGCTCTCAAACTAGGTACCACAGCCATAAACTGATTAAATAAGGGGAAAAGATTCAGCAGCTTCTCTCACAATATGTTCTGCTTTACAAATCTGAAGGTCTTGATGTATTCCTTTATTCTTTTATGTTTACTTACATAGCCTTAAAACCCATAGACAGGAGGACTAAATGGAGTCAAAATGAGCTAAACACGAGTTGAAAAACTATTTATAGAGTAAGAAACCTATAACATTAAATTCAGATCATTCACAGCTCAGAATTAAGCAGTGGTTTATTTTACTACATAGTATTTTTTTCCAAAGCAAATGTATGATCAGTCAGAACTATATAAGTAATTTCTAAATGCTGAATGATAAGATTCTGAAGAACAACAAGAAGAATTGTAAAAACGTTCCAAATTTTTACTCCTGAAACCTTCTTGAAAAAAAAAAAAGAGCTGGGGTGCCTGGGGGGCTCAGCTGGTTAAGCGTCTGCCTTCAGCTCAGGTCATGATCCCAGGGTCCTGGGATCGAGCCCCAAATCAGGCTCCCTGCTCGGCAGAAGACTGTTTCTCCCTCTCCCTCTGCTGGCCACTCCCCCTGCTTGTTCTCTCTCTGTCAAATAAATAAAATCTTATAAAAAAAAAAAAGAGAGAGAGCTTTACTGAGATATCATTCACATACCATAGACATTACTCAGATAAAGTATACAATTCAGAGCTTTTTAGTATATTTACAAGGTTTGTGCAACTATCACTTCTATTTAATTCCAGAACATGTTCATCATCCCAAGAAGAAATCTTATACCCATTAGCAGTTATTCCCTGTTCTTTTCCCCCCCAGCCCTGGTAACCACAAATCTATTTTGTCACTAGAGAATTGCCTATTTTGGACATTTCATATAAATGGAGTCATACATGTGGTGCCTGGGTGGCTCAGTCATTAACCATCTGCCTTTGGCTCAGGTCATGGTCCCAGGATCCTGGGATTGAGCCCCAGATCGGGCTCCCTGCTCGGCGGGAAACCTGCTCCCTCTCCCACTCCCTGTTTGTGTTCCCTCTCTCGCTATATATCTCTGTCAAATAAATATATAAATAAATAGTCATACAAAATATTGACTTTTGCATCTGACTTCTTTCATTTAGCACTACATTTTCAAGGTTATTCATATTATAGAATTTCATTCCTTTTAATGGCCTAATAATATTCCTTTGTGCAGATAGATCACCTTTTGTTTATCCATTCAACAGCTTAGGTTATTTCTACTTGGGGGCTATAATGAATAATGCTGCTATGCACATTTGGGCAGGACGTTTTGTGTGAACTGTTTGCGTGTTCTGGGTATATAGCTAGGAGAACTGCTGAATCATATAACTATGTTTAACTTTTTGAGAAACTGCGAAACTATTTTCCAAAGTGGCTACACCATTTTTACATTCTCACCAGCATATACGAGAGTCCCAATTTCTCCACATTCTCATCAACACGTGTTATTTGTCCATCTTTTTGACTATAGGATCCTAGGGGGTGTGAAGCGGTATCTCATTGTGGTTATGATGTTTTTCCTTTAATGACTAATAATGTTGAACATCTTTTCATGTGCTTACCGGCCATTTATATATTCTCTTTGGAGAAATGCCTACTCAGATCCTTTGCCCACTTAAGAAATTGGATTGTCTTTTTGTTATTATTTAATTTTTTTTTAAAGATTTTATATATTTATTTGACAGAGAGAGACAGCGAGAGAGGGAACACAAGCAGGGGGAGTGGGAGAGGGAGAAGCAGGCTCCCGGCAGAGCAGGGAGCCCAATGCGGGGCTCGATCCCAGGACCCTGGGATCACGACCTGAGCCGAAGGCAGACGCTTAATGACTGAGCCACCCAGGCGCCCCTGTTATTATTTTTTGAAAAGATTTATTTATTTAGGGGTTCCTGGGTGGCTCAGTCGGTTAAGTGTCTGCCTTTGGCTCAGGTCATGATCTCGAGTCCTGGGATCAAGCCCAGTGTTGGGCTCCCTGCTCAGTGGAGTCTGCTTCTTCCTCTCCCTCTGCCCCTCCCCCTGCTTGTGCTCGTGCTCTCTGTCAAATAAATAAATAAAATCTTTTTTAAAAATGTATTTATTGGGTGCCTGGGTGGCTCAGTTGGTTAAGCGACTGCCTTCGGCTCAGGTCATGATCCTGGAGTCCCTGGATCGAGTCCCGCATCGGGCTCCCTGCTCAGCAGGGAGTCTGCTTCTCCCTCTAACCCTCCCCCCTCTCATGTGCTCTCTCTCTCTCAAATAAATAAAATCTTTAAAAAAAATGTATTTATTTATTTGAGAGAGAGGGGGTCTCCTGAAGCAGACTCCCTCCTGAACATGGAGCCTGGTGTATGGCTTGATCCCAGGACTGAGATCATGACCTGAGCTGAAATCAAGAGTCAGCCACTTAACCCACTGAGCCACCCAGGTGCCTCAGATTATCTTTCTTTTTTTAAGATTTTATTTATTTATTTGAGAGAGAGAGAATGAGAGATAAGAGAGCATGAGAGGGAAGAGGGTCAGAGGGAGAAGCAGACTCCCCGCTGAGCAGGGAGCCCGATGTGGGACTCGATCCCGGGACTCCAGATCATGACCTGAGCCGAAGGCAGTCGCTTAACCAACTGAGCCGCCCAGGCGCCCCAGATTATCTTTTTATTATTGAATTGTAGTGCTTCTTTATATATTCTAGATATCATGTCCCTTATCAGATATATTATTTGCAAAATTTTTCTCCCATTCTATGGGTTATGGTGAATTTCCTGATTATGCCCTTTGAAGCATAAAAGGTTTTAATCTTTATAAAGTCCAATTTATCTATTTTTTTCTATGGTTACATATGCTTTTGCTATCTTAAGAAACCACTACTTAGGAGCTCAGAGTCCGCTTGAGATGCTCCCTCTCTCTGCCCCTCCCCCACTCAAAGTAAAATAAAAAATACAAATAAATGAAAAAGAAACCACTACCCTAAATCAAGGTCATAAAGACTTACACCTATGTTTCTTCTAAACATTTTCCAGTCTTAGCTCTTACATTTAGTAGGTCCTTGACCATTTAGTTAATGTTTATAAATGGTATGCAGAAGTGCCAATTCATCCTCTTCTGTGTGGAAAAAGTATACAGTTGTCCCGGTATCATTTGTTGCAAAACTATTCTATCCCCATCAAATAGGAAAGGATTACATTTTTTTAAACCTATTATCATTATCCATGGAACAGGTATTTTGGAAAATAGAACAAAATTGTGTCCATATCCCCACCCTTTTCTGTCTCCCCCCATTCATTCATTTTTTTTTTTTTTAAGATTTATTTATTTGCGACAGAGAGGACAAAAAATTTGAGTGTGTGTGACCAGGGAGAGTGGAAGAGGGAGAAAGAGAATCTTTTATTTTTTAATTGTTTAAAGATTTTACTTATTTGAGACAGAGCGAGAGTGAGAGCAAGAAAGAGAGAGAGAGAGCACAAACCAAGGGAGCGGCAGAGGGAAAGGGAGAAGCAGATTCTCCGCTGAGCAGGGAGGCCAACACGGGGCTCGATCACAGGACCGCAAGATCATGACCTGAGCCGAAGGCAGATGCTTAACCGAGTGAGCCACCCAGGTGCCCCCCATTCATTCTTGAAAAATAATATTCACCTTAATTATATTTTAACAGTTGGCTCTTATAAAATATTACATACCTTTAAAAGTTATAAAGTATAATGATAAAACAAACACTCTTGAATCCGCTGCCCAGTGTAGGACTAGACCATTATAAAAACTAGCAATGTGCTCCTCCTCTGTCTTAACCCATGGCCTCTCTCTCACATGTAAAAAAAATGTTCCTTAAAAATCAAGAGTCAAGGAAATGCTTTCTATGTAGAGAGGGCAAGGGAAACAAGAGAAACAGGTAAATTATAAAAGCCAAATCAATACCCCCCAAAAACCAGTTTTTTACAATATAATTATTGGAGGAAGTGGCTATTTGTAACCAAGAGCCAGACAAACTTTAAAACTGGTTTAAAAGGAGGGAACAGGAAAAGACAGCTTTTTCACTTTCTCAAGTACAAACTACACTAAGTGAAACAATACTGAATTGCTTAAAAGTTATTCTTTCTTACTATGTTATTAATGTAATAAGTAGACAATACACCGATACAACTAAACTGAAGACTTATAGGAAAACTGGGTTGGAAGACGGAACATTTTTTTTAAAGATTTATTTATCTGCGAGAAAGAGAGACAGACAGACAAAGCATAACGGCAGGGGGAAGGGCAGAGTCTCCAGCAGACTCTGAGCTGAGTGTGGAGCTCAACATGGGGCTCAACCCCTCAACCCTGAGATCACAACCTGAGCTGAAACCAAGAGTCGGACACTTAAGTGACTGTGCCACCCATGCACCCCGAAGATGGAACATTTTTAATTCCCTCTATTCTGAAGTCCCATCCCTAAGCCTAGATTAACATTTCAAGAATATAAGATAAAGGGGTACCTAGGTGGCTCAGCTGGTTAAGTGTCTGCCTTCGGGTCGGGTCATGATCCCAGGGTCCTGGGATCGAGTCCCATGTTGGGCTCCCTGCTTGGCAGGGAGCCTGCTTCTCCCTCTCCTCCCTGCTCGTGCTCTCTCTCACCATCTCTGTCTCTGTCTCTCAAATAAATAATAAAATCTTAAAAAAAAAAAAGAATGTAAGATAAAAAAAGTTATAGAGGGCGCCTGGGTGACTCAGTCGGTTAAGCGTCTGCCTTTGGCTCAGGTCATGATCCCAGGGTCCTGGGATCAAGTCCCACATTGGGCTCCATGCTCAGCGGGGAGCCTGCTTCTCCCTCTCCCACTCCCCCTGCTTGTGCTCTGTCAAAAAAAAAAAAAAAGTTAGAGTTGTCTATATCATACAAAAAGGAGGTGGCCAGGCAAATTGTATCTATTAATGCATACTTATCTATGCATGAAAATTTTTTGGAAGAATACACATGACACATATAACTGTGGTTACCTGTCTATACCCAATTTTTTTCCCCACTAGCATGGGTTAACATTTTCATTTGAATACTAAAAGTATCTGAAACAAAATCAATTTATATATATGAAATTTTAAAACTTTGTACACAGCCCTACGTGGGCTCAGAAATCAAGGGTCCATTCAAGGAGTCAAGAAGACTAAGTCATGTCAGTGTGTCATGACATGCTCCTCAGAAGCCTTGTAACACCCTAGAAACAAAGAAAAATTTAGCTACATGGTTGCTAATAGCATTTTGACGGATTATTTAAAAAAAAAAATACACAGGGGTGCCTGAGTGGCTCAGCTGGTTAAGCATCTGACTTCAGCTCAGGTCATGATCTCAGGGTCCTTGGATCAAGTCCCACATCAGGCTCCCTGCTCACCAGGGAATCTGCTTGTCCCTCTCCTTCTCCCTTTGCCCTTCCCCCCTGCTCGTGCTCTCTCTCTCAAATAAAAAAAAGAAAGAAAGAAATACAGGAAAACAGTATAACACAGTAGAAAGGATACAACCTTTGAAACCTAGACAATTCAAATCCAGTTTAGTCACTTACCAACTACTTGACCTTAAACACATTATTTAGACTCTCTAGTACTCGGTTTCCATGTCTGTAAAATGAGAGAATCCTCTGGATAGTGGTTCCTCAACTTTCTATATACATAAGGGTCCCTATTTATAAGTTTAAAAAAATTCTAAGGATGTTTCATGTGATAAAAATCAGTAACGAACAGCTGAAAAAATGCCTATAGAAATTAGATTTAAGTTTAATAGTACCTAAAGTTGGCAACAATATGGGGAAAGAGCTACTGGGGGACACTTATTCAGAGCAATCTATTAGGACAATTTGAGACTATCCAATTTTAAATGCCTGACCCAAACAATCTCACTTTCTACTGAAGATATGCTTACACAGTGGGCACAGATATTATGCCTAAGAATGTTCACCAAGCATTGTTTGTAATCACAAAAAAATAGGGACTATAATAAATATCTAACAATAGAAACAAAAATAAGACCACTACATGCACTTCTAATGGAAATATAAACTGATACAACATTTTCAGATGGCTAATCCAGGAAAAATATCAAAATCCTAAAAACTGTGATGACCTTTGATCCAACAACTTGAAATTTATAAATACATTCTCAGGGGCACCTAGGTGGCTCAGTCCTTAAATGTCTGCCTTCGGCTCAGGTCGTGATCCCAGGGTCCTGGGATTGAGCCTGACATTGGGCTCCCTGCTCAGCGGGGAGCCTGCTTCTCCCTCTCCCACTCCCCCTGCTTGTATTCCCTCTCTCGCTGTGTCTGTCTCTGTCAAATAAATAAATAAAATCTTTAAGAAAATAAAAAAATAAAGTAAATACATTCTCAGAACTAAGGATGTGAGAAAAGATACAGAGATGTTCACAACAGGCCTTTTTAAAGTAGCAGTACAGGCCTTTACTACTATTGTTAGTATAACAGCTAACCAAATGACAGGAAATATAGTTGACCCTTGAACAACTCAGGTTTGAACTGCACAGGTCCACTTGTACATGGATTTTTTTTTTCAATAAATATAGTACAGTACGGTGTTATTTCTCTTTTTCATGATTTTTTGAATAACATTTTCTTTTCTCTAGCTTACTTTAAGAATATAGTATAATACATACTATATCCAAAATATGTGTTAATCAACTGTTATCAACAGAAGGCTGTCTATAGTAAGTTTTTGGGGTTATAGGCAGATTTTCAACTGTGCAGCCAGCTAGCACCCCTGAGCCCCATGTTGTTCAAAGGTCAACTGTACAGTTATTCATCAACAATGTTACAGACATACATTTGTTAAAATGAGAACACATTCGTTACATATTAAGGGGAAAGGAGGCAGAGTGGGTAGAGTCTGTATGATCCATTTTTATAAAAAGTAAATTATTACATATAGCATTAAAAGTACATATATGTTCAAAATAAAAGTTACAAATAGTTATCTCCAGGTAGCGAGATTACAGTTAAAAATTTTTTTCCTTCCTTTTATTTTTTTCAGTTTACTTTTTCTACAATACACATTATTCTTATATTAATAAAGCTATTTTATTTTAAGAAAAATAATTAAAAGTCCTTTGCAGCAACACAATGATTCTACAAAGTGCTTATTCTATTTATGAATCTTAGGACATAACTTGCCAATAACTCATCTTTAGAGTGTAAAAAGAGTCATCAGAAATGACATAGAAACCAATGCTATATAGCTTCTCTGGTCAATAATACACTAAAGACACTATTCTTTCACCATTTCCTTCAAGTAGACAACAACCCTATCCTATTTTTCATACCCAGGAACCAATAACCAAATGGATCTGCCAGAAAAAATCCAAAACAAAGCTGCCCTGGGAGAATTCTTAACAAACTAGTAGGGCTCTTCTACTTAAAAAAAAAAAAAAAAAAAAAAAAAATCAAAAACAAAACCCAGATCTCTTTAATTGTTAGGAATTTGGGGTTTACACTTTCTCTCCGAGAAATTATCAGCAGCAAGAATCAGGTGCCCTCGGACTTGAAACACCAGCATCAATTCAGCACTATCTCAGAAGGAACAGCACCACTCCTGAATCGCTTCCACATCACTGAATGATTACTAAATTCACTCCAACTAGTTGAGCCACATCAGTACCGAAAACTAAATGGGTGCGTCTGTTCCTAAGACCTCTTTAATTCTCTCACCCTCTGGCCCAGGAAGAATTTCCCGATAATCCCACTTACCATTGTTGTTGGCAATTAGTGTGACAAGAGTCTTCTTTGTACTGTCGCTGTTCTGTGCCCCGCTGCTACTAACGGTGGTGGATGTAGAGAGGTGCCCAGCGACAGAAGCATGGGCAGCGATGGGCACTGGAGCCGAGACTGGCTGCTGGCTCACAGAAACTGTGGGGAAGGGGAGGCACAGTCACTTGGAGACAGGGACAGATGACACTAAAGGATACTGTTCTAATCCCTTTTCATCTTGTCGTGGCTCTCTGTAACCAAAAGCTTTCCTGCTTTCTTTGCAAATCCAACGGTGCATCTGAGTTCTCCTCCTACTTGTCCCTCACTGCACCAATCAGACACAATGCCTTCTTCATCTTACACTGCCTGGTTAAATTAATTTAGATCACAAGCTCACTGAACCAGTATTTTAAGGTTTTGCTTATAGAGCACAAGCAAACCTCTAAAACTCAAAGGTTTATTACCACCACTATTAGTATTCATAACCACGCATACATAGGAAGACCGCCACAAGATCCTGAACTGTGACCTGTTTCAGCCTAAACCAATGCCATCTTCAGGTCTCAAGGCAGGGAAGATAAAAATAGAGAGAGCAATGGATACAATTTAGGGGGGAAAAGAACTATCACCCACTTTCTGAATTCAGGGCAATCTAGAATTTGACCCTGCAGCATCACCTTTTTGAAAGAGCAGCTAAGAAGCCTAAGTTTGTAAACTTTCCATGAAGGCAGACACAAAGCAAATTCTGCTCAGCTCACAAAGGAAACCAAGGTCAAGTAAAACAAAGAAGAAAAAAATGACTATGGGATCTTGTTTTTGACTGGCTATATAAATGAACACTGACACACACCACTACTTTGCATTCTTGTTCATTCGTTCTTGGTAAGAGGATTGCTAAACATTTGATAGTTAATTCAACTCTCAATGTTTTAAATGAATTAAGTATAGTGTTTCTAGCTTTATGTATGAAGAAACTGAGGCATTTTTACACACTACAGCATAGGAAAAAAAGCACCAGTGCCACAATGACGCATCCCTGGATTCTTAAAGTCCTCCTCTGCCTCACACTTTAACAAAAATGCCACCTGATTGAATCAATTTAAATAATCTAAAATCAAGAGGTTTTGTTACCTGTAGGAGTTTTATCCACTGAATTATAATCTTCAACGACAGAATCCTCAATGACATCACTGATTTTCTGCCATGGCTCCAGCTCCTCCTCCTCACATTCCATAAAGAGGTCGGTGTCCGCCATGCTACAAGAAAAAAAGACAAAATAAGATATCTCAGAATGAAAGAAATAATTTTATACAAAATATGGAATCAGATTCTTTAATCTATCAGTAACCAAACCCCTTGTGCTCCCTCTATTATTTCCCCTAACGTCCCCCTCCCACATTTTGAAGGATCCAAAATTGTAACTTTTATTCTTGAAAAAAAAATTATTATGAAAAAGCCCACAGCAAATTATTCAATAATTAGGAGTATAAAATTTATTTTGTAATATCTAGGACTGTGATTAGGGTGAGGCAAATCATGCCAAGTATAGGGTCTTCAATTAAAATGTATATTTTGGGGCTCCTGGCTGGCCCAGTCAGTGGAACATGTGTCTCTTGATCTCGGGGTTTTGAGTTTGAGCCCCCTGTTGGGTGTAGAGATGACTTAAAAAGAAAATGCTTAGGGACATTTGGGTGGCTCAGTCAGTTAAGCATCTGCCTTTGGCTTAGGTCATAATCCCAGGAACCTGGGATCAGGTCCTGTAATGTCCCACACAGGGCTCCTTGCTCAGCGGGGACCCTGCTTCTCCCTCTGCCTGCCACTCCCCCTGCTTGTGCTAGCATGCTTGTGTTCGTGCGTGCTGACAAATAAATAAAATCTTAAAAAAAAAAGAAATAGAAAATCTTCAAAATGAAGTAAAATAACTAACTAAATAAATAAAATAAAATAAAAAAGAACCTCACAGTCTAGTCCCAGTTTACAAACTTAGGTTTGTTAGCTATTCTTTCTTTTCTTTTAAATTACTTATTTATTTATTTGAGAGAATGAGAGAGAGAGAGAGAAAGAGAGAGAGAGTTGGGTCAGAGGGAGAAGCAGACTCCCAGCCGAGCAGGGAGCCCATGTGGGACTCGATCCCGGGACTCCAGGATCATGACCTGAGCCGAAGGCAGTCGCTTAACCAACTGAGCCACCCAGGTGCCCTGTTAGCTATTCTTTCAAAACGGTGATACTGCAGGGTCAATTCTGGATTGCTCTGAATTCAGAAAGTGGGTGATAGTTCTTTTCCCCCCTAAACTGTTTCCTTGTACTTCACCATGATTTTGGAGTCAGCCCTTAATTTGAAAATACTTGCCTAACTTATATGCTTCTTATAAACATAAAGCCTACACATTTGCAATGCAGACAGAGATACTGCCTGCTATTCTGCCTCCCCAATATTAGTTGACTAAAGGTCAATTTCTTTGTCTTGGAATTGTAGAAGCATTACTGCTCAATGTTCAAACAAAGCCTTTAATGCAAATGTTCTATCAGTGCCCTTAGTATTTCAGAATTTTTTTTTTTTACCAAACCCCTAAGCCAAAAACAAAACAACCAACCTAAAACTAAATAAATAGTCTAAGCTGGATCAAACCTGATGGATTCGTTTTGAAGATGCCCAACAGATGGCGTTGTTCCCTTGAAAATTTAAAATATCTAGGCAATGTCCCAGGTGAGTTAGCTGTAGCCAAGTGCCCAGTTTCAATGGGTAAAGTGCCTAACTTGATTAATATTCTAATTATTTGTTTTCCCAGACCAAAATCACAAAGGGGAGAAGATATGTACAAGGAAAGAAAAACATATAAGGTATCAACTTAAATATTCTTAGTTACACATTTAACTTACATATATAAAAGACGATGCTAGCCAGAAACTGAATTAAAAAAAGAAGCCAAATCAGGGGCATCTGGGTGGCTCAGTCGGTTAAGCGTCTGCCTTCGGCTCAGGTCATGATCTCAAGGTCCTAGGATGGAGCCTCGCATCGGGCTCCTTACTCAGGGGGGAGCCTGCTTCTCCCTCTCCCTCTGTCTGCCGCGCCCCCTGCTTGTGCTCTCTCTGTGTGTCAAATAAATAAATAAAATCTAAAAAAAAATTTTAAAAAGTGCACCAAATCCATATCATAGGCATTCCTTGAGCAAAGACTCCACAACACAAACTTCTGTATTATTCAGTCTAGTTTCACTGAAAAAGATAACACTCTAAACAACTTTCTTTTTTACTTTTTAAGGATTTTATTTATTTGAGAGAGCAAAGCGAGTGAGTGTGTGTACAAGCACATGAGGCGGGGGGGGGGGGGGGGGGGGGCGGTTACGAAGCAGAGGGAGAGGGAGAAGCAGGCTCCCTGCTAAGCAGAGAGCCCCCGACAGGGCTCAATCCCAGGACCCTGGGATCATGACCTGTGCCGAAGGCAGACACTTAACCAACTGAGCCACCCAGGAGCCCCAACAACTTTTTTTTAACTATTTAATTTTATACCAGTTCTTTGCTGTATAACTTTCTCAGGCCCATAGCCAACAAATAATTAATGCATAAATACCAAACACCCAGCAGAAGGAATATTAACTGTGGATGATAACCTCTACAGATGGTTCTCAAGCACCTTCTTTAAACCCAGACAAGGTGCAAGCAAACTCCCCATGCATATGCTGAGCCATTTGTAGAAAACTTTCCTTCAGAGTAAGTAGAGCTAACTGAATGCAAATTGTGGTTTTCAATGTCATGCCTATGGATATTTTAATTGCATATCCAAAAGGCTGGTCTTTTGGGGGCCTGGGTGGCTCAGATTGTTAAGCGTCTGCCTTGGGCTCAGGTCCTGATCCCAGGGTCCTGGGATCAAGCCCCACATCAGGCTCCTGGCTCAGCAGGAAGCCTGCTTCTCTCTCTCCCTCTGCCTCTTCCCCTGCTCATGCTCTCTCTCTCTTTGTACCTCTGTGTATCAAATGAATAAACAAAACCTTAAAAAACAAAACAAAAAAAACACAAAACGCTGGTCTTTTACCTCAGCTATTTATAATATTTTTAAAAACTTGAGTACATGTTTTATTTTGTGAAGCAATGAAGTGTAATAAGAATAATCAAAAGTCTCTTCCACTTCATCACAAAGTCAAGCTATACTAAGTCCTCCCATGAAAAAGATACTCTAAGAAACAGACTGGGAAGAGTAAATCTGAAAAGATGGTTTGTCGCCTAACTACTTTTTATCAAGTGAGTGAGAAAAAGAACCCCCCAGGTATATGCTCTGCCAAGACAACCAATATAAATTAAAAGATTCAAAACAGGGACGCCTGGGTGGCTCAGTCGGCCTTCAGCTCAGGTCATGATCCCAGAGTCCTGGGATCAAGTCCCGCATCCCGGGCTCCCTGCTCAGTGGAAAGCCTGCTTCTCCCTCTCCCACTCCCCCTGCTTGTGTTCCCTCTCTCTGTCAAACAAATAAATAAATAAATAATCTAACAAAAGATTCAAAACAGGCAGAAAATTCAACTCAGAAAATAGTTTCCAAGTTCTTTACAGCAAACAAGACGGAATTAACCAATAAGGCTTGTCAACCCAGAAAAAAAGAAAAAAACAAAAACAAATCTAACTGAGCATATTTCACACACTTATAACCAACACCTCTGAAAGACACTGAAACCAAGTTTTTTTTCCAAACACTCCTCAGTTATGACCTAGACTCTTATCTCTGAGCATGATCATTCTTTTTAGCATCTATATATATAGTTCAGGGTCAAAAAACAACTTTGTTGAAAAGATGGGCCATACCAGGGATGCCTGGGTGGTTCAGTCATTAAGCGTCTGCCTTCGGCTCAGGTCATGATCCCACGGTCCTGGCATCGAGTCCCACATCGGGCTCCTTACTCAGTGAGGAGCCTGCTTCAACCTCTCCCCCTGCTGCTCCCCCTGCTTGTGCTCTCTCTCTCTCTCTCTCTGACAAATAAATAAAAATCTTTAAAAAATAAAAAAGAAAAGATGGGCCATACCAATAGAGATAACAATAGAGATAACAACCTAATTTAAATACTTCACGAACTTGAAAAATGAAAAAGGCAAATTTAGTACCCTTCCTGTAGTTTTCCAGTTATCAAAAGAAGTCTTCATTAATATGATGAAATGCTGTATTTAATATCTCTACCAAGATCTCACGAAAGAAACACCATCATTCTGTGTCTTTCAAAAGTGATCCATGGCATATAGTCAACTTTCAACTATTTTTTTTTTTTTTAAAGATTTTATTTATTTATTTGACAGAGAGAGAGCTAGCCAGAGCAGGAACACAAGTAGGGGGAGTGGGAGAGGGAGAAGCAGGCTTCCCACCAAGAAGGGAGCCCAATGTGGGGTTTGATCCCAAGACTCTGGAACCATGACCTGAGCTGAAGGCAGATACCTAACGAATGAGCCACCCAGGCACCCCAACTTTCAACTATTTTTGATCAAAGAAGGCAGGAATTACTAAATATGCAGTACTACAATATACAGATCTTCCCAAACTATCATTCTACTAATGTTTAACCTCTTTCCACACCAAACCTTTAACTTAATTTCTCACAAGGAAAAAAAAAACCTGGATTCTTTCCCCCTCTCTTCTCTATTATTTTGCTAGAGGTGTATTCAAGCTTAGTACTTCTCACATTAACAAAGAAGTTGAAATTCAATTCTTACTCAATTTAGGGGCATTTTCATTCTGAGTAACTGCCAGGTAAAAAAGTGAATTTCAGAAAATAAAGGCTAGCACATAGGGCCTCATCAAGAGGAAAACCTGGGATGGGCAGCAAATTTGAGAATCATACTACAACCAAGTTAAGTGGGAAACTTTCATCATATTACAAGTCTCTGATTCAAGACTGTTGTGATTTTTTTTTTAAGATTTTTTTTATTTTTGACAGAGAGACAGCGAGAGAGGGAACACAAGCAGGGGAGTGGGAGAGGAAGAAGCAGGCTTCCCGCTAACAGGGAGCCAGACGTGGGGCTCGATCCCAGGACTGAGATCATGACCTGAGCCGAAGGCCGACGCTTAATGACTGAGCCACCCAGGCGCCCCAAGACTGTTGTGATTCCTTTCTGCTATTTTAAAAATGAGATACAGGGGCACCTGGGTGGCTCAGTCGGTTAAACGGCTGCCTTCAGCTCAGGTCATGATCCGGGGGTCCTGGGATAGAGTCCCACATCAGGCTCCTTGCTCAGTGGGGAGTCTGCTTCTCCCTTTCTCTCTCTGCCTCTCCCCCTGCACGTGCCCACTCTCTCTCTTGCTCGCTCTCTCAAATAAAATATTTAAAAAAATGAGGGGTGGGCGCCTGGGTGGCTCAGTTTGGTTAAGTGACTGCCTTCGGCTCAGGTCATGATCCTGGAGTCCCGGGATCAAGTCCCACATCGGGCGCCCTGCTCAGCAGGGGGTCTGCTTCTCCCTCTGACCCTCTTCCGTCTCGTGCTCTCTTTCTCTCTCTCAAATAAATAAATAAAATCTTAAAAAAAAAATGAGGGGCATCTGGGTGCCTCAGTCGTTAAGCTTCTGCCTTCAGCTCAGGTCATGATCCCGGGGTCCTGGGATCAAGCCCCGCATCGGGCTCCCTGCTCTGCAGGGGGCCTACTTCTCCCTCTCCCACTCCCCCTGCTTGTGTTCCTTCTCTGTGTCTCTCTGTCAAATAAATAAATAAAATCTTTTTAATAAATAAATGATAAAAACTCTAATTAAACACAGAAGTAGAGATGTAGCCAATCAACCAGATTCAAAAATTATCAACCCAAAATTGTCCTTGTTTTATCTATGCCTCCTTTCCTTCATATTATTTTGAAGCTAATTCTTATTATATTCATAAATATTTTGGTACGTAGCTCTAAAAGATAAAGACTTAAAAGATCATAACAAAACAAAAAAGTACCATTAAATGCCTAAAAATTGACAGTCCCTTAATGTCAACATTCAATTCAAATTCTCTCAAATACCATAACTTTTAAAGTTTGTTTGAATTAGGATCCAAATAAAGTACAAATATATCATGATTATTTGATAAGTTTCTTATATCTTTTTTAATTTATAGGTTTTTCTTCATCTTTTTTCTTTCTTCCTTGCAATTTACTTGTTGAAGAACCAGTTCACCTCTTACAATTTCTACAACCTGGATATTGTTGATCCCATACCCATAGCATTTACATGCCTCTGTCCCCTGAATACCCTGAAATTGACAGTTGGATCTAGTGGCATGATTAAATACAGGTTGAATGTTTTTCCCCCAAGATTACTCAGGATGGATCTAATCATTCTAAATCATTCTTTCTTCATTTATTAACTGGAACAAAAAGCAGGGGTGCCTGGGTGGCTCAGTCAGTTAAGTGTCTGACACCTTGATGTCAGCTCAGGTCATGTCACAGGGTTGTGAGATCCAGTTCCATGTTGGCTCTGCACTCAGCGGGGAGTCTGCTTGAGATTCTCTATCGATCTCCCTCTGTCACCCTCCACCCCCACACTCTCTAAAAATAAAATAAATAAATCTTAAAACCAAACCCAAAACAAAACGCAGGGGTACCTGGCTGGCTCAGTCAGTGGAGCATGCCCCACGATGGAGAGATTACTTTTAAAAAAATTAAAGAAAAAGGCAAAACATATTATTTGGTTACCCAGTGGTGGGTATTCCTTCTATCTTGATTTCTTCTATCTTGCCTGCTTCTTTTTACCAGTTTTCAAGGTAATTCAATAGCATTTCACCAAAGTGACCAATAAGCTTGTTGTTAAACTATTATTATGATATATTTCATTTTATTTTAAGAAAGGGAGTGGGAGGGGCACAGAGAGAGGGGGAGAGAGAATTTTAAGCAGGTTTCAATCTCACAACCCCGAGATCATGACCTGAGCCAAATCAAGAGTCCGACACTTAACCAACTGAGCCACCCAGGCGCCCTTATGATATCATATCTTAAACATAATTTATGTCTTTTGATCCATTGCAGTTATTTTTACTGATACTCAAAAAAGTCCTATTTTGGCTAGTGGAACTTCTTCAGTTGGCTCCTGAGTCTTTCTGACAGAACCCTCAGTAGTGTCTGATAAAACCCTCGCAGTGATAGTGATAGATAAGATGTTCTAGGTTCATCTCATACATTTCCTGCCCCAGGTCAGAATCAGCCATTCCTCTAAAGAACCCTGATTCCTGGGGCGCCTGGGTGGCTCAGTTGGTTAGGCGACTGCCTTCGGCTCAGGTCATGATCCTGGAGTCCCGGGACCGAGTCCCGCATCGGGCTCCCTGCTCGGCAGGGAGTCTGCTTCTCCCTCTGACCCTCTTCCCTCTCGTGCTCTCTATCTCTCATTCTCTCTCTCAAATAAATAAAAAAATCTTAAAAAAAAAAAAAAAGAACTCTGATTCCTTCTGGTGGGGAATGATATTCCAAGACCAGTCTAGATGCCAGGAACCTTTCAGCTCATTTTAAATATAAAATTATCTCCCTATCAACCACCAATTATTAGTCAGCTATCTTCAATTTTACTCCTATAGCATGTAGCAGAAAAATTCCACATCTGCAAAGAATATTTGTCTTAGAAACTTAAAACAAAATTCTATTTTCTCCTGAAATTCTTTCTTGAGATCTCTGTCTTGTAACATATTTATTGAACAAAAAATTCTCATTACTTCCACTCTTCTCCTATTCCAAACTCCTTTTCCTTCCCCTAAGAAGCCTGGATCATTTTCCTGATTGGGAGAATTTACATATACAGTTGACCCTTGAACAACATGGGTTTGAACTGTGCAAGTCCACTAATACACAGATTTGTTTTCAATAAATATATTGGAAATGTTTGGAGATTTGTGACAATTTGAAAAAAACTTGAAGAACCTAGAAATATAGAAAAAAATTAAGAAAAAGCTAGCTATGTCATGAATACATAAAAAACATGTAGATACTAATTTATTTTAGCATTTACTACCATAAAATAGAAACAAATCTATTATAAAAAGTCAAATTTATCAAAACTTACACACAGACTGCACATGGTGCCATTTGCAGTTGAGAGAATGTAAACAAAGATGCAGTATGAAATAACTGCATAAAATTAACTGTAGTACACACTGTACTACTGCAATAATTTTGTAGTGACCTCCTATTGCTCTTGCAACGAGCTCGAGTGTTCCCTTAAAACACCACTTGAGCAGCCCTTCTCTCCAGTAAATTGTGTATCACAGTAAAAAGTGATCTCTCCGGCGCCTGGGGGCTCAGTCGGTTAAGCGTCTGCCTTTGGCTCAGGTCATGATCCCAGGATCCTGGGATCAAGTCTCACATCCGGCTCCCTGCTTGGCAGGGAGTCTGCTTCTCCGTCTACCCCTCCCCACTGCTTGTGCTCTCTCTCTCATATAAATAAATAAAATCTTTAACAAAAATAAAAAATAAAAAAATAAAAAGTGATCTCTCCTAGTTCTTACTATTAGCAGTTAAATTTTGGGGAAGTCAAAAGTTATATGGAGATTTTTGACGGGGGGGGGGGTGTCAGGTTGTTGATATCCCTAACATCCCCCCCACATGATGTTCAAGGGTCAACTGTAGTTAAAAAATTTTAAGGATGGGCCACCTGGGTGGAGCAGTCGGTTAAGCATCAGACTCTTGGTTTCGACTCAGGTTGTGATCTCAGTGTCATGGGATTGGGCCCCAAGTTGGGCTCTGTGCTCGGTGTGGAGTCTGCTTGGGATTCTCTCTCCCTTTCCTTCTGCCCCTCCTGCTCATCTCTCTCTCAAATAAATAAATAAAATCTTAAATTAAAAAAAATTTAAGGACAAAGGTTAACAAAGAGGCTACATTTAGTTTAATCAAGCTCTTTACCAAGTCACTATGTTTTGAAAGACAGTCTTTTCTTGAATACCAAGATAAAAGACAGATCACCTCACAGATATCAAACAAATATCAATCTCAACTATTCCTAACAAAAATTATCTATAGCATGTAAGCGTATGTAGCTAATAAGTTTCCTTTCCAAGGAAACGGGGGGGGGGTGTTAGATAAAGCAAAAAGCCTGTATCTTTAACTTATAAATGAAGAGCTCATTTCTCCCTTCAATAAAATTTCCAACAGAGCTAAAAAATTTCATCATATCCCACTGTTCTCCAACACATACCAGGCACAGCTGAAGCTATACAGCCTATCTGCAGAAGAAATTTGGGTTCAACAGCCGTATGTGGGTTACATAAAGGGAAAGCAAATCAGAGGACATTACTAAGGAATCTTCACACATGCCAGTGGATTTTGTCCAACACAGTGATACTCAGAAATGGGAATTTGCCCCTGAAAAGACATTTGGCAATGTCTGGAGAAATTTTTGGTAGTCATAACTATAGGTGGGATTGGGGAGTGCTACTGGCATTTATCTAGTGGGTAGTGGCCAGCGGTGCTATTAAACATCCCATGATGTACAGGTTATCTAGGGACTTACCTACTCTAAAATGTCAATAGTGCCAAGATTGAGAAACCTTGATCAAATTGAATCCATACTCTGAAGGGGGAAAATTTCAAAATAATCATCCCACATCCTAAGCATAAACAACTACCATTTCTTTTTACAGTATCTACCTTCTCAAAAACAGAGAAAATGAGAATACATTTCCAATGAATTGTTCAGATAGTTACATCTCACAAAGTAAAAACATTTTTTATAAAGTTCATATGCATCTGGTTTGTTTCACATTATAATCATCTACATGTGAAACTTGATTTTCTCTTCGTATTCATCTGACAACTTCTGTGCCATTCTTCTTTTTGCCTGAGTACCTAATTTCTCCTCATAAAACAGGAGCATCATGATGTTGATCTTCTAAGATTACGCTTATTATCAGTAATGCTTGTAACTGTCGGTACGTTGTTAGTATTGACTAGTGAATAATTTTTGTGAAAATAATTTTCCAAAGTCATTTAATCTAATCTCCATTTCTAAAATGTCTGGGTTTTTAAAAAAGATCTATTTATTTATTTGAGAGGGGGAGAGAGGGAGAGGAAGAGAGAAAGAATATCTCAAGCAGACTCCTCGCTTAGCATGGAGCCCCAGGCGGGGCTTGATCACAGGACCCCGAGATCATGACCTGAGTCAAAACCAAGACTCGGACGCTTAACAGACTGAGCCACCCAGGTGCCCTAAAATTTCTGGTTTTGACCCCTTTATAATTCCTCTATGGGTTGCTTCTGCTAAATGTATCAACCCTTCTTGCCTGTCAAACTTCCAAATCATTTTCTCAGAGGGCAGTGAACCAAAATGACATGAAGCAAACCTATTTCTGCGTTTTCTCAAAGTCTTTTTGTAATGTTTCAACTTTAAGTTACAGAGGTAGCTCTATATCACAAAAACCAAAGGTTACAACAGTACTTAAGTTTAAATAGAAAAATGTCAGCCAATAATCCAAACTCTGCCTGTCACCAACTGGTGTGTGGCTTGTTCTTTCGTAAACAACAAACAAGCCACCAACAATGCTTAACCTTAATCAAATCAAGCATTTAAATTTAACTTGCAGTTTGTAGGAAACACAGCAAAATAGGAATAAGTAGCACCATAAGGAAATAATGAGGTAAATCCAAAAGGTGGGACAGTCTATAAAGAAATAATCAGACAAATGCAGAATATAGAGCATTCTATAAAACTAGTAACAAGTTCTCTTTAAAAATGTGACACAGACACACAGACACACACACACAGTGAGACCAAACTAAAGAGAAACCAAAGAGCCATTACAAGTTCAAGATGTGAACCTTTATTGGATTTTGGTTCATAGAAAAGCTACAAATAAAAAAAAAAAAAGGAAAGAAAAGCTACAAATAACATTCTGGGAACAACTGGAACATTTAAATATACAGATTAGATACTAGATGATACATGGGAATTACTTTTTATTATTTTAATTTTTAAATTTGTTTACTTGTTTTTTTAAAGATTTTATTTATTTGACAGAGAGAGAGAGAGCACAGTAGGCAGACGGAGAGGGAGAAGCAGGCTCTCCACTGAGCAGAGAGCCGGACGTGGGGCTCGATCTCAGGACCCCAGGATCATGACGACCTGAGCCGAAGGCAGCCGCTTAACCGACTGAGCCACCCAGGCACCCCAAATTTTTTTATTTTTTAAATCTAAATTCCAGGGGCGCCTGGGTGGCTCAGTTGGTTAAGCAACTGCCTTCGGCTCAGGTCATGATCCTGGAGTCCCGGGACCGAGTACCGCATCGGGCTCCCTGCTCAGCGAGGAGTCTGCTTCTCCCTCTGACCCTCTTCCCTCTCGTGCTATCTCTCATTCTCTCAAATAAATAAATAAAGTCTTTAAAAAAATAAATAAATAGGGACGCCTGGGTGGCTCAGTTGGTTAAGCGTCTGCCTTCAGCTCAGGTCATAATCCCAGGGTCCTGGGATCGAGTCCCACATCGGGCTCCTTGCTCGGCAGGGAGCCTGCTTCTCCCTCTGCCTGCCTCTCCCCCTGCTTGTGTTCTGTCTCTCTCTCTGACAAATAAATAAAAAAACTTAAAAGTTGGTTGGGCGGCTGCCTTCAGCCGGGTCGTGATCCCGGGGTCCTGAGATCAAGTCCCGCATCGGGCTCCTTGCTCAGCGGGGAGCCTGCTTCTCCCTCTCTCTCCCTCTGCTTGTGCGCTCTCTGTCAAATAAATAAAATCTTTAAAAAAAAAAAAATTCCAGTATAGTTAACATACCCTGTTGGTTTCAGGTGTATGACACAGTGATTCAATAATCCTATACATTACCCAGTGCTCATCAAGATAAGCGAACTCGTAATTCCCTTATTTCACCCATTCCCCCCACAACCACCTAGGAATAACTTTCTAAATTTCCTTAGAACAGTTACATTAGAGTTATGCGGGAGGGTATATTTATTCTTAGCAAATGCATGAAATATTTAGTGGAAGTGTCATGACTGACTTTCAAGTGGTTTAGGAAACTTGCATATTTTGGTACTTTTTTATAGACCTTAGTAAGTTTAAAAAACGTCATATCTAGGTAATGGGTCCATTGCCGGTATTCCTTGTATCGTATTCTTTCACTTTTACATGCATGAACTTTTTTTTTTTTTTTAAGATTTTATTTATTTGAGAGAGAGAAGGCACAAGCAGGGGGGGAGCAGGAGAAGCAGGCTCTCTGCTGAGCAGGGAGCCTGAAGTGGGGCTCGATCGCAGAACCCTGGGATCATGACCTGAGCTGAAGGCAGATGCTTAACTGACTGAGCCACCAGGTGCCCCCTATGCATGAAATTTTCGTAATAAAAAGTTGGGGAGTGGGGCGCCTGGGTGGCTCAGTTGGTTAAGCGACTGCCTTCGGCTCAGGTCATGATTCTGGAGTCCCGGGATCGAGTCCCGCATCAGGCTCCCTGCTCAGTGGGGAGTCTGCTTCTCCCTCTGACCCTTCCCCCTCTCGTGCTCTCTCATTCTCGCAAATAAATAAAATCTTTAAAAAAAAAAAGTTGGGGAGATCAGACGAATAAGGTCTGAGTATCTAATGTAAAACATGGTGACTGTAACTGATAACACTATCATATAATCGAAATTTACTAAAAGTAGAACTTAAATGTTCTCACACAAAAAATAAATGTGAGGTGATGAATGTGTTCATTAATTAGATGGAGGGAATCCTTTCACAATGTACATGAAATCACCATAATGTACACTTTAAATATCTTATATTTTGTCAATTATACCCCAATAAAGCTGAAATTAAAAAAAAAAAAGAAAAAAGTTGGGGGTAAAAACTACCTATTCATATTTTGGTTGTGATATTTTTATACTACCATATTCTGCCATTATCTTTTGCCATTTACTAAAACTGGTAACCTTGTTGACTGAATTTTCTGTTAATGTATTCTTATTTCTAGGAGCAATTTTCATATAGATTGTATATACATGCTTTTTTTTTAGATTTTTATTTATTTATTTGACAGAGAGACATAGCGAGAGAGGGAACACAAGCAGGGGGAGTGGGAGAGGGAGAAGCAGACTTCCCGCTGAGCAGGGAGCCCGATGTGGGGCTCGATCCCCGGACCCTGGGATCATGACCTGAGCCGAAGGCAGACGCTTAACGACTGAGCCACCCAGGTGCCCCTGTATATACATGCTTCTTGAAATGTACATGTTAATCAATGTTAGAAAGAAGACATGAATCTAAGGTGGATTATGCAGGGCTACCAAGGAGGTACTCTAGGAGGAGATGAACTTTGCCATCTTCCATTAATCCAACCCATTATTTGACATCTTGGTAACCTATCTGGTTTCTGTATTTTATAACAGTAATTATACTGACAACATGATTTTTGTGCACTCAGTAAGCTTTACTCAACACTGCAGCTCACAGAGGACTATGAGCAATTCCCAGAGCCTTTTAAGTCTCTGGCATTCACCTATCCATCCACAATATGGGTATACCAAATACATCTTTCTAGAGAGAAGTGAATTAATTATATCTTAAGTGTTGGCAAATATGGTAGTCTATACTCAGGTCCTAGCTAATCAGTAAAAGTCTACATAACTGAAAAGCAAGATACAAAGAATCTTTACAAACAATCTGTTATTTAAAAGCAACAAAAAAAATCCAGCAGATACACCCATCAGTCTACTTTTGAGGTACGTAATGCACAGCAAAATTTACCTACCCTCATCTCAAATAGTATTAGGAAAACATGTTTTCTACCAAAACTCTCCAGACAGATTTAAATTCCCTTGTCTGGTTCTTTCATAGATGTAAATACCAGGAATGAAGAATTCAGAATTTAACATTTTCAATTCACTGCTAGTATATACCTGTCCATAAATTAAGATAAAAAGAACATATGGAACAGGAAAAATGTTTTAAAAAACAAAACATTTAGGGCGCCTGGGTGGCTCAGATGGTTAAGCGTCTGCCTTCGGCTCAGGTCATGGTCCTGGAGTCCTGGGATGGAGTCCCGCATCGGGCTCCCTGCTCCTTGGGAGCCTGCTTCTCCCTCTGCTTCTCTCTCTCTCTCCTCCTGTCTCTCATGAATAAATAACTAAAATCTTAAAAAAAAATAAAAATAAAAATAAAAATAAATAAAAAAAATAAAAAACAAAACATTTAAGAATACACTCTTGGGCGCCTGGGTGGCTCAGTTGGTTAAGCGACTGCCTTCAGCTCGGGTCATGGTCCCGGAGTCCTGGGATCGAGTCCCGCATCAGGCTCCTTGCTCAGCGAGGAGCCTGCTTCTCCCTCTGACCCTCCCCCCTCTATTATACTCTCTCTTTCTCGCTCTCTCAAATAAATAAATCTTTAAAAAAAAATACACTTTTATTCCAAGGTGAGAAATAAACAATCCTCAAAATAACTGGCATTTATTTTCAAGTTAACTCAATTGGCTTTAAAAAAGATTAATTTTGGAAAACCTGAAGGACTAAAAACCTATAGGACATGGATATGAAACTGATTATTGTTAAATCTGTAAGGAGCTTTTATTTATCCAGTCTTTTGCATGACCTATTTTATCCCTTACAGAATCGAACAGTTATAGAATCTCACATACAAGATTCACAATGTGTTATTTAATAGTGTTAATAATCTAATACTCCCAAACACAAAATATTTTCAATTTACCAGACAGCAAATCTAGCAAGAAGCACCTGGATATAAGTCATGTGCTCTTTACTAAAACAACAACTAAAGTAAGCAGTAAATTCCCTATTTTTAAAGGGTTAAATATTCAGGAGTCCCTTTCCCAAGAAAAGCTTTTCCTCACTGACAGTTGTTACACTTCTACTCCCTTGATATCATTTAACTCTGCTAAATACCAGTAATGTTAGCTTATTTCCCTTTTCTCCTCCCGAGTTACATGTAAAAATATGTTTCTGTGGATATGGGATTCTCATAGTTGCTTAATACATTCTGCCTGTTGCTATATGTTGCTTTGGTTAAGTATATAGACTATCTGGCCTCACAGATAGCAGGAGTAGGGAAAAATAATCTAAAAACCTTTTCAGATAGCTGCCTATATTGACACAATACTAAAACCCAACAAATGGTAGTTTCTTAAAGAATAGTTGCATCTTGGAATCTGAATCCTTATCAATAAACTCTTCCTACTTTGTTACATTAAGATCCACTGATGTAGGAACACCTGGGTGGCTCAGTCAGTTAAGCATCTGCCTTCAGCTCAGGTAGTGATCCCAGAATCCTGGGATGGAGTCCCCGCATCGAGTACCCTCATGGGCTCCTTGCTCAGCGGGGAGCTTGCCTCTCCCTCTGCCTGCCACTCCCCCTGCTTGTGCTAGCGTTCTCCCCCTTTCTCTCTGACAAATAAATAAAATCCTTTTTTTTTTTAAAGATTTCATTTATTTGACAGAGACAGACACAGCGAGAGAAGGAACACAAGCAAGGGGAGTGAGAAGGGGAGAAGCAGACTTCCTGCTGAGCAGGGAGCCCGATGCAGGGCTCAATCCCAGGACCCTGGGATCATGACCTGAGCCGGAAGGCAAACACTAAACTACTGAGCCACCCAGGCGCCCCAATAAATAAAATCTTTAAAAAATAAAATAAAATAAAATAAAATAAAATAAAATAAAATCCACCGGTGTACCTTTCCTTCTGAAAGGATCATGGGGCGCCTGGGTGGCTCAGTTGGTTAAGCGACTGCCTTCGGCTCAGGTCATGATCCTGGAGTCCCCGGATCGAGTCCCACATTGGGCTCCCTGCTCAGCAGGGAGTCGGCTTCTCCCTCTGACCCTCCCCCCTCTCCTGCTCTATCTCATTCTCTCTCTCAAATAAACAAGTAAAATCTTTAAAAAATATATATAAATACAATATAAAAAAGATTTAAAAAATCACATCAACACAGATGTTTTAAGAAAAGGCTTAAAAGGACTGCAAAGCTGTCAAACCTGAGATGTCAACTTTTAACAAATTCTAATTTTCACTCAAATTTTTATTGGTAACAAACTGTCAATTGCTTTCCTCAAAATGACAGGCTCACCTCACTGTCAAGAAAATATGTGCCAAACATTAAAGTGTGAAAAACTGTAGTCAGTCGTTCTTCCAAGTAAAAATGCTGTTCCAGAACAGCTCATGGGGCACCTGAGTGGCTCAGTCATTAGGCGTTTGCATTCAGCTCAGGTCATGATCCCAAGGTCCTAGGATAGAGCTTCACATCGGGCTCCCTGCTAAGTGGGGAGCCTGCTTCTCCCTCTCCCCCTCCCCCCTGCTTGTGTTCCCTCTCTCACTGTGTCTCTGTCAAATAAATAAAATCTAAAAAAAAAAAAAGGAACAAGCAGCTCATAACTCAATCTCGCGAGTGCTTTTCATTATGAGAAGGATCATACCTCCTTAGGCAGCATAAGTGCTTTATGCATCCTTCCCATTCGGTCAGATTCTTAAAAATTAAAAAACAAAAACAACAACCGCCCCCCCCATCTACTCAAGGGTTGAGCTTTAGTAAAAATCATTTTTATCGCTTCATCAAGGACATTCTCACATGGTGTTTCGTGCAACTGCCTTGCCTTGTGCTAAGGCACCACCAGTACTATTACCCGGCTTTGCTTTTGGACCATCAATGCAAATATCACTGGAAAAAAGATAAATAGCATCTTAACATTTTCTATTTTGAAAACAGTTATGACCTCTCAGCTCCCCTGAAAGGGTTGAAGGATCCCCAAAGGTGAGCTGGCCACATTTTAAGAACTGCTCTCAGGGGCGCCTGGGTCGCTCAGTTAAGCATCTGCCTTCAGCTCAGGTCATGATCCCAGAGCCCTGGGATCGAGCCCCAATCGGGCTCCCTGCTCAGTGCAGAGTCTGCTTCTCCCTCCCTGTCTGCCCCTCCACCCCCTGATGGTGCTCTCTCTCGCTCACTCTCTCAAATAAATAAAATCTTAAAAAAACAAAACAAAAAACCTCTGCTTTCCTAGATTATACCACTGGTTCAAGGTGGGGGTGGAAACGAACAAAATCCTGTTCATCCCAAGAGTCTCCATTCTGTTAGTTCCTTTAGCTTGAGATACACCACCACCATGACTGTTACAACCCTAAGAAGGGGACGGAAATCAAGGACATAAACTGCCATTTAATTGTTTTAAGATATACTGAGCACTTTTACACTAAACCAGTAATTCTCAATGTGGTTACCTCAGCCGGACTGCGGGTTAAAAATGTAGAGAAGATGGCACTCCCTATCCCACCCAAAAAGACTTGGGGATGAGGGCCCCAAAACAGCTCTTTCCGCAATCTCCAAGGTACTTTTTACGTATCCCGAAGTTAAAGATTGTGCGAACTAGTTCGAATTCACAGTCCAACTTCCAGTTCCAGTTTCCAGTTCCAGGGTCTGGAAATTCAACGTCGTTCATCAGGAAGCAGCCCTCCCCGCCCCCGCCATTTCCCCTCCCTCTAGATGGGAAAATCTTTGAAAGTAAAACTTCGTTTCTCTAGGGTTTTGAGCTGCGGTGGGAGGTGTCTAAAAGAGTGTAGAAGGCTAGGCTACAATCTGCAACAGGAAAGCACTTGTTCTGAGGTGGTACAACTGTTTCCCAATTTCCATCTGGAAAACGCGATTGGGCTAATTGACTTCCAAGACTCTTCTCAGCTCTACCTTTTTCTGAGCTGAGAACGTCCAAAAAAAGTGAGCAGAGGTATGTCCAGTCATTAACAGTCTGGGGGAATCCCGTGTCTGACGGGAGAGGAAATCAAGGCAACTCGCAGAAAGGAGGGAAAGCAGGTGGATCAACGACATCACTCCTTTCCAGTAGGTGACGAGAATCTAGAAAAAATAGTCCCTGGGATAAACATGGCGCCCACCGCGGCAGGATATAATCATCAGAAAATAAAGGTTTTCCGCCCCATCCCATCTTATAAATCACGGCGCCAACCCAAAGAAATTTTAGAGCCAAGGGAGGAGACTTTGTAAACTAGCTGCAGTGCACTAAGGCTTAGGATGTACTATTGGACCAAGCAGAGATTACATAACACAACGGAGCGGCACAGCGATCACTCATTTTCCTCCTCGCGCTCAAAAAGAGCGCCCCACTCCTTCGCCGGCGGGGGCGCGGCGGGAGAACCGAGCGCTACCCCCCCGGGACGTCACCTCGGCGCGGCCTCGCCCCCTCGCCCGCCCCTCCCGCCGCGCCCCGCTGTCTCACAGCCGCCCGCGCCCCCGCCCCCTTCCCCGCAGGCCGCCGCCCGCGCCCGCGCCCGCCCACTCCTCCGAGACGCCTCGCGCCGGGCGTGCGTGTGGACGTCGGGTGTGTGCGGGGCCGTGGGGCGCGAGTGCGCGCGCGCGCGCCGCGGCGGACGCCGGGGGGCGGGGGCGACCGGCAGGCAAGCAGGGGCCACCCGGCCCGGCCCGCTGCGCGGCTCCCGGGGCTCCCGGGGCTCCCGGGGCGCACGCACTCACACTCGCGCTCACGCGCCGCACCCCACTCCCGCCGCCGCCGCGAGCCGCGCCGCCACTCGCGGGGGAAGGGGGCGCGCGCCACCGGGCCCCCGCCCCCACCCCTCGCGCACCCGCCCCATCCCCCTCTCATTGTCTCGCTTCGGAGCGCCTCGCCGAGCGAAAAGATAACGGAACCCCCGGGAGAAGGGGGTGGGGAGAGAGAAGGCTCGCCCGCTCGCTCACTCACCTCCCGTGGTCGTCGCCGCCGGTAGTCTGACCCGAAGAAGGCGCCGTCGCCTTAAAGGGACCTTGCACCCGGCGCCGGGAGAAGGGGGTGGGAGCAGGGGAGGGGACGGGGGCTTGGGGGAGACGGCTGAGAGGGAACCGTTGAGAGCTCGTCTCCCCGAGGGTGAAAGGAAACCTCCCTCGGGTTCGAGTGATTTGGGGTGGATTTTTTTCCCGAGGGGGGCGGGGGGGGCCCCCGAGGGAGGGGGGTGGGGGGGCCAAGGAATGCGGCTCCGTGTACGGGAGCTGGCGCGGGGGAGAGAGACTCCGACTCCCCCCACCGACCCTCTCGCCCCGCGGAGTGATACGTTTCGTCACTTCCGCCCTCCCCCTCTCATGGCCTTTCAATTGGTTGGAGTGTGTGGCACGTCATGGGCTCATCCTAACCCCTGCCCGGGCTTCTTTTCTAGTCAAGTTTGTCTGGGCCTGCAAATAAATAAATAAATAAAAACATTTTTTTTTTTTTTAATGAAATAAAGAATAATTAGTTTCAGAAGCAACATCTAAATTTTGGTGAGAAAAATGGGATTTCCAAAGAAAATATTGCCCAATTCACTTGCCTGGACTTTCCAAGGAAATTTTGGGAATCTCCCCACTTTCCACTCAAGGCTTGTACCTAACCAAGAAGGGAACCTCATGCCACAAGCCAGATGGTGAGGCCCAATGGCACCAACAACTGTCATTGGAACAAAGGCAGCAAAATGGCACATAGTCTTCCTCAGAAGACATTCAGCCAAGTAGTCTTATGGCAGTAACCTTAAGTGAAGAACTTTTAAAAGCCATTTTTACTCTGAACGCTTCTGGATTCTGGAAAGAAATCACATATATTGCTTATCAAAGTGATTCATGTATGGAAACTGCTTTGAAGCCATTGTCAATAGACTCAGCAGAGATCCTCAATTCTAAGAAACTGTAGATTCCACATCTGTGCTTTTTGCTCCAATCAAGGCTGAGATGGATAGGCCCAAAGAAATTGATGGGTCCATTCCAGACCATCCACCTGTAATTTTTCCCCAAACAAAAAGTAACCTCTTTTCCAGGTGGCTAAGAAATTTTGTTCTTTACTTCTAGAGTTGATGATAATATTGTAATATTTTCCTTGGATATGTGAGTATATTGTTGCTTTCTAAGCAATACACATATATTTGCTCCAAACCAAATGTAAATCAAAGTACTTAGTGCATGACTGGGGAGATTCAGAACCATATTTATTCATTTTTTTATATATGTACACTCCATTCAAACCACCAGACTGAAAATAGGCCATGGAAGTAGGCATTACAAATTGTGCACCCATGCACATGTGTATACATGATGCCATCGATTTTCTTTCCACTTCATCTCATTTCATACCAAGAACATGTGAAAGGTTTCAACTTGTCATTTTTAGCAAGAACTTTATTATCTGGATTGAAAAAAATTACTAATCCTTCTGAAAAGTACTTCTGAAGCCTTTCCAGACCTGATCTGGAAAAGCCCATGATGGGATTATGGAATCAAGCACCACAAGACAAATTCTACACGAAACTCAAATCCTATTCTATGCTTTCCTGCAATAATTATAATTCACTATAGTGTTATCTGTCTCTGAAATATTCTTGTTGAAATGTATTTTGCCATACTGAAAGTGCCAGTTTATCCTCTCTGCCAATGAGGTCTAGTCCAGCTGACAGTACTGTGCACTGTTGACCAGTAACCATTAGCATACCATACTGAATATGTGTCATGCATCCATTCACTTATTCACCACAGTTTTATTGAGTACTTTGCTATATGCAAGCACTGGTCTAGGTGCTGGGAGTACAGCAACAAAGAAAGCAAACAAAATTCCTGATTTCATGAAACTTGTCCTCTAGTGGGGAGAGACATACAATATATACATAAACAAATTGTTCCAATATCTATTGTTGAATAACAAATGGCCCCCAAACTTAGTGGCTTAGGACAACAACAATTTTATTATTATCTTTCATGGTTCTGGGAGGTGATTAAGCTAAGCAGTTTTCTTGGAGTCTCATGCAGGGGCTG
Source organism: Zalophus californianus (assembly GCF_009762305.2). Classification (NCBI taxonomy): domain Eukaryota; kingdom Metazoa; phylum Chordata; class Mammalia; order Carnivora; family Otariidae; genus Zalophus; species Zalophus californianus. Next base: position 105,571,101 of record NC_045598.1, read on the forward strand.
GGGCTGAAATCATCTCAAAAGGTTCCTCAAATATCTGGAAGTTGGTGATGGTTGTTGGCCAGAACAGCTGACTGTTGGCCTCTCCATATGGCCTGGGCTTCCTCATATCATAGTGGCTGAATTCCAAGATTGAGTGCCTCAAGAGGACTAGGCAGAGTTTATATGGCTTTTTGTGACCTAGCCTCAGAGGTCACAAAGCATCACTTCCACCACACTTAAAGGCTGCCCTCGATTTGAGGCCAGTGGGAAACATTTCTCAGAGGAAGTAGTAGAAATATCACATTGTAAGAAGAATCTGTAGCATGGGAAATCTTGTTGTGGCCATCTTGGAAACTATAATCTACCACACATCATATCAGTAGATATATAGTAGGTGATAATATGATAGGTGCTATGGATGGAGAAAAGGGCAGGAGAGGGCAAACTGGGAGTGTGGTACAGAGGTGGGGATGGGAAAGTCCTTATTTTATGTGGGGTGGTTGGAAAAGGTTTCATTATTAAGGCGACATTTGAGCGCAGACCTGAAGAAAGTGAAGACAACTTCAGAAAGTGAAGTCATTAGAGGATTTTGAGCCCAGGATTGACATGACCTGACATTTTTAAAGGAACACTCTGGCTGCTTTTAGAGAATAACTGGAAGGGGCAAGGAGTATATGCAGGAAGATGACTTAGGAGCCTTTTGCAATAATCCAGGTGAGGTGGTAGTGGCCTGGACCGGGTGGGAACCGTGGAGCTGCTGCTTCCTTCAACTGAGTGAGTTCTGCAGTGTGTTGTTTAGTTCTCTGTGACCTATTTTTCGGTAATTTCATTTGTGTCCTGGAAGACAGGTTTTTGTTTTTTTTTAAGATTTATTTATTTATTTATTAGAGGGGGGAGGGGTGGAGGGAGAGACTCCTGCAGCAGGGACTCCCCGCTGAGCACGGAGCCCCACTCAGCTCTACTCAGGCTCCCTCCCAGGACCCTGAGATCATGACCAGAGCTGAAATCAAGAGTCGGCTGCACAATGGACTGAACCACCCAGGCGTTGTGCTGGGAGACAGTTTTGACCCATAATGGCTAACAAAATGTGGGAGTGACGGTGCCCTGCCTGCCACAAAGAAATAAAAGAAGAACATCATGTTGAATGTTAAAATGGGAGTTTTTTTTGGGTACGGGAGGCACCTTTGAGGAAAGAGTTCAGGAAACTAGGGTAAGGATCAACAATCAGGGAATGGAGCAAGCTCTTTGCATTATAAGAGATGTCCTAACTATGCCACAGCCAGGAAGACTGATCAACTGTTAAATGACTAATTGCTGGAAGAAAGCAGTAGTAGAGACATTTTATAACTTTGGGGGATGTGAAGAGAACTCCACCACCCTGCAACACTAGAGCAACATCTGCAAAAGGACTCTACAGTTAGTGCTCTCCCATTTCCAGAAATGTATTCCCTGTGCTAAAGACGGAATGCGCATATGAATTTGGACAGTGTTGGAACATTTTGCTGTCCTCAGCTGACACACAAGTTTCTAGAGTGAATAGAACTGATAGCTGTGGTCTCTTATACTTGACCCATCTTGATAATGATGGGAAACCAAAGTAGCAGAGCAGATAACCTGGATTGAAACCTTAGAATTCCATTCACATGTGCCCCTACAACATATTAGGGAGGGATCTGAAAGCTAATCTAGTTTGGTATATTGGAAATTGTACCCTAATACTGCTGCTAAAAAGCTACCTCTCCCTGTCTTCAGTAGCCAACTTAGAAAAATTGAATCCTCTCCATATGGGTTTCTAAAAAAGTTCAAAAGTTAATGGAAGTCCCAAGTTGGGCATTTCACAGTTAGGTAGCCGGAGACTGTTTCTTTTCTACAGTTTATGGAAACACTTATTTGCTTCCTTGGCTTATGGTTTCTGCCACAAGTTGAAAATTAGAACCACCTGTAGCTTGGAGAGTGTCAAGGCAGAGAGACAAATGATTTCAACATGTCTTCAAAAGCAGTGATCCATGGGTGCCCCTCTGCCCTTGTTTTGCTAATATTCCAGACCCAACACCCACTGCTCAGGTTCAGTGTGAAGCTGACCCATACTTGTCAGCGTGGGGAGTGGAGAGGATTGTGGGGTCAGTCCAGGCAGAAAGCAGCTTCAATGGGGGACAATGCCAGGTTTCTTTAAAATGAACATCTTGCTCTCTGCAACTTACCCTCAGGGTGGTCCAAACTAGGAACTCAAAGGAAGCTACTCATTCTGCAAGATGTGAGAGCTAGAAAAACAGTGGAGAAATTTTCACCATCAGAACATCTCCCAGCCCCAAAAGATCGACAGCTGATTGCACTGAACCTGGGAGTCAGGAGAAGTCCACACATACGGGTGGGAATATATGCATAATGTGATGGGATATGCCTAACTTCATGGGGAAATCATTGTGACATAAAGGGCAAGTGATCAATGTTTGACCAGCGACAAATAAAAAATGGGGAACCCAGAGGCTGCTGCTAGGTTGTATTTAAAAATATTATGTGCTACCTCCCTATGTTTAGAAGAGCTGAGGACTTTCCTAGGGGCTCAGAAAATTCTCAAGAGGTGAGAAATAACTGGCGGACGTTTTTAGACTGGGTTTCTAAAATAAACGTTGCTGGGGCGCCTGGGTGGCTCAGTCGGTATGCGACTGACTTCAGCTCAGGTCATGATCCCAGGGTCTTGGGATCGAGCCCCACATTGAGCTCCCTGCTCTGCGGGGAGCCTCCTTCTCCCTCTCCCACTCCCCCTGCTTGTCTTCCCTCTCTTGCAGTCTCTCTCTCTCTGCCAAATAAATAAATAAAATCTTAAAAAAAATTACAGGTCTCATCTTTAAAAAAATAATAAAGTAAAATAAAATAAAATAAAATAAACGTTGCTCATTAGCTTTCAGTAAAAAACAACTGAAGGTCTCTGCCTTCCAAATATATTTTGCAAGAAATGGATGAGCAGCAATTTCATCAGGCATCAAGACTTTTCTGTGAGTTGCTGTATGATTTTTTTTTTAAAGATTTTATTTATTGGGGCGCCTGGGTGGCTCAGATGGTTGGGCGTCTGCCTTCGGCTCAGGTCATGATCCCAGGGTCCTGGGATCGAGTCCCACATCGGGCTCCCTGCTCCTTGGGAGCCTGCTTCTCCCTCTGCCTCTCTCTCTCTCTCTCTGTCTCTCATGAATGGATAAATAAAATCTTAAAAAAAAAAAAAAATAAATAAATAAATAAATAAATATTCTTTAAAAAAAAAAAGATTTTATTTATTTATTTGAGAGAGAGAGAGAACGAGAGATAGAAAGCACGAGAGGGAAGAGGGTCAGAGGGAGAAGCAGACTCCCTGCTGAGCAGGAAGCCCGATGTGGGACTCGATCCCGGGACTCCAGGATCATGACCTGAGCCGAAGGCAGTCGCTTAACCAACTGAGCCACCCAGGCGCCCTGCTGTATGATTTCATGGAAGGTAATAATTTATTTATTTATTTATTTTATTTATTTATTTTTTAGAGATATTTTTATTTTATTTGAGGGAGCGAGAATGAGAGATGGAGAGAGAGCACATGAGAGGGGGGAGGGTCAGAGGGAGAAGCAGACTCCCTGCTGAGCAGGGGGCCCGATGTGGGACTCGATCCCGGGACTCCAGGATCATGACCTGAGCCGAAGGCAGTCGCTTAACCAACTGAGCCACCCAGGCGCCCATGGAAGGTAATAATTTAGTTAAACTTTGAATTAAATTAGTATTATTTAAGAGACACCCAGAAGCAAAGCTACATTTGTTTCATCTGGGTTGTTGCTACGGAGTTGAGCAGGTATGATTATCAAGTAATTAAACTGATTCCATAAAACTTCGTGGAAAAATTAATTGGATTACTTTATAGACACATTTGTTATGTGGTTTGTTCACTATAATAGATTGCAAAGTACAATTTAATAAAAATTTCCTATTTTTCTCTAGGATACATTCTTTTCTAATTTAGCAGTGTTTGTATTTTATTATAGTCATGAATAATTTCCAGAACACAATTGCAGACATTAAGCAACTTGATTCATTCTTCTGAAGGACAAGAGGATTAACATCATTGTTTTACAAAGAGGAGATTCAGGCTCCAGAATTTAGTTTTAAAGGTTTCTGGTGTAGTTAGGTGATCACATCCTTTGGGGTGTCTTCTTATTGTTGAGTATTTACAGTAGGAGTTAGAGGTAGCAAGAGGGCCATCTCCTAAGACAGCCAGAGATTTTTTTTTTTTTAAGATTTTACTTACTTATTTGACAAAGAAAGACAGCGAGAGAGGGAACACATGCAGGGGGAGTGGGAGAGGGAGAAGCAGGCTTTCCCACTGAGCAGGGAGGCCCGATGTGGGGCTCGATGCCAGGACCCTGGGACCATGACCTGAGCCGATGTGGGGCTCGATCCCAGGACCCTGGGATCATGACCTGAGCTGAAGGCAGACGCTTAACGACTTAGCCACCCAGGCGCCCCCAGAGATTCATTTTTAATGTCTTTTGTATCGCCTGAGACATAAAGTTAGTTTAATGTCTTTTGTACCGCCTGAGGACACACTGAAATGTGAAAGTGCCAAGATTCACCAATTTAAAATAATTTTATGGGAGCAAAATGATTTAGCCTTCATTCATCCAGGAAATTGTTCGCATTTCTACCCTTGGGTGTAAATGCATTGGTGTGGGGGCGCCTGGGTGGCTCAGTCATTAAGCGTCTGCCTTCAGCTCAGGTCACGATCCCAGGGTCCTGGGATTGAGCCCCACATCGAGCCCCGCATCGAGCCCCGCATCGAGCCCGCATCGATCGAGCCCCCGCATGGGCTCCCTTCTCAGTGAGAAGCCTGCTTCTCCCTTTCCCACTCCCCCCCGCTTGTGTTTCCCTCTCTCGCTGTGTCTCTCTCTGTCAAATAAATAAAATCTTTACCAATAAAAAAATTTTTAAAAATAAAATCTTTACAAAAAGTAAATAAATAATGCAATTGGTGTGTAAGTCCTTGTGAGTCAGGTGTAATATGAGTTTCTTCTTTCCTATGCACCCTGCTTCCAGGGAGCCTTGGTCTCTGCTTCTCCAATTCAGAGATCTTATTCCTAATCTAGAAAAGTGTATCTTAACCTTTTCTGCATTATGAACCTCTTGAAAATCTTATGAAAGCTATGGATTATCTCCCTACAAAAAATGCACATTGGTACATGGATGTAAAATTTTGCAAATACTTCAGGCTTAAAGCCCATTTGTGTGCTTCTGTACGAAACCCAGGGAAAGAATCTCAGGCCCTGGGTCATTGGACAAGATCCTTCACTCCCTGTCTTTGCAGAGAAGTGATATATTTCTTAGCAATAAAGGTTGTGTTGTCATTGTCCTGGTGAAATCCAGGTATATTAGGCAATGTGGGGCTCGATCCCAGGACTCTGGGATCATGACCTGAGCTGAAGGCAGACACTTAACCAGCTAAGCCACCGAGGTGTCCCTTATTATTAGTTCTTAAGATATACTATACCATAATGTAAGTATTTTATGGAACATGATAAAATTTTACTACATTCATGGATAACAGGCTCCTATTCTGATTCTTTCCCAGATTTCCCACCTTAAAGTATCTCTTCGAAATAGTTTGGATCTTGAGCAAAGGTATCTTTTATAAAATTGCTAGAAGTAATAACTTATTATCTTTAATCAGCCAAATGTTCAGCAAAAGCCTATTATTTCTTCCATATATTAATGAACAAAACAGCATAGAAGGTAACAATATTACCAAGTACAAATGTGTGTGGTCCAGATAATTACAGAATAGAACACATAAAACAATGCTAACTGTGTGAGACAGACAGTATGTTCTGGAAAGAGAAAGGAAAGCTCTGTGCAGGTTCAAGTCTTCAGAGAAAGCTTCTTGAAAGGAGTGGGGCTCAGATCTCATCTTGAAGCATGGTTAGAATATGGATAAATGAGGGAAGGGAAGAAGGCATTTCAAGTGGACAACAGAATGAGCAAGGTACTGATCAAACCTATAAAGGTAAATAAAATATTAGGTTGATTAATATAAAATCTTTGAAGGTTTTTTTGTAGGCAAAAAAAGCAATCTAATATCAGCAATTTTCTGTTTTCGAGTTAATAAAAGTGGCATTTATGGAGTAGTACACTGGAAGTTTCAACTGTATGGGAGTTGAAGGGAGAGAGATAATCTCTCAAGCCCACTCCACTTTGAGCGTGGAACCAAATCAGGGCTCCCTCTCCCAACCCCGAGATCATGACTTGAGCCAAAACCAAGAGTTGGACACTTAAGTGACTGAGCCATGCAGGCGCCCAGCAATGTTTTCTTTTTTACACTGAGTGGTAGGTACATAAGTTCCTTATATTACTTCTTATTTCTTGTGGTTCTTAAATATTTTACAATTATCTCATTAAAATAATTTAAAGAAAAATAAAATAAAATAATTTAAAGGAGAGCAAAAAAGGAAGTTAAGTCTTATCAAATAATTTAAGCAATCCTTTTAGGTTACCTTTAGGTAACACTCATTCTCTTTAGGAAAATACCCTTGGAGACGCCTGGGTGGCTCAGTTGGTTAAGCATCTGCCTTGTCTCAGGTCATGATCCCAGGGTCCTGGGATCGAGTCCCACGTTTGGCTTCTTGCTCAGCAGGAGCCTGCTTCAAGGTCTGCCTGCCTGTCCTCCTACTTGTACTCCCTCTCTCTCTCTCTCTGGCAAATAAATAAATAAGATCTTGAAAGAAAGAAAGAAAAGAAAGAAAGAAAGAAGAAAAAGAAAGAAAGAAAGAGAGAGAGAGAGAGAAGAGAGAGAAAGAGAGAAAGAGAGAAAGAGAGAGAGAAAGAGAGAGAGAAAGAGAGAAAGAAAGAGAGAGAAAGAAGAGAGAAGAAGAAAGAAGAAAGAAAGAAAGAAGAAAGAAAGAAAGAAAGAAAGAAAGAAAGAAAAGAAAGAAGAAAGAAAGAAAGAAGAAAGAAAGAAAGAAAAAGAAAAAGAAGAAAGAGAGAAAAATAACACTGGGTTTTCTCAGTATTCTCACATCTTCACTTTTTTCTCCAGTTTTCCCCCAAATGGTTTAGGGGGCAAGCACAGCTTATGCAATTGTATGACAAAGGAGATAATCCAAGAGACCCCTAAATGCAATGTGGACTGTTCTGGCCTTTGGGACGTTGTCCCTTCCCCACCAGACCACTGCTTGTCCTGCTGGTATTGGCAGCTGAAAGATATAGTTCCAGACCATGTGGATAACTTGTGAGCTGGCCTTTGGTTGCTCAGGCCTCATGACTGTCTCTCAGCCTCCCTCAGCTCTCTGGCTCTACAGATCCTACAAATTACAGTCTGTCTCTGAGGCCCATTAGGCTTGGCCCTCGTTGGTGGAGGCAGGTGATCCACCCTGCAGGCTTCACTACTGTGTCACCTTGCTCTAGTTTGCTAAGGTCACCCCTCCAACAAGTTCCTCAGCCAGATACCGTGGCCCTCGTTGACAGCCTCCCCGGAAAGCCAGACCCCAGGGCCTTTGGTCCGAGTACCCTTTTACCTGATGTGTTATGCCGGAGGGAGATACAGAGCACCCAAAGGGAGCAAGTCCTGCTATTCCCTCCAATCACATGATGTACCTTGTCATTTCTATTTGAGAGAGAGAGAGAGAACATGAGCGGGGGGTGGGGGGGGAGAGAAACAGACTCCTTTGCTGAGCAGGGAGCCCCATGTGGGGCTCCATCCCAGGACCCTGGGATCACGACCTGAGCCGAAGGCAGACACTGAACTGACTGAGCCACCCAGGCGCCCATCTCTTCATCTCCAGACAGAAATCTGGAAAGGAGACATCGAGACATCTGAGAGTTTTCCTTCCCCCTTATTCTCTCTTCCACTCTTTCTTCCCATTTCCCCCAGGACCAACAAACATGGGCTTCCTGCCTTCCTCCACTCTGTGTCCTTCTACCTCTGAGCAGCAGACATCGCGGCCTAGCAGTCATACCCTTTGGGAGAGAAGTTCCTGAGTTAAGTCCTCCAAGCTGGTATCTTCAGGGAGTCAAACACTTTTTTTTTTTTTTAATCTTGAAAGGAATTTAGGAAATCTTTCAAGCCACTAACCTGGCTTAGAAACTTCTTGTCTTGCTATAAAGTTCTATTTTGGATGTCAGAAGCTGAATATCTCAGTATTTCCCCCCCTTCCTTCTCTAACAAATCCTTATCTTCCTCAAGCAGATGGATGCCAAGGGCCAACTAAGGATAAAGTCATTTATTCATAAAGGAACAAAGAAAGTACACTGTTTCTCAAAATAATACTTTTCTAATTGCACTAAAATTCTCCCCATCCCGTTCCGCTCCTTCATAGATCTCCAACAATTGCCCCATGACAGATCAAATTCCAAGATTTATTGCCAGGGGTGATGCTCAAAATGTTGAACAACCAGCTGAATAGCATCGCTGACCCATGATGAACACATAGAGGAAAGAGAACAAGTTAAGTCAGTTCCCAGTGTTTGCTCTTCCTCTCTCCCAAGGCACATGTGTGTAGGGCTTGGAGAATGTTTTACCCAGGGGCTCTTCTTCTTCAGCCGGTGTTTGGAATGACCCCCTCCTGCCTGGTAGGCAAGATCTGTGGAGTGTGCCTGGTGCCAGTTAACAAGGCATGACTTTAAGGAACATAAATATCTCATTGATGTCACAACTGCCTTTTAGGCAGGAGGTCTCTGGGGGAAAATGTTCAGGTTCAATATTCAGGAAGTCAGCGAGGAAAAGTGAAAGGAGAGCCTGGTGGTATTTGAAGAATCATGCCAAACACTAGCCAGCACCTCACTTAACCCTATCTAAGCTTAATGTCTTCAACTGTGAAACAAGGTTAAAGAGAATTTACTGCCCTAATGCATGTAAGATGCTTAGTACAGAAAAGTGTTGAGTGAATGTCAGCTATTAATGTAAACCTGAGAAATGTTTATTATTACAATTATTTTATTATTGTTGTTACTGGGCCAGCGTCTCACTATTTACTATGAAGAGTATTTCCTGGCCATCAGCGCCCTTAGCCACACATACCTGTGGGACTTCTTTTTTTTTTTTTAAAGATGTATTTATTTATTTTGAGAAAGTGAGAATGAGAGAGAGAGAGTACATGAGAGTGGGGAGGGTTAGAGGGAGAAGCAGGCCCCTCTGAGAGCAGGGAGCCTGATGAGGGACTCAGTCCCGGGACTCCAGGATCATGACCTCAGCCGAAGGCAGTTGCTCAACGAACTGAGCCACCCAGGCGCCCACCTGTGGGACTTCTGATACAAATATCGAATTAAAGAAAATGGCAGGAATGAATGAATGAATGAATGAATGAATGAATGGAGACTGGGTATCGCCAGCAACAGGGTAGTAAAGAGAAAACTCAGTCACAGACCACGCCCCTGTTTGGCATAAAAGAGAGCTTCCCCTATACTGAGAAGGAACAAAATCAAATCAAGCACTACTGCCTTTCATATTATCTATACAGGTATAAAACTTTTAAAATGAGCAATAAGGGAAAAAATACATATTTTAAAATAATATAAACTAAAATAAACTAGATAAGGGGAATATTTGATGACATAATATCAGGGTCTTCAGACACATTTGGAATGTGGCCATAAGCCCGGGTCACAGGATAGAAGAGGGGAAAAAAGGGAGCTTGGCAGAACTGCCTTCATATTTTAAGTTATAGCTTTCTTTACTGAAATAATAGCTTTAAGGAGATAAATTATTCACAAATCATTAATAGCAGATGCTGAGATGGGAAGATAATAAGCAAGAAAGATAATTAAAGCCTGTGTTCTTTAAAATGAAGTATAGAGGCATAAATTGGATGACTTTTCAAAGCTTTCCAATCTAATCATCCTAAAATGATTGTCTAGTGCTGAGGTTTTCAAACATTTTTCGACATTTCGACCTGGTACATGCAAACACACACAATTTCCACCTGGTACATGCAAACACATACAATACAGGTTTCTTTCTTTTTTTTTTTTTAAAGATTTTATTTATTTATTTGACAAAGAGAGACACAGCGAGAGAGAGAACACGAGCAGGGGAAGTGGGAGAGGGAGAAGCAGGCTTCCCGCTGAGCGGAGAGCCCGATGTGGGGCTCGATCCCAGAACCCTGGGATCATGACCTGAGCCGAAGACAGACGCTTAAGGACTGAGCCACCCAGGTGCCCTGATACAGGTTTCATAAAAGAATACTGATCCTTACTATGTAATACTTTTTCTTTCCTTCCTTCCTTCCTCCCTCCCTCAGTCTCTCCCTCCCTAATATTCTTCTCAAACCGATTTGCCACTCACAGTTTGAAAAATACAGGTCTAGTGGGTTTTCCTAAATATTTCTGTAGGTTGTTTACTCACCAGAATTCAGCGAACTGCCCCAAAGGGCAGTTTCAAGGTTGGACTTTTGTCTCTAGGATTTAAGAAGTCATTCCCAGGGCACCTTGGTTCCCCTATAGGACAAACATGAGAATCAATAGAACGAACGAACTGCAAAGTCTAAAGACAAGAACCATTTGTCTAGTGGAATCTATTTTATATTATTTATTAATTTTTTTACAAAAACCTCCATCTTAAATATTTAGCACCACAGTGCACCTTTTACAACTAACCCAACACACAACTCTGGCTCGGGAGCCCAGCTATTCATTTCCATGCAAGAGAAACCTCTCTCCCAAAGCCAGGCTCCCGCGGGTCCCGCTAGCGCCCCAGCCCTTCTCCGGCCTCGGGTTAACTTTTCCCTCCAGTTTGGTGGAAGGTTACCTTAGAAGAAAATAGTCCCCACCGTCTAAAAACTTTTCAGGGGGAAAGAAGGCGTTGGACGTGCGAGCGGGTGGGCTGCGCGGGCAGGGGCCGCGGAGCCGGGACGGCCGGCGGGGCGGGGCGGGGCGGGGCGGGCTGGCGGCGCCAGGCGGCGGGCGGCTGGGGCGGGCCGGCGGGGAGGGGAAAAGAAAACCTGAAGTCCCAGGCGGGATAGCGTCGGCCTGCGCGCCTCTAGTGAGCGCCCGCCGCCCGGGAGGGGGCGCTGGCGGTCGGGGAGCTGAGGAGGGGGCCGAGGTCTCCCTGCCCCACCCCCCCACCCCCGGGGGAGGTTTAGTCTCCGGTCGCCTAGAGCCGCCTTTTATTGATAATTTCTTTTTGTCGTCGTCATCTCTCGGCCTCAGACTGCATAAAGGGAGCCATATTGAGAGTGCAGAAAATGAGGTGACCTGGAGAAAAAATTTAAAATGTGATTTAAAAAATAGAGTTTTTCCTACTTCCTTTTTCTCTCAAATTACTTTACATGTAAGTTACATTTGGAAAGGCCGCAAGGTCAGGCTTTCCAAGGCTGTCTTCTGCCCTCACCTGACACTTAACATAAGATTTTGGTGTGATGGTAATTTTGCCAAATGGAGGTCGACTCCCCCAAACATCACCCTGGTAAGTAATGAACATTTCCATGGGTGAAGACTTAGTTTTGCTTTACTTCTTCTAATACATGTCTCTTCTTTGAGTGGGTAAGAGTATACCTAGGTCAGCCCTGGTTAATTCAGATTGTTTTTTAAAAATTCCTCGGCTAGGGGCACCTGGGTGGCTCAGTCGGTTAAGCATCTGTGTTCGGCTCAGGTCATGATCCCAGGGTCCTGGGATTGAGTCCTGCGTGAGGCACCTTGCTCGGCGGGGAGTCGGCTTCTCCCTCTGCCTGCAGCTCCTCCTGCTTGTGCTCTCTCTCTGACCAAAAAAAAAAAAAAAAAAAATCTCTATGGTAGGTAATTTCCCTAGTTTCTTATTCAGATTTAGGGAATTTTGCTTTATTGCCCCATGCATTTTAAGTGTCTGGCCATGCTATTCTTAGTGTAGATAGAAAACAGCCTGTCTCTTTCTCTCCCTCTCTCTCGTTTGGCACTGTCAACAAACATTTGGGGAGTACTTAGTTCAGGAGGCTGCTGGGTACCACAAATTAAGCAATCTGACATACCTGTTAATTTCATTAGAAATAGCATTTGGGGGAGTGCCTGGGTGGCTCAGTCGGTTAAGTGTCTACCTTCGGCTCAGGTCATGATCCCAGGGTCCTGGGATTGAGTCCTGTGTCAGGCTCCTTGCTCAGTGGGAAGCCTGCTTCTCCCTCTCCCTCTGCTCCTCCCCCTGCTTGTGCTGGCTCGCTCTCTCTCATTCTCTCACTCTCTCTCGGAAATAAATAAATAAAATTTTTTTAAAAAGCTAAAAAGTAGAATTTAGTGTCGCCTTGGTGGCTCAGTCGATTAAGCGTCCGACTCCCAATTTGGGCTCAGGTCATGATCTCGGGGTCATGAGATCAAGCCCCGTGAGGGCTCCATGCTGGGCAGGGAGTCTGCTGGAGATTCTCTTTCCCTCTGCCCCTCCTCACACACGTGCTCTCTCTCTTTCTCTCAAATAAATAAATAAATCTTAAAAAAATATGGCATTTAGGATTTCATTTACATATAGTCTATATCTTGTTATATATCAGAAATATTTGTGAAACGTAAACTCCCAAAATGTAGGGAATTCTTCAGTGAGATGGAGTTAATCTCCTTGTAGCATTGTGCATTTTAAAAGGTCTAGGATGTAATAGGGACTCATTAAATGGCAGGTACTAGAATTGTTTATCTTGATACCCTCCACAGTGCTTTGTACGGGGCAATCAATAAGTATTGGTTGAATGAATTAGCATGCCATGTCCCATACTATACACAGGGAAATACTAAGATAGGAGCCCTCTAGCACAATGACTCCATTTCATCACTGAAGCTTAGTATGAAGGTATCCATCCTGCAGCCTTTTTACCAGATGCAGGCTCTCTTGACCTTGGAATGTGGACCACTTCAAATTTTCAGGGGGAAAGAAGCATGCCTAATTAACTAGTAGGGCCTAACCTCTTGTCAGGATGGAACTTAAGAAGTTTGTTTAAATATACGGAAAAGCTAAGCTCACTCGACACAGATTGGTGGGGGGGAGGTTTCTACACATTATTCAAGTTATTCATGTCAAAAGCGATTAGTGGGCCCTGGTTTCCATTATTACGTCACTCATTAGGAGAGTGAGAGCTGGGAGCTGTGCAAGTCACATGATTCAGTGAAGGAATTAACTGAATTTTCTTTGTGTTTCTGCCCTTAGCCATATTCAGTTTTTAGTATATTTGGAAAAGGTGAAAACAGAACATGGAGATCGAGTTACTTTAATGCTGTCAGACTGCTAAGTGGTGGAAACTTGTTGAAGAGATTTACCGAGCTGTTTCCTTAGATTAAAGACTTCAGTGAATTAATTAAGAAGGTTCTGAGAGATAAAACATGCCAGACCCCTACTGGCTCATAAAATTGTTCTTCCCTACTGATGTGACGTGACAGCCTAGCACAGTTCACGTAAAGCTGCAGGGGAATAAAACAAGGGCCGTGCTGATGTGTTCAAAGACATGCAAGTGTTCAACTCCATCTGGCCGTGACAATGGAGTCAGCTGGGCCCCATGCTCATTTTCTTCTGCTCAAGCACCTGAGCACAATAGAAGCATAGACTTTGGCAAGGTGCTAGACTATTTGGTGAAAATGAAGTCAGAATTTCAGAGGAGCTTCACAGATTTTGATGAGTAGGTATTATGTTTCATGTTTTAGTCATTGCTTTTGGAATGCACACCTGAAGCTAGCCCTCAGTTATCAAGCCAGATGTGCCACTCAGTTTCCAGAGTGACTGACTGAACTGAAAGTGAACTATGTCTGTAAGGAGACAAATATCCCTGGAATGTTCCAGACAAGTAGATGAATTGCAGAAGTATTCTAAAAATTTTGACCAATGTTTGGGCCTGCTGGTATAGGAAGTACATTCTTTTTCAGGCAACAGTGAAGTCAACATTGCCAAAAGCATCAGCCAACATTGAAGTTGCAAGCCATCAACATTAATATATACCTGTAGTCAGAGACTGAGTATGCTATAGTCAGAGATTTATGCTATGGCTGAATATAACATATTCATTCAACACAGATTTATTAAGTGCTAGACCTTGGAAATGCCTCAGTTCTTATACTCTAACAGTGCTGTTCAATAGGAATATAATTTGAACTATCTATGTAATTTAAAATTTTCCAGTAGCCACATTAAGAAATTTAAAAGAAACCAATAAATTAATTTTAATACTATATTTTATTTCGCCAAATATATCTAAAATATTATTTTGGTATGTGGCCAATTTGGAAATTATTATTATTATTATTATTATTTATTTTTTAAAAGATTTTATTTATTTGAGAAAGAGAGAGTGAGCGAGAGAGAGAGCCCAAGCCAAGGGGAGAGGCACAGGGAGAAACAGACTCCCTGCTGAGCAGGGAGCCCGACACGGGGCTGGATCCCAGGACCCTAGGATCATGGCCTGAGCCGAAGGCAGACGCTTAACCGACTGAGCCATCCAGGTGCCCCAGAAATTATTATTTTTTAATAGTTTATTATTTTGGGGGAATCTGGGTGACTCAGTTAAGCCTTGACTCTTGATTGGGCTCAGGTCATGATCTTAGGGTCATAAGATGGAGCCCCATGCTGGGTGTGGAACCTGCTTGGGATTATCTCTTGCCCTCTCCCTCTACCCCTCCAACCACCCCCAAAAAAAGTTTTTGGTTTTTTTTTAGTAATCTCTACACCCAACGTGTAGAACTCAGGCCCCGTGACCTATTTAGAAATTGTTTTTTTATATGATACATTTATTTTTTTTTTAAAGATTTTATTTATTTTTGACAGAGCACACGCAGGGGGAACAGCAGAGAGAGAGGGAGAAGTAGACTCCCTGCTGAGCAGAGAGCCCGATGCGGGGCTCAATCCCAGGACCCCGAGATCATGACCTGAGCCAAAGGCAGACGCTTAACCATCTGAGCCACCCAGGCGCCCCCTATTTAGAAATTATTAATAAAATAGTTTACATTCTTGGGCGCCTGGGTGGCTCAGTTGGTTAAGCGACTGCCTTTGGCTCAGGTCATGATCCTGGAGTCCCGGGATCGAGTCCCACATTGGGCTCCCCGCTCAGCGGAGAGTCTGCTTCTCCCTCTGACCCTCTTCCCTCTCATGCTCTCTGTCTCTCATTCTCTCTCTCTCAAATAAATAAATAAAATCTTAAAAAAATAAAATAAAATAGTTTACATTCTTTGGAATCCAGCTTTTCTAATTTGGTATTTTACACTTTCAGCACATCTCACAATGTGCTCACCATGTTTCAGCTACTCAAAGCCACACGTGACCAGTAGTTACCATATGGGGCAGCCCAGGTCTAGAGGGATGAGTAAACAGGTAATTTCAGTGAAGTGTAACAGAAGCTATGATGAGACAAGTATAAGGTACAATGAACATAAACAAAGGCTTAGTCCCTTCAGTTTGTCCCCAGATTCCACAATTCTTTGTGCTTCTCTGCGTCCTTCTTTTTTTTTTTTTAACATTTAAAAATGTATACTTTAATAAGCATAGAAACAATTAGGTAAGCTTGTGGAGAAGCTGACCAAGATACATATATTAGGAGATACAATTGTCCATCTAAATTTTCTAGATTTCTTTTTTTTTTTGCAGAGTATTTATTCAAGTTATTTACTATATAATTTCTCATGTGCCATTTTGGAAGTCTTTTATTGTAAAGACTAGTCTTCTGTCTGATGACAAACAGCAGCCACACTGTCAGTGATTATTCTGGACCTCCACGTTGGATAAATTCAATTTCTTCTTGAGATACAAGTTTCCTTCTGTATTTCTGAGGTAATGTTTTTATTATTTCTGCAGTGTCTGGTGGACCCTGATGCACCAGCAAATCTGGGGATTTCCTTCCCTTAGAATGCTGTGAAATTGAAGAAGAGTGAGACGGTAGTCCTGCTGATCTCAAAACTTCTGATACGTTAGGTTTAGGATTGTCTCTTCTGTCAGGGAACCTTATTAATGGAGTATGTGGCTTGACTACCTGAACGACCCTGCTGGCAGACGCCATCTTACTGCCCATCATGACCCCAGGATGTGGCAGCAGTTTCCGGGGCGCTCGCTAGGCGCAGAGATAACAGGAATCCTGGGCAGCTGGGGGCCTCTCTGCGTCCTTCTTGCAGCTGCTCTTAAACCAAGCCAGCATCCTCTCTCTCAGACTTACACAACAGCCTCCAAATTGTCTACCTGCATCCACCTATGCGCCTCTCTGTTGCTAGAGTGACCTTTTAAACATGTGCATGTGATCATGTCCCCCCCCCCCCTCCCCGCTTAAAACCTTAAATGCATGAATGCACGGTGAACAAATGTGAAATGATGGATGTAAAGCACCCAGCACACAAGTTCTGCTCACGGAGTTCGCTACTTCTCCCTTTCACTGTTTCTGCCTCTTCCTTCTCTGGTTCCTTTTTCCGTCTGCCTCTCAGCCCCAGCCCCTCCTCCCCCTTTTACCACCCAACAGTGTCTTATCATCTGAATTTCTTTTTCTTTCTTGCCTTCCACTTTCTTTCCATTTTCTTTCTTTCTTTCTTTTCTTTTTCTTCTTTCTTTCTTTCTTTTTCTTTCTTTCTTTTTTCTTTCTTTCTTTCTTTTCTTTCTTTCTTTTTTTTTTTTCTTTCTCTTCTTTCTTTCTTTTTCTTTCTTTCTTTCTTCTTCTTTCTTTCTTTCTTCTTCTTCTTTCTTTTTCTTTCTTTCTTTCTTTTCTCTTTCTTTTCCTTTCTTTCTTCTTTCTTTCCTTTCTTCTCTCACCCTTCCTTCCTCCCTTCCTTCCTTCCTTCCTTCCTGTAGGCTCAATGCCCAACATGGGGCTTCAATTCACCACCCCGAGATCAACAGTCACCCGCTCTACAGATTGAGTCAGCCAGGCGCCCCTCTTCCTGCTTTAGTAGAATTTAAATGGGTTTGAATAGAATTTTAATGGGGTTTAAATTTTGTGCTATAGTTATTTACTTCTGTGGTTCAAGTTCTTCACTTAAAAATCAAGAGAGCTTGGGGCGCCTGGGTGGCTCAGTCATTAGGTGTCTGCCTTCAGCTCAGGTCATGGCCCCAGGGTCCTGGGATCGAGCCCCGCATCGAGCCCCACATTGGGCTCCCTGCTCCACGGGAGGCCTGCTCCTCCCTCTCCACCCCCCCTGTTTGTGTTCCCTCTCTCACTGTGTCTCTCTCTGTCCAATAAATAAATAAATAATCTTTAAAAAAATAAAAATCAGAAGAGCTTGACCCTGTATCAGGATTAAATTCAAGTGCTTTTCTTTTCTTTTCTTTATATTTTATTTATTTATTTGAGAGAGAGAGAAAGTGCACAAGCAGGGGGAGTAGCAGAGGGAGGAGGAGAAGCAGGCTTTCCCAAGGAGCCTGATGCGGGGCTGGATCCCAGGACTCTGGGATCATGATGGGAGCTGAAGCAGATGCTTAACCAACTGAGCCACCCAGGTGTCCGGTGCTTTTTTTTTTTTTTTTCAACATGGTCTTCAGTTAGCTCTTCTTGTACATTAGAGACTTCTATAGAAAAATACAAATCACCTTCTCCTTCTGGGGGGAAAACGATTCCCTTTCACATTTTGTAGAGGAGAAAATGGTGTAGCTACTTACTCAGGATCATCTACTGATTTGAAACAAGTCAGAAGAACCCAGGCACTTGCCCACAAGGGTACCTCTTTTAGGTAGATTGCTGCTGCCTCCTGGTAGTAGGGCAGTGAGGCAAATTAATTTTTCAGTGTTTGCAGAGGTCAATAAATAAATGAAATCCCTAATTAAATAAACCGGGGTTTTGAGAGCTTGCAGATTCCTTAACTTTTCACATTTTCTGTGGAGCACCAGTTCTCTTGTTTGAAGAACAGCCTACCCAAGCATATGGTGCTCCCTTTTACTTCTGGGAAAGTGGATTTATTCCAATAAGACAGCTCTGCCAGGTGTCAACACTCTTTCTACCTCCAGTGCGAGCAAGAAGAGATCCTGTAATTACAGAAGGAAGAAAGGAAGTTATAATTCAAGAAGGACTTCCTGCAGCCAAGCCATTAGTAGACACCAACACAAAACAAATGAGGGAGGATCTCATCCTAGAAAAGATGTTTCTGTACAAAAAAAACCCCCTGAAAGGCTTGGGCATTCAGATTCAGAATCAGCAAACAGTTGTTGAATAGATACTATATACAAGGCACATATTTCTACTATACCATTTTAATATTTGAGTCTAAGAGAAACTCTTCAGCTTTTTCCCAAATGGAATTTTTTTAAAAGATTTTATTTATTTATTTGACAGAGAGAGTGGAAGAGCACAAGCAGGGGGAACGGTAGAGGGAGAGGGAAAGCAGGCTCCCCGCTGAGCAGGAGCCCGATGCGGGGCTTGATCCCAGGACCCCGAGATCATGACCTGAGCCGAAGGCAGACGCTTAACCATCTGAGCCACCCAGGCGCCCCCCCAAATGGAATTTCATCCTGAAATGATATCCTGCAGAGCGAGGACCAACTACAGAAATACTTTAGTATTCATTATGTCAACTACATGCAAATTTAAAAAAGCCCAAACTGGGGCACCTGGCTGGCTCAGCTGGTGGAGCATGAGACTCCTGATCTTGGGGTCATGCGTTTGAGCCCCATGTTGGAGGGGTAGATTGTGCTTAAAATAAAATTTAAAAATCTTAAAAAAAAATCCACCCAAATACTTTAGTATTAAGGTACCTCTGCAACCTGAAACATTTTTCCTACCTTTTACCATTGCTCTATGAAGATACAGACACTGTGTACCACATTCCATCCTAGCATGTTGTTCTTACCCTCTTACTACAAAGATGTACTGAGA
Source organism: Zalophus californianus (assembly GCF_009762305.2). Lineage (NCBI taxonomy): Eukaryota > Metazoa > Chordata > Mammalia > Carnivora > Otariidae > Zalophus > Zalophus californianus. Next base: position 105,589,802 of record NC_045598.1, read on the forward strand.
ATGTCTTTCTGGACTGAATTACTCTTGTGAAAGAGTGGAAGCATGTTGTATTAATTAGAATAATTGCTATAACAGATAGATTCAAATAAGGAAAATGGCTCAAATACAAATCTTCCTTTCTTTCTGAAGACTTTTATATATTTTTTAAAAGACTTTATCTATTTATTTATTCATTTAACAAAGAATGAGAGAGGGGCGAGTGAGCACAAGCAGGGAAGTGGCAGAAGAAGAGGGAGAAGCAGGCTCCCTGCTCAGCGGGGAGCCCAGACACAGGGCTCCATCCTAGGACCCTGACACGGAGCTCCATCCTAGGACCCTGGGATCATGACCTGAGCCAAAGACAGATGCTTAGCTGACTGAGCCACCCAGGTGCCCCTAAAGATTTTTTATTTTTAAGTAAACTCTACACTCTATGTGGGGCTCGAACCACAACCCCAAGATCATCAAAAGTCACATGCTCTACCAACTGAGCCAGCTAGATGCCCTCAATTGTTTATTTCTTGCTTCTTAGCCAGAACAGCCCACCTCCATGCAGGAGGTAGGACCTAAATTAAGGAAGGCCCACAAAAGGCATGGAGGAGCACATGTGGGAAGTTTTTGTGGGCCTAGAAGTAGGGTATGTCCCTCAAAATGGGCTGTATGGACTGGTATCAGTTTGGTGCAGTTACTGGGTATGACAAGATAAGTACAGAAATGGAAACTAAGCCTTTAGAAAGTTTTATAACCGTTTTGCTGCCGTTTTATGTCTGCTGAATTTAATTTAAATGTCTTTGTGTTAAAATTTCATTTTTTCCAGTAACTCATTTGTAGTGTATTTTACAAAAGTTTTGGTCCACAATGAATGAGAAGGAAAAGAAAAAAACAACAAAAAACGTGATCTAGAAGCAAGAGTGTACATTACTTCCCTTCATCAGCTAGAACTTAGTCTCCTTTTTTTTTAAAAGATTTTTATTTATTTATTTGAGAGAGAGAATGAGAGAGAGAGAGCATGAGAGGGGAGAGGGTCAGAGGGAGAAGCAGACTCCCTGCCGAGCAGGGAGCCCGATGCGGGACCCGATGCGGAACCCGATCCCGGGACTCCAGGATCATGACCTGAGCCGAAGGCAGTCGCTTAACCAACTGAGCCACCCAGGCGCCCTAGAACTTAGTCTCCTGTTCATGTCTAACCATAGTGGAAGTTAGAAATGTCGTCCACGGGCGCCTGGGTGGCTCAGCCATTAAGCGTCTGCCTTGGGCTCAGGTCGTGATCACAGGGTCCTGGGATCAAGCCCCGCATCGGGCTCCCTGCTTGGCGGGGAGCCTGCTTCTCCCTTTCCCCCTGCTTGTGTTCCCTCTCTCGCTGTCTCTCTCTGTCAAAATAAGTAAATAAAATCTTAAAAAGAAAGAAAGAAAGAAATGTGGTCTAGCTGTTTGCAAAGAGAAAAGGGGAAAACAGAGATGTTGGTGAGTACTTAGAAGTCTCTGGCACACTTAGCTTGCACACCCAGAAACACAGCCTGAAGTGTGAAATAGAAGAGAGAGAATGAAGTCCTCTGGCAATGGGAGGTATATTTCCTACTTTTGTCCATTGCCAGCCATTGTAATTACTTACAATCCAGAAGGGTTTGGCTGTGAAGGCCAGAAGGGGAAATGTTTTCTCTACTTACTGTGCTCATTTCTCTCACACTCTAACTTTTCTTTCCATTCTCCCAACCATGCCTTAGTTCATCGTTTCTTAAACTACCGAAATAGCCTCCTAACATTAGTCCCTACCTCTAGCCACACATCTCTCATCCCCATCTAATGTGAACTTCGCCATGTTACTCTTCCATGATTCCTCATCACTTACAGGCTTGAGTTAGACTTTTTTTTTCTTTAAATTATTTATTGTTGTGTTAATCACCATACATTACATCATTAGTTTTTGATGTAGTGTTCCATGATTCATTGTTTGTGCATAACACCCAGTGCTCCACGCAGAACGTGCCCTCTTTAATACCCATCACCAGGCTAACCCATCCCCCACCCCTCCCCTCTAGAACCCTCAGTTTGTTTTTCAGAGTCTATCATCTCTCATGGTTCACCTCCCCCTCCAATTTACTCCCCTTCATTTTTCCCCTCCTGCTATCTCCTTTTGGGTTAGACTTTTGTCATAAAAATCCCATAAGGTCATTCACATTCCAGTCCCTTCCTACAGGTTAGGCCTCATCTCATGGACAGATGGATTAATGAAATCCTGCCTTTTGCTCTCCTGTGACTCATTGAGACTTCCCAAAGGAACCAATATCCATCTCGCCCTCTTGTGGCCACAAGACCTGAGCTTTGTTAAGGAGTGAGGAGGAAGCCAGAGGGAGGGCTAAAGTCAGCAGAGGGCTTTGCTTAGCCTATCTATGGGAGAAAAATGGGGTATTCAAGGAAAAGGAAGGAGAAGTTAGCAAATTCAAGGGAACTATACTTAGCTCAATTCCTAAGTCCCAAGTCCATTTCCAGACCTAGATGTGTCAACGTCCCATAAAAATGAGGTCCAGAAACTTCCAGGAAGTTGATAAGACTTTCTTTCCTTTTTTTTTTTTTAATTATTTTATTTATTTATTTGACAGACAGAGAGAGAGCGCACACAAGCAAGGGGAGCTGCAGGCAGAGGGAGAGGGAGAAGCAGGCTCCCTGCCGAGCAGAGAGTCCAATGCAGGCTCCATCCCAGGGCCCCAGGATCATGACCCGAGCTGAAGGCAGATGCCCAACCATCTAAGCCACCCAGGCGCCGCAATAAGACTTTCTTAAGTATGATAAGGGCCTTTCAAGAGAAGAAATGGAAGACATATTCCCCTTCCTCAAGGAACTTGTTATATAATACATCCATTGGAGTAATCAGCAGGCAGAATTGCATATGGTTAAGAGCATGACTCTAGAGTCAGGCTGTCTGGGTGTGAATGCTGCCTCTGCTACTTACTGTGTGACCTTGGGTAACTTATCTAACTTCTCTGCTTCAGTTCCTACACTTTAAGTAGGAGTGATAATGCTACCTACCTCATAAGATCATCATGAAGATTAAATGAGATAATATTTGTAAAGTAATTAGGATAGTATCAGGCATATAATAAGTACTTCAGTGCTTTTAAAATAAACACATATAATTAGAGATTTCTAGATAACATATTACAACACTCATTGTGTGGCTTAGTTCCATAAGAATTCAGAAATTGGGGGTGCCTGTGTGGCTCAATTGGTTAAGTAACTCAATCTCAGCTCAGGGTTGTGAATTCAAGCCCTGCGTTGGGCTCCATCCTGGGTGTGGAATCTACTTAAAAACAAAATAAAACAAGAACAAAAACAGAAATGGGAAAAATTACAGGGAAAAAGAAATTAAGAAGGGTTTCAATAAGGTAGTGAAACCAAAGAGTGAGCAGATTTGGGAAGACAGAGGTGTGGCCGGATCCAGGTGAAGGCATGGAGGTAGAAACCAACATGGTATGGGGGCAGGTGGTGGAGAATGAGAAGAGATGGCAGGGTGTAGAATTGCAATTGGGCAACAGAGAGAGCTAAGGTTGACACCTGATTGCATAGGACTCTGAAAGACTGTAGGAGGCAATGGAGAATTGTTGACATTTTTCAGAGGGAAATGACATGATGGAAATGGTGTTTTGGGAAGATTCATCTGGCAGTGGTTTTCTGGAAAGACTGGAGAAGAGAAAAGACCAGGAGTGGGAAGGACAGTTATAATAATTCTGGCTTGAGGTGGTTATAATAATAAAATAATTATAGTTATAATAATTCTGACTTGAGGTGGTGAGGACCTGATTTAATGTTGTACTAGACGTGAGATGAGAGGAATTTGTGAGATGTTTGGTTTTAAATTTATTTTCAGAAAGTAAAAAAAGTAAGATATGCTTAGAGTTAAAAAAAATTGAATAGTACATAAAGGTATAAAATGAAAAATAAAAGTCTCCCTTGTCTTTGCCACCCCTAGTCTGGCTTTACAAAGGTAAGCACTCTTAAAGATTTCTTGTGTACTTCAAGTAAGGTTTTTTTTTTTAAAGGTTTTATTTATTTATTTGACAGAGAGAGACACAGCAAGAGAGGGAACACAAGCAGGGGGAGTGGGAGAGGGAGAAGCAGGCTTCCCGCGGAGCAGGGAGCCCGATGTGGGGCTCGATCCCAGGACCTCGGGATCATGACCTGAGCCGAAGGCAGATGCTTAACGACTGAGCCACCCAGGCGCCCTTCAAGTAAGTTTTAAGCATATACCTGTATATAAATGGTTGACTCTGTTTTTCCTGGTAGTTATGTTCTATAAATTTGTCTCCAGCACTGAATTAGCAAATATAGAACCATTGCTCTTAGGGAAACACAGGGTTAGATTCTTGCAAGTCTCTGATCATAACATTTTCTTTTTTTTTTTTAAGTTGAGGAGTTTATTAGGGAAATATGAGAGGCAAAGACAACCCAAGTGACAAAAAGAAAAATCTGAAAATGTCCCTTCAAGCCAAGTGGGGGCCTGGCCTTGACCTCCCCAAAAGGACAAGAAACTGGTGGGTTAGGAACAACATTCTCTGGTGGCCACCTTGCCAGGGCGTAAGTGTCTCAGTCAGGACTGCCTTCCACCCCCCACCAAAGGTGGAAAGGAGACAAAGACTGTTTATAGAATCAATGCAGAGGCAATGAGAGCTGTAAGGAAAGTCAGAGAGAGAGAGAGAAAGAGAGGTGGGGAGGACCTTGACAAAGAGTCCTAACGTTTGGCTCGGAGCACCTCAAATACACTGACGAACAGTTCTACAAAATGTTACTTAAGAGATAAAATGCCTAATGTTGGTTCCAAGAGCTCCCCTGGACGTCTTCCCACATGCCACATCACACACTGATGTACGTGGCAGAGCCCAAAGGCCACGCTTTTGAAAAAAGAAAAACAAGAATAAGCCCTGTTGCTCTTTAAGGAGAGAGGGAGGAGCTGAGGCTGCTGGGGCCTTTCCCGCATTGGCCTGTATTCCGTAAAGCAACTTCCCAGCAGCAGCATGGTGTAGTTCTAGGTAAGGGTCTTACCTTTTGTCACCCGTGCTTCAATGTACTCTATTCTCCGTTCGAGGGCTGTCAATTTCTTGTTTAGTGTTGCAAGTCTTGAATGACAAGACATATCAAATGAGTTGAGAAAGTCCGCGATTTTCTTGATGCTGCTGGTGAAGACTTCAATGTATTCCCGGTTCGCCCAGTCCTGGTGACTCTCCGGCTGCACTGGATCCTCTTGACCCGCAATGGCTGCCACCTGATGAGGAGCCACTGCCTGATCATAACACTTTCAACTGATCAAGCATAACTTTGGTTTTGTGTATTTCTGTTTAAAGACACCTTATTTAATATGTATTGTTGATTCATTAACATTGAGCTCATGACCAAGAGCACTGTGACTCATGCCTGAAGGGAGCTTATCTAATGCCTATTTTCTCTCTAGGGCACATTGAAGTTTTCTTGAGCTTGGGCACACTAGACAGCCCTTCAGCACAACAGTTGGGGGCCATTTTAAACAGTGAAATCACCAACGGCACCAAAAAATGTGAAAAACATGACACTACATAGACTATGAGTAGGACACTTGTTTGTAGGATCAGAGCTAAAAAAAGAAGGCAGAGCGCTCCTTTGTTGGACCTCAGCTGGGAACAAACCTGTCCTGTGACTCAGATTGTTTGCTGCTCTGTACGTGTCCATGGATGACCATGAAAGTGTTAAGAGTATTGATTGGGAGGCTACAAGTAAGTTTTAGCCAGTAGGCAAATTGACAAATATAGAACCCACAAATAATGAGAATGAGCTGTGTTTAGAGAGAGGCCCAGCTTCCGGGCCGTATGACCTGCGCAGTTACACAGAGCTGCATTCAGTATGTATGTATATAAACACACACACTTCAGCAATTCTTGACATCACATTCAGACACTATACCCTCAGTAGCATTGCGGCCAAGCCAAAGGATATTTGTATTTCAAATAATGATCACGATTGCCTTGTTGCTCTCCAAAAAGTTTGTACTAATTTTCACTCCTAGCAAGAATATTTGAGAATGTCTATTTTCTCACAGCTTACTAACTGTGAATTTCCAAACTTTAAAACATTTGCCAATCTGATCGTTGCAGTTGTTTTAATTTGCATGTATGTAATCATGTGTGAAGTTGAACATGTTTATGTATTAGTCATTTTTCTTTTTCCCTTTTGTGAATTGCCTATTGCTATCCTTTGTTCTAATACTATAGGTTGTTTACCTTTAGTATTTCTTTATATAAATTAAGTAGCTCTTTGCTTGTTATATGAGTTACAAATATATTATCCTTGACTTATGAGTCTTTTGATTTTATTTGCAGCATTATTGGGGGGGTACTTCTTAATCCCCTTCACCTATTTCTCTTGGCAACCACCAGTTTTTCTCTGTATTTATGAGCCTGTTTCTGTTTTATTTTGTTTGTTCATTTGTTTTTTTATGTAATTTTTTAAGATTTTATTTTTAATAATCTCTACACCCAGAGACTTTAATAATCTCTACAACCCTGAGATCAAGAGTCGCATGCTCCACTGACTGAGCCAGCCAGGTGCCCCCATTTGTTTTGTTTTTCAGATTCCACATATAAGTGAAAATCATGATATTCATCTTTATCTATGTGACTTCTTTCCTTTTTTTAATTTTAAAAAAGATTTTATTTTATTTTATTTTTTAAAGATTTTATTTATTTATTTGACAGAGAGAGACACAGTGTGAGAGGAAACACAAGCAGGGGAGTGGGAGAGGGAGAAGCAGGCTTCCCGCAGAGCAGGGAGCCCGATGTGGGGCTTGATCCCAGGACCCTGGGATCATGACCTGAGCTGAAGGCAGACACTTAACGACTGAGCCACCCAGGTGCCCTAAAAGATTTTATTTTTAAGTAATCTCTACACCCAACATGGGGCTTGAACTTACAACCTGAGATCAAGAGTCAGATGCTCTACTGACTAAGCCAGTCAGGTGCCCCTGCTTTTAATTTTTCAATAAACAACTTAAGAATTATTTCAGATTTACCACAAAGTTGCAAAAATAGTAGGTACCATAAGAGTAAGTGTTCTCATCTACCCTAAACCCAGTTTTTCCTATTATTAACATCTTATATTAGTATGGTAACTTTATCACAATTAATGAGCCAATAGTGCTGTGTTATTATTAACTAAATTTCATGCTTTACTCAGATTTCCTTAGTGTTTTAGTCTCATATTCTGTTTCAGTTCCAGGACCCCATCCAGGATACCACTTACTATTTATTCATAATGTCTACTTAGGCTCTTCTTGGCCACGACAGTTGTTTCCTGCTTTCTATCATTGTCATCCCACATCAGTTCATGGCTAATGGGAGCAAAACCCTCTTGGAACCAGCCATGCCCAGGATACAGAATCAGCAAATAGCTGACTCTAGATCCCTATCTCTGCTCTCCCTCCTGCTTCCAACCGCCTTACCCCGAGGCTCTCAGGCATTCCCACCTCCCCGGACATTCACTCCCGTGCCCTGTGCATTCCTCCTTTGCCCTCTGACTTCAACATATTGAAGGTAAGTCTTCCTTTGAAGTAAAAGGCTGCTTTCTAGCCTTCTTTGCCAGAGGCTGGGATCACCCCCACATATTCCCACAAGCTTGCTTTATTTGTTTGTGTGTGTGTTTATTTATCACCTTGGTTAGGGTAGCTGGCTAGTTTCTGGTACCATTCTAAGCAAGGAGTCTCTCCTTCAGATCCTGGAGAGACTGAGGACTACCACTAGCAGAGACAGGGAGGCTGAGAAGAGTTGGTGAACTGGGGAAGTTAATGCCCCTGGTTTGTATGTGTCTGAAGTAAAGGTGATGCAGAAGCGCAGAAGTCCTAGAGAAAGCTGGAAATACAGATTTTGTACACTGACAGGAGGTCAGCATTTAAAATGGAGATGTGAGAGTTACCTGCTTTTGAGGGTGGCAGTAGAAGGCATGGGAATGAGGGAGGAGAGCTGAGGGCAGAGGAGAGAGCCTTGTCTACAGTTAGGAGACTGGGAAGGAGGGCCTGTGCTGGAGACAGGTGAGGGGCTGGAGTGTGGAAGACTAGGAAGCAGAGGAACAAGAGACATCCGGGAGAAGGAGCACTGAAAAGAGGTCTTCAGTTTCTGAGCTCAACTATGGAGGAGGGACAAAGGGGACTCAGAACCACTGGGTACAAACTGACACAGGCAATGGCGAATAGAAAGGAAAGAGATAGGATAGCAGCTACAAGTGGCGAAAGGAAGGGGATATGGTTCTCCTATACATCTTTGAGGTCAGAAGCAAAGTAACTCAGAGAGTGAATTAGCGAAGATGATAGAGGGGAAAGGGAAATTGGTGGAAGCTGGGTTCTATTTAGGTTCTTATAGTTGCCCTGCTTCACTAGGATGTAAGCTCACAAAGGCAAGGATTTCTATCTGTTTTGACTTCTGGAATATTCCAGGAGCCTAGAACAGTGCCTGGCACCTGGTAGGTCTTCAATAAACACTGCTGAAGGATTGAGAAGAACGGGAATTATTAAGTCTAGATACTGGAAGAGAGACTGGCTTTATTTATTTATTTATTTTTATTTTTCATTTTTTTAAAGATTTTATTTGACAGAGAGAGACACAGCGAGAGAGGGAACACAAGCAGGGGGAGTGGGAGAGGGAGAAGCAGGCTTCCCGCGGAGCAGGGAGCCCGATGCGGGGCTCGATCCCAGGACCCTGGGATCATGACCTGAGCCGAAAGCAGACGCCTAACGACTGAGCCACCCAGGTGCCCCTCTTTATTTGTTTTTAAAGATTTTATTTATATATTTGACAGAGAGAGAGCCACAAGCGGGGGGAGCTGCAGGCAGAGGGAGAGGGAGAAGCAGGCTCCTCGAGGGGCAGGGAGCCCAATGCGGGACTCAATCCCAGGACCCCAGGATCACAACCCGAGCTGAAGACAGTCGCTTAACCAACTGAGCCACCCAGGCACCCCGAGAGACTGGCTTTAGAATGAAGGATAAATGAACAGATGTATCTCTTCCTCTTAGACCATAGGGAAGATTGAGGAGCTGGGGTAGATACAGAACTCATGCCTGAAGCCCTGGGCTAAAGGACATGGTACCCAATGAAGATGGACTGCAGGCTTGTCAAGGAACTAAGGGCAAAAATCTCTTCCTGCTTCCATCCAGGGCAGCCAGGAGCTGGCCTGGGACACCAGCTGGGCTCTTTCCCCAGCCCTTTGCATTCCAGCTCAGTCCTGTGCACAATGAAGAAAGGGAACTGACAGTGCAGTGACATGATTTAGGTTAATGAACAACTGGTCACCTGCCAAGTGGGTGGGAAGTTGTTTTTCTTTCTGCCCACTTTTGTAGAAAAAAAGTTTTTATGAATGATTCATCTCTTCTCATTACCCAGAGTACAAATTTGTGAGCTGGTAACAAGAGATTAAAACCCAGGGAGAACATATTCACCCCTAACTCCCCACCTACCCCCAATTTCTGGTGGATGGATATGTTCACTATCTTGATTGCAGTGAGGATTTCATGGATATAAATATAGACGTACACATAGATACCTATACGTATCTCAAAACTATCAAATTGTACGTTTACATTTATGCAGTTTACTGTGTGTCAATTATACCCCAATAAAGCTGTTTAGAAAAAGGAAAACAGGGGGCGCCTGGGTGGCTCAGTCGTTAAGCGTCTGCCTTCAGCTCAGGTCATGATCCCAGGGTCCTGGGATCGAGTCCCACATTGGATTCCCTGCTCTGCGGGGAGCCTGCTTCTCCCTCTGCCTCTCCCCCTGCTTATGTTCCTTCCCTCGCTGTGTCTCTCTCTGTCAAATAAATAAATAAAATCTTAAAAAAAAAAAAAAAGAAAAAGGAAAACAGGAATCTCATATAAAATATGTTTTTTATTTTTTTTAATTTTATTATGTTATGTTAGTCACCATACAATACATCATTAGTTTTTGATGTGGTGATCCACGATGCATTGTTTGCGCATAACACCCAGTGCTCCATGTAGTACGTGCCCTCCTTAATACCCATCACTGGGCTAACCCATCCCCCCTCCCCCCTAAAATATTTTTATAATCACAGAGTTAGGGTATTTAATTTGTGCATGTATCAATGTATCGAATTTGTCTTGGCAATCAAAGAGAAAATCATTCTGAAGTAAGATACTATTTTGGAGAAAACAAAGGACAACCAGGGAGACAAGATGCAAAGAGTGTCATTGCAGGAATCCCAGCCACACACCAGGATAAACTAACCATTTTCTGGGGAGTTGGGTGGGGAGGCAAAGAACTGAAGAGGAGAAAGTCTTCCATTAGCTGGGGTGAGAATGTTGCGTTCTTTTTGTAATTCCTTATTTAGCTGGCTGACTCCTTGAGACCATGCTCTCCTTGTCCCCACCAACATACATAAAACCCTCTTTTTAACAACCTAGAGAGAAAGATGTTTTCTTCCCAAGGGAAGCCAGTTGCTCTGGCATTCTGCTGGTCCCAGGGTCTCATTTCATATTCCTCCTGAGGCACTACAGAACTTGAGAGACGCAAGTACAGTTCACTGAATGGATGGATCAAGGACCTGGTTTCCCTGGCCCCAGGACTCAGTGATGAATGAAACTCTTGCTGAGGCCCATCCACTTTAAACTTCTCTGAAAAGGTTTTGGAAATTATGTCCACAGGAATCAAATTTAAGTGGCTAAGGATTTAAATTACTCCCAACTGGGGGCACCTGGGTGGCTCAGTCGGTTAAGCGGATGACTTAGGCTCAGGTCAGGATCCTTGAGTCAGTGGGGAGTCTGCTTCTCCCTCTCTCTCTGCCCCTCACTCTGCTTGTGCTCTCTCTCTCAAATAAATAAATAAATAAATAAATAAATAAATAAAATCTTTAAAAAAATTATTCCCAATTGGTCTCTGCCATTGCATTGCAGTCCTAGGGCTTTTATGCCAAATAATACGCATGAAACAGTGCTGGGTGCTGTTCTTAATCCTAAAGAGGCAGGGTTGGTTCTTGATCTTGACTTGAAATTCAGAAAGGCTAGAGACTAAAATTCCTGGGGCAGAGGTGACAAATCAATAGTTATGAGTTGGAACTGGTCTGCTTAATAGAGCGCATTCAGTAGGGAGGGTTAAAGTCAACTCATTTCCTGAACTAACAGGTCCCAAATTTACTAAAAATCTCCAAAGGATTCCAGGGGGACCATGGAGGCAAGGGAGCCAGTAATTGGCTTCTACTCCTTCAGGCTTTGGCTCCAAAGCCTCCTCTTCAGAGAGGCTTCTCCAACCATTCTCCGTACCTAGCTGCCATCATGATGCCCTCTCAAAATTTTCTTCATAGCACATTTCAGTGTCTTATCAATTAATTCACCCGTTTAGTTTCTGTTTCTCCTACACTGGAGGAGACTCTCCACCGGAGCAGGGATGTCACCTCCTGTGTTCACCCCTGTATCACTGCAATAATGCAGAATAATGGCTTCCCAAATGTGGCCACATCTTTGTCCTAGGAACCCGTAAATATGTTACTTCATAGAGCAAAAAGGACTTTGCAGATGTGATTCAGTTAGGGATAGGGACTCAAAGATGGGGAAAGTATCCTGGTCCAGGTGGGCCCTGTGTAATCACAAATGTCCTTCTAAGGTGGAGGAAGAAGAATCAGTGTCGTGAAGGAGCTATGACAACAGAAGAGGCAGTCAGAAAGTGGGAGAGAGACTTGAGGATGCTGCATTGCTGGCTTTGAAGATGGACGAAGGGGCCATGAACTACGGAATGCGGGCAGCTTCTAGAAGCTGGGAAAGACAAGGACATAAATTCTCTCTGAGTGCCTCTAGAAGGAAGGCAGCCCTGCCAATAGCTTGATTTTGGGATTTCTAATCTCCAGAACTGTAAGATGATAAATTGTTTAAAGCCACTAAATTTGTGGTAATTGGTTATAGCAGCTATAGAAAACTAATACATATGGTACCCAGTGCATAAACATATGTTTATTGACCATCTTCCTTATATCTGGGACCCCAGCCTATAATAAAAATAATACTGAGGCACCTGGCTGGCTCAGTTGGGGGGAACATTTGACTCTTGATCTTGGGGTTGTGAGTTCCAGCCCCACATAGGGTGTAGAGATTACTTAAAAATAAATAAACTTTTTCTAAGTCCTCTTCCAGATCTCATCTACATGAATACACATTAAAAAAAAACAACAACAACTTTGTGGGGGGCACCTGGGTGGCTCAGTCGTTAGGTGTCTGCCTTCAGCTCAGGTCATGATCCCAGGGTCCTGGGATCAAGCCCCACATCGGGCTCCCTGCTCTGCAGGAAGCCTGCTTCTCCCTCCCACTCCCCCTGCTTGTATTCCCTCTCTCACTGTGTCTTTGTCAAATAAATAAATAAAATCTTAAAAAAATAAAAAATAAAAAAAACTTTGTGGGGTGCCTAGGTGGCTCAGTTGGTTAAGCATCTTCCTTTTGATTTCAGCTCAGGTCATGATCTCGTCATGAGATTCAGCTCTGCATTGGGCTCTGCGCTGCTCTACTTAAGATTCTCTCTCCCTCTCCCTCTGCTGCACCTCCCCCACCTAAAATAAATAAATTAAGATAAAGTAATAAATAAAAATCTTTGTGATTGTAATGTGTGTAGACATATATATACATAGTTTTTATTTTTCTGTTTAACATTATTTTATTGCCTGAGTGTGTCAGTTTGGGTCCTTTGGGAGAAGAGATACTGAGACAAAATTAAGAATGTAAGGAATTTGTTAAGGGTAACACCTGTGAGGGGCACCTGGGTGGCTCAGTTGGTTAAGCAACTGCCTTCGGTTCAGGTCATGATCCTGGAGTCCCGGGATCGAGTCCCACATCGGGCTCCCTGCTCAGCGGGAAGTCTGCTCCTCCCTCTGACCCTCTTCCCTCTCGTGCTCTCTAATTCTCATTCTCTCTCTCTCAAATAAATAAATAAAATCTAAAAAAAAAAAAATACAAAAAAAAAAAGGGTAACACCTGTGAAAGAGGGAGGATGCAGGACGGGGCAAAGAAGAGCCTCCAGCACTGCGCAAATCTGACAGTCTCAGCCCGCCCAGGACAGAGGCCTGAGGCAAAGACTGCCAGTATAGGAGTCCCATGTTGAGCAGAGATGGCCAGGTCCTAATACCCAGTCATCCTTAGTCATTGGCAAGGATTGCCAGGGAAGAGTGTGCTCTCACCTTGAACTAATAGTGAATCCTGAAGGTGCTGCAGCTGGAAGAGGGGGGAGATGGGTATACTTCTGGCAGCTGAACAGAAGGCACTTTTTTTTTAATTTAAAGATTTTAGGGGCGCCTGGGTGGCTCAGTCGTTAAGTGTCTGCCTTCTGCTCAGGTCATGGTCCCAGGGTCCTGGGATCGAGTCCCGCATCGGGCTCCCTACTCAGCGGGAAGCCTGCTTCTCCCTCTCCCACTCCCCCTGCTTGTGTTCCCTCTCTCTGCTGTGTCTCTCTCTGTCAAATAAATAAATAAAATCTAAAAAAAAAGATTTTATTTATTTGACAGAGAGAGAGAGCACAAGCAGGGGGAACAGCAGAGGGAGAAGCAGCCTCCCTCTGCAGGGAGCCCGATGCGGGACTCGATCCCAGGACCCTGAGATCATGACCTGAGCCGAAGGCAGACGCTTACCTGACTGAGTCACCCAGGCGCCCCCCTAACTTTTTTTTTTTAAAGATTTCATTTATTTATTTTGAGAGAGAGAGAAAGTATTTCCTTGAAGGGAATCCAGCTGGGCACCCCCATGGCTGCTACAGCCCCCCGCCCCCCCCCTCCCCCCCGCCGCCGTGTCCTTTGGCTTCACTTCTCCTACACATTTGGTAAGTCTTCTGTGGGCCTCTCTTCCTGAGGAGGAACTCAGAGGGAGGTTAACGGAATAAACTACTGTCCCTGTTGCTGCCATTAGTCTCAGGGCTGTAACCAGTACTCTGCTTCCTCCCCACTGCAAACCTCCCTTGCCCTCAGCCATTACATCTCCTGTTCTCCGTAGTGGACCCAGTGGTGTGGCCCAAACCCTGATTCCTGAGAACTCTGAGGTCCCTTTGCAGGTCAGGGTTGCTGCACCTTTTCATTCTTGGTCACAGCTACACAAGGAAGGACTGCGCGGTGCCCACATAGGTCACCACACACCTTTTTACTGGGATGCTGGCAAGTTACCGGGACCTCCATCCTATCCCAGCTTTGCAAGAGCAGTCCTATCTCCTCCCTGATCAGGGTCAATTACCCCTGACAGCACAGTAGCTCCTCACCCCGCCTGCTGCTTCCTGTGCACTCATAAGGAGCCCAAACGACAGCGACGTATGGAGCCTAACATGCCCCTGTGGGAAGAGCCTGCCCCTTTGTGGACTAGAAGCTCTGATCCTGCAGAGCCCCGCCCTGCAGGAACAGGAAGCACAGCCCCCAGTGGGTCACTGAGAGTGATGGTAAGTGGGTGCTTCGGGCTGAAAGTCTGTGTCCTTCCAAAAGTCATATGCTAAAATCTTAATGCCCGACGTAATGACTTTAGGAAGTGGGGACTTTGGGAGGTATTGAGGTCATGAGGGCAGAGCCTTTGTGACTGCAATTAATGTCCTTATAAGAAGGAGACCAAGTAAAATCCCCTCTTCTTTCTGCCATGTGGGAAAACACACACATCGGGCCCCTGTGTGGCTGAGTCCTTAAGCATCTGCCTTCAGCTCAGGTCATGGTCCCAGGGTCCTGGAATTGAGCCCCACATTGGGCTCCCTGCTCCTCGGGAAGCCTGCTTCTCCCTCTCCCACGCCTCCTGCTTGTGTTCCTGCTCTTGCTAACTCTCTCTCTCTGTCAAATAAATACGTAAAATCTTAAAAACAAAAACAAAAACAAAACACAAGTGTTTATTGTTTATAAGCCACCCAGTTGGTGGTATTTTGTTATAGCAGCATGAGCTGAGTAGGACTGTGGGGCTACTCCTTTCCTGCTCCAGAACTGGCTGTATTTTGTGTCACCGGGTATATGGGCCAGAGCAGTGTTTCTAGAGCGGAATGTGTTGCCTTCACAATGTGAAGAGGCTTCTCAGGTGCTGTGATTCCTTCTTTGTCCTAAGAGATGCAAGATGAAGCAATTTTTCTTTTACTTTGGAGGGGATGTCCTGGCATGTTCTTAAACACTGGACTCCTAAAAACTTCACTGTGGTTTTGAGGTAGTAGACCCCAGAATCTTCGTAGGGATTATCTTTCACATTCTGGGGCATGTGTGTCTCCACATAAGCTTACTGAAGCTTACAGTATGCAAGCTACTCTTGCTTCTCCTGACTGATCAGCATGATGTCATCAATAGATCAAAGGGATGTTCTGCAGGATGTTCCAACAGTCCAGACTGTTTCTGACTAGATGGGCTGAATCCATTGTAAACTGGACTTTAGTTAGGATTCTATATATTACCTGGCCCTCATAAGCTCTACTCAACAAGGGGGTGAGATGATGCTTCAGGTCTCCAGATATAAATGTCAACTCAGGTCCTGTGTCCAACAGTCCTCAAAATGCCTGGCCTGTTCTCCTCTCCTCTGTTTACAGTCGCCTGAGCAAACAGTCATAAGTCCTCTTTGGAAAGACTGGGGAATTATTGTAGTATATACTTACCACCATATTGCCAGTCTTGGAGACCCGGCCACCTCTTTAACCGATGCACTTTAGGTCTGAAAACGGACTCAGGTTGAGGAACTAGATAAGGGATCAGGATTTTTTTTTACTGGGACTTCCATCCTTAGGTTCCTGCTTATCTATTTTTGCTTTCTTTCAATGACATATTTCCAGTAATACCTGTGCTTTGATTGCCCATCTATTTGCCCCTAGGGATGCCACGTTCTATTAACCATCTCTACAACTCTGTGTCAAGCTCCCTGGGCTGTCACTCTGACCTTGCCAGTCATTAGGATAATTGTAACCCCCAGGCTTCTGGCAGTTAAGTTTAAGTGCTGCCACTGGGCCTCTATTGCTTTGGAACACTCCTTTATTTCTGTTGCTATAAAAGAGCCAAGTGGTGACAACATACCCTCTTATTAGCCCTGGCTTGCAGAAGAAAGCCACGCTGAGCTCTGTAGCAATGCTGGTACTGCCCTCACCAGCACATTCCTGATGGCCTTGGTAAGTGGGTTCCTCCAGACGTTCTACGGAACATCCTCTGGTAGTTTCTGGCTCTTATAATTGATTCTAGCATGTGCCCACTTCACTGAGCCACGCAATCCTTTCTCCTCCCCGTTGCCATAGCAATCCAGGCAGATGAACTTCACTCAGCAAAGGCTCCTCCATGTTTCCAGGAGTCACTAGGGTAGGTCCTTACCAGGAAGTTAAATTCTATCCCAAGAGAGGAGGCCCCAGTGAATAAACTGTCCCTTATCCAGTCTTGTATTTCAGCCCCTTGATTAAGCACCAACCCCAGCTTACCAGCACCTGCTGGTTAGTTCTTACGCAGCACACGCAGTGCTGGAGGTATAGTCCCTTTCTTCTCTCATCAGGACCAGCATGTCCTTGCTGGACTATGCGTAACTTAACCCTAAATAAGATCTTGGCAGTCAGGAGAGGAGGTAGGGGCAGATTCTGGCAGTGGCGAGGCCTCTGTAGTGTCTTTTCACGTGGAGGGAGTGCTCGATCTTAATAGGGAGGTGTGGGTCCCTTCTTAAGGCTCTGAGGGTTCAGAGGAGTGTGAGAGCCAAAAATTTAGGGGGCACCACTTAGATACCTCCATTCCATGTACCAGAGTCCTGGGTTCTCCCAACCAGGGCCCCGGCCTTGATTACAGATCTGCCTCCTGGAACACTGTTAAATCCCAAGTTTGGTCTTCAGCTTTTTCTGCTTTCAGGTGCTATAGATAAGGGCCTCTTTGTAACCCATCAAAGAGGCTGTCGGGCCTTCACAGTTCTGTATTCACTGCTACCCCTCTGTCTACCCCATATGCCTAAATTGTTACACCACAGGAATATTTTCCCACTTCACCATCAGTGAAAGCAACTGGGCCACCATCTTGTCTCAGACTATCTGTAGCCCACATACTATCTGGGAGGGGTTCTTATTGTCAGCCAGGCAGTGAGTTATGCAGTTTCCAAACCCTATCTGATTGCCTGCTTTTTCAGACCACTCTTGGAACCAACTTGAGTCAATTCAGGTGGTCTGGGAAGCAGATGCTGAGGCAAAATTAGGAGTGCAAAAGGCTCAGTGGGTATTAATGCCTGTGAATGAGAAAGGGGAAAGAAGCAGGAAAGGGTACGGAAAGCTTTCAGATAGGATAAAAATCCGATACCCCTGAAAGGAAAGGATGTAGGAAGCAAATTGGGCAAGGAGAACCTCAAGCCATGATGCAGGTCCTTCCAAGCTCCAGTCAACCAAATGGAAAGCTCCAGAACAGAGTGTCTGATTGAGGAGTCCAATAGTGGACAGAAATGGCCAAGCCCTAATCCCCATACCATGCCTAGTCCTAAACTAGGGGCTGCCTAGGGAGAGTGGGGCCTTACCTCTGACACTGTAACAGATCCCAAAAGTGATGTAGCTGGAGGCTGACAACTAACAGTGTGCTGGTAGTTGAATGGCAGATTCTTCCTCAAAGGAAGATCTGAGCCATACAATCTCCATGGTTCCCACACCAGGTATTTTGTCTCTATTCCAGTGCTATGTCCATATATCATCTTCCCTTTCTCTGTATTTGAGATATACATTAAAAAAAAAATTCATGGGCGCCTGGGTGGCTCGGTTGGTTGGGCGACTGCCTTTGCCTCAGGTCATGATCCTGGAGTCCCGGGATCGAGTCCCACATCGGGCTCCCTGCTCAGCAGGGAGTCGCTTCTCCCTCTGACCCTCTTCCCTCTCGTGCTCTCTGTCTCTCATTCTCTCTCTCTCAAATAAATAAATAAAATCTTTAAAAAAAATTAAAAAAAAATTCACATCAGGAATCTAAGCAAATCTGGCAGTTGGTGGGACCCCGCTGAAACTTCTTGCCATAACTGACTGGGAGAGAACTTAGGGCTTTGGGAATGTGTGTACAGGTTTAGGCTGCCAAGCTTCTGCCTCCTTCACTGATGAGGAAAGGAAAGCAAGATGGGAGGGCGGAATCAGCTGTTGTTTGGGTGTGTGGAGGCAAGCTGGCTCGCTCCTCAGAATGGCGTCTTAACAACTCAGAAAGAAAAATTATGCAGAAGGAATCTGTTCCTTTTAATTTCCCTTGGAATTGGAAATATGTAGCCTTCTTGCTCTTTTTTTTCCTTTCATTTTTTTAAAATTTTTTAAAAAATTAAAAAAAATTTTTTTAAAGATTTTATTTATTTGACAAAGAGAGAGAGACAGCGAGAGCAGGAACACAAGCAGGGGGAGTGGAAGAGGGAGAAGCAGGCTTCCCGCGGAGCAGGGAGCCCGATGTGGGGCTCCATCCCAGGATGTGGGGCTCGATCCCAGGACCCCAGGATCGTGACCTGAGTGGAACCAGACGCTTAACTGAGCCACTGAGGCACCCCCTTTTTTTCCCCTTTTAAATGATACTCTTATTTTGAATTTCTACTGGAGACTTTCGACATACTCGAATTTGGTTGCCCAGAGCGTTAGAGGTGGGGCAGCTAGGAGGACAAATGGGTGAGTGAGTGTAGGATGACGGAGGAGCTTGGAGATGAGGCTCTCCCTTGGTAGGGAGTGACTCTGATTAGACCAAAAAGGTTGCTTGGAATTCTTTGTCCCAAACAGTTATCTTGTTATATATCAGATCTGGTTACACATACTCATGTTCCCAGCCCATGATAAGAGAGGGGCTGGAAGATAGAACAGGACTTTTTTCCCCTGAAGACACTCAAAGGAAACAATGTAATTATGAAATCTGGTGCCCTCGCTGGCGCTTATTGCCTATTTTACATTTTCTTAGTTTTTCAGAGGAAACGGAGTCCCAGAGATTTAGGAGACTTGACTAATATTATGGATTTCCCAGAAATAAGATGAGAATACAGATCTCTGACTCCTGACTCAGTGCTCTGCCTCCATGATGTCCGCATATAAAATCTCTGTGGAAAGAGTGGAGCACATGGTCCCGAAAAATGAAATATCTTTGGGGAACTCTTGGAGATCCTGAACCCAAAGATTGGAAGAGTATATCAAGTGAGTATATAAAGTGACCCTTTCTTATTGTCTTCCCTAACAATACCCATAACAAAAATTTTACTCAACCAAGAAAAGCTCCAAGCATTAGTATAATGACAAGTTATTATTGCTCTTGAAGAGCAAAATACTTGTAAACAAAGCTCCAGAAAGAAATGATGAGCAGTGTGCAAAGGGACATCAGTGTGAGGGGTCCCTTTCTTTCTGCCTTTGCCACAACTCCAGGGTAGGGTGTGCCACCTCAACCAAGCCTTGCCATTGCATTTATCATATTGACCTAGCCTAACCCTCTCCAGTACTGCCTCATTCTCACTCAATTGAGAATTGAGTAGTTAGTTCTCCATTACAAATAAAGCCCACATTCCTTATCCTGATATTCAAGGCCTTGTATGATCTATCCCAGAATCTACCTAACCAGTCTTATTTCCCACTATGTCCCTGTCTCTCTGATTAGCCTGTAGGGGCTCCTTCCAATTCCCACAACAAACATTATGCTTTCCTGCCCCAGGACTTTGCACAATTTCTGGCCCTCTCCCTTCACCTACCCGTTTTCTCAACACTCAGGTTAGATACCATTCTCTTCTAGTTGAAAGAGAGGCTTTCCTGGCAGCATTTCATTTGAACCATTTATTTGGCACTTACTGTATTCTTCTGTAGATTTGTAGATAATTCCAATAGTTCCAAAACTGGTTTACAAAGTCTCCAGCCCTCAGAATCACCCTTCTTTTTGGCAGGTTGTACAATGTGGTGAACTAGGGGCGCCTGGGTGGCTCAGTTGGTTAAGCGACTGCCTTTCGGCTCAGGTCATGATCCTGGAGTCTCGGATCGAGTCCCACATCGGGCTTCCTGCTCAGCAGGGAGTCTGCTTCTCCCTCTGACCCTCTGACCCTCTGACCCTCTGACCCTCTTCCCTCTCGTGCTTTCTATCTCTCATTCTCTCTCTCTCTTAAATAAATAAAATCTTAAAAAAAAAATGTGGTGAACTAGAGTGATCTGACTCAACTTCAACTCCTCACTCCTTACCTGGTCTTCCAATTTAAGTTCCAGAACACAGACTTTACCTTTTCCTCTAGGTCCAGGCTTTGATTGCTTGCTCACACACTCTCCCTTATTTCTTGAATCTTGCTCACCCTTTTGGCTTATTCTCAAAATATAACCAAGTCTCTCCTCCCTAAAAACAAAATAAAACAAACAAAAAACTTCCCCTTTTACCCTGTTTTTCTTTAAGTCAAAGTACCTTTTCCCTTCTTTTTTTCTTTTTTTTTTTTAAAGATTTGATTTATTTATTTGACAGAGACACAGCAAAAGAGGGAACACAAGCAGAGGGAGTGGGAGAGGGAGAAGCAGGCTTCCCGCGGAGCAGGGAGCCCAATGTGGGGCTCGGTGCGGGGCTCGATCCCGACCTGAGCGGAAGGCAGATGCTTAACGATTGAGCCACTCAGGCACCCCTCCTTCTCTTTTCTTGATATATACTTCTGTTGTTGCAGTCTGAGCTGAGGGTCTGCCCTCTGCTGTAACTTGCATCTAGAAGATCAACAAAAATTGAAAATGTCAAATTCCCATTTCTTCTCCTACTTCAACACCTCTCTTCCATGGACTTTTTTAAAATACCATTTCACAAAAAGTATAATTACCGCTTGAATATATATCAGTGTAATTTACCTTCTTTCTGAATATTGTATTTGCTCTGCTTTCTACCTTTGCCATATTTGTAAACCGGCCAGTTTTTCCAAATTGTAACATTTCTTTTTTTTTTTTAATTTTTTTTAAAGATTTTATTTATTTGAGAGAGAGAATGAGATAGAGAGAGAGCATGAGAGGGGGGACGGTCCGAGGGAGAAGCAGACTCCCTGTTGAGCAGGGAGTCCGATGCGGGACTCGATCCCGGGACTCCAGGATCATGACCTGAGCTGAAGGCAGTCGCTTAACCAACTGAGCCACTCAGGCGCCCCAAATTGTAACATTTCTTAAGGAGAAGGGACCACAAACTCTGGAAAAAGACCTTGGTGTCACCTTTACTACCTGTGCCTGATGATGGTGTCCTTCTGAGATTGAGTGCTTCCTTGAGAAATAGATGACACTATGGTGACTCTGAGGCCTCGGTTTTTCTTGTAATCTGTGTCCAGAGTGCTGGGGTGTGGTGTCTTCTTTACCACCCTAACTTTATATTTACTACAAATATACTAAGTACCCTAATTATTAAGGTGTTACCCGTGAGACTTTAGGTGTTTCCACTTTTCCAGTATCTGGGTCAATTAACAATCTCCCATTTCAAAAAAACAGTTTTTGTTTTTGTTTTTTTTCTTTGAATCTTCCTACTGGTCTAGAGATAACAAGTCCTGGAGGGATACTTCCTCTTCGGATCCCCACCCCCACACCTTTTTGCTGTTCCCTCCCCTAGGCACTGGCCTGTTTGATGACTCTAATCCCAGTATAATGCTTCCCTTGGAATGCGGAGACTTTGCATCCTAGCTAAGGAACTGGTAGGTGGACTTTACCCTCCAGGACCCACACCTAGCTTCGGAAGGGGGTTGAGCGAAATGCCTTCGAAAAGGCATTGAGCGCTAGCGAGGGCACCAGACTGTTGGCTGCATTTAAGATTCCTCTTCAACCCTAAATAGGTACACAATAAATATTTGTTGAGAACAGTATCCAGAGCCCAGCAACGTAAACTAATCTCCTTTTTACATATCTCAACGGTTAAAATCGAGGAAGCCAACTTTAACGTTGTTTAACCACAGCTAGCGTTTAGCAGGTGCCTATAGTTTGCTGACCACCCCTGACCTGACTTTACTCTTCTGTGGCCTGGGATCAATTCCTCCATCTCTTGAAAGGCTAAACTCTAAAGTGGATTCACAATCTGGGTTGAGTCCCCTTTTGTTTAGAGTGAGGGTCATTCCTATTCATTGTAAACTTACATTGACTTTTACCCAATTCCCATTCATTCAACAAATTAAGCGCCTAATGTGTGCCAGTCCCTGTAGCAGGCGTTTAGGATAGCTGCGAACAAAACAAGAGATCCTTTCCCCGGTGGAGCTTAACGTTGGACGAGAGACAAACGATGAATATGATTCAAAAAATTGAACTATGTAATTTGGAAAATGATAAAATACTACAGAGAAAAAGGTACCAGGCTGGAAAATGATTTGTGGAGGCCAGAAGATAGGGGCTGCGGCTCAGGCTGGGGAGAAGCGACACGAACTAAAGTCGCGGAGCTCTGGCGTTTTGAGGACCAGGGAGATACCCTCTGCAAAAGGACATCAGAGCAATCTGATTTATGTGGAGAGAGGTGAAGGGCAGAAAACGGTCTAGACAGAGATTCCCGTCGAGAACCGCGGAGACAGAGGGCTTCCAACAAAGGCGAGAAGATGCCCTGGCGGGCATCTTCTGTGCCCGGGCGGGGGCGGCCACACACCGCCAACCATTACGCCCCCAAAATGGCCTCCGGTTGCCCCTTGCCGCCCCGCCCGCGGCGCTCCACCGCCCGCCGACCCACGTGACCCAGCCCCCCCCCCCGGCCGGCGACCCCCGGTCCAATTCCCTGCGGCGAACGGCCCCGCCCCTCGAGAGAAACGGACCAACCAGAGGAAGGGTAAGGCGGGGCGGGTGGTGACGGCCAATGGGGGTGGAGCTCCGGAGGGGAGTAACAGGTTGGTGGTGGGGGAGGGAGCGCGGAGGGACGGAGGGGGAGGGCCCGGGAGCGGCGGGTGCAGCTCTGCCGGAGCGCGAGCCCGAGCCCGGGAGCGCCGAGCCCGAGCCCGGGAGCGCCGAGCCCGGGAGCGCCGAGCCCGGCTGGGGTGAGTGAATGCGGAGGGGGAAGAGCACCTGAAAGGCAAGCGGGCCTCAGGGGCAAGGGGCGAGGCGATCCGAGATACCCTCCTCCGGGGTACAGGTGCTGCATTGGAGAGGGGAGGAGGGGAGGTGAAGCTAGGGTGGGAGTAGTGATTAAGAGCTGGCTCCTACTTTAAGGTACCAGAGGCAGGTGCCTGGGAACGTGCCAGGTGAGTCTGAGGACGTGAAAGCATTTCAGGGCCAGGTTATCTCTGGAGGTCAGACGCCGGTCTCAGGGGCAGAATTTCTCTTGGAGACCAAGGTGTTAGGGGGAAGTAGTTAGTCTCAGTTGGACAAGGGGTTCAGAGACGTAAGGGGAAGGCGTCCAGAGGTGCTGTTTCCCTGAGGTTTTCCCCCTGGCTGCCGTTCTGAGCTGGCGCTGACACCTCCTTTCCGGCTTTGAGATGTCTCTGAGGTGTGGAATCTTGCTCTAACTCTTCACCTACAGGTGAAGACACTGAGGGGCAGAACAAGAAGGCACCCCCATCTCTTTGCTAGGTGTGAAACTACTTAAGCCTTCAGTTTCTGTCGCCTTTGCTTTTATGCCTGGGAGAATTTTTCCTTCTTCCTCTTCAGAGAGTGCTCTTCAAGAGAGGGATAGGAGGAAGCATAGATCCCTAGGCCTACAAAATATGTAGAAATACTTTTTAATGAGGCCTCTGATTGGGGCTAATGTCAAACCCTCTCCCCAAGCACACGTACTTTCTTCTGTGGTTCTAGATGGAGTCATTGGATGCGATTTGGGAGCCTAACCAATTTCCTTGATGCCTCCCAGAAGACCCCCATTACTCCTTGAAACCCCACAAGGCATCCCTGACTCTGGGACCATGATGGCTGTCAGACTGGCAGGAGGCACCAGTGGTATGGGAAATAGGCAGGACTCCTTAGGAGACCACAAGACTAGGGGAATTGGCACCTCTAGGTCTCCAGGCTGGATGAGAGCTGCACATTGGGGCCCAGACAGACTTCTGAGGCAGATTTCCTTGCCTTAGGCAGGTAAGGGAACCAGAGCCAGTCTTAGCTTGGCCCCTTTGATGCCCTGCCCGAGGAAAGTTGTTGTAATTGGGAAATAATTAGCAACCGCTATGTTGTTCATAGGCTGCCTACGGGTGCCTCTGCACCTCTTCTTTCCTTGATATTTGGGAGTGAGGGGCTGGCCCTAGGGGACTGCTAATCCAGAGATTTGCTTGACCCTAAGAGGATTCGGGCTTGCTAGAATCCTTTCTTCTTTCCCCAGGCTGACCTGCATGCTATCAGCCCTGTGGGAGGTGAGGAGAAGGTAGGGTTGCTTCTCTTCATGCGGTGGCCGAGGGGAGAACTAAGGCCCAGGGAGTTGGCCAAGGCAAGTGTGGGATGAGGAATGCAACTTGGGGAACTTGAGAGGGAGGGGTGGGGGATACAAAGTCTTCCTGTCACATACTGGCCTGTCACTCACCAGGTTCTTTGTGTATCTGTTCCTCCCTGTTCCCTCTCCTCCTTCTGTCTACTCCTTCAGAGCTTTGGCTCTAGGCTGGACAGCCCTTGCCCATGGTTTTGCCCCCTGCCTCCTTTGTGGTGTGGAGTTTCTCTGGTCTGCTTTATGAGCTGCCGGTGGAGTCTCCCTGGCCCTCCCCTTCCCCTTGCTTCTCAAACCAGTCCAGCCAGTTTGCAGGGCCCAGTTTGTCATTGTGTTTTTTCCTCCACTGGCCAAGCTGCTCTAGCGTGGCTCTCAGGTTTCTGTTTTTTTCAGTGGATGGGCCGGGAGTCCACTTGGAGTGGTTCTTTTTGATCCATGGGGAACCTTCTTGTCTTTGTAACTCTTTCTGAGAAAATGACCAATTGATCAAGGTCACTGAGGTGTCCTTTTCTATTTTGACCATTTACTTCCCTTGTTACCTCTGAGGGGAGTCTAATCTCTATACCTCTCATTCTTCCATTTTCTAAATCTGCCAGTTAGGTAGCATCTAGCATGTTGCCTGGCCCTGTATATATCAGTTTTTCCTCTGCACACCCCAAACCACCCCACCCCCACTTCCTGCCAGAAGTCCAGAGACTGTCACTCCTAGTTGGAAGCCAGATGCTTATGGCTGGGCCAGAGGTGGCAGAATTGGGGCAGGGCAGGCTAATGAGTAACTCAGGGAGAAGTGGCTGTCTGGTATAGGTGCAGCGTATCCTCCCTCTCCTTACAGGCAGGAATGGCAGAAGCAGACAGATGAAGTTGAATTAACCTGTGGCCTGAGCTCTTCCCAGAGTACAGTTGGTGAGGAGTGCCCTGGGCACATGCCAGAGGAGGGAAAAGCAGGGGCAGGCTGTGAGAGGGAAGCCTCTCTACTCCATGTTTCCTGGCACTGGATCGCTGTTTACCTGCCTCTGGGGCTTACGCAAGACCTTGGAGCTGCCTGGCTCCCCTGGCCACGCCCCACTGTCCTCTGTAACTGAAGGCGGGTAGGTTTCGGGTTTTCCATGTTGAATCATTTAGAGCTCTGCTTTCTGACCCACTCCAAAGATCACTTCAACCCCCCGGCCCCTGACCCACCTGTCCCCAGGACTAACGGTCCATTGAAGTTAGGGAGTCATTGGGACCTTGGGGCACGTTCAGCACTGCCTCTGAACAACTTGGTGCGCTTGGGTGGGTGAGGGACTGTGCGCTCTGCTGGGCTAGTCTGGGAGCTCCTTGACCTGGATCTGGAATATCAGTAGATGTACTGACAGAGTAGAGCTGCATTATGAATAAATCATGTGACTTCTGAGAGCTGGCAGTCTAGGCACATCTGGATCCAAAATTATGACTGAATGGGGCAGGGAGAGGTCTTGTTACTGGGGCAAATGAGAAATGGCTGTGAGGGGGTCATTGGGTAAATCTCCCCACTGCTGTGCGAGTCTGCCTTGGTTCAGGATACAACCTTTTAACAAATATTTATTGATGCATACCATGTCACCAGGCCCTGGGGCCACCGTAGTCAGCTGAGAGCCATGTTCTTTGCCCTCCAGGAGTTTATAATCTAGTGGGGGAGACAGACAAGAAACAAATCATCACTCTGATAAATATATAAAAATAAACAGGCAGGGTTGTCTGGCTGGCTCAGTCGGTACAGCATGTGACTCTTGATCTCGGGGTTGTAAATTTGAGCCCCACATTGGTGTAGAGATTACTTAAAAATAAAATCTTTAAGAAAATAAAAAACTGAGGTAAATTCATTGAAGGACAACTGTAGAACATATAACATGGTTCTGATCTAGTTTGTGGGAGGAGGTGGTTGGGAAAGGCTCTGAGGAAGTGACATCCTTCTGTGAAGCACTTGAAGCCAGGAAGGTCCTTTTAGGAGGAACACATGTATGCAGGGTAACATTTGTTGTCAGCTTTGTGACAGGCATACATGCTGCTAGCTATGTTTAGTGTTTTGTCATTTTCCCTCTTTTTTTTTTTAAGATTTTATTTATTTATTTATTTTAAAGATTTTATTTATTTATTCGACAGATAGAGAGACAGCACAAGCAGGCAGAGTGGCAGGCAGAGGGAGAGGGAGAAGCAGGCTCTCTGCCGAGCAGGGAGCCGGACGTGGGGCTCGATCCCAGGACCCTGGGATCATGACCTGAGCCGAAGGCAGCCGCTTAACCGACTGAGCCACCCAGGCTTCCCTAAGATTTTATTTATTTGAGAGAGAGAGAAGGTGAGTGGGAGGGAGGGGGGAGAGAATCTGAAGCAGACACTGTGCAGAGCGCAGAGCCCAACGTGAGCCTCCATCCCAACGACCATGAGATCACAACTTGACCTGAATCCAGGAGTCAGACACATAACTGACTGAGCCACCCACATGCCCTTATTTTCCCTCTTTTTATTAAAAAAAATAATGGAACCTAAGTAAATTACATGCAAGAATCTGAAGTGTAGAACATGAAAAAATTTTTTACAGCTGTATACACGTAATTATTATTGTCTAATTCTCACAAGTATTACCTCATGAGGTATTATCATTATACTTATTTTACCGATGGGGAAACTGAGGCTCAGAAAAGTTGGATTTGCTCAAGGTTATGTACATCCAATGAAGAGCAGGGCTAAGTTCCTTTTTCACTGGATGAGGTTTGGAGAACCTTTGCCTTGTAGCTTCTTTCCTGGTCCCATCTCTTACTTGAATTCTAACAAAGGACCCTGTCAACTAAATATCCTTTTGTTTGGAGTATCTGAGGTTGGTTAAAGTCCTCCGCAATGCTGGAATGGTGGGAGGACAGGGGTCCTTTAGTTCAGGGTGGGCTTGGAGCTGTCCATGAACCTCTTGAGATTCTGTGGTAAAAGTTTGGGTGGACTGTTTCTTGGAGGAGGGGGTGCATTACTTTAATCATTCTCTCAGTGGAGTCTCAGAACCAAAAAGGAGAAGAACCGTTGCCAATAAGGGCTCCTCCCTCACTATTCCTTTCTCTGGAGGGGAAGGGCTGGGAATGCTAGGAATGTTCTTCCCACCAAGCCCTTTCTCACCTGCAGGTAGGCCACTCCTTCCCCTCTCACCCCCGTTTCCTGGGCTTCCTAGCTTGTCTACAGTCCCTGAAGGGGGCCTTGCCAAATTTCCTTGGCCGAGAGCTCCACTGGGAAATCGAGGTGTGTATGTTTGTGTGTCTGTGTGGCTCTTGATACACTCCTCCTCCAGTTAAGTGCTAGGCTGTGGTTGAGATTAGTCGCAGGGCTGGGGAAGCTGGCTTTTTTATTTGCTTCGAGAACCTGCCCTCCCCAGTTTCTGGAGCCAGAGCACACCTGGAATATTTTCCATTTGCCGACTCTAATCTTGGGTTGATGTGAACTGGAGGAGTTGGCCTATGGGTAGTCCTGGCTCTGGCCCTCATGTGGGACAAATCTGCCTATCCTAGGGCCCTTTGGACTGACATTCTTAAATGTTACTGAAATCTTTTTTTTGCATAAACACTACATCTACATGGTTCCAAATTTAAAAGGGACAGTAGAAAGGTAGTTACTCTCCCATCTCTGTCCTTAGCCCCCAGGTCCTCCAGCCCAGAGGCATCACTGCTATCCTCCCAGAAATGGGATGGCATACCTTGGGGGGGGGGGTCTTCTGTATTTTAAAAGAGCTCTGGGAGTAGAAGGCCCCTTTTCTCCATTGGGATAGAGGTATCTATATGGTGGGGTTTGGGTTCCGCCTTCATTGGGGTTGGAGGAGGCACACCATGCTATAGGCATACGTGCGAAGATCAAGCAAAATCAAACTCTTGATAAAGCCAAGCTCCCTAGGACTGTATTAGAGGAAATGGATTCTTCTAAGTCGGTGGGTTTCAAAATCTGGAATCTGGACCAGCAGCATCAATATCTCCTGGAAATTTGTTAGAAATGCAAATTCAGACCTACTGAATCAGAAACTCTGGGGACAGGGTCCAACAGTCTGTGTTTTCATAGGCCCTTGAGGTACTTCTGCTCAGATAAAATATGAGAACCACTATTCTATGTAGAAGGAACGGCAAGGTAACAAGCCACACAAAAGCCAGACAGGTGGAGGTTTCTGGGTTTCTACTCCCAGTCTCTCAGCTTTAACTGTTTTCTTAATTTCCTAGGAACCCTCCCATTCATGGAGCAGGCATCCACCATGGCTGAGCCCCGGGGCCCTGTAGACCATGGAGTCCAGATTCGCTTCATTACGGAGCCAGTGGGTGATGCAGAGATGGGCACCCTACGTCGTGGTGGGCGACGTCCAGCTAAGGATGCAAGAGCCAATACCTATGGGGTCGCTGTGCGTGTGCAGGGCATCGCTGGACAGCCCTTTGTAGTGCTCAACAGTGGGGAGCAAGGTGGTGACTCCTTTGGAGTCCAGATCAAGGGGGCCAACAACAGAGGGGCTCCGGGAGCTCTGAGCTCTGACTCGGAATTCCCCGAGAGTTCCTACTCTCGTGCCAAGGAATTTCCTGCCCGCTCACAGGGCAGCATGTCTGATGAGGAGCCTGGGGCCCACTGGAATGGAAGGCTACTCCGATCCCAGTCCCAGGCCTCACTGACAGGCCCTGCCCCCGTGAGTCCGACCACCAGGAGCACTAGCTTGCTGGAGCTGGTCCCCCAAGGAGCTTCCCCTGGGAGCACCATTGACACTGCTCCCCTATCTTCAGTGGACTCACTCATCAACAAGTTTGACAGTCACCATGGGGGGCAGGCCCGGGGCCGGACTGGCCGGCGCATGCGGACGCTGCCCCCTGAACAACGCAAGCGGAGCCAAAGCCTGGACAACCGGCTCCCACGGGATACCCTTGAGGAACGGGAGCGTGGGTCCCGCAACCACTGGACTCCTAGCACAAAGCATGACAGCCACATGGGCAGCTCCAAACAGCCGACCCAGAGCCAGAGCCCTCTTGGTGGCTTTAGCCGTTTCCGTCAGACCCAGGACTGGATCATTCAGAGTTTTGAGGAGCCACGGGGGAGAGCCCAGGACCCTGGCACGCTGCAGGTCAGACCCCATTCCTCTGTGGCTTCCCATCCCTGACCCACCAGCCCAGGGACCCCTTGCTGATTCAAATAATTTAAGGCAGAAGGTTTCTTTTGTTCTCCACTTTACTCATCTTCTTTTTTTTTTTTTAAAGATTTTTACTTATTTATTTGAGAGAGCGAGAATGAGAGAGAGAGAGAGAGAGAGAGAGAGAGAGAGCAAGCACATGAGGGGGAGGGTCGGAGGGAGAAGCAGACTCCCCGCTGAGCAGGGAGCCCGATGCAGGACTCGATCCCGGGACTCCAGGATCATGACCTGAGCCGAAGGCAGTCGCTTAACCGACTGAGCCACCCAGGCGCCCATCCACTTTACTCATCTTCTTAATAGATGGTATTCACATGTACAAGATATTTCCATGGAAATTAACTGTGAAATTAGCCTTCACAAGCATGAGAGTCCCTTGTTACTGCCTGGCCATGAACTGTGCCTCAGTCACTAGCATTTGCTAGGTCGGCAGCATGAGTAAGGCAGGCCTGGTAATACGAGCAACTTCCAGTGCTCTTGTCAAAACTCCCACCTTTGTCTCCCACTCAGCAGTGTAAGTAAGTGGGAGAGTGACTTCTTAAGCCTGTTCATTGACAAATTCTAATACATTAACTGTCAGTAGCAACAAATAACTTACCACAGAGCTCACAGTTAGTTGAGATCTGTCTGTCAAGGAGAATCTGGCTGGCTTGCAACAATAGTGAGAGGTGTACCCTGCTTGGACCTCTCCTGGGCCTGCTGCTCAGGTCAGTGGTGTTGCCTCTTTTCCCCACGTGAGGCTTGTTCAGCATGCTTGGAGGGCCTCGTCTCCCACCTGCCGCTGCTGCGCCATCTGAACATCACCCGCACTGCTGGCTTCATCTTGCTGTTTCTCTGGGTTTATGTTTTGCAGTTCAAGTCAACTCCAGACCTTCTCCGAGACCAGCAGGAGACAGCCCCACCAGGCAGTGTGGACCACGTGAAGGCCACCATCTATAGCATCCTGAAGGAGGGGTGAGTGGGGGCCCTCCCAACGGCACACACACCTCCCCTCTTTTCCTTCTAGCTTCCTTCCCCGTCTTGCCTGCCCTTAGCTCTTCCTTCTCTCATCTCTGCTACCTCTTCCCTCCCTTAGCCTTTGCTTCTGTCCTTTTCATCCTCCAGAAGCTCAGAAAGCGAAACCTCTGTGAGGAGGAAGGTCAGTTTGGTGCTGGAACAGATGCAGCCTCTGGTGGTGAGTGGCCACCTCCTGGTGGGAGCAGGGGGGCAGGGTTGGGCCTCTCGGGCCTGGGTCTGGGTGTGGACCTGTTCTTTCCCACCCTTTCTCTGGCAGATGGCTTCTCCTGGGTCTGCTAAGGCCCTGGCTGGGCAGAGTGAGCTCACCCGAAAAGTGGAGGAGCTTCAGCAACAGCTGGATGAAGAGGTGAAGGTGAGGGGAGACTGGAGGTGCAGGAGGCACACAGGACACGGGAGAAACCGTGGCCTGGGTTGCTCTTCCAAGTGATCGAATGAGCGCTTGTGTGTTCTGTGATAACGAGAGACAAGCGTGTGTGCTGGTCCCAGCAAGGACTTCTGGGGTTCCCTGGAGCTTAGGGAGAAGAGCACATTCATCAGAGCTCTGAGTACCTTCCATTCATTTCCTTTGGAAGTTCCCACCCTGACTTTGCTGTTGGCTGTGGATGCCTTGAGCAGCTTACTTACCTCAGTCCTTTTCACTGCATTATGATGATGGCAATACCAGTAGCTGTCATTTATTGAGTGTACTTTGTATATATATTTATGTGTATTTATTAGAGAGCATGAGCGGGGGGAGGGGCAGAGGGAGAGGGACAAGCAGACTCCATGCTGAGTGCAGAGCCTGGATCCCAGGACCCCGAGATCATGACATGAGCCGAAGTCTAATGCTTAACCAATTGAGCCACCCAGGTGCCCCTGTTGAGTATATTTCTTGTAATAGGTACCGTCCTGGGTAATACATAATAATTACAGTGATCTGTAAAGTAGGTATTGTGGACCCTTTCATGGTAAGAAAACTAAAGATCAGACAGGTTAAGTGACTTGCTCAAGGTATTAAGTTACAGAGAAGGAATTTAAAAATTCAGGTCAGCCTTATGTGGAAGTCTTAACTACTCCCTTTAAAAAAAAAATTGCGGGGCACCTGGGTGGCTCAGTTGGTTAAGTGTCAGATTCTTGATTTCAGCTCAGGTCCCATGATCTCACGGTCATGGGATCAAGCCCCGTGTCAGGCTCCATGCTGGCCATGGAGCCTGCTTGGGATTCTCCCTCTGCCCTTTCCCCCACCCTTGCGTTCTCTCTCTCTCTTAAAAAAAAAAAAAAAAAAAAAATTAAATAGTTTAAAAAATACTGCTCTCACCTCTCACAGTATTGCCTTGCATGTAGTTGGTACTCAGTACTCAGTAAGTATTGGGTTGTAACTCCTCTTATTTCCTGGAAAGCAAAATAGTGTACTGGTTAAGTGGTCAGCTGTGGAGTCAAACTGAGTTCAAATCCTGGTAACTGTTGGCTGTGTAACTGACCTTGGGCATGTTCTTTATATGTTCTAAGCCACTGTTTCTGTAACTATAAAGTGGGGATAATAATTGTACTGTATTATTTATCTATGGCTGTGTAACAAATTACCTCAAAACTTAGCAGTTTGAAACAATCATCTCCCGGTGTCTTGAGGACCCAGAGTCTGGAAGCAGCTTAGTTGGGTAGTTCTGGGTCTGTTATGTAAGAGTTTCCAGTCAAGGTATTGGCTGGGGCTATAGTCATTAGAAGATAGTGGGTGTTGGCTGGAGGCCTCCCTTCCTTGCTGTGTGGACCTCTTGGTGGGGCTGCTTGAATGTCTGCACAGTATGACAGCTACCTTCCCCCAGGGTGAACCATCCAAGAGAGAAGAAGGTAAGGAGGAAACTTCAGTGTCTTTTTAGGACTAGTCGCAGAAGCTACACATCGCTTCTTCCTTTTTCTGTTTGTTAGAAGAGAGTCCTTAAGTCCAGCCCATAACTCAAGGGGAGAAGCTTCCCCTTCTGAAAGGAATGTCAGAGAATTAGTGGACATACTTTAAACCATCACAAGTCCCAAGGCTTGTTAAGAGAATTAAATGCAGATAATAAACACAGGGTTCGTAGTGACAGTGCCTGTCATTTAGTGAGGCACATTTGCATTACTCCTGGTCCTCCTGAGATGCTTTGCTTACTGTCCACCTGTGTTACTCGCCCTGCCTTTTCCAGAAGCGGCAGAAGCTAGAGCCATCCCGGGCTGGGCTGGAGCAGCAGCTGGAGGTGAAGACAGAAGAGTGCAGCCGACTGCAGCAGCTGCTGGAGAGGAAGAAGGGGGAGGCCCAGCAGAGCACCAAAGAGTACGTGCAGTCGATGGTGCATATGGGACTACTTGGGGACGGAGGCCAGAGTTGGAGGTGCCACCTGGGTGGGAGAGATGGAGAGAAATCTCTAGAAGCTAGAAGGGGCAGACAGAGATAATTTAAATATAGGACCTTTCTTTTACTTTCTCTATCGGTAATGGTGATTATGCCTGAGTTGGGGTACCTGGATTTGCCTCTCTAGTTCAGGCTCTAAATCTGTAAAATAGGTTAGTAATAGTACCTACCTCACAGGATGGTTCATTCAGCAGATGTTTTTGCAATGAATACTGTGTGGCAGGCACTGATCTAGATTCCAGGCAGTGAACCATTCAGATGATGAGCACTGCTCTCCAGAAGCATAGTTTCTAGCGGTGGCAGGGGTCTGGGGGGAGACAGACAGTAAATAGTCAACATATTAGGTAAGTAAATTTGTAGCATGTGAAAAGGTGGTAAGTAGAGTAGGTCAAAGAAGATTGAGGGCCAAGTGGTGGAGGAGCAGGTTCCAGTATTAAATAAAGTGGTTAGGGGAGGCCGCATTTAGATTTGAACAAAGAAGGAGGTTTAAATGAATTAATATATGTGAAGTGTTTAGAAAACTGCTTGGCACCTAGCACTTGATGATATTATCTATTATTAATTATCAGGCTCCACAACATGAAGCTTCTTGTGGATCAGGGTGAAAGGGCACGGCATGGACTGGAGACCCAGGTGATGGAGCTGCAGGAGAAGCTGAAACAGGCCCAGGGGCCGGAGTCTGCTAAGGAGGCACTAAGGAAGGTAGGGAGCAAGATGGCTCCCACAGCTTCTGCCTCCTTTCAGCTAGAGCACCCTCAGATCTGTTCACCTGTAGTTTCCCCACAGTATGGGCAGTAGGTAGCTGATTATGGGTACCCCTCAGTGTGCTCTCAGACAGATTCAATGGTGGGGTGGGGGTTAGAGCCCAGATTGGTGGGCAGAGAGCACCTGGTACTGAGCCTGACAGGTACAAGGTGCTCAGTAAATATTTTTGATTGACTAAATGAATGAATAGGCAGGCAGATCCTAGTAGAGTCACCTCTGTACTTCCATCTTCATTTCCCCAGGACCTGTTAGAGACTCGGGAGCTTCTGGAAGAGGTCTTGGAGGGCAAACAGCGGATAGAGGAGCAGCTGAGACTGCGGGAGCGGGAACTGACAGCCCTGAAGGGGGCCCTGAAGGAGGAGGTGGCCTCCCGTGACCAGGAGGTGGAAAACGTCCGGCAGCAGTACCAGCGAGATGCCGAGCAGCTTCGCCGGAGTATGCAGGACGCAACCCAGGCATGTGACCAGAGCAGGGGCTGCCAGAAGAGGGCATCCTCCCACCCCTAAGAAGGAGCTGCCTTGAGGTTTCTTGTTATTTTGGGACTTTCCTGGTCGTAACTAGAACTCCCTCTAAATGACACATGAGATGTAATGAAAACCTTGGCCAGAAAACCTATAAGGGCAGAGTGAGGGGATGCAGGCCAGGAGCACCATGAGGGTGTGTGACCAAAGTCCCATGGGGAAATAAATGGGGGAGGCTTCCTGTAAATGATAGCAGCGGCGGTGGGGGGTGTGTGTGCTGTGACTTGGGGAGAGGTTTTTGCTAGTATCGCACCGGGCGCCACTGGGATCTCACAGTGTGTAGCTGGTGTGGTGTCCTGAGGGGTGGCCTGAGCCTCCCCTTCCACACACTTAGACTTTGGTCCGAAGTGCATTCTCCCTCTGAGCCTCCTGGCCCCCAACTGTCTCCTTCCCTAGGACCATGCTGCATTAGAGGCAGAGAGGCAGAAGATGTCAACCCTGGTGCGGGAGCTGCAGAGGGAGCTGGAGGAGACCTCAGAGGAGACAGGGCATTGGCAGAGCATGTTCCAGAAGAACAAGGAGGAGCTTAGAGCCACCAAGCAGGAGTAAGGACTTTGCCTCTCTCCCAGGAATGCTTATCCATGTTTCCTATATCCTGCTTCTTTTCTACCCATGTTGTGCCCTTTACTCTGCTGAGAGAGGGTGCCCAGTCTGTTGGCTTCTGGGTAGGTGGTTTGCATTGTTCTGCTAACTTCTCCCAGGCAGGTGGCCTGACCTTGTTCCTTTTCCCTTTGCATTCACCTGGCTGGGCTCAGACTCCTGCAGCTGCGGATGGAGAAGGAGGAGATGGAAGAAGAGCTTGGGGAGAAGATGGAGGCCTTACAAAGGGAATTAGGGCAGGCCCGAGCTGGTGCTGCAGACACTCGCCAAATGGAGGAGCTCAAGAAGGTACTCTGAGGGGCACCTGGCTGGCTCAGTCAGTGGAGCATGGGACCATTGATCTCAGGATTGTGAGTTTGAGCCCCATACTGGGTATAGAGACTTAAAAAAAAGGTACTTGCATTTGGGATGTGGAAGGGCAGGTTGGGGTGACGGCCACTGACCTTGCCTACCCATGAGGTTCCCTGTGTACTTGGTTTTCAGGACCCACCTTGCCTGCTCAGCCATCTCACCCCCCCACCACACTCTTTGATGCAGTTGGGCTGCTCTTGAGTATACAGGTTTTTAACAGAAAGGACTCCCGGTTGGGTTCTAGCCAGAGGCTGCTGGCTGCCTCCCAAGAGACCTCAGGGGGAGTGGCATTTAGATGGATTTGTGAAACTCCAGGGTCATTTTTGCAAGCTTGGAATTTGGTCCACACAGGGAGAGTTGCTCTGTCAGGAGGGGGTGGGAGGGTGGGGAGTGGGGCAGGGTGATGGACTCATTAACTACATCTATTAAACAAACATTTACAGTTAGAATGCCAGTTTATTAACTTGTAAAGTGAAGTGTCGTCACACAGCCTGGAATATTTGCATCGGCATGGCCAGCTGACCTACTTGGGAAGCCAAATTGCAATTTGAAGGCTCCTTAGAGTATAGAATCTAGACGCAGGGATTTTATCATGCATGGATGTTTTATAAATGATAAGGTCATCAAATTGAAGCGAATACAAATATTTCTTCATATTCCTGGTATAGGTTTATGAAGGACAAGAAAGCAACTAATTATTTTGGATGATTTAGAAACTTAGAAAATATTTTTGTTAGTATAGGGAAGTGGCACTTACGGCCTCCTGAGGATCCTTCTAGGTTTATAGTTCTTTGATTCGCTACACTGGATATGTAGTTGGTGCTCATTTAACAAGTATTAATGATTCAATGCCTGTTTATCATGCCTTTATCATAAGACTGCCTAATTGTAATCAAGGTTATCATATTTATTAAATGAGTAAAGAAGTATAGCTCTAAGTGATGATTTTCCAGATAAATAAAAGTCTGAGCTTAGACAAAATACTTGAAGAAAAATGTAATAAACTTTGACCAAACATACTTTTAGTGATTGTGAAATGAAAAGTGCTCTTAAATTTTTCTGTTAATATGAAATTAACAAATATCAAGGATAGTCTGAAGTCTGTTTGCTATATTAGTCGACATAATAAACTTGGACATTCCTCTGGGCAATCCTGATTTATCATATGAGATAAAGCTAAAAAGTAGTAACTAGTGCTTCATTTATCTCATATATGAAGTATATTTTATCAAGTACTCTCTCAAACAACATACACATTAGGAAAACAGACCCCATCCAGTGTAGACCACACGCTGTGCTGTTTTTTTCTTTGTAGTTAGTTTTGTTAGTGTCTTACATCAAAAACTCAAAATATATAACCTTTCAGCCTAATTATGGTACTTTCTGAATTTCAGAAGTAGCTGATAGCTAAAGAACTAGAACTAGAGCTCCTATTTTAATTTTTTAAAAAATATTTTTATTTTTACACCCAATGTGGGGCTCAAACTCACAGCCCCCACATCAGGAGTCGCATGCCCTACCCATTGAGCCAGCCAGGTGCCCTAATACTTAAACGTTTTAAAAAAGAAATAAGAGCAGTGCCACTGTTTTGGTTTTCAACATATTTTCTTTTGTTTTTGTTACAGCCAATCCTATTTTATCCACACCCTCACCTACTCTCACTTCATGTGATTTTTTTTTTTTTTTTAGTATATGTGCTGCCGAAGCGAGCACCATGTGATTTTTTTTTTTTAATGGAGATTTATTTCACATACCATAGAATTCACCCTTTCAAAGTGTACGATTTAGTGTTTTTTTTTTTTTTAAGATTTTATTTGTTTATTTGATAGCACAGGCAGGCAGAGTGGCAGGCAGAGGGAGAAGCAGGCTTCCCACTGAGCAGGGAGCCTGATGCAGGGCTCGATCCCAGGACCCTGGAATCATGATCCGAGCTGAAGGCAGACGCCTAACGACTGAGCCACCCGGGTGCCCCTCTATGGTTAACCATTTGAGAAACTGTCAGAGCCCTTGCCCAAGTAGCCACAGCATCTTTTATTCCCCCAGCAACGGATGAGAGTTTCGGTTGCTGCGCAGTCTGGTATCCCAGGCCGTGTCTGTGCCCTGTCACTGTCCACCTCCCTTTCAGGACCTGCGCCAGACACAGCAGGAACTTAAGGAACTGAGAGAAGAGCAGCAGAGCCAGGAGGTGGCTGCGCGCCACCGGGAGCGGGAGTTGGAGAAGCAGCTGAGGGTTGAGGCTGATCGAGGCCGGGGGTTGGAACAGCAGAACCTCCAGCTACAAAAGACCCTTCAGCAACTGAGACAGGACTGTGAAGAGGCTTCCAAGGCAAGGGGAGTGGGCACAGGGCTTAGGAGGTGGAGGCTGAGGGGTCTGGAGGGCATGGAAAATTCCCTACCATGGGTATGTACAGACCAGATCCTTGGTCCTAGGTGTGTGGTTAAAAGTAGGCAGGATTTGGCAAGGGGGAGGCAGGGCTGCACCTGTGATAGCCACCACGTCTCTGTAGGGGTGGGCTTCTCGGGGACACTAGCACTGTTGAAGTCTGTCTAGTTCTCGTGGGCTCTCTTGGGTGTGGCTTTGCTGGCGGAGGTCGGTGACCTGGAGCCCCAGGTCTGAGCTGCCCCTCCCCGGACTGGCCGCAGGCTCAGATGGCAGCAGAGGCAGAGGTGGCAGTGCTGGGGCAGCGGCGGGCAGCAGTGGAAACGACGCTTCGGGAGACCCAGGAGGAGAATGACGAGTTCCGACGGCGCATCCTGGGTCTGGAGCAGCAGCTGAAGGAGGCCCGAGGCCTGGCGGAAGGTGGGGAAGCGGCGGAGGCAAGGCTCCGGGACAGGGTGCAGCGGCTGGAGGTCAGTGCTTCTGCCCACACCGTTGGCTTCCCCCGGCCCCGCCCTCCTCTCATCTTGGCTAAATCCTCCCAGCTAAATCCTCAGCCGCCCGTTTTATTTTGCCCCGAGTGTGCTTCCATATTTGCCTTCCCAATCCACTGTTAAACTTGGGTTTATATCCTGGAGCGTGCTTTGCTGTGGACATCTCGGCCCTTGCACTGCTATTGTTGTCTCTTATTCCCACCCTGGGCTTGTTCTCTGTGTCTTGATTTCTTCGCTGCTTCCTCTCAGCCCGTTTTCACTGCCCACCTTTTTTGTAAATCACTCTTCTTGCGTCCCATCTATTCCCCTCCAAACGGCTTGTCTTCCCTCTCCCAGGCAGAGAAACAGCGGCTCGAGGAGGCCCTGAACGCGGCTCAGGAAGAGGAGGGGGGCCTGGCAGCTGCCAAGCGGGCACTGGAGGCCCGGCTGGAGGAGGCCCAGCGGGGGCTGGCCCGCTTGGGGCAGGAGCAGCAAGCACTGAACCGGGCCTTAGAGGAGGAGGGGAAGCAGCGGGAGGCGCTCCGGCGGGGCAAGGCTGAGCTGGAGGAGCAGAAGCGCTTGCTGGACAAGACTGTGTGCCAGCTCAACAAGGAGGTGGGACACGGGGTGGCCTGGGCTCTCAGGAAGAGGCCCAGCTCTTCCACGGAAGCTTGGCGGCGGGGGGTGGGGGGTGGTCAGAGTGTGTGATGTTTGCTTTCCTCAAGTTCGTTGCTGGGGAGGCCAAGGCCGAATCTTTACAGAGGGGTGTCCTTCCTCCCGCTCCTCGGTGTTCTTGTCCTCCCCCATACATCCCATTCCATGTGGTCTTGGTCCTTGGAGAATGTCTCCTGGGATTCTCCCTTAGATAGCTGTAAGACCTGAACATAAGAATCTTCATTAGTAGGATTTTCTGTTTGGGGTAAGGAAAGGAAAGTTCCATAATCCCTCCCTAGATTCTTTAAGACCTAAACACAAGAATTTTTGTGGGTGGAATTTTATATTTGGGGGAGGGCAAGGTTCCCCTCCTAATCTCTTACTTTATAAAGCTAGAGCAAACAAAAATATTTCATCAGTTCTAAAATGCACATTGCATCATCTCTGAAGTTGACTTGTGTCATAACGATGGTTACAGTTCAGTTGACGGGTTTTTCTTTCTTAGTGGTACATCTTAACAATCATTGGCTTCTTGGGTTTGTTGAAATATGGTCATTAAGGTTTACTTGTATCAGACACTTTTATGGTTTACTTTGTATCAGACACTTTTATAAGTACTTCACATCATTAATGTAATTCTCACAACAACCTTGTGATGGTAGGTACCGTTATTTTCCCATTTTACAGGGAACTGAGACCCAGAGAGGGTAAGTAACTTGCCTGTGGTCACATAGCTAATAAGTGGTAGAGCCAGGATTTGAAACCAGGCAATCTGTATACCACTACTAGCCATACTAGGGACCTAGGCCCAGGGGAGAGCAAGGGAGGGCTGCTTTGGCCATAAGAAGAATCTGGGGCTCGGAGGAGGGACAGAGGTGTAGTGCTAAAAAGGGTCTTTTCTCTGCCTCTCAGCTGGAGCAGATTGGGAATGACTCTAAGCAGGCCCTGCAGCAGCTCCAGGCCCAGCTGGAGGATTACAAGGAGAAGGCCCGGCGGGAGGTGGCAGATGCGCAGCGCCAGGCCAAGGAGTGGGCCATTGAGGCTGAGAAGAACTCAGGGGGGCTGAGCCGGCTTCAGGATGAGGTAGGAGGAGAAATGGCCCGATGTCCTTGGTTTTAAGGTCATTGCCTCTTTTTTCAAGATTTTATTTATTTCAGAGAGTATAAATAGAATCTTTAAAAGAAAATCTTAACACTGCGGTGTCAGTGGAAGTGTGGTATCAAAACAGGCGTGTCTGACACAGAGTAGGTGCTTTAAATATGATAGCTGGTTTTATTTTTATTTTTTAAAGATGATAGCTAGTTTTAATGCTTCACAATCTTTTACAGTAACAGTTTGTAACAATTTTGTGTTTTTTGATGACATTAAACCCTTTTTGTTTTGTTTAAAAAAACCCAAAAAGTCTCAGTACCCAACCTGGATCCTGTATTACTTAAATCACAACCTCTGGGGCGGGGACCCAGGATCATTTGTTTAAAAACGACTTAAGTGATTCTAATTTGTGTAGGGCATTTTAAAACAATAAAGAAAATGGACTAAGAGCTCCTTTTTGCCTGCTAGATAGGACGCTGCCTGATTCCTGAATTGTTGAATAAAGCTAACTAGATCTTCAAAGAGAAGAAAATGGGACTAAAAGTCTACCTGCTTTTTATTACCACCATGCTCTGGCAATTCTAAAGAATGTCAGTGATGAAACATTTCTCCCCACAGGGGCAGACTGCTCCCATCCCTCAGCCCCCACCTTACTTCTCCAAGCTGTTGCATTTTTCCTTCTGCCCAGACCCAGAGGCTACGGCAGGCCCTGCAGGCATCTCAGGCTGACCGGGACACCGCCCGGCTGGACAAAGAGCTGCTGGCCCAGCGACTGCAGGGGCTGGAACAAGAGGCAGAGAACAAAAAGCGCTCCCAGGATGACAGGACACGGCAACTCAAGGGTCTTGAGGTGACGGCGTGGGGGTGACGGGGCGGGGGAGGGGTGTCCAGGTCCTGGCACAGGTGGGACTTCGTGGGGGAAAGGAGTCAGGACATGCCAAGCCCCCTTTTTGTGCTAGGTATCAAAGGCTGGTAGGCCACAGCTGATGGGTTTTGTTTGAGTGCAGTGTTTTAAATGACTTTGAGTTAATTGCCAATGTTTGAAATTTATACATGTCACTTACTTATATATTCCGCTTTCTGGCTCCTTTTGTCCCTTTGGAAAATCTGGTAACGCTGAGCCTCTGTCCTGAGTTGTCTGCAGGGCAGCAGTTGGCTGGAACTGAGCAGCGGCATCGCCCCTTCAGAGTGAACAGGGGTCTCCAGGTTGCTGTGTTTGGCAGTGACGATAATACCAGTGACAGTAGCAGCAAACACATATTATGCCACATGCTGGGCACTGAAGGCTCATTCAGTCCTGAGAATAACCCTGTGGGGGAGGCTCTCCATTTTATAGATGAGGAAAACAGACACACAGAGAGGTGAAGGAACTTGGCCATGGCCCTTCTGCTAGGAAGTGGTAGATGATTTTCAGACGCAGGCCGCGTGGCTCGAGCCCATACCCTTAGCCTCTATATGGGACTGCCTGGGTACTTCCTTGGTCTGAACCCTGGCACTTCGGTTTCTGACTCTCCATCCCAGCTTTGGCTCAGGCACTTTGGTTTCTGTTTTCCCATTAGGGAAATAGGGCTGCCCCACTGAAGAATTGGTTCTGGGTTTGTCATCCTGCCAAGGGCCAAGGCTAGAGCAGGCTCCACCACCCTCTCCCCTCAGTGCCATGGCTGGTCAGCAGAGGGTGCTAGCTCCATGGTGGCTCTGGGCAGGGGCAAAGACCAGCTGGTTATGGGACATGGGAGACAGGAAGGTCTGTGGAGGCTGGGCTTTGGAAGGGTCCTGGTTGGGGTTTAGCATTCTGGTGTCCAGCATGTGGGGCAGAACGAACCTCTCGTTCCTCTGCCACAGGAAAAAGTCTCACGGCTGGAAGCGGAGTTAGATGAGGAGAAGAGCACTGTGGAACTGCTGACAGAACGCATGAGTCGTGGCCGGGACCAGGTACCCCCTTCCTTACCCCTCGGCCCTCTCAAAAACACCTCCACCCTCCCATGTTTCATAATCTGGAGAATTCTGGCTGCTGAATCTGTGCATGGCTGGTGCTACTTCAGGGTCTCCTCTGCTTCAGGACGGGTAGAAGGAAGCCAGGGATTTGAGTGGGAGAAGGAATCCTGGTGGCCTGAGATCCTCTCTGCCCTGAGTCCAGGCTGCTTCCATTCAGAAGGGATGCTAGTTCCTGGTGAGATGGAGGAGGCCCAGTTTAAATTCTGTGGCTCCTCCCATTTGAATAGGCTGTGATTTCTTAGTTGCCTGAGAATTGTGGGGATTCAGAGAGCAGCCTACGCTTTACTCTGCTTCATGGTTCACCTGGCCGGTTCATTGTTAGCCCTCCCCAAATCTGGCTCCTCTCATCCACTAGGTAGACCAGCTGAGGACAGAGCTCATGCAGGAGAGGTCTGCTCGACAGGACCTGGAGTGTGACAAAATCTCCCTGGAGAGACAGGTGAGCAGGGGAGTAGGGAGTCTTGGGGATAGACCCCAGGAGGCAGGTAGAATGACCATAGGAGGGATCAGAAGTGGAGTGTGACCACGAAGACTTTCTGTCCCTCTCAGAACAAGGACTTGAAGAGCCGGTTGGCCAGCCTAGAAGGCTTCCAGAAGCCCAGTGCCAGCCTCTCTCAGCTTGAATCCCAGAATTGGGAGTTGCAGGAGCGGCTGCAGGCTGAAGAGAGGTGATGTGAGCCCATCCTCCCTCTCTCCCTCTGGGCTTTTCTCTGTCTTGCATGTCAAACATGGCCAACCTGGCCTGATCTTTAGGGGGATCCTTTCTCTTGGTAAAGAGCAGAGGGAGTTGCAGAACTTCTGAAATGTGAATGACCTTATCTCCCCAGTTCTTTGGTTCTGCCCCTGGATCCTCCCTAGTGTGACGTGACTCAGAGGAGTTCATGGAGGCTGGAGGAGGCCAACTAGGGTTTCCTTTAGAAATGGCAACAGCCATAGACAACCCCCTACCATACCCTCCTAGGGAGAAGACCGTTCTGCAGTCCACCAACCGAAAACTGGAGCGGAAGGTTAAAGAGCTGTCCATCCAAATTGATGACGAGCGGCAGCATGTCAATGACCAGAAGGACCAGGTAAGGATGGTAGCCGGGGCCAAGCACCCATATGGTGGGCATATACCATATGTGTATTTGCTTGAAGGCCAAGGGAGGCCCCATCTCATAGGTCTTCCTAGCTTTGACTCTCCTTGTGTAAGGATGGAGACTAGACTGGAGGCACTGGATTAAGACAGTCATAGTAAGCACATGCATTGAGTGTGATGTGCTAGGTTCTCTTTCTCAGTGTTAGACATGTATGAGGCTCATTTAATCCCCAAAACAAACCTGTGAGGTTAGGGAACTTGCCCATGGTCACGATATTTTTCTAGGGCAACAATCCCTTGTCAGGATTGCTACAGGGGAGGGTCCCAGCCCATGGTAGCAGCAGATACTTTTCTAATGTGGGGACTTGGTATCCTGCCCAGCTAAGCCTGAGGGTGAAGGCTTTGAAGCGGCAGGTGGATGAAGCAGAAGAGGAGATTGAGCGACTCGATGGCCTGAGGAAGAAGGCCCAGCGTGAGCTGGAAGAGCAGCATGAGGTCAATGAACAGCTCCAGGCCCGGATCAAAACCCTAGAGAAGGACTCCTGGTATGGGCTGCTTTTCTGTCCTCTGGCTCAATCAGGATAGTCATGTGGGAAGGGAATGGGTTCTCTGGAGCTGAATAGGGAGGAGGATCTCTAAGATGGGACTCTGCAGTCACTCCTTCCTGGCTGGAAGCCTGTATAGTTATTCTTCAGTATCTCAGCCCACTGTCTATATATATATCCCATCTCCTCAGATCTCAGGTTGGTGGGGGATCTTGTACCTTGAGGCCTGTGTCCTTGGCATGAAAAGCATGGTTGTCTCAATCTTTCTGTCTCCCTCCCTTACAAGTATTCCTCTCTCTCAGGCGCAAAGCCTCCCGCTCAGCTGCTGAGTCAACCCAGCATGAAGGGCTGAGCTCAGATGAGGAATTTGACAGTGTCTACGACCCTTCTTCCATCGCATCACTGCTTACGGAGAGCAACCTGCAAACCAGCTCCTGTTAGCTTGGGTCCACAAGGGACCAGAAACCACACTTGCTGCCTGCCCTGGCCAGGCCTATTCTGCCCTGCCAAGCCTTGAATTCCTCATTCCTGGAAGGGGGGGACCCAATTATTCAGCCCTAAGACCGGAGGGGTGTGAGTGATGGTGATAAAAAGGGCATCGGCACTAAGCTGGTAAACAGGCTTTCCCTTTCCTCTGGAGGAGTGGGTATTTTAGGCCAACTGAACCCTTCCTTATCCTCCCTCACAGCAATAGGATGGTCAGCATATAGGCTGAGGGGGATGGAGCAGGATAGGAAGGGATAAGACATTGCCACGTATATAAAGCTTTATTTCTTTAGCCCTTAATCCTCAGGCTCAGGGAAATACCTTAGTGATTTTGCTCCCTTGACTCCTGCAGTGTGTTTTCCTCCCACTCTGGAGCAGGGTGAAGGGGACATTATGGGTAATGGACACACTGGGGTGGCTCTTGGATGCTCCTCTTTGCACAGTCATGGGACCCATATGTAGTCCCCACCCCTCTCCACTCCTATATATTTTGTCTTCCCCAAGCCGGGGGATCCAAGGGATCTGTTCTCCCCTTCCTAGCTTCACCACTCCTACCTTCCTTTCCTTTCAGTGCCTTAGGGTGAGGAGGTAAGGATGCTCTTCTTGCCTTCTCTACCTGCACATTCATACCTCTCCAAGGACCAGCCTTTCCCCAACCAGGGCCCTCAGCTTTCCCTGCTGCCCCAGTCTAGATAGAGAACTACTGGCTCCTCAGCTGATGAGCCCTTGGGGGATGGACTTTGCTAGGACCGTGATAAGATGGTGGGGCTTGGCTCTGCTCAGGGTTTCCATCTTTCCTCCTCTCCTTCTGTGACTATGGATGTGTTTATAAGGGGGTTGCATCTGGGAATCCTGATAACTGTCTACAACGAATTTGAAAGCAAAGGTCTTTCTTGTGGCTTCTCTGACCCAGATGTGCCCAAGCTCAGTGGGGAACCAGGGGACCATCATCTCAGGAGCTTGGACCTGACACACGGCTTCCTGCCTAGGGCTAAAGACTGACTCTTGGTAGAAATGGGAAGAGGCAATGGAAGATTTATTCCTCCTTTGGGGTTTGGGGAGAGTCAAGCCCTGGTAGGGAGGAGGTAAGGGAGATGATTTACCTTTTTTTCCCCCCCTATCTCTCTTT
Source organism: Zalophus californianus (assembly GCF_009762305.2). NCBI lineage: Eukaryota > Metazoa > Chordata > Mammalia > Carnivora > Otariidae > Zalophus > Zalophus californianus. Next base: position 105,634,627 of record NC_045598.1, read on the forward strand.
ATTTATAAAATCATACTTTGTTTTTAGTTTCATGTACAATGCCCATAGGTACCTCTCTCTTCCTTCTGATTTACCTTTCTTATTTCCTAAGCAGGCTCTGTAAGGAGCCTGACGGAGGAAGAAGTCTGTTTTCACCAATGACTTGTAATTTCATGATTTTTTCTTTTAAATCTTCTATTCTGCAAATTAGAGATTTTCTCCCAAACCAACCCAAACTTGATTTTATTTTAAATTAAATATTAAAAATTATCTATCTATACTGAAACCTTGGCCTTCCCATTCTTTTCCGTGGCTTATTTGGAGGTCTGTTTTATGAAGAAATAATTTTATTTTTATTTTATTTTTTTTAGATTTTATTATGTTATTGTTAGTCACCATACAATACATCATTAGTTTTTGATGTGGTGATCCACGATCCATTGTTTTCGTATAACACCCAGTGCTCCATGCAGTATGTGCCCTCCTTAATACCCATCACCGGGCTAACCAATTCCCCCTCCCCCCTCCCCTCTAAAACCCTGTTTGTTTCTCAGAGTCCATAGTCTCCCATGGTTCATCTCTCCCTCCAATCCCCCCCCCTATTTATTTTTCCCTTCCTTCTCCTAGTGTTCTCCCATGCTATTCCTTATGTTGCACAAATAAGTGAAACCATATGATAATTGACTTTCTCTGCTTGACTGACTTCACTTAGCATAATCTCCTCCAGTCCCATCCATGTTGATGTAAAAGTTGGGTATTCATCCTTTCTGATGGCTGAGTAATATTCCATTGTATATATGGACCACATCTTCTTTATCCATTCATCTGTTGAAGGCATCTCTGCCCTTTCCACAGTTTGGCGATTGTGGACATTGCTGCTATGAACATTGGGGTGCATATGGCCCTTCTTTTCACTACATCTGTGTCTTTGGGGTAAATACCCAGTAGTGCAATTGCTGGGTCATAGGGTATCTATTTTTAAATTTTTGAGGAAGCTCCACACTTTTCCAAAGTGGCTGTACCAACTTGCATCCCCACCAACAGTGTAAGAGGGTTCCCCTTTATGAAGAAACCATTTTAACTAGAGAACTTAGAGGCTAAAGCTGGGGTTTCTTTGCCTCACTTTTTAGAGGCTCCTTACAGCTGATTAGATGGAACCTAGGGAACCAAGTGTTTTATAGCACCTCCATTCTCTCCGAAACAACTTTCTGGAACAGAAAGGCCAGTAAATGCTGTCTCTGAGGGTTAAAGGAGACAGAACTGGGTTTTACTCCCTTGGGGCACAGGGATATCCCCGGCATTCACCTCCCCTGTACAAAGACATTCATTCCCATCTGGAATGGGACCCAGTCCCTACCTGGAAGGTAGCAAAATTCCTGCTCTTGTGTTGCCTTGAAGAGGGAGCTAGCTGTTCATCAGAGCCTAATGCCAGATTCAGGGGCACTGCCCACTCAAGAGTGGGTCAGACCTCTTGCCTGCTTTCCATGTGGACACAGCCCAGTGGAGCAGCCAACCTGTAGAGAAAAATCGGGCTGGGAGTGACTCTATCCGTGGCCATCCTCTCCTGTGGGCCCTTAAGATGATAATCTGGGCTTGGGGAGCAGACGCCATTAGAGAAGTCGAGGCTCATCCTTTCTCAAGAATACAAAATCCTTTTAAGGCAACGTGTCCCGCCTCTCCCGACCATATAAGGGCAGCTTTGGTATAATAGCTTCTACAAAACAAGCCCCACCCAGAGCCAAGCTGGTTTGACTTTGGCCTGGGCCTCCTGCCAGGGCAGGGCACCTGTCAGACTGGCTTAGTCCAGTTTGAGTGAGTTGGCCTCTGGTGCCTGCATTTCTACCATGCTGAGTTCCTCAAAGGTGACCTATATACAGGGAGAGGAGAATGTGGGGAAGCTTTTTTCCAACTCATCCTCTAAGGGGCAGGCAGGGTGACTCTCTAACCAACACCGACCTTGGAGTTGAAAAGAGGGAACAGCAAGATTAACGAAGAATGTTTGAGACGCAACCACACGCTGGACAAAATTTCGGTTAAGTAGCCTGAGGTAGCCTCTGAGCCCCATTTTTATGTAAGTCTGAGCGAGCGCAGATGGGCGTGTTCTGATGCTTCTGGGTCACGCCCATCCCGCACTTATGCTCACATTGGCGAACGGCATTCTTGGGGCGTGTCCAATCAGCAGTCCCCGCCCCCGACGCGCCTATACAAGGGGGCGGTTCCGCGCGCGCTTGCCTAGTAGGCGCCGGACCGCGGAGCGGGCGGTGGGCTTCCGCGCTGCGATCTCTGAGCGAATAAGATGAACGGGACGCGGAACTGGTGTACCTTGGTGGACGTGCACCCGGAGGGGCAGACCGTGGTAAGAGAGAGCGGCCGCGCAGCCTCCCCCGCCCGGTATTCTCGGTTTGCAGTTCCGTCCCTCCCGTGCCCTGCGCGGAGTTCGCTGACATCACCTGGGGCCGGCTTGGTGCCATCGGCTCCTCGCGGCGCTTCTCTTTCTCTTTTTCTACCTCCGCGTGGCTGGCAGTGGGGTCCTGGGGAGTTGCGGCAGGAAGGTTGTTTCGAGGCTCGGGGAGTCGGGGCATCCCTGCCCTCTGGGAGGACACTGCGGCTCCTGCCCGGACCCCGCGCGAGTATCCGGTGCGAGCTACTGAGGCGTCCTGTGAACAGTAGATTGGGTCGTAGGAGAAATGAGCTCCTAGAACGGGATCTCTGCTCTCTTTGTACTTCGGGTCTCCGACGGGGGAGATTAAGCTTTTCTGTGGGTCCTGGTGGTGTCAGAGGCCCTTCAAAGAACTTAATGGTGCTTTGGGTGGTCGGTAAGAAGACAAAGGGTAGAGAGTGAAATCCTAGGGCTTGGACCGAAGGGTGGGGCGGTAGGACTCCAGGTACACCGAGATTGGCCAGGAACTCCACTTTTCGCTGGGAGGAATGGGGCTGTCCGCTTGGGGGTCACCTCTCTGCTCGGATTTCTTCACCTTGCAGTTCTCCTGGCTCCCCTTCCCCCATGGGCCAGCAGGTAGCTTCCTGGGACGGTTTGTTCACTTTGTTTCCGGGTCCAGCTACCAAACCCCGTGCAAGTGGATGAAGGAGATGCCAGAAACCAGGCTGGAAAGGGAAGGGAAGTGACCCACGCGAGAGCTTCCGGACCTAGTGAGGGTGGGGGAGAGAGGGGCGCTCTCCAGCGCTAACACATCTGCTCTGCTCCCCTCACTCCTTGGCTCCCTGTCCTTGTTCTCCTCCCCACCCCAGGTGACCATATGGTTTTTCTCCTCCAGAGGCAGAGGGAGGTAACTTGTGGCTGACTGTTTCTAGGCTTTGCTGGGGAACTTGACCCAGAATGGGTGTGTACTGTTTCATCGATTTTCAAGCTATTGTGGGTGAGAGTGAAATGGGAGCCACGGTGATGGGGAGTTTGTATTCCTCCATTTCCCCTCCCTCCACTCTGTATGATTCCCTTCCTGGGTTCCAGTCTCAGCATGCCCCCTGGGGGAGCTAACCCAGCTGCACCCTGATTATGGCTCTTCAGAATAACTCAAAATAACTGGTAGAATAGTTTCTCCTTTCAAGTTTAGAGTACAGGTGATCACTTAATTCTGTTCACAGTCCCCTCTCCATGTCTGTCCAGTCTGAGTGTTTCTGCCCACATTACAGGTCTTGATACTGCCCAACCCACCACTCCCCCAGCAATGCAACTCTGAAGATAATAAAGAAACCCATCCTCTATGTCAGCCACAACACTTACTGTGTGCTCTTACTCACTATTTTGGAATGGTTGAGACAGGGAAAAGAGTATGAGGAAAATAAAGGAGAGGGGTGTTGGGCTTCTTTTTGTTGGCTGTAAAAAAGAGATCCAGAAGGGTCTTAAGACCAGTGTATTGGTACTGTTGAGAATGATTTGACATACTCTTCTGTCCCTTGATATTTTGTTGCCTCGTGGGGGAGAAAGAGTCAGTAGGAAAATAGTGAGCAAGGAATTCAGTCAGTATCCAGCCATGGATTAGTTTGAAGCTAATCAGAGACCTCTAGAACGAGGGGAGATAGAAATTCCCTTTATTCCTTCTTCCATAGACTGGACTTTAGAGGTATTTTACTTCAAACATGTGAATGAAATAAACATTGCTGGAATCTGTTCTTGGAGACATTCCTGAGCTGTTAAGGAGGGGGAGGAGGTGGTAAACAATCAATCAGGCGATAGACTTTGTCCCCGGATTCCTGTCCTCTGAGCCAGCCTGAAGATAGAATTTATGGCTCTGGACAGTCCCCAGGAAGCTGTAGTATATTCACACCATCGAGTGAGTGCTCAGTGCATGCTCAGAGTGAGTGAATGAATATGTAAATGAACAGATGTTTCTCCTTGGTGTCAGTAGTGTAGACAATTTAACTGACTAGTGTGTCCTAGTGGGAGTGAGGACCCTGGGACTCTGTTGGTGTTTCCCTGCTGGCCAGGCTGTGTGTGTTGGTGCATCACGCTTGGATGTGGAAATACGGCTAATACCTCTCTGGCTTATTTTTATTGTTGGAGGCAGATGCAGCAGGTACGGTGAGCCAATGTTTTTCATACTGCAGATCATCACTACCAGTGGGTCTGAAGTCAACTTAGTGGGTTAGAACCCTAGCATTAGAAAAGAAATGGATTCTGATTATATGACATTCTGGACTAGGCAAAACTGTGGAGATAATAAAGAGATCAGTGGTTGCCAGGAATTTTGAGGGGAGAGGAATAGAGCACAGAGGATTTTCTTTTTGTCCTAACCCACAGAATGCACATTATTCACCTTACTTGAGTGAACCTTAAGGGGAACCATGGGCTTTGGGTGATAATGATGTGTCAGTGTAGGTTCAT